>NC_138139.1:28059146-29259146 GCF_964188305.1 Podarcis bocagei
CAACAACATCTCCACACGTGACTTTGTGTGCACAGAAATAACACCCTTGGAAGTGTCTGAAAGCCCATTATGTCCAAACTACAGGTTGAGATGGCTAAACACAGAAAATTGTATTTCAGAGCAAACCACATGCCATGTGGGAATGTGACCTTCCCTGGTGGTGTTGATTTCCAACTCCCAGCAGCTCCAGCCAGCAGGTCAATGGTCACGGATGATGGGAGTTGTAGTCTTAACAACATCTGGAGGGCCACAGGTTCCCTATCCCTAATATAGTGTCTTAAACCACCATGCACTGTGTAGATGATGTCTGCATGTGATCAGGCTCCCAATCCACATATTTAGAGACAAGTGGACACTCATGGGGCCATTCTTAAGTTATATTGTATGTGCTCTCCCTGACTCAAGGGTTGTATCCAGTGTTAGTCATACTCAGATCATGCCCATTGAGATTGATGGAAATGACTAACTTAGGTCCATTAATTTCAAAGGGTCTGCTCAGAGTAAGGCTAACATTAGATACAACCCTCAAAGACAAATCTTGCCAAATGTCCTGCTTCTGTTTTCAGTTTCCCTTCTCCCACCCACCACCATGAGGACTATAAGCTTAGTATAGTTGTTGCTGTTTTTGTTGAAAGAAAGAAAGAAAGAGAGAGAGAGAAGTTCCAAGGAAGCAGTGCCACCTGATTCTGAGCTACATTCTGTGCAGAATGGTGCAATGAAAGCCATGCTGGTTTCTAGGCTCCCTGCCTTCCGATGGAGCTGATTTCCATTCCTCCTTAGGGTCCTGGCGGGTGCCCTACGGTTTCCCCTCCTACATTGGCTTAATAGCAGCCTGGTTTTGTTTTCCCTCCTTGTTTCTCTCTCCCTGCTCCCCTCCCTCGGCTCTTTTTAAGATCTAGCCCTGTTGGGGGAGAATAATAGTTCCCACTTATTGTGCTAATGTGTGTGTCTCTTTCTAAATAAGGACCTCATGAGAGAAGGTCTGTTTGCTTTCTGGTATGGTACAGCTGCTGTTGTTTTCAGTGCATTCGTGATAACGTGAGTGTTCGCTATTAGAAGTGTTTAGTGTTCTAAGACTGATGATCTCGGGCCAAATGCTCCCCTCTGTGGCAACTTCATGAGAGCAAATAAGGGCTGGCAAAGTCCTAAAATTCACAGGGTAGGTGCGGGGTGGGGGGAGCAGAGTCACTCCCCTCCTTTCAGTCTGCAGCTGTTTCTGCATGGCAAGTTTCTTCCTGAACCCATGGAAAGCAAGATACTTTCCCCAACTTAGACTGGGTTCTTTACTGCACTAAAGTTATGGGCATATGGAGGCTGCCAAAGGACTGGTCAGAGGGTGGTCTGAGGGTTGGGAATGGGGCATTTGCATAGGGGCACATCCATTCATAGGGTCCACCTTCTGGAGTGTTTTAGGAACCCATCATCAGACCAGTTTAGCTAGGTCAGCCTCCCCCTGTGCTGGCTGTGGCAGAGAAGAGTTGTAGTTGAAAACTTTTGGAGGTTACTAGGTTGGCAAAGTAAGGGACGCGGGTGGTGCTGTGGGTTAAACCACAGAGCCTAGGACTTTGATCAGAAGGTTGGCGGTTTGAATCTCCGCAATGGGGTGAGCTCCTGTTGCTCGGTCCCTGCTCCTGCCAACCTGGCAGTTCAAAAACACGTCAAAGTGCAAGTAGATAAATAGGTACTGCTCTGGCAGGAAGGTAAACGGCGTTTCCGTGCGCTGCTCTGGTTCGCCAGAAGTGGCTTAGTCATGCCGCCCACATGACCCGGAAGCTGTACACCAGCTCCCTCGGCCAGTAAAGCGAGATGAGCGCCACAACCCCTTTACCTTTAGGTTGGCAAAGTCTGCTTGATCAGAATCAGCAGCGATGCTCATCTGCGCTGGTCTCTGCTGTTCCAGGATCTGGCTCTTGAGGAGGCAAGATACGCATCTTGGTAGACTTGGACTTGATGTCGGAGGGCTGTTTTGTGTAGCCTTGATCCTTTGCTGCTACTCCTTCTGGCAGGCATTTCAGGTTGTTTCGCAAACGATAAAAATGGATAAGCTGACAAAAAAGGGATCTAGTAGAGGAACAGCAACAAAACAGGTCTCAAGATCACTGTCTAACACTCTGGATCAATTAAATTAGAAATAGCAATAAGCCCCCTGGCTTATTTCTGACTATTACGTTTAAAATCACCACTTCAACATTTCTACGGTGTGTTTTCAACAACTGCATTAACTTTTTAAGAAACAAAGCGAGGGAGAGAGTGCCATGCAGAGTTCCATGTATGCCTCCGTCTCTCGGATGTTAAATGTGTGCGTACAGAGGAGAGTCAAGTGTCAGAATGTATCTATCCATCACTGCTTCCGCTCCGGCCCAAATGTTTTCTGCTGTTCTCTTTACTGGAGCCAGAAATTGTGACCTTACCCATGTGCATGATTCAAAGGCTAGATGAGAACAAGGTAAAACTACAGGTAGGAATAGCTGAATAATTACCTTTAGGCCAACCTGAGAAACAAACCTTCCCAAGAGGCCGAACTCATTTAATGGTTCCTAAAAACTCAATCTTGCGGGTGTCAATGGTCATGCTTGATTATTTGCGGCAGTGTTTTATGAAAAAGCAATAAGGCTGCATGGGGCATTTACAGGGGTGGAAGCGAACAATAAATGGGCTCAGTTCTTTGAGGGAAGGTCCCTTTGGTGGACGCGGCCACTGAACGCTTTGCACATATCTCTGTGTCTTTTGCTGTTTGAAACTGCAAGAGAGGGAATGCACACTAAAACATTTCCATCTTTGCTGCAGCAAGAATGGCACAATGACAAGAACCGAATCCTTTGGTTGTAGAAAAGACAGCAGTTGCAGCCACTGTTAATAGATTAGCCTAGACAAGTGATTTCCAAGCTGCGTTCCAGAGAGCCTCAGGTTCCCTTGGAAACTTTTTGGTGGTTCTTCCATGAGAAGTTCACTAATGGGACACAATCTTGCTGATCTTCCCCCTTCTGTGTACAGTTGGCACAGGGGCATGTTAGGTGTGCTCCCAGAGCACATGCACAACCCACACAGGGCAACAGGTGTGCCCCAACAGGCCTGTTCAGTGCCTCACATGAAGAAAATGTTTATTTTTCAATATTTCTATCCCATTAGGAAGAACATTCTGACCGTAAGAGCTGTTTGACGGTAGAACATACCACCTCAGAGGGTGGTGGAGGTTTTTTAAGCAGAGGTTGGATAGCCATCTATCAGGGGTTCTTTAGATGTGATTCCTGTGTTTCAGGGGGTTGGACTAGATGACCCTTGGGGTTCCTTCCAACTTCACAATTCTATGATTCTTTCACTAGTTCAAACTATAAAAGCATAGAAATAGACAATCTGTACCATGCTGAAGGATGCAAGGTCCCATAGTAGACAAGTTGATTCAGAAAGAGCTCATCGAAGGCAGGAAACTTTGAAACCTACCAGAGCAGCCACTTTTCAAGCCGCAATCACAGGAAAACTCAGTCCACAAAGATTTGTGAGGCTGCAGCCTCATATTATGTGTCGCTGTGGCAGTACTTTGTGGACAGCACCGCTCACTCTTCTGGAAACCAAGGGCACTGACCTAGGATTCAGGTGCTTACTGGCAAGCTCAGGATGTGCAATTAAAGTTGATTTGGGTGCTCTTGTGCAACAAACCTGCCCTCCCCAAAACTGAAGCTTTTGCAGTAAGGAAGGTGAAAGTGCAGTGGAAAGTGTGGGGTAACAACCCCTTGATGCAATGTCTTATAACCTCCTCGCAGACAAATGAGTGGATGCTCATGAAATAGCTGACACCATCTGCAGATTTTGTGCCAGCAAATCAGGAAGAATGCTCAGTGAACAGGTTGCCTGGGGGTGACCCAAATCTTTCAGAGATCTCCGTTCTACAATTATTAACATTCAGCCACAAATAGAAATTGGGGGAAAGCTTCGTAAGTTCTGTCTTAGCAGCTAGTTTTACTGGAAGGCTGCTTTGAGGAGAATAGTGCCCATTTCCTCAGCATATCTCCTTCTGCACCCCTTTCTTGCCACTAGGAAAGGTCTTCAGGGGTTAGATTTGGCCCTGGGGGGCTCAGGTGCTGATCCCTGCTGTAGTTCACAGGTGGCGTGTAATTGCATTTTTTTACTTGTTTCTCAATAGAGCTTGATCATTTTAATCCTGCACCTTCCTAATAAATTTTAATGATTTGTATATTATTATATGCTGGGAGTAACATACAGCCTGTTAGTATGGAGAACTTGCTGAGCAGCTGTGTGTTTGCGTGTGATCAAAGGTGTTAAGGGAAGAGATCAAAGGATGCTGGGGAATAACTCTTGGATCACAGGCACAATTGTCCCTCTCAGTCCGGGAGGCTTACCTTCTCTGGGCACCTTTTGAAGGCTCAGATGGCCTAATCCACACCTCTAAGGGCTCTCAGGCATCCCTCCTCGAGCAGAGGGGCTGCACCCAGAACTGAATGCTGACAAACAACCTCATGTACACTTTTCATTTTTGTTGCTGCAGTTTTGGATTTATTGAACCCTGTTCTGGGTTTTAAAATATGCAATTATACTGCCATGTTAGGCAAAAGATTCCTGAATTGCAGGAGGTTGGACTAAATGACCCTCATGGTCCCTTCCAACTCTACAATTCTGCAATTCCGTAAAACACCCAGAATTCCTCCAGACATGCTGATACCTCCCTTCTTTGCATGGGGTTGTGGTTCTGCCATTTTGGCTGCCTATGCGTTGACACTCAGCCTGTGAAGTTGAGAAATAGAGGAAGAGTTGCCAGAAACAGAAACAACCCCACAGGCCTTGGATATAGGAAAGTTACTAATCAGCTGTGTGTTTGTGTGATCAAAGGCATTAAGTGAAAGAATCAGAGGATTCTGGGGAATAACTTGAATCCTACTCAGTGCTGCAGTATTGCAAAGGATCTTGAAGTGCCCCTAAAAATTTTGCCACTCTGGTCAAGTAGAGGGGGGGGGGAACGCAGATTCCACCCCCTTTGGTCAAAGAGTTCAGCTCTGCACCTGGAGGGCTGTCACTTCCACAAATTAAATACTAGGGAGTGAGTTTAAAGTTCAGCTGCCTCCCTCCTTCCCCACCCCACCCCAACACCTTGCTCAGATTTTCTGCTGCTGTGCTTTCCTTGTTATGCTTGAGCTCCTTGCTGACGAGTGCTAATAGCAAAATGCCAAGTGAGGGCCTGTTTGGGGTTTACCACATATTAAACATTCTGAACTTGTCCTTTTGCTCATAGATTGGGCATAATTAATAATTAAACAGCTTCTGTTGTAATGGGTTGACCTTCCTGAACTGTTCATTATTCACAAGGCAAAGGCATCACTCAAAACATCCCTCTCCCCCTCCACACACACATTGCCCTTCTCTGTACTCAAAACTGGAGATATACAAAGCGCTTGGGTTGGTTTTCCTTCTCTCTCTCTTTTCTTCTACTCCCTTTCTCTTTTTTTAATGCCGTAACTTGGGCTGCCCCCAGGATCAGCCTCTCAAAGTTTAGCTGGGTAAAATAAGAAAGGAAGCAAACTGGTATATCATGGAGAGCTGGTGTGGGGCTTTTGGAGGACCTTAACATAAGAACGTAAGGAGAGCAACCCAAAGGAGGCCCATTTAGTCCAGCATCCGGTTCTCACAGTGGCCAACGAGATGCCCCAGTAGGTAGCAAGCGAAACAGCACTCTCCCCTTCTTCAGTTTCCAGAAATATACTGCCTCTGACAGTGGAGGTAGAACATAGTCATCAAGCTTAGTAGCCATTGATACACAAAGTCATGGAAGTAAGGCTAATTTGTATGGTGGACTCCTCCCTTCTTATTAACCACCACTTTCGTAACTCACACTTCTCCCGAAGTCTGCAGTTCAAATCTTGCTTCGGCCTCAAGCTCTCACCGAGTTAAACCAAGCCAGTGCTCTCTCTCCTTCTCAGGGTTCGTGGGTTTGGCAAAGTGGTCTGCAGTCAGCAAACACAGGTCTCCCCCTTGTTGCTTAGCCCAGACCAGAAAGTTAGCCTGACCTGGTGCATTCACCTTTAACAAGGAACACCTCTGCGCTGTGGGTGCAAAAAGACTTGCAGTTCCCTCCTTCGGCCAGAAGTGGGCGGTGGTGCGCAGGCAGATCCTCAGCCAAGACCACTCCTACTCGCCCCCCAGGCTCGGGCTGTAGCCCAATACCCACTCTGGACCCAAGTCCTGACACACACACCCACAAACACACCTGCAATGTGAGAACGGTGACATCGTTCTACCTGACAGGGCTGTTAGCAAGATTCCTGAAAGAAAGTACGTAACGGGCTTTGCACGCTTGACCTGCGCTATGACGGCTTGTCATCCTTGCTGAATAAGTGACACCTGCACATGCTTCTTGTGCGAAGCCTCTTTCTGATGGTGGTGTTAGCAAGAGCCACGAGATACAAGTGGCAGCTGTACCTTCTGCGACTCATTCAGCTGCCAGGTTCAGAGTTGCCCTCCCCACATGGCAGAATCCTCAAAAGTGTGTGTCAAAGGCAGCCCCTCAGAACGCTGTCGCCTTTTACTCTTCAGTTACTTTTGATTTAATTGTATTTTGCTGCAATTTCCGATTGTTTGAATCGGAAACAAAGCCTTAATAAGAGTTCTAGTTAATTTTCTGTCTTGTAATTACCACTCTCATTTTTCTGATAATTGGCCGCCGCAATTATATGTATATTTACTAATCACGTCAGCAGCTCGGTGGTCGCTTCTCCCTGCCGCCATTGATAATGATATGCGCGCATGTATTGTGAAGCTGGCTTTTATCATCATCATCATCTCCTCTCCTCTTCTTCTGTTTCTTCTTTTTTTTTAATTCCCCCCACCCCTCCTTCCCGCACCACATCAAAGCTATTTCCCTCGCAACCCTCCATAATGAACCCCACACATGCATTTGACACAGTTGTGTGCGAGAGAAATTGTTTGGCTCCCACCAAATGCTGCACGCTCTGAGTTTCTTGCCTGCAGCACTGGAAGGTTGTATGTGATGATATATGACTCTTGCAAATGGCCAAAGCACTCCAAAGCACGGCAAGATTAAAATAAGTCATTCCTTTGTTAATTTAAATAGGTGCATGCATCATACTTTGCAAAGCACTCAGGGACGGGGTGGGGGGAGGTTGTGGGGGGCGGGGGAAACGGTGGCAAAAGCTGCCGAAAGGTATTTTTAATAGCAAATGAGAATAGATGAGAACGGAGTCATTTGCAGCTGACTCCTGTTTTATGTGGTTCTCTTGTTCCAACTGTAGGTCTAATGAGATGACTGTTAAAGTACTCCGCAGTGCAATTTCATTACATCCTGAGCTGTTACACTATAAACACTGGCAAGTCTCTCTGTCATTTTTGGGGGGCGGGGGGGGGGAGAGAGAGATGGCAGAAACTCTCCTCAATTTGTAAATCCCTATTTTGCTGGTGAAATATTCCTCTTTGAAAAATAATACGGATGTTTCTTGAGTTTTTTAAAATGCATTTGTTAGCCTTGTGTTTTGATAGATTTGTTGTTTGTTGGCTCAACTTGCAATTTACTATTTTTTAATTTTTTTATTTAGTTCTCCATATACCCCCCTGGCCTCTCCTGCTTAACTCTAACAAGATTTGAGATTGCTAAGTGTAAATAAATAGCAACTATGATGCAGGAAGCAAAGGTCAACACAAGAATAATTTCCCAGCTCTTTGTTAATTACAAGACCATTTGGGTGTTACTTAAATAATCATTAATTTCTCATTTACACTTTCCCTACCTTCTTTTCTGCCCCGTGGCTATCATTGTCCCTTTTTACCTCCCCTTGGTCTTATTTCTACATATTCTTACCCATTGTATAACACTCATTACTTCTAAATGCAGGATTTCTGACACATTCTCACGGCTTCACCCTCTCTCTCCCCACACATACACAGTCTGGTATTTGAAATCAACATCATCCCCTGCTTGCTTTCCATCTGAAATCAACTATACAATTAACAAATTGCACTTTCACTTTTTGATGTTGTTGTTGTTGTTGTTGTCTCCCTCCTTTCTCTCCCGCCTCCCCCCATTGCCCCCACCTGCCCAATCCAAACTCAATTGCAGGAATCGCCTGTCCTTCCGGTTGGGGAGTTCTCAGAGCCGTTTGTACACTTCATCACTCAATGGTAAGCTTCGTTTGCAAATGTGCCGTGCCCTCAATGTAAATGATACATGCCATTAACTCCACAGTACCACAGGACCTTATGGCTTTCCCTGCATCCTCCCAGAGACGCCAGGGACTTGGCAGGCCTTGGGCAGCTGGGCCAGCAAAGCTGAGCAAACTGTTTAAATTATGTAAACGTTATTTACACAAAGGGTCATAAAAGCACTTCAGAGGGAGAGTTTTTACCCCCTGTTTTAATAAACGGTTGGGGATCTTGGGTGTATTCTCAAGGAATTGGTGTGTGCGTGTGTGTGTTTGTGTTTTAAATCACTCGGAAAAATAAGGATGACAGATAATCATATTTATAACTCCATTATTCAGGCATTCTCATATTCCTTAGGAAAGCAGGCAACCTTTTTAAATGGGGTAAACAATGCACTTGATTAATTCATGGGCTTTTCATTTAGAAGTGGTTTTATGGAGTTCTTCTTTGGGAGGGTACTCTTCTCAGTAAGGGCCGTATTTTAAACCACACCGTAGGGCATGTTTTGCTTCTTCCAGACAAACTGCCTCATTCAGTGGAAGGCCACTAAAATTAACTAGGGTTTTTTTTTTTAATATAAAAAAGGAATCTAGTTTTAAAAAGGAATCTCCTGAGCACCAAAAGGTTAAAGATCTAAGTACAACCTATTACAATGAAGGCATGTTTTAATGTCTCATTTATAGAGAAAGCTTAATAAGCAGGCGATAAAGGATGAGAGAGAGAGATTGAGCTTGGTCTAAATGATTTGGGTTTAATGGAGAACAATTGCCTTTTTTATCCTGTCAAGATGAACTTTCTGGACAAAAACTGTCAATGGACATAATTCAACAGTGCAAAGCAAGCACGCAACCCCTAAGCTTCTAGGCAAACTGAGTAGGTGATCTCTTTAATGAGAACTCTTGGATTCAGACATGTTGCAGAAGCTGGAGATGGAGGAGGATGCTCAACACTGCGCAGAATTAGGCCATCCATTAGCTACTATGATAGGAATCCATGTGTAAAAATATATGGATACTCACCATCAAAACTGATTCCCAGAAAACACCCATAGGTTCCTTGGTTCTAAATCCCCTTTTCTTTGGAAATAAAAGTTTGATTGCCAGCCACAAATTTACTACCAAAGAAGTGTCCAGGAATCAGCTCCTTACGCAAAGAGGCATTTGGATACATTCAGATTATGCGAATTTACACTAATGTGAGAGAACCTTCTCTAGAGTGTCCCAAAGGATGATGTTCTGACAGAAGAATTAACAGTGTGACTTTACAGTTAATTGAAATAATAAATACAAGGCTTATGTTTATTATAAGACTGATCCAGTTTCGGGTAGATTAGGTTTTTACGCTGCAGCCATAATTGTGGGTGATCTATCCTGCTCTTGCTGACTGAGGTGCAGGGGGCTGTACCTTTCTGTCTCTTCCCAGAGATTAATCTGAAAACATATCGTTTTTATATATTTTTAATTGAGGCAGGAGGAGGGCTAACCTCTATAGAAATGTCCACAGATGTCAGGCTGAAGCATAAATGATGGCAGATAATAGCCTTGTTCTCCCACGAGATCCAGCTACTTTGGAATGTCAGATTAAGAGGGTTGCCAAGGCGGCTTTGAATGGCTTGCAAGAATGCAACCCTCCGTTGGGCTGTGCATGGCTATTAGTTACAAGGGGAGCGATCCACCAAGTGCTCCTGCTGCTGACTTGTCCTCCTTTAAGTTCTTTGGAGCTTGTGCTGCATGGGTATTTATGAAACAGACAAAGATTACACAGCAGCAGTGCCTGGTGCCATTAAAACTGCACAGGGCAACTATAGATCTTCCAAGGGGCACTGTGTTCTCTGCAAGCTCTCAAGTTGTGGCAGGTGGGACTGCCCAGGTCACACACTATGCTATGCTACATGTTTTAGGCACATAGCAAGCTGCTTTCTGATGAATCAGAACAATTGCTCCAGTCTAGCTCAGTATTTTCAACCTTGCAGCAGATCTCCAAGGTTTCTGGCAGGGATCTGTCCCAGCTGTTGGAGAAGCTACCAGGGATTGAACCTGAGATCTTCTGCATGGGAAAAATTTGCTATATCACTGAGCTATAGCTTCTTTTTTTAACCTCTTAGAAGAGTGGTTGACTTGCACAAACTGGTGTAGCCTAGGGGTTAAGAGTGTGAGCTGTAAGCCAGATGGGCTCCAACCTCCCAGTTCAAATCTCACTGCAACCACAGGTTCACCAGCTCACCTTAGGGTGCTATTCTAGCCATCTCCCTCCTCCAACAGGGATAATAATATTGGCCCCACAGGGCTGTTGTAAGAGTTCCTGAAGTATTAATATGTGCAAATTGTTTTTAAAAGCTTAATAACAACAACAACAATTTTATTATATATATCCCACTTGTATGTAAATGCTTATTGTGGTAAGTACCCTAGCATGGGAGGAGACATAAGTTGGTTGCCATTGCTTCCTTGATCTGGATGGGGAGATAACGGAGACAAAATCTGAGGCTGCTGAACAAACTCTTGAACTGCGGTGTTTGGGGGGTTTGTTGAGAGTCGGGGATTGTTGCTGGGGTTTTTTTATATCTTTATTTTATATCTTGTGGTTTATATGGAAATTGTTCGGTTTGGTCGTGTATTTTTTAACTCTTTCTTTATTGTTTATGACTGCTTTTGTTACATTGTATTTATGTATTTTTTCCCCATGTTATAAACTGCCCTGAGCATGGTTTGAACCGTGGACAGGCAACATACAAATAAAATTCTGTATGTCTGTATGAAGTAGAGGTGCATGTAGCACATTGCACAGCAGCAAACCTGAGTTGGCCAATCACAGGCCCCTAGTGAGTAAACTTGCATAACACCTATTTGTCTCGCACTACACATTTCACATGTGTATGCCTAAGAGGATCTAAGTGAACACCTAAAAACGTAATGTGTGTGAAGTGCCCCGGCAACAAGCAAACTGGGAGAAAGGGTGGCTGGTCCAGGGGTTGCCAAAGTGTTGTGTCCCCTCCCTTCACTGAAATTAGCCTTGCAAATAGCAGAGGCTGCAGTGTGGGCTCCATTGTGGAGTGCCTGGTGGTGCCCACCTTAATTCGTGGTGGCAGAAGCAGTCAAGTTAAAGAAAAACAGTGACATTTCAAGTGCATTCATAAAGCTATCTGTAGGGTGGGGGTGGGGTTGGTTTTATTCATTAACTGTTGGTCATCCGTAATAAGAGACTTTTAAAAAAATAAATCTTCAGCATTCTAAGATAATGAAGTAAATGACTAGTGCTTTTTCACACCGAATCTGGGTTCTGTTTTTTGTTGTTGCTGCACAGCATGAGAAAGCAGCCAAAGGAACGCCCAGCCCCTGAAGAGTTAATGGTAAGTAAATCTTCAGCCTTCTCATTACGACACAAACAAGAAAAGTTTTGCTGATTTATGACATGCAGAAGTTTGTTGGGGGTGTTTTTCCTCCATAAGTTAACTAACATTAAATCTAAATTTTGCTTCCAGCTCTGACAGCCAGCAGACGTTGGCGTAATGCACATAAGCTTCTATCTTGGTTTCAGAATCATAACGGTGGTTATGGGACACATTTTGTTTGAAAGGTCTCTTGATCAAAGCAAGATGCTGTCTGTATTAGGAATTACTCAGATTTCTTCCTTCATTTACTGAATTATTTCTTTTTTTAAAAAAACTTTTTTAAACTGAATTCTACAGTAGTTTCTATAAACTTGTATCCACCCTTATAGTATACATTGGCAGGGTTCTATAATCCTGTTGCGAAGCTGATCTTGGGGTTTCTATGGAACTTTTTCATAATTAGATGTGACGTTCTTCCTCACCAAATTGCCAAGAGAAATGTCTTCATTTCTACAGGTTGCCCTTTGTCCTTTTTTTTTTCTTCTTTCCTTTTTTAAAGTCCTTTATTTTGCTTTTAGGTTTACAGTCATGCTCTCTGACATGATCAGTGCATAACAATTCACTAAATACAATGGCAAGAGCAGAAACATCATAAACAACAAATCTCATTAATGGTCTTTTCCCTTCTAAGTTGCCCTTTGTTTCTGCCCATGCTGAACTTTGTATAATAATGAAACATTTTTATTTTCTTTTATTTTATTCAAACAAAATCCCTTCAATACACTTTTACCCATAGATCACCTTTGTTCTTGATAGGTCAAATAGGTTCGTTTACTTTCCCAGTAGAGAACTGGGAGGAAGCTAAGATGAGTTATGTTTTCGCAACAGAATGAAATAACCATGGCCAAGAGTCACAGATTTATTTATTTTTAAAGTAAACTTTAATTTTTGTAGAAGTATGTTAGACTATTGTACTGAATGCCACAGAATTGAACACCGGGGTGGGGGGGCAGGGGTTTGGCCTGCATTCCTCAAACAGCTGTGTACTCTATCACTTTTATTGATTGAAAAACATTTATATAAGGCTTAGTGTTTTAGAAATCTCTGAGCAGTGTGCAGTCTAAAAAATAATGCACCATTAAAAAAAATTAAAACAAAAGCCAAATCACAACCTTGGACCAGTAAAACAGCAAATAAAAACACATCAAAGCAGATAAAAGTGAATAAAACAGAAATTCGTTAATAAAACAGGATCTGGGCAAAAAGACCACCAAAACGTCTGAAACAACGAAGGGTTGTTGCTTCACCTGTGGCAGAGGCAAGGGCATTCCTGAAACAAGGCTCCAAAGGAGATTTCAATATGGCAGGAATGAAGTGTGTGTGAAAAAAGAAAAAGTCTAAAATGCCGCTTGTGCTAGTTGAGGCCCTAGAGGTGCCACCTCCCTCTGCAACTCTTCCTCTGCATGGGCACCACGTTTGTCAGATATGTGACCATGTTTATAAAACTGGATGTGAGTAATTTCTGCTACTGCTGAAGAGAGCTGTTAAGCAATTGCAGAAATACCTTCGTGAGGAGGAACTTTGTATTTCCCCCCCCACACACACCGTCCATTCTGTCTCTGGGTAGTGATGGTTGAGGCTGCCTTAATTTGCCGCTCTCTCTTTTTTTATTAACTTTTGATGGTTGGAAGGTTCCTGCACTTAGTCACATCTGAGAGAACTTGGAACAGGTTCTAGAGATGGAGATGCATTTACCTGATGCGTTGTTATTATTCTATGGCTGGGTAGCTTGACTATTAAACCAACAGAATGGGGTTTCATAAAACCTGTATCTCTTTGTAAATGCATGTTTTCCGTGATGCAATAGGCCTGCCACTTATAAATAAAACATCTGCAGATCGCACTTCCAACCCTCAGTATATATGTGCGTGTTCGGAAGCTGTAACACCACTCCAGGGTGTAAAGTCATAAAGACGGAGGCCAAGGGGTGAGTGCCTATAGGAACAACGACATAGAGTTATATATCTTTCCAACTACCTGCCCTGAAGTGCCGGGTCCTACTCATAAGACAGTATCTTCTCCCATCCCCCCTTTAATAATTAAAAAAAGGCACAATGGCTTTTTAAAAAATACTCTTTTTAATATATATATAAAAATTAACACTTTTTTCCACGTTGCTTTCCCTTCACTGCGAATGGCTTCTGAAGCCTGGCCACTCAGTATTGAAAGGGGCCTCTGACTGTGTTGAGAAGTCTGATTGATGCCTTGCTTGATGTCACAGTCATAGACCCAAAAGAGAAGGGGGATGTTGCTTGTGCAGAGACCCCAACGGCTCTTGCACAGACGTTCCTGGTGCATTGTGTCCTGGATTTTGTTTTGTCATCAGATTCTTCCTTGCTTATGCTCCAGAGATCAGGTCACTTGGACCTAATCAGGACTGCCTTGTTCGTGGTGACCCATGACAGGCCCTTCTCAGTGGCCATTCCGGCAAGTAACTCTGCAGGCCTTGGGGTTACCAAAAAGAGAGAAGTGGCAGTAAGTGATCTGGACAGTGGAACAAGGGATGGGCAAGACTTTTGAAAGCTTCATGGATAAAAGAGTCTCTCTTTCTCTCTCTCTCTGGCTTTGTAATGTTATTGTTGGCATCCGTCTGTTTTGAGAGACAATGGATTGTGCCTCCAGGGATGAAGTCAAACCCTCTGCGTTAGGAGCTTCGAAGTTACCTCCCTGGGGCACAAGCTTGGACTGTGTGTATGGAGGTCCTGGTCTGCTCAGACAACAAGACGCCCCTCTCAGCCTCACTGATGTGGTCCAAAGGAAAGCAGAGCAATATGTTTGGCACTAGCTTGGGTGCAGGAGTTGCCAGAATGAGGCACCACCCAACCATCTTAGGAACTCCACTCTGGATTTATGTAGGGTTTACTCCTTAGCTTTTTCTTCTCCTGAAGATATCCCACAAGGCAGCGGAAATTTAGAGTCAGAGTTTTCCTTCTCCTAGATGGGGTACCTTCCCAGGTTGATGGGCCCCATTTGCCCCTCACTTCCCTCTGCAGTAAGCGCAGAAACTGCCTTCTTGACCATTGGACCCACAATTAGTGTTGTCTGCTCAATCCGCCAGAGCCTATCTTCGCATGCAATGGAAGTCCCTAACTCACTCTTAAAAAGCTTCCTCTGATTCTTTGGACTCAAACACACACATAGAAAAAGAGAGAAGAAACAAAGACCAAAAGCACTGTGTACTACCAAATCTTATTTCTGCTGCTGTCCTATTGCATTTCAATCCATTTTAAATGGGGCTTGTGCAGCAAAACCTCCTGGTGGAATGTGGCCAAGGCCAACTCCTAGTGGAAATGATGCTACTAACTTTGAAGCAAGCTGCATTAGGATGGGAAGTTATAATAAACCCTTAAAAACTTGGCTTTCTGAAATGCATATAATAATTTAGCGATAATTAACTGAGAGTGGGAAAATACTGGAGCTCAGCTATCTTCATTTGCTGCCACCCTTTAATTATACTAAATTGCCTGCATGGTCCCAATATCTCCAATGGCTAATATCCAGAGAACTGGAAGCATCTATTTTTATCCCTCCTCTCACTGATCATGAATGACTTACAAATGACCTACAGCAGCTTTCACCAACCTGTCACCTTTCAGGTACTTTGGAGTACAACTCCCATTAGGTCCAGCCAGCACAGTTGTGCTGGCTGGGTCTGATGGGAGTTGCAGTCCAAAAACATCTGGAAGGCACCAGATCCTTCTTGGGTAGTTGGTCCACCTTGGTCCCCACCCTGCACTCAGCTCTCACCCATGGCGCCTAGAAGCTGTCATCATGTGACAGCAGCCACACCCCAGGAAACAGCTTTGTCAGGCCAGCTTAACCAGGTGCAGGTAGCCAATGGGTCTCAAAGAGTGTTCATATAAGCTCCATGTAAACACAAAGCAAAAGACCCTGAAAATCAGTGAGATAATTCACCTTGAGCCAAGTGCCTGATAAAATATACAGTGGTACCTCGGGTTACATACGCTTCAGGTTACATACGCTTCAGGTTACAGACTCCACTAACCCAGAAATATTACCTCAGGTTAAGAACTTTGCTTCAGGATGAGAACAGAAATTGTGCTCCGGCAGCGCAGCAGCAGCGGGAGGCCCCATTAGCTAAAGTGGTGCTTTAGGTTAAGAACGGTTTGAGGTTAAGAATGGACCTCTGGAATGAATTAAGTACTTAACCCGAGGTACCACTGTCTGACACTTGACTGCAGGACTATCCCACACTTGGACATCCAAGAACCTATTCTATGTATTTATTATTTTAGCCTATTAGTATCATGTCCTTTCTTCAAGGAGCTTCGGATAGTGACATTTATCCCATTCTGCCCTCACAACAGCCCTACAAAGTCATTTAGGTTCTAGGTTGAGAATGTCTGACTGGCCCAAGGTCACCCAGCGAGCTTCATGCCCAAGTCTCCCTGTTCCAAGTCAGTCACTGTCTGCTTCACCACACTTTTCAGATATTTTGCCTGATGAAGACTTCTGTGGAACGTGAAAGCTTGCATCATACTTGAACTACTTGAGCAAGTAAAAAAGAGCCATCATTTCATTCATCCTGCATGCTTATAGATGGGAATCATTTTTAGTTTCTTTAAAGCACTTTTTATGCCTTGATATCAGGATAGAATCCACAAGTTCTCAGAAAAATATGCAAAGATTTGTTTACACTACTGCACGTCCATTTAAAATCTAAATCAGGCTTTGGCTTGGTGGGAGAGTCACTTTTATCTGATGGAGGTGTGTTCTCCAGGTGTGGCTGAATGCCACAGGAATTCACATGGGACAGGAGGCTATACATTTGCGCACTCCAACCCAGACGCCGTCGATCTCGGCCTCAGTGGCACCGTTTTCCTGAAGCTTTCAGTTCCTAAGCTCTATTTAATGGAATCTATGCATAGTAAGTAACCGGGTCAGAGAGAGGCAGCCTTCCCCTGTTTGAGATCAATCGCTGGCTAATACTTTATCTAGGTCACTTTATTATCTCATGGCAATGCGTTCCCATTCGCCTCCTCCTTTTGTAAGACACACTTCAGCTGTGGGGAAAGTGCGTTAGCGCATACATATTAAAAACATATACCCATTCTATCTGTATGTAAATGTGCGAGGCACAGCTGGATATTGCCAAGGAGTTTGATTTACTAATGGTTATTATCTGTTCTCGCTGTTCAGTGGCAGAGAGTGTTTCAGCAAGCATGCTAACATGGAAATTGTCTCCCAGTAGCCTGCTTTTGAGAATTGTTTAAAAAGATGGCCCCGTTTTCTGGGGCTTTTGCATGGCTGTGTTTTTTCAGATGCTGTTGCAGTCCCTTAGTGGGTTTCCTAGTGAAGCGTGTACTATTGATAGAAAGTTAAGAGCAAACCAGAGTGTTTCTTAAGGCCGTTCCTCATCTGAAGCACCCTCCGCTGCAGGACCCCATCAGCTCAGCCCATAGCAGAATGGCAGCTTAGCCATCACTCCTCCTCCTCCTCCTCCTCCTTCCTGGTACCCACAGAAGTTAAGACCTGGCACTCCGGCTCTCTTTTACCCTCAGTCACAAGGGCTTCCTCTTCTCCCTCCACTCCTACCAAACACTTCCAACGAGGATTCCTGCCAGATTGTGCCCCAGAGAAGCACAGTGCAGCAGTCCAGCATTCACCCATCCCTTGCAGTGCAGGAAGCAAGGTGAGCTGGGAGGGCATCTGAGCAGGAAGCATTGGTGCATGAGATTACAAACATTGCACCAAATTTTTATGAGGTTTGATTTGTCCTGCAGAAGTTGCCATTTGGGGGTTGGATATAAAAGGATTGGCATTCATAAGCCTTACATTCCGCTCTTCACACACACACGTATTGTAGTCCTTGTTTCTTTTAATTTGCTTCAGTGCCTTGTTTTTTTAATTTGAAAAGACTTCTTCACTGCAGGATCCCAGCCAGTCAGGGATCACATAGTGAACTTGTTAATGTTGCAGCACTGGCTTAGTCAGTCAGGGCAGCAACACCCTCACTCTACATACAAGTGGAGAAGGAAAGGAGGCTCATCTCCCTTGTCCTGTATAACTGGACCAGCATTCCTTTCCTTGCTTCACTGGTGGCTTCATTGGACACCAGCCCCCCAAAGCAATAAAGCTGTAACAAAATAGAGTGGCTGTCTCTATATCCAGCTATATGATTTGCAAAATATATCCAGTTTTTACAAAAACACTGGGAAATAGTTGCAGTTCTATGATATCCCTGTGCAATAATGTTGCAGATGCAGCCTTTGATTAGATTTGGTTACAGGAAAGATTGTGTATTTCTAGCTAGTTGTTTGTTCCTTTTTAATGTATTTTTAAAAATATTCCTCTTCTGTCTTTTTATATAGTGGGAATCCAAGCTACCCAAATGCAGTTATCTTCCCTTTAATACCACTAGGGGAAGTCCTTGAAGTGATGTATCCCCTGCCTACTATTAAAACTTTGTAGTTGCATAAATTATCTGACCACCAAGGTTGGTAACTAAATTTGCAATATGTACAGTGCTTACAAGTAATAGTTTTCAACTCCTAGGTGCCGTGGTGTAATTACAGGACAGAGGAGCCTGTTTTTATTATTATTATGAAGGCCACTTCATCAAGTGACAGGAATCAGCAATGGAACCCCTTAGGTCAGAGAAAAGAGTCCTTTGCTTTCTTGCTCCATCTTTGCATGTAAACATTTCTAACTGATGTGGCAGAATTAGGGTGTGGAACTGAGTGCTAGAAACAGCTCTTCCCCCAACCCCTCAGAGTTCATACAGGCCTGCAGGCTGCTAGAAGAGTCTTTGTGGCAGGACAATGTTCTCCATACCAGTGTATAATGATTTCTGATCACACAGTGCCACCAGAATGAAAAGACTAAACTTAAATCCCAATCTTTTAAAATCTGTGAATTATGTTATAATTAATCAACTGATACATTCAGATCCGATCATTGCTGTTGTTGGTGTTTGGTTTTAGGGTTTTTTATTTGCTTACGCTAGTAAAACGTGTTATCAGCTTGAACTAAAAAACATAAGAAAACAGAAAAATAGCCACACTTGCTGTTGTCCCTTTTTGGACTTCTCTACGAGATCAGATTTGTGCAACTGAAACCCAGCCATGGCTAGGCAGCCACTTCATTGTGCATTAGTATTGCCTGCATAGTGAAGCTGTAGGCTGATTTATTCCTCTCAAGCAGTTAGACTTATCTGCAGCACATGATAATGTTACTTTTTCTCTATTGTTTATTATCTGTGTCCTTTCCTTCAAGATAAATATTCCAGCGTGTCATAATGAAAGACAAAACAATCACTTAAAAATACAGCCACATTAAAACTTAAACAAAAGCAGCATAAGACAAATTTGACAAGGAGTAAATCTGCTGAAAGGTCTGTGAAAATAAACAAGTATTTCCCTTGACACCAGGAAGGTAAGGCGGAAATCAGGCAAGCTTACCAGTTGAGAGTGTTCAATGGTAGGGGGCCACCACGAAGAAGGCCCTTTTCCCAGAAGCCACCCACTGTCTGAAAGGGTTTTCTACATTCACTGAAAGTTGAAAGCTGTTTTCCCTGAATGAAGGACACCACCATTTCCCCATGTGTCCTTTGGTAATATTTACGAAGATCCATGTGCCAATATTTGAACTGATAGAGAAAAGTCAACACTTACTTGTTAATCTAGGACATAGTTCTCAGGGGGGATTCCTCCTACGCAAGTCCCAGTGAGAAGAATAATGTTTGCCTTCAAGTCCCTTAATGATACATCTAAAAAGATAAAAATAAACATTCAACTGGAACAGGATGGATTGAATTGGCAGTTACTAATTGCAGAAGGACAAAGATGGGCATTTCCCCTTTGCGTTAAAATAAACCCTGTCCATGATGGGTCTACAGTTCTCATTGGGTAATACAAATATTAAATAAATGTCCATACAATGCTATGCCTTTGAAAAAATATTCCTGAGTGCAAATTTAGGGCTGTGGGATGATTCTCTTACTCTGTAAGGGATGTAGTAATGGGATTGGTCCACCTTTAAAGCATTCCTAAAATGGGTGCATCTACGGCTATGAAGCATTTTCTGTTTCATAGGGGACTATGAGAAACTGGTTTGTGTGTGTCCAGGATTTGTGGGAGGAGCTCCTGATCTTTTTTTTAAATAACTCCAGAAGCACTTTCTCATTTGTAGAGTTGCCGAAATTACGTCTTAAGTATTTCTGCTTAAGAGAGCCTATGCCGAACAGCTCTTAATTGGATTTTCATGGTGATTGACAGCATTTCATTATGACAGTAACTTTCTTTGGCTAGACTGCCACAAACCTTGTTTGGATTCTCTCTTTCTCTCCTCCCCACCCCCCCAGTTCTCCATCAAAGCTCATTTTTATCCCTGAATTCCCGGTGGCGCAGTCGCAATTGTGAAAGAGCCTTTTAGCACCTTTGTTGTCTCCATCCCTGGTGGTGATTGGACCCAGCTGGTTGTAGAGAAGAGAATGCCCTTCTCACAAAGCGACTCTGTCTCCTGTCTCCGCAGTTTCAATAATTTTAAGAGCTCCGAAACCTGTTGAGGATTCGAAGTAGCTTTAGATGTGGAATGAGTGTTAAGTATTAGTTATCGAGAGATTAGGGCCCCGGGGACAGCGGGAGATAAACAACCACAATTAAGGCAAAATCTGCCATAGTAAACAAAATTTAGCTGAAACAGATGCCCCGACCCATTTGGGGGGATTGATTTGAGGGTGACGAGGAATCGATTTTTGTCTCATTTACACTTTGCAAAACCCCATCGTGATAAGCTGGGAGGATAAATATTTCATACACTCCTGATTTTAGTTAATTTTTTCCCTTCCTAGCACCTCACAGTGGGTCTGCTCTCTGCTAACGGTGACCAGGCCTAAGTTTATCCTGCATTCACACGGAGCAACTAATTGGCTATGAAGGGCCCCTGTGTTTAAATGGGCTTGACAGGAATTTAAATTTTGCTTCAATCAACCTCTGTGTTTGCAGCCTGCTCCACTTTCTAATTTTTAAATTAAACATTGATTTTAAAGAAAGAAATACAAAGAAGGCAGGTTCAGGCTTCGCTTCTCTTAAGTCCCTTGTTTTTTTACCTTCCATTGAAGGTAAAGCAACCAGCACCACAAAGGTTGTTTTTCTTAAAGCAAATGCAAGAGAAGAAAGATGGGGACACCTCTGCAGACCTGCCCATGTTAGAGGAGCACAATTAGAATTTGGGGCTTAAATATTGGAGGGGCTGGTGATTTAGATAAAAGTGTGTAGTTCCTTAAAATGTGGTGAGCCAGCTCCACTGTGTTTGGGGCCCCTGCTGCCTGCTCATTCAGTTGGAGGGCCCTGGGTTTCTGCATCCATGACCCATTTGTGTGCTTGCCAGAGGCAACTGGTTGGCCATTGTGGGAACAGGATGCTAGACTAGACAGGCTTTCAGTCTGATCCAGCCACCAAGATATTATCTCACTGGAAGAGGTGCTGGTACACAAAGTTCTTAACACACACACTGGTAATTTTGAAATAATAATGAAGTGTAACTGGTGCTTTTACTGCCCAGAGAAAGCAACTTCCCAAATAGCATGTTTTTTGTGTGTGTGTTTTTGGCTGTGTTCCAGTCTGCGCTGATCCATTCTCTCCCTCACTCAAATGCTTCGTCTTCTGCTGCTCCTGAGACAATAACATTAGTGTGGTGATCCAGATAGCCAATGTTTTCCCCCAACTGACCTGGCCTAATCTGCCTTTGCAATTTGGAGAGCTGTATTTGACTTCTCCGGAAGTAACCTTAAATTGTAATCTTGTAAGAATTCCAGCATTGTATCCTTCACTCCTTCTCCTAATGAGGTTATGACCAAATGCTCATTATAATTGCTTTAGACTCCTTTTAATTTTCAAGCTTATTAATCATAAGAAGAGTTATTTAAAATTGCATAAATTAATCTTAGATTAAAAGCCCATCAAAGCCTCAAAACAATTAAGAATAAGTAGGATTTCCCTGGGGCAGCAAGTTTTATTTTAATAGTGTAGCCAGGTGGATATCAGAACATTTGAAGTGTGGGGATGATTAATGTTTGCAGCGATTTTGTGGGAGAGATTTTAAAATGGCAACTCTCGAAGCCTCATCTTGAGCTTTCCATACAATTCAAAGCTATTGCCTCTCATGTACACTAATGAACATTTTAATTACAGTGTGTGACAGGGCACTGAACCGTGCAAGAGGCCACCTTCACCATTTTAAAATGGCAGTGGAAGGAAGCTGGTGGATCTCTGGCTGCTAAGAGCATTCCTATTAGTCTGAAAAATGGCAGACATCCAGTCTTCTGAAGAATGTTGTGTAACCAAAAAACTTGCACTTTGACTTTTTTGCACATTGAGAAAAGGGTTGTGTCTCATGTGCTCTTTTTCTGCATTACTACCAGTTGCTGGAAAGGGAAGCGGGTGGCGCTGTGGGTTAAACCACAGAGCCTAGGGCTTGCCGATCAGAAGGTTGGTGGTTCGAATCCCTGCGATGGGGTGAGCTCCCGTTGCTCGGTCCCTGCTCCTGCCAACCTAGCAGTTCGAAAGCACGAGGTGCAAGTAGATAAATAGGTACCGCTCTGGCGGAAAGATAAACGGTGTTTCCATGCACTGCTCTGGTTCGCCAGAAGCGGCTTCATCATGCTGGCCACATGACCTGGAAGCTGTATGCTGGCTCCCTCGGCCAGAGATGAGCGCCGCAACCCCAGAGTCAGCCATGACTGGACCTTATGGTCAGGGGTCCCTTTACCTTTACCCTTACCAGTTGCTGGAAGCCACAGGAGGGGAGAGGGCTCTTGTGGTTGGGTCCTGCATGTGAGTCCCCCATTAGGGCATCTGGCTGGCTACTGTGAGAACAAGATGCTGGACTAAATGGGCCATTAATGGGCTCTAGCAAAGCTCTTCTTTTGTTCTTACCATGGGCAAGCTCAGCAAAAAAAAACACCTCTTCATTGAACCAAGAACCATTGAAGTCTGTTCTTGGCTGCGTCGTCATACTTGATACCGCTGACTTTTACTCCTGCCGTTGGTACTGTTTATCCTTTGTGTCATGTCGGCTGGGCAATAGAGATGCATGCAAGGTGCAGAAGTGAGATGGACCTGCCCCGGTCACATTAAGAGAGCAGTTGGGAACTGACAGTGAGTCATGGAGATGTTTGGAGGGAGTCTAGGGGCAGTGACAAAGTGAGGCTCAGGAAACAAATTGCTAAAAATATTTTGGATTTTGAGGAAGGGCTTGAATGATGAGAAGTGGCTTGATGAACAAAGTGTGTCCTGGCATGCTATAGCCAGATGGAGCAGGATTTCAGAAGCATAGAGACAGAAGTTTGGAGAGGACGTAGTGGCAGGATGTTGACAACAGATCAGCTGGTGAAAGTCGCTGCCATCAGAGGTGCCTCCAAGGCAGTAGCAGAATTTACTCCTGCATGTCCGTAGTGAACATTCAGATTTGTATCAGGAGCCCTTTCACAAGAGGTCCAACCAACTAATCAAGAGAGAATGAAGACCAACTGCTATTGGCAGCTTAGCAGGAAAGGACAGTAGTGATAAAAAGGTGTCAGGATTAAGCCAAAGAATCTTGATGGCGACTTTCAGGCAGAGAGGACCCAGTGAGCGCAATGTTTTGTTAAATGAAAACTGTTTACACTGCTCCATTGCACAGAAGTCCACTAAAACCACTAAAGTCTCATTTTTAAATACCTCCAGATAAAGCTGCTCTGTTGTTCTTCTTTTTCCAGTGAGAAGTCTCACAATTGCATGCTAAGCTGTGAGAAGAACCTTTTTACCAATCAGACCCTGTAGCCATATTTATTTTATCTCTTTGCTTTCCTCCTGTGCAGGCACTATGTGTTTTCCTCTCTCTTTTTCCTCTGTGCTGTCCTGACTGGCGTCCTGACCAGCGAGCGTGCAGTGCCCCCAGCCCTAATGTGCCGTTAACGATAGGTTAATGTACAGTATAATGTTTGCCGGGCTCTGGGTTCATTACACTTCTGAGTGCAAGGTCTTTCTGCAGAGTGCCCATGTTCCCATTGCATTATATCATGCAGTAAAAACACCCTTTTAATATCACACACTAATAAACTGTACTTGAAGTGCCATCTGAGGGCACCGCCATCCTTCCTAATAAGGTGGCCTCCAAGTAGAACAGTTAGGATCTTCCATTTTATTTTATTGTTCTGGATTGAGATGCTTCCTGCATTTAATGGAAATGCCATTGTCCCCTTTGCTCTGATATGATAGGTAAATTGTCAGCTCAGTTTTTGCCTTTGCTCAGCATTTATTGGCAATTGTTAGTCCTGTTTTCAAAGCCCACATAGTCCATGTACACCACTGGGTGTCTTTGGGAATGTCAAGAACTCCTCAGTCGGGCTTTTGATAGTGTGAAGACTGTGGGATTGTATAGCACCCCCTCTTGCAACAAATGCAGAGTGGTTGACATATCCAGGACCTATGTTCAAGATGCTGGCTGTGACCTTTTAAAGTCTTAAGCAGCTTGTTCCACCCTAGCTAAGGGAATGCATTTCCCTAAATGAGCGCCCACATCCTTTATGAAATGGGGGGGGGGGACCCTGCTCTAGATTCCCTTACATAGAGAAATGCAATCTGCTTGGCTTAGAAGCAGGGCCTTATTTTTGGTGACTCCAGCCTCGCCCTGAGGTCTGACTGATGTGGGGGGTATTTTAAGACGAACATCAAGGGAAGACCTTTCTTTTGTAGGCACACGGTTGGTTTACCCTCCATTTTGTAATAAGTCTCCAATTTTACACGTGCAGGTTTTAATAAAGGTGCTTTGAATTTGCTATGATATGTAATAAACACTTTGGTGTTTCAAATTAAGCAAATGCTGCATTTGCATGTTTTAGTCCAAATGTTTAGTTTCATGTACAGATTAGTCCCTTCTATAAAAATATTGAAGATGCAGAAAAGAAGGAAAGATAGTAATCTACAATGTAATAAATGCAAATATACAGAAAGGAAAGCATTTCGAATGAACTGTCAATAAGAATAAAAGCAGCAGCAGCATTCTTGAATAAAGCCAACTCTCATCCAACACCAGACGCCAGGAAAAGCTGTTGCGCATGAAAATGTTTTATCCCACGGGCCAAAGTCATGCCAGGTGGGTGCCTCCAGGTGACCTCTCTCAGCTCCTGGAAGGCAGAAAATGGAACAACACAGTGTCACTTTGTTTGTAATATTTCATGTTTGGGAAAGTTCATCCACAGGCAGGGCAGAGAATTAAGCATTGATGTTCCCTTGGGGAAGTATAACACCCAAGGGTAGGGAGAAACCCAAGGAGGCAAAGAGTCCGTAGTGGGTTACTTGGAAGTCATTACTAAACAAAGTCGAATAGTTTGAGCTATATCATTCACATCTATCAATAGGTGTTCATCTTTGAAAGGGTTAATCTTCCTGCAGAAGCCCAGTGGCTTAAAAAAAGGCAGCCCTTCTCAAGAAAATGAGATGTGACAAGTTCATTTAAAATGCCCGGTTTGTCATTGTTTATCTCATTTTCAGAGTTGGCAGAGAAAATTAGGCTGGCTGACACTCACCCACATCCATCCCCAGGCCTCTCCGACCTGACCTTTCCCTGGACTGAATCTCTTAACCACACACACACACACACACACACAGAGAGAGAGAGAGAGAGAGAGAGAGAGAGAACTTTCCCCAGAGTCTTTTTAAGTTGTTCTAAATGAGGTGTTTGGGCCATCACTCTGTCTATAGCTGTATAGCATCCTTTCTTCCTAAATCTCCCTGTTGTCCTGGAACTACTATTAGCAGACAACCTGTAGGTGATGTTTCTCCTCTTGGTGCTAGGAGTTATATTCCACCCAACACTGTTTTCTTGGTTTGGATCAAGTGATGGTACAACAGAACATGAATGGCTAACCTGTGGTCTTCTATATGTTATTCAACTACAAGTCCCATCAACCCCAGCCCACCCATCAGGGCCGAGGGGAGTTGTGGTCCAACAACATTTGGAGGGCCACAGATTCCTCATCCATGTCTCAGAACTTTTGCAGCAAGAAATCTGGGCAGAGCTTAGTTACAGGAAGAGGAGGAGCCATCCTTGTAAATTAAGCCAATTTTTTATACAGTGGTACCTCGGGTTAAGTACTTAATTTGTTCCGGAGGTCCGTTCTTAACCTGAAGCACCACTTTAGCTAATGGGGCCTCCAGCTGCCGCTGTGCTGCCGGAGCACGATTTCTGTTCTCATCCTGAAGCAAAGTTCTTAACCCGAGGTACTATTTCTGGGTTAGCAGAGTCTGTAACCTGAAGCGTATGTAACCTGAAGCGTATGTAACCCGAGGTACCACTGTATATATTTTCAACCTGTCATGTGTTGCAGTCATGTGCTGGAGCTGAGTGGTGGCTCAGTTCAAAGGCATAAAGAGGAGCCAAGATGAGAGGAGGTTGGGACCAGAGTACTGAACAACAAGGGAGCTGGCTCACCAGTCACTTTAAAAAAAAACCTGTTGTACCAGCAGCTTCCAGAGATCAGTGGGTTTCAACTCCTACAGAGTCTGCATTCAGGGGTTTTCTCTCCTCAGGAGTAACATTATGGAAAGGACGGCTTTGTGCTAGCAGGTGGGAACTTCACCTTTAGTGTAGGCTAGATTGACTAGGTTTGTGAAGATGGAGCTGGGGGGAGATTAAGGAGAGAGTGACGGATCTAGCAGGCTGCACTAGAGGCAACAGGGCAAGCTCAAAATGTAAATGGCATGGATTTGGGCCATGTGAAAGTAGAGTGGAGGGCTAGGAGATTAAGATTAGGAAAACGAAATTGAGAGTTACCCGTTTCAAACCAGGGAGAAGGAGGAGAAGCTTTCTCTCAGATGCTCACAGTGACTTGGGGGGGGGGTAGAATTAGGGTTGAATGCCAAGAATACTCTCTGAGTATTCTTGGCATTCAACCCTAATTCTACCCCCCAGGTTACTGTGAGCACCTGAGAGAAAGCTTCACCAAAATGAATTGTTGGTGGTCTGGCACATCAGCTATTGGACAAATGGATGCCTCTGGCTACCCAGAAACAAGAGAAAAGGCTGTGATGGGGAACCGTAAGCAGACAAGACTTCATAGGGTCCCCTTGAACCCTGCATGGTGTGGTTCCCCATGCAAGCAACCGGGGTCCTCCTTGAACCCTCCCAAGCCCTCTACAGGTTTTTGAAATAAGTTTTTCTTAACATGCAAAGGAGGTCACAGGGATGGGCACCCTAGCTCTGCTCCCTCACTGTTTTCATTTCAGAGGGCAACCTTCTGAAATGGGGAGCTACTCAGGAGAAGCCTGAGCCCAATAGAAGAGGACAGCTGGTTACACCATATTCCTTCTGTTGTGCTGCCTAATAAGCCTTCCACTTTGCTCAGCCACATGCAGAGCAAAGTGTTAGGAATCAAGGCACTAGCAGGAACACTTGGGGTTAAGCAAGGCAAAATGGTTTTGGTAGCACTTTAGGTAACAGGGCTTGCGGTGAGGATCCTCATCCTCCTGAGGAAGGCTGCTCTGAATCCAGCTCCAGAGACTGATGGGTCTTGACCCCACACCAAGCAGATAATTCAAGGTCACCTCTTGTCTGAGGAAGTGTTTGCTACAAGAGAAAACACATTTCAAGCTTCTGTGCATTTACATTTCTGCAACATTACCTTGCAAAATGAAGGGAGTCAATAGAGGGATATTTAAGTACCAAAGGTTTGCTGCCATCTGGTTTTGGACCAATATTGCTCAGGGATAAAGTAGATCCCATCGATGCCAGCAACGTTCATTTGTTGCTGAAATGCGCAAGGAGCAAAATCCTGTTGGAATGCACATCTTTCCTCCTCCCTTTTTCCCATTATGTCCTTCCCTGCTTTTGTGTGCCTTGTGTATTTGTTTCTTCTTTCCTTAGGAATGAGAGTGTCTGGTTAACAAATGGGTTCTGTCTCTTTCTAACAGCCTGGAACTTCATTATACCTGCACAAACTGCCAGCTCCATTTCTGATGTAGTTGGCTTGCTTCTTCGCCCACCCCCCACTTCATTCCCCCCTCTAGCTGTATCTCTGGTTACCTCCTACCGTCTCCCTCGTCTTCCGCCTCAGTGGAATCCATTCAACAGTGGGGAAAACACTGAAGCAAGTGTTTTGGTCTGCCTTTTTCTTTCTGCCTTTCTAGCATCCTTACCTCCAACCTCTGCTTTTGCTTTCTATGACTCTACCCACTTGGAAAAAGACTCTTCCTTATGTCTAGGACCACTCTGGCATGCAAAACTTTATGATGTCCCCCAAAAGCCTACAAATCCCTCCAGAGCTACAGTTTTGCAAATGCTGCTGAATTCATCTTGTGCTATCGTCTCCCTATTTCTTCTACATCAGCTTCAAATTTGTGGTTAGGAATGTATCTTTATTTTTATTATTATTATTATTGGCAACAACACCCATTTCCATGTCACTACCAGTGCCGTCTAACCTTTGTTTATACCCAGGAGTGTGAGACCGGATCTAACAGTTCTGAAACTGAGAGTTGGGTTTGTATATACAGAACTTTGGTCCATCTAATTCAGTATTGTGTGTACCAGCGGTTCCCAAACCCCCGCCGCCCCCCAATAAGCCACTTGAAAATTGCTGGTGGTCTTGGCAGACTATTTAATGATTTTTCTGCCTGTCGTAGGCGTTGTATTACAATTCAAATTCAATGGAATTACAATAAAATATAAGAAAGAAAAGAAGCAATAAAATACTATCAGTTATCAATGTGAATATTTAGTGTGATGGATGTGCCATCTCCCATCTTCAAGCACAGATCCACACAATGAACCATTGGTGGTCCATGTCTGGAAACCCCTGATCTACGCTGCAGTAGTTGTCCAGAGTTTCAAGGGAGAAGCTTTCCCCAGCCCTACCTGGAAATGCCAAGGATAAAGCCTGGCATCTTCTGGATGCAAAGCATGTACTCCACCCCTGAGCTATAACTCACCTCCAAAGGAATGTGGGAAGCTACCGTATATTAGACCAGGTTCTGATTGGCGTTTCCAGGTCTTTCCTATTGCCTGCTCCATGATCCTTTCTTAACTGGAGGTATCGGGGATTAAACCAGGGACCTTCTGCATTTTTTATCACCGTGCTCAGACCCTTCCCCATGGGAAGTTTCTATAGATTGGGGTGGCATGAACAGTAAGTAAATGCTTGTTTTTGAAGCTATTCCCCACCACCACCCAAAACCAATTACCATATTGGCCCTAATATAAGCCGCACCTTTAAAATTCAAGGGGGGGGGAGCAAAGACAATACCCAATTATAAGCCGCTCCCTTAAAATTCTGCAGGCACCCACACCCATTCCGTTTTACCGTAAGTCTGTTTCAGCAGCGATATTGGGAAAGCCAAATTTTGTAAGGTCGCGAATTTAAGTCGCGCTTTAACTTTTCACGGAATTTGGAAAAGAAGTGTGGCTTATATTTAGGCCAATATGGTACTGAGCAGAGCTTGTGCCACAAAAGCAGCAGGTCTCCACCCTTTCTCTGCACCTCCCTCCTAGGAACTGAGTTTGCAACAGGGTGCCCTCCTGCCTTTCAGGTTAACTCCTGCATCCCAGTGCCTCTTCCATTCTTCCACACAGCAACTGCATGCCTAGAGCTCCCAGACACCATTTTGTTTCCAGATTTCCTTGCTGTCTCTCTTGCTGTGGCTAATCCTGAGCAAGGCAAGTTTCTTTTTTCAACTGGTGTGAGATGGGTTTTTTCCACAGCAGGGAGCTTCTCCGCTGTAAAGGAGATTCATGGTAGAAACTGTCTGACTTTGTTTAATGGCTGGTTTTACTGGCCCAGTGTGCGTGTGCTCTCTCTTTTTTGTCTCTGGGATCTTGATTTGTTTCCCTCTCAATTCTTCCTTGACCTTCCTCGTTTGCCAGTTTTGTTTGTGGCTGACTTATTTAAAAGGCCAGGCAGGTAATTGTAGGTTTTATTGTGAATAAGGACATTTGTTCCTTTCCTCCAGGGATCTCCAAGAGTTTTACAAACACTTAAGTGAATTTAACCTCATGGCATTCTGTGAAGTCAGTGAGAGTAATTACTGTAAGGCACTTGGATACTGGAAGACTAAGCACAAGGCTTGACCAGGAAGTTATTGGAGGAGGAGCAAGTTTTGGCACTGATAAATGCCCAAGTTAGACAATCTGAAAAATAATGCAAATGTTCAAATTTCCACTTCCGAATTCCTGTAGTCGCATCTTACTGTGTTTAGCAGCAATTAAGGGAATATGAGGAAAGAGGAAGTCAATGTGTACAGGGGAGGAAAGATGTTCACATTGCTGTCAGTCAAAAGGGGAGGAGCATGCAGCTCCTAGGATGGTGGTGATTGGGCAATGGAAGAGTGGCAAATCTGTTTCATAGAAAGATTCATATTGCAGAAATGGTGCAAATTTGGAACGGACCTAAAAATACTTTGGTGTCTTTGTACCATCCACAACCATCCATTTGTCCCACTTCCATCTTCAGCTGCGTTTTGCTTATTGCATCATCACCACCCTTTTGATGATTATATTTCCATGTTCTCCTGAAGGGTTTCTCTGCCTGCACCAATTTACAGTGTTACCTCTGGTACGAACTTAATGCGTTCCAGAGGTCCTTTCTTAAGCTGAAACCGTTCTTATCCTGAGGCGTGCTTTCACTAATGGGGTCTCCTGCTGCATGCGTGCCTCTGGCACGCGATTTTCATTTGCATCCTGGGGCAAAGTTCACAACCAGGAGCAGCTACTTCCAGGTTAGCAGAGCTCGTAACCAGAAGCATTCGTAACCAGAGGTACCACTGTATTTGTTGCAGCTGGCTATGGCTATTAAGAAGCAAAGTTTCAACATCTCCCTTTGACCATTGATGAAGTTCGTGCAATTATTCCAGAGTACAGCGTCAACTTGACTTTTCCCTATGTCATTCTTTGCTTTTGTGTTACTTGTGTGAGGCTGGAGCCCTGTGCCAGTGGGTGACTTTTGAAAAAGGAGGTTTCAAGGCTTCTGGCCCCTAATCTCAGAGCAGAGAAATGCCTCAAAGGGAGGCATTCTGCACATGTTCAGTTGCACACCCTTCTTTCTAATTACTTCATGCATCATAAAGCTCACATCAGTGCAGCTGTTGAACAGAGCACAGAATGCAGGATCTGGTAGCTCCTGCAAAGCTCTCAAGTGCTGTGTTCCTTTCTGTAAAACTAGTGCCTTCCCTCATAGTAACCAACTGAAAAGCGTAATGGTTGCATTCTTAGGCAGTCCATGGGGGCTGCAGGGAGCTCCCAGGAAAGAGGAGAGGGAACTTCCGCACTCAGCCATATGCCTCAATGGTCTCCATTTTCTGTCCCTGCCACAGCCCATCCCAATAATTGCCAGTCTGATCATCTTAGTCATGTTGAGGAGAAGATGTAATCTAAATTAATATTGGGAAGCTGTGGCAGCAATCTGGTAATGCCTAAAGCAAAAATACAGGGTGGTAATAAACACCTGGGAAAGGTATGTGTTTGCCTTCTGCCCTTCGACTGGACTGGAAAACAAGCCCAGCATTTTTTCCCCTGTAATGTTTTTCTCTCCTTTTCAGATTGGACCTTTACAAAAGAAAAACACTGATTTATAGATTTTTTTAAAAAAACTTTAAAACAATGTTCTCCATGGAAAAGAAAAACATCAGGGGCCATAGTTTGGGTGGGGGTAGAATACCAGCCTTGCAATCAGAAGGCCCCTGATTCAGTCCAGAAACCCTCCAGTTAAATCAGATCTTGAGTAGCAATACCTGGAGATCCTTGTGTGTTTCGTACATTCATTCAGTGCTAGTTGCTGGGAATCACAAGTAGGGAGAGTTCTGCCTTAGCACTCAGGTCCTCCTTTTGGGCAACTGGTTAGCCACTGTGAGACTAGGATGCTGGACTAGGTGGGTCATTGGCTCAATCCAGCTGCAGAGCTCTTCTTGTGTTCTTAGATGCTTGATTCTGTTGGTTGAGTCCGTCTCTGCTTCTTTTCAGGGCCACCTCTTCATTGTCCAGTACAATGACGGGAATGCTGAGGTCGTCTCCATGTGGGTCTGCCGGATGTTAGAGGAGAGGCGTTCGCAGCAGCAGCAGCAGCAGGGATCTCAGTGAGCCAAAGGGATGCTGAATGTCTAAAGGACAGAGACTCTGGTGTCATCCAAAGCCCATGCAGGTTTTTTATGCTTTGGCAGAAGACTTTGATGAAGGCATGGTGACTTTTTTATTCAAGAAATACCTTCCCCTCCCCTCCCCCATTACCATCACACTGTTTCCTGAAACATTAAGAAAATATTATATATTTTATTAAACTTACTGTATATTTCTTGGCTTCAGAGTATTTTATACATCTTTTACTAGCTTAAAAGCAGTCCATGGGTGGGGTGGATGAATTGATGGGCATGAATTTAACTGTCCTGTGGACTCAATCTTATCTCCTTTAGTCTTTTTATTTTTAACACCAAAAATGAGTTGAAATGGACCAGGCAGGGGAAATAATTATGTTGGAAGAATAAAATGTCTAACCGATATCAGTCACAGGATGTGTGCTAAATTTGTACTCATTAGAGAAGTGTGTGCTGTTCATCAAAGCAACCCCAAGAGCAGCTCTCAATACAGGGAAATGAGGACATTGTGCAATGCGTCCTCTTTAGTGGGATAATATAATGGAGGTTGGGATTTACTTGGCTTTACCAGTAGGAACACAACCAAAGGTCTCCATTCCCACATTGTCCATCCTGGTGCATGTGGATATATGAATTCATTCACCCATGACGCAAGGTGAGGCAAATGCCTTGGGTGGCAGGATCCATAACGGCAGCAGATCATACCTCTAAGGAATGTAGCTGCAGTGGCAGCATCGCCTGTGGCACGCTCATTGGATCTACCACCTCCTCAGCAGCGCCCCCCCCCAACTGCCTCAGTGGCTTCTTTGTGAACAGGAAGCATTGCTGGTCTCCCACCCCTAGGGAGGAAATGGGAACATCCCTCTGGTGTCTCCTAGACTCTGCACTCACCAGCATGATTCAGAGCGGGTCCCTTTTCCTCCCATGATGACCTTCGATTCCCCTTTTCAACCATCAGGGAAGGTTGATTTGATTCCCTCCCTTGTTCCCAACGTAGATCTTCACTCCCCCTTATTCCTGATGTAGAACTTTGTTACCCCATTGCTCCTGATGTAGATCTTCACTGGCCCAGGGTGTGGGGGGAGGTGCCCACCATTTTTTGGTTCTTCCCAATTGCCAAAATGTCTTGGGCCGACTTTTCCACTTTTGTTGCCCAGATTTGTTTTCTAATTTTGAGGCTGTTTTAGTAGACCAGTGTTTAATTTAAAATGTATTTTTAAAGTCTTATAATTTGTTTATTTATCAGGGTTGTGTTGTTGTTTTTTGGAAATTCTTCAGGAGATTTCTCAAAAGTCCAGTGACTTGGAAGACTGTATGATGGCCAACAAAAGTGTTTACACTGAGGTGGCTATTTCTGATGCACTGTCACTTAAAAACCTGAAGAGGATCATAAAAAAAAGCTTGGGAGTACACCAGTCTCTTGTAGTGAGGAATTTCTGCTGAACAATTACAAATCCTAACCATTACTTCAGAGGTAGACTGGAAAATACTTTGCTTCCTTCCTTGGAGGGATCATCAATCTTCAGGTGAAGGATAGAGATTGCAGGCATGAACTTATAGACTAAAGTTTGTCTTAATTGCTCCAATGTCACAACCTCTCTGGCAGATAACAGTACAATGAATGACTCGATGTGACCGGTAGCTGCAGGTGCTTTTTGCTAAAAGTGAGACAAATTTCTTTCCTTTGAGCCAACTGAGCTGAGGCAGTTCTTTCATTTATTTATTTCCTAGCATATTTTTTTTGCATATACCTCCCCTGTATAAAAGGTGTTTGTGTTAAAATTAAAATTTTGCCTTCATTTACACAAATATATATGAGAAAGATCTTTATCTTTAGCCCAAAGGGTCATGCCGTTTTGACCCACTGGTTTCCATTTATCAGCCCATACATCATAGACTGATAAAGAATGCAAATAGATGGTCTAGGCTTGTTGCAAGTGATGAAGAGTGTGGGTTCTAAATGTCTCAATTAGCAATTCTAGAGACAAGGTGATGGCGTGGTTAAAAATGAGCTTTTGGACTTGACCATAATTCATAGTAATTAATTAGCCATTTGCTCAACCATCCCTTCATCTAGCTTGCGTTAGCCCTTTTTATAAATCTACCTGCATGTACACAGAACAATTACATCTATGGACACACAATTACTGAGGATCACATGGATCTGTTTGACCCACATTTATGCCATGCCAATTTTGTTTGTGAATTGGCCCTCTATTAACACCCACATAACCACCCGCCAAAAAAAAGGACTACAGAATAAGGGCCACATCATACATCTCTATTGGCAGAATAGTGTAGAGATAACAATGAATGGAATGGACATGAATCTCAACTCATTTATTACACCCAGCTCTTCCCCCAAAGAGCTCGGAGCACCTTGCTTAGGGTTCCCAGGCAATCTCTCATCCAGACAGTTTATGAAACCAGCAGACTTCTTTCATTTAGCTTTCAGTAGTGCAACTGTTACATGTGCCTTTGGACCATTCTCTGGCCCCTCCTTGGGTAACGTGGAAGAGAGTGGAAGTATGGTGAGCTGTGTCAACAGCCTCTGCACATAGAACCATTCTCCCTTGTACCCCAGAAGTGCTATATGTACACTGTCAAATTTGGTTTCATGTTTCTCCATGTATCACATGAGCTACTTAAGGTCACTAAAGCTAAATGCTTCAAGACTCCTATTTAACTTTGTTCTGCTATTAAATCTACTCAAAGAAAAGGACAACAAAGTAGAGGAAATTAGCTTTCGGTGGCCTTGTGTTGTCATGAAGATGCTGAAATGCTTGGATGTTTCAGGATAAAACACACAATCTGATGAAACAAAACTTGAGCTCAGCTAGGATTGAACTGTCTATACCTGAGGTAGTACCTGCCCTCAGATATCTTCCTAATTCTTTGCACATTCCTGGTGGAGGCAGAAAGAAACTTGGCGCTTTGGGAGACACATGTGTCAAGGCTTTATACGGTGAGCCACCACTAAGAGATCGTTTCCCAGCAGTTTCCATGTAGTTGGTGTAGTGTGTAAACAAGCCATAATTCTCAAGTGCTTCACATGAAAGATGAAAATGTTTAATAGTTGCTGGGGAATGGAAGAAGGAGACCCCCAAATATTTGCTTTAAATGAGTATTCCATTATGTGTCTGTACCTGCAAGGGGTGAGTTGAAATTTGACAATACATCAAGTGCAATTATTGGTGGGAGATCTTTCCAACCTTCACTGGGCCTTGGTTTCAGCTGTCTTCAACAGTGGCCAAATCACAATTCCTGAAAAGCTCAGAGTGCTCCATTATCTGTGTTTTCCTTCCGTAGTACACATAGACAAAAACAATCCCTCCCATCCTTCTTAGATATCCCATTGGCTTTTAAGGACGCCTGTTACAAAAGGGATCAGACATCTCTATTCATTTGTTCACTTGGGGTCGTTCCTCAGGAGTACCCAAAACTCTTGACTAGTATGGGATCCACAAGTAACCACAACAAATGCTCTTCAATTATACTTTCTCCTTTTTGGTCATTTCCTAATATATCCAAGAGCAGTCCTTTGTACCATGCTGTGAATTTACTCTCCACTGAAACCTTTTTCCAACCGACAACCAAACCTGGAATGGCATCCCCTGTTAAGTATCAATAAATTTCAGCAGATCAAAATGGCTGATAATGTGGGTTTTTTATTTTGAGCAAAAGTAGTTTGCTCAACCGTTCTTGTTACATATGTACGCATGATGAGGTTTTCTACCACATCATGTATTGCTTTATCAGTCCTGCACCCATCTTAGATCAATGCCCCAAATAGCTGTTGCCTTCAACTCTTTTGCATTCCAAGAGGAAGCTGACAGGAGATGAAGGCATTTTCTACTGTGCCCAGATGTGGTACTGAGTATCACTAATGTGGACTAGAACCCACACTTCTCACTAAATTGTGCAGGGGGAAGGGAATTAATGCACCCTTCTGTTTCTTTCTAATCTTGGAAAGGCAATCTCATATGCAGCTTGCACAGAAGTGGGATGTTAGTGGCTCATAAGTAAAGCACATTTTGGATTGGAGTCACCAGGGGAATTTTTATCCACAATCCAAATTAGTTGAAGTGTGGCTGTTTCTAAAAATGTACTCCCAAGAAAGACATTCTGGGATATAGATAGATAGATAGATAGATAGATAGATAGATAGATAGATAGATAGATAGATATGCTCTGTCTTCCCTGAAGACCCAAATGTCTGCAATTTGGCCTTGTTGTTTTTCAGAGCAGGGTGCCGGCAAAGTGTCATTCTTCCTTTCCTCAACAGTACTTTGAAAAAGCTCTCTTGATGTGCAGATTTATTGGCAGAGAAAACAATTCATGGAACAGATCAAACTGTTGTTTTTTTATTTTAAAAGCCACCAGAAAAGACCCAAATTATTTTAGTTGGAGCAAAATCCTCCTCCTTAGGATCAACTAAGGGACACGGAGCAATGGATCCAAACTACAAGAAAGAAGATTCCACCTAAACATTAGGAAGAACTTCCTGACAGTAAGAGCTGTTCGACAGTGGAATTTGCTGCCAAGGAGTGTGGTGGAGTCTCCTTCTTTAGAGGTCTTTAAGCAGAGGCTTGACAACCATATGTCAGGAGTGCTCTGATGGAGTTTCCTGCTTGGCAGGGGGTTGGACTCGATGGCCCTTGTGGTCTATTCCAACTCTATGATTCTATGAACTTACACATTACATCCACTGTGTCATGATTACAGTTATCACTTGATATTCGGAATTATTTAGTGTGGGGTGGGTTTTCTGCTTTTGTTTTTTTGCTAGTCTTGAGTATTTTGTATAGCATTAGCTCCAAAAGCTTCAGTAAAGGTAAAGGTACCCCTGCCCGTACGGGCCAGTCGTGACCGACTCTGGGGTTGCGTGCTCATCTCGCTTAAGAGGCCGGGAGCCAGCACTGTCCGAAGACACTTCCGGGTCACGTGCCCAGCGTGACGAAGCTGCTCTGGCGAGCCAGCACCAGCGCAGCGCACGGAAACGCCGTTTACCTTCCCGCTATAAAGTGGTACCTATTTATCTACTTGCACTTAGGGGTGCTTTCAAACTGCTAGGTGGGCAGGAGCTGGGACCGAACAACGGGAGCTCACCCCGCCGCAGGGATTCGAACCGCCGACCATACGATCGGCAAGTCCTAGGCACTGAGGTTTTACCCACAGCGCCACCCGCGTCCCAATCTTGAGTATTTTGTATAGCATTAGCTCCAAAAGCTGAACACGTTCAGTACACTTGACTTAAGAGTCTCTCTATACACAATATTGCACAAATCTACCCTGCATAAGGAATGCATTTATTTATTTATTTATTTATTTATTTATTTATTTATTTATTTGCTTGCATGCATGCATGCATGCATGCATGCATTGCTTTAGGGCTAAACCTTCGAGTGGTAGGAGATTTCAGGGATTCCGAGCACTTACCGGGGTCTTTGGGAAATGAGGCACAATGGAGACTGTGGTGTCTTTAGGATATATGGTTTATTTAAACATATATACAACCTGAGCCTACGATGCCTCAGGCATCAAACATCATGCTCTGCTTCTCTGGCTTTTTAGCTTGCTGCCCTCACCAGTCGCTAGGTCACATCACAGCCAACTCTCAACTCTAATTCAAACTCTAGCTTTGTAATCTAACTAACTCTGACTCTGACCAACTAACCCCCACCCATTTGCCATCCGACACAGAGCCTTTGCTTTCTTAATAGCCCGTTACCTTTCATTTGTTCTCTTAATGGCCCATCTCCCAGGCCATTGCCTGAACACGGGGAGCTGGGTCCAGAGTTTAGGAGTCTGGCATCCAGTTTAACTCCTCAAGCCTTGATTAAATTCTAACACCAACTGGACCCAGGAATTATGGGGAGTCTGGCACTCATGAACTCATAACAGGCAGAACACACAAAATTTGTACGATGATAGAATGGAAAACATCTCAGCTACAGCATTTGCTGCTAGTAGCAGTTTCCAGTGGCTTCTCAAAAACAACCCCAGAGAGTGTGTATAGCAGTGATCTAATCTAGCAGTCAATAGGTTGTGAATGACCGAGGCAAAGTCCAATTTTGTCAGGCAGAATTATACTTGATGGGCCAGCCGAAACTGAAGAAATGGCACCTCTCACTGACAGTGCTGCCTGCACATCTAGCAAGAGCATATGATCAAGGAGCATCTCAAACTATGAATTGTTATTTCAGAGAGTACAGCCCCACACAGAAAAGGCTGTGGAACCCAACTGTTGTTGGGACATCCCACTCACCAGCAGAAAATCCGTTTTGCCTGAGTTAAGTTTCAGCTGGTTTGTCCTCACTCAGTGACAGAATGTGCAAAGTTCTCAGAGCATGACATTTTCCTTTTAAATGAAATGAATATTATCTTCCTGCTTAGAAATGATATCCTCACACAATTCTGTCTAGTGATTTAGATCATGCTATCTGTGTGTGTTCATTTAGTTACAGCTTTGGAATGTTAACTTGGTTCAAAGGGAATGGAAGATTCTGAGTAGCACTTTTAATCCCAGAAGCTATTTTGCCAATTTAAAAAAAAAGTCAGCTTGCAATTTGCCACTGACCATTAACATTTTTGTTTATCAGGTACTAGCCATACCCCACCATTGACCTCACTGTGTGTGGATGTACAGATTGGCAAAATAATATTTGGGTATAGTTTAGTTTTGTATTGTTTGGTTTTGTTTTAATTAACCTGCAAAGTTGAAATAAGTTTATTAAGAAATGCAATTTTTGATTAAAATATATTTTAATAAATAAATAAATAAATATTGCAGTATCTCAGCAGGTAAAGTAAAGGTAAAAGGACCCCTGACCATTAGGTCCAGTCGTGACCGACTCTGGGGTTGCGGCGCTCATCTCGCTTTATTGGCCGAGGGAGCCGGCGTACAGCTTCTGGGTCATGTGGTCAGCATGACTAAGCCACTTCTGGTGAACCAGAGCAGCACACGGAAACGCCATTTACCTTCCCGCTGGAGCTGTACCTATTAATCTACTTGCACTTTGACGGGCTTTTGAACTGCTAGGTTGGCAGGAGCTGGGACCGAGCAACGGGAGCTCACCCCCTCGCAGGGATTCGAACCGTCAACCTTCTGATCGGCAAGTCCTAGGCTCTGTGGTTTAACCTAATTATTCAGGCCTGTCCTAGGCCAGCCAGACACAGATCTTTGAACATCCTGCATAAGTTTATCTTTGGGAAGGAGGTGGATGCTTTCCGATACAGGATTATCGTAGTTGGTCCGTAGATGCTTTACAGTTGGGATTCCTTAATTTGTTATTGCTTTTCTGCAAATTATATTCTAGTGTGACTGTCACGAATGGTTCCTTTTGGAAGCTAATGCTGCTCCTGCAATGCTGATCCTATTAATACTCTGCAGCGTAGATGGAATTTGGGTGAGTATACATCATGCAGGTCTGAGCTATACCTAATACAAGACATGCAGAGGCTCAGACTTGGACATGGGAGCCCAGCTCCTTAGTTCTAGCTTAAATAGAGCTGGCTATGGTTTCTTTGTAGTGTAGAGAGAGGGAAGCATTCTGCACATGCACAGAGGTACTCCCATTTACATTGTCATGAGAGAGTTAGTGGAGCACAATGGATTTGAACAGGGTGGTCTGCAAGGCCCTTTTTAGCTGCTCTCAGCAACCTTCAAGAAAAAACATCTTAGAGCCTTTTTTTTTTAAAGTGTCATGTGTTGTTAACGAAAGTGCATACATTTGTTCGTACATTAAATTTGTTTCGTAATTAGATTGTTTGTTTACTTATATATATTTAATCAAATATATTAATATTAAACATATTGCAAACATTTTAATGTATGATGTGGAAATTCAGTTCTGTGTGTTGCCTGGGGTTCTGTGTCAAAGTACTATTGCAGCCTGCCTGCCATGAAAAGTTGGACTGCCCTGGCTTAGAGGCTGCACTGTGAATCAGGAAATGCCTGCTCCAAAGCTGACCTCTGCTATAAACACACAGGGTGGCTTTCAGCTTTACACTCAAACCTGTGAACCCCCAAACTACAATACGAGAGTGAGGTTAATGGTGTAACTTTCAGGTTTGCTGTAAGGATTGCTGAAATAAAATATAAATATTGTTTATTGTAAATATTGGAGGATAATGGACTCTCCTTCATCTGAGGTTTTTAAACAGAGGTTAGATGGCCAACTGTCAGGGGTTTGCTTGCTTGCTTGCTTGCTTGCTTGCTTGCTTGCTTGCTTGCTTGCTTCATAAAATTTATACACTGCTTGGTTGTAAAAACCCTCAAAGTGGTTATTCTTTAGTTGTGGTTCCAGCTTTTCAGGGAGTTGGAATAGAGGACCCTATGGGTCCCTACCAACTCTGAAATTCTATGATTCTGTGAGTGTTCAAAGTGCTATATAAATTGTATGTAGATCAATATTACTTCTGTTGTTACCTGATCCAAGGGGGTTGGGGGTTGGGGAGGGAAACAAATTCCAGGATTGTCACTTGGCCAGTCCAGCTCCAGATTAGGTTCTGAGCCTGCTGCCCTTGTGGCAATGCACTTTTGTCTAACTTTCTGATGGGGAAACTTCTACAATAATTGTGGTTTAGGTTGATTTGGTTTTTTCTTTTATCAGCAGAGTTGTCCAGGATCCTGGTGTCATTTTTATAGGAGTGGGACTCTAGCTGTACAATTGCTGAAGATTTGTACTGACTGGGGACTTTACCTTCACTAAAGGGTAGGCCCATAAACTACAAGTGCAGGCTAAAGACAGGATTTATGGACTGAGCCTTCCTGCCTATTGCAGAACAAACCTGTGCAGCTCATCCTTGTTTTTTTCACTGGCGCAGCTGCTCTGAGCTGGAATCCTGGAAAGAAAGTTCAAGGTTTATAAGTGACTGGTCAGCCCAAGAGATTTTTAATGGAAAATGAATGTCTAGGCTAGGGTTTTTAAAAGGTGTGTGTGTGTGTGTGTGTGTTGGGGGGTGTGTGTTCCTCAACAGCTGATCCACCACACATTCTGGCCAAGAGAGAAATGCATAGCCAACAGATGAGATGACTCTAAAGACAGGTGAGTGGAAGGCTGCCTCTGTTTTTTGCCTGCGTGTACGTGTTTGGTTGTGTGAACCAACGATCCAGCAAGCGATTCCCGCAGCTGGATGCTGTGCTGGAAAAGCTTTCACCCCCCCCCCGCCTCTTTTTTCATCCACTTCTCCAAGGCTTTTTCTTTTCCCAAGGGCCTGATCACTCAAGCACCTCCGTCTCTCCCAGCGTGTGGAAAGTGGGAGGGAGCGGGGTTGCGGGGAGAGAAGGAGGGCCAACTAAAGCGTTAATTGTGCCTTTTTAGCTCATGTTCGGCCGGCAGCAGGAGAAGGCGCTGCTTAAACCTAATCAATAAAGTCTTGTCTATTGATCGTGTAAATTTCATTTGGCAACCGTCACTTACCAGTCTCTCCCACTGAGCCGCGAGAGAGGCAAGGGCAGACTCGTCCCCCGCCCCGCAGTAAGCTGCTTTGGGGGACGGGCCCTAAGTCTTTGGCGCGGCTTTCATGTGTGAATTTGAAGAAAGGGATGCTGTGCCCAAGTGGAAATGCAGAAACCCGCTCTTTCTAAGCCAGGGCCTTTGCAATATGTTCTCTGGCCCGCGATGACCTTGGGTGGGTGGGGGATACGTCTAAGTGCTGTTGGATGAGTGGGCGTGCCTGGACTTGCACTTGCCCCATTCCTAAACGGCCTTGACTGGAACCAGGCGACACTACCTGCGGATTGGGACCATGTCTCTGGGCCCTCCGCCCTGAGCGCCATACTGGAGAAACACCAAGGGCTGTGCTGAGTAGGAGTGGATGCAAATACCGCAATGAATGGATCTTGGCGGGGCAACTGGCCGTCGGATTCCCGCATCTCTCTCCAGGGTCCTGAAGGCTCCCTAACCCGCCCCCGTCTGCCCCCCGCGTCGCTCTCCGAGGTGCTGAAGGTTATTTGACCTGAGGAGCCAACTACCAAGGCAGAGGGTGCAGGTTCCTTCAGTCCTTTACCTATTCCTGGCGGTGGGGAGAGGCTCTCTTTCTCCTCCCGCCTGCCCCGGGGGTCGCCTCTCTCTGTTGGCGGCGCCTCTGACCTCTGCCCGCCCCGTCCAGGTTGATTACTCCATCAGGCCCGTCCGGGTGTGCCAAGGCTGTAAAGAGCCATTACCCGGATTCTTTTATCAATGTCCAGTAATTAAAATGTCACCGTTTAATTTTCAGGCCTTCTCGGAGCAATCTTTTCCTAATAAAGAGTCTAATCGAAAGGCTATTCGCCACCCTCCCACCCGAAAATGGCACCGGCAGGCGGGCTGCTGCGGCGGAGCGAGGCCCCCGCGCGGATCGATAGCGAGAGGGCTGGGATTGATCTGCCGCTAAAATGAAATTTATTGGGGTCATGGTTTTATATGGTGCTGATACAACTGTTAAATGGGGGACATTCGTTTCCAATAGGAGGCGTTTATTAAACTTCCACTGAATTAGACCGCGGTGATTTATGGGGCAATCTCCCGCCTGCGAGCCCCTCCAGGAACGAGAGCGGGGAAGGAAGGGCCTTGGCGGCCTCCTCTTAGAGAGATATTTATAAAGAGATGACACGGGCCTCTGAGTTTTAAGCCGGAGTGGCGAGGAAAGGACTTTCGAGGGACGTGACAAGGAGGCAAAGGATCGGGAGGCAGACGGAGGGTGGGTGGGGGAACCTAAAAGGTGAGCCACCCAAGCCCACCAGCGCCAAGTGTGACGGTCTCACCCCCGCCAGAGTTCCCTACTCAGTTCAGGAATTTCCAACAGACTGGACAGAAAGTCTGGAGTAACATGGGTCTGCACGACTGCAAGCCTACCCAGGTTTTCTGCTAGCCGCCCTGAGCACGGTTGGGTGGAAAGGCGGGGTGCAAAAATAAGGAGTAAAATAAAAGCAGGAAACAGGGAGTAAGTCCCATTGAGGGCGCTGGGACTTGCCTCCGAATCGACACTGATCTGCTTGTGCGCCCATTACCCAGCCGAAATATTCCAAGACCAGCTCGCGGGGCCAACTTTCCTGCCGACTGTCTTTTGTCACGAGACTTTAGGTCATCGGAATCAAAAGCATCTTACAAGGGTGGGCCTTCCCTGGCCGCTTCACTGGTACCTTGTTTTGGCTGAAATACACGGATTAACAGCAGACCGGAAGAGGAGGTGCTGGATTAACGCACGAACTGTCGAAGGGGTTGCTGTGAGGCCTCCCTTTTAAAACAAAACTTTGGAAACTCCCACCCCAAGCCTTCCAGAGAATTTTTTTCCCCAAGTAACACTTGCACCTTTGATTTGCCTTGATCACAGCAGAGGTTGGGACAAGCCATTCCCCCTTTCCTCACTAGCGACTGGCATGATAACACTTTCCCCCGTTCCTCCAGCTGTCCCATTTTACAGAAGAACCCCCATCGCCACCCATTCTCTTCCTGCGCAAACAGCTTTCTCATTACCCCTTGGGGGCAGGAAGAGGAGAGGAGTATAAAGCGAGGAACAAGGGGTGGGGGTTCTGTTTGGCAATCCAAGTGGGCCGGGCGGGGGGAGCGTCTGCTTTGCACGCAGAAGGACCCGGGTACAATCCTGGCATCTCTAGGTAGAGCAGGAAGAGATTCCTTGCCTGAAACTCTGGAGAGCCACAGAATACGGAGCTTAGACTCAATATAAACCCATTTCCTGTGTTCGATATATGGAATGCGGAAGGAAATCGGTCATTCAAGTACACGCTGCGATTTTACTCTGTGAACCGCCCTGAGACCTGCGGGTATATAGGGTGGAAGAAGAAGAAGAAGAAGAAGAAGAAGAAGAAGAAGAAGAAGAAGAAGAAGAAGAAGAAGAAGAAGAAGAAGAAGAAGAAGAAGAAGAAGAACAGGCGGCAGCCAAGCTGAGAAAATGAAGGGGCTGGGCCAAGGAGGATCCACACTAGCTCTCCAGTACTTCGAGGTTCCCATCTCTGCCGCCACATGCCCCCTCGGCGGTGTGTTCTTGTAGTGTGGGTGAATGGGTGGCTATAGATATGGCGGAGATTGGATGGCGGATGCAGGGCTGGATACATGGTTAGAGAGGTTCTTGTTTTTCCCTCTGAGTTTGCTTGCTTGCTTGCTTGTTTGTTTAAGTTATATCCCGCCCTTCCTCCCAACGGAGCTCAGGGCAGCAAACACACAATGCTCATCTTGTGGCAGTTAGTTCCTTGGGTCCATTGGACATGTCGTAAGATAGTGTTTTCCTTGAACACAAGCTTGCTTGTAAACAGCCTAAGGGGCCAGGAGTGTGCCTGCAGATTCTTCTCCACTATAGACCCTCTTGGTCTTTCAAGGTTCTGCGCCCACAACCTCTCCAGCAACCCCTGCTTGGAGGGCCAGCTCCCGCTCATATTTCAAAACAAGGGACAAAAGTAGAGACTCTCAGCCATCTCCTCCACCCACACTCCCTCAGAAAAACAACAACCCGTGTATATCCCCCCAAAACCCCTTGCATTGGGCGATCATTGAGTTTTAATTAAAAATTGTTACAATTAAACCCAACACACACGCACGTGCGCACACATGCCTTAATTACATTTGATTTTTAATTCCAAATCCGTGTTTACACAGTAAGCGAGACGTACCTCCTGATTATCCCCAATACTCTTTATACTGTACTAATTATGTAAATTAAACCTAATTAACTGACAAAAAACTGCAGTTAATTCAACTGTTAAAAGATATGGGATCGCAAGGAGCTTAAGAGAAGCAATGAAAGGATAAGGGGAGCGGATACCTTCCTGGGGAGGGCTCTCCCCTTCCTGTTTGCACTGGGAGAAGGCAGGTGGGGGTTAGTTATAAACTAGGCACTGGCTGTTAAAGTTTAAAAAGGTCGGTTGTCATCGTTGGCTTTCCCCGATAAAGATCTGAGACCTCCAGAGCGACACGAGAGGTCAAAAGGAAGATTTTGAACGGCCGCCCCATGGCTTCTTAATCAATGTTCCCACTTCACTCGCTCCCACCCCACCGCTTGCTCCCCTCCCTCCCCTTAATCCCGAAACAGCACTGGAAACAATATTATTTCTGGCTGTGGTATAGTATCTGGGCGAGAAATGCAAGCATGCTTCTAAGTGCGCACCCTCCCTAACAATGAGCGGAGAATATTTTGTCGGAGCTGTTGGGCAGCAGAATGGATATCCTGCTGCGCCGAAACTTCAGTCCCTCCAAATTCCCATGTAAGGGGGAGGATTATGAGAGACCTCAAAAGGCAGCTGCTAGCCTTGCTTGTTGCTTTTATGCTCTCTTGGAAAGGTGGGGGGGGAAGGGAGAAGTTAGAGAGGGGTGCTGCTCCCTGCTAATGTTCTTATAGGGTGGGGGCATGTGGTATAGAGTCCTTCGTCTCACAACTTCCCCGAACGGTGTTATTCGGACAGCGCCTCCTTTTACAATGGCGCTGTCTCAGGTGCTGAAACCACCGGTGCCGGTCGAATACCTGCAGCAACCGCAAGTGCGGGCCTCCGGCTAAGGGTCAGTTCAGCACCTGGGACAGCGCAGCTCTAGGCGACGCCCGACGAGACCTTCCTTTTAAACCGATCGCGACAGGAGGAGAAGGCCGATTCGCCTCTGCGACTTTGGAACCGGTCACTTTCGATTCCAATCGCTGCACTCTCGGAGTTAATGTCTGGGCGGCCCACAGTCCAAATAACGCCCCCCCCTCCGCTTTTCACATTAAATCACCAGGACTAGAGTGGTCGAGACAATGCGGTCTTGCCCATTTACAAGCTAAGGCCTGAAGTTTGCATTCCTGAGATTTCACTCCTGAAAGCGCGTCAAAGCCTCTACTCGTAGTTATTTGTAATAACATGGTCTTGGCTATCTCAGGCCTTTGGGACGTGGTGGAATACATGCCCAGGTAAATTAATAAATAGCATATCCCGCTTTCCCCAAACTTCCTGGGTGGTTAAGAGACTCATCCTTCTGGACAGGGCTAGACTTGTACCGACGACCTCTTAAACCAGACTCGTTTCCTCCCAGCGCAAAGCAATCAGGGTTGTTAAAATCAGCCAACTTTGGGGACTGCGGCGGGGTCCATCTCGGTTAGCTATTTGTAGGACAAGATTTCTGGTTAGAAACGAGTCCAGAGCTCTCTGCTCCATCCTCCCAAATTCGTTCCTGGGGTTAGACTGCCTTCTTCACTTTTGGAAGAGGAGGGGCCGCTCCGGGATGACGCCGGAGCAAACGATCTGCCACTATTTTAAATTGAGCCCCCCCGCCCGCTCGCCAGAAACACTTCGGGGTCCCCTGATGACTCAGTCGTCTGTCGGGAAGCAACTTCCCTCGGTGTGGCAAACTTTACCTCCCTCTGCGCCCCCCCTTCCCAGTTCACCGCCCCCCTTCGGGGTTGCTTTTGCAATTGACACTCTGGGCTAACAGACGGGTCTAATATCAACCGCGCTGCAGAGGTTAAGAGCCCTGGGGCGAAGGGCGGCGGGGCGGGAGGGGGGGGCGAAGAGAGAGGGAGAGGGGGAGGAGGGAGGGGGAGGGAAGAGAGATCGGATTAAATACGGCGCTTTGTAAGTATTTAAAATTACATTTAATCTCCGCGTCCCACGTTTGTTTATTTGCTCGGTTTTGTAACAAAACAAAACATAGAGTTTCAACATAAAAGAAGCTCATTAAACCATCACGAACTGTGAATTATTCTAATAAAAATATATATTAAAAAAAACCCCGAAGGAAACACCTCCCTTCTTTCAAAACCAAATAAATATGCCACCAAATTAATACTGAAAACCTCACTTTTTTTCTCTCTCTCTCCCTCTCTCTCTCTTTAACCCATATTAAAATAATGCATAAAGCGCCTGTCTCCGCGGGGGGCGGCCTGCGCGCCCCTGCCAGCCTCTCCGGCTGGATCTTATGAAAAGGTTCCATCTTTTTAACTTCCTCGCCAGGGCGGGCGGGCCTCGGTTTGCAGCCGGGCGCCTCGGTTGGCGCAGTAATAACGGCTAATAAATATTTAACTACGCATTTGTTGTTGCTTTTTGCGGGGGGGGGGGTTAGGCGAGGGGGGGAGGCTTGCAGGGGCTCAGGAGTCGGCTGGGGGTACCAAAAGCTCAAGGACGCCTCTCCCATCGCCAGGGCAAAGTCTAATTAAAGACAAATGCCGGGAGTGGGGGTGGGGGGGGTGGGGGCAGAGATGTAGTGGAGGGGGGCGTCCTCAGCTCTGACCATCCAGGGCTGCAACATTTATTGGTCACAATGCAGAATTCAGTGTGTGCGCTTTAAATAATTAAAAGGCGAGGAATAATTACCGACTCGCATTGTAATTATGGCGAGCCACCCGCGCTTAGAAACGGGAGCCGCATCGAGGGTGAGTCGAGGTTAGGGTTACCAAGAGGGCCTCTGCCAGGATTTTCCAGCTCACCTTTTGTCTAGCGGAGGCAGCCAGGAGGGACGCTGGACTTGAGAAAGGGGAGCGTGTGTTTGTGTGTTTGTATGTGGCTGTGCTCCTTAAATCCGGAGCACCAATTAAAAAGCCCTTTTTCTTTGCCCACAACTCCTTCTCCGCGCTCTCCATATCGCTGCGAAAAAGAAGTCTCAAAACTCAAAACTCAAAAACTCTTTCGAATTACCGCCCCCCGCTCTTTCTCTCTCTCTCCCCACGCACAAATGTAATGCATTCTGGTCTTCCTCCCCCCCAACCCCCCCCCAACAACACCACACCAGACTTTTCCCGCAAGTCTACCCCCGGCGCCCCCCCCCCCGCTCCTCCGCCACCGCATATTCCTCGCCAGAGATTTATGCCCCCAAATCTGCTTTTCAAGGACAAACTCCGCTTCCTGATACATCAACTCTCAAGTAGGCGCGGGCATTTTCATAACAATGCGCGCTGGAAGATGGAGCCCATATGCCGGGGCGAAGGGCGAAAGCTGTTTTCCTGGCGGAGGGGAGCGCCCGCTCCCCTCAAAGTGCCTGAGGCCGCCAGCCTGGGCCGTTATTAACTTCTGTTTGATTAGTGTAATTGCTCAAATTTGGGGCCGGACAGTATGATTAATTACAGTTTAATTAACGCGTCCATTAAGAGCACTTAATGCCACGATGCTTTTAGAAACAGCCTGAGGAATGGGCGCTCCAGGAAAGAGGAGCGAGGGGAGATTGAAAGCGGCGGCGGCGGCGGCTTAATTTTCATTTTTAACATTTATTTGGTTGGGGGGGAAATACACCGGGTCAGGTTTCCATAAGAAGGAAGCGGGAAGAGATGGAAGACAAAAAAGGAGGGAGCCCCCGACAGAAATACGTTTGGGAAGAAATGAAATCCAAGACTAATAATAAAATAAAAATATTTTCTAATTTCGAAATCTTTCCCTGCATGCTGGATTTAAAAAACACCAAAAAAACACGCCTCCTTCCTTCCATCCCTTTCGCGATCGCGAGCAGCCAATCTTGGTCTGAAATTGAGTCTATATCCCACGTTTGAACCCCTTTCTACGGTGGGTTCCAGTAGAAATTGACCACTGAGGCATCTTCAGACCGCAACCCTGGGCACCTGAAGTCCCATTTGACTCTTCCAACAATCCAAGTTTATGGTTGGGATGGGGAGTTTATAAGGGATATGCTAAACAAACGACGAGGGAAATCGTCGTTTTATCTACCGGATTTATTTGTTTTGGGGAGGATTTTTTTTTTTAATGAAAGGAACTAGAAAACCCCCTTCCGCTGTTTCCCCCACTCCATTTATGTATATTAAAATCTGAAATAAATATTTAGCTGCACTTTTATCCAGCAAAATGTTCCTCGGAAATATTTTAATCAATTTAACCTATCCATCACTCATTACCCAGAGAGATAGTCTGTGTCCAAAACAGGTATGTAAATAATTGTACCTGTGTCACGCTAACATGCACTATTTAGGGATCATTTTATAGGGGTAAATTATTTGAGCCGGTCCCGGGCACTCCAAGACGCCTCAACTTTCCCCGTTAAACAGCAGGCTCTCCATTAGGTATGTCAAGACAGGCGTATTTCCACTTCCTTATTTAAATGTCCTCCCTGCAAACAGAGCCAATGAGGCTATAAATATTGATCAAGCCGTACAGTTTAGGCACCAGCCTCCTCCTCCTTCCCCGCAGTTTTGGGCTCATCGCCTCGTGTTGACGGTGGCCACGATACTGTGTCATGAGACGGCGCGGGGTGGGGGGGATACGAGACATGTGTCCCATCTTCAGAAGGGAGGACGGGTTTTGCCCGACAATTCCTGCAAAGCTAAGAACTCACCGGGGTTCCAATGCCCCCCCAAGCCCGCCCTGCTGTCTATTGATCGGCTTATGAATAGTTAATTGGGCATCTTTTTCGTTGTATCTCTCCCCCCTCCGCCCCGCCCCCGCCAGAAGATTGCCTGTTAAATCAACGCCTTTGCCTGAGGGGGAGATACGATCTGTCCTCTCTCTCTGGTTGTAGATTTTTCGTGCCCAGACCCTCAGCAAACCTTTGCTTCAGTTTGCATCGTTCCCGGCGTCCGGGAGAGGAACTGTTATTTTGGGAGCGGGGAGGGGTTGCTCAGATTCCACCCACCCGCTTCCCATTTCTGGTTTTCAGTTGTGGTAAAGGAAATAAAAGTGGGACGCCAGAAGAGGAAAAAGAAAAGCGGGAGAGAGGGGGAGAAATTCGCCTGCGGGACTCTGGTCTTTCTGCACAGTTTGATTGGGGTTGCGGGGCAGAGACCCGAGCCGCCTAGACAGGTGGTAAAAGCTCCAGCGTTTTAGCAGCTTCTCAGCCCAGAAATACCTTCCTTTGCACTCTGTGCCCCGGACCTGCTGGACCGTCCCCATCCACCCCCGAAATTCTATATTAACAGCTCCTGGTGGGGTCGTCCCGCGTTCCGCGAAACTAAGTGGTTCAGCGGCGCTGTCGAAGTCCAGGTGGCCGGAGAGGAGGTGGAGTGAAGATCGCTTTCCACTCCTTAGCGAAACATCGCCCGCTGCCCCTTTAATATCACCACACCTCAGGCCCCCAGCCCCTGCCCCCACTCCTCTTTAAGGAAACCAGCCGCCCTGGGGGTTGGGGGGGTACACAGAGCAGGGAAACCGAGGAGCCCCAGTTGGCGCTGAGCAGGCAACAGTCGCGAGGAGGGAAGCTGAAACGGTTCTTCCTGGCGCGTGGCCTTGAGGGGGGGTGACCTCTCCAAGCCTCCCTTTCGCTCCCCAGCCCTCCTCGGAAGATACCTGACCGGGGAAAGGTGTGCAAAAAAAGGGGGGGTGGAAGGAACAAGTCCGCGCGCTTACCTTCTCGGCGCCCGCGGCGGCGGCTGCTTCGCACCGAATTTCCTCCTCCTCCCCCCGCAACGCCCCCTTCCCCACCGCCACCCCCCCAATGCCGGCAATCTGTTTTTCCTTAAAGAAGCCCTGTCTGCGTTTTGATTGACTGGCGCCGCGGGATGATTGACACGCGCCAGAGTCCCGACGGCACTTCGGGTAAATATGTTGGTGCTGCTAAGTGGGAGTTGCCTTCCTATTATTTTAGCTGTCACTGGATCAATGTACAACGTCTTCAACTAAGGATCAGGATCCTCCTTTCTCCTCTCTCTCTCTCTCTCTCCCCTCCTTCCCTCGCTCCCTCCCTCCCTCCTTCCTTTCCTTCCTTCCTTCCTCTTTTTTTCTCTTCCTTCTTCCCTCTCTCTCTCTCTCTCTTCCCGTGAAGCTTAGCCATGTGGTCAGCCTCCTGCTCGCATCTCCAAACCGACGGACGGAGGCGGAGGGCAGGCGCCCGCCTGGAGCAGCAACCCCAATGAAACTCCGCGCCGCGGCCGGAGGCTCCTAGCCCGTCCAGGATTTGGGGCAGAGGAAACCGCCTGTTTGCCGACGGTAAGTCCCTCTCCCCTCTCCGCGTCTGCCTTAACCGAAGCTTGGTTGTTGTGGGGGTTTTTTTTTGGGGGGGGGAGGAATAGTACCAGAGACCGCTTGGCTTGGCACTCGCAACGGTTGCTTTTGCAAAGACAGCCTGGCCTCGGCTATTCTCCACCTGCCCCTGCAAAAATAAATAAATAACAATCTCGCCTCCCCAGATTCTTCTAAATTTGCAGGTTTGTTTGGGGAGCCTCGCCTGCCTGCCTGCCTTGCGTCGGTTTGTTGGTTCCTCTGATTTTCTGCTTGTTAGATTTTTGTATTCTCTGTGCATATTCGTTTTTAATCTAATAATCAATATCTCCTTCCTGAATTCGGGTTTGGTTTTCTTTTCGCGGCCGCTGCCGGAGATCAGCCACTTTCCCCAGAAACCTCCACTTTAAAAAAGGGGCAAATACAATTTTTTAAAAAAATCAGGCCCAGCGAGAGGTCTTGCTTTGCGTATTGATGTCCTTTGAAAATGTAATTAATTTTCACGTGAAGGCGCATTTGTTTATTTCGCGTTTCCCCTTTTCTTGTTATGTTTTAAACAATCTGTCTTCTGGTGGTTGGAGTCTGTTTGCATGTTCATTTTTATTTTTTGGCGGGGGAAGACGGAGATGTGAGATATGGAGGGGGGGGAGGAAGTTTGTATTCACATTTGAGCGAGGCACCAACGTCTGGACTATTCTGTGTAATTACCACGAAAGCCTCTTACTTAATCCGGGGCGATCCTGTTTGGGTAAGCTCCTTCGCTTGGCTCAGGGTCCCCTTCTGCTGCTCTGCTTCCCCCCACTTCCTTCTTTTTTATTTTCTTTTAACGTGCCGGTGGAGTCTTTAAGTGGCACGGTTAAGTAATCTTCCTTGCTCCTAATCTCCTGTAAAGACATTAGAAAACGGGGGAGGAGGGGGAGGGAGACTTTCCAACGATGCGCAACTACTTTCAAGTCTGTTCCATCAACCCTATTTAGAAATTAGAAACCCATACAGGGAGGGGGGGCAATAAAAGCAACTTGGACTGGCTTCCCCCACCCCACCTCCCCCCTTTTCTGGTTGTTTGGAAGCTCCTGGATCTTTTCCTAATTTTTCATCCCCCGCTTCTGTTTGGCAGCAGGGAAACCCAGAGTTGGTCGTGGGTTTGTTTGCCCTTTTTCTTTTTTGTTAAATACATCTGGCACCATGTTGGGGCCGGATTACTGCTCAGGCTAAGAAAGGCAGCGAGTGTATTTAAACCAGCCTTGATCCTGGCCGTCTAAAGCGGGAGCGAGCCGGGCGCTTTGGCTCCGGATTCGCTGGGTAGCTCCTCTAACGTGTAAATACAATTGCCCGCTGCTCTAATTAAAGCCGCCTCCTTTTCTCCCGCCCCCGGTGGAAGCAATTGTCGTTTTCCTAATAGTGTTGTTGCTGTTGTGGTTGACTATATACCATAACATATGCACAAGGATTTACAAACAAAACAAACATATCCCCCTCCCCAAAAAAGAACTAAGTCCTTTTAAAAAGAGAGACAGTGAGTAAATGTGAAGGAAAAACGGAGAAACGCGGAGAAAATACTTTCTTCTGGGAAGGCTGTCACACGCTCTCCCCAGTCACGCCTGTGACATTTTTGGGATGTGTTTGTTTGTTTCACTGTAAACCACTCCTGAAACCCCAGCCAGGGCAGTGTTTAGCCTCAGGCTCCACCATGGTTGTGTGTGTGTGTGTGTGTGTGTGTGTCTTTCTAAAAACAACAAGCAACGTTTGTTTCTTTCCCAATATTTGTGGGGTTTCGAAATGTCTCGTTTGAGGGGTAGCAGCGGTGGAGTTTGATGGGGTTCCCAGGCTCCAACAATTTCCGATAGAGGGTCAAGAAGGGACCCCCATTTCCCTCGCCTAAAAGGAAGGAGGAAGGGAGGGGCGGGTGCAGAGACAAGTGCTCCCCCCGCCACCCACCCAAAGGAGTTTTTCGCCCTGCTGGATCGACTGGGCCCGGCTGTCGGTGAACTTGGGTCTGTCCTCATTTCTTTCCGGCGACGGCTCTTGCCTCGACGGTGAGCCTCTGGGCTTCTGGGGGTCGAGTCTCCCCCGCCCAGCCCCCTCCCCAAGCCGCGGCTTCCCCCTCCTCGCCGCCACCCCACCACTTCGTAAGAAAATGTTGGCAGCCTCCTCCCGTCCTGAGTGCTTCTTCTTCTTCTCCTTCTTCCTTCGCAGGAGCTTGGCCGTCTGGGGGGGAGATGGAGTCGCTGGCCGCCGCCAGTCAGCTGGGAACTGGGAGAGACTCTGGCTCCTCCTCCTCCTCCTCGCCCCACTCCAAGCAGGAGCTGCAGCCTTACTCGGGCGCCAGCCCCCTGAAGCCCAACCAAGTCGGGGAGACCTCCTTGTATGGCGTGCCCATCGTGTCGCTCGTCATCGACGGGCAGGAGCGCCTGTGCCTGGCGCAGATCTCCAACACGCTGCTCAAGAACTACAGCTACAATGAGATCCACAACCGTCGGGTCGCGCTGGGGATCACCTGCGTGCAGTGCACCCCGGTGCAGCTGGAGATTCTCCGTCGGGCCGGTGCCATGCCCATCTCCTCGCGGCGCTGCGGCATGATCACCAAGCGGGAAGCCGAGCGCCTTTGCAAGTCCTTCCTGGGCGAGCACAAGCCGCCCAAGCTGCCGGAGAACTTCGCCTTCGACGTGGTGCACGAGTGCGCCTGGGGCTCGCGCGGCAGCTTCATCCCGGCCCGCTACAACAGCTCGCGGGCCAAGTGCATCAAGTGCAGCTACTGCAGCATGTACTTCTCGCCCAACAAGTTCATCTTCCACTCCCACCGCACCCCCGAGGCCAAGTACACGCAGCCCGACGCCGCCAACTTCAACTCGTGGCGCCGCCACCTCAAGCTCAGCGACAAGACGGCCACCGACGACCTCAGCCACGCCTGGGAGGACGTCAAGGCCATGTTCAACGGCGGCACTCGCAAGCGGACCTTCTCCTTACACGGGGCGGGCGGCGGCGGCGGCGGAAGCGCCTCCCATGCGGCCAAGAGCGCCCTTCATCCGCCGCCGCCCTCCTCCACAGACCTGCCCCCGGTGCACAAGAGCCTGCGCTGCAGCGGCGCCGAGGAGCAGCCCGGGGAGCGCGGCGGGATGGGCTTGCCCGCGGGGGCGCACGGGCCGGCCGCCGCCGTGCGAAGCTACCCGGTCATCCCGGTGCCCAGCAAGGGCTTCGGTATGCTGCAGAAGCTGCCGCCGCCTCTCTTCCCGCCCCCCTACGGCTTCCCCGCCGCCGCTTTCGGGCTGTGCCCCAAAAAGCAGGACGATTCCCTGGGAGGCGCCGGAGGGGGCGACCAGGTCAAAGCCGGTGCTTTGCCGCAGGGCATGTTTTGGGGGCCGCCGCACCCCCACCCGCCCCAACCTCAGCAGCAGCCGGGGGGCTCGGCTAAGGACAGCGGAGTCTACCCGTCCTTCCCCATGTTCTGGCCGGCCTCCGGGAGCCTCCCGGTGCCGCCCTACCCGGCCCAGAGCCAGGCCAAGGCGGCCGCCACGGCGGTTGTTGTAGCCGCGGCCGCAGCCGCCGCAGCCGCCGCAGTAGAGCCTCTAGGCCTGCGGAGCCACGGCCACGTGGAGCTGGAAGGGTCGGAGCCGTCGGGCAGCGAGCGCAGCAGCGCCACCCCACAGGAAGGCTCGGGCTCTGGGGCCGCCGACGGCGAGCGCTGCTCCAGCGCCCTCTCCAGAGCTGCGGCCGTCGGGGAGGAGGAGCGCTCCGGGGACGAAGCCTTGCTGCCCCCGCTGCCCCTGCCCAGGAAAGGCAGCTACCTGTCGGCCTTCCGCCCCGTCGTGAAAGACGCGGAGAGCATAGCCAAGCTCTACGGGACCCGCGAGGCCTACGGAGGCCCCACCGGCTGCCCGGGCTACCTCTCACCGGACTTCCTCAGCGAGGGTAGCTCCAGCTACCGCTCCCTCTCTCCGGGCAACGACACGGTGGAGGAGCCCGAGGTGGACGTCGAATCCAACCGCTTTCCCGAGGACGAGGACGAGGAAGAGGTGCCCGTCGAGGAAGCGGAGGAAGCCTCTCCGCCCCAGCAGCTTCTCTTGACCGAGACCGAGGAGCCTCTTGCAGCCGTTGGCAGCGTCGGCGCCCTGGCGGCCGCGGGGAAGCCTGCGGAGAAGGCCCTGGAGCCCGAAGGGAGCCCCCAGGCCAGGAGCAACAGCAGGGGCGGCTATGAGGTGCGAGGAGGGTGGGTGATATCGGGAAGCGGGGTGGGAACCAAGGGCGGCGATGCCAGTTCCTGCCCCTCCCGTCCTCGCCCCGAATTCCACCACGACGGAGAGAGCGTGGGTCGCTCAGAACTAGGTCTGGGCGGCTCTCCAGCGCCGGAGTGGGAGGTCGCGCGCGCAGCAGGGGGTGTTATTGAGAGACTTTCGCCCAGCCGTGGCCGCCAGATGCAGGTGGGTGGATGGTTTAGGACAGGACCTCGGGCTTGTGGGACCTTCTGCTTCGTTATTCTTGCTGATTTTCCATAACCTTTGCGCAAAATAGTGGCTAAGAAGTAGGGAGGCTGGGAGCCGAGGTTCAGCCCAGCAATGCATGTTCCTAATCAGACGGGAGCTTGCAGTCCTGCCCGATAAGGACCCCCTGCCCTCCTCCACCCCGTTACTTGATATAAGCAGGCAGGTGGGAAGACGGACCGTTTGTAGTTTGTTAAACAATTGGGAGTCTGAGTCATCTCTGGTCTAGATTGAAGACCAAGAGTAAGAGGAAAGAGTGACCCTGAGCTCCGAGGTTTTGCTCGCGAGTGCAGCTCTGGATTTCCCAATAGACACACCAAGCACGTGCTTGGGGCACCAGCAGAACGGGGACACGCGCTCACAAACCGATATTTTATTTTTAAGAATTTGACATTTGATTTAAAAAAAAAAAACAACGCACCGAATTGGTTGTCTGTGGTCGGGGAAAAGCATAACTTTGTTAGACTTTCTTTCATCCCACTACGCGCACTTCGCCCGCTTTTAGTATTGTTTTTATTCTGAATTACATACTAGACTGGAGGGGTGCATCATAATCTTCTAAATGCTAAGGGCCTCTTAATCTGACACTGCAGGAGCGCAAGGTTTTACTGAACTCGGATAAAAGTCGCCTGGGGGAGACTGGGATGCGGGGAGACTCTTCCAAGGGAGAGAGGAAGGAGGTCAGAAACCAATGGTTGGATCCAGCACCAGTCCTCGTCAGAGCAGACCCATGAAAATTAATGAACACGACTAACATAGGTCCATTCATTTCAATGGGTCTGCTCTGAGTAAAACTTAATTGCGTGCGACCGAATGGCTTTCAGTTGCGGATTGAAAAGAAGTCTGAGAGGTTTTTTATTTTTATTATCTGCTCGAGTAGGTTGTGGAATTATTAATATTTTTTTTAAAAAAGACAGGTCAGGCAAGCAAAGGATGCTGGTCCAAGTGCCCCCACTTTAGTTGCAAATTACTTCCCACATTTTCAGGAGAAGGGCCGGGCCGTAGCTCAGGGGTAGTCTAGAAGACCTGTTTTGCATGCAGAAGGTCTCAGGTCAAATCCCGGGACCTCCAGGTAAAGCTAGGAGAGATCCCCGTTTCTCAACCCTGGAGAGCCGCTGCCAGTCAGTGCAAGTAATACTGAGCTAGATGAGCCAATGACCTGACTTGGTATGAAACAGCTTTCCATGTCCCTGGGCAAACTCAGCACAAGTTAGTGAGACCCTCCTAACTCTGCACTCTTAATAACGCATTGATGGGATATCCGTGGGCGTAGAGGCTTGAGCCAGGCCAGCCCTGAACCACGTGATACGATTCTCCATGACTGTACCTGCCTGGGCTGGGAGAAGGCGGCGGGTTGACCCTGATCGCAGCCGAAGTGTCAAAACCTTTCCAGTTCCGTTAATTTAGGGCTCGGATTTGGAAGTGTGCATCCCACCCGTTGCCAAAAGACCTCAAATGCTGCGAAAGCACCGCGCAGCCCTTGCGCTGTCTTCAGCACCGTGGACAGATCCCAGCTCGCAGCGCCGGGAAGGTTGGGAGTTGAGTTAAAGCTGCTTCCGGACGTCGGAAGACCGGCTGGTGGGCCCCATCTCTCCCGGAATTGAGGGGCAGATGCCATAGCAGGCATCTAATTAATAAGAAGCCCAGAGGGCTTGCCTCGCCCGCCCCAATTTCTCTATGGCAGAGGCGGTGGCTTTGAACCAGGTTGCTCCGGCAACAGCCAAAGGGGCGCACCAAGGCAGCGTTTGGAAAGACGCTTCGAATCAAAGGGATTTGGGAAGGAAGCGCTCTCCCCACAGAGAGTTTTTAAATCATTGTTTATTTATTTACCGAGTTTCTGGCGCACCTTTTCCTCCAAGGGGCTCCAGGTGTGGTACATGGTTCTTCCCCCCCCCCCATTTAATGCCAACAACAACCCTGTGAGGTAGACTAGGCTGAGTGAAGGCAGGGACTGCCCGCTGTTGTATGAACTGACCCACTTGCAAAGACCCTAAAAGTCGGAGCGCAGTCCTCAGTCAAGAGACGCAGAGTGGATCGGCTATGCGCGTGGAACGAGGCAACGCAAGTTTCTAGTCCTCATTCCACGCAAAACAGTTGACAAGAGGGAGAGTTATCGACGCTAGGAATAAGCGAGGGGACGCTAATCGAGATAATACAATACGGGTAGGGGTCAAGGGACTGCCACAGCGACGACTCCCTCCCCCCCCCTCAGCCCGTTTTCTGTGGGGTGGGAGGAGAGCGGTGTCTCGCTTAGCTGAAAAGGAGAGTTTTCCTTTCAATATTAGGAAGTAGGTCTTTCTCTCCCTCTCCCTCCCCATTTTAACTACCTCCGATGAGACTGGATCACCAGCATGAATCCTCCCTAAATCCACCCCCACCCACCGCCACAGCTTCCTGGGTCCCCACACTCTTTAGACACGAAGTGTTTCAGGCACGACCCCTGGGAACTATAAGGACACGGATTACCTAGGAAGAGTCGTCACTCCCTCCACCCCCGGATCTATTGGCTGAAGCTGATAGAATTAAAGTACTGCTAGATTTGAGGAGCTGAGAAAGGGAAGGTGGGGGGTGATGCCGGGGGTGTGCAGGTCAGAGGGGAGAGAAGCTTGCAGGCTTTGAAAAACTCTTGAGTTCCAAGGCTGACTTTGAAGGGGGCTAATTTTCCTCTACCGTCCCCAATAAAAATACCTCTAAGAAAATCGCAGCTGAAGTGGCTTTTCTGTGCTGGACAAGAGACCTTTTACACACACAGCCGCCGAAAACCCCCCATTCCTTTCCCTCTCCCCCAATGGACAATTAGTTTTCTGAGTTGAGCTGGAGCGGGGTCTTGTTTTCGGAAAAGCTGGGCGGGGGACAACGAAGAGTTTCAAATTTGGCAGCGTTTGGAACGCTTTTTTTGGGGGGGGGGTCTCACTTATTTCCTTTCAGAGAGATTTTCCCACGGCGGCATAACATTAATTAACAAATAGAATAAAAAATAAACAGTGGAGCATGGGAAAAATAATAATAAATGTAACTGTTGCGCTGTTTCTTTCGCAGGTGTATCCGCAAGACAGAGAGGATCGGTCGCAAGCTCTCAAAGCCAGCACCCCTCTGGGGCCCCAGACAACCCCTTACCTCTGCACTCCGGAGAGGAATGGTAAGTATGAACCACGTGCCTAGAGATACTTTGAAGCATCAGGGGCAGGATTTTTGTTTTATTCCAAAAGTCTTAATAATTGCCTGAATTGATGTCAAAACGTTTCCACTTCCTTAAAAAAGTAATATTTGGCCAGACGTTTCAAATAAACCAGGGGTCATTTTTTTAAAAAACAAAACTTTCACCTGCCAATATTGTTTATCTAATACTGCTATTGACTTTATTTATTTATTTGTGGGGCGGGGGGAGGGAGAAAATAGACTATGCCCTGCAGGCGTTTAATCAAGCATGCTCTTTCCGGGGGTCGTATTGCAATGTTTTCAACTCTCCAAAGGAGAGACTCTGCAAAGCCCACTTCTTTGAAGCGCAGCCGACGCCGCGCGCCCACCCCCACCCCATAGAAGGAGGGCAGCTGGGAACGCTGCTTGAGGAAGGAGTCGGTGGAGGGGGGGGTGGTTAGAAAACTGGTGGGATAAAAGCTTCCCAAGGAGCAAGCTCCTTTCCTCGGCAAGGCGATTAGGCTGTCCCCTAAGAAGGCTTTAACGAGGACTTTGTCCTTAATTATGTAATTAAGGATATATCAGGCTCATACTTTCGTTGCCTGTGCTGCAAAATCGGTTTATTCGCTCTAAGAACCAGATAAAGAAGACAATCATTCGACAGCTGAGGATTTGGAGAGCAAGAAATCCTATCAGAACCAAAGGAGCGTCTCTCAGCCCAGCCCAGCCCACACCGACCGAGGTAAAATGATGTGCTGACTTTGGAAAAAGGAGGGTGGGCGGTCCTGAAACCAGTCCTTTCCCAACCTGGTGGCCTCCAGGTTTTGTGGGCTGCATCACCTCCCAACTTCCTACGGCCCTACTGGCTGGGGCTGATGTGAGTTGCAATCCAAAACAACTGGAGGACACCAGGTTAGCAAAGGTGTTCTTAAAGGCACCTCTTGCCTCGGAGACCTACCCTGCAGAAGTAGCGGAGCATAGGAGGTGGATCAGAGGATTCCAGGCTGTGCCCCCTGCTCTTGGAGGTGCTTAGCCATCCGGCCAGGCCAGTTGTCCCCGTTGGCTAATGGCCAGGTTCACCTTCAACCAAAGGAGGCCTCCTGGTGGCCGAAATTCGCTGGGATATGCCCTCATTGCCATCCCTTGACCGAGATAAGAACAAATTCCTTCACAACTGGAAGAGAAGGGTTGGTTGATGCTGATAGCGAAAGACTCGGTGCCTAGATTTGCTGCGACTTCTGGAGTTACAGCCCCTTAAAAAAGCCTTTCTGGGCTTGGTCCTCTCCAGATGTTTTGGACCTCAAGTCCCACCATCCTCAAGCAGTCATGGTGGGACTCTTGGACCGAAACATCTGGCTGCCCTAAGACGACCACAAACTTAAATAAATAAAAGGGAGCGTCAAGACAACCGGGTCTGCTATGAGTCCTGTTCTGGCCAGAGGTTTCACTGAGCCTCTGTACACGGATATGGGCTTTGTAAGTGAAAACTTTGCAGTAGTTCCCACTCATATTCTGTTAACGGACTGGGAGAGAAATAGCTGTGAGCGGAAGCATTTTACTATGTACTCAATGGCAGTGAAAGGAGTGTTAACTTAGGAGCTGTATTCAACAAAGTCCTACGCACAGCAGACACACTGAGATGAATGGACCAAAATTAGCCATGCTCATTAATTTAAGTGGGTCAACTCTTGAGTCGAACTGGCATTGGAAACAACCCTTCGTGTCAATAGTGGCTAATATTGACTTCCCAAGTAAATCATGGGGTTCCCCCCGTCTTCTTAACAACTTCAGCTGCTTTGAACTACAATTCCCGCCACCCAGCAGAGCTATATAATGCTGGAACTGATGGGAGTTGTAGTTGAAATCAGTTGAGGGCGGGGGTCGCCAGGTTGGCCAAGGCTGCTTTAGGGCTACTTTAATGGGTATATAACTCCACCCGTCCCAGGGCTTCGGTCTAAAGTTCAATGTGTAACGTAGCACGAATGAAACTTCTCGGAAGTAAACGTGCGTGTGGCGGAGGGGGGAAAGACGTGAGCCAGGATTTATTGGGAGTGGGGCCTTTTTTTAAAAGGGGCAGAACAACAGTTAGTTAAATATTTTTATTGATTTACTTGATTTTGGGGCGGGCGGGCAACGTCTCCCTGCCCCCGCTTAGCTACGCCCATGTGAGCACAGTTAATCTTTTTTCAGAACTGATATATTGGACCATAGTTAAATAATATAAGGCAGCCCTCCCAGTTTAAAAGAGGAGAAGACACGCCAGGTGTATTGGAGATCTCAATGAGAGGTTTGCTCCCCCCCCCCATTACATGGTAAATAAATATTTAAAGTTGAAGTTAGGAAGAGAGAGAGAGAACGAAGGAATGGTGACGGTATAGCGAGATGTTACAAATCAAGGCCTCCTTAAACGGGGGAAGGGGGGCTGGGACTCCTCGCTGTCTCCCTTCCCGACACCTTCCACGCTTCTCTGTAATTTCGGTGATAAATTTTCCGCGCAAAGAAGCAGCGGGATTTGGCTGGGAAGAAACCGCTTGGTTTCCATTCAAGGGCGGCGGCTGCTCTGGCCTCCACCCCCAGCCAAACCGCCCTCTTGAAATTTTCAGTCGGTAGTTAATTCAGGAGGGTGACACCTGGATCCCCTCGCGAGGCTGTTTCGATGCTTTCTCCTTCCAGAGTCTTTCTCAGCCCCTTTGCAACAACAGCCCGGTTTACTCGAGACTCAGTCCCGGGACTGTCTGTGGGCTTCCTTGGAAATCGCCCCCCCCCACCTTAAATGAAAGGTGCCAATGAGTAAGCCATTGGACTCGGCGGGGCTTACTCTCCGGCTGAGTACACCTTAAGGTCCCACCCCAAGGATCCGGAAACCGCTTAAGTTGCGGTCTGGTTGACGTAGGAACGCTGGTCGTTTGCATTGTCTAACCTTAATGTGCAATTAGTAGCACCCAGCGTTTGGCGCAGTATGCAAATCTTGTGGGTGGCGTTTAGATCTGTGAACGGCCATTCACACATGTCTATGGTTGGGTGGTGTGTGGGGCTGATGCTAAGCGCAAACTGAGTCTACAAGGAAGGAGGCGGATGGGATTTCTAAGCTGTATGTCACTTTTGCCTTTTCAAAGCCATCTTTGTTACGTTTGGTCGTGTGACTAGCGGTGTGTGAGAGATGTCGCCATTATGCCCATTTTTTCAGACGAGGACTAAAGTGTCCAGTAAATGTGCTCCCACTTCTGCCGGGTTTGTGACAGACTTCTAAAATCAGCTGTTACACGCTTTAAGGCTCTATACTATAACATACAGAGTAGGTAAAAAGGAGGTACGACAAGCCTAGCAGGACCCAGGGGAGATGTTAGCGACCGGGTACAAGCGCGGTGTGCCTGGAAGCGATGGCAATGCTAGGAAGGCTGAGTTCACACGTGCGTGAGCATCACTTGACAGCTCCGCTCTTGAATGCCTGAACTGGCTCTGCCTGGTGTCTGAGGCCGTGACAGGTTACGCGAAGCTCTTGCTGTTAGGCCAATTTCTGCCCGTCCACACGTGCATGTCATCGCGTGATATTGGAGGGACTTTTCTTTCAACATGTGCACAAATGTCGAGAAGGACTCAGGGTCTCACAGTAACTTTGATTATCAAATGTATGATAATCTCCACCAACTGCATCTCTACTTTTGTTTCCTCCAAGTTGTCCATTGCTACTGCCCGCCAAGGACAGATGATGGGGGGGGGGTCCCCCTACACTTGGCTCCTCTCGTGCCCTTGCCAGGGTTTGTGTGCGTTTTGGGGTGCGGGGGCGGAATCAGCTCTCACCCTTTGCCTTTCCTCTTTCCTGGGCACAGGAGACGAGGTGGTCAGCATTGACGTCACTGGGACTCAACTGGGGGAGAAAGATATTGGGAACCTGGCGAGAGGTAAGAGCGCCTTTTTGGTGGTTTTGCTGGATAAGGGAAGGGGGCGGGGAGAGGAGAGGAGCGGGGCCTGTGCAAAGAAGGTCGAGGACAGTGGGAAGCATCTAAGGATAACTTTCACAAAGGGCTAATCCACAGCGATTCTCCCTCCCGGACCTCCCCCCCTGTTATCCTCTAGCTCAGTTTCCCCCCACCCTGGTGCCCTCTCGATGTTGTTGGACTACAGCTCCCATCAGCCCCAGCCTGCTGGAGTCCAACCGAAGTGCTTCTTCGCGCAGCGTGCAGTTAAACTGTGGAACTCACTGCCACTGGAGGAAGTGATGGTCACCAACCTAGATGACTTTAAAGAGGACTGGATAAATTCATGGAGGAGAGGGCTAATCGGTGACTGCCAGCCACAATGACTATATTCTTCCTCCACATTTGGAGGCAGCAATGCTTCTGAATCTGGTTGGCAATTGTGAGATCAGGATGCTGGACTAGATGGGCCTGATCCAGCAGACTCCTCTTACATTAACCAACTGACCGGGCACCAGACCCGGGAGAGACTGTAGCTCTTCTTTTCTTATTAAATACATGCCTTGTTATTTAGGAAAACTCTCTCTCTTTTCCCGTCGTCTGCCTACATCCAGTCTCTCTTGTCTACACTCCGTAGCCCAAACGTCTCCCTCGCTCTTCAGTCACCAGATGAAGCAAACGCGCTCCCTCCCGCATTTCGCTACCCCCCCCCCCCGTTTTTCATTCACGTTTCTAGGTCAAGAGACCCTGTTGGCTCGCCTGCCTGTCTTAATGTAGATTTGAGAGGGACGTATTAGCAGCCATTCCTCGAGATCTGTTGCCCATCGAACCTAATTTCTAGATCTATCTATCCATCTCTGGGGCGGCGGCGGTGGGAGCCCCTTCATAATGCGCATTGACAGCCTCGCTATGGGTTTCTGCTGTGGTATGGAATGGAGAGATTTAAAGGGTCTTTTGTCAGTATCCAAGCAGGAGAGTGAGATCAGTGGTTCCTCACCGGGTCAGGGCGCATCTGGAAGGAGGATCTTTACCTCCCCAGCCCAGATTTGCAGCTTGGGTTCAAGGAAGCCTGCTGACCTAGGAATCAAGGGGCTTACTTCTGAGTAAACAGGCGTTGGATTGCGCTGGTAGTGAAGATGCATTGGTGTATTTGTTTTGATTTTGTTTTCTTTTAAAATAGCAACAACCCGAAATTAATAGAATAGCTTTTTGACGAATTAAAATGCCCTAGCTGCCAATCTCTCCCCCCTCTCTCTTTTTCTCTCTCTAATAAAATCTCTTATATTAGGGTTGGACTGGATGACCCTTGAGGTTCCTTCCAGCTCTACAATTATATGATTCCCCATGGGGAAACGAGAGGACTGGGGTCCATCTACCCCAACTCTCCCTCTGGGCTCAACCCAATATTATTTTCTTCACAGATGAGTTGCAAAAACTCCTCATGGAGCAAATGGAGCTGAGGAAAAAACTGGAACGGGAATTCCAAAGTCTGAAAGGTATATCCACCGCCTTCCTTAAGTCTCTGTAAAGGGCCGCTGTTTCTACAACAATTGCAAATGAAACATTTTATAAGGGCGAAATCGCATGGAGCGGATTGCAATTAATGGATTGTTGACCATACGATTAAAATGTACGCAAAAGGCCAAGGGAGACACGTTGGTCCATAAGCAAAGAAACCTCTAAAATCCACAAATAGAGCGATACCTTTATTAGGAACAACGAACATTTTAGGAAAGAGTGCGGAAGCTTTGGAGTTCTCCAGAATTCTTCACTAGGCAATCTTGCATTGTACCTGATGAAGAGTTCTGGAGAACACTGAAGCTCGCCACTGTTTTGTAACCTTTCGGTCGGTCCTAATAAAATTTAGTTGTGGGTTTTGAAGACTAAATGCGGGGTTCGCTTGCGAAGTTTGCATTGGCGTACTTGCCCAAATGGGTCTTTGCCTGCCCTTTGCAGTTGAGCGCAACCCTTTCCAAGTCCGGTCCAAATAACACCGAGCTGACTGGCAAGCTCTCAGCATCTTTAGGGGAAATCGGAGTTTAGTTGGAAAGCAGAAATTAAAACCCTTCAGCCAATTGAAGGCGCCAGGAATTGATATCTGATATTCCGCGCTCTTGCCGTGGCTGAAGCAGCCGATCGATTATTAATTTGCTAATTTATAGGTTAACTCTTTCGCGCCTTTGCAGAGTTTCTGCTTGGCTCGAATGGTTTTGAGCCGAACTGCTGTATCTGTAAGGCGGATTCTTTGGAGGTACCTGGATTTCCCACCCCGAAAGGCAGGGGGAATTGGAGGAGAGAGGGGGGGGGAATCTCCTCTTCCATTCATTCCCAGCACACAATCCTCTTTACCTGGGAGTAATTCCCATGAAACGCCCTCAGTGCTAGGAAGTGGGTTCCATGGAAATTAATTTGACTCACTCCCGAGTAACCGAGATATCGATGTTATTGAAGGGTGTGGAGAACGTCATCCTGGTCGGGTGTTTAATCTGTAGCTGAACTGGAATTAAATCTTGTCTTGCCCTCTAAAATAGCAGGTCTACTCCTATCCTCATAAATTACGAGCGTAAAGAATTTCAAACTCGTTATAATTATGAAGTTTAAAATTATTGTAAACAGCTACGATGAAGGGAGGGTAATAATAATAATAATAATAATAATAATAATAATAATAATAATAATAGCAAAAGGACTGAAAATCAGTTTTCATGCATATGGAGCGCGCATTCCTCAATTCATCCATCGCCCTTCAATTATTCTGTTTGAGAAATCTTAAAGATGGAGGAAGTGTCACTCAGTCCATGCATTTCGAAGGGTGTTTGATTCGGGTTGCGGACTCCTATAGCGAGGTCGCTGCAAGGCGGGTGCGACTATTAGATACTCCACCCAGACTTTTCTCCAACTTTTCAAGCCTAGCTGGGCGGGGACGGAGAAGGGTCTCGGGCAGAGGAGGGGGTCTGGATTTGGGCCCGGTCTTCAAGGTCGCCCAGACCTCCTTAGCTTTTGTCTTCACAACCGCTTTCAAAACTGTTCGCTCGTTTACAAGAGCGGCTGCTCCTCCGCCCCGCTTCACACATTGTCTTTTAAGGGAGGTCAGACGCCAAGATTCCTTTAAAGGACAGCGGGGGAGCTCAGAGCGAGAATGAACCCGGAATTAGAAGAAAAAGCGCCTCTGAAACGCTTTCTCTGTATTCTTGATTGATTGTGCGAGTAAACCTCATTAATTAATCCGGATTAATACGGGAGTGTTTGTTCCTGAAAAATAAACGTTGAAATGGGGAGGGGAGATTAAAGGAAAAGACACTTTTGAAATTGTTTTGTTTTTTTATTGTGGGAGAAGCGGGGCAGGACGGGGAAAGGAAACCACCAATTAATCCAGATTAATACAAACCGGAGGTACCACTGCATATGGAAGGGGGGGTGCTTTTGCACTTTTAAACGGAAAAAAGAAGCCAGTTTAAATGAAAACCTATAAACGAAAAAGCATGTCTGAAATTGTTTCTGTGTCTTTTGGATTGTGGCGGGGGTCTGCAGTTAATCCGGATTGATACATTCAGAAACGCTGGAACAGCATTTGTATATGTTCGCTTCGCCGGATTTCCTTTTTTCGCGGGAGTAACAGATCCCTTTTTAAACCCCACAGATAACTTTCAAGACCAGATGAAGAGGGAACTGGCCTACCGCGAAGAAATGGTGCAGCAGCTGCAAATTGTGCGGGGTAAGGGGATGATTTTCCCTCCTCCTCCTCCCTCTCGTACCCCATAATTACCCAAGCCAGAGCTCGCCAGTAAAGCCAAACTAGGAGAAGCCACCCTTCCCTTTCTGTTTGCTAAAGGATGACGACGACGATAAATAATAGTGGAATTGTGGCTCAGTGGCAGAGTCTCCCTGCCTGGGACCCTGGAGAGCCAGTGTGGTGTAGTGGTTAAGAGCGGTGGACTCGTAATCTGGGGAACCGGGTTCGCTTCCCCGCTCCTCCACATGCAGCTGCTGGGTGACCTTGGGCTCCTCACACTTCTTTGAAGTCTCTCAGCCCCACTCACCTCACAGAGTGTTTGTTGTGAGGGAGGAAGGGAAAGGAGATTGTTAGCCGCTTGGAGACTCCTTAGGGTAGTGATAAAGCGGGATATCAAATCCAAACTACTTCTTCTTCTTCTTCTTCTTCTTCTTCTTCTTCTTCTTCTTCTTCTTCTTCTTCTTCTTCTTCTGCCAGCTCATGTAGACAATACTGAGCTAGAGGGACCAATGGGTCTAAGACAGTAGGATGCTCCTAATAATATGTGACCACCTAAGTGTTTCTGCTTGTTTCCAAGACTTGCTTCAGATCGCTCCCCCTCCACAGGATTGCTGTGGGTCAGAGACCAGCGCATTCCAACATTTTCTTTAAGCTCCTAAAACTCATAGGGAGCAGCCTTATGCAGAGTCAGCCCATGGGTCCATCATGATGTAGCTCAGGGATGTTTTTAATATAAATATAGGTTTGTTGATTTCCAATGTATAGCAACAATGACAAAAAAAGGTGGGGAGGGAATACAACTAGTTCAGTTTTGCTGACACTGCTTGGCAGTGGCTCTCCAGGTTGATTAGACAGAGGACTTCCTGGTCCTACCTGGAGATGCCATGGGGATCGAATCTGGGATGTTTTGCATGCAAGGAGGATGCTCGACTGCTGAGCTAGACCCTTTTCCAGAGCAACATGGCATTGCTTTTGCTGCAGTAAGTTAGAATGTCCAACCCTCCTCGCAAATTGTTTGCTGCTACAGTAAGCCTTAGCAAAGCCTCTCTCCAGCCACCTTAAAAACTTCAACAGTTGTTGCCTTTCACTTTCTTTTGGGGTCACAGAGTGAAATGCAGGATTCTTGTCCCCTTTCTGGCTGAGCTGTCAAAAGCATATTGTAAGGCAGTGTTTTCCAAACTTGGGTCTGTTTTTGGACTACAGTTGGACTAACCATTGGTCCGGCTAGCTAGGGATGATGGGAGTTGTAGTCCAAAAACTACAGTGTAAAGGAAAGCAGATTATTGGGGCCTTGAGAGATGAAAGGCAGTGTGGCCAGACAGGCTGTGTGTGGATCAAATACCCTTTCATCCCCTCTCCCAAATCTCCACCCACCCACTCTCCTCTTTTCTTTCCAGATACCCTGTGCAATGAGTTGGACCAAGAAAGGAAAGCTCGCTACGCCATTCAGCAGAAGCTAAAAGGTTGGTTGGAAATGCGGGGAAACTTCCCCCTCAAACTGCTGGTTTGGTGGGGCGGTATCATCTGTATTTTATGCATTGTCAGAGTTTCAGGTCTCTGCAAATACGTCTCACAGGAAGGGACTCCCCTCATCTGTATCAATGTAGTTACTCAATAGCAACAGCAGTATCTTGAGTGTACTGATATGTATATTATCATATTGTCAGCATCATCAGATCCATTTAAATTATCTCCCATCTTTGCTCCAAGAAGCTGGACAAACAACAGCAACAACAACATTATTTGTACACCATCCATCTGACTGGGTTTCCCCAGCCACCCTGGGCAGCTTCCAGCATATGCAGAATATAGTTCTCCTCCCCATTTTATCCTCACAACAAGCTTGTAAGGTAAGGTAGGCTGAGAGATGGTGACTGGCCCAAGGTTACTCAGTGACCTACATGGCTGTGTGTAAGGATCTGAACCCTGGTCTCCTAGTCCAGGACTCTAACCACTGCACCACACTGGCACAGATTATGCTCAGGGGCTTGTTTGGAGCAGAATAGGTGCAATAGGCATCAATCTTGTGTATGGGACCTTTTCATTAGTCAAAGTGCCTCACAAATTGATGGTCTCTGTCTCCCTTTGAACAGCCCACAAAGGAACTAACGTTGGATTAGGACCTGGGAGACAGGGGTTCAAATCCCCACTTGGGCATGAAGCTCACTGCGTGACTTTGGGTCAGACACTGCCTAATCTACCTCACAGGATTGTTGTGAGGTTTAAATTGGGGGGGGGGGAGGAAACCATGTACACCACCTTGAGTTCATTGGAGGAAAGGTGGGATATAAATGCAGCTAATCAATCAATCAATCAATCAATCAATCAGGGCGGGTCAGCTTGTTTCTAAGGCTCATTTCATTTGGGCAATAAGCAGCTCCATTCTATGCACAATTACTCGCAAGCAAGTGCCACAGATTTCAGTGACATTTGAAGGCCACGATCTCTTATCCACTTATCTGGAAGTAAAGCCCCACTGAACTCACCAGGGTGTGCATTTGTCCAGGCAAGCAGTCTTTGGCAACCTGGTGCCCTCTAGGTGTTTTGAGCAACAACTCTCATCAGCCCCAGCCTGCTGAGTTGCGGTCAAAAACTCCTGGAGGGCACCAAGTTGGCCCTAAACCAACATATAGGATTACCCCTGTTAAGAAAGTATAAGGCATTTATGCCTCTTTTTTCCTCCTTCCAAGTTTCTGTGGTTTCTTGGAGGTGAAGATACAGAGAGGGAGGGTGGTTTGATACATTTTCAAGCCAGGTTATTAATAATAATAACAATAAAAATATAAGTAATATTTTAATAAAGCCCAGAGGTAAGATTTAAAAGGGATGTATGGTTGTTGACGATGACGAAGATGAAGATAATAATAATAACTTATTTATATGCTGCCCATCTGACTGGGCCCCCCAGTCACTCTGGGCGACTTTCAACAAATTAAAACACAATACAACATCAAATGTAAAAAAACTTCCCTTAGCAGGGCTGCCTTCAAATGTCTTCTAAAAGTCAAATGATTGTTTATCTGTTTGACATCTGGTGGGAGGGCATTCCACAGGGCAGGAGCCACTACCAAGGAGGCCCTCTGCCTGGTTCCCTGTAACCTCACTTCTCTCAGTGACGGAACTGCCAGAACGGAACCTCAGAGCTAGATCTTAGTGTCTGGGCTGAAGGACAAGAGTGGAGCCACTCCACCTCCAGATTGCATGGACCTCAAGAAGATTAAGCCTCCCTGGCTGTGATCTTGAAGGGTTTGGGGCCCTAAGGGTGTGTGCAATGGGGTTCCTGGATGCTCAGTTGCTTTGGGAATTTTGGGAAGATAGAAGGTCCCTCACCCCATATTGCATTACCTCTGGCTCTGAGGGTGCCTAGTCAATGTGTCAAGATTCCCCCCCCCCCCAACAACAACACTCAGCTGTCAAAGAGTTTTAATCTGTGCTTCGCCACATATTCATAGAATCAAACCCACTGAAATGCAGTCTATTGTTTTAACTTTGTGAAACTTTTAAACGTTGTTGTTAGTTTTTCTTATTGAAAATTACATTGTTTTATCCTTTTTGTAAACTGCTTTCAGATTTGCTTTTTCAATCAAGCGGCGTATAAATTTTTCGAAATAAAGCAGCAAACAAAACATGGATTTTAACATCCCGTTTTCACCGATGAAAAATTAGTGTTGGAGCGCGGGGGATTGGCGTGTGTGACGACTTATATTGCGTTTGACTCTCTCTCTCTCTCTCTCTCTCTCTCTCTCTCTCTCTCTCTCTCTCTCTCTCCTGCATCCCGCTCCACAGAGGCCCACGACGCGCTGCACCACTTCTCCTGCAAAATGCTGACTCCCCGCCACTGCACCGGGAACTGTTCCTTCAAGCCTCCTTTGCTGCCCCAGTGAGCGACCCTCCCCACATCCAGCGCCCTCCCTCCCCGCAAAAGTCTGAGGCCGAAGCCGTCGCTGCTATAGAAGCGTGGAAGCGGGATGGGTGGGGAGGGAAGGGGCGTGCGTGCCACACAAACTCACACTCAAGAAATCCTGGACGGGGAGGACGCCCGCGAGACACTAAGCCATGCCTGAATCGAAAGAAGCAGAGCTGTGTAAATAAGACAGGCGAGGGAATCCGGAGTGACCTGCGCTCCATTCCCCGCCCCCGTCGTGTAAATAGAGGCTGCGTCGGATTGTTCCGCCGATGGCATCGGGACCACAGGCAGACTGAAAAGACCTCGGAGAGGGTGGAGGGTAAGGAAGGCGGGAGAGGGGGCGGAGGAGAGCTCCTTTGACTTGGGGGGGGGGAGTGTGAGACGGGGAGTCACACCAGCGCCCCGCTCCGCCCAGCCCAGTTCCTTGGCCGGCCGCCTCCTCCCTCTCTCTCTCTCTCCATCCTCTTCCACTTTTTGGGTCCACGCCTCTCCACCCTGGCACAGACTTGGTCTGGGGAGGGGGGCTTCCAAGTGGCGATGTGCAATGGATAGAAGAAGCGTACTGTGATTTCCCCGACTCCCCCCGTCCAGTATTCGTTACGATTCTTTATTTATTTATTTGCTGGTTTATTTATTCTGTATATTTATTTATGTTCCCAGCCCCCTCGACCATCATCTCTTGTAAACTGTTGATGTATAACAGCACTTTAAAGACAGAGGCCGGCGATCGGGACATACGCCTGGCGCCCCCGCCCCCCAAAAATAATCGCCAGCGTCGGCCGCTCCCAGAACAGACTCTTCCCCCCCCCCCCAGTTGTTCCCGGAGAAAATTTGTCAGGTGTTCGTTTTTGGGTTTTGTCCCCCCCCCCCGTTTTTGTTTGGTTCTTGTTTAATAAAATTCGACTTTTGAACAAAGCAGCGAACTTCGAAAAGCCACAAGTGATCGGTGATGGATTTATTATTGGGGGCGGGAGGAGAGACCTGATCGAAGTTCTGAGCGTCTGAAATGGTCTCTCTCTCTCTTTGCAAAATATGGGCAACAGTTTTTCATCATCAATTAAGGCTTCCTTGCAGCGGTGGAGCTGTGAGGTCATTTTAGATGCTGGACTCATAGGAGTCAGTTCCTAGGGACCTAGGGGTTTTCGGGCCCCCAATGAAATATTTGAGGGGGCCAGGTCCCCCCCAAGTTGATGGGCCTTGCCATTCAAATACTGTGTGTGCACTGCGTCATGTGATCGATTATGTGGGGTGGGGCTTACCTGCCCTCCCCCAATATTTTATTCAAGTTGGCACCCCTGGCTGGACTTGGTGAATTTACGCGGGACCCCTCTTTTAAGGAGTGAGGGTTCCCCATCACTTCCTTGTGGCATTTCGGGGCCCTCCAGCTCATGTAGCCGGGAGACTCCTCCAAAGTCTTGCCTTGACAGCACCCCTGCTTGAAGCCTGACGTTTCAAGCTGAATACTGAGCCAGAGCAATGGTCCATCAAGCTCAGTTGAGTCCACACTGACAGGCAGCAGCTCTCTCTAGAGTTTCAGACAGGAGTCTCTCCCAGTCCTCCCTGGAAATCTTGCCAGGGACTGAATCTGGGGCCTAATCCTGCCCTGAGCTGAGGTCCTTCCTTAAGCTGTGACCCCTGCATTGCAGGAGGTTGGACTTGATGATGAGTCCTTTCCAAGTCTATAATTCTATGATTCCTGTAAAGATCAAATAGGATTTCAGCCTTCCTATCAAGGGCAGGTTTAAACAGGAATAGAGGAGTCTTCTTTAGACTGAGTTAGCACACATCCAGCTCAATAGATGTGGGTTAAACCACAGAGCCTAGGGCTTGCTGATCAGAAGGTTGGCGGTTCAAATCCCTGCGACGGGGTGTGCTCCCATTGCTCAGTCCCTGCTCCTGCCAACCTAGCAATTTGAAAGCACGAAGTGCAAGTAGATAAATAGGTACTGCTCTGGCGGGAAGGTAAACGGCATTTCTGTGCGCTGCTCTGGTTCGCCAGAAGCGGCTTAGTCATGCTGGCCACATGACCCGGAAGCTGTATGCCGGCTCCCTCGGCCAATAAAGCGAGATGAGCGCCGCAACCCCAGAGTCGGCCACGACTGGACCTAATGGAGGGGTCCCTTTACCGTTATAGCTCAATATTGCCCACATTGGCTGACAAAGGCTTTCCAGGTTTTCAGGCCGCAGACTTTTGCAGCTTTACCTGGAGATACAGAAGATTGGGCCTGCGACGTTCTGCATGCAGAACAGGTGCTCTACCACTGAGCTGTGGCCCTTAGGTGCTGGCTGGTTTGCAGGAATCTCCAGTTTGACCAGCTAGTAAGCCAAGTCCGCAGCTCTGTCTGAGCTGCGTCTGGGTGAGCAGCTGCCGGGGGAGGTCATGGGAAAGGCCTGCAGCTCAGTGCTGAGCGTCTGCTTTGCCCCAGGTTCAATCGACCTCATCTACGGGTAAGGCTTGGAGTGTTACTTGTCTGAAAATGCTTGACAGCAGCTGCCAGTCCGTGTAGACAATGCTGAGCTAGATGGACCAGTGATCTGTGTTGCATTCTCCTGGGCCAAACCGGATAATCTGCCTCAGACGATCCTAAACCACTTTATTTATTTCCTTCCACATTTGCTTGTTCGCAGCCAGGGACGCGGACTTATAAAAAATATTGGGGGGGGGGCCGGGACAGCTCATGAATAATAAATGAGCTCATGAATATGCAAATAAGGTAGCGCCGCCTCCTCGTGAGCGAATAGGGGAGAGCGTGCTGCGCCTATTAATCAGCTCCGAAGGAAATTGGGTGGAGCTTTTGCTCGGGAGGGAGGGCAGGAGGCATGCAGCCCGACCCTGTGCATTTTGGGCTGGGGGAGGGGCGGCGATGGCGCTCTGCTGGAGGGACGCCGGAGATTATTGGGGGGGCAGAGCCCCCCCAAACGAATTTTTGAGGGGGCTCGGCCCCCTCAAGCCCCATGGAGTCGGCGCCTATGTTCGCAGCTCCTGGGGAACAAATATAAGAGATCTCCTGCCTGGAGCCCTGTGCTCATATCTGCCTCCTTGCAATCTCCTCCTTTTCTGCAGCATCGGATTGCTGCCCCTCCCCAAACCTCCCTGTTAGACACGAATTAAAAGAAACATGAGAACAGCCGCCTTTCCTGCTTAGAGCAATTCCTCAAGCGCTCGCGATTCTTCCTTTGGCCAGCAGAGGGCGCCAGAATCGGATCCCCTGGGTGAGATTAATACTAGTAGTCGTAGTAGTAGTAGTAGTAATAATAGTAGTAATAATAATAATAATAATAATAATAATAATAATAATAATAATAATAATTAATAATAATATAATACCACCTTGTGTGTTTCCCTAGCCACTCTGGTCGGCTTCCAGCAAAATATAAAAAATAATAAAATATCAAACATTTAAAAACTTCCCTATTCAGGCTTGCCTTCAGGTGTCTTCTAAAAGTTGCGTAGTTCTTTATCTCCTTGACATCTGATGGGAGGGCAAAAGTGAAAAGACTCCATTGCGGATTGAACCAGGGATGTTCAGAGAGAAGGTAGTTGCTCCCCCACTGAGCCACAGCTTCTCTTTGGTTCCCGCTACTTACTTCCTAGTCTTCCTCTCACAGCTTAATTTGAACCAAGCCGCAGCATATTTTAAGCCCTGGGCCCCTTGGCGAAAGCTGGGCTTGCTGCAGGGATGTGTGATGGAAAGAGCCTTTGAGCATGTGCAGAGTTCATTTTTCTAATTTCTGAACAGCCATGGCCTGACACTCTCTCTCTTTATTGCAAAACCTCTAAAATTAGAAAAAAGGCAGAATACTGAAGTGGGGAGAAAACCCCCAAAAGTTGTCCTTGGAGAGATCAAACATAGGAAGAGTTGGGTGGGTAATGGCCATCTAGGGACCACCCATAATTCTAGCCCTGGAAATAAGTCTGTGCTGGAAATGAATCTGTCCAATAAGTTAGATAGAGGCTTCTGTGGTGGTTAAACAGATGCTTAATAACATCATTAGTTTTGATACTGTCACCAAAAAATAGGGTGTGTGTGTGTGCCTTTTAATGGCCTAACTCCCTGTCTAAAGGACTCGGCGTCCCCCATGTTTGCTATTGGTCAGAGATGAATGAGCTGAGGCAGGGTCCAGAGAAAGGAAGGCTGATTTTTATTTTTTGTTGCAACAGAGTCCGCCCTGCCCTTGCAAGGAGGTGAGGGACCAAGAACGAAGTGTGACATCTCCTTTTAAAGGTTAGAAATTTTGGTGTGGAGAAGGACATCCTCTTTAAAACTCAGTGTCACAAGGGCAAAATGTCAGAAATACATGTAAGGTGGGGTTCCAATGGCTCAGGCAGGTCAAGGTGAGACATTCCTGAGGGTTAACAAGTTTTACATAGTTCCAGACAGAGTTTACACAAAACCTTAACATTGGAAATAGGATTTCCTGAGGTTCCTTTGATATGACAACCAGGGTGCCCAGCAGGACCTGGAGATCCTTTCAGGTGACACAGCTGGGCAAACAGTACAATATTTCAAGACAATTGACACATATAAACTAAAAGGTGGGGAGGAAAATCCCTCAGGTACTTCCTGTGTGGTGTAGTGGTTAAGAGTGGTGGACTCGTAATCTGGTGAACCGGGTTCGCGTCTCTGCTCCTCCACATGCATCTGCTGGGTGACCTTGGGCTAGTCACACTTCTCTGAAGTCTCTCAGCCTCACTCACCTCACAGAGTGTTTGTTGTGGGGGAGGAAGGGAAAGGAGATTGTTAGCCACTTTGAGACCCATTAAAGGGAGTGAAAGGCAGGATATCAAGTCCAAATTCCTCCTCCTCCTCCTCCTCCTCCTCCTCCTCCTCCTCTTCCTCTGGCAGGCAGAAGCCTTACAAGATCAGGCAAGGCGAATTATGGAGGGTGTAGGGTCTCCGACAATGCAAAGAGACATACATGACCAACAAGATCCAAAAGCAAGAATTACACATTTATAAACAATTTTACACATTGTTCCATAGAGAAATTCAAGTTCCCCTTGTTTTAACAAGCTAGATGTATCTGACTTTAACGGTGAAGAAAGGTGAGACCACGTGTCGTGTGGTGCTTTGGGGTGACATAAGGGTGCACTTATTTTATGTGTATCCTGGGGACATGTGGTGAGGCACATGGAGGAACACAACAGAGGTATAGAGAAAAGAATAGCGGGGTATGCAGTGGGCATTTTTCTGGTAACACATGCAGCAGGCAGGCTGCAAGAACGGCAGACAGGCTGCAACTGGTTTGGTGGGTCACAAGGGGTTAATTACCTCTGGCTTCTATCCCTGTGCTGCAGGCCATTGCACAACCAATCCTTGATAGGTGCTGGTCCAGCCTTGTTTGGACGCCTTCAAGGCAGGAAAGAGATTTCACAGGTTCCATAGTTGGCTTTTTTTATATACAGTGGTACCTTGGGTTACAGACGCTTCAGGTTACATACACTTCAGGTTACAGACTCTGCTAACCCAGAAATAGTATCTCGGATTAAGAACTTTGCTTCAGCATGAGAACAGAAATCGTGCTCCAGCGGCACGGCGGCAGCAGGAGGCTCCATTAGCTAAAGTGGTGCTTCAGGTTAAGAACAGTTTCAGGTTCAGAACGGACCTCCAGAATCAATTAAGTACTTAACCCGAGGTATCACTGTACATGCAGTTCTGGTCAGGAAAGCCTTCCCAGCCTTTGACCTAAAGACTGAGTGTTTAAAAGAATTGCTTCTTGTTGTGTAGCCAGAGCTCATGTCCTCTCTCTCCTTCCTGAATTGTAGCGAAGTACGGTATTTCAGAACTGGTGAGGGCAGCAGCAATACAGATCCTTCCTTAATCTGCTGGTTGATTGATTGGAGGCTCGACCCACTGACTGGAGGCTCACTATTTCCCTCCAAGGCCCCCTTTCAACTGCATCTTTCTAAGATGCTCTGTCCCCCCCCACCCCCGATTTATTTATAGGCCATTGGCGGATGGTAGAGGAGATGGAATGCTGCTCTCCAGAAATAAAATGCTTTCCTCTCTCTGGTAACTGTAAGCATTGCATGCACCAAAGGGCTCTGCTAATCTGTTGATATTTTAAAATTAAAATTGCTTCTTATCCTGCATCTTTGGAAAGAGAGGAGTGTGTGCGTGTGTGTGTGTGTGTGTGTGTGAGTGAGAGAGAGAGAGAGAGAGAGAGAGAATTCTACACAAACAAACCCAAGTGCCAACTGTTTCACACAATCATGTTCATTAGTGACACTTTTAAGTTACAGTGGTACCTCTGGTTACATACTTAATTCGTTCCGGAGGTCTGTTCTTAACCTGAAACTGTTCTTAACCTGAAGCACCACTTTAGCTAATGGGGCCTCCTGCTGCTGCCGCGCCGCCAGAGCACAATTTCTGTTCTCATCCTGAAGAAAAGTTCTTAACCCAAGGTACTATTTCTGGGTTAGTGGAGTCTGTAACCTGAAGCGTATGTAACCCGAGGTACCACTGTATTATGTGCTTGCTTGAGCATGCTAATACGTTTCTCATGTATCAGCTGATAGCGAAGAGGTTGCAGTCTTACCCCAGGAAGCTTGTGGGGCTTCCCACTGAGACATCTGGTTGGCCACTGTCAGACCAGGATGCTGAGCTTGATCTGCCCTTGGCCTGATCCAGCTGCAGGGCTCTTATTAGGTTCTTATGAGCATCAGACAAATTCATGTAGGTAAGGGCTACCCATGCCTCCTAGCCATGAGGGCTGTGCTACCACTGTAGCAGGTAGGTTGCCTCTGAAAACCAGTTGCTGGAGAACACAAGTGGTTGTGTTGTTTTCGGTCCTGCTTGTGAGCTTCCTGCTGGGGCAGGATGCAAGGCCTTGGCTGGTTCCAGCAGGGATCCTCTTACATCCTTCTGCTGTATCTGTGGAGGACTTTATCAGGTGTGTGGAATGGACATCCCAGGTATGCTTGGGTATGCTTGAGTGTTGCACAAGATCATGCTTATATACCTAAGTGCAACAGACCAAGTTAAATGGGAAGGGTCAGGTCTCCAGCGGTCAAGCCAGGGATGGCCCCCGTTACTAGAATGGACAACGTCTGGTAGAAGGCTGAAGAAAGGCTGACGTACTGATCCTGGCCAATCAGAAATAACAGCGCATGGGCTGCAGACATAATCAGAACATCTACCAGGCCCCAAACACAAGGCCCACAATCTGGAGAAGACTGAATCTGGTCTCACCCAGGGCTGGATTTAGGTTTGACGAGGCCCTAAGCTACTAAAGGTAATGGGGCCCTTTATATGTCCAGCTGTCCATTGTCAACAGCAAATTGTCACTGTTTTTTGTGTTGCATATATGCTATATGGTAATTTATGGACCTAATAGGTATCTAAAGCTATTTGCACATGTAGAATGTAGGCACCCTATATATAGAAATGAGCAAACCAGTGATATTTTAGGGAGCAGGCTAGCAGGTGGGGCCCATTACTTACATCATAGGAGCCTACACAACACAACACAAAACAAAACAAAACAAAACACTGTTGCTGTATGTAGGTTTTATTTTATTTTTATTTTTATCTTAGATTTTGGAAATGTACATCCAGTTTTTTCCCTTTAATTTTTTGGGGGGCTCCCAAGAGAGTGGGGCCCTAAGCTATAGCTTGTTTAGCTTATACATAAATCCAGCAGTGGTCTCACCACGAAAGGTAGTTCATAATATGGTAGGAAAGGTGTAAATACCTGCAGTCTTTCCCTGATCTAGGATTAGCTTTTGTTACTTTGTCATGTAATGGCATTTATTTATATATCTATCCATTGCGTTTATATCCCACTTTTTCTCTTCAAGGAGCTCAAGGTGGCATACATAGTTCTCTCCCCCCCCCCTTCATTTAATCCTCACAACAAGGTAGGTAGATTGGGCTGAGAGAGGCAGTGTCCGACCCAGTGAACTTCATGACCGCGTGATGATTTGAACCCTGGTCTCCCAAGCCCTAGCCCTGCACCACACTGGCTCTCTAGAAACGAGAAACATACACTACAGCCAGAATGCAAGGCTCTATTATTTGAGTCTCTCTCGGCTTTGCTGAGCGACAGCTTCTTTCAAGAATTCTTTTCCCCTGTCAAATGTGAAAGCTGCTATGTCCTGCAAGAGTAAGACCAATGTCAACCTTTTTTCACTCAGACAAACCCCACTGCTAATGTCTCAGGTGGTGGTGAGGGCAGTTGTGCTCATTCAAGCCTTCGCTATTGAGAATGTCATGTTTCATACAGATACAGTGGTACCCCGGGTTAAGAACTTAATTCCTTGTGGAGGGCCGTTCTTAAACTGAAACTGTTCTTAACCTGAAGCAACACTTTAGCTAATGGGGCCTCCTGCTGCCACCGTGCCGCCGGAGCACGATTTCTGTTCTCATCCTGAAGCAAAGTTCTTAACCCGAGGTACTATTTCTGGGTTAGCGGAGTCTGTAACCTGAAGTGTCTGTAACCCAAGGTACCACTGTAAAATGTGGCAATAGGACTGCAAACTGCTACCTGGTTATGGGTCTTTCACATTTCCGCTTACTGGCTGTATAAACCACCCTTTGCCAATCTGGTGCCCTCCAGACATTTTGGATTCCAGCTTCCATCAAATGCAGCAATGACACTGCTCTAGGGGGCTGGATCCGGTGGGAGTTATAGTTCAAAACCTCTGGAGGCAGAGCATAGCCATTGTGGCGTGTGACCATGGAGAGCCTTCTCCTCCTCCAGAATCTGCCCAGTCCTCTTTTAAAGCCATCCAGGTTGGTCACCACCACTGTCTCCTGAGGAAGGGAGTTCCGTAGTTTAACTGTTTGCTGTGTGAAGAGAGTTGCAGTCCAGCAACCAAAGCTTCCCCATGTCTGGTGTAGGCTGTTTACTGAGCTAGATGAAGCAGCCTACTATGGGTGTAGCCAGGATTTTTGTTAGGGGTTGTTGTTGTTTAGTCATTTAGTCGTGTCCAACTCTTCGTGACCCCATGGACCAGAGCACACCAGGCCCTCCTGTCTTCCACTGCCTCCCGCAGCTTGGTCAAACTCATGCTGGTAGCTTCGAGAACACTGCCCAACCATCTCGTTCTCTGTCGTCCCCTTCTCCTTGTGCCCTCCATCTTTCCCAACACCAGGGTCTTTTCCAGGGAGTCTTCTCTTCTCATGAGGTGGCCAAAATATTGGAGCCTCAGCTTCAGGATCTGTCCTTTCAGTGAGCACTCAGGGCTGATTTCCTTCAGAATGGAGAGGTTTGATCTTCTTGCAGTCCATGGGACTCTCAAGAGTCTCCTCCAGCACCATTTGTTAGGGGAGGGGCAGGCTTTTGTTGTGGGGGGGGGGCGGGCAGAACCTCATATCTGTATTGAGCTTGATTGACTTGGGGGGCGGTTTCCCCCTTGGCCCCCCCCCCGGCTCCGTCCATGCAGCCTCCTAGGCTTTTGGTAAGGAGGACCACAGCCTATCAGTCTGGAAGCCCCGTTGTTCTCACACTGCTGTAATGTCACCTCGCTGAGGCATTAACCACCCAACTATTGGAATGTGCATAATTATTGATAATTATACAATTTGTTGCTGATTGTGGTTTCTGGTATATATTTTAATTAGCTTCTGAAATTCTCATTAAGTAAAATGAAACATTAATAGGAAAAATATGGTGCCATTAAAAACCCGGAACGAACAACTGTGCCCATCGCATGGTGAATTAATTTAGTTTCGCATCGCAAGCCTGCCATCTAGTGGGCGCAAGCGACAATTGCGGGCTCCCGAAACCCTCCTTGCACGTTTCTCGAACTCACCCCCCCCCCCCACAGGGCTTAATTTTACTAGATGCAATGGAATTTTTGCTCAGGGAAGGAAAATGTAGCCAAACACCGTTTGTCTGATGCTTCTCGGGGGTCTGGATTAGAGCTAGTGCAGACTGAAAATGGGTTTCGGGGCTGAAATTAAACCCTGGTCAAGGGTTGCGGCTTCTATGCGGGTTTTTTTGCAGCCAAGCGCTGGGGAAGGGCTGTAGTTCAATGGCAGAGCACCATTCTATGCAGGAGGCCCGAAATTCAACCCCCGGCTTCCCCAAGGGCTGCCAGTGTGAGTAGGTAACAGTGTAACCTGAGCCAGTAGACAGTCTCTGAAGAAGGCAGCTTCCTCTGCTGCTATATAACCCCCGTCTTGCATATGAGCCATTCTGAGAGCTCTCTGTTAAGGGAGAGGTCCTGATGCTACAGTTGCCAACTGCTCGGAAAAAGCGACCCCATTTGCTCTTGTGCTTTTAGCGGAAGCTTCATCTGCAGAGTTCAGCAAATCCATCTTTTCAGGGCATCGCAATCAGCCTTGTCAGCTGCTAATCATGTGTGCAGACCAAGCTGCTGCTTAAAGGCACAGGAGCAGGGGCTGGTAAATACGTTGGCAACCCCCCCGCAGCAGTTTGAGAAATGCGTTAACAAAGCACCCATTTATTTGAATTTTATTTCAACATAACCACCTGCTCAAACGATAATTCTGCGCAGGGTGCCAAAGCTTATAAAAATATGAGAGTTCAAATTAAAATTTTCAAAAAAGCAAAAATGAAACACCAACCCAACTGTTATGTGGGATTAGTATTTTCACACCACTTAGCTCTCATTAAAATGCACTTTGCTGACTGTAAGATGCGGTTTCAAATGACACAACATATTAAGTGCTTAATATACTAGAAATTATGAAACTGATCTACTCTGTGCAATATGAAATAATTAGAGGGAATGAGACGTCAGTGGCTGAATGAAGGAAGACCGGCACTGCCAAGCGCCTTCAAACAGCTGGAGGGAGATGGCAGACCCTAGAAAAGAAATGAAATGAAGAGCTAGCAAGAGAGGGGACACTCAAATCATTGTCCTGACACCAAAGTAAGAAGCACTTGAGTCGGACTGGCCTGTCTCTGAAGTTGTAATAAATTCAAGATCTAGGGTAAGGATGAGGGAAAGCGAGGGTGTCCATGGATTAATTGCTACTAGCATAAGAACATAAGAAGAGCCTGCAGGATCAGGCCAATGGCCAGTCCAACATCCTGGTCTCACAGTGGCCAACCAGATGCCTCTGGGAAGCAGGACCGGAACACAGGAGCACGCTCTCCTCTTGTGGCTTCTAGCAACTGGTACGCAGAAACACTTAGGCAAACTCGGCCCTCCAGATGTTTTGGGACTACAACTCCCATCATCCCGAGCTAACAGGACCAGTGGTCAGGGGTGATGGGAATTGTAGTCTCAAAACATCTGGAGGGCCAAGTTTGCCTATGCCTGCACTTGGGTCTCCAGTGTCAGGAGTGCGTGCAGGAGCCAGGCCCTGTGACTGGGAGGGCCTCGCAGGACTGGGGCCTTCCTGAGTTTGGCCTGGAAGGGCAAGGCGTGGCCACACAGGTGAGGCTTGACAGATGACTCGTAGCACTGGTTGGCAAGGGCCAGGAGGAATATATAAGACCAGCATTTCTCTCTGGCTCTTTGCCTCAACAACACGCTACCCACCTAACTGTGCTTTGGCTTCCTGACTCTTGGACCCTTGGCTTCCTGACTCCTGGTTTCCTGATTCATGGACTCATGGCTTCCTGATCCCTGGACGGCTGATTCCTGCTTCCCGACCTCCACCCCGGTCCCAATGTACCAAGCCGGGACTCCGACTGCCTGTAATCTGGACTGTGACATCCAGTTGCTTTTGGACTACAACTCCCATCATTCCAAGATAGCAGGACCAGAGCAGACAGACAGCTAAAAGAAGTCTGGATGATTCAGGTGAGAGTCAAGTAGCCATATTTCTTGGCAGAAGGCCAAGCATATCCCCCTTCTCTGCCGTCAGCCCCAGCGTTACTAGCCAATTGCCACGCATGGCAGTCGGTTGGATCCTGAGCATGATTCACCCCCACCCACTGAGCTTCTCCAGGAAATACTTGTGAGGGTATCCCTAGTCCTGGTAATGTACCCTTCTCCCTGCAGCTATCATGTGCAATGTTCACAAAACAGCATCCAGCACAGAGAGCATCCTGCTTGGGGGTGTCACTAAACTGCAACTCCCATCAGCCTGAGCAATCAAGACCAATGGCCAGGGTTGACGGAAGCTGTAGTCCAGAAACATCTGGAGGCAGGAGAGCCAACTCCTAGGGGCCAAGGTCCCTTTGCCCCCCCTATAAAATATTTTAAGGGGGCTGGGTGACCCCAAGGTTAGTGGGCATTGCCATTCAAATGGCCCCATGTCATGTGATTTATGTGGGGGCAGGACTTACCTGCCCCCTCTAATATTTTATTCAATTTGGCACCCCTGCTTGGAGGTTCCCCCACACCCGCTTTATTTATTATTTTTAAATGTATTTTTATTAAAGATTTTCTTGATTTACAAAGGTATGTGCAATGTCTCTCGTATTCCCCTCATAACATTTCTTTTCTTTTCTTTTTTTACAAATCGGTTTCATTTGTTGAGACATGAGGAAGAATAGGGGGGGAAAGGTGGGGGGGAGATGAGTGGGGGTGGGGTCGGGTGGTGATGTTTCTATTTTACTTAATATATGTGGGGTTTGGTGTCAGCGTTGCTTGTGCAGGTTCTCTGCTGTTCACTTGTGTTCCTTTGGTGGTGAGAGAGGTTGGGGTTGGCCTAGGGTGTGACTGTTCATTTGTAGTTGGCTGTGATGGTCTTTGTTTTCATGTGTGAGTGGAGCCCCACACCTGCCTTATGTAATAATAGCAACTGGGGCAGCCTAGTTGTTAGCACCACCTGTGCAAGAATATGCTGCTGTAATAATAATAATATTTTTTTAATTCATAGCCCACCCATTTGGCTGGGTTTCCCCAGCCACTCTGGGCAGCTCACAACATATCTAAAAACACAACAAAACATCAAACATTAAAAAAAAATATCCTATACAAGCAACAAACAAACCAATAAATCAATAGAAACCAACAACAATAACAGTAATAAGTTATACCCAAATTAAAATAACCGCCAACCCCAGCTAAACATTTAACCAACACCAACCCAACAAAAATGAAACAGAGACACCAAAATTAGAACCGTTTAAAACATTTTTGCCAGTTGCCCCAACCCAGGAGTTGTTCCAGCAATGCCCCTCCAGCCTCTCAGGAGACTTTTAGCTGTTCAAGGTGAGTCTGAGCCGCGTCCCCTAGGCCAGTGAAAATGGGCCTTGCAGCAGGGAGCAGCTCTTCCTTCCAGCACTCATGGCAGCAGCCGTGCTGCAGGAATGATGTATTGCAGGGGGTTGGACTAGATGCCCCCTTGGGGTCCCTTCTAAATCTACAGTTCTATGATTCTGTGAAAAGGGCCCAGACTTCTATAGGAATCTCCTACTGCAAGGGAGTCAAGAAGCCTCAGGTCTTCCAGAGTTGTTTGCAGCAGATCCCCCCAAGTCAGATGGGAGGGGGGTGGTCCTGGTTTCACAGGTTCCTCGAGGAGCAGTGGCCTTGAGTACTCATAATCTTGGGAACCGGGTTCGCTTCCCTGCTCCTCCACATGCAGCTGCTGGGTGACCTTGGGCCAGTCACACTTCTCTGAAGTCTCTCAGCCCCACTCACCTCACAGAGTGTTTGTTGTGGGGGAGGAAGGGAAAGGAGAATGTTAGCCGCTTTGAGACGCCTTCGGGTAGTGATAAAGCGGGATATCAAATCCAAACTCCTCCTCTTCCTCCTCCTCCTTCTCTTCAGCTTCAGAGTTCTCACCTCCAGCATCAGGTGAGGAGGAATTTGGTTCCTGTTCCCAGGTAACTAGCACCTCGCCCTCTGCACTTGGCTGGCACACCATCCTCATGGGGTAAACATTATTTATTTGAATTGTTTGCCACAGTAATTGGGTGTTTCAAACTTTTATTTACTTATTATATATATATATATATATATATATATATATGCTTTCGTAGATTTTCACGGGTACAGGAATGCAGGTTTTGGTGTCTTCGGGTGTCTTCCCGTGTAAGAGTTGGGGTGTCTAGGCGACGTTTCGACGAGGTCTCACTCGTCATCTTCAGGCTGGTGCTTTCGGCTTCTTGTTACTGGAACAGAGCAGGATCTCAGTGTTTGAGTTCCTATAAATACTGTTGAGGGGGTGTGGTGTATAGCCTCCAACGTTCTGGGCAGAGAGGAAGTTCCCAGGTTAGTGTGCCTTTTCTTCTTTTGTTCATTAATTACTTGAGGGATATCTTGAGTGATTTCTTGAGTGATATTCTGAGTACCACTTAGGAGGGTCATTAGGTGTGGATTAGTTGCTAAAGCTTTCGTGTCTTGACCTCTTGAGCTTGTGAAGAGTTTTTCTGAGAAGATGGCTGTACTGCAAATAGTTGTGCTCTGGCTTGGCTTCGTGTATAGGGGCGAGCTGTGGTTTTGTGCCCTGTGCCAGCCAGATCTGTGTAGGGATTGCAGGGGGGTGCAGCATCCGGAGGTGCCACTATGGTTTGGCTACTGGATGGTGTCTGTAATTTATCTGTGGAGAGGGTCTGGGTTTGGGTCTGGTGTGGTTGATTGGAGATGGCGTTCTGTGTGCCTCTGGTTCTGGTGTCGGTTTTTGTGGGGAGGGCTAATTTCCAGATGTCTGGCAGGCGGGACGTGTCGTCACGCTTGTTCATGTTGTGAGGGTGTTTCTCTATCTCGATGGCTTCCATGATTATTCTCTTGTGGTGATGTTCCATGTTAAAGAGCAATTTGGAATTTGCAAAATTAATTTCGTGTCCTGTTTCTTTCATGTGTTGGTAAAGAGAGGAAGTTTTTTCTTCTTTTTTGACGGCATTCTTGTGTTCTGCGATACGTGCATTTATTCGTCTGTTTGTTTGTCCAATGTACGTGGCTGGGCAGACTTTGCAGGGTATTTCATAGACCCCTTGGTTTTCTAACTGGATTTTATCTTTGGGGTTTCTGAGGATATTGGCTATTTTTTGGTTGGTGCAAATAGCCAATATCCTCAGAAACCCCAAAGATAAAATCCAGTTAGAAAACCAAGGGGTCTATGAAATACCCTGCAAAGTCTGCCCAGCCACGTACATTGGACAAACAAACAGACGAATAAATGCACGTATCGCAGAACACAAGAATGCCGTCAAAAAAGAAGAAAAAACTTCCTCTCTTTACCAACACATGAAAGAAACAGGACACGAAATTAATTTTGCAAATTCCAAATTGCTCTTTAACATGGAACATCACCACAAGAGAATAATCATGGAAGCCATCGAGATAGAGAAACACCCTCACAACATGAACAAGCGTGACGACACGTCCCGCCTGCCAGACATCTGGAAATTAGCCCTCCCCACAAAAACCGACACCAGAACCAGAGGCACACAGAACGCCATCTCCAATCAACCACACCAGACCCAAACCCAGACCCTCTCCACAGATAAATTACAGACACCATCCAGTAGCCAAACCATAGTGGCACCTCCGGATGCTGCACCCCCCTGCAATCCCTACACAGATCTGGCTGGCACAGGGCACAAAACCACAGCTCGCCCCTATACACGAAGCCAAGCCAGAGCACAACTATTTGCAGTACAGCCATCTTCTCAGAAAAACTCTTCACAAGCTCAAGAGGTCAAGACACGAAAGCTTTAGCAACTAATCCACACCTAATGACCCTCCTAAGTGGTACTCAGAATATCACTCAAGAAATCACTCAAGATATCCCTCAAGTAATTAATGAACAAAAGAAGAAAAGGCACACTAACCTGGGAACTTCCTCTCTGCCCAGAACGTTGGAGGCTATACACCACACCCCCTCAACAGTATTTATAGGAACTCAAACACTGAGATCCTGCTCTGTTCCAGTAACAAGAAGCCGAAAGCACCAGCCTGAAGATGACGAGTGAGACCTCGTCGAAACGTCGCCTAGACACCCCAACTCTTACACGGGAAGACACCCGAAGACACCAAAACCTGCATATATATATATATATATATCCCACAAAGGTGCTCAAGGTGGCAGGCATGAAGTTTTAAGAGACTATTTTTTATTTTATTTTTAAATCAAGCTGGAAGTGGTCTTTGATCTCTGCTCTGTGTTCTCAGGTCTCTGTTGCCTGATGGCAACAGTATTTGCTCCTCGGGTTTTTATTAAGCTTCAGTTTGTGGGAGCTTTGTTTTAGAGAGAAAGGTGGCACATTGATGTATCAAATTAAACAGATTCCTGAATAAGTAAATTTGGCTATGCTGTCTGGAGTTGCACCCCAGAATACTAGGTTGTCAGAGACTGCTATAGGCATGAGTTGGGGGTCAAAATAAATTCAGAAGGATAAGGCCTGATGGGACAGGGCTGCTGCTCAGTGACAGAACATCTGCCTTGCATGCTGAACGTCCTGGGTTCAATCCCTGCTGGCATTTCCAGATAAAGTTGGGAGAGACACTTTCTGAAACCTAGAGAGCTGCTGCCAGTCAGTGTAGACAATACTGGGGTTGATGGCCCAACAGCTCAATAGAAGGCGGCTTCTATTTTCAGAAAGGAAGCACTGCATGCTTGTAGTTGCCCACTAGGGGGCGCTGCACCCTAAACGAATGAGCAGAAGCAGTGAAGCTGAATAGGAATGGTGATATTTTCCACTGCCAGTTTGACCCACAAGTGTGGATTAAGATGGAGTGGTTTAAGCCTGGAATCTGCTGCATGCATGCAACAGGGGAGTTCTGGCCCTGACCTAAGACTCCCTCCAAAGCACCAGGCCAGAGCTGGCACACCAAGGGATCAGGAGCAGTGTCATTTCAAGAAGATTGTTCTGAGTGCTGATAAGGGCAATCTAGGGCATAGCCAGAGAGCAGTTGCAGCCAGGCCCTGAAGGGTAAGGAATTAAGGTGCATTTAGTATTTAAGGTGCAGAGAGCATTTGGGTCAAAATTAAGGGAGAGAAGAATAACAGAGACCTCATTGTGGGAGTTTACTATAGATCCCCAAGCCAAACGGAGGACATAGATGATGCCTTCCTGGAACAGATGGCCAAGCATGCAAAAGGAAGGGAGATAGTAGTAATGGGGGACTTCAATTACCTGGATATTTGTTGGATGTCAAACTCAGCCAAGAGCATAAGGTAAAACAGATTCCTCACTGGCCTTGCAGACAACTTCATTGTCCAGAAAGTGGGAGAAGCATCAAGAGGAACAGCCATTTTAGATCTGGTCCTAACCAATGTTGATGACCTGGTTAGTGGGGTAGAAGTGGAAGGATCATTAGGCGCGAGTGATCATGCTCTTCTGAAGTTTACTATACAGCGGAAAGTAGCAGCCAAGCATACTAAGACTCAATTTCTTGACTTTAAGAAAGCCGACTTCATAAAACTTAGGGAAGTGCTGGGTGAGATCCCATGGACAGTAATACTAAAAGAAAAGGGAGTTAATGATGGCTGGGAGTTTGTTAAGAGGGAGATAGTAAAAGCACAACTTCAGGCAATACCAATGAGACTGAAACATGGAAGGTGCCTAAAGAAGCCAGGGTGGCTATCTAAAGAACTTTTAACTGAGTTAAGATTAAAAAAGGATGTGTACAAAAAATGGAAAAGGGGGGAAACCACCAAAGAGGAATTCAAACAAATAGCCAGCACATGTAGACACAAAGTCAGAAAAGCTAAAGCACAGAATGAACTCAGGCTTGCTAGAGAGGTTAAAAGCAACAAAAAAGGCTTGTATGGGTATGTCCGTAGCAAAAAGAAGAACAAAGAAACAGTGGGGTCACTCAGAGGAGAAGATGGTGAAATGCAAACAGGGGACACAGAAAGGGCTGAACTCCTCAATGCCTTCTTTGCCTCAGTCTTCTCCGATAAAGAAAACAATGCCCGACCTGAAGAATTTGGAGCAAATGATTCAGCAGAGGAAACACAGCCCAGAATAACTAAGGAGATAGTACAAGAATACTTGGCTAGTTTAGATGTATTCAAGTCTCCAGGGCCAGATGAACTGCATCCAAGAGTATTAAAAGAACTGGCAGATGTGATCTCAGAACCACTGGCAGTCATCTTTGAGAATTCCTGGAGAACAGGCGAAGTCCCGGCAGACTGGAGGAGGGCAAATGTTGTCCCTATTTTCAAAAAGGGGAAAAGAGAGCACCCAAATAATTATCGCCCAGTCAGTCTGACATCAATACCAGGGAAGATTCTGGAGCAGATCATTAAGCAAACAGTCCGTGAGCACCTAGAAAGGAATGCTGTGATCACCAATAGTCAGCATGGATTTCTGAAAAATAAGTCATGTCAGACTAGCCTGATCTCGTTTTTTGACAGAATTACAAGCCTGGTAGATGAAGGGAACACAGTGGATGTAGCCTACCTTGATTTCAGCAAGGCATTCTTGTAAAGAAGCTGGTAAAATGCGGTCTTGACTATGCTACCACTCAGTGGATTTGTAACTGGCTGACTGACCGAACCCAAAGGGTGCTCATCAATGGTCCCTCTTCATCCTGGAGAAGAGTGACTAGTGGGGTGCCACAGGGTTCTGTCTTGGGCCCGCTCTTATTCAACATCTTTATCAACGACTTGGATGATGGATTCAAGGGCATCCTGATCAAATCTGCAGATGACACCAAACTGGGAGGGGTGGCTAACACCCCAGAGGACAGGATCACACTTCAAAACGACCTTGACAGATTAGAGAACTGGGCAAAAACAAACAAGATGAATTTTAACAGGGAGAAATGTAAAGTATTGCACTTGGGCAAAAAAAATGAGAGGCACAAATACAAGATGGGTGACACCTGGCTTGAGAGCAGTACATGTGAAAAGGATCTAGGAGTCTTGGTTGACCACAAACTTGACATGAGCCAACAGTGTGACGCGGCAGCTAAAAAAGGCCAATGCAATTCTGGGCTGCATCAATAGGAGTATAGCATCTAGATCAAGGGAAGTAATAGTGACACTGTATTCTGCTCTGGTTAGACCTCACCTGGAGTACTGTGTCCAGTTCTGGGCACCACAGTTCAAGAAGGACACTGACAAACTGGAACGTGTCCAGAGGAGGGCAACCAAAATGGTCAAAGGCCTGGAAACGATGCCTTATGAGGAACGGCTAAGGGAGCTGGGCATGTTTAGCCTGGAGAAGAGAAGGTTAAGGGGTGATATGATAGCCATGTTAAAATATATAAAAGGATGTCATATAGAGGAGGGAGAAAGGTTATTTTCTGCTGCTCCAGAGAAGCGGACACGGAGCAATGGATCCAAACTACAAGAAAGAAGATTCCACCTAAACATTAGGAAGAACTTCCTGACAGTAAGAGCTGTTCGACAGTGGAATTTGCTGCCCAGGAGTGTGGTGGAGTCTCCTACTTTGGAGGTCTTTAAGCAGAGGCTTGACAACCATACGTCAGGAGTGCTCTGATGGTGTTTCCCGCTTGGCAGGGGGTTGGACTCAATGGCCCTTGTGGTCTATTCCAACTCTATGATTCTAGTAAGCTGCCAAAGTCCACAGGTGGGCAGTCCATCTGAAGGGAGTTGACCGATCTCTGGTTTTCAACATTTTGATATATATCACCAGCTGAACATCTTGATATATCACAATGTCTGAAATAAGCTATGGAGTAGCTATGTAGAGGCATTGGCCAGCTTCAGGGTTTCCCCCTCATTGTGATTTCCCCACAGCACACACACACATATCATGATTTGCAATATATTGCTAGGTCAAAAATTAAGAAACCAGTGTCACGATATGGACTTCAAACCGGTTTTGGACGATATAGTGATATATCACCCAGCCCAAGCTGGGAGTGCAGTCCTAGACTGTGGATTGTTAACTAGCTCCTACCAATCTCTTAATCTCTTATCTATCTCTTGATCTCTTATCTCTTATAACACAACTGCACAGTTAAAGAAGCACAAACCTTGCTATTGTCAACTGACTCCACAGATAACCATAGCCTTAATCTCCTGCCCAGTAATTCATTTGCCTTTTCTTACCCATCAGTTTGTGTCTGATTCTCCAAAGATCCTCATCTTTATAGTCCCACCATTGTCAAAGGTTTGCAAACGATCAAATAACAGAAGCTGAGGATGTGACTACTGCCTTTGGCTACAGAGTTGGTAGGTCGCTTGCTCTTTCAAAACATACTGTACCTTTCCCTCAGAGAAAAAGCAAACAGACAGACAGAAAGCATCATCTAATCACAGTGCATGAGAAGCTTATTGTCGATGACCATTTATAAGATTCCTGAGTTTAGTGGGTGCCCTCATGCACCACCAGGTTCTGGAGTCTGGGGGTATGAATCACCTGGGGAGCACCCAGTTGAATAGTCACGTAGCGGAGGGAGCACCCGGTGCTGGCGTTGGATGACTCAGCTTGCTAGATCAGCCAGTCTCATCTTCCAGGGCTGGAAGCATTAACTGTGAATTCATAAAGGCTTTCATCAGCACAGCTGGGGCTGGAGACATTCCTGGAGTTATGTCTTCTCACTCAGAAGGGAGGGAGGGGAGAGAGAAATTCAAAAGCAGGCAATAGTTCAGCCTTCCCAAGTAAAAATTCCAACCTTGCAACTCTTGCCAAGTTTCCCATAGGAGTCCAAATTACCAGCTGCTTTCAAAATTTCTGGCTGGGAGGTGGAGGCTTTTGATCAAGGAAGGGTCATGCTGGACATTTTCCAAAGGCCTCGCTATCTAACCCAAACAAAAAAACTCAATTTCCAGTTGGTTAATTGGCTGCTGTGGTTTGGAGTTCCAGCAGGGCTGAGTTTTTAAAAAGGGAGGCCCACCACAACCCTCAGATGCTGGAGGAAAGAAGGGTTGTAGTGAGGACACGGCACTTTGTTCATGCTCAGATAAAAGCACAGTCCAAAAGCACTGATGAGTGCAGCTCACAGTCCCTGCAGCGTCTAGCAGAAAATCGCCCAGGTCCCCCACATGATGTCAGAGCTGCCTCATGGGACAATTAGAGGTGGCAGGTGGCGCTGTGGGTTAAACCACAGAGCCTAGGACTTGCCGATCAGAAGGTTGGCGGTTCGAATCCTCACAACGGGGTGAGCTCGCGTTGCTCAGTCCCTGCTCCTGCCAACCTAGCAGTTCGAAAGCATGTCAGAGTGCAAGTAGATAAATAGGTACCGCTCCGGCGGGAAGGTAAACAGCATTTCCACGTGCTGCTCTGGTTCGCCTTAGTCATGCTGGCCACATGACCCTGAAGCTGTACGCCGGCTCCCTCGGCCAATAAAGTGAGATGAGCACCACAACCCCAGAGTCATCCATGATTGGACCTGACTGTCAGGGATCCCTTTACCTTTACCATAAGGAAGCCATCACACGAGCAACAGCACCTCCAGCAAAGCCCTCCCTAAACCAGCTGTTAAATATGAATTTTATTGAACCAGGGAGCTTGGCAACCAGGTGGTAGTGCCTTTACTGCCTATTTGGGGCTTCCGGATTCCACCTTCATTTTGCCAGTCATGATACCACCTTGGCTATGTTTAACCTGCTCCTCTGTGAGCCTTTGGTATCCATAGCGTAGTGGCAAATTCAGCAGTGCAGGGGTCCCTTTGTGATAGTCACAACCATGCTCCTTCTTATACAATAATCTGATAAATATACAATAGTAATAATTAGAGATGTACTGCAATGGTCAATGCACATCTCCATGTGTTGCATTTCAGCTGGATCTACTATTTTCTCAGCATGTACCTGGGCAAATGACTTTGCCCAATATCTTCTTTTGGGGCGACTTAATTCATGTTTTCCTTGAAGTTCCACTGCACATAACAGAAACTGAAAGCACCTTGTGTTTTCAGTGTTCCTGAATGCTTAGCTTTGGAGCATACAGAACATCTCCCCCTGTTGATCATCCTGTGCATTTTCTCCAGAGCGAAGTGGCTGACTCACCTCCTTTCACTCCAATCCGCACCAAGGGTGAGAAGACTTCTCCGTGGCTAAGAAGCTCCCTTTCATGCTGATTGGGTGGCTCTCGGACCCTGGAGACTGGGACCCTGAAGAGAACCTGCTGCAGAAAGAGTAAACAGGTCTTAGAACCCCCATGACCGCTACACCCCTGGCTCTCCCTCATTCCTGCTACCTATTCTTGACCTCTCCCCTTCTCTCCACCCCCATGAGTCACCCATCATTTTCTTTTCACAGAACGCAAAGAAACTTCCATCAGCCTGGTGTCCTCCTAGCTCTTATACTGCTGTTCTCAGTGGCCTTCATAGAAACCTGGATTTCAATCAGTTTGTCTTGTAAAACAGTGAATGATGGAGCAATTGTTAGCCAAATGAAATATAAAAAGTTTTGCTGCAAATGCAATTTTCCACTGACCCACAGTGTGCTCTCTTGTTTCACAGTAACTTCTATACTGAAATAGCAACAGTAATACTGTCACTGAGCTACTGGGCCCAATTCTGGCGTATAAAGCCTTAAATGAGCTTTCTCCATTTCCAACCATCTCTGACCCTACAATGGCAGACAAGGCCTTGTTGGTGCCGTCACTGAAGGCTGTTTGCGCTGACTCACTACAGGGCCTTTCTGGTGGTAGTCCCCTGGTTGTGAAATGCCCTCCCTATTGAGGTCCCTGTCTCCATCATTATTGTTACACAACACCTCAATCTCTGCTGAGCGGAAGCAAGATTCCAGGGGTTTCGGGCGCTCACTCAGGGCCATGTTTCTGTTGTGAATTCAGGGCATGGCAGAGGCTGTAGCTTTTTAAAAAGATATATGGTTTGTTTTACAGCTATATACACCTGGATCTACATGGAGAGGAAGAGAGCTCACAGCATTACATCTCCAGAGATGTCTCTTCTCCCATAGCTTCAGCCAGCTTGAGTCCAGAGCACCCAGCCATGCTCTCCAGTCTCTGGCTTGCAACCTCTCCAGTCAGCAGGGCAGGCATGCTCCCGAGGGGGGCGGCGCATGGCGCAGAGGGTGCCCTCCCAGGTGCAAGACAGCCACTCGGGTGCCCAGAGCAGCGCGCGCACCCTGCAGCCGGAAGAGTGGAGCGAGCTGCCCATGGCAGACATTTGGCGCACCGCCTGCCCACGACTCCCAAGCCTCCTCCTAGCTGTTAAAACGAAGGAGGGAATGAGGAGACAGATTGAAATTGCAGAGTTTTGAAAAACTAAAAAATAAAGTGCGAGATTGGCTTCATTATTATCAGATAATGGAGGCATATAATTTGGACAAGAAAATTGGCTTCCAGGTGGAAAAATCAAAATTGGAAACAGAACTGTTAGAACCCAAAACCAAGATTTTGTCAAAGATGTATAACTTGCTGTTGAAATGGAATACTCAGGATGAAATGGTGAAATCTGCTATGATTAAATGGGCACAACATGTTGGACATAACATCATGATGGCTGACTGGGAACAGTTATGGACCACAGGTATGAAGTTTAATATTTTTTTTTTGTAAATTTTTTATTAGGGTTTTCTCATTATTTTTTTAGACAAACACAAAAACATAAACATACATATCGACACTACACACAAATAACACGTATAATTTTAAAACCTTATTTTCTTAACCACTTTCCCGGACTTCCCCCACTTCCCCTTCTTGCATCCCAATTCCAAAATTTAGCTCAGCAAGTTCAGGTATGAAGTTTACGGCATGTAATGCCTTAAGAGAGAATATTATGAAAATGATTTACAGGTGGTACATGACACCAGTCAAGCTTGCAAAAATCTATCATTTGCCCGATAATAAATGTTGGAAATGTAAAGAAACTGAAGGTACATTCTTTCACCTTTGGTGGACGTGCCCAAGGATTAAGGCTTTCTGGGAGACGATTTATAATGAAATGAAAAGGGTATTTAAATATACCTTTCTGAAGAAACCAGAGGCCCTTCTACTGGGCATGGTTGGCCAATTGGTGTTAAAGAAGGATAGAACTTTTTTATGTATGCTACAACACCAGCAAGAATACTTATTGCAAAGTATTGGAAGACACAAGATTTACCCACTCTGGAAGAATGGCAGATGAAGGTGATGGACTATATGGAACTGGCGGAAATGACTGGCAGAATCCGAGACCAGGGAGAAGAGTCGGTGGAAGAAGATTGGAAGAAATTTAAAGACTATTTACAGAAATACTGCAAAATTAATGAATGTTAGAATGATGTTGGATTGAAGTTAAGTGGTTTTTAGCAGCAATGTTAAAAGGAATATGTAAAAATGGATTGTTACCAGGTGATAATTTAAAGTTATTATATTTTAAGATAAGAGATTAAGATAAAATCAAAGAGGGAAAGGATTTGCTGAACTAACTAATTTGAACTGGAATACAAAAAGGGAGGTGTGAGGAGGTCGGGGAAACAAGCAAATGAAAGATAAGACATGGAAAGACTAATCTGTTTTTTAATTGTTTTTATCTTGTATTTCCATTTTTTATTTTTTTCTTTATTTTTTCTTTCTTTTTTTGCTTATTTTTGTAATATGTTGAAACTTTAATAAATATCTTTAAAAAAAATAAAAATAAAACGAAGGAGGGAATGTCACCAGCAAAGTAGGGCAGCTCCCCCCCTTATCAGGAGTTCAGCCTACACTTGAGTAGGACCCTGGCAGAGACACATGCCCGACTGGCATGTTCTCTCCCTCCTGGTTGTTTGTTCAGGAGCTTCATAAGCTTTCTTCAGCCCGAACATCACAGCAACCCGACACCAGCACACTTGGGGATCCGCAGAGTTTGCGCATCATGCTAACAGACCTCAGCAACTCAGCATTTTGGCTAATCTACTTTATTCACATGTAAACACACACGGAGCGCTGCAACATGGCTCCCTCTCTCTCTAGCATCAGACAGCAAAGAGGAAAAGGACAAAGGACAATAGTCCCACTTCACGGAACACAGTAACACAAACATCCTGTCTTCGTCACTTCCCACTCTGTGGAGTCAAAACATACACAGTCATGTGATAGACAAAAATCCCATGACTGCAAGCATGGAGCAGAAATTCTAACACCCCTTATGCCCCGACGGCTCGGGGTAGGCTTGGGAGTCGTGGGTGGGTGGTGCGCCAAATGTCACCCCCCTCAGTGAGGGCACCCGTGGCAGACCAACCCCCTTCTTACGCCCCTGTCTCAGCATCCCCTGTCCCATACAAAACAACACTCTTCTTTTCTGTCACCTCTCACCCCACCACCACCTTGGTAGCCAGCCAATTCTCGTGTCTCTGTCCCCTCCTCAGAGCTGGAGGAAGGACTGTTCTTTTGCATTGCCAATGGCTAAGTATTGTTTCTTTAGGGCTCTACACTTGGCTAGCTTGCCCAGGCTGGGTTTGCATGAGCCGGCCCAGGGACCCCTTGTCTGGAAGAGCTGCAGCTTCCTATCCTAATTATTTCCCCTTCCTATTCCAATTATTAGATAGATTCTGACAGACATTAATTTATTGGGTTTAGCAGGGGTCTCTCCTCCCCTCGCAAACTTATAACATCATTAACTTGCAAGAGGAATCTGAAAACATTCCTGTTTAACCAGACGTTTGCTGGCTGAAGAATACTGCTCCTGGCAGCCTCCAGATCATTGAATTTTTTTTAAAAAAAATTGCAATTGTTTTTAGAAGGTTTGAGTTGGTTTTAGAATGTTTTTGCTTTGTTTTGTTTTTAAATTGAATATCTGTTTTTGCCTCCCTGGGCTCCTTAGAATGGTGGGATATAAATTCAATAGCTAAATAGCAAGCAATAATTCTCTTGCTTGCAGCCAGAGCCAGTGAGTGCAGCCCCTTAGGGCATAGACCTCAGAGGGGCAGAGCGGTGACTTCTGTGGGGCACAGTTTTATACAGACTAGCTTTTTTATATCTTATACATTCCAGATAATATTTTACTTCTGTTTTATTTTTTGAAGAATTTAATGATTTTTAGAAGGCATCTGTTTTTGAAAACTAGCATTTTATTTTACTTTTGCAGGGGTGCAAGAGGTTAAGTCTTGTCTGTGGTACAAAATAGCCTGGCATCAGCAATGTTTGAAGCACATGACCCCACGGGCCAGTCTTCCCCAATCTGGTGATCTTTAGAAATGGTTTGACTCCCAATGTGCATAAGCTCTGACCATTGGTCATGCTGGCTGGGGCTGATGGGAGTCGTAGTCTAAAGCAGCAAATTGGGGAAGGCAGACCTAAACTTTCAGAAGTAATAATGCTTTGCTAAATAAAAATAAAAATTTAAAAAATTGTGCTTTGCAACCCGTTGGAGATTGCACTCTTATTGCATTCTGCCTGCCTCCCTCTGCCTTCTGACAACCACAGAAAGCGTTAATTAGTGGGTGTTTTTTAACAGTGCTCTGGAGACAAAGCTCTCAAAATATGATCATGTGCCCTGGCTCTGTTGCTACACCACATTTCTTTCACTCACTGCCAAAGGATTGTTCATTTTATTTTATTTTTGGAACCAGCTTGTTATTTCTGCCCATCCTTAAACAGATCCTCAGGACAAACGGGCAGATGTGTGTGTGAGAGTGGTGGTTAGAAGTCTTAGGTTTGGAATAGTAAAACAATTCACAATGTCTGAGGCCGTAATAGGGTTCCGCATCCCACCTTCTTCCTGGAAAAGAAAAAAGAGTTCACGGAGGAGGCTGAGATAGTGCACATTATATTGGATGATACATGTTTGAATTTTGGCAACTTGTGTGGAAAAAGGGACCCATGCTGGTGAGGCTGTAATCTTACGTACTGACCTTTGTTGTTGTTGTTGTTTAGTCGTTTAGTCGTGTCCGACTCTTCGTGACCCCATGGACCAGAGCACGCCAGGCACTTCTGTCCTCCACTGCCTCCCGCAGTTTGATCAAACTCATGCTCGTACTGACCTTACTGAGGATAATAATAATAAATTCTACCTCACTTTTCCATTATTCTTTCTGCAAGCCTTTCTTGTCTCATCCCCAGGTCAACTTTACCTCTCTGTCCCTTCTTATCTCAGCATGCTCTTCTCCTTGATTCTCTGCCTCTGTTTTTTTGCTCCCTCCTTCCTCCAGCTCCCTTTCTCCTCTACCAGCACTCTCCTGGGGTCAGGCTGACTTTCTTCATGGGATGAGGATGGGGAATTCAGAGTAGGGGAAGGGATGATCCACAGGGCCAGTCCCAGAAGCAACCTAACCAACTAGGAACCCTTCCCTAAGAAGAGCCTGTGGAGTCATCTCAGAAGCTCTATGGCAGAGCCAGTTTGGTGTAGTGGTTAAGAGCGGTAGACTTGTAATCTGGGGAACCGGGTTCGCGTCTCCGCTCCTCCACATGCAGCTGCTGGGTGACCTTGGGCTAGTCACACTTCTCTGAAGTCTCTCAGCCCCACTCACCTCACAGAGTGTTTGTTGTGGGGGAGGAAGGGAAAGGAGAATGTTAGCCGCTTTGAGACTCCTTCGGGTAGTGATAAAGCAGGATATCAAATCCAAACTCTTCTTCTTCTCTTCAAACTGTGATCCACGGACCCCCACGGTCCACGTGCTTCATTTAGGTAATCTGCCATGCATCTGTGGATTTGTGGTCGAAGATGGAAGGCAACACAGCCATTGAATTATATATTCATATTGGTTTGAAAATAATGTTTTTATTGCTCCCTTTATTTCTTATTGTAATATAATTTAACTTCCATAGAATTCAAATTGTCATACAATGTGAGGAATAAAAGAAGCAATAAAAATAAAATTAACATAGTGAATTACAATTCCTACAACAAGCAGAAAAAAAATCATTAAGTGGTCCAACAAAACCCTCAACAAATTTTGAAGTCATCTGTGGAGGGGAACTTTGGGGAACCTGTGCTATACTGCTACCGCTGTGAGCAGAGTAAATTGCTGCTGGAGCAGATTTTAAATGAAGAGGCTCCTTTCATGGAAGGCAGAGCTAGCAAGTGAGTAGGGGCTGAAGCCCCTCCTTAAAGCTCAGTCTGAGGGTGGCTGGTGCTGAAGCAACATTCAAGTTCTGCTCTTATGGAGTCTCCAGCCTGAGACCTGCATGGAGCTGTTCAGGGTGCTCTTGCCTTGTGTGAAGTCAGTGAAAGCGGGCCTTCTGACATCACACAAATGTGCAGAAGGCAGAGAGCTTAAAAGCTCTTTTCATGCAGGGTTGTTGCCAGTGCAGAAAGAGCTCTTAAGCTCTCTGCCTTGCTTGCCAGATTCTGGGATGCTCTCGTGAAATCTCATAGGCCTACAAGATCTCGTGAGAGCATCCCAGAGCTCAGTAAACAAGACCTACTTGGCACATGGCTCTAGAAAGGTAAGGATGTTCATATGGAGCTGGTTCAAGTAAGTGTGTTTTTGTGTATATGAGCCATCCCTGGAACATACTGTATTTTTCGCTCTATAAGATGCACTTTTTCCCTCTTAAAATCTAAGGGGAAATGTCTGTGCGTCTTATGGAGGGAATGTGTGGTCCCTGGGGCTGGGGAGGGGGGGAACCCGGGCTTCCCTCGCCAGCCCCGACAAGCTCTCGGAGCAGTGGGAAGGCTACGCGCAGCCTTTCCGCTGCTCCCTGACCTGCTCTTTGGGGCTGGCAGTGGCTTTCCCAGGGCTGGTGGTGAGGGAAGCTTGGCTTTCCCCACCGCCAACACCACAACCTGCGGGGAGCAGCGGAAAGGCTGCCTGAAGCCTCCGGAGCACGGTGGTAGGTCCCGCCGTGCTCGGGAGGTTTTGGGATGCTTTCTGCTGAAGCCTGGAGAGTGAGAGGGGTCGGTGCGCACCGACCGCTCTCCAGGCTTCAAAGATAGCCGCCTGAAGCCTCCTGAGCACTGAAGGGGTAGGTGCCCCTTCAGCTAAGGCGCAGCACCCCTTCAGCTAAGGCGCAGCACCCCTTCAGCTAAGTGGGAGGAGAAATGGAAGGGGCTCCGTTTCTCCTTCCGCTTAGCTGAAGGGGTGCTCCGCAGAGAGGGGGAGAATTTTTTTTCTTGTTCTCCCCCTCTAAAACAAGGTGCATCCTATGGTTGGGTGCGTCCTATAGAGCGAAAAATACGGTAACCTCCACACAGGAAGTGATTATACTGTATTCTAGGTGTACCTCTCATCTTGTAATTATTTGGTTGCTTAGGAGCATGGGAAGGTGCCTCATACTGAGTCAAACTGTTGGTCCATCTAGCCCAGTATTATAAGTGCTGATTGGCAGCAGCTCTCCAGGCAAGGGGGCACCCCCAGCTTTACCTGGAGATGCAGGACTTGAACCTGGGACCTGGGAACCTGAATGCAAAGCAGATACTTCTCTAGTGGCACTGCCACCCAAAAAAATCTGTGTGCTGCCATGCCAGCAGTAATCCTCACTTCCTTGCCCCCCCTCTTCCCACACACCTCCCTCCTCCCGTGATTCTTCATTTTTTACACAAATAGAAAATTTAGGAAGTAAAAGTAATGGATCCAACAAGGAAAGAAAAATGCTCACCTACCTGGATTTCATTACAAAGGAACACGAGGAGTTTCATTCAGTGTTAGTCATACTCAGAGTAGGCCCATTTAAATTAATGACCGTGACTGGCTTAGGTCAATTAATTTTAATGGGTCTACTCTGAGTAGGTCTTGGCTAGACACAACCCATTACAAGCAAGGCATGCCCCCTGCTTGAGTTACTGGTGGTATAAATTCATGTCTGCATTTCAACTTGAGATGTTTTGTGGCTTCCAAGGACCAAATGAATCCAGGTTTGCTTAGGGATAACCTATTTTCCCATGGTTATCTCTCTCTCTCTCTGTATATGTGTATATATATATATATATATATATATATATATATATATAGTGCATAACTGTATGTTCTGTAACAGCAGAGTGCTGATAAGAGAAGCAGACTGTAATTAACTGACATACTGTAATTAACTGACAAGCTATTTACTCCTATTTGTTTGTGGGACAGACTGTCCTGAACACACTGGCATGCTTAAATCAAAACCCAAAGCATTAGATCATGCAAGAGTCTTAGACTGCTGTTGCGCATGAAAGGAGAAATGGGTTGTTCTAGCCTTTTGGGCTTCCAGTTCATTCCAATTTGTCACCCCACCCCCACCCCCAGCAACGAATTGCCAGATGCAGTAGAGCTTCCCATTGCTTCGCAGTTTCTGGGTTGGTCTCCCGCAAACTTCATTTTTGCACCACTTTTCAAGATTGTCCATTGGAAAATCACCTTCAAGTCAGGGAGGAGTTTCATTAATGACTCACCATGTGGGTTCAGACGTGCTTCTGACACCCCAGCCGCAATCTGAGATAGTCTGTGGCTTGTGACATCTGAGGACGGAATGTTTCTGTTGGGATACCAGTCCATTCTCCAATAGTATAGCCAGATTTCTGGCTACTTCGCCAATTCTTACAGCACAGAGGAGGAACTAAAATGTCTGTTTTCAGCAGTACACTTCCAGCCTCTGTTTAGGTTCAGGACCTAAGCATATGTTAAATTGGAGGCAGACTGACCATTGTGTAATAATAGCAGTAGTTGTATGCATTAGATTGATGCCTTTTATTGTAAAAAAAGAAAGGAAAGATACCGTAATTTAAAAAGAAATACAATTTCATCCATATACGTAAACAGGAAACATAAATATTATTTCATATTATCATGTATCCTTCATATACAAAATTATTCGATGTCCTTTGTTAATTGACAAAAAGGGTCAGTTAAAGAGTGCTGCATACACTGACTTTGTTTCTTTGGCTACTATTACATTTTAAGCAGAATGTCAGATTATACGAGTGAAAATAATATATAAGGTTCAACAGTATATTGGAATTTTAGTTTCCAACAATTAACCAAGGGGCAGAATGTTTTTAAAAGAATTGAGAGAAGCACAGGGTTTGGCAGTTTCTTGCCTGAAGTGTACAGACCAATTTCTTTCACCCCATTGTTTGTCCTACATTGGTATCCTACCATTCTTCCATCTTGGAGCCCAAGGGGGTGTCTGTGTCCAGTTCTGGGCACCACAATTAAAGAAGGATATTCATTTTCTCTCATGACGAGAAGAGGAGCTTGGCTTGTGTTTTCTTTCAAGCAAATTCTGTAATCGGGTATGGGGAAAAAATCAGTGCTGGTTTGAAAAAGGATCAGTGTTTCTACACTGCTATAGGTTTTTTTTGGGGGGGGGTCAGTCAGTGGTCCCTTCCAAGTATGTGATCCTGTGTATATGAGGTTTGAGGCAGACTGTCAGACCAGTTTCTTTGGAAGATAATGGCCTTAGCTAGCCAGTTAAGTACTGCCATTTACATCTCCAAAGATGTTGCCCTGTTGCCATTTTGTTGTTTAGTCATTTAGTTATGTCCAACTCTTCGTGACCCCATGGACCAGAGCACGCCAGGCACTCCTCTCTTTCACTGCCTCCCGCAGTTTGGTCAGACTCATGCTGGTAGCTTTGAGAACACTGTCCAACCATCTCATCCTCTGCCGTCCCCTTCTCCTTGTACCCTCCATCTTTCCCAACATCAGGGTCTTTCCTGTTGTCATAGAAACAAACAATTGGTAGGCCCTTCTTCAACTCACCTGCCTGGATGCCATGGCATCTTGGGAGGAAGAACAACAGGTGGGGGGGGCTGTGTGTGTGAGGGAGAGAGAGAGAGAGAGAAAGAGAGAGAGGAAGGAAGGGAGGGAGGGAGGGAGGGAGGGAGTTTTGGCTGAGGCTGATAGTTGGAGACACAGAAACCTGTCTTGTTCTGGATTCAAAGCTGTGACTTATGGCTTTCTTAGAAACATAATAGGAAGGCAAGTTCTATTGAGGTGTTAATGCTGTGAGCCCCTCTATCCTATGTTCAGGTTTTACAGATGTGTAAATAAAATAAAAAATCCTAAAGAAATCACAGTCTTCATTGACCTTCCTTCCAAGGAATCCGAACTCTGGGTAAGTGCTGGAACCCCTGTAGTTTCTCACTGCTCAGAGGTTGGGGTACATGCAACAATATGTTACATTTAAAACTGGGCATAATTTTTCCTTTCACAATCTCAGGTAAGTAGCATAGAATTTGATATCAGGCACATAATTTAACATCTTGAGAATCACAGGTCTCATCATTTTAAAAAATAAGTTTCTAGGCCTTATGTTTATTTGTGCATTTAAAGCATTTCCACCTTGTGTTTCTCCCCAGCAGGGGTACCAAAAAAATCAACAGGAGAAATGGCCATAAAACCAAATTCAAATAAACCAAACATTACAAAGGAAATTAAAAACAGAAAAAGACATTCAGAGGAGCCATTATTAATTAACTAAGAGAAATAAAAAAAGAGCAAGCATCCTCTGAGAAGCTAAGCAATAACAGAACAATAAAGGCAGAGTGTACAGCCAAAAATATTAATAATGATGAAGATACTCTTGAAATCGTGGAGGGCCAAAATCCGTAGGGGGGTGGGGCATGTTAGAAAGAAGCCAGAGTCTGAGCAAGCGTTCTCCTTATTTTCCAGAAGGCGATGAGTAAATGCAATGAAAGAAAATAGACCCAATTTGCCAAAAGCAAAAGTGAACAGAGCAACGGTTGCTGTTACTCTCACTTTGGTACCATACACTACATTTGAAGGGGCTACCTTTGAAGGTGACCCGGAAATTACAGCGAATCCAGAATGCAGCAGCTAGACTGGTGACTGGGAGCAGCCGCCGAGACCACATAACACTGGTCTTGAAAGACCTACATTGGCTCCCAGTATGTTTCCAAGCACAATTTAAAGAGTTGGTGCTGACCTTTAAAGCCCTAAACAGCCTCGGTCCAGTATACCTGAAGGAGTGTCTCCACCCCCATCGTTCTGCCCGGATGCTGAGGTCCAGCTCTGAGGGCCTTCTGGCGGTTCCCTCATTGCAGTAAGCAAAGCTACAGGGAACCAGGCAGAGGGCCTTCTCAGTAGTGGCGCCCGCCCTGTGGAACGCCCTCCCATAAACAACTACCTGACATTTAGAAGACATCTGAAGTTTTTAATGTGTGACATTTTAATGTATTTTTAATCTTTGTTGGAAGCCGCCCAGAGTGGCTGGGGAAACCCAGCCAGATGGGCGGGGTACAAATAAATTATTATTATTATTATTATTATTATTATTATTATTATTATTATTATTATTATTTCAGCCACGTAAAAATCATGGGTTTCTACCTAAATTGACACCCCCCTCTGTTTGACATTTAGGCAAGCAAGAGGCATTAACACAGTTCAAGGGGAATATTCTATCCAGGCAAAAGCATTCTAGGAGGGCGTGGAGCAGGGTCATTGAGAGGTGGAGCCTAGAGAGGCACCATGGCCGGGGGGGGGGAGAGTCCTGAGGGCCAGACAGGGAGGCTTGGGGGGCCACATTCAGCTTGCCCAAGGTTCCCCACTGTTGAAGTGCATCACTATGACTTGGGATATATATTCTGTATTTCTCTTGCGTCTCTCTCTCACTTCCCTCGCCAAATTGAAAGGGAAGCCTCACCCCAAGAGAGAGTTCATTTATTTTCAAAGCAACAAACTGTGCCAAGGGTTTGCAGAACGTAACCTTTGCCCCAGGATTCCTGCTGGGCACTATCCAACCACTCATTTCTATTAACAAGTCACCTTGAAAACATCTGGTCAAATAATGGATCCCTTCCCCCCCCCCAAAAAAAGGGGGGTGAAAATTTTTGTGTGCTTGGAACCAAAGGGATTGACAAAAAGTTCTTTGTGAGGGGAATTAGAGATAGCAAACATGGGGGAACTCGCTGAGCTTGGGAAGAAGCTGTTGGCTGATGATTTCTATGGCACGTTGTCCAACAATGCCTTGGCTAAGAGCAATGTTTAGAATTCATATTGACCTCAAACCGCTGTATTGCAAATAATAAGAATAGTAGTGCAATAATAATAAAAAGTTTAAAATACAGCGTGTCTGACCCATAGCTAGGCCCTGTTAAAACCAGTTCAAAAGTCATAATTGCTAAGGCTATCAATAGCTGCTGGCCAAGACCGTTATGCTCTGCCTTCACAGTCAGTGGCAGAAGCCACAGAAGTCACTAGAAGCTGAGGGAGGGGAGAGGACTCTTGTGCTCAGGTCCTGCTTGAAGGCTTCCCAGAAGAGTCTTCTGGTTGGCCACTGGGAGAAGAGGACACTGTCACAGATTGGCCAGATCCAGCAGGGTTTGTCTTATTACATCATATCCTTACCTCATTGCTTTTGGTAGAACTTAGTCACTCACGACTAGCCAGGGCAGATGTGAGCAGAGTGGTTGGTGGCATATGCCGTGTGGTTGAGTCTCAGAGGAAATGTTTTGCAAAGCAACAAGAGCTACTGCTGGATCCGTAAGCCGACTGGGCACCAGGTCTCATTTCTCCCTGCACTGCGAAATGGTTCCAAGATGGTGGTGTAGACCAGGCATAGGCAAACTTGGCCCTCCAGATGTTTTGGGACCACAACTCCCATGATCCCTAGCTAACAGGACCAGTGGTCAGGGGTGATGGGAATTGTAGTCCCAAAACTTCTGGAGGGCCAAGTTTGCCTATGCCTGGTGTAGATGCTGCTGCCATGGGTCTTGGTCATGTGACCCCCATGGGTCCAGAGAAGGCACCATGTCCTCCTGCATGGTCAAGCACTTCACTCTGAAACGTTTCTCCAGTGTGGATGTTCTCTAGGACAATATGATCAAGAAGACTGAAATTGCTAAGATATATTGATAAATAGTGACTGGTTCCTGGCGACATTAGAACACAGATGAGCTGAAGTGAGCTAAGTGAGCTGAAAACTCTAGAGCAGAACAGTGTGTGGCTGAATGGCTTCCCTAGCCTGAAGCTCTGGATAAAGTGTGTCCAATACAGAGCCGTCTTTCCCATTGGGCTTAGTGGTGTGTTATGCCAGGGCGCTGGCCTCTCAGGGGCGCCCCAGCAAGTGGGGGAGCTGCGCGGCTTTGCCGGCGGCCTCCCCCTTTCCTGCATGCCTGCCAGCTGTGCCCCGCTAACCACAAGGCTGGCGAGCACGCAGCTTCCCTTCCAAGCCTCTGCAGGGATCGGTCTCCTCCTGAGGAGGCTTGGGAGGGACGCAACTTCACTCCCAAGCCTCTGCAGGGATAGGTCTCCCGCAGCAGCATGGGGGAGGGTTGCACCCCCCGGATGGCTGGCAGTGCACAGCTACGGCCACCGCAACACCATACGTGGTAATTTGGGGGGCGCTGGGCAGATATTTGCACCCTGGCGCCGCATCTGCTAAAGACCAATAGATACCGTGGTGGACTTGACTGTGCCTTTTGGGACTATCAGACAATGCCCGACTGCCCGCTGGATGCATCCTGCCAATGTCAGAATCTGCAACCTTGAATTCAACATTCCCAAAGTCCTTGGCTGTGATGATATTACTGGAGAGCCTCTTTTTCAATGGGATGATAACAAACCAGAAACTTATGAAGAGGCTGAAATCTTACGAAAATGAAACCAAACCTGCCCTTGAATATTATTGCTGAAAAGGAACAGAGACCAACAATTCATAGTTTACTTCAAACCAAGCTGCCTGATATGAGCTAGAAGGAATCTTCTATGAGCAGATGAAGGAAGATCTATCACTGTATTGAAAATAGAGAAGCTAGTGGCCTAATGGCTAAGCTTCCAGAAATATATTGTCTGATAAATAGTAGAATCATGGGTAGCCTCAGCTATGTTGGGGCCATAGGGTTGTATTCAACACTGGTCTTACTCAGAGCAGACCCACTGAAATCAATGAGCGTGACTAACTAAGGTCCATTAATTTTAATAGATCTACTCTGAAAAGGACTAGCATTGACTGCAACACATAATTTTATTTTTTTTTGGCTGGGATTTTTTTAGACATAGTGTGCTGTAGAGAATGTCTGGGTTCAAAATGCCCAGTGCACATTGCTTTGAACAGGACTTCGTAGGTGCTGCTGATTAATGATGCAAATTCCCCTCTTAACTGAGCCACATCTTTGCTGCTCCACACATGATGTCAGGTCTAGGGCAGGTGGGCAGGGTTTGGCCCAAATGGCTTCGTGAGCCAAATGGGGGAGGCCTGACCTGCCTAATTAGGCAAGAAATTCTCCATTTCTGATATAGGACTCAGACCTAAGGCGAAGCGATTGAAGTGTCTATCAGTAGGTTAAGGGCATTTGGAGGAGCTCAGACTTGGGTCATTTATCCTTGATGGGGCACCTGCATGCTTCCTAATTTCTTTCTTCATAAAATCCCTCAAAGCAGTTTATAAAAAGATAAAACAATAAGAAAAAATAGCAACAATAATTTAAGACTTGAAAAGTTAAAATAACTGGGAGTGACGCGGTGGCTTGAACACCTGCAGGCTCTGTGCTGCCCCAAAAAGTCTGCCCACTGCCTCCTCCTTGGCTGTACGGTGACTGAGTGGGAGGAGGCAGGCAGACAGCTCACACACCCCATGGTGCCATTGGGCACCAGGATCCATGGGGTCAGCAGATCCCGATGTAGATCTTTATTCCCTCCTGTTTCTGATTTAGACATTCACTTACACCTTCTTCATCAGTAGGGAGGAGAGTGCCATTTTGTGGTTTCCCTCAGGTGCCAAAATGCCTTTGGCAGGCCCTGCCAGCCAGATGAGAAACACTTTAGGCAGGCACAGCCTAGGGCAGAATCTCAAGGGCCAGCTAGAGAGGCCTGGAGGGCCGCCTCTGGGGCTGTGAGGTTCCACACCTTTGACCTAGATGCTTGATGTGCCAAACCCCTTGAACTGCCTCATCCTCTTGACTTTCAAATGTGTTCATTCTCTCTCTCCCACTCTCTATGTTTGGCATGGAGCCAAGTTACAGTAGGAAGAAGCAGCACTGACTGATCTCAAGCAGGGCATATATAAAAGCAGCACTGCTAATTATTTTGCAGTAATTACCTGGAAATTATATGTATGTTGTTTGTGCAATAGTGGGTGCTGCTATTTTTGAACTCGCATTGTTATCCTTACTTGGTGGAGTCACATACACTCAGGATCCATATTCATCACTGGACATGGTTGTTCCCCACCTCCCCATCCCAGCAGTTGGTGAGAACAGTGTAATTATCAGCTTGCACTAATCCAAACACCTTTGCTCCTTCATTCTTTACACACTCCTTCCTTTCCCTTTCACCTCCATATTCACTCAAACCCAACTAATTTGCTTATAAGCATTTAGCATGATTCAGGATAAGATGCTTGAACCTTTGGCTAGGTTCTAGAAATAGCTCCCAGTAGATCATTGATTCTTCTTCTTCTTTTTAAAAAGAACAAACTTTAAACGTGCTTTAATTATTATCTTCATTTAATTGCCCCCTTTCCCCACAGCTGTTTTGTGATTTAGAAGTGTTGCACAACTCTCTTGGCACTTCAAAGGGAAAAATGAACAACCAAAAAGCGAAGACAGTGGGCACTTAATGGCTTTGGCCAAACTTGTTTACAATCACCGTCCCTAATCAAACCATTACAACAGTTTCCCTTCCTCCTCTTCCAAGTGTCTAGGTGTGGTGTCTCCTTGCCAGACAGAACAAAAGCATCTGAAAAATGTCTTATATTCAGATGAAGACGTTCAGTACCAAATCTCTCCATCCAGGAAAGCAAAGGTCTGTTAGTGAGTGTTTGACTTCTACATCCTTGGCCCAATTCAAGGACCCACAATGATGAATAAAAATCCTAAGTGACTTAGGACCCAAATATCTGAAAGCCCATCTCCATCTCTACCTGCTAAGATATCCATAGTGGCCTCAGAAGTTCTACCATCCTCAGAAATGCAGGAAATAGCAGCCTGGCAGGTGGCCTTTTTTAAACTGTGGAACTCCCTGCCCACAGAATTGTGTCTAGCATCTTCTAAATGTGCATTTTATATTTGATTTCCTTTAGTAATGTTTTCTTTTGAAAATTTTAAGATAATATTTTAGTTTCCTTTTAATTACATTGCTTTGAACTTATATGTTACATTTTACTTTCTTCAGTAACGTTTTATTCTGGATTGCTTCATTTGATGTATTAATTTGTTACAAACTACTTTGAGATTTCCCCCCTTAAACATATAAAGTGGTATAGAAATGAAAGAAATGATGATTTTTATAATACAGTTAAATGATTCTGTGAAAACTTAATAACCCTGTCTTCAGAAGAGCTACACTAAATATGAAGGACCTCCGACAGGCTAAATAATATGCTGGACTTCCAAGAAGCAGAATAAGAGGAACCCCGGTGATCAGGCCAAAGGTCCACTTTATCCAACTTCCTGCTTTTTACAGTGGCCAGCCAGGGAACGTAAGAGCTCGGCTGGATCAGGCCAAAGGTCCATCTAGCCCAGCATTCTGTTCTCAAATTAAATGTAAACTCCAGAAGGCTAGAGATGCTCATGTGAGATCTTGTGGGAACTAGGACGGGCTCTGTGCGATTTTGCGAAAGCATCCCAGAACATACGCACTGAGAGAGCCTTGCCTTGCACCCCCGCCCCCAAAGACCAGGGCAGAGAGCTTAAAAGCTCTTTTAGAGCTGGGTCTTATTGGAGTTCCTGGCGCGAAAAGAGCTTATAAGTGCTTGCTTTGCGGGGGGTGGGGGCAAGGCTCTTTCAGTGTGGTGGCTCCAGAAGGCTAGGGATGGTCGCATAGGGGGCGGTTCCAAGAGGGCAGTTTGAGTATGCACATCTTTGCATATATAGTGGTACCTTGGGTTAAGTACTTAATTCGTTCCGGAGGTCCGTTCTTAACCTGAAACTGTTCTTAACCTGAAGCACCACTTTAGCTAATGGAGCCTCCTGCTGCTGCTGCCGCACCGCTGGAGCACGATTTCTGTTCTTATTCTGAAGCAAAGTTCTTAACCTGAGGTACTATTTCTGGGTTAGCGGAGTCTGTAACCTGAAGCGTATGTAACCCAAGGTACCACTGTACAGTCGTTCTTTGGAAGTTGAACGGAATCCATTCTGGAAGTCTGTTTGACTTCCGAAATGTTTGAAAACCAAAGCGCGGCTTCTGATTGGCTGCAGGAAGCTCCTGTAGCCAATCAGAAGCTGCGGAAGCCCCGTCAGAAATTTGGCTTACAGTCACTTCCAGGTTTGCAGTGTTCGGGAGTCAAAATGTTCGGGAACTAAACTGTTCAAAAACCAAGGTATGTGCACTCCCTGGAAAGTAACCCCCGTATAAGATGTAGTCATCCTGTATTATGTGGATGTTTTGATGATTAATATTTAGAATGCAAACAAGAGACTGTTCTTAGCTTTTTAAGGCTACTGTTGTTTTCTTTTGGAAGTAGGTGAACCACTCATCTTCTCCCAGTTCCCATATGGTGTATGCCTATGCCTGTGCATGTGTTCATGCGAGTGAGACAAATTGCTCATATTCCAGCTTGGTCCCCTTTGATGCCATCTTTGAGTTTAAGTTGTCAAGATGAAAGGCCACACAGGAAGGATTTTTACTCATCTAGAGCATGTGATGATTACATGCATTGTAGTAATTAGTGTTTACTACTAACAGAATTGGCATTCATATTCCAAGCATTAATTAACAGGGGAGGAAATAGAAATAGATCATATTTACACATCACAATTATTCCTCTAAAGTCTAAGTGGCTCCAAAGCAGAAGAATTTATTAAAAGCGAAAGCAGACTGAGGTATGTCCCCAAGGGCAACACCATCCATGGGGGATCGACTTTGAACAGAGAATGTGTGGATTACACAGTAATCCTGCACATGCCTACTTGAAAGTAAGTCCCACTTAATTCAATGGGGCAAGTGGGTATAGGATTGCAGCCATATTCTCTTAGATGAATGCACACTGATCCTGATTGCTGTAATGAAACATGACTGCAAGGACTTATGGTCTGAGTCCTGATTTCTGGTGTAAATGATGAACTAGATTTTTTAGTGGACTGTGGTACAGCATGGTATGAATTCCTTCAGGGAGGTAAGATTCTCAAGATGCAAAAACTTAGATTTACTGTAGCTACGATGAGGCGCTTCAGTGTTATCCATGGGACAGATTCCTCCCCTTCATCTGAGGGCAGCATGCTAGCTCAGAAAGCACAGGTTAGGCCAAATGGCGCACATGCAGTTCTGTCCTTCAACCTGCAACCCAGCATCTACCACCTGAGGCAACTGCTTCACTGTGTCCGGTGGTAGGGACACCCTGACTAACACATCACATGGGTTTTGTTAGTCATAGGAACCAGGAGGGAATGACATATGTATGGGCTGTGGTGTTCAGAAGCAGCGCTTAAACAGTGCTCCTTATCCTTGGAATTAGAGCAACCTGGTTGTGCCAGATTCCTCCTCCCACATGGGTGGTGAGAAACTTTTGCTAATCATGTACAGTATATGGGATAAGTGTGTGCAATTACCATGGTTGAGTGCAGCATGGTGTACCCAAAATAGCTGACACCATACATCTAAATGATCAGGTTAGGGTAGGGAACTTTCACTTTAAAACACCTAGAACTCTTACAGCACATTTTTGCCAGTTTTATTCTTTTCCTCTTCTGTACTGTTAGCTTCTCAGCTCTCAGTAATAAGAATTCACCTAGGAGCAAGTCATTTGCTTTTTTAAAAAATAAAAAGGAATCTACACAGTACAAGATACAAAAACCTACAAATTCCTTGTGAGTTGGCATGGTTGAAAGAGAAAACCTGTAGGGATGAAGTCATGTGACTTACCAGGAGGGAATTTCAACTTTAGAGACACCCCCCCCCATTTCTTTTATCACTGAACATTCTGGTATTCTACCTATGGAAATTGCTTCATGCACATATTTTGAGATATAGCTCTTCAGTTTATTGATGTAATCTGAGCAAGGTCTGCAAGGGATTCCCACATGGAAGGGTTAATGTTGTCAGCCTTTGTGTCACATTTGCACACATCTTTTTAATGCAGAATTAGTCTGCCAACAGGCCTAGTGCCTGAAGTCAGCTGGATCCAGAAGCACCTTGTCCACATCAGCCAACTGAATAAAGCCAAAGGGGTCCCTCCTCACACTAACCTCTGGACCACCCAAAATAACCCTGTTATGCTGGCTACTAGAGGACACAATGCGAGCTACAAAATGAGCATTCTTTGCAGCTTACACTGCTACACGGTAGGCACGATTGTGTTTTCTTACCAGTGTTTGGTCAGCTTCAATGTGAAACATGAGCCATTTGTGCTATAGTCTTCGTCTGTTCTGTTTCACAGTCCAGAGCTCCTCAGAATAACAAGGAGCTGCTCAGGCTCCAAAGCACCCCATAAAATACTCAGGAGCATTTGTGTTAACCTTGCCGTTCCATAGCAAGACTTGTGGTTCAGGAGGATCACCAACTTTCACCACTGGAAACCCCCCCCCCCCAAGCATTTAGGAATACATTAGGTTCCATCTGTCTCCGAGGGTGGGCTATCAGAGCAGGACCACCACCCTTACAGGGAGAATTGCCATTGTCAGTTCAAAATTAACCAAATTATGATCTAACCATGACAAGGGAGTGCACTGCATCCCCCTGTCTTCTATAATTTGGGGCTAATATCACATCAAGAATGTGCCCCTCCTGAAGCGTTGGGCCAATGACAATCTGAGAGACCCACAGTTGTCATGAAGGCCATGAACAACAGGATCGACGTGGATATTGATGCCACCCAGGATTATCATTTTAGGGTCCTCCAACAATACCCTTGGTTAGCCAGTTCAGGGATACTGCTGGGCAACAGGGTGGTCAGTAAACCAGCAGCATCCCCAATCTGTTTTAGGAATAAACTACTATCTGACGTTTAGAAGACATCTGAAGGCAGCCCTGTTTAGGGAAGTTTTTTATGACTGATAATTTATTGTATTTTTAATCTCCTGTTGGAAGCCACCCAGATGGGCAGGGTATAAGTAATAAATCATCATCATCATCATCATCATCATCATCCCTGGCCCAACATCAGGTGCCAACGATGTAAGTCCACCCCAAGATTAAGCGTCAAGTAGATGGTGCTCTTATGGACAACAGCAACACCCCCACTGCAGCTCCCTAGTCTAGCCTGGTGCAGTACAGGCAACGATGGATTTAGTTGCATCTGAATGACATGTGATCTCGCATGCATGGCACTGAACTTGGAAGAACAGTGGTACCTCAGGTTAAGTACTTAATTCGTTCCAGAGGTCCGTACTTAACCTGAAACTGTTCTTAACCTGAAGCACTTTAGCTAATGGGGCCTCCTGCTGCTGCCGTGCCGCTGGAGCACGATTTCTGTTCTCATCCTGAAGCAAAGTTCTTAACCTGAAGCACTATTTCTGGGTTAGCGGAGTCTGTAACCTGAAGTGTATGTAACCTGAAGCATTTGTAACCTGAGGTACCACTGTAGCCCCAAAATGTTGTAACTGCCCTGAGATTGAGGGGTACTGTATAGGGCAATATACAAATTTAATAAATAACAACAAATAAGTCACGAAAATTATGAGGAATGGGTATGGAATGGGGCAGAGCAGGCTTATGCATGCTCCGCCAACATGCATGGGGGCCTGGAGTGTATCCCCCCACCCCACACAAAACAAGGATTGCCTTTACTGAAAACCCAGGTGATCACAGCAGTGTAAAGTTGGGCTTATCCAGCTAGCTCACCCAAGTCTCAGTAATGCAAACCACATCTTCCAGCTCATGCACAATCAGATTGTGCACAAATATGTTTTTGTTATTTATTTATTGTTATTATTTTTATTATGGACTGATCTAGCATTCAGAATCAGCACCACCAGACCAGAGGACTCAGCAGATATTCTGCCAGCAGATATTCGAATTGGTGGAGTGAGAGGACTGGAACAAGAAACAGAGACCAAACGCTTAGGCCTCCAAGCACTAATAATAATAATAATAATAATAATAATAATAATAATAATATCCAAAGAAATAAGTAATGCTCAAAGTAGGTAAGACTTGAAATGCCTCATGCCCCACTGATTTCAATGGCTCCCCACATTCTACATCCCCACGCTAATAACGAGAAGTGACATTAATACAATACGTCTGTTAATATCCGAGGGTGGCACAACGAGAGGCCCCCTCCCCTCTCTCGTCCCGCCCTGAGGAGGGACCAACAAAATGGCGGCGGCGGCGCGCCGTTGATTCAAACGCAGCGCGCGGGGCGGCGGTGGTGGGAGGCGGCCTCCCGGCGGGGTTCACTGCGCCTGCGCCCCGCGATTCAAGATGGCGGACAGTGCGGAACTAAAGGTAAAGGCGCAGTTTCAAGCCGCCCCCCCTCCCCTCTTCCTCTCCCCCCCACCCGCCTCACCGCCGCGGCTCTTCTCTACTCCCGGGCCCCCCTCCTCCTCCCCGCAGCAGGTCTGGCCCGGCGGCCGGGCGACCCAGTGGAGGAGCGCAAAGAGGGAGGGAGGGAGGGCTGGCTGGCTGGCTGGCGGCGATCCGGGGGTGTGTAAGAGGAGAGGGAAGAGAGGCGCTGAGGGAGGGACGGAGGGAGAAGTGAGGTGGGGGGGGAGCGCCTTTTGGCTCACCCATTGAACTGAGTTTGCCTCCCCCCTTGCTTTTCTCATCAGCCCCCACCCTAGGAAGCGAGTCCGCTCGAGTCTACTTTCCCTCCGAGGTGCTTTTCTCTCAACCCCCCGCCCTGCGAGGTTGGCCAGGGCTGAGGAGGAGAGGAGACCTCGTTCTGCTGCCCAAGTTGTGGGCGACTCTTCTCTCTCCCCACACCTGCATCAGATCAGCCTGCCTCTCCCTCCCTCCCTCCCTCTCTCTTTTTTGCTCCTCCACCTTGAGCTGGCTCAGTGGGTCCTCGCCCCCTTGAAGGCCACGAATTTGAGGAGTGCAGAGTAGGTTATGTGCGTCTCCTCCCTCCCCATCTCAAGAGGAATAATCTAAAAAGGGGGTCCCGCACAAAGCTGCCCCTTCTTCTTTGACAAAGATGATCGTCCTATTCGCCTACGTGGAACGGAGTTTGTCCAGAATCTGGCTTCTTTCACCTACCCAGCTTTTGCCCCCCTCTTTTCTGCCCCTCTTCCATACGTTTCTTCAACTGTGCAAGGGGCAGAAAACAAGGAGGAAAATGTGTCTTTCCCTAATTCTCTTATCCCGAAGTTTTGACAGCTCTCCCTGACTTTTAAATGCTTAGTATTTGCCAGTGGCAGAGAAGGGTGCCTGAAAGGAGTGGAAACTGAAAGACCCTCCTCCCCAAACTTTCACTTTCAAAGGGTGGAAACTGGTTTTGTAGTAGATCCTTTTGATGTTGGTGTTCGTTCAAATTTCCTTTTCTTGTAATCCTTGACCTGGATTGCGAAGGTTTTATTACTCCATCCAAAGATCCTAGTGCAGTAGGCAGGGAACCCAAATTATGGGTGTGTGAGCAACAGCTGCCTTTCAGAGGAAGTAAATAAAACTATAAGCCATGTGTGCATGCATTTTTTCTACTTCCCAAGAGGTTTGTTAAACCTACATCTTATTTGAAATCGTAGATGAAATGATCAAGGGCTTATTTTAATGGGAGTAAGAAACTGAATAGAAACTTTGGCTGTATTTAGATCCTTAAGCTCATGTGATGGAGAGGGCTTTTTAGCTCATTTCCTGAGAAGAAATTCTCTCATGTTGAAATCTAAAGCGCTCTGAACTCTCTAGAGGGATAGTAGATAGGAGGAAACTCCCACCACCTTGGTTTCCTGTTTTAAAGTGAGAGGAAACCAAAAGTGCTGAATCTCACTTGCTCTTCCCTCTTATACACTGCTATTTTCTTAGTATAGCCTCCCTGCATGACAGCTAGAGAAAAAAGAGTGAGTTTAAAAATATCTGAGATGATTTTGCAGCCAATCCTTCATCCGAATAAAGTGTGTGTGTGTGTGTGTGTGTGTGTGTGGTAGTATATATATTAAAAGCCTTTTCTGAAAGTCTTGAAATGCCCTACTCGCTAAATGAGTGAGGTTTGATATGGCTGCTACAATTCTAGTTGCTTGCTGTGATTCCCCAGGGGGTATTATAGTAATAGATCATAATTTCCTTTTTTTAGTCCTCAACATACCCACCCTTGGTAAACACAAAGGATTGTTTTTTAAATAAAAAGTATTTAGTATATTTCTTAATCTGTTTTGAAGACTTGCCTGTTTACATACTATAAAATTCAACAATGATTACAATAGTCACATGTTAAATATTGAATAACAAATGTGTCTAGTAGGTTGAGAGGGGGTGTTTATTTTCCCTACATACTTGTAGACTTTTATAATCACGATGTCTTTGTGAGCAAAATAGAAATCACGTGTTTAATACCTTTTTATAGATAATATGTCAAAATGCATGTCAAATGCTTTCCAGTTAAAATTCATTTACCAAGGGATTATTTTGTTTACAGTGGCTCTCAATGTCTTAATGCTTTTGGAAATCACACATGTTGCTTTTATGGCTTTTTTATCCTGGCTTTTCAGAAAGGTTCTTTGCTCCTTTGGGACATGTGTACACAGTGATGGCAGCTCTCTTTGTGAGGTGAAGATGAATGGATCCTGTTTATAACCTCCATTGCCTTTTGTGTTTGGGGGGTGTGTGTGTGTGTGTGTGTGTGTGTGTGGAATCTTGCTGCAGTAGGAGACTTAAGGAAGCCTAGTGCCCATTTCTGCAGGCAGCTTGTTGTAAAGCATAAAAAGGTTTATCTGTTTTCCTTCACACTTGGGGTTGCTTCATTAATCTTAGTGCAGTAAATACAGCAAGGTATTGGTAACAGACTCTTATTGGCTAGGATGCTACATTTATTAGGTAGTTGTTTTAAGCTTGGTTGATCTGGGTGGCAAAAGATTTCCACCTCAATCTTTTACCTCTTCCTTCAATGCCTCTCTGGAGAGAGGGAATACATATATGTGTGTGCAATTCCTCCTCATGAGAGCTTGATAAAATTACTTGATGAATTACTAGATTGTGTTTTTTAAATAGATGCCATTGTTGGAGGCAGCATGCCTCTAAATATCATCTGCTGGTAATCGCTAACAGGGAGAGTCCTGATGCTCTCAGCTTCCCATAGTCATCGGGATGGCCACTGTGGGAACAAGCTGCTCCGCTAGATGGGCCTTTGGCCTGATACAGCAGGTCTCTTCCTAGGTTTCTTTTTAAAACCTGGAATTTTATGTTGGTCTACTTTGGCCGCCCTCTATCTAACCTCCAGTTCCTATCTGAGTAGGCAAGTTTTTGTCCCCTCCCTCTAATATCTTTTCAATGCATGTGCTAACTTTCCTTTCTCCCAATAATGCTTAACTTTACTGCTTATTACCCTTGCTTTCCCAAAAATCAGCATAAGGAAACTGATATAGTTCTTCTCAATTTTCTGTCCTTACTGGTTTGTAGCCAGAAATGTGAAACTGACTTGTTTCATCAATCTTATTCATTTGTTTCTTTTGGAGAGGTGGGCAGGGGTGACCTGCAGGCATGGCATGATGAAGGTTGTAGGCTTAAAAAAATGCCTTCTGTTTTGTTATCGAGGACAATTCTTTGTTTAGATAAAGCAACTTTTATTTACTTAAGAGGTTCTTTGTAAGTTAGCAGTCAAATTGCTGGGGAAAATATTTTGCCTTTTGAAATTTGTATTAAGTTTCCTGCTTACCTGTGTTTGACATATTGTCAACCAAAAATTGAAGTTCTATGACACAGAAAATGTCCAGTCCTTCTGCTTCCTGAGTTATGGGAAGAGTAAATGTTAGTTTGTAGATCTTGTGAAAAACCCTACTTCAAGTGTTAGGTGGGGCAAATGCTTTATTGAGGGATGGCACGAAGGGGTTACAGCTCACTGTAAATTGTCATAAAACCATGACCACAGTTTCAAGTAATTAATATTTTCAAGGATGCTCCCAAAGAAAGTAGGCAGGGGAGACTTTCCATCTTTTATGGCTTTCCAAGCCCTGTTGAATTGCTTTGATACCAAGCAAATATCCCCCACTGTAACTTGAATAATTATTTCTGCTAACATTTGTGTGCAGTCTAAACTGAAATATTTTGTCAGCCTCCTGTTAGTATTCTTAACAAGTAAGATAAATACAGGCATTAAAATAAATAATCCTGGCTTGGATTCAGAGTAAGTTGGTTGCACTTAGTACTCATTGAAAGCAGTGGGATTTAAATGGCAGCATAACTAACTTGTCCCATTGATTTCAGTGGAACCTAAATTCAGCTAACGTCAGTGTGGATCCAGCCCATTGTGTGTAAAACTGTCACTAAAAGCTGTTAAATTACAGGGAGATGTGTTCTTCCGTTTTGCTTTGTATTTTCTTAGTAAACATCAGAGCTGCCTCTTTTTAAACGTTGTATTCAAACTAAAACATTCTGAGACATTAAATAGCTTGAGTGCCAGAGTCAGAATTTTTCTTCTGCCATTGAAAATTTCCTGTGTCCTAATATATCATCTAGTTACTTTTTAAAATCAAACAGGTTCTGAAAACATTGGTTCCTTACCCAGCATTGTTCCTTTTTAGAGGGTTGTGAATTCCCCAGTTCCTTATTCTTATTCACCTATGAGATTTTGTGTGTGTGATGATATAATAGCTCATATTAAGAACATAAAATGAGCCTGCTAGATCAGGCTGGTGGCCCATCTGTATCACAGTGGCCACAGGATGCCTGTGGGAATCTTCAAGCAGGACCTGAGCACAGGAGCACCCTGGTTTTCAGAAGCACACCATCTTGGCTGTTAGCCATTGATAGTCTTCTCCTCCATGAATTTGTCCAATCCTTTTTTTAAAGCTTTACAGATGAGTGGCCATCATTGCTTCCCAAGGGAGTGAGTCCCGCAGTTTATGCACTATGTCAGAGCTTTCCAAATTTTTCATGTTGGTTACACACTTTTTAGACATGCATCATTTTGCGACTCAGTAATTAAGTTTTACTAGCAAACTGAACGTTAAACTAACCCCTTTCCAGCCCCGGGAGGAGCACGGGGAGCTTTCGTGTGACACCTACACACTGCAGCCAACACAGTAACATGTTGTGACACACAGTTTGGAAAGCTCTGCGCTAAGTGATGGGGAAGCGTATAAATAAACAGCTAGTTGTGGAGTAGTAAGTTGTGTGATCTTTGTGTGAATGTCTTCATTACTTCAGTTCTAGGTTTTCATAACATTTACATATAGATCAGAGTTTAATTATTTCTAAAATTGTCATTGTTGATGCTGTCTTCTGAACGGATGTCAAAAGTGCATATTGAGAGGCTTCTGTCTTTACACTCTCATTTTAAAGGAGTGCCTTTGGGAAGTGGAAAGATCCTTGAAGTGTTTCTTGTTAGTTATGTTTCCTGATTTTAAGGAGTGATGGTGATGGAAGCTAAAGAAAGATTTGAATTAAAATATCTAGTCATGTGTTCTTCTGTACAGGTGAATTTATGAATGTAAATCTCTCAGTTGGAATCAAATACTAGGCTTGTTGGATGTGAGGAAACTGCTAACAAGCAAGGTACTTAGTATTTTTAGATGATAGTAATAATGAAGATTAGGTCTCCAAGGATGGAGAAACTTCATAATAGCACTAGCAAAATAGCCAAATAAGCAGAAGCCACCATTTTCAGCTTTTAGTTATAATTTTGCTCAAACCATTTCCATTGAAGATCTATCTAAATCTCAGCAGAATAATTTCACAATTCAAATTGTTTTAATGAGCAGCCCTTACCATGCACCTTCCTATTTACAGTTTTTCTTCTTGTATAATCCACAGTGTTTCTCCAGTGCGCTTTGAGAAGTCATCTTTACATTTTTATTTCTTCATGCTGAAGCTGCAAAGATCAAATAAGCAGCTGTGCATCACTGTAAAAATAATAATCCAGCCCATGGTACTTAAGTATGTTTGCCAATAAAAATTAGATTGCAAATTTCATGCACACATAAATATGAATAGTGTATGCATACTTGTTTGTGAAGGGTTTTATACTTCATTAGGAGTTCTCATCAATTATATTTACAGGGATATGGGGTGGAATTTTTATTCATAGATACACTAGTAACTATTGTCTAATAAAGACTGGAAATTCTTTTTTAAAGTAACTTCATTGGCTTAAAGGTATTGCATATAGACAGAAAATGTCAGTGGTGGTTGCTGAAGGAGGCATGAGTCATTTGTAACCATTAGGTTGGTATTATTTTAACATTTATTTAAAGCAATTTTCAGATGTGGTGCAGAACAGAAATAAGCACTCTCAGTCCTAAATGCATTGCGTGAAGTAAGCTGTATGGATGTCAATTGTGCTTGTTTCTGGGCAATGCCTTTAGGATTAGGGCATATTTTGGATAGATGGAAGGTGATGGGAGATGATGGGGTTTGATAAAAGCACAGAGTGAATAGTAGAAACTGCAGAACAGATGAAACTAGTAGTCTTGGAAAGACGAGGAAGTGATGCATTGGTTGAAAGGGATTGTGTTGGAAAAGGAAAATGGAGGGGCAGATTTCATGGAGAGGAGGTACTGCAAAGCGGACGGACGAAGAAGGAGAAGGTTTGGTTCAAGTACAGAGCATAGCAGTCTAAACAAGGATGATTGAGAGGTTGGAAGTCACACGGTAGTCAACTGGGAGCCAGTGTAGATACTTTGGGTACATGTGCGGTTGAGAGTGAGTCAGTCTTAATGAGTTTCCAAAAGTAATCTTAGGCTTTATACTTTTTAAATTACAAACTTTATTGAAATTTTTAAAAACAATTACCAAGCATAAAGTCGAAACAAAATAAAAAAGTTCCTTCTAGTAACACCTTAGAGACCAACTAAGTTTGTTACTGGTATGAGCATTCGTGTGCATGCACACTTCTTCAGATACCTGAATGCATGCACACGAAAGCTCATACCAATAACAAACTTAGTTGGTCTCTAAGGTGCTACTGGAAGGAACTTTTTTTTTTATTTTTACTACGGCAGACCAGCATGGCTTCCTACCTGTAACTAAAGCATAAAGTGTTATCTTCCAGGATAAATGCATGTACAGGTGTTAAATCTTGTGTGCAGTCATCTGCATGGCATCAAAACACTTGGGAAATGTTTTACATTACAGATTAAGCTCACACCCACAGGGTATACTTCAATCTAGAGCATTAAAATAATTTCTCCATAGTGCCTACTATGACAAGAGATGGGAGATTGCTGTACTATAGTTAATATAAATAGAGACCATATGGAGTTAAACCCATCTTTCTTTGCTATTCCTCTTATCACCCTCTGATGGTGAGTTAAGTGCTCCATTATACTTCCGATCATGCTTAGGTTCTCACAGAATCACAATTCCCAGAATCCCTTACAAATGTGTAAAACACAGGAATGTAGGTAGACCTTCTTGGCTGTGAGTCCTGGAGGACCTGTTCCCTGCCTTGCATGCCTTTTCTACCTGGCCTGGGAGGGTGGGGCCCTGACTGACTCCAGTTACGAAAGCTGAAGGATGTCCAGAGCACTGTGTAGTCCTGTTGTGTTGGATGAGTTTCAGTTAATAAGGCTCAAGGGTGTGGACAATGTGCTTGGATCAGTCAGGGCGACCACTTGCATTCTGGATCCTTGTCTCCCTTGGCTGATAAAAACTTGCAGGGAGGGGACAGGTGACTGGACCAGGGAGGTGATTAATAACTCAAAACCTTGCTCGCTGTTTTGTGACATTTTGTAGTTGGTCCTAATAAAATTTGGTTTTTAATATTTGCATGCTACAAACATGCTGTGCCAGAGGAGTGACAGGAGAGGGTTCTAGAGGCATTTTGAATCAATTGAAGAGCACTGACCAAGTAGGAAGTCTTCCTGTACAACAAGAGGTGTAAAATTTATGAAAATCTTGAAGCTATGGGGAAAATTGTAAATTTATGGAAAAAATAAAAAATGCAATACTTTTTAAAAGTACTCTTTACATATTGAAAATCACAAGTTTTCATTACAAATGAAGCTACAAACTGCTGAATTGTAAGGAACCTAGCATATCTTTGGTTTTGCCGGTTTATGAGGAGCAGGCAAAAACAGTAAAAACAGAAATCAACATTATAGTATAGTAAAACAAATGATAATTTATTCTGAAAATTATTTGTATTCTCTAGTCCTCTACAGTATCAACCAGTCATAATGCACTTATTTCCATAAAAAGATCTGAAAAAAGAGGAGGGTAAACAGAACTAAACACTACATGAAATTTAATCAGTCTCTTTCTTAGCTATCACTATCTGTTTCTGTTTCTCTGTATTTGTCACCATATTTATCATGGACCTCTAGAAACTGAAGATTTACACAGATTGAAGCAAGTTTATACCCTTTCACATGCCAATTTAGTTCTTGATTTCCTGTGAGTATTGCTGACCACAGACAAGTTATTGGAGGAATCTGAAGTAGGTAAGTATAGTGGCAAAGCCCTTGTCACCATATTGCAGAAACAATATGCTTGGCAGAATCTCAGATTGCATTCCTTGGCCAAATACCTGAACATGTTCTATATTCTGCAAGTTTTGAAAGGAAGGACTAAAATATGCCACAGTGCCAGTCTTCAAGTTAGGGGCCAAAAGCCTGGAGAAAAAGAAAAGCCTTTTTCTATCAGTGGCACCAAAACACCAATAGTATGTGCCTCCCTGGGGAGAGCAGTGCACAAATGGGGGGCCACAACTGAAAGGACCTGATCTCATGTTTCCAGCCTCCTGTTGGAAAGACTTTGGATAATAACCACAGGGTTCTGGTCCACAAAAAAGGCATCATTTGACTGGATGTCAGTTCCTCCCCTTCCTTTGAGGGAAGTTCATTTGTCCTGCTTGAGATTGTGAATGTTCAATCATACTGATTTATGATTATTTTTTGTTGCATTTGGATACTTTATCTTTGCACAAATTTTGGTAGTAGGATTTAGTTTTTGCTAAACACCTAAAGCTGAAATATTTAATTGACTTGTCTTCTGAGAGAGCAGTCCAGTTCCTGTCCCGATAAGCATCTCTTGTAATCCCCATTGACTGAGCACCATCAGTGTACTTTACTGTGTATTTTGCACTCTTGCTAGGAAACAATACTTAGCATTTTTCTTTTTGGAAAAGAAAGAACAAGTGCAAGTTTCAAGAGCATCAGGCTCCCAGGCAAAGGTTTCTAGGTGGGAGAAGATTAACGTTTGTCTCCTCTGCAATATTAGCCGCTAGGTTTATTTTCTTTGTCAGATTCTTTACTATTCACCTTTGAAGAAGTGTTGCATTGCTTTCTAGGCCTTTGGCTGCACTGAGATTTGTTAGAAGGCTCCAGGGCATGTGGATGTATAGAACAGAATTCTTTCCAGATGACGAAGCTTTAATGGGTTATAGGCGTCACATAGATAAGGGAGAGCCTAAACGTATTACAAGGGGCTCATGTAATGTCCAGCCAGATGTTGGACAATGCATACTCCTTTTGTGAAGGGTAGTATTAAATCTTTGCAGGGCAATTGTTTCTGAAGAGAGGTAAAGGTACAGAAAAAAGCGAACCTCAAAATGAGGTTTCATAACAGTAGGGAGGGGAATAATCTTAACTGCCAACAAAACCTACAGCCTAGCATTGTCGGGCAAGTTCAGGTCACAGAATTTAAATTTTGTCATAACTGACAGTTTCCCTTTAAACAGTTACAATGCTTGTGAACATTCTGTGGCATTAAACCAGCTCATCCAGTTAAAAATGGGGTGAGAGATTGTTGGCAACCTATTAAGAGTGATTTTCCCTATACAGTCTAGCAAAAATTGGGTCAAGAACTTGTCAGTATGCTTCTGGAAACGTAGCTGGGACTTTGTCAATCCTTGAGTAATATTTTTTTTAGCTGTCCACATCATCAGTCAGATTAGAAAGTGAAAAAATTCTCATCCACAAATGGAGGTAGGTTATGTAATAGTGCAACATTTGTTATGTAGCAGACTAATCAATCTATTGACCAGTATAATAAGTTGCAATGTATGTTGTTAGGCTTCTGTTTCTCTGAAGAGGCAAGCACCATCACTGAGATGGATTTACTTGATAGCAAGTTCCACTCAAACAAAATGAAATTCCACAAAGTGTGTGTAGAACTGCAGTGATGATTGCAGTAGTAAGCTGGCCTTCCAATCTGCCTGATGGGTGTAAACTCACTGTAGCTTGAATGTTCATATGCATTTGCACCAACAGAAGTTGATCCAAATGAAAACAACATTTTAATTTGCAGTGGTTCTTGATCTGATGTTTTGAGGGACACCAAGGCAACAGCTGTTTGTTCATCTGTCACATACTATTTTCCTAAACGTCAGGCGTATCCCTTGCTTCTAAGTTGTATTTTTAAACTATGGATACGAGATTAAAATATTGTGAGGGGTACAGTATATTGATGACCACTACAAAGGACCCTCACTGCATGTTAGAAAGGGTGCATGCTGGATAATGAGGCTGGAAAGAAATATTGATGAGCTGTTTCACTGAAATACCTTTTATCAGTTATACTGAATGAGGTTGCAGTCTGGCAGGGGAGGCTAGGGAATGTATAATTCAGCCACCTATAAGCAGTTTTTTTGAAGGTTGCTTGTGCGTTCCCCCTTTATTTCCTGCTCCAGGTGAATTGTTCAAAACCATACAAGGCTATTCATTTCCCCTCCTCAAGAAAACTGGACCAAATCTCTGTAGGGTAACATTTTAAAGTGTTTTGCACTCATTTCAGAAGCACTAATTAGCACTGCTATAGTTGCAGTAATGGTGATAACCTGTTGTGTGCTGCTTGTACTTAAAATCAAGACATTTTATGTTGCAACTGAAAAGGCCTTCTAGCCAAAGACCTAATGATGGTAGAAAGCCAGCAGATGCTTACTGGGGTGTGTGGGTGTATGTACGTTCACTGTCCAGTGTTTATCCTGCTGAGCAGAGTCACAGGTATTTTTTATTTTATTTATTAAATTGGTATACTATCCTTCACCTGAAGATCTCAGGGCAGTTCTCAGTATGTGGTCAGTGCAAAGAGCTTCTGACTTTTCATGTTGAGGCCAAGATGGCTAACTTGGATAATTTGAGAGGTAAAGAGAGAGATAATGAGACTTTCAGGGGTGTGGTGGTGTTCATTTGATGTCAATTTGATGTCACCTTGTGAGTTTTCTGGGATGCGGGGTCTTGGGACAGATGGGATCATAATGAGGAAAAGAGCACAGATGTCTAAAAAATGAGCATCCCTCTGGTGATGAACTGATATCCTCTCATAAGAAGGATATGCCTCTGAGGGTAATGCCATGCCATGGGGATTTCCCATAGGCATATGGTTAGCCACTGTGAAAATAAGATGCTGTACTGGGTGAGCCACTGGCCTGATGCCTCAGGTTCTTCTTATGTTCTTAATTTTAGATTATTTACTTAGGGACCTAGATTTGTAATGGGCATACTAACTGCAAAGTTACTTGTCTGCCTGATGCAAAGGTCTCAGTTGTCAAAAGTATTGGGGGGGGGGATTTGTTCCTCTGCATGGATAGTGACTGCATTGTTGCAGTCCTGGAAGGGAAAAAACAAGTTGTTAGATAGGATGGTAAAATTCAGATGATCTAAAACAGCCAGTTTGGTGTAGTGGTTAAGAGCGGTAGACTCATAATCTGGTAAACCGGGTTCGCGTCTCCGCTCCTCCACATGTAGCTGCTGGGTGACCTTGGGCTAGTCACACTTCTCTGAAGTCTCTCAGCCCCACAGACCTCACAGGGGGAGGAAGGGAAAGGAGAATGTTAGCCGCTTTGAGACTCCTTTGGGTAGTGATAAAGCGGGATATCAAATCCAAACTCTTCTTCTTCTTCTTTTGAAGAAATTATATCTGTTCTGCATGCAAAGTTAGCTAGGCAGGCAAAGCTGGAGATTTAAGTGTGTGAAGAAGGGAAGGACGTTGGGAAGAGGGGTTTAGGCTTGTAAGGCATGGGAACATTTTGAGACAGGTCAACCTTGTATAGAAAATGCTCTACTTGTGTGTCTAAACTGTTATTGTATGCCATTAAAAAAAGAAAAAGGCTTCCATCAGATCACTGATGGGATCTGCACTGATGTTGGCTCACCATGGAAGAAATCCTAAGATGATGCTCAATAGCTCAATGAACAATTTGAGGCAGAGTGTTGTGGCAGATAAAAATGCAATCTTCAATACTTATGCAACTTCCTGTTGCTGCTTTTGCATTCTACTTGCTTCCCCAACACACCTCAAGGCCCAAATAATTTTTCTCCAGACAGAGGCATGCTTTTGCTATGGGATGAAATGATGCAAATCTCAGAGTGTTCTCAAGAAGTATTGAAAGCAGAGTTAAACTCTACTCCAGATTATTGTAGTCATGTTTTCCAGTTAAAGCCGAGGGTAGAATGTCTTCAGCATTGGGCTCTTATTTGTAGATGACAAAAAACTGTGAACTCTTTATGGGCATAAAAGGATCCTTGATTATGAAGAAGAGAGTTGTTTTCAGGGTCAGTGTAAAGGCGTTGTTAGCAGTTGTGAGATTAAGGCCTTTAAAAGTATTTTGTATCCTTTCCAATGATTCATTGCCTTCCCACCAATACCTGCTTAACATCACCCTGTCTGTAGGGCCTCCTCCATATCCTTTCTCTTGCCCCTTTGATCCTCAGTTGTGTCTTTCCCCTCCACCCCCATCGCCTTGATTCTGTTGTTGCCAGCTTTATTTCTTGTCCTCCCATCTCCCTCCTTATAGTTCCATCTGCCCTCCTAATCCTTAGTGCTGGCTCACATCCTCTGTATGCTTCCTGTGCTCTTGCTCAAGAGCAGCTTTGAATATCTTTGGCAGAAGTCTGTGTCTGTCACCACTCTTGAGTTCCCCCTGCGTGTAGCTCCGCTACCTTCTTGCCAGCAAAGCTACTTGCCATCTGGTAGTCTCACAACCCCTGCCCTGGACTTCTCCATCTTCCTTCCATAAGAGCTGTTTCCTTCTAGGGAGAATCCACCTCCCTCTCTGACCCAGGCCCTAACAGTCACCATAGTCCTCGCCCCACCCTCTTTTCTGCACACCATCAGTTTCTGTTCCTTAAATTCTTTTCCTCAGAACAATCTCTTCCCTTCCACCCAATAACATTTCTGTTTCTTTACTTCCCCTTTCCCTCCAGTGTACTTGAACAAGCAGTTTCTGTTCACTGTGCTGATTATCAATCTTCAAATTTACTGGGCGCATCCAGGTAACTTTTTGGATCCTGGCCAATGCATGGCTACAGGTAGCATCATGGGCAAGATGGAGGCCAGACTAGAAATGCTAAATGTAAATATTGACTTTATTCTCAAAGAATTACACTGCCTCGCAAGGTGGTACACACTTACAATGCATTAAGTACATACTTATTGAAAAAAATCTATCAAACCTTAAAGAGCATTGCCACTGAGAACTTCACCTATATTTGTGTTTCCTTCTTCCATTTCTCCCTGTAATGAAGTACTGGTTGTTGGTTTTCAACTAGTAAAGGAACAGCTTTCATAGTGTTTATAACCTACAAAGAAAACTATATTAAGATAGCTACCTAATGGCACTGGACATCTTGGAAAAATAAATAGTGTGGGAAATGGGAAATTGTCATTGTTGGCTTTTGTCAATACAGTAATCTTTCCCCCCCCTATCATATGTGGTAGAAATGCCTCAATGTGGAAAGTTTCTGGTGTTTGCTAACTGAGGTGATACTTGCATTATTTTTAATTTGGAATAATTATGGAATAATAATTATAGTTATGTTAAGTATTAGTACAGTGGTACCTCAGGTTAAGAACTTAATTCGTTCTGGAGGTCCGTTCTTAACCTGAAACTGTTCTTAACCTGAAGCACCACTTTAGCTAATGGGGCCTCCCGCTGCCGCCGCGCTGCCACCACATGATTTCTGTTCTCATCCTGAAGCAAAGTTCTTAACCTGAGGTACTATTTCTGGGTTAGCGGAGTCTGTAACCTGAAGCGCCTGTAACACGAGGTACCACTGTATACCAAAAGACACGGGTGTTGTGCATATTTTCGTCATAGCACGGTTAGTGCATGCCAGATGGTAGAAGGATAGGTGAAAAGTTGAACAGATTAGAAAGTTGAGCAGATTAGAAAGTAATGGGAACAACCAGGGATAATTAAAGTGATGGTGATGATGATAAAAAGGAGTATAAGGAAGTGCTTAAGTGGTTGGGGTCTTGTGGTCAAATACATCAAGGAACAGTCAGGAGTTGTATTTAATGTGAAGGCATGGTGTATAATAAAAAAGCAGAATTATGATAGAAGTGAAGTTGGAGCGAGTGGGGAGTGTTTGTATTAGCTTAAACTGTTCGTAAAAGTGATATATCAAGTGTTACTATAATATTAGACAAGTCATTCTAGTATTTTCCTTTATACTTGCTTGCATTTCCTTTTTTGTACACTTCAGTAATAAAATAATTAAAAAATTAAGTAATTTAAATAACCTGGGTGTCTGTGTCTTTAGATACAAAGAAAGAGCCATTAATGTGCATCTCATCTCATGTGGGAATTGGAGAATGGGGGAAATCAATGTTGAAACTGGCTCTTTCAAATTACTTATGGACTAGTAGACTCCAGTGATGGTTGCCAAAGTAATGACAACATTTCTCCAGCTGAATGGAAGGGAATTTGGGAGCAATCTCTTTTTTAAATAACAAAAGGAAAATTAATCTGACAACCCCTTCTTGACTCCCTTGAAATATGTCATCTTTATTTTTTGCCTTTTGTCTTGATTCTTGCAAGCACTTTTAATTCTCCTCTAGACACTCCACGGTATACACTAAGACAGTGTCTAATGCTAATGTATTTTTCTGCAATTACTTGTCTTTAAACTAGGCTAACAAATAGCAATGTAAAACAGCTCCCATCTGCATGACTAAACACAACACTGGTAATAAAGATGGAAAATGCCAGCAAAGATGACTTTATTTTTCTAGCACTGAAATAAAGAATACTGTTAAAACCCACAGCCTTGTTTAATACAAAAAATAACAATAAAATTCTGACAGAAAATAAATCTCAAACATCTTTCACTAGCATTACTCCCTTTCATTTCAATGGGGCTTTCCCCATGCCTATAAGACGTGAGGATATACAGTGGTACCTCGGGTTACAGACACCTCAGGTTACAGACTCCGCTAGCCCAGAAATAGTATCTTGGGTTAAGAACTTTGCTTCAGGATGAGAACAGAAATCGTGCGGCGGCAGTGGGAGGCCCCATTAGCTAGAGTGGTACCTCAGGTTAAGAACAGTTTCATTTTAAGAATGGACCTCCAGAATGAATTAAGTTCTTAACCCGAGGTACCACTGTACATCCTCACGTCTTATAGGCATGGGGAAAGCCCCATTGAAATGGAAGGAAGTAATGCTGTGCAATTCATATGTTCCATTAATTTTAAATGAAGCTTAAAGCAGAAGTGTTGGTGGGTAGATTTTACTAAAAAGACTGGCCTGATCCTGAGGCATACTGAAGACTCTGTCTTGGTTGCGGAATTTGGGGTACAAGTTTTGGAGACATGTATTTGGGCAACATGCATCAGCTCATTGACTCCAGTCTCTTTGGCTGATGGCACAAAAGAAAACCATCAGTTAAAATCAATTTCAGCATATTTACAAGTGAGCATATAGGTCACATACCTGTTTGAATAAGAAATGTCTTTGTTTGCTGGCAGGAAGTCATTGGAAACAAGACTAGTTGGACCTACCTTGGCAAGGAGTTCCCAATCTTGGGAGCACTCACTGAGAAGGACCTTCCTTGAGTTCCTGCTAAATTTGTTCCAGTGTTGGAACAAGAAAGAAGGACCTTCCCAAGAATCTCAGAAAGTGGTCCTTCAGATAACTTAGCCCCATGTTGTATAATGCTCCTGTAAGCTGTATAACAAGATAGTTGCATGATTCCTGTAATCCATCATCAGTCAGTTATCTGATTGCTGTATTCAGAACCCACTGAAGTTGTTTCTGTTTTGTTTTGTAAGAGTTAGTGCTCAATTAATCTAGATTTTGGTCTCTGAATTTTGCTTACAATTGCTTTGCTGGAGTTTTAGCTTATATTGTTAGGAAATCATCAGGATTGTTCTGTGTGCTGTTAGTGTTACTTTGATAATGTCCTAAGGGAATTAATGGATTTCATTTGTTTTCCTGATTTACCCGTGGGCTGATGTTGGACTTTGGTGCTCGATGTTTTGGATCTCCTGCGTGTATGTTGGTAAAATCCTTCTCTTACACCTTCTTCCTGCCTCCTTCCCTGCATCATCCTTGATATGTGAGCTATGAACTAAGACTAGGAGAGAACCAGCCAAAGCTCTGAACAGATTGGCCTGTTCTGTTCTAGCTTTTATAACTGCATGCACACTTCATTGGATGGAGGAAGATCATGTTCTTTGGAAAGGAAGAAAAGTGTGAATGCTCAGTATCCCAGCCATGGTGATCTGGGGTGGGGTGGGGCATTCTCATTCTGTATACAAAATCTGAAAGGAAGAGTCCTTTCCTTTCAGCTACCTGAATAGTACTTAAAGGTGATAACATTTGTTTATATATTCCCCCCTCCCTCACATTAGAACAACCCTTGGCTTTTAGTATTCAAAAACCATAAGGTAAAATGAAGTAAGTTACTGCCTGTCTGTCAAGGACCTGAGTGTCCATGAATTTTTTTCTCTCCTGCTTTCCTTTTGCAGTTCTGCAGCAGTTGGGTGATGATAGTCTTATAATCCCTTCCTAATGGGATGCTTAAGTTATAATCTTATAACTGGAATTTAAGGCAAGCCCATATATAATAGCCCAGGATCTCTATTATCCTTCATGAACCATTTACTGCTATTCTCAGTGGTCTTAATATGAATCTTAATTTCTACCAGTTTGTCTTCTAAAACAATGAATGATGGAGCAAATGTTAGTCAAATGGGGGGGGGGGACAAGTCTTGCTGCAAGTAGGATTTTTATTGCATTGCCCCATGATGTTCTCTCTTCATTCACAGTTGTTGTTGTTGTTTAGTCGTTTAGTCGTGTCCGACTCTTCGTGACCCCATGGACCAGAGCACGCCAGGCACTTCTGTCTTCCACTGCCTCCCACAGTTTAGTCAAACTCATGTTGGTAGCTTCAAGAACGCTGTCCAACCATCTCGTCCTCTGTCGTCCCCTTCTCCTTGTGCCCTCAGTCTTTCCCAACATCAGGGTCTTTTCCAGGGAGTCTTCTCTTCTCATGAGGTGGCCAAAGTATTGGAGCCTCAGCTTCAGGATCTGTCCTTCCAGTGAGCACTTAGGGCTGATTTCCTTAAGAATGGATAGGTTTGATCTTCTTGCAGTCCATGGGACTCTCAAGAGTCTCCTCCAGCACCATAATTCAAAAGCATCAATTCTTTGGCGATCAGCCTTCTTTATGGTCCAGCTCTCACTTCCATACATCACTACTGGGAAAACCATAGCTTTTACTATATGTACCTTTGTTGGCAAGGTGATGTCTCTGCTTTTTAAGATGCTGTCTAGGTTTGTCATTGCTTTTCTCCCAAGAAGCAGGCGTCTTTTAATTTTGTGGCTGCTGTCACCATTTGCAGTGATCATGGAGCCCAAGAAAGTAAAATCTCACTGCCTCCATTTCTTCACCTTCTATTCTATCTAACTCCTATCATACCAGACCATTTTTTTGTTGTTGGCTGGCTCTGATAGGAACACCAGTAGGGCATCAGGTTGAGGAAAATGTTGGGTATTTCAGCGCAGGAAGTTATTTCCCCTCTCTTTATTCCTTGATTAACCCCCTTACATACCATTTGCCATGCTGGCTGGGACTGATGGGAGTTGGAGTTCAACATCTGGAGAGCTGCAAGTTCTTAGCCTCTAGCCATGAACAAGTTGGAGGGAGTGCTGTGCTGCTTACTCAAAGTTGCACTGCACTGATCCCAAAATAATATCAATCTCATCATAGGCATTGTGCTCCTTTGTTCTTATATGAGCAGCATTACACATGTCCTCCTTCCAGACCAAACAGCTAGCAAGGGTGGAATATTCCTTATCTGTATACGACAGTTCACTGGCAGCATCCTGGACACCACATGCTCTGCTTCTCTAAGATTGTTCTTTGTGGTTTGGATAGAGCTATATCAGAATGATGACATCTGCTGTAACCTCCCTATCTTGACTGCAACACGTGTTCAAGGCTTTGCAGTGCACTATGGGCAAGACTCAATCAGTTTGGGTGTGGGGTAGCCTTCTGATAAGGTTTTTTAGGTGTTCCTTCTTCTCTCTACATTGAAAAATCTGGATGGAAGGCTTGTCCTTCTAGCTATGTTGCAGAATTTGACAGTTTTAACAAAGTAGTGCCTCTTGATGGAAACTTTGATGACACAGTGCAACAATTTATTGTGCAAGATGGAAGTTCATTTTCTCCAAAACAACATTACACACCTGTGAAGATTGGCACTGCTCAGTTGGAATACAGTTCCCTTTCCATGCCCAATTCTTAGAGATACAGGAGGAATAAGAGAACTGAATACCGTATTTTTTGCACCATAACACTCACTTTTTTCCTCCTAAAAAGTAAGGGGAAATGTCTGTGCGTGTTATGGAGGGAATGCCTACGGGTGGCATGCCTACAGATTTTCCTCCTCTAAAAACTATGTGCGTGTTATGGTCGGGTGCGTGTTATAGAGCGAAAAATACGGTATTTCCCAATCCAAATACAGTGGTACCTCGATTTATGAACTTAATCCATTCTGGAAGTCTGTTCTTAAACCAAAACCGTTCTTAAACCGAGGCACGCTTTCTCTAATGAGGCCTCCCGCTGCCGGTGCCCTTCTACCATTCAGATTCCGTTCTTAGACTGAGGTAAAGTTCTCAAGCCAAGACACTATTTCCAGTTTTGCAGAGTTTGTAAACCAAATTGTTCTTAAACTGGACTGTTCTTAAACCGAGGTACCACTGTACTTCTTTTATTTCCGTGAGCATCCTCATATGCAGTGATGCTAGATGACTTGGTCAATAAAGAAGATGCACATGATTCATGAGGTGGGGGCTGAAGAAGGCAAGGTTAGGTTCTACATTTGATGAGAGTCATGCCATGAATAATGCAGGCAACCACCACATGGGAATTGGTATATAAAGTAATGTGGCCAAACAGGAAATATTAGGTTCTTGCTTACAGGCTAAATGGTAGTCTTTAACTTTATGAGGTGATGACAGAGTATAAACAAACAATATTTCAGATAGACTGAAAGGACCAGTTGAAACTATTAGCATTTTTTTTTTACTGAGAAATGGCTTTCCATCTCATTCTCTAGTTTTGTTTCCTCAAATATTATACTAAATATTATATTTATTTATATTCTGCCTTTTCTGCAAACTGAGTCACAAGGTGGCTTACAAATAAAAAATAAAAAACACAGATAAAATAGAAAAGCTGGCAGGAAGTCACTGGATTAATTAAAATTAAAATCGTATAAAAGTAAACCTATTAGAAATATGAATAATAACAACAATAAAAACCTCACAGCAGCAATCCTTTGCTTAAAAACAGTCAGTCCCTAAAGGCCTGTTGGAATAAAAAGGTCTTTACCTGCTCACAGAAGGACAACAAGGATGGAGCCAGTCTTGTCTTAGCGGGATTTGATATCTTTCTGCAGGGCCTGTAAGACGGAGCTGTTCCACCAGGCCTATGGTCCGTGCCCAGTCTGACCCCCTTCTTTCTATGGGACCCTGTATGTAAGTGGCCTCCTTGGCTCTTTCTATCGGCCCATATGGAACCAGCACGAGTGGCCGGGCCTGGTGAACTTTTAATTCCTTACCCCTACGGTTATGATTCGTGGGTTCTCACTTAATTTTATTTTGATTTTAAATGTGATTCGAATTGTAGTTTAAACTAATCATTTGATTTTGTGTTTTTAATGTATTATATATTTGGTGTTAGCCGCCCTGAGCCCAGTCTCGGCCGAGGAGGGCGGGGTATAAATAAAATGTATTATTATTGTTGTTGTTGTTGTTAATGTTTTTAGGGAGTTCCAGAATCTGGGTGCAGTGACTGAGAAAGCCCTCTTCTGTGTCCCCACCAAGCAAAATATTTGAAAACATGTTTTGTGTATTCCACATCACATAGAATTGTAGAGTTGGAAGGGTTATTGGATCCAACCCCTTGCATAGGAGGCTCATCAGCATTTTGGGCAGTTGGTGTACTTCTCCTTACTTATTTACAGAACCGATTTTTTAAAAAGAGTTTTCTTGTGCACTGGGAATTTCTTCCAGAGATTTTAGATTTGAATTTTTGGCTAAATGAAGAGGTGATTCACAGACAAACCATTTACAATATATGTGTAATACTATCTGTGATACTGGGGAGCAGCTTCATGTTGTCAACGGCTCCTTGAACAACATAGAAATTTAAGGGATATCTGATGGTCCCAGTGAAGGCTAGCAAAAATTCAAAAAATTGAGGGGCAGACTATGTACATAACTGAGGGAATACTGAATTTCAAGCTACTACTCAGGAGCTTGGGAGTCTAGGTGCCTTGTGTGGTTTTCTTAACCACCATGATCTCTTCCATATAAGTCCAACGTAAACTCTTCTCTTGAGATTGCTTTAAGAAAATGAAGGTAGACAGCACAGTCCATGTTTAGGGATATATTTTACAATTGTAGTAATAGTTGTGCTTTATTCAGTTTCTAGTAGGAATTAAGTGAGTTTGCTGTATAAATCACTAGGTTATGATGCTTTAAAATGTTTCATTGAGGCTTGTTTTATCAAGGTGATTGTGGCATTCTTGAATACTTTTTTAGACTTCACAACCCACAGTTGCTCACTTTTATTCCTTAGGTTTTATATTTTCGTCCATTTATTAAGTTTTTTTTAAAGGATTTGTGTATCTTGCTGCACAACATATAGAAGAAATGGGGATAGCTCCTCAAACAAGTTTTTTGGGGTCTAACACACAGGGTAGTTTTCAGTTGATTTAAAAGCCAGTTTGCTGCCTTTGAGAGTGTATAACCTTTTGAGCTTAAACTCCACAAATTCTGGGCGTGTTAAGTATACTTTCGTAGATGGAAAAATATTTCAGACTTGTGAGCTCCACCCTTGTTTTTCTGGAAGCCAGTTCTGGAGATTTAATAAGGCTCAGCCTGGCCCAAGGAGGTCTAGATTTTTCATATTCATAGGTGTCAGTATAAAACTTCTAGGGGCTAGAGCAGATGTAATGCAACCATTTACTTGAGAGTTGCAGGTTATATATTGCATCAGCATTCCTCCTGCTCCCAGTTCTTCTGTAGTAACCCTCAGTCTTTTGACAGTTTGGATATTATGCACAGGCAAGCTTTAGGGGGGAGTATAATGGAACCATGGAAAAGTAATTGTTTGGGATATGAGGCTATACGCTGTGTTAGATACTGGAAGGATGGGCAAGAGCTTCTGCATTAGCCCTGTTTATTAAGAACAGAAGTACACTATTTATTTGTGACATTTGTATGCCTCTCCATAGCATGAAATTTTCTGGGTAGCTTGCAATAAGTAAGTAAAAAGCAACTAAAATACAAACAAAACCATTAAGGGGATGGGGACGGAAACCTACATTGATGCAGTGAAAGCACTGAAAAAACACCCGAAATGACACCAGGCAAACCTTCCTGGGAAGAATTTTCCATATCAGGGAAAAACCAATGCTGAAAAGGCTCTCTTCTCCCTGGTGGCTGCCCACCATTTGGCAAGAGCACCCAGGGCAGGACCTCTAGATATATTCTTAAGGTTTGAGAAAGTATATCTGGAAGAGTGGGATGTTCCAGGTAGCCTGATCCCAAGGCACTGAGAAGCTAGAATGAGTAGAACCATTTTTAGAGAGGAAGAGATCTTAGGGCAAATTGAATTATGCCTGCCGTAGCGAAAGTGTTTCTCAGGCCTCAAGTTTGAAGAACATTTACAATCCACTGTGGATGGCTGCTTCTCAAACCTCATCAAAGTTAGTAGGGACATGGCATTTCATTCCAAAAGGGCTTGTAGGGAAGTCGTTTTTTTCTGCAGCCTCTCATATATGGAACTCTTTCAGAGAACAACTCTGTAGAACCACTCCGTCCCTTCAAACCAACGTTCAAAGACCATCTCTTCTGTTTAGCCTTTGACTTAAGTCATTATTCCTCACCCATAGCCCAAATGATGCCTAAATATGTGGAATTGCATTTTCTTATGTGTGTGTCTTGTTACCCTGGTCTCTCTCCTCCCTCCTAAATTATGCTGTAAGTTCCTTGGGGCAAGGTTCTGTCTTGCTTTGCTTATTCTGCAAAACACCTTGTACAATGATGGTGCGATATTAATAACACTTATATTGGCTTTTTGTTTGTCTTCAAGCAAATGGTGATGAGCCTCCGAGTTTCTGAGCTGCAAGTACTTCTTGGATACGCAGGGAGGAACAAGCACGGCCGCAAACACGAACTCCTTACGAAAGCCCTGCATTTGCTCAAATCTGGTTGCAGTCCTGCTGTCCAAATGAAAATCAAAGAACTGTACAGGCGGCGGTTCCCACAGAAAATCATGACCCCTGCAGACTTGTCCATCCCCAGCGTCCACTCAAGCTCTATATCTGGTACTTTGTCACCATCTACCATTCCACAGCTTGCTTATGATAGCCACCCTGCAACATCACCTTTGCTCCCTGTTTCTCTCATGGGACCTAAACATGAACTGGAACTGCCCCACCTTACCTCAGCACTCCATCCTGTCCATCCAGACATAAAGCTTCAGAAATTACCCTTTTACGACTTGTTGGACGAACTGATAAAGCCAACCAGCCTAGGTAAGGACTCATCTCTTTGCCCTGGCCTTTGGCACTTGAGATGTGTATTTTAGGACCCACCCTATGCTTCTAATTGTCATTTGTTCTAAACGGTGTTTAATGTTAAATTTTAAATTGTTGTGACCCACCCTGGTGGTGAAGAGCAGGTAATAAATCATATTAATAATAAGCAATGATTGTTACTTTTTACAAATGCCCTCATTGTGCATGGGGGTATAGGGAATAAATACAAGGTCATTAAGCTATACTTTTCCTTCCTTGGGAATGCTGGTGCATAGGTCTGTCGGTTGCCTTATCCAGTCTTTGTCTTAATCATTTGCTAATGGGAGGGGTGGGGGCGGATGGCCCATTGCAAAAAGTTTAATCTGCAGGCAAGCAAGAGGGAAATAAGGTTACAGATATTGCCAGCATATGTAATTAAATGTCTTGAAGCTACTATGGGTGTAGCCCACAGTTTTGTCAAACATTTCACCCAGAGATTGTTTGAAGGAAGCAGTCATTTGGATACCTTTTCAAGAATGCAGTTGACCTACTATTTAATAATGTGAAGAGCAGGAAGTTTTGTCATAATCAGTTTACAGTGGTTCATTCACAAATTATTCTCCAAGGGATGTTTTATAGGAAGCTAGCTGTGGAGTACTACCTTAAATGTTGGTAAACATTTAAGTCTGAAAATCTATGAATTTAGCCTTTCACATAGATCCACAAAAGTTGGCAGTTCACAAAAGTCTGTGTGTTAGCTTATAATTTATTTTAGTCTTTTGGGAAACTCTTTAGTTCATACAGTTCAGATCTGGCAAGGCGACCTCAAGCTTGAAAAGGTGCTCCTTAAAAAATAGATGTGAAGATAAGCATTTTTCAAAGTTATTTGGTATTGTCATAGATAATGTTACCATGCATTTAACTGTCCTTGTCAGAGCATTGTTCTCAAATAGTCGTTAACACTGTCTGTCTCAAGGTAGTAAACAAATGGGTCTGAAGCACTTAGTATTTTGAATGTGCCCTTCATTTTTTTGGAACACTTGTTCAGTCTCTAAAAGGCTGATGTAAATTCCAGTCACTTGTGACTCTTCCTGCCTGGATTATAGCCAACCCTGCAGGGTCTCTGGCTTTCTATCTCTAGGCCCTTTCCTAGCACAACAGGAATTTTTGTTTTCATGCTGTCATCTTGGTGACTTGTGGAAGAGCTCAAGAAGAGTTGTTTCCTTGGGAAACAGATCCTAGGTCATTGTTACTCTTTGGATATATTTTATTTTGTCAGTGGAGTTAAATACTTTCTGGACAGGATGATTCCCTTTTTGAAATACTTACATGGTAACCATTCGAATTTCCTTCTGATCCCTCCACCCCACCCTTGTTTGGTGATGGCAATCATTAATGGCTTAGGGATTTGACCTCTTCGATATCTTGAGAAACAGTGTTCTGCCCTGATAATTGTGAATGACACTGTGTACCTCTCTCTTTTAATGCATGTAACGAGGATGATAAGTTGCTTTAGTTCCAATGCTTACCTTGCCTGATAGCAGTTGTCTGTGGATTAGTGAGGCACTGGAACCTCTAATTGTTTGAAAGATGATCAACTCACTCTTGATTGTCTAAGAAACATGGGAATAAATTTCTTGCTAGTCCTGGCCATATTCTGCCTAAAACATTTGCAGCATCAATCTCACCCCATCACCATGCCAGTTCTGTTAATAAAAGGGCATGGATACAGTGACTGCAACAAAGACAGATTTATACTCCTTCTGGCCCCAGGAGAGCTTTGATAGACCTGGTTTCCTAATGAGAAGGCAAGACAAACATTCCTGATTTGGTGGACCATAGTATCTGGGACACAACTGCTTGACAATTTCCTTAACTGTAGCAAAATTATAGCTACTTCTAACTCTAGCAACTTCTGGCATCCCTCTCTGATTCAAACTGATTAACAACATCTAACAACTTTTTATAAGGAACCATCTGGGCTTCTTTTTTCTCCTGTAATTTACATGGGAGTTCATTTGTGTTGAAAACTATGTAGCGGAAAATGTCATTTAACTGTTCTTTGAAGCAGTCCTCATTTTCCATGGGTTCTGTTGTGTAAGTTGATTTGTTCTCGCTTTCCAAATTACTTGCTTGTGTAAAGCAAGTGCAATTCAGCCTCATGCATCCCTACTGTAGAAAGTGTATGAAAGACTTCTGTTTCTATTTTTCCATAAGGGTTGTTAGAAAAGAGTGTTGTGGTGACACCTAGAGATGGAGAACAAACATTACAGCACAGTTTTAGTACAACAAGCATCATAGATGAAAAAGCAATCTTTTAGTCCTAAGACAGGGGTCTGCAACCCATGGCTCCGGAGCCGCATGTGGCTCTTTTACACCTTTGCCACGGCTCCGGGGCGGATACTAGCGAGGGGAGGAGGCGCATTGTGCGCCCCGACACTCCCCACTGTGGTGGGCGCTGTACTGGCTGTGACGTCGCATGGGGGCGGTGCATGCGTTAGTCACGCACCATCCCGACGTCACCTTCCCGGTTTTGCGGCTCCCAGGTTTTTTTCCCTTCGGAAACGGGTCCAAGTGGCTCTTTTTCTCTTAAAGGTTGCAGACCCCTGTCCTAAGAGGTTCCCAGATAGCTAAGTGTAGAAAAGCCATTGCATGTATGCTTGTAGACCCATTTCAATGTCAGTGGTGTTAAAAGAATGTACGTTTGTGCATGAGATTTTTCTCCAAGCCATTCAAGGAGCCTTTGGAGAAGATGTCTTTATTTTCCACCCCACTCCCTAATTTGAATATGCTTTTGTGGCAGATTTATCTAATGAGGTTGTACATAAATCTCATAGGGTGTCTTGTTGAGAACAAACTGAACTGAACCTCCTTTCTTAATGCCCCGAGGAATCCCGGCTTGCCACATCTGGGTGTAATACCTTTAACTATTAATAATAACCCAGTGCAATCCACTTAAATGATTCACGAGGATGAATGGGAGTGAAACCAATCTGTTTGTATTCTAGTTGATTTAAAAACACGAGCTGATCTGCCTCAGGTGTACATCTCTAACTTTGCACAATGCAAAAGGGTTGAATAAGGCTAAGGAGCATTTTCCACTGACAATGAGTATTTTTTAAAGGGCTTGGAAGAAGATTTCAGGTTCTTAGGCATGTAGACCGTCTACCTGCTGTTTTTCTTTCTTTATTAGGGCACTTATACCCCACCCTTCTATGTCTGACAAATGAGCCACTCAAGGCACTTATGAACGATGTTTAACACATTTAGCAGTACAATCTGAAGAGAGTTTTTAAGTTCTGTTGAGCATGCTTAGAAATCCTCCCTATGACCAGAAACCCTGATAAGGTAGTGTTTCGGCTTACAGTGAGGGTTCTAAGTATGTTCAACACACTCTTCAGGCATTGGCACTAAATGTACAAAGGTCTGGAGAGCAGCCGGCATATCTGGGGGCATTGGGGCAGGATTGCTTGCTCCTGTCCCCATTTTAATGCAAATGCCAGAACATGGCTATAGAGATGCATATTATCTGCATGCTAGTGACTGCCAATTCCAGATCCCTGAGTGATCTTTTTCAGCAGTTTCATGTAGATGTTGAAGCTATGTGCGACACTATATATATGTTGTAGGTCACTTTGAGTTAACCTGCTGAAAAAAGGACCAATAAATTTAAGAAATAATAATATGCACCAGGAGGAACTAACAGGGTGCTATGTGGCTGTTGTGCACTTCAACTCTGATCACCCCTGAGTGTTCATCTTGCTGGCTGGGGCTCATGGCAGTTGTAGTCCACAAAATCTAGATGACATCACATTGGCTATGCTTTCTTGTTTACACCAAAGGTGAAAATCTTGAGCAGGTATCTCCCAGCACCAGTTCTGAAGTCCGTACTCTGTGAGGGACCAAAGCCACTGTTAATAGAGTGCTCTCAAGCCCCATCCATGTATGCCAGTAGTAGGGAACTTTTGGCCCTCCAAATGTTGCTGAACTACAACTCTCATAATCCCTAGCCATTAGTTATCTTTGCTGATGGAAGTTGAGGAGCAGCAACATCTGGAGGGCTAAAGACTGTCCACACTTGATGTGGGCACATTCCTTAGGGACACAACCCTGGCTAACGTCTTGTACCTATTGACCACAGTTTTGGTTGGTCAGGTTAGGTTTGCTATAAAAATATTCTGATGTATTTCAATCTTCTGTAAACATTTGTATCTTCAAACTGCAAGAAAGAGTTCCAGAGCTGGGTTATCGCCAGCTCAAAATCTTCATATTGAAGACCTTGGCTAGATTTAGAAACTTTTGAGAACAGGCAAGTGGAAACATGCCATATTGGGTTAGACAAGTTTGGTCACTCTAGCTAAGCTCCTTGTCTCCAAGAGTGGCTAATATTAAAATGCTTGAGAGGAACAGGACAATTATCATTTTAACGTCATTCACATTTTGTTCTTGGCAACCAGAATTCATTTACAGTTTTAAAATGAAAAATACTGTTTCCCAAGGAACCTGCTTGCACAAGGTAACTTGAAACCTAGGGTTCACAAATACATTTGCCAGTGAGCACTTTATTTGGGGGGGGGGGGTGTTTAGCAGAGGAAACAGCTTTTTAAAGTTGGCAAAACAAAAATGTAGAGAGCGCCTTTTTTGTTGTTGGTGGGATTAGTATCATGGATTGCTACGCAAACACACTATTCCCTACCCCAGTAAAACCCCTTTTCTGGGCAGGAAGTACCAAAGGGATGTTTTGTTTTGAGAGGGATGTTTGAGAAAATCAAGCATTATGGGCTTCTAGAAACTAGCTGGCTACCTAATCCAGGCCAAATTTGTGAGACCCTGCTTGAAGCTGTGTGAATATTTGGTATTTCAAGTCCATAAACTTTTGGCACTTCTTGTTTTGTCAGTAAATAATACTTACCTTTTTCATAACCAATAAAGATTTTATTATGTGAATGGCCTGTGGCCCAAGCATTAATAAACTACATGTACATCAAACATTTTATTAGAGAAACTGAGAAACTCTTGTGGGGGTGGGAAGCAATGGAAGAGAATGCACATACAGTTTTATGTTTTGTGATAGGATTTCAAAAGTTTTACAATTGAGTTGAAAGGATTTGCTGCTTTCTTCTGCTCTGGATGTGATATTCTAGTGCAATAGCTACTCCTTTCGTACGGTTTAAAAAAACTTGGAAACAATGATTTTTTTTTGTTTTATTTTTTGTTTTATTCTTCATTGGTATATTTTGCATTTAAAAGCTGAAATTCAAATGAAAACTTCAGTTTTACATTTTGAATTCTGGCAGACCACATTCAGATTCCACCTTCTATTGTTCTAATATATTTTGTTCTAAATCTTTCCCTATTTTTAAAAATGAAATTAGGATCTTTTTAATATCCTCTTCACCTCCTTTACTGCTGCTTCCCCTGTTCTGCTATCTCCTCTCCATCTTGAGGTAACAGGCTCTAAAACCGTGGGGGTTTCTCCATGCCACTCATTACTTGCAGCACGCACTCTGGAAAAATCTGAGCCTCATCTGTTCATATACCGACTAGCCATAAATCCAGCAGGCATTTTGTGTCCCCAAAACCCTGGGCTGCTTTTCTGTTTGACTTAGTGGTGTTTTGTTTGGCACTTTAAGAAGTATTGCTTCAAAGAAAAGTCCTCCTCAAGAGGCAACTGAAAGATCATAATGAGCCAGAAAGCAGCAGTGGATTTTCATTGTTTGTACCCACAATACAAGGCTTGCTTTAGGCATTAATGCCATGTCAAAGAAGCATAAGTTTTTGGTAGAATAGTGCGTTTTTCCTTGGTGTCTGCAGTTTGTGTCTTCTGCATAGAGCAGCTACCATGATGTCTAATGTATTCATGGCCACAAGCATGGCCACATCTGCTTACCAAGACCAAGTGTCCCAGCCCAACAGCATGAAGGTCACTTGTTGAGTGCCTTGCCTCCATTAGTCTCTGAGATGCCTCATGGTATGAAGAGAATAAGAGATGAGCGTTGTTTGGGGTGTTATAGCTTTTCGCAAATGACAGAAAACCATGTCTCTTCCATGAGCCCTTTGCTCACCAGCAATTATCCCTCAGTCCTTGAGAATGTGCAGAGGGCTTGAGAAGGGTGGTGTGGGTCTGATCTCATTTGCTCTGAGATTTGGAGAAGCTGAGAAACATCAAGAGTGTCTTACACTGTTTTGGTATTTTTGAGGAAAATCTCACATCTCCCCCAAGCCTTCTGCATTTTCTCAATGACTCTCTGTGCAGAGAATTGGTGATGAGCACAAATAGGAGCTGGCTAGTAAGCCAAGTGGAAATTTTGGGGTCTTTACAAAACCATGCTGCCTTATGCCACCCACATTGCCTTCCACTATGCCGTGGGTGATCCTCAAGAATACTGCCTCTTTTCAACCAGTTCTAAGAGTTGATGCCTCTATGGCTCTTATTTACAAATGCTGGATTCTGCTAGTGGGAATTATGGCTGGCTTCATTCAGCAGAATCCTTAGGAGTTGCACCAACCCTTCTCCATGGTCCCATAGCAGAGAATAGTATCTGTACCTAAATATAGGATCTTTGTCCTCAAAATGACACGCTGAAGCTATTTGAAGGTATGGAGGAATGAGTGGAAATGAAAACACAACACACACACACACACACAAAATAACCACACAAAAGGGAACAGATTTCTCTTGCCCCTGTTGAGTCCACAGTTAGCAAGTGTCCATGGCCATGATGTTGCTATAGGTGTGCCATAGGCTGTGCATTATCTGGATGCATCAAGCCCTGGCAATACGTGTCAGAATTCTTGCAGGACTCTACTTCCGTTGAGCCACTGCATCTCTTATGGACCTTAATATGTTTGCTATAATGGTGTGCTGTCTCCAGGAGATTCCTTTTGCATCACATTCTCAGAAAGAGAAATGTAATGCATCAATTCAGCAATAGAACTTTCTCATTTTAAATAAGTCGGAGTTTATTGTACTATGAAACCTACCCAGCAGACAGTTACTTCCCTATACATTTTATCCTTAAGTCATCGCAGTGAGCTCTTTAATTATTTAGCAATGGCCAATTTGCTAGGGAAGATGGAAGGCGTTCTTAGCTAATAAATTGAGCTGATGACCATTGAAATAGAGTGGTGTAGCCTGCTCTAGGCTGAATAGTACAGTGTTCATCAAAGGCAGTAGAAGAGCATTTCTGAATGATTATCGGAGGGGAGCTTTTCCCAACACGGCAAGAAATATTTTAAAAGAGAAAGATTGTGGTGCTATATTTAGCCACTGGCTACTACCAAGAGAGAGAGAAGCACATGCGCTTTTTTTAAGCGGAAGGAAATACAGGCATCCCAGCTAGATTTTACAAATTTTCTTTCATGCCTTCACATATGAAACATTTTCTCCTGCAGCTCTAATTGCATCTCTTAACCCCAGTCTTCAATATACACAATTTACATACACCTTCACTTGGCCAAACACTTTGTGTGTGTTTCACATGCATATCTTTTAATGTGCCTAAAAAGAAGAGCCAGGCAGTGTGGTGTTGTGGATATAGTGTTGGATTTGCATTTGTCCAGTCATCCATGGATCTCCTTGGGCTCTTGTGGCCTTTGCCACTTTGCGTGGTAGTTGTATGATCTAGGGCAGCCTTTCTCAACCTTGGGTCCCCAGATGTTGTTGAACTACAACTCCCATCACCCCTAGTTAGTAAGGCCAGAGCTCAGGGATGAAGGGACTTGTAGTCCAACAACATCTGGGGACCCAAGGTTGAGAACCGCTGATCTAGGGAGAATCACCCATGTGTTGCTGTCAAGCTCCTGAGGGGAAGAATGAGATGTAAAGTATACGTCAGCCTTTCCCAGCTTTGTGTCCCTCCAGATGTGTTGTATTTACAAAAGATCCCAGCTGGCACAGTCATGGTGGCTGGGGCTGATGAGAGTCGGAATTATACAGCACATCCGGAATATACCATGTTGGGTAAGGCTGATGTACTCACTAAATGAAAATAGATGATAGAAAATTTTATCTTTCTCCTCAAATAAATACTTTATATTAAAAGAATTTCTGCATTTTAGAACTGTAAAATAAGCCAGGACCCCAGAATAGTCTGCAGTGTTAAAGCATAAGCAATAACTGAGCCATAATCCTCCCCCCCCCCACTATAAAAAAGACTCCTCAGCCATTTCCCCAGGGGAGATGGTTTTGGTTCTAGAGTTCTGGCTAGCTTCCATCTTGATGAATAATATATTGTTAGTGATATATTTGGCTCACTCTCAGTTCCCACTTACAATCAGGAAGATTATTTTTGCTTTCAGTTCCTTTAAATGGTGCAGCTTTCCAGCCCAGTGTTGCCAAATCTGCTGTCACACAAAATATGCCAGTGTAGTGGTAGGCTCTGACTTTGGGGTCGCAGGTTGTAATACATCGTGGTGGTTGTTAAAAAAATTCCCAGCTTGGAAGGAAACTTATTTAGTCACTGCAGTGTTGCATCCTTCATTGAAGCCAACTGAGAAATGGAAAAATGAATGTCTAGCTTTTCCCAGGATGCTTTTTTTCCTGTTTTTTTGGTATTTTAATTAAATTACCCTGTTATTTGATGAAACATAGTCCCTTTTTTGTTGAGCTAATTCTTCATTGCCTTGTACTGCAAGCACTTGTTTGAACAGATGTATACTAAAAGCCTCACAGAATCAAAAGACCTAGGTATTTTGGAAGCAGAGTAATTCATTGTGAATGAGTTGATATGCTTTTGCTCTGTGAATTACTCAGTGAATAGATACATTGAAATGATTTACAATGTTACAGGTGTCAGTGTTTTTAGTGGGAAGAAATGCAGTTTAAGAAACTAGTCATTTGAAAAATGCTAAAGTCTATACAGCAATTACCTGATGACATCTATAGTGGAATAATAAGCTATTCTGATATTTCAGAAAGAGACTGGAAGCATCTGAAAGTTTACTGTGTTGGCTACTCTTAAGGCTTACCTCTTTGGTTCTTAGGACCACTGTTTTTTAAGTTCTGTATCAAATTGTCACTTTTTGCATGGTTAAGGCCTACATATAAATCTAAGATTTCAATAAATATTGACACTATGGAGATTGGCAGGGTGTGGGTGGGGGCAGGGAGGAAAGCCTGAAATATATAGAGAATACATAGTCTCCTGTCAAAGCTAAACTTGCTTTATTGTTTTATTCAGCGTAGCACTAAGCAACATGTTTCCAACAGCACAATGATTTTCCCTTCTCCCCTGACACAGGATGCACACGGGAGAAGGAGAGTGGGGATATACTGTTACTGTAGCTTACACCAGCACAACTACGGTATTTTGTTGGCTACCACTGATGTACCAGATTTTACTATTTGATATATTTATGAAATTTGTAAACCCATGCATATTTGTACAAGCAAGGTGGGGAATATATCCAATGCTAGCTAGAGAGATGGGTGCAGATTCTCTGTCCTACGCTACTTAAGTGCTTGCATTAGTGGAAAATAGAAACCACAAAGTTGGTAATAAAGTAAAGTAAGTATAGTATTGGGGCTGAAACTGTTTTGTATAGCAAGTCACCAAATCTCTGCTAATCCTTAATATTGTATGTTACACTTTATAGCAACATTGAAAACATTTGGATGTTGTGTATGTCTTTACTATAGTGTCTACACAGGAATTAACATGAGTGGGGAAACCTGTGGCACTCCAGATATTTTTAGCCTCCCAGCTCCCATTGGTCCCAGCCAGCATGGGCAGTGGCCAGGGAAAATGGGAATTGGAGTCCAACCACATCTGAAGGTTAGCCACCCTGCTGTAGATTGCTTTGCACAAAGGTTTATGTACTACACATTTGTAGTGAGGAAAACTTTGTCTTATGAGCATTCCATTCATTCCAAAAGTGTATATATTTCATAGCAGTTCTTTTTTTCTAGTACAGTGGTACTTGGTTCTTGAACTTAATTTGTTCCTGGAGTCTGTTTGACTCCTGAAATGGTTTGAAAATCAAGGTGCGGCTTCTGATTGGCTGCAGGAGCTTCCTGCACTCAAGCAAAAGCCGTGTTGGACGTTCGGCTTCCAAAAAATGTTCACAAACCAGAACACTTGCATCCAAGTTTGCAGCGTTCGGGAGCCTATTTGTTCGGTAACTAAGACGTTTGGGAACCAAGGTTTGACCGTATTTCTCTTTCGGAAGCATTGAAAAAATATTCAAGTTGATCAGGGGAGAAGGTAAGGGTGCATTACTGGGAGAAGTATCCAACTCTAGAATATATGTGAGGTTGTGGATCTTCTTTCTGATTATAGATGAAACATGGGCCTGGCATTAAATTGGCTTTCTCCAACCTGGTGCCCTCCAGAAGATGTTGGACTACAACTCATATCATCCCTGACCATTGGCCGTGTTAGATGGAGCTGATGGGAGTTTTATTTCAACAACACCAGCTTGGGGAAGGCTGTGTTCATGGCTTCTCAGGAGTGGGTGGGGTGTCTGTATTTTCCAAAATGGATGAGTAGAGTGATCCTTCCTCTTGCACACTCAAATCTCCTCTTATTTTCCCATAGCATCCGATAATAGCCAGCGGTTTCGGGAAACCTGCTTTGCATTTGCCCTGACTCCACAGCAAGTGCAGCAGATCAGCAGTTCCATGTAAGTGGTAGTGATCTTTTGACACCTTTTAGTCCTGTGCATCTGAATTCTGAAAACGCATAAACCATTTTAGAGTGTGTGTGTGTGTGTGTGTGCATGTGCATGTGCATGCGTAACTGTAAGATTGAAAAACAAGACAGATGTTTGGAATTTAATAACCAAAAGTCAGCTAAAAGAGAGTGGTTAGAGTAGAAGTGCAAGGGAGAGCTACAGTAATTTGGAAAAGGGTTTTTCTGTATGAGTAAATCAGGAGGGATTTGGAGATGGAGTGTCCGTCATGGAAGTGAGGACATATTTTTATTTATTTACATGTTTTAGGGGTTTATACCCTCCCTTTCAACAAACCAAAATTGCAAGAAGAACTGTTAATCATGCAACACACTGACCCAGTGGTCCCATGGTATAGTCTGAAGGCACATGAGGCCACCACCTGGCTGCAGCTAAGCAGGTCCAGGTCTGGTCAGTGCCTGGATGAGAGACTACTTGGGAGCCGCAACTTTGCTCCCCTGGATTCCATGTCAGAAGAAAGGCTGGATATAAAATGTAAGAAAATAGGTAAGTAAGTAAGCAAGGAGTGTCAGAGCAATCAGTAGAATTAAAACAGGTTGGATTAAGAGGCTCAGGAAAATAAAAGAGCTTGCCTGGAGAGCCTCCCAAGATGGATCCCAGGCTTTTTGAGTGTGTTGAAGCGTAGGCCTGTTTCCCAAAGCAGCATATGAAAGCCCATTAGAGTCCATTGCCTGAGTCGTTTAATGAGTGCTGGCCCAAAGCTGTCTTTATGGAATTGCTATTATGTGTTCTGTTTGTATAATTGGGCAAAGTGATACAAGTTACAGGAAGCACTGCAGAGGTCAGTTGCCCATGTACTGGATCAGATCAAAGGTTCATTTGCTCTAACATCCTGCAAAGGTTGGGGTGTGTGTGTGTGTGTGTGTGGACAGTAAGGTATGATCCTGGCAAATAAGTCCAGTTCTGGTCAGTGACTCAGCATAGACTGTGAGTGACATGTTTAACTTTTCAGACCTTTAAATACTCAGATCTTGCATTGGTTTATTGTAATGTACAGTCTTTAACTGATGTCTAATGTCTTTGCTAGGGATATTTCTGGAACCAAATGTGACTTCACTGTGCAGGTCCAGCTAAGGTATTGTTTCCCTACAATTCAGTCTTTGTTTTGGTGGACTTTGCCCCCCCCCCAAATCTACCAAGGATGGTTGAGATTTGCATATATGATCATGCTTATTTTACATAAATTTTATTTGCCCTGAGACCTCCGGGTATAGGGTGGTATATAAATAATAATAATAATAATAATAATAATAATAATAATAATAATAATTATTATTATTATTATTATTATTATTATTATTATTATTATTCTGTTTCCAATAATTGTGGAAAGAAGCACAATAACTCTATGCACTGTAAGCTCCATGCACCCGCCCTTCCCAGTAATATTGATAAACAGAGAAGCAGCAGCTCCTCATTACTTCCTATGTTGCTTTTACTTGCCTGTGGCAGAAGAATTGGCTGCTGCTTTGATTAATTCTGTCATTATCTGCCAGAGGAGGACTTGCACCTTGGTGTGTGTGTGTGTGTGTGTGTGTGTGTATGCACCTTCAGGGGGGAGGCTGTATGTGTTGTGGTTGAGAGTGCTTGATGCAGCCCAGTAGCCATTTCTAAATCAATGAGACCTAAAGCCCCAGAATGATGCTCTGTGCTAGTAGCTATGCCTCTTGATATCTGTGTGTCTTAATTGCATCTGACACGCTTGTCACTTTACTAGCCCCTGATTCACTTGTGGCCCCACAACTCCTCTTCCCTCTTTCCACCCTGAAACAGGATCTTGTTCAATGGATTCAAGGAAGACAGAGACAGGGAAAGATTGTTCACTTCTACCTTGCTTTTTGCTTAACACCTTCATGTGCAAACATTAGCCTTTTAAATCCATGTCTGAGTTTCAGATTGAACTAAAGGCAGGTGATGGGGAGAATCTAAACTTCACCCTCTTTCCATCCCCCAATTTGCTAGCTGTTGATTTATTAATGTGGGGTATAATTGAGTCTCCTCAGGAGCATGTAATTTCATTCATTCTGTTTAGTGATGTTTGTTGAAAGGGTTGTAGCAGCCTCTTCCTCTGAATTTAGCCCTCTGCCTCTTGAGGTCTTATCTTTCTTTTGTCAGCATCTTGGATAGGGAGGTGCCTGCAGACCCACAGAGGAGAATCTAGCTCGTGCAGCAAGCACTGATATCAGGAAGATGAATGGAATTGGAGTGTGGCTGAACTGAAGCTCTAGAATCTTGACTGTGTGCGCCAGCAGTAATTAGAGAGAGCTGCAGCCACGGCAGCTGTGGAGGTGGAAGAGGGAACAATAGGAAGGAATATCGCCATTGGTTGTAAGCAGCTTTCATAGGACTATGTTAGGTGGAAGAAGCCTGTGACAGGCTGCCTGCGGCACGAGCCCTTAACCACAGGGGTTACATGCAGGATCCATGGTGGAATCTAGGGGATGGCTCAGAAATACTTTTTAATGTCTTTCTGTTTTACTCTGTAGTTTAGTTGGGTGCACCATCCAGAGAAGTTTTATGATATGAGATGGCATACAAATGACATAAATAAAATTTGGTTGGGGGCTTTAAGCAAATCCTCTTCCCAATGGTGGCGATACCTTTTTAGGTCATCCAGTGATTGAACTAGAGGACATGGCGCTCTGATGTGCATACAACAGGTGTTTCCCCATTTTTGCCTTGGGATGGGGACTGCTCTACACAATCTGTGGAAGCCTCCATACGCGTATAAGAGTGTGTCTTTTCAGAAACATCTGTCATTCGGGGAATGAAGCTTTTGTGCTCCCCTCTGGGGGCCCCAGTCTTGCTTCTCTTCCAATAGGAGTCTGTAGCCTGTCTGATTTATTAGCTTTTGAGGCCCCCAGGTTTCAAAGTCTGAAATATTTAATTCAGATTATACCTTACACACTTGGTAATTGGATGCAAAATAAGATGTATGTAGATTTTCTTAGCTTACATAATTGTGTTTTTTTCTTTCTTTCTTGGAGTGGGGTCTTTGCTACCATATTGACTCACGTAAAGTTGTGATTGTGTATGTAAAGTGAGAAATTGTGGGCTTACTGTACAGTGATAGAGCTGGTGGAAGCATAGCTGTCTGGCCTGGGCTGATGGTATTTGTTGTCAAAACTATCTGGAGGGCATCAGATTAGTGAAGGCTGCTTCAAAGCACTATGGGACACTGGCTCACAGATAATGATATTTCCCCATGTCACTTGTAGTATTTACGCACCCTGTATAGAATTTAATATAAAATGTCCCTGAACTCACTGTCTTGTCTTTAGGTTTTGCTTATCTGAGACCAGCTGCCCACAGGAAGATCACTTCCCACCAAATCTTTGCGTGAAAGTTAATGGAAAACCATGTAGCCTTCCTGTGAGTATCCTCAGAAATTTGGCCAATAGTTAAAGATGCTTTCTTGGGGGGAAAAAGAAAGAAATTGTTTGGGGGATATTGAAGTGAATAGTGGTGTCTTGAATTGCACCGGATAATTCAAGGCAATGCTACCAAAGTCTTGTATTGAAAGATTCAACAAGTGACACACAAGAAAAGCAAATGAGCTCTTCTGTGACTCCCACTTAACAATGTTTCATTGCCATTTGCCATTCATACCCTCGCTCACATATAGACTGGGGTCTAGGGAAATTTAAAGAGAGCAGGAGTGGGAGATCCTGAGAGGGACTTTGGAATCGTTTTACTCTGTACTTCCTGTCCAGTTTGCTCCTCCTCCTGAGAGGTTATAGGAGGATATCAGGGACTGGATGTTGTTTCCCATTCATTAAGAGATGGAAGGCAGTGAGTAAGGGGAGGCACTGGTCATTGGGCATCAGGTGCCTGCATCTCAACCTCAGTTCCCTATCAATAAAAGGGATATAACTGACTTCTGGAAGGTCATTCAAGGTCAAACAAGGTGGCAAAAGAGAAGTTGCTTTGCATATTCACGGTGATGTGTGTGTTGTTTCAGGGCTATCTTCCACCAACCAAAAATGGGGTTGAACCAAAGCGACCTAGCAGACCAATCAACATCACCTCACTTGTGCGGCTGTCCACGACAGTACCAAACACAATCGTCGTCTCGTGGACTGCAGAAATAGGAAGAGTGAGTTACAGTTGGCTATCAGAAGGGTGGGACGGAGCTGGGGCTGTATGCATCTGTAGAAATTCATGGAGTTTGACTAGTACTGTCAAGATTTAATGCCTTTGTGGAAATCTTTCTGTAGTTTCTTACGCTTTTATGTACTGACTATATCTTAGTTTACCTTGCTACATTTCAGTAGGGACCCTGAATGGACTGTATGTAGACGTGTAAGAGAGATATGGAATATAGACAGATTTATTTATGTATTAAATTTGTTAGTTGTTTACGAAAAAAGATACATAAATTAAAACCAGGGTGGAAAAACCATTAAAACACCCCGTGCATTCTCAAAGGCCACGTACAGTTAAAAGCCAAAGGTCTGGTTAAAATGAAATGTTTCTGCCTGGTGCCTGAAAATATTCAGCGATGGCACCAGGCGAACTTCCTTGCGGAGAGCATTCCACAGATTGGGAGCCACCACTGAAAAGGCCCATTATTTTATTGTCACCCTCTGCACCTCCCATGGAAGTCCATGGAAAAGGGCCTCAGATGTCGATTTCAGGGACCAGGTTGGTTCATATGGGGACAGGCAGTCCTTGAGGTAATGGGTCTGAGCCGCATAAGGCTTTGTAGGTCCTTGATTGAGAAACAGAAAGCTTAGATAAGAAGATGGAGAAAGGATGTCAGTATTGGATTTCCAAAGACTTACTGTAAGCAAAAGAAGAAGCAATCCCAATGCCATTGCTTGACTCCATGCAATTAACATTTAGAGCCCCCACATAAGTTAAAGGGTCATAGAGCTGCATGGTACATTCAGTCCGGTAGCCACAAGACTCAAACATGATTGCCTTCTGGAACTTGTAATTAATTCTACAAGGTCTCATAGTGGGTGTTAGTATTTGCAATACCATCTGGGACTTTCAAACACAGATTTCCAGTCTGGATCAACGTAATTCAGGTAAAGGCATAATAACCTTGTTCCAGCTTCTGTGCCATGTGACTTCTCTTCCCCACCCCCCAAAATTTCCATCAAAACTTGCTGTGGGCAAGTTCCACGCTCTGTAGATTCAAGCTGTCAGTAAATAATGCTGTTAATTAGCAGCTCTTGTCTTTTGCCCTAATTGAAGCATTAAATAAACATGTAGCCCTCTACAAGTTTGATGGGGGAAACATTTTTAATAACATACTAAGCAATGCTTAATAAAGAAAGGTATGAGTTTGTTATATCTGGCACTTCTTTTTTTAAAAAAGCAATGGTATCTACAATTATGGAAGCTGGACAGAATTGGATTCAGATTCCAGCAGGATCCTTTGTGCTTCTAAAGACCCTTGCCTTGAGAGATTTGAGCTCAGGAGAATAAGGCTTTTAGATCAGAGGATGTGGCTTCTAGGCAGCCCTGAGTCCCCAGGTTAATTTTTTAAAATTAACCACTATCACCCTCCTCTGCTTTCAACTCGTTTTGAGGCTTTCAGGCAAGGCAGCAGGAGATTTAGCTCTAATGTCTCTAGCAAAGACAGCTTGTTTGGAGTTCTTAAAAGTAATTTCTGCTACACAGAGCAATGCACTATTGGTCAAACTTTCATAGCATACACGGAGGGAGGAGGAGCACACCAACAACAGGAAGGTGGGAAAGCCAGTAAGGTGCACACATATTTTGATAAGAAATCAGCATCTTCAGCTGTCTTTATTGGGGCAATCTGTGGAACACAAGCTTTAAAAGTAAATAAACTTTGACTGCATCACTAAAAATTCAACGCCTCCTTTAATGGAATGTCATCACAACCAACATCTTGAACAGAAGGAGTGACGATAGGAACCCACTAACATACCATCTTGCCTCAATAGCCGAGTCTCTTGAAGAATCAGGTTTTTCTGTTTTCTGGAAAATGTAATTGGCAAACTAAGAGTACTGTGATGTCCATGCCTTCAGAATTGGCTAATTTTATATGGGTGAATTCGAAGAGAAATTGATTCATTCACCTGACAATCTATTCATTGAAACTGTTAAATGGTGGTGACGTATATAGGTTTTTCTACTTTGGAAGTGGATGTTTCTGTACCATCTGCTTATTATATTTGGATTAGCTGAATAGATAATTTTATTTTTCGCTTCTGTTGTATTCTGAGAGTAGCCAAATTATTTTTAGATGTTTATGCCAAAAAGAATGGCAGATATAGATAATAAATAAATGAAACTGCCAATTTCTTCTTTGAAGTTACAAATCATTTTCCATATAGTCACTATTTACAGCATAGGAATTCTGTAAGACAGTGCTAGCAGGCTTGCATTTGGAGTAAATCAATATATTTATTACTTTGTTTCTGATGTAACAGATTTACTTTTTAATTCCCCCGCATTGACTTTGAAGATATGTTTAAATTAACTTTGCTATCAGTGCCAATACATTTTGAAGCTGTTTGTAAACCACAGTTTTTACATTATTCAATGTTAGTGTTGCATGTGCTGGTACAAGAATATCTTTCTTAAGCACATTATAAAATATAAAAGAACTTTATGTTTTAAATGTTATTAGAGAAAATGGGCTTGTTTTGCCCTTGATTTTTTTTTTTACAAAGTGTTTTTATAGGACTATATTGTAGTAGTAATACATGCTTATGGTTAGTATTTTTAAAGCTTCTTTTACATTTGTGATATGCTTGTAACTGTACTTACACCTTATGCCTTTATGTCTCCTCCAAAGACTTCAGTATGCCATTGTTCTGCCTGCCTGCCAAACTGTGATCAGTTGGTAGATTTTGGAGTGGGGAAGGGGAACATGCTGAGTTTCCCTAATGGCCACAATTGTTGAGTTAGTCATTGCAATATTATTATCATTGGGTGATAATAAGTCTCATTTGGACAGACTTTTTTTTGGTGTTCTCTTATTCCAAATTCACTGCCAACTGTGAGTTGATAAGGTGAAAGGCTTCATGCAGGGCATGCCTACTCTTATCCTGATTCTTCGCACAAGGTCTGTCTTTCGACCCTGAGCAAAAAAGTAAAAGCGCCTTCCATTTTTTTCACTGCTGGAACTGTGTAGACATAAATGAGAGTTGTGTTGCACACGTTGCCAATGAATTCTGCCTCTGGTTCCTGAGGGCTGGAAAAACAGGTGGGTGGGTGGGATTCGGACATGTTAAAATAAGACACATGCTCACTGGCCAAGCTGATTCTCATTTATTCTTGCTTTTTTCTATTCAGAATTATTCTATGGCAGTCTACCTTGTCAAGCAACTGTCGTCTACAGTCCTGTTGCAGAGGTTACGAGCGAAAGGCATCAGGAATCCTGATCATTCTAGAGCACTAAGTATGTCCACTTCATGCATATTCCTAATATAAATGTCCAGATAGATAGACAGACACAGTGATAGCTATTCCTCATGCAGTTAATGCTGCTGTTTGTGATGAGGGCTTGAAAAGTTCAAGGAGCCCAGAATGAAGGTTCTCTCCATGCTCTGATAATTCTGCCGCATCTGGGGTCCACAGCTTCTGTGCAGCCCAGCTCTTAAGTTTCCTTTGCAAAGAAAAAACCTCAGAATATAAAGCCTCCTGAACTGGAGTGGGCTGGTCTGCATGCTGTTTTTTTGGGGTTGCTGAATCTTGGAAGTGAATGAGTGTGTGTGCTGGATTTAGGATTACCCTTTATGCAGCCAGTGAAGTGGACTCTGGTCCACAAAAACTTAAGTCATAATGAATTTACTAGTCTCTTAGGTGCCACAAGATGCTTTATAGTTCTTTCTGGGTTGGTGTTTATTCCAGACCTTTCTCTCCTTTTGCTCATTAGTTGGTCTCAGTCTAGGTCCGTTTCTGCCTCCATGACTTTCTCTCCCTTTCCCACCTTCAGTATCCCATGGGTGAAAGGTCAGTGCCTGGTGTCTTGCCAGCTGATCTTGGGGCTTCTAAGGTGGCAGAACTTCCTAACTCCACCTACAGCAAGTGATGGTTTCTCCAGTTAGGATTCCTGTGCTGCTGATCTTTCCAGCCTTTTCAACCAATGTGTCTGATGGATCTTTTAATAGTTCTTTTGTTCCTCTCCCCACCCCCATTTCTTCTTTCCTTGACAGTCAAAGAGAAACTAACTGCAGATCCTGACAGTGAAATAGCAACAACCAGCTTAAGAGTTTCTCTTCTATGCCCAGTAAGTCTTAACTTCTCTAAAGTGGCTTTATTTGCTGTAGCAATGCCAATTTGAATAGAAGTTGAAAACCCAAGGTTAATTGATGCAAAGGGTCTTGGTGTTCAGAAGGGCAGAAGTCTGAAACTGGCAATATCCTCTTGTGAGAAGGCCAGGTAATTGGTATGGAGCAGTCTCCCATAGCCTACAGCTCTTGTCAGCCTCAGCTGCCTGTAGAATGGGGCAGATCAAGTCAAATTTTAGCAGGAAGGATCTCTTTCCACTGTGAATGTCAGAGACAGCCTTGTCCAAGTTGCTGTGCCCCTTGCTGGATGTTGCAGTCCAGCAACATTGGGGGGGGCACCCAAAGGGTAGCCAACCCTGTCCTAAAGCAACCTCATTTTCCTGCTACCTGATAGTGGGGCATCATTGCCAGTCCTTGACTTGTAAATGGGACAGATAATTTAGCTTAGATGTATCAGAGGCTGTCCTTCGTCATGCTGAATGTGACAGTGATAATTCTGTAAGTTGCTTTACAGAGGTGAGAGGTATTTTTCTCAATCGGAGCACACAATCCCAGAGATGAAACCTGTGAACTCTGAGGCTGTGAAAATGGTTCTGTAGTGTATGGTTTTTAAAATAGGACTTGGACCAAATTGTGACTTGAGATATTGGGCAATATTTACACCAGAGGTGTTGATCAAAGAGACTCCACTGGGAAGATCATATTGGGGAGGTGGACTGATTGCTGCTCATGCAGACAATGGAAGGAGAGTGTGTCTTCCACTCTTATGTGTAACCTGAATCTCTTGCTTGACTTACCTGGAGTTACATGATTTAAAAATGCATCTCTGTTAAGCAGAGTCCTTTGTTCTTTTTTTGTAAATCAAGGCATAAAAAGAATGCTTTCGCTTTTTATTTTAATAGCTTGGTAAAATGCGGCTGGCGATACCCTGCAGGTCCCTGACTTGTTCACATCTGCAGTGCTTTGATGCCACTTTATATATTCAAATGAATGAGAAGAAACCCACCTGGGTTTGCCCTGTGTGCGACAACAAAGCTCCTTATGAACACCTAATAATTGATGGGTAAGTACTTTTTGGAAGCCAGTAAAAGCTGGGTATAGTGAAGCAAGTAATGTGCCTGGAAATATTTTTGCCCTTTTTGTAAAGGTCTGAAACCACTGAGGTTGTGCTTGTGTGTTTTTGCCACCTCTGATGGATTTCAGAAGCATGAATGTTCCTTATGTGCAAATTCCTCCATGCTTTATGGGTGAGTTTCTAAGGAGGCTCTTTTTTAATAGGTTGTTTATGGAAATCTTGAAATACTGCACAGATTGTGATGAAATTCAGTTTAAGGAAGACGGAACCTGGGCTCCTATGAGATCAAAAAAAGAGGCACAAGAGGTGACTGCATCTTTTAATGGAGTGGAAGGTGAGTTACTGAAGTCGACTTGCTAAACTGCTCTGTTCCCGCTTTCTGACTTTTTCATTTTCTCCTCTTTGTTCTGGCTCATGATTTTGGTGCTTTGTAAGTGTGTCATTCTTAAGTGCAGACCTTACAAAGCTATCAAGTCCTCTTGAGGCACACTGTTCTGGAACAGGTTGATTATCTAGATCAGCTTTGGGTTGATTTGGAGACCTCCAGATGTTTTGGATTACAACTCCTTTCAGCCCCCAGCATCTTATGGCTGTTTAACTGTATTTTAACACACACACACACGTTGCAATTACCAATTGGGACTTCAGCACTGGACTGGTCTCTTTCTAGGTTGCTTAAGTTCTTCTGTGGATCATCAAGTGTCCTCTCATCAGTCAAGCAAAAATAAGAAAGTTGAGGTGATTGACTTAACCATTGACAGCTCATCGGATGAAGAAGAGGAGGAGCCATCGGCCAAGAGGAGCTGCCCTTCCCTGTCTCCTGCATCACCCATTAACAATAAGAGGTGAGGAGACACTTAGCTGCCTTGGGAAGTGGTGGGCTGCAGCTCAGAGCCCTCGATGTGATGCTGTGTAGGCAGAGCTCACTGTTTCATTTCATGGAACTTGTAAGCCATCAAAACCTTTCAGCTTAAAAGCATTGTATTGCATTCAGCTGAAGTTATGTTCCGAGAAGACTCTCTGAAATTAATGGACCTCGGTCAGTCAGATCCATTAATTTCAATAGGTGTGTTCTGATTATGAGTAACATGGAATGCAGTCAGTGGCATTTTAATGGCAAATGTGGCCCTTCTGTTGCTTCTTTTACCCATAAGAAAGAAAGTTGTTACGGTTCTGGCAAAAAGACTGTATCCAATGCATTTTTACAACAAATAATAATTGAGAATTTCCCTGAGGCAGTACAGTTTCTGGGCCTATAACAAGTATTGGGACAATTGTGGAAGCTAGATGACACCTCTGACATTGTAACCAAGGTGATTAACTAATCAAAATACAATAGGGTATTGGCATGAGTGTATTTAATATAACCGTATATTTTGTTTTGGGAAGTGTGGAAATACCCTACTTCAAAAAAATGCCTTTAATGATGAACTAATTGTACAGAGTCTTTAGGGATACTGCAGGAGGAGTCTGCAGGCCCCATCTTCTAAACTCAGGCTTCTGCTTCTTAGCATTTCAAGTATGCCACATCAAGTCTCTCCTGTTTCAAGAACCCCGAGCCTTCCGGCTGTTGACACAAGCTACATCAACACGTCACTTATACAAGACTACAGGCACCCGTTCCATATGACACCCATGCCTTATGACCTCCAAGGTAGGTTTCTGACAGGACAAACATCATAGATAATAGTAATACCTGAAATTACTGTTTGGATATTTTAACTTTTTAAGAATGTTTCAATTGTTTTCAGAAGGCTTTTAAACATATTTCATATTATTGATATGTTTGCTGCCCTCGGCTTCTTTGGGTGGAATATAAACTGAATTAGTTACTGTAATTAGTAGTAGAGAAGCAGCCACCACATTACTGAGTGTGAGGTATTTGCCTTGAGTGATGGAGCCTTTCACAACCTTGCTACTAATGTCCTTTTAAACTGATGGTGTTGGGGGTTGAGCCCACAATCTAAGATATGCAGAGCATGGTCCCTACAAGGTTTGGCCCCTTTTCATGGCTTCACAAGGCCTGTCACCAAAGGTTATAGCAAAAAAACCAACATACTTAACATATTTTTCTTTTTCCTGTTCCTAGTTTAAAAGAAGCACTGTTTGAGGAAGGCCGGAGGCTTAGCAAGAGTGATGAGGATCTGTGCTATATTCTGCTTAAAGCTGTTTGATTTTGGGGTGTGTGTTTTGAGAAAATGAACCTGTTTCATTTTGCCTTTTTAATAGGACTGGACTTCTTCTCTTTCTTACCAGGAGACAATCAGGTAAGCTGCTAATGGGAGGCAGGAAATGATTCTAGAACAGTCACAAAGGGGAGTAGTTTTGATCCAATATAGGGAGAATTTCTTCTTAATACAGTATCCCAAATTGAAAATGTCAAGTGGCTGAAACCACCAGGCAGTATTATAAATTATTTTTGATGTGCTAGAATATCTTTGCCAGAATACATTATTCTAGCATTGATTTCCATCACTGAGGGGAGCAAGCCTGCACAACTGGGATTGCACGGCAAAAGTATTGCTTAAAACTGATCATTTAACTTGTTTTTTAAAAAGCATTCAGGTCTTTTTCTTCCTTGAGGAAATGCTAAAGGACTCTGTGTGCATTTTGCCAGTAAAGTCTAGTAAATAGGAAGTGGGGCTTCTCCCCACAGTCAAGGTCTCACTTCCTCCCCATTATACTGCCTCCTCTGATTTCAGTAATCCTCTCAGTGAAACCTTGAGCCTGACCTTTTTCCTAGAGCATGACTGCAGAAAACCAGTATTCTTGGGGCACTTAGTTCTGTGTCCAATTACTGCACCCAACAAACCCAACATGCCTGTGATCTGCATGCAGGAGTTTTGATGACCCTTTTATTTATCATTTATTATTATTTCAAAAAAATTATACACAGCTTGAGTGTATAAATTGTATCAAAGCGGTTTACAATAGTAAAATCAGTTTAAAATGTTCAAAAAGAAAACAAAACCAGCAACAATCTGAAACCAGTTTAAAACATGCACCAACATTCTACATGTCTGGGTAGACTTGACAAAACAAAAATGTTTTTAGTGGGTGCCAAAAAGAATACAGTGAGTCGGCAGGGAGTTCCAAAGTGTAGGTGCTGCTATATTAAAATGCAGGTTTCGTACAAATGTGGAGCAGGTATAATTACATGGCACCTGTAACAGTGGCAGTTCTGGAAAGAAACTGAGCTGCCCAGAAGTACTTGGAATCCCCTCTTCGTTGGCCGGTAGCCCCCTGGCCTTTTAACCCTTGTGGACCCACCTCTTTTGTTTTATCTATTCTGTGCTGGTTTTGCTTGGAACGGCTTTTACTTGTCTTTATCATTGTGTGCGCATATTGCTGCAACCCACCCTTACGGTGAAGGGCGTGAAATAAAAACAGTGGAGTAGTAGCAAAAACATGCATGAGTACCGTTTATTAAAACCTGCTCTCCAGTGCCTCACAGCTGCCCTTTGTCCTCCTTCACATCTCCAGCATTATAGCACTTCTCTTCTGGCCGCTGCAGCCGCCGCCGTGTCTGCTTCAGATGACCCAGAACTTTTGCACTCCCGGTTTTTCCCCTATGCTTCGTCTCAGATGTTCCTGGATCAGTTGAACGCAGGAGGGAGTGCCACCCTTCCAGCCACTAACGGCAGCAACAGCGGCAGCAACAGCAGCCTCGTGTCCTCCAACAGCCTGCGAGAGACCCATGGCCACCCCGTGGCCAACAGAAGTAACACAGACCCAGCCTCTCTCTTTGGCGTCATGCCGGATATCATTTCCTTGGACTGAATCTTGTTGAGTTTTCACTGGACTAGCTAGAGGAGAGATCTGGGGTTTTGTTTTATCTTATTTTGTTTAGAAATGCAGACGAGCTTTTCCTTTTTGTAGGGGAAAAAAATATTAAGATATGTACAGAGAACAAAACTATATTTTCAGTTGTACTTTTGTATATAAACAAATATGGCTTGACTGGTAAAAAAAAATGACAAAAGCTCCCAACCTAGATTTTTGGATACGGAAGATTTTACACCACCCTTTCTGTCTCGAGTGTTCGTTTGTTTTAAGGCTTTGATTTTTAACTGCATCACTTTGTTTCTTCACAGTGATATTAATGGAAAAGTAATGGAGTGATTGAAGCTTTGAAAAGTTCTGGGAGGCTTCTAGTTCCAGGGAAGACAGATGGCACCCACAATAACTGGAGGGAATGGTTTTCCTCCTTAGGGCACAATCCTCTGGGAATATTTTCCTGCACAAGCACCATTGAAATGAATTAGTCTTGTGCCAGTGGATCAGGCCCTCTCTCTTTCTTTGTAATTTATGTCAATTCCACAGCATTCTCTGCCTGCTAAACTGGTTGTGTGGCTTCTTGGAATGTTCTTTCAGCTTTTTCTTCTGGTTCCGAACTTCTGTTCGGAACCTTCCTTGTTCCTTCACCAGACACCATATTGTTCTGTTTGTGTGTTCATCAGTTCTCCTCATGGGGGAAAAAATACCCACACTCCTGCATGTTGAAGCATTACCATTGGAAGGTCTCTCCGCTTTTGCATGAGGCAAAATGGCTTCTTAAAATCCTGCTGCCATAAAGGCATCGGTGATCCTTTCTTGTATGTTAAATGTTCTGTGTTAAAGACTTGCTTTCTTGAGGTCATTCGACATTGGCCTAACACTCAAACTTCCTTCCCCGGGACTTTAAAAATCTCTTTTGTGAAACTCCTACATCGCACTGTGCTATCAGGACTTAAATGAGATGATATAATTTGAAAAAGATGTATTTTGCAGCGGATAATAACAAATAGCACGCAGAGTCCTTTTTGCAAGCATATTTGAACTATAGGCTCCAATCCTACGCACTTGTGCTTCAGAACACACCTGCATCAGATTGGGCTATATTAGTGGCCGAACCCCACACAACTCTTTTTTTAAGTTCAAAGTCCTTCCCCCTTTCCTTCAAATTTACCAAAATTTGTTAAAATCTTGAGGGTGATCCACCCCCCCACCTGCTTATTGGCTTCAAAATAATTATTGAATGATTTTGGCTTCTTCTGACTGAGCATGTGAAACTATATTTAATTCTCCTTTAGTGTTTGTGGGTCTCCCCCCCCCCCCGACTACCATGAAACCTGTATGATTAATTAGGAAAGAGAAACTTGGGGATTATTTAAACACTTCCTTTTTTACTAAATGACAGAACATGTAAATAGAGAGAAAGGGAAACTGTTCATAGTACATGGGAGGAAGAAGGGGAGGGCCAAACAGCCATGTTGATGTATCCCAGAGCCCTCATTGGAGTGCAGATCTGTTCTCTGCTGTGAAAATACTTTATAGCTAGCTTTTAAAAATCTAGGTTTACAACAAATCAGGAATGGATAGGAAGGAGGGAGGTAGCAGGGTTGGTTATAGTTTTTTCTTTTTTTGCTATACTTTATCAAAGACCATGTTAGCGATTTCTTTAAACCATAGCTGCAGAAGTTAGTATCTTGTCCCCCCAGCTTTGTTTTCAAAATTGTTTTTAAGATAAACTTTGCATTGATATCAAGCCACCACTTTTTAATAGGAAACAATCATTTCTTTTCAACTAATTGAGAGACAGTATAAATGTTCTAAGTGGGTTTTCAAATGTCCCCTTCGCCATTTTAAAAGCTGACTTGAATTTTTAAAATGTTTGTTCATATGTATATGTGTGTGTATATATGTATTTATAGATCTCTTTCTGTGTGTGTGTCTCAGTGTGTCTGTTTCATGCATGTGAATTCCATTACTGTCTGGCTGAAATGTTTCCTTCGACTATAATTTATTAAATGTCAGTAAAATCTAAATAAAAGGAACACAAAAGAGGAATCCTTTCTAAGTTCAATCTAGCTTGGAGGCATCAGAAACTGATTTCTTTTTTTAAAAGTATAATGAAACTGGCTCAACTTAATATAAAATGTGGTCCCATTTTGTTGCAATTGGAAGGATCATTCCAAACACTGAAACAATTGGAGATTTGCTAACTTTGGAAAGTCTGGTCACAGTGTAGTTGCAGGAGTCAAAATTGACAAGTGTTCTGATGAAACCCTGTAGCTGATGCTCTGCTTCTTAGCTTAAGGTGAATGCTTTATATCAGGCACTTAAACGTGAGTCTGGGTACCACCTGCTAAATACATTGTATGATGTGGGTCTTGTAGCTTGCTTTGAATGCAGATGGCTCCAGCTTCAGTCTCCACCAACTCCATGTAGAGCTGGGAAGGTCCCCTGGAGAGCTGCTACCAGTCAGTGTTGACAATATTGAGCTATATGGACCAATAGTCTGACTCAGTATGAGGCATCTTCCTATATTGTTACCTGGAATATGTGGTACAGTCAAGTGCATGCAGATGATGGGCTGCAATTGAGTGTATTTATGACCCATTTATTGTCATGCGATGCAAGCATATATAAGTGTGCACTTGGCTACAGCATCTACACAAGGCTCCCCCCTACTCACCAAATGTATCTACTGCAACTCAAATGGTTTTTATCTGCATGTCTGTCGAGATTTTTCTACATCTGACAAAACAACTGTCGAGTCAGAATTTTAGGAGACTTTCCAACAATTCGTCAGGCTTCAAGGAACGCTGTACTCTGCTTTCAGTGCTGTTTGGTGTGTTTGAATGCTGGAAGTAATATTGTCCTTTGCAGTAAATGGGAACTGCCTGAGAGTGCAATTATCTTCAGTGTGACTTGACTGAATGGTGTTTTGGGGTGGGGGAGGATTTTGCCCATCCTCTTTCTTAGCTTGTGGGTGCTCGATAAAGATCTAGAACCGTGTAAGACTAGAAATCTTCTAGGACTGGTTCAGTTTTTTTAAGTCCAGTTAATTGTGAAATTAAAAGGTACCTGCTACATTGAGCCCACGGGTTTCCATGTTTTTCTCTCTCTGATAAGGTAAATGACACTTCTCATCACGGTGGGCAGTAGGGAGTGGGCATTGTACTTGCAGTTTGGGAATGAGAAATTTAAAAGCATTACAAATGAGACAAGGCACACAAAAAACAAAGGTCAGTCAGTTAATGTTTAATGTGGAGAGCGCTTGAAAATTTAAGGTAGCAAACCATTGTTTCTATGTCTTTTCCTGCTCCTCCTGTCCTTCATACTAAGTACAGTGGTGCCTCGTAAGACGAAAAGAATCAGTTCCGTGATTCTCTTCGTCTAGCGCAGTGTTTCCCAACCTTTTTTGGGCAAAGGCACACTTGTTTGATGAAAAAAATCTCGAGGCACACCACCATTACAGCCCCGTGACGTCAGCGCGCAGCGTCACGCCGGGAGGGACGCACGAAAGTGTAAGTTTCAATTTTTTTCCCTCCCCCTTGCCGGGGAACCTCCAAGCTTTGGGGGTGGGGGGGGAGGAGGCAGCAAAGCGAGGCAGGAAGGAGAGCGCGGCTTGGCTGGGTGAGCTTTGGCAGGGGCAGGGAATGAGAGCCGCGAGGCGGGCGCTGCGGACGGAGGCGCTGCCCGCTGAGCTCGCAGGCAGGCTGTGATGGCCTGGGATTCCGATTCGGAGGATGAAACAGAGGAATCCCAGCCTGCACAGGAGTCCCCGCCTCCAGGGCCGGCTGAACTGGGGCAAGGCCTAGATGCTGAAGAGCCTGCACCTGTGGCAGTGCAGCAGGAGCTGGCCCCAGGTGAAGTCCTCCTGGCCCCAGAGGGGCCTGATGACTCAGTGGCCACAGGTGAGCCTCCTCCAGGGCTCAGTAACCCTTCGGCCTCTCCTGATCTGCAGAGGCTTAGGGCAGAGAGGCGAAGGGAACTAGTTGCCCCCAGGAGGAGTGCTCGCCTTAAGGCCAGAGTAGGCGGGGGTCGGCCTCCTGTTCCCGACCATCCGGTGTTCCTGTTACCTGCTCAGCCTTCTGTTCCAGCGTTCCTGTTCCCCGCCCGTCTCTCTGCATCGGACCTTGCCCCGCTTCGTGTGGACTCTGCTACACTCACGGTACCTTACCCCCGGGACCAGCACACAGGCAGACGGTGAGAGCCCCGCGCTGGGCGGCCTCTCCTCGCCACCGCCGCCCCGCCTCTCGCCGCCCGACTCGCCCGCCTCCCTCCAGGCAACATCTCGCGGCACACCAGGCAACATCTCGCGGCACACTAGTGTGCCGCGGAACAGTGGTTGGGAAACACTGGTCTAGCGGTTTTTTCGCCTTGCGAAGCAAGCCCATTGATGGATTAGCGCTATTAGCGGCTTTTAGCGGCTTATCAGCTTATCGGATCAGCTGATAAGCGGCTTAGCGGCTTAGAAAAGGGGGGGGGGAGGAAAAAAACCCCGCAGGAACTCGCAAGACATTTTCGTCTTGCGAAGCAAGCCCATAGGAGATTCGTTTTGCGAAGCACCTCCAAAACGGAAAACTCTTTCGTCTAGCGAGTTTTCCGTCTTGCGAGGCATTCGTCTTGCGGGGCACCACTGTAAAAACAATGAATCTTCCCAATTCAAACTGACTAGTGTTTCCTGGCCTCCCTTAACTTGGGCTTTGGGCCGGGGAGGGGATTTTTGATGTATTTATTTCTGGGAACCTCTTTTGAAAAGATATTTCCTGGCCAGTGTGTGTGTGTGTTTTAAGTTCTTTGTTTTGTTTTTTCACCAACAATAATAGTTAATTGGGGAAAGGTTCCATTTTGGCATTACCTGCAGTCTGTCAGTTTCTTTAAAATACTAATCTTTAAGAATTGCAGAGATTTTTATTTTTTTTAGTAACATGGAGTTAAGGGGTGTTTTTTAGTTAACACACAAATCCTGTTAAATTTGAATGTGGAAAGCGTACTTCTTGCATTTCATAACTTGTTGGCTCACTTTTTTTTGTCCTTGTTTTTCCAAAAGAGAAGTAGAGGGATGTGTGCTGCTTGGATGTGTGTCTCACTTTGTACAAAAATTTTGGGGGAGTGAGTGAGTGAGTGTGTGTCTACACAAGTACACACAGATGCAAGATCCTTGTATAATAGCAGGGGTAGAGTGATTCTGAATCACTTCTGTGGGCATTACTTGATGCAGAGTTTGTTGTTGTTGTTTTTACCTAAAAGCAAAACCAAATTAAACCTTGCTAAGACTTAACTAGCAGTTTGTTGCAAAGTCTTTCAATATTTTCATAACTGCATTCCCAGATTTTCTTATCCCTATCAAACATATACCATACTCCCCTGGAAGAAGGCACTTTTAGAAACCTTCCACCGAACTTGTAGCTAGTCCTTGGGTTTTTTTTAATGTGGTTAATCTTTTTCATTGCATTAAACATTTCAGGGTGTTTTCTTTTTCACAATACATTATGTCTTGCTTTGTTTTTATTATTTTCCTTTCAATGAGAGCTTAGATTTTTATTGAGAGAGAACCTGCCAGAGGCCCCCGGCTTGTGCTGCTGTTTGTTGCTCTAATTAACAAAAGGGAAAACAATATGTAAATAAGCAGAAACTTTAAAAAAGTTATTAATTCCATAAACTCAGATCTGTGATTCATTGCCTTAACTTTCTTTTAGTTTTCCATACAGCATGCCAAACAAGTTTTAAAAGTGGCTTTTAAATAAAATGTATAGTAGACCAATGTCAGTTTGTATAAAAGTATCAAGTGAAAATATTTATTACATGCATTGGAAAAAAATGGTTTACCCTACTGAATGTTACCTGTTTATGTAAAACATCTTTAGATGTAATAAAAAGCATTATTACGTTGTCTCTTCTGGAATAAATGTTGCTGAATTTGCACACTGTAAATTTACATCAGGAAAGCTATTAGGGAGGTGTGCATGTCTGTTGAGAAGTCCTATAGGTAACCAGCGCAAATGTGACACACCTGGATTATACTGTGTCTCTTAATTTCTGCCAGTGGGTGCTGGAAGTACTCTTAAATCAGACCTGCTCAACCTGGGGGCTGTCTTTTGGCTTGGTAGATCATGCCCCACAGAGTGGTAGCCACTGATTGCGTGGGTGGTGGCTGCTCAGCACTTGCTGTGCTGTTTGGTTTTTAAAGCCCACCTTGTTTCGAAACAAGATTTGAATGGGGTTTCTCAATACAGGGAAAATAACCACACATCTCCTGCCAAGGTCAGGAGACACAACCCTGCTGAATAGTAATAGTACATAACCTGCAAGTTCTTCCTGTACGCTACCTTAAAATTCTTGGCCCACCAACACAGGACTGAAAAATAACCCAAATTCCTAGGCACTTGTTTTTAAAACACTGAAATTGAAGTGAAATAGGTGGTCCATTTTATACAAGCCCAGTTCCACTGGTTTGTTTGAACCAACACTTTGGGCCTGGGAAAAATAGGATCTTTACTATATAAATTTGAGGATTCCAAAAGACAAAGCATTTAAGGCAAGTAAGTGGGAGAGAACCCAGTTCCATCAAGCACCTGAAGGAGCACTGCAAGCCACAAGGACGACGGTTGCCCTTCTGTTTCCAATGATTCAGTAGTCGGCAACAGGGAGAGTGATGGATTGGACCAGGTCTTCATACCTGACTATTCCATTGTGGCCCACTTTGGCTTCCTTCAGGAGGTTGTCCACTGTAAACAATTGCACAGTAATTGTGGCATGTCAGTTTAGTTGTGCATTATATCTAGATTATTGTCTACCTTTTTTATTTTTCACCTGTGTGTGTGAAATAAGTGTAAAACTATGTTACAGTGGGTCCAAGGAGTTTTCCCATTTCAAGGAATAGGTGGGTTACATTGTGCAAAGGCACAAGCCCAACAGCTTTCCTTCCCAATCCTGTTGGTCTCAGAAATTGACAACTTGCGTCTATTCCACTCACCCGCCTGTCTCTCTGGTGCTCCATATATTTACATTGGTGCTGTCAACCCAGTTTTCTCAAGAAACGTGGGAGCCGGTACCACTGCTAATTTAGGTAACTTCCTTAAGAGAAGTACCATTTTGAAAATGGGAAAGCAAAGGGGTCTGAGAGAGCAATCCAAATATGGGATTAATTTAGTAATTAACCAAACGGGGGACTGGAGATGTTTCAGAAAAGGCTATGTCAATAGAAAGGAAATGCTTTTAAATATAACCAGTAGTTGCTATAATGTACTGCATTTATATCCCACTTTTACCACTCCAAGCAGCTCAAGGTGGCGTTCGTGGTTCTCAGTTAATCCCAGGAACCCTGTGAGGTTGGTTAGGTTGAGAGGCAGTGACTGGCCCAGGGTCACCCAGTGAGCTTCATGGCTGACTGGGGAGTTGAACTTTGGGCTTCGAGGTCCTACTCTGACACTCTAACCACTATACAACACCGACTCTCAAGTCAGACTCTGTGAAGCAGCGTTCCACAACCTGGTGTCCTCCAGATACTTTGGACTGCAACTCCTGTCAGGGGCTGATGTAAGTTGCAGTCCAACGAAACATCTGGTTGATGGTAGATAACCTGGAAATTGTTGGAGAGTTTCTGCTTCACATAGTAAGCACACCCTTTACCTATTACTCCTGATCAATACAATATTGTTAAAAAAAACCCTGTTCGCTGTAGGCAAAATTAAGATTGTGGGGACATGTCAGAAATGCATGCCAGCCAAGAGAGAATCTCTCCACTAAGAACTTTTTACCTTCCTCCTTAGACAGTTTCTCTCCTAGATTCATCAACTTGGCCCTCAGCTCTGCCACTGAAATGAATCCAGTCTTCTTCCTGTCTGCCATCAACAGGGCCAAGAGGATTTCGTTCTTGGGATCTTCTTGCTGCATTTGCCTGTACATGATGGTCAGGAAAGTTGAAAAATCCATTTCTCCAGTCCTGTCTGGAAACCAGAAGAAAGATTGGGTAGTCTGCTTGAATTGGTGGTTTCTTGTGCCTAACAGGCCCCATGGAGGGGATTAAGCAGTCCATCATGGCTCATCAGCATCGGGACCTGAGATTTTCAATTTGTTCGTAAACTACCTAGACTTAGGGATGGTCAGTGAATTGGGCAAGTTTGCTAATGACACCAAGTGGTTCACAGATGTAAGGAGAAAAATGGAGCTCCCAAAGGACCTCTCCAAACCGGGCATTAAAATGTTGGCTGCAATTCAAAGTAAAGTGTAAAGTGATGCACATTGGAAACTCTTTTTTTCAAATTTCACATATATGCTAATAGGGTTTGAACAAGCAGTGGTGGGGAAATCAAGCCTTGTGAGGAACCGTGGAGGATGTTTAGCCTGGTAAAGGGGGGACTGAGAGGAGACATGATAGCCATCTTCCAATATCTGAAGGGCTGTCACATAAAAGAGGGAGCAAGCTTATTTTCTGCTGCTTCAGAGGGTAGGTATTCGAATGACAAGGAGATTCTGACTAAACATTAGGAAGAACTGTCTGACAGTAAGAGTGGTTGGACAGTAGAATGGACTCCCTCAGAAGGTGTGGACTCTACTGGAAGTTTTTTTTTTTAAAGAGTTTGGATGCCCATCTGTCAGGGATTATTGAGCTGTGATTCCTGCATTGCAGGAGGTTGGACTAGGCAACTCTTTAGCTCCCTTCCAACTTTAAAATTCTATGATTATTTGACTCCAAAACAGCAGGAGAGAATCACCTTAGCTAACCTTGCTTTAAGCATTAAACACACTAGCTCTCTAACCCTTGGAAAGAAGCACCTGACCAAGAATTTTGGGGTGGGATCTAAGTAATTTGTACAGGCTGCCTTTGCTGGAGAGTGTTTATTAAAGCACTGACTATGCCTACCTTTTACTTACCAACTTTCTGCAGCTGAAGGTGCCTGGCCACTTCTCCGGGGGTGGGGCTGCTCCCCAGACAGCGCATAACAGTGATGAGATCACTGGCATTGATCTTGCCTTTATGCTTCTTATCATAGAGAGAAAAACATTCTTTGAACTCTAGTCAGGGAAAAGGAGGAGAGGAAGAAACCCAGTTTCACTGACACATCCTAAAGGAGGTGTGTGTAACCTTTGACCCTCCAGATGTTTCTGGACTGCAGCTCCCATAATCACCCCTGGCTATTATCTATGCTTACTGAGGCCCCAGAGTGGCACGCTAGTGCTAAAGAGATGATGGAAGCTAGCTACCTTCTCGGAATAGTGCAAGTCCCTCTCTATCATTTCATTATTATTATTTTTCAGATTACTATAACCACTGCATGAGCAACACTTGGAAAACAACTGGACAAAACGGCAGGAAAATAATAATATAATGCTAACCCATTTCAAGGTAAAACAGCAACTCTTCCTTTGAAAAGCAGAGGAACCACTGTGAAGCTGTGCTTAACTTTTCACATCAACAAGTGCTTTGTGGCTGAGAACAGGCAGCGGTTCTTGGTAGCTGAAGTTATTTCTTTTATTATCTGTTTCTAAGGTAGTAGTAGTATGTCGCCTATCTGACTGGGTTGCCCCAGCCACTCAGGGGAGCTTCCAACAAATTATAAAACCACAGTAAAGCACCAGACATTAAAAAACTTCCCTATAGAAGGCTGCCTTCAGATGCATCAATAGACAAGCCATCTATAAAGAACTGCAAAAGACATTAAACTAGTGTTTCCCAAACTTGGGTCTCCAGCTGTTTTTGGACTGCTACTCACCCTGATGTTGGGAAAGATGGAGGGCACAAGGAGAAGGGGACGACAGAGGACGAGATGGTTGGATAGTGTTCTCGAAGCTACCAGCATGAGTTTGACTAAACTGCGGGAGGCAGCGGAAGACAGGAGTGCCTGGCGTGCTCTGGTCCATGGGGTCACGAAGAGTCAGACATGACTAAACGACTAAACAACAACAACTCCTCACATAATCCCTAGCTAGCAGGACCAGTGGTCAGGGATTATGGAAAGCAGTCCAAAAACAGCTGGATACCCAAGTTTGGGAAACCCTGCTTTAAATGGTGGCATCCTTGGTGCCATGATACCTAGTGAAGATATGGGCACTTGCTTCCCCGATATTTTAAAGACTTAAGTAGTAAGAATGACCTTACTCGGTGCTTCGACGAGAAACTTGTTAGAAGGAATTCCTCAAAATCTGCTTTGGCGTTCTTCCAAGGCAGAGCAGGACACCCACAAGAAGAAGGTAATAACATTTAATTAGTTGCAAATAGCGTTTTGTTAAAAGGTACATACCATTGATTTGATCTTGGGACAGGAATTTTGCCTGCAACACACAAAAGGAACAAAAGGGAAAGTTTGATAAATTAAACTGTAATCTGCAAAGCAAGAAACATCACCCTCCCAGTCATCTCCAACACACATAGACAAGCTAGATTCCGTCCCCCTTCATTCACCATTGTTGGGTATTAATTGCCCTTTTCAGAGGGGTGTGCCACTCCTTTTGCCTGCCAGCCTGCTAGTCTCTTTGCCTTCCGCGTCTGACTTAGTATGGTTGAGGTCTAAAGTCCACCTGTGCCACCGAGTAGCAAGAAGCAGCAGGTGTAATAAATACTCTTTGCTGTCATGGATACAGGACATGCTGTGTGTTGGATTTCAGCAGCTACTAAACAGACAGTAAGTAGGCCATGGAAATGTCGATTTACTAGAAACTGTTTTTCACCTCTCCATAGGTGTTTCTAAACAAACAAACAAAAGCAAACAAACAAGGGTGACAGTTGTTAGAAAATGCCACCATACTAAAAGCAGCAATTACCACCCTGGAATCCCCCAAATGATAGAGCGCCTCAAAGGCTTGGTAATCCCAAAAAGATTTCAAGACACCTCATGCTGTGTTTAAATACCACCTAGTGCCCATTTGCTAATGCTTAATGCGATTGTTTCAGGAGGACACGCGGAGGTCACTCAACCACTAGGAGTTAGCATGGATGAATCTTCCAGCAGAAGAAAGCAGGACAAGAGATTCCCCCGGATGGGATGCTTAGGCCTCACTTTGGTCCCCCAAATTGTGCTTTTTTCTGCTGGAATCTGCCGGAACGAAGTACCCTTTCTCTTGGCCACTCCTCTCGTGACACCTAGCGAATTCTCTCCGAACAGGTTTCAACCAAAGTTGGGTGTGCTTGTGGGTGTTGAATTGCCCCTCCTACATTTTCCTAGCTTTAAGCGCTCAGAGACAGTAGGCACCCACCTGCTGGGGCCTTGCGGGGTGCTGTCATTCACCCTTTTTTCATTTTTTAAAATTGATTTTCCAAATTTACAACAAATACAACACACAAAGAAAAAGACATTACATTACTAAAAAAGAAAAAGAAAAGAAAAAGACAAAAATATGAACCAATATTACTCTAGGATCCAATTTCAATTGTTAACTGACTTCCTCAAATCCCCCCTATCTGAATTTCATTGAATCACCTTGTAACAGTTCTCCAATATCCTCTTTCTAATAAAATTAACTCCTTCAAATAACTATCTTCCTTTCTTTTCAACATGTCCTAAATCCATAATGTTTTACAATACAATCATACTCTAATCCTAAGCCATTTTGATACTTTCAAGTGACTTCTATTGTTTTATATTACAATGTTTTGCTAAATAGTCTTTAAATTTCTTCCAATCTTCTTGATATTCTTCTTCTTTCTGATCGCGGATTATCTCAGTCAGGTCGGCCAGCTCCAAAAAGTCCAACATCTTCATCTGCCATTCTTCTACTGTTGGTAGTTCTTGAGATTTCCAATTTTTAGCTAGTAGCAATCTTGCCGCTGTAGTGGCATACAAAAACAATCTAACATCTTTTTTAGGAAGTTCCAGTCCTATTATTCCAAGTAGAAAGGCCTCTGGTTTTTTAATGAATGTATTTTTCAACATTTTTTTCAACTTATTATAAATCTTTTCTCAGAAGTCTTTCACCTTGGGACACGTCCTGTCATTCACCTTTTGCTGTTCGCTGTGATGATGCACAAGCTGCTGTTGGTGCAGCTACACCAGAGGCCTCTACATCACCATTGGCGCCTCTGCCTCCCACCCTAACCGGCTTCTCCCTCCCCTTCCCTTCTGTAGGTGCCTCAGGAGCCGCTGCTTCCGCCCTTCTTGCACCCAAGCAAAGCCCCCTTCCTGCCCCGAATCTGCCACCTTAACACCTCCTACATTTACCTCAGCATTTCGCTGCCAAGCACGTCCAGCCGTGGCCCCAGCAGCAGCCTCCCCCTGCCACCGCAGCCTCAGGCGAAGGCCGAAGCATCTGCGGCAGTCCGCTGAGCATGTTCAAAGTGCCGCCTCCTTTTCCCCACTCGGCTGTCCCTCTTCCAGCCATTTCTGGGCAGAGAGTACAGGCACCTTTTTCCCCCCAATAAAAAAAAGCACTGCCCAAAACGTTGCTAGGATTAAATAGGTTTTTATCCAGAGGGGGCCTTAGACATGAAGGCAGGAGAGAAGGTTAATGGCGGCAGAGTGAGAGACAACTAGGTCTGCCCCATGTGGTCTCAAGTTGCTGTTTTTTAATTACAAACCAGTTGAGCTGAATAGTGACTGTGCAAAGATAACATCTCCCGGGAATTTTGCCCTGTATTAATTAGGGAGTGGAGGGCTACCATTTGGATCTTCCTTTCAAGCATCAACAATACCTTGGGACAATTGCTCTCAGCACCTGAACAAATGCAGTACAGTGGTACCTCGGGTTAAGTACTTAATTTGTTCCGGAGGTCCGTTCTTAACCTGAAACTGTTCTTAACGTGAGGCACCACTTTAGCTAATGGGGCCTCCTGCTGCCGCCGGAACACGATTTCTGTTCTCATCCTGAAGCAAAGTTCTTAACCTGAAGCACTATTTCTGGGTTAGCAGAGTCTGTAACCTGAAGCGTATGTAACCTGAAGCGTATGTAACCCGAGGTACCACTGTATGTGGAAACAAGGAAGTTTGGCTAAATAAATATGCCGCATAACCTAAAGTACGATACCCTTGAAAGAGGTGGAAATATGACCACTCCTGAGAATGTCCCTGGACCCCTACCGCTTGGTTGCAAATGCCCCCTTTTGGGGGAAAGGGAATTGAGAAGGTTGTGGCACCCAACCCCACACGGAAGGAAGTAATCATGGATGAAACTGATCAGATCGACCCATTCCAATTAGGGTTCAGGCCTGGGACTTTATGGGATTGAATTAGGCTTGATTGCCTTAAGGATGACTTTTATTGAGAGGACAGGTGCAATGAGACCCCACTATTCTTTGCTGTTTTCTCAACAGCTTTTGGTACCATTGGCCACGGTATCCTCCTGAATAGGTTCTGTGAAATGGGCACTGTTTTGCAGTGGTTCCACTTCTATCTCAGGGTTGATTTCAGGGTGATTATTTCTTGACCCTCTGACAACTATGCCGCTGGGTGCCACAGGGCACCATCCTGTACCCAGCGCTATTTAACACTTGTATAATGCTGCAGCTGAAAGGCTTGCACTGGTTGCCAGTTAGCTATCAGGCCAGGTTCAGGAAATGGAGACGGGACTCAGCTATATAGCTGCAAATATGTTTTAAGTATATTATGCAAATGGCACACTAGTTGGCAATGGTGAGTGTGAGGGGATGATTAGCTGCTTGTGCGTAAAAGCGTACTCCCTCAGAGTTTGTGCGGCTCCACAAACCTCTGTGCGTGACAGAGCTCCTCAGACATGTCTGCTCTAGTCACTCGTAGAGTCTGACAGTGGCTGCCGGCGGAAGCGCTTCCAGCAAAGAAGCTCCTTGACGGAAACGCGTCTCCTGGATTCACGGCGTGACAGTTTCCGGCGAGGCATGGGTCTCCCCACGGGCGCCTCAGATACTTCCCCACTGTTCTCACTGGAAGCGTCTCTGAGCCCTCCCTCCTGCTCACATTCCCTCAGAGATTCACTCCTCCCCCTGCTGGTTCCTGCCTCAGCTGTTGAGTCTCTTTCTTCCTCCCTGAGACCCTCCACCACCTGATGCTCCGATGGCAGTTCCCTGACATCCACCTCCCCTCCAGGGCCCCCCTCACCCCCTCCCATTTCCTCTCCTCTGGGAGATGAAGGGTAAAAACCCCGAAAAGAATCTTCTTCATCTTCAGACGTCTCGAACAATTCCCTCCATCGATCGCCGTCCTGGCTCGCTGAATCCTCCTCCTCCTCGGAATCTGTGAACCCCTCCAACTCCTCTTCTTCGTCGGTGGTGGCAAAGTATTTCCTCCGGAACCTCGCTACGGGCTGAGGTTTACGTGGGAACCTCTGATGAAAAGTTTCTATTAAAACTTCGTCATTGACATCCTCTGCCCTAACCCAGGTGTTTTCCGACTCCGGTTCCCCTTCCCACATTACCAAATACTCTACTTGATCTCCCTTCCACCTGGAATCGAGGATCTCCTCAACCTGGTAGCTGTGTTCCTTCTCCTCCATTGCTGGCCCCCTAGTGACCCTCCCTTCTCTGTCTCCTTTATACGGTGACAGCAACGACCTGTGGAAAACTGGGTGCAGCTTCATGTGGTTCGGTAACCGGAGTCTGAAAGCCACTGGGTTGACCTGCTGCGTGACTTCAAATGGACCCAGCCTTTTGGGTCTTAACTTCTTACAACCCCCTTTGAATGGTAACCCTTTGGTTGACAGCCACACCTGGTCCCCCACCCTAATGGTTTCACCTTCCCTTCTGTTTTTGTCTGCCTGCCTCTTATATTCCTCCTTAGCCCTGTTTAAGTTAAGTTGGAGCTGGCGATGGATCGCTTCCATTTCTTCAACGAACTGTTCTGCAGCTGGAACGCTCCAGTTCTCCCCTTCCCCCCCTGGGAAGGCTCGGGGATGGCACCCGTGATTAGCCAAAAAGGGGCTCATTCCCGTGGACACGTTCTCTGCATTGTTGTAGGCAAATTCTGCCAACGCCAGCTTCTCCACCCAATCATTTTCTCTGTCATTCACATAACACCTCAAATACTGCTGGAGGACACCATTAGCTCTTTCCGCCTGCCCGTTGGTTTCTGGATGACGGGCAGTTGAGAAATTAACTTCAACATGCAGTAAGCTCATGAGCTTCCTCCAGAACCTGGAAGTAAATTGTTTCCCTCGGTCTGAAACCACCCTCAAGGGGGCGCCATGCAACCTAAACACATTTTCTACAAACAATTTAGCGGTTTCTTCTGCTGTGACCGCATGTGAGCAGGCTATGAAATGGGCCATTTTAGTTAACAGGTCTACCACAACCATGATGGCTGTTTTCCCTCTAGACCTCGGCAGATCAGTCATGAAATCTATTGCCACTGTTTCCCATGGTCTTTCAGGTGTGGGTAGTGGTTCTAATAAACCTGCCGGTGCCCGCCTCTCCCCCTTGGCTCGTTGGCATTGGTCACACCCTCTCACATACTCCCGCACATCTTCCCTGACCTTGGGCCACCAAAATTCCCTGGTAACCAGCCACATGGTTTTGTGTTGCCCAAAATGCCCTGCTGTGGGGCTATCATGCAGTTGCTTGAGTACCTTCTCCCTTAATTCCCCTTCAGGTATATATAACGCTCCCTTGTAGTACAACGCCCCGTTTCTCTCCTCAAAACCCCCGGGTTTGTCTCCCTCCCTCCTGAGACCCCTGAGTTTGTCCTGGGCGTATTCATCATGCACTGTTCCCTCTACCAATTCCCTTTGCCCCACCAATACCGCCCCACACACCCAGCGGTCTTCTGGAATGACATGTGTCTCTTCGGGTGCCCCCTCCCCCTCCAAATATTCGGGTTTGCGTGAGAGAGCGTCCGCCCTAACGTTCTCTGGGCCTGGCACGTAACATATCTCAAAGTTAAATTTGGAGAACTCCTGGGCCCATCTCAACTGCCGTTGGTTGAGCACTCGCGCAGTTCTCCAGTACTCTAGATTCTTATGGTCCGTGCACACTTGCACCTTATGTTGTGCCCCAATTAGCAGGTGCCTCCATCTCCGGAAAGCCTCATGAATAGCAAGAAGCTCCCGGTCGTACACCGTGTAGTTCCTCTCGGATTTGTTCAGCTTTCGCGAAAAGAAGGCACACGGTCGCCACTCTGACTCCTCCTTCTCCGGCTGCAGAAGAAGCACCGCCCCTATGGCTCTGTCAGATGCGTCTGTTTCGACCCTCAGCCTTTTTTGTAAATCCACATGCAGAAGTTGTTCTTCAGAGGCGAAGGCCCTTTTCAGTTCCTCAAACGCTCGTCCCGCCTCCGCCGTCCAAACAAACTTCTTTTTACTGCTGAGACAGTCCGTAATGGGCGCCGTCAGGTGGGCGAAGTTTCGGATGAACTTACGATAAAAGTTCCCAAACCCTAGGAACCTCTGCACATCCTTCTTGGTTTTGGGTGTTTTCCATTCCAGCACTGCCTGAACCTTGCCGGGATCCATGGCCAATCCCTTGTCTGACAGGAGGTACCCCAGGAATTCCACCTCCTTGGTATGAAACTGACACTTCTCCAGTTTCACCCACAGCCTGTTGGCTCGCAGCCTGCTCAACACTTCTCTGACGTCTCTCACATGTTGCTCCTCATTCTCCGAATACACCAACACATCATCTAGGAAGGCGACGCAATTCTTGTAGAGCAAAGGACCCAGTACGTGGTTCATAAACGCTTGAAAACACGCTGAGCCTGCTTGTAATCCAAAAGGCATAACGAGATATTCAAATGCCCCCAAAGGTGTGAACATGGTGGTTTTCCATTCATCCCCTTTCCTTATACGTATCAGGTTGTACGCCCCCCTTAGATCCAGCTTTGTAAAAATCTTTCCCTTCCGCACCCTGGTCAAAATATCATCAATCCTGGGCATAGGGAAAGCCACTGGTTCTGTCACTGCATTTAACAGCCTAAAATCACATACAAGTCTCGGCTTGTTCGTGTTTTTTTTATCCACAAAGAACACTGGGCTACCTCCCGCTGCTTTGGACTCTCTGATGAAACCTCTCTTCAGGTTCTTGTCAATGAACTCTCGCAACTCCTGCATTTCTCTGTCTGACATGGCATACAACTTGCCTACAGGAAGCTGTGCTCCAGGGAGTAAATTGATCTGGCAATCAAAGGGTCTATGCGGGGGTAGTTGGTCAGCTTCCTTCTCGCTGAACACGTCGCTGAGATCTGCATACTGTGGTGGTACCTTCACCTTCTCCATTACTTCAGTCCCTGCTAGGGTGGCTTGGGCCCCTGCTGAACCCTTTTCCCCTTTGCAGTGTTCTAAGCAATGTGCCGAACCAAAGGAAACCACTCTTTGATGCCAGCCCACCAGCGGATCATGTAGCGCTAGCCAGCTCATCCCCAAAATAATGGGAGCGCCTCCCAAGGTGGCCACATTAAATGCTATCAGTTCTGTGTGCCTTGCCACCCTCATTATCATTGGGACGGTCTGCAAGCTGACTCCTCCTCCCAACAACTCCCTGCCATCGATCGTGGTCACCTGCAGGGGGTTGCTTAAAGGGATAGTCTGTATCTGGTGTTCAGCAGCAAACTCCTTGCTCATAAAATTGCAGGAGCTGCCTGAGTCCAACAGCGCCTTTATTTTTAGGGGGTGTCCATTTTGCAGCTCTAGCGACACTTCAATCACTAGAGCAGGTTGAGGTGCTTCTGGCACGGGCACTTTCACTGCTCTTTGGCCTGGCTGCAGTGCCCCGACTGTGGCAACCAGGCGTTGGCTTTTACCTGCTCTGTTTCTCCCTGCTCTCCTCCCTCAACAGCTCCCACCATCCCTTGCCATTCCTTCCTCTGGGGGCAGACTCTGGCAAAGTGGCCTGGCTGTTGGCAGAGGTAGCATTTCCGGGCGCCCTTTCCCTCCTTCTTAACCCCCTCACTGGGTTTTGAAAATGCGCGCGCGCGCGCTGTTCCGATTTCCATCGGCTCTGCAGGCGGGAAAGCTGGCTCAGGAATGTCTGGAATGCGGAACTCCTTCCAACGTTCCCCTCTCCCTTCCCGCCTCTCCAAGGCTCTTGCCTCCTGGCGCGCTCCTATGGTCAGCGCAGATTTGGTCAGCTGATCCATAGACACCGCCCTGGGGCTCCGGGACAGTTCATCTTTCACAGCCGAAGAAAGACCTTCTTCAAATAACATCTGAATGGGTGCCGCCGATAAATCCCAACCCAATCTGTGTACCAGCATGGTAAATTCAGTCCAGTACTCACGGACAGATCGGCTTCCCTGCTTGCAAGCCATTAGCTGCCTGCGCACCACCCCTTCCTCAATATCGCTGGAAAACATGATATCCATTGCACGAAAGAACTTCGTGTCCTTTAGTACGTCATTGTGCGTTGCCATCAGGGGCCGAACCCAGTCCCTCGCCCCCCTCTCAAGATGCCCAATCACGAAAGCAACTCGTGATTCCTCATCAGGGAATTCATCAAACTGCACATTAAGTGCATATTGCATCTCTGTCCTAAAGGCATGGTAATCCTTGGGGTCCCCCCCAAACTTCTGCACCAATCCTGGTACCTTTCTGGGGAACTGAGTGGCTCTCCCCTTCTTGTCTGCATCCTGAGCCCTTCTCTCCTCCAGCCTCGCCGTCTGCAGCGCCAGTTGGACCTCCAACGCTCGGTATCTGTCTTCCAAGCTTGGACCAGTCCCAACCCCTGCTCCTCCGGTGCCGGCTGGGTCGCTCATGATGCTTTCTCCTGCACAGGCAGCGTACAGAGACTGTCAGACTGCTGTGAGGGGATGATTAGCTGCTTGTGCGTAAAAGCGTACTCCCTCAGAGTTTGTGCGGCTCCACAAACCTCTGTGCGTGACAGAGCTCCTCAGACATGTCTGCTCTAGTCACTCGTAGAGTCTGACAGTGGCTGCCGGCGGAAGCGCTTCCAGCAAAGAAGCTCCTTGACGGAAACGCGTCTCCTGGATTCACGGCGTGACAGTTTCCGGCGAGGCATGGGTCTCCCCACGGGCGCCTCAGATACTTCCCCACTGTTCTCACTGGAAGCGTCTCTGAGCCCTCCCTCCTGCTCGCATTCCCTCAGAGATTCACTCCTCCCCCTGCTGGTTCCTGCCTCAGCTGTTGAGTCTCTTTCTTCCTCCCTGAGACCCTCCACCACCTGATGCTCCGATGGCAGTTCCCTGACAGTGAGCTTATGGCAAATTCAATATATTTCTCAAAACGCTTTTAAAAAGGCATTTCACAGTGTGTTACTTATATGTGTCTAGATTCCACCTTGGTCTGTATTAACAAATGTTTTTTTTTTTAAATAAAATAAAATCTCAGCCCACGAAGACTTTAGCAAACTTTTATTTCTCTGCCAACAAACTCTTTTAGTTTGGATCACACTCAGGATAAATGTACACACGGCAAAGTCATGGAAGGTGAACAGTCAATGAAGGTTCAGTCCAGGAATTTGAGGTTACAAAGGAAAGTTCTACTCAACAAGTCCTTAAAAAGTTTTGAAGAAATAACCGTGCACCTCCCTTAGAATTAAAAAAATTCTACCTGAGTATCAAAGGGGAGAAAAAGCATAGAGAGAACAGACAGTGGAACAAAGAGGGCATGCGGCAATGAGGAAACATCCATTTCGACAAGTGGCAGAAATTTAGCCTTCCTGATCAGAGTGTGATCAGAGCTGTGGAGTATGCCTCAGTGGCCATTCTTGAGGTTTTCTGCTTTAGGATCAGGTTCTGAACATGGCTGTGTGCACGCAACTGCCTCTTCTACAGCCTTCCCCAACCTGGTGCCCTCCAGCTGCTTCAGATGGTGAGCCCAGCAGGGCCTTATGGAGTGATTTAAGAAGTGGGGTCCCCAGTGGGATCAACGGTATTCTTCCTCTTACAAAATGATCAGAGGGCATTTCAAAATCCATTAAGATAAAGAAAACAAAAACAAAAAAGCAACTCCCACTGAAAATTTCAGCAGTAGCTGCTCTCAAAATCAAAAGCAGACATCGGCGGGCCTCTCCCAACCCTGGGCCTTAAGAAAAAGGCAGCGAGAACTCAGCTAGACTGTACAGAAGAAGCAGATTCACTTCTCTTTTGCATAGTTTATTCTGCAGGGCACAGGAAGGAAAACAGGGAACAAGTGGGTATGCATAGCGCTGAACCTGCCCTGACCATGGGAGGCCTGCTGGAGATGATCCTCTCTGGTTTCTGAGATCCTCACAGTCTCTGCTGATGTGCTTACAAGGTTACCTTATCAGCCATAGGAACTAGAAGGATGAAGAAACCAAGAGCTCAAGCAGACAAATATTTCAGGTTCAATTGTGGGTCCCAATGGGTGTAAATAATTCTCTGTACAACCCACACATGCCCTTATTACGGACTAAGGCTGTGATCCTAAACAGACATGGGCTGCAACCCTAACCCAATTTACGTGGGCATGAAGCCTCACTGAATTCAACAGCATTTATTTCTGAGTAGGCCTGGCTTTATTTGCGAGTAGGCCCCACTGAATTCACTGGAGCTTGTTTCCATGTAAACCTGCATAGGACCACAATGCAGCACTTTATCTGAGCTATGTTAGGATTAGCCATTGAAATTTTTTTGGTGGTGGTGGGGGAGAAAGGAACGTCTCTTGCTCTGTACTGTGGGCCTGATCCACTGCACACATCATGCCCTCTTCAATGGTGCTTGCAACAGAGCAGACTGGGGCCAAGGGTTGCATTTTCAAATTCTCTCTCTCCGCTGCCCCCCAACCAAAGAATCAAAGCTAAATGCTCTCCCCCTTTGCAGAGTGAAGGTTACTCATATGCAAGGTGTAAAAAGCCCACGGTTCCGGAATGTAGATGACACCGGGGTATTTCTTCCTGAGGATCTTGTCGTTCCAGAGCCAGCCGACCCACAGGGCGATCAATACCAGTGTGATGATGAAGGAGTAGAAAAGGAAGCGTCCGTTGCTGTCCATGAGCAAGCCTTTCCGCTTCTGGTGCATCACCAGAGCCATCAGAGCAAAGAAGGTGAAGATGAAGAGGATGAAGATCTGCCCTTCTGTGACAAGGTACCTGCAAGCAGGGGGGAAAGGGACGCGGGTCAGAGAGCTTCTTCATAAAGCAGGGAAGAGAAAGCAGGCAGATGGGGAAGGCGACAACATTCAGCACTAGAAGAAGATGCCTCTCAGGTAAGAGGTCTCCCAGGTTGGCTTCCCAGCACACAGTTTATTTCTGACGTTTGTGTCCTGCCTTGCTGTAGGAAATCTGAATCAAGGCAGGTTGCAAACAATTGTTGTGATAACTATTGAAATGATCTAGACCAGTGTTTCCCAAACTTTTTCGGGCCACCGTCCCCTTGGTTCCATAAACTCATCCCTAGTGGGCCCCCTACCCTATAAAAAGAATGATTCAGAATAGTGGTTTGCATGACCCTTCTAAGGAAGATAAGAACACAATGAAATTCAAAATGGTAATTAACTAACAATTATTTTTTAGAAACCAAATAAAGCTATCTAGCTTAATTAATTCAACAAGACTGATGAACTTGATTCAGGGATACCAGCTTTTCAAGGTCTGATAGTCATTTACACCTCCAGTGCCCCCTGTCTTTTAATGTCCCCTCCCCCCGCAAAGGGCTGTACCATGCTCTTTGGGAACCACTGATCTAGGACAACTTTACATCACAGTTAAAAGCAGCACCAGCAATACTTTGAAGAAAAACAATATTCCAGAAAAACAATTAAAAACAGATGTGTGTTACTTAAGAGGAACAAATTCTACTCTTCCAAGTTACAACTAGGGATCTTGGTTAAGATTCAGGATGTTTGCAGTAGCCTTTGAACACTGGCTGCCCACCCCCCGATGATGCATCCATGGCCTCATGTAGCTGTGTAGCATCTAAATGACTTCACCCTCCTCCTCCTCTCCAAAGCCACACCTGGGTCACTTACCAGTAATAGAGGCTGCTGGGCCCAATGAGGAGTAAAGCAGCCACAGGTATCCTCTGCTGCTCTTCTTTAATGGGGATGAAGCAGCCGGAAAAATAGATGCACAGGATAAGGAAGAAAGGGATGTACCTGCGAGAGGGAACACAATTGCAACGGAGCCATCAGCAGACACTGTCAACAGGCACCTCCCCAGATTTAATGCAGAAAAGAGGGGATCTTTGCTTCAGCTGTAACAGCATGAAGACTGGGTGAAGTCTCTGAACAAGAGCATTGTGGTAGTAAAGGTCTGTGCTCTGTCCCTTTTCCCAGAGATCTGACCAGGTCCTCTGCAGACGGTTTCAATCTGCTCCTTACAGCCCTGAGAGCCAGAAAGTTCATTCATTCATTCATTCATTCATTCATTCATTCATTCATTCATAAAGCAAGCAGGCAGGCAGGCAAGCAATCCTTGCCCTTATAAGAAGAGTCTGGCTGGTTCAGGCCAGTGGCTCATCTAGTCCAGCATTCTCTTCTTCCAGTGGCCACCCAGATGCCAGTGGGAAACCTACAAGCAAGACCTAAGAAAAAGAGTCCTCTCGCCCTCCTGTGGTTTCCAGCAACTGGCATTCAGAAGCACTGCTGCCTCCAAATGTGGAGGCAGAGCACAGCCATTGTGGCCAGTAGCCAATGATAGCCCTCTCCTCTGTGAATTTGTCCTCCGGATGTCTTGGACTACAACTCCCATCATCCCCAGTTGGTGGGGGAGGCTGGTCTAACTAACTGCTGACTTTAACCCTAGCTCTTAATCAAGTAAAAGCAGGGGCTGGCTTAGATGCTCGGTTTGTTATCTAATCGCAGCTGGCAAGCACCCATGGCCACACGAACGAACGAAAGCACAATTGATTTGGGAGATAACACAGAGCTTCTGGGGAGGTCAGTGAGAGAAGTCTGGGTGGAACTGGATGCGAGGAATGGCTTAAGGAGAAAAGCGCAAGGGAGCCTCTCATGCAAGCTGCTGTCTTCCAGGTCTTATGCAGAAGTTAAGAGGCAGCAAGGACATTTCACTGCTCCTTCCGCAGCCCAGGGCAATGGCTAGCATCACAGGTCAATAACCAGAACCAAAGACGTCAAGTCTCTCTGAGCCAAATTCTGCCGCATATTAGCCAGGGATAAATGTCACCAATTTTACCAGGGAACACACGCAACAGAAGAAAAGGTTATCCGTTCAAGCTGCCTATCGCTGTTAAATCCAGAATGCTCATTTCATTTTGGGTCGTTACTGCTGCTCCCCCCTCCACTTCCCAGTGGAGGATCATTTATGTATGTGCCTTCTAAAGTCACGCCTTCCTCCTGTCAGGACTGTTTGAGAGCGAAATGCGGACACAACCAGAAACGGACCTCTTATGCTACTGTTAATAGGGGGTGAGAAAATCCCCCCCCCCAAAAAAAAAATGTGGGAGAGAGAGATCTGTAAAATGCACCTCCACAAAGGATCAAGCCAAAAGAGATGTGCAGAGTTTAATTAAAAACCTGTTGTGGAGGAGAGGGAACCAAGCCAAGATTTTAATTGTCATAAATGATTTTTGGGAACCAATTGAAAAAGAGGCACAAGGTTCAAGGTGTTGCTATTAGTATATAAAGCCCTTAACAACCTGGGACCAGTTCACCTGCAAGATCGCCTTATGCTCACTCAGCTGTTTTGATTGGTGGAACTGGCCCCGTTACAAGTGCCACATCATATCAGTTCCACATTTGTAAGCACTTGATCTTTTAGTATGGCAGCACTTGGAACTCCCCGCCTCTTGACATCAGACAGATGCCTTTGCTGTACTCCCTTTGACACCTGCTAAAAACATTTTTGTTTAGACAAGCCTACCAAGAGATGTAAATGTTGGTGATTGATTTGATCTGTTTTTAGTTTATTACGGATTTTATCCATTGAATGTTTTAAAGAGTTGTTTTTGCTGATTATATTATTGTTTTATTTTCTTTGTAAGCTGCTTTTTTACAATTAAATGGTGTATAGATTTTATGAAATAAAATAGGAATTATTATTGTTGTTGAGTGACATTTTCTCCTCCAAGAAAAGTGGGGGGGGGGGAGTGAGGAACACCAACACAATACCCCAACCTGATGCGCGGGAAACGCCCTGCGGTTTACTTACCACATTGAATGGCCCAGATATTCATCATAATAATACAGCAGTTCAAATGAATCAATCTGGAAAGGAAGGAAATGAGAGTCAAGCCAATGAAAGTTTCCCAGCCAGCAGCAGAAACAAAACAGGCAGGAAGCACCAAAACCTCTCGTTACCAGTGTCTCTGGCTTGAGGTTTTTGATGATGGGGTTCTCCCGGACGGACAAGTGGAGCTGGTAGCCGCTGAAGATCAGCCGGTGGTTGACGGAGTCCCCCACCAGGTGGATGCTGGCTCCCATGACGAAGGTGATGATGCAGATGTACACCATGGACCGTGGGAGAGTCTTGGGGGACCTTTCGATGAGCTGCAATGGGAAACTCCTCTCAAGGACATGGAGAGACTATCAGACTCTGCCCTACACCCACCCACCCCTCTCTTCCTCAGGCAAGAGCTGGAAACATCCTGTAGACAGGACTCACAGTTCTTGAGTTCCAATGGTTTTCTTGATTTCATTTGTTTTTAATTTCATTTCTTTCCTAAAGGAAAGGACTATTTTTAAAATTAAAAATTGAAAAGCAGAACTGCAGCCTCCACTGACCTGCAACTAATCCAGCCACCCTTTCCACTCAAAGCAATTGATTGTTATTCATTAGCCTGAAGGATCAAAAGCACCACTCAGCAGAAGCGGTGAATTCCATTGCCTCCACTGCACTATTTGAGAGAGTTCCTGTGCCCCACAACCAGTGGCTGATTCCACCCCCACCCCATTCTGCAAAGCTCTTGAAATGCAATTTCATATCAAATTTAAAAGGCAATGCCGGCCATTAAGTCATATAAGGCAGAATGAAATTATGAGACTGGTCCCAAATTAATTTATGTTAGAGTTGAAGCCAGGGGAAAAGAGTAATTCTAGTTCCTATGGTTCAGAAACCTAAACATTCCCACTGACCTAACTACTGCAGAAAACATCCTTGCTAGTTCCAAAGACCCGAATGTGTTTACACACACACACACACACACACACACACACACACACACACACACAAACCTATATAAACTTACCTTGTAATGGGCATCTATTCAGGTCACAAGCAATTGTCACCCACCTGCTTGCATTTCAACAAAACCCTTTGTATGTGGTTATTCTGACACAATTGTTATCTGAATGTTTTATCTCTGAGAACAGACACTCAAAAGCAGGTTGCTCCGGCAGCTTATTTTGCTGAATCATTTGGGCTGCATCGCATAGCTGCTGTAGGGATTACAGCAAGATCACATATGTGATCACTAAAAAAAATATGCTAGAAAAATGCTAAGTATTATTAATTGCTTAGCCCCAGTTTTCTGCCAGAGAAAAGCTGCTTTACTTATAGCAAGCATTTGCAGTTATGCCGTCTAATATTTCATGACCAGTTTTCCCAAACCAGGTGCCTTCCAGATGCTCTGAACTCCCAAAACCCAGAAGATCCGGCCACCACGGCCAATGGTTAGGGATTATGGTAGTCAGAGCCTAACAACATCAAAAGCTTGGGGAAGGTTGTCATTGGTGAATGCTATCATGGCTGAGTTTACTTTGCTGGGCTCTGAGATGCCAACTCCAAGCTTGACATTTGCCATTAGTAACATGCTTCTTGGAGAGCTATTGTCATTTTTTTAACCGATGATGCGAAATGCAAGCAGCACTACCCGATGACACCCATCACAGTCATGAAGCAATACCATGTTAACAGTGACATTTGACTGTATCAGTGTGTGTTCCGAGAAGCACTGTGCCAAAATCTGTCCTCCGTTTTCATAAGTTTTCTTCCTTAGCCACAAGAGTCTTCCATAGTTCTACCTCATTGAGCTTACTACGCCACTGAGAGGTGGCATTTGTGTTTCTCTCTCCAGTAAATGTTTCTGCAGCCTCCCGATCTGAAAAAGCTACACAGGAGGAGTTACTTTATGATGTTTCCCCCTGAACTTTTAACCAGAGAGCAGTCACCTAAGAAAGCTGTGAAGTAGACCGCTGGCAAGATGATTTGCAGAATGAAAGAACAGACTCTCACGAACAATCTCAAGAGTAAGGCGAGCACAACAGAAACCCTGCATGCCACCCATGAGAATTTCATTGAAATTTTATCTCCTCTGGTGCATTTTTTTTTCTTATTAACTGGTAGCATGAATAAGTGAACATGATAAAATTTTTGGAACAGCACTACTTCTCAGCACCATCGTTTCAGAGAATTCACTTTCCACTCTGATCATTATTCCCGCTATTCAGCCTTCCAAAACACACAAAAAGATCTCAGCAGAAATGAGAGAAGAACACAGCTCAAAAATTTACCTTCAGAAGAATAAAGGGCGTTATGACATTGTAAGCCATGTGAAAATAATCTCCAGCACTTGGCTTGTTCAGGGGAAACCATTCCAACGGAAACACGATCTGAAAGAATGGAAAACGGAAGAAGGGATGAGTTTCATCACAGGCAGCCCACAATGAGCAGTGGACTTTTTTTAAGTTTTATTATATTATATGGTCTTTTTGTCAAGGCTGGCCACAAAAGCCATTTCCTTCCTGCTTTTGTGCAGCAAAACCCAAGCGCAACAGTGATTGCAGTAAATGAAAAAGAGACCACCACATTCATTCATTCATTCATTGCATTTACATCCTGCTTCTACTCCACATAGGAGATCAAGGTGATATGCTTGGTTCCCTTCCCATTTTATCCCCACAACAACCCTATGAAGTAGGTTAGGCTGAGAGTCAGTGGCTGGCCCAAGGTCATCCAGTGAGCTTCATGGCCAAGTGGGAATTTGAACCCTGTTCTCCCAGGTCCAAGCCTGAGACTCTAACCAGGATCAAGAAAACACCAGTTCCTAACCCCATGTTGCCCCATAAGGGCAGGGGCAATGGGGGAGGATCTCCAGGCACAAGGAAGGATGAATACCCCCACCCCTTACAATTGCCCCCTGCATTCCTGCCAGCTAACAGAGCTTTTTCGGAAGTTTGTGCCCATATAGCGAAGGCTGGGGGGGGGGGGAGTGCTTTGTGCTTGGGTTACTGTGAGAACAAGATGCTGGACTAGATGGACCATTGGCCTGATCCAACAGGCCTCTTCTTATATTCATATTGGGAACCAGTAGAGACACTGCACTGAAGGCACCTTGAGAGGCTTCTCTCTCTCAAGGGATATCAGATCTGTTGCTTAACAGGAGCACACGCTTACCTTCATGTATAGTCTACTTGTAAATAAAGCATGCATTTCAAAATCTCTAGCGTTCTCTCTTCCAAAGAAAAGGCTGCCTGGGTAATGCTGTCCCAGGAATTTATGGATGGAAGAAAAGCCCTGCAGCTGGATCAAGCGCGTGGCCCATCTCATCCAGCTGTTCTCACAGATGCCTCAAAGGGAAGCCCCAAAGCAGGTCCCTGGCTGCAACAACACTCTCCCAACTTGTGATTCCCAGACGTTGGCATTCAGAGGCATGCTGCCTTTGAAACTGAGCACAGCCATCATGGCTACTAGCCATTGGTAACCTCAACCTCTGGGAATTTGTCTAATTTCCTTTTAAAGCCAGCCAAGTTGGGGTCCATCACTGCATCACATGGAATTCCAGAGTTTAACTAAGGCACTGTGTACTTTCTGTTGTCTGTCCTAAATCTTCTAACATGTGAGGAACTGACAATTCCTGGTTCTGGGAAATTCCAAATGCTGCAACCAAAATTTGTCGTCGCCCCCTGTCCCCCAGTCACATAGAGTGACCAACCTCTTTCTGCCCACAACCCACATTTTTAACAGCCACCAGATGGCAATGAAAATGCAGCGGCACTCACCATGGCAATGGGGCGCCCAAAATCCAGCACCCAGTTCTGCAGAGTGAAATAAAACCACAAGTCGAAATGAAACCGGGGGTTCCTGCAGGCGTCTTCCTCTTGAGCCACTCCATGCCTGCCAAGGAGAACAATTATTCAATAGTAAAGAAAGAGCTTTAAAAAGTGTTTGGAAGCTTCAGCCGGCCCAGAATGCTGATTCAGACCAGTGACAGGAAACAGGTTACTCCACTGCGAAAACAACTTGCTGGGCACAAGTACTTGTTAGAACCTATAAAGCCCTATATGACTTGGGCCCAGGTTACCTGAAATCTCGTACCTCCCTACATGAATCTGCTTAGGTGCTAAGATGAGCACCTTCTCTCAGTCCCATCACCATCAGAGGCAAGGTTGGTGGTCACATGAGAGGGTGCCTTTTCTGTGGATGCCCCCATACTGCAGAATTCCCTCCCAAGAGAGGTCAGACTGGCTCCTTCTTTGTTATCCTTCTGCCAGCCTTTGTCATCCTTCCACCCTCCTGTTCAGACCGACCTTTGGAAACTGAGGAGCAGGCGATGCTGATCACTGGGCAAATTGTCCTTGAATTGCTGGTTCTAAAACGTGTTTTGATATATTTTAATGATTTTTTTTTAGGTAGGAGTTTTTTTAAAATAATTTTGCATTTTACAATGTTTTTAAATGTTGGAAGCTGCCTTGCATCCCAGCTTGGGAGAAAGGTAGGTCATAAATACAACAAATAGTAATAATGTTACATGCAACTTACAAACACAACTACAAACAGAAGGAAGTTTTCACACCCACACAGGGTTAACCTGTGGTACTCAATGCAACAGAGCAACCTTCCCCAAGTTGGCACCCTCCAGATGTTTTGGACTACAACCCCCATCATCTCACTGGCCTTGATGTGGGCCTGAGGGAAGCTAGATTCAGAAACTTCTGGAGGGAGGCATGTTGGTGAAAGTTGCAGTAGGGCTATGTCAAAATACCAGGGTGGTGGGTGGGGAAAAAATTATACCTTGGCCAACCAAGAGTGGAACTGGTCACCTGCTGGACCACTTTTGGTTAACTCAAGTTCTCCTCATTTCTGCCAGTTAACCCCAATGTCCAGGTTTACTGGGTGAAACCAGCTCTTCTCTGACAAAGAATTCAGGGCATTTAGTGGGCTCTCGTCAACAAAAGCCTTTAGCTTCACTGAGAATGTCAGAAGGGCCTTGCAACAGGGGCCCCATCCAGCATCCTGTTCAGGGGCCAAAAGGATGCCTGTGGGAAGTTTGCCAGCAGCACCTGAGCACTTTCCCCTCCTGCAGTTTGCAGCAACTGGTATTCAGAAGCATCGCTGCCTCTGATGGTGGAGGATCAGGGTTAGCAGCCACTGAGAGACCTCCTCTGAAATATACTTGGTGTCGAGTGTGGATTTCATGCTCTTTATTCAGCTCATAGTAGTGAGGAAATGGAAGTTCCCCCAAAATATCTGCTTTATATACATTATTTACACAATGGGCTGCACGTGATTGGATAATTCCTGGATTCTCCTGTAGGCCAATCAGGTTGCGGATTCACTTCCACCTGGAGCTGGATTGGGTGGCTCCTGCGGACCAATCATACTGCTGTATTGTTCTAGGACCAATCAGACTGCTGCATTCTGAATCCTATTGTTCTAGGACCAATCAGACTGCTGCATTTTGGATCCTATTGTTCTAGGACCAATCAGACTGCTGCATTTGGATCCTGTTCAACTCAGTACATAACATCTTCTATCTTTAAAGTGTCACAAAACTCATGTCTCTTGAGATGGCTGTCCCTCCCCATCAGAGGTCTCTTGTCTCAAGAAGCTCATCATATAAGAGCCCTGCTGGATCAGGCCCATTCAGTGGCCCATTCAGTCCAGCATCCTATTCTCACAGTGCCTGTTAGAAGCCCACAAGCAGGACCCCAGCATAAAAGCCATCTTCGCTCCCATGGTTCCCAACAACTGGTTTTATTCAGAGGCACTGCTGCCTCCTACTGTGGAAAGTCCGCTTTAATGCATGTTTTATGGGGAGACAAAAGAGAGGGGCTTTCTGGGCTTAGATGCAACCTTTCCCAAACTGCTGCCCTCCAGATGTTTTGGACTACAATAAAGCTGTGCTGGCTGGGCCTGATGGAAGCCCCAAAATGTTGGTGGGGGCCACTTAAAACTAGGTTGGGGAAGTCTGCTTTGAAGTAGCCCCTTTGCTTATAAAAGCCTTCTTGTCATTTATTTAGACACAAGTACGCTCAGATAAGATTGTAATTAAGCAGTACACAAATTGTCTAGAATGAAGAATTAAATTAAAATATAACAAGTGAGAGAGAGACACCTAACAGATTCCTTAACTAAGTATTTGGGATGGTTTTGGAATTCTAGAGCTGGATCTAGTTTAAATTTGAACTCCACAGAGAAGGTCCCAGATACTACCCTCGGAGGACTGAAGTCTTCAACAGAACTTCAGCTGGTTTTTAAAAAACGTGATATGATGCAGTTTCTTCCATCAGACTGGAAATGAAGAATTTTTCAGGGTGCTGGTGTTGGTGGAAGGCTTTCAAAAATGCATAACAATTTATTAGTCAGTTCAAGGAATTTATGTACCAGCATTCATTCCGAATAGGAATTACCAAGGAGGTTCACAAACAAATTAAGCAACCACAAATTTTCATAATAATACAAAGTTAAAATATACATCAGCACCAAGACAAAAATGTTTCCGTTTGGAAACTCTGCTACAGCGTGGCAAGTGGGTCGCAGAAATTTATTCTAGGAAAAGCATGATTAAATCCATCCAGTATTAAAAAAAAAAAAAAATCAGCGAGGAAAGTCGTTGATCCTCGGGGCTTATAAGAGAGGCCTTTCATTAATTCCTGCTACTGTCATGCCTTGCACGATATATTCCGCCGCGAGGGGACGAGACCTGCCTGCTCAGGGAAATCCTTTTTTTCAAAGTACTGTACAGTATTGTAAGGATTTCACCACAGATAAGAACCAGCCTTGCAAAATGTGGGGTGGGCGGGGGAAATCCGCCCGCACCTAAAACGATTCCATGCAAAGAAGTCGGCGTTGCGAAACACCGTCTAAACCACAAGCAATGATAGGATATTGTGCAAAAGTGGAGAGGGTCCCTGATCAAAAGGCCCTGATTCTGGCCGCACTTTGGAGCAAGTGGCCTCCTGCCTGCGAGGCTCCACTCTCTCTGTCCTGCCTGCCCCTGCGCGTGCGGCTTCCCGAGGCGCCCTCCTCAATCTCTGCCCGGCGCAACAGAGAAGCTCTGCAGCGCCTTCGGGGCAGAGACCTACGTCTCCCCACGCTTGCAAAGCCATAGGGCTGCGCTGCAGCCCAAGCAGCCTCCTGAGCGGCTGGACCAACGGGCAGCACCCAGGGGCGGAGGGACTTGCAGGGTGCTGGATTGGGAGCATCTCCCCTTTTCCGAGGGGCGACTCACCTGCCCGACGACGAGACCCCCCCGGCCGCCTGCCGCCTCCGCACGCCCGACATGGGGAGGACGCTGGGGCTGCCTGGCCTAGCGCCTCTCCTGCGGGCGCCCCCGAGCTCGGGAGCCTTCCTCTCCGCCGCGGCTCTCCATGCTCGCTTGGGAAAGGAGGAGGAGGAGGAGGAGGGCGGGGAGGGGGCGAGGCGGGGCCAAGCGGCCGGGGCAGGGCCGGCCCGCCTCTTCCGAGGCTCAGCAGCGCCCGGCCGCCGCCATCACCAGCAGCAGTGGCTGCGCGCCTTTACGCACGGGAGAGGCGCGGGAACGCCAGGAGGCGGAAAGGAACTCTGCACATGCTCTAGGTCTGCTCGTTGCCCGCCAGGGGTGGCCGGACTCCAACTCCCATCATCCCTCAGCATTAGCTCTGCGAGGAGGCTGTTGGGAGTTGGAGTCCTTGGCAACCGCTGCATAGACCGTTGACAAGCACGCCAGACGTTTAAAGGCACTCTTATGTCACTTTAAGATTCGCTTTAAAAAGCGGGACTTATCACAGCACAAGCTGTCCCTTTGGATCCTAGCATTTTTGTCATCCTGTTATTATTTTATTATTCAGAAACTGCCCAGCCACTTTCCCACAAGGATCTCATTACTCACCTGACGGTTTCTGCACTGCTTACTATTGCAAGACTCTAAACGCAGACCTGTTTGAGATCGGGATCTCACAACTCTAGGATTTAAGGGACAAACGGATGGTCAACGTCCAAAAGAGTCAAACAGACAAGAAAATCGCTACTTTTCAATCTGCTTGGAACAGTTTTACTGCATATGCAACATTGATAGAGCATGGTTATAGGCCTCCCAAGGACACATGGCAACTTGCGGAATGATACCTTTCTTTAAAAACTGAAATGATTAAAAAAGTTAAACGTAATTAAATTGACATTTGGTGCTTCTGTGTAGGGTGGGATGGATTGTTGAATATTGATTGTTGCTTCTTGCGTAAATAAGTGAAAACGATAAAAAGATTTGGGGGATAAAAAGATTCATGGCTTTCCCCAAACAATCCTAGGAACTGTGGTTTGTAGTTCAGCAGTACCTGGAGGGCACCTGCTTGGCAAAGGTGGCTTTAGGAGTTAAGAGGGTAAATCTGGGAGAGATTGCCTTGTTCCTATTGTCCTGTCCCATCCAGAGGGGTTTGGAACCACCAATGCCAGATGCCCAGAGCAGAAGCCTTGTAAATACTTTGATGATTACACAGTGCTGATGTGCTTTTTTGTGCATGAAAGCCTTGGCAGACTTCAATCAATTAATTCTTTTATAGGAGGGAGCAGTCAATTCTGCTACAATATATTAACATGCAAACTTGGAAATATTTTAATATATTTGCCCTGCTTACGGGATTCCTGGATGCATCTGGGCAACCACTGCTGGCAACAGGAGCTCCAAGTAGATGGACTTTCAGTCCGATCCAGGATGGCTCATGCTTTCTTGGATTCAATTTAAATTAGGGCTGCCATACGTCTGGAATTTCCTGGACATAGCTGGGATTCGGCCGTCGGAAACAATATCTGGGTGGAAATTGCTGAAATGTCCGGACGTATGGCAACCCATGTTGGAAGTGTAGATTTGGGTGAACTTCTTTAAAAATAGCTCCAAAACTTTCTTTTTTAAATTAGATTTTAGGCTCAACAACTTTGGCCAAACAAACGAACAAACTAACTAACTCGACAAATCTGCCAAAAAAACGGGCTTAGCATTAGTGTCTGGATTTTCACTTTCTGATATATGGCAACCCTATTTAAATGGCACCCTGCTCCATTTCAGCAGTGAAGCATTTGCTGGTATGGAGAGCAGGTGTTAGAAAAGGTCTGATTACTGTATATTTCTGTGCAACTATTAATGGCATGTGAGCGCTGCTAGGAAAATAAGGTTGGCAACATCTTAGCCCAGGCCCACCAAGACTCTTCCAACTTCCCTCTACAAAAAGTGTGGAGAACTAAAGGCAGGGTGGGGTGAATGTGGGTTTTGGGGCCACCCCCTCGCTAACTGTTCCACCCATTCCTTTTGTCTGGCTGGTGTCCTTTAAAATGCCTTTTGCTTCTCTGAATGGAGGATGGAGAGAGATGTGGGGGGGGGGGAGTAGAAGCTTCTGACTTTTGCTAAGTGGCATGTAGCCACAGTTGCATCTGTTGCTCCAATTTCTAGCCCGCCCATCATGAAATCATAATCCCAAGGCAGGTTGCAACAATCAAACAAAATGCTGCCTCACTTTGCCTAATGGTAGGGTCATCCCTCACACAATAAGGCCTTCCAGGGGGTTGGACTAGATGACTCTTATGGCCCCCTCCAACTGTACGATTCTATTACGATTCTATTCTATTACGATTTCATTCTAATTTCTGTACGATTTCAATCTAATTGGAGCAGTCAGTCCTATGACCCAAAGCAACATTTCTGGCAGAGAGAAGCTGTATTCGCAGTATGTAGATCAAAAGCGTGGAAATCTTTTGAGTCTGTGCCCTGCATCTGTGACACAAGGTCTCTGCATGCCGGGCTGAACCTTTGAGTGATGGATTTGATGCCTCTCGGGATAATCACCATCAGATTATCCACCCTGGGAGATTAGGGGAAGATAAGGGAGCGGAGGGCTATGCACACATTGCTGGCATATAATGCAGCGAGGTCATTCTTTTTTTGCAATTTAGATCCAAGATGGTTTGAGGGGAAACACATCCAAGTGCAGTATTTCGTAAGAAGCAACAGGATAGATGCAGGATAGTATAGCTCATAACACAGATATGGGGTGTGGTTAATGCCATGTGAACACCACTTTCCAAAGCAACACTGGGCATGGAGAACATAAGAGCCTGATGGATCAGGCCAATGGCTGATCTAGTCTAGCATCCTGTTCTCACAGTAGCCAACGAGATGGCTGTGGGAAACCTGCAAGCGGGACTTGAGCACAACAGCACTCTCCCCACCTGAGGGTTCCTGCATCTGGTTTTCAAAAGCATTACTCTCTCTGAAGGGTGAGGCAAAGCGTAGCCATCGTGGTTGGTAGCCACTGATGACCTTATCCTCTATGAATTTGTCCAAACATTTTTTAAAGCCATCCAAGTTCGTGGCCATGACTGCCTCCTGCAGGAGCGAGTTCCATAGTTTGCACTGTGTGTACTAAACAGGATTGTGTAAACAGCCAGAGGCCAGAGGAACGGAGTAGGAGAATATACACAAATGCTGTGTTTCAGGAGGGCGACTTGTGCTCAGCATCCCTTCCTCCTGCTGCCACCTCTTTCATGCGCACCCCATCCAAAAAACCACATGGCACAACCAGGCCATTCCTCCCATGCATAATGCATGGCATTCCCCTTGCGCAGTTTCCACAGCTGGCAGCGGCTCCTGTTGCATGACTTCCAATTAACTATTAATTTTGTTGTTACTGAAACCATGGCAAAACAATTGCACCAAACAGGCCCTGGGTCCAATTAGCAGGATCACATTACTGACCGAGTCAGCTGGCTCCAGCAAATGACTAGTTCGTGACAATAGGTGGGTCCCCCTGAAAGCCTCAGGAAACAGAGACCTGTGTCTGCAACAAGAAAGCGGGAGGGAGGGCTGTTGTGCAGTGGCAAAGCATTGGTTTTGCATGCAGAAGGTCCTGGGTTCAATCCCTGGCATTGTTAGATGGGGCTGGAGAGTCCCTTGGCCAAAACTTGGGGAGTCATTGCCAGTGAGTCTTGACAGTACTGAGCTAGATGGATTCATTGTTTGACTCTGTATAAGGCAGCTTCCTATGTTCCTAGGAGGAAGAGGAGCAATGCCACTAGCCAGTGTCTGCAGAAGGAACACAACTGCCTGTTCAAGGGGATATCAAACCTGTCCCCACTACATTTGGCAGGTGCAAAGAGGTGGAGGTGTTTGTTTATACTGTGGTGGTCTCATAAAGCCAGCAAGGACCATTCCAGCATTCACCTGCCAGTTTCTCTTTTATTCTGACTTCCAAATCTTTTCTGGCACCTTCAAACCTTTAAGACAAATGTCTTTTAGACTTCTGACCACAGTAGCATATGGTTTAAAATGAGACACACATTTCCCTTTTTTACCCAAAATGGTTTTAAGTGTTTGAAAGAGTGTGACTTGCCCTTGGAGGAGCCTTCTCTGCCTGCTGTGTTTTTGTGGGAGTCACTGCTCTGGGTGTGTCTGCTGACTGGATGGAAGCAAGCCCAAAGGAGGGGTGTACAGAGAAAAGCAAGCTTTACACTAATGTTTACACCAATGGATGGTTCTAGTTGAGGAAGCCGAATTTCCGAGTGTTCATTCCTCAGTTTACAGAACCGAGGAAGAGAGGAAGCTGCATTCTAGTCAAACCACTGATTCATCTGGCTCAATATTGTCCGTACACTACAACTCACATTGCTGCCCCTGCAGATGTTGGCAAAGGCAGTAGCTTTCCAGGCTTTGAGGCAGGGTTCTGTCCCAGCCCTGTCTGGAGACGTTGGGGATTGTACCCGGGGCTACCTTTTGCATGCAATGAAAGCAAGCATTCTCTCCATAAGTAACAAGGTGTAGTGCCTGGCATTAGTGGAAAAATTTGCACAAAAACTTCAGAGTGCTGGGAGGGCAACAAAAATAAAGTTACTGGCAGCTGGTTTCATTTTACTACATACTCAAATGAACATCATGTAACATCATGTAACCTCTTCTCCACATTGTTAGGTTTTGGAATTCTTAGCGCCCCGCCCCCAGTCAATCTTTGGTTAAGTCATGTGTTGTTACAAGCCTTCCTTGTCCTTGGCTTTTGTATTCCATCATTGTGTGATTTCTGTCAAAACCTGCAGGCATCCCTGCAAATACGAAAAACAGAGTTTAATCTCGTGCTTATTGGACCTGCTGTAACAGATTGCTCTCAGCAGAATGCTGGGTTTAGCTGGTTCATATTTGTTTTTTTATGTCATTTTTGGCACATATATCTCAATATGCTTGTATCTTGCTTTCCTGTTGTATATGTTTCCAAAAATAAAATAAAAAATATACAAAAACCAGTCAGCCTGGGAGGGCACTTATCCTGGATCTTTGCATAAAGAGAACATGAATAATATAGTACTGTAATAGGTTTATTGCAGCAGCAGCTTTCATAGACAACAGCTCACCTCATCAGATACATGTAGTCTTAGTCTATATAAAACGCTACAAGATTCTTTGTTGGTTTTGCTGCCCAGGCTCATTTCCTTCTATCTGTCCTGAATCTTCCAACATTCAGCTTCATTGGATGTCCATGAATTCTTCTGTGGTGAGAGCAGGAGAAAAGCTTCTCTCTCTCCACTTTCTCTACGCCACGCATGATTTTATAAACGTCGATCATGCCGCCTCTTGCTTGCCTTCTCTCTAAATTAAAAAGTCCGAAATGCGGCAACCTTTCTTCATAGAGAAGTCGCCCCACCCGCTTGGTCATTCTGTTTGCCCTTTTCCACCACATCCTTTTCAAATGAACACTCAACAATTCGGCTTCCTCGACTAGAACCGTCCACTGGGGCAAACGCAGCGCGGCTCCAAGGGGGTCCTTTGGGCACCTTGTTTGTTTTCCTCCCCAAAACCAAAACCAAAACTGGGATTCTCCTGGCAGAAATATGGAAACAGTCGAGCTCTGGCGGGCCCTTCCGGAAACGTGGCTCGAAGCAGAGAGGAGAGAAGGGCCAGAGCCATCCACGTGGCTTCCTTTCCCCCTCCTCCGCCTCTTCCTCCCTCTTTCTTCCTCTCTCTTAGCCCAGCTAGCTGTCGGCGGCCCTGCTTGGCTACGGAACATTTCTCCCCCGGGCGGAGGTTCCCCAGTCCGGCTCCGATTCCAGGGGGACCGGCCTGGCCATTTCCGCTTCCGGGAGCCGAGGCGCAGGGAAGCTGGGAGGGAAGGAGGGAAGCGAAAGCCGGTCCGGCGGCCGCGAAGGGCACCTGCGGCGGCCCGTAGCCGCCTGCGCTCCCTCTCCCGCTGCCATCCTCCGTCGCCGCCAAGACCGGCGCTTGGCGAGCCTTCCGGGGAGCCGCCGCCGCACCGAGAGGCCTCCAGTCCAGCTTCCCGGGCACTTCGCAGAGGCCTTCCGGGGAGCCCGGCTGAGGGAATTGGCACCCCGGGGCCTTCGTCTGCCCCGCTCCCCGGGTTTGGGTTTGGGCTTCGGGCTCCAGCCTCGCCTGGAACTGCTGTGCGTGCGGACCCAGGCAGAGCCCCTCAGCCAGGGTCCCTTTTGAGCAGGAGGGGGCATCGCGGGGGGTCGGCTGAGCCTGCCCCAACCCCCAGTGAGCATGGGGTCTGGGGCTCTCAAAGGCAGGCGCTTGGGGGTGGCACAGCTGGCCTGAACAGTGTGCGGTGGTGGCGGGGAACGGCAGGACGACGAGAAGCCCCGGTGCCCCCCTTGACCCCACGGGGGTCGGCCCGCATGCACCTCCCCATTGCGGAGCCACGGAGGCGGAGGAGGCGGAGGAGGAAGATCCCGGCTTGGCCCTGGCGCCAGCTGGGGAGGTTGGCGGCTGGCGTTGGCGGTCCCGGGAGGAGCAGGCAGCCATGGAGAGCCTGGCGGGCTACGTCTACAAGGCGGCCAGCGAGGGGCGGGTGCTGACCTTGGCAGCCCTGCTCCTGAACCGCTCGGAGAGCGACATCCGCTACTTGCTGGGCTACGTCACCCACCAGGGTGGGCAGCGGTCGACACCTCTCATCATCGCTGCCCGCAATGGGCACGCCAAAGTTGTGCGCCTGCTCCTGGAGCACTACCGTGTGCAGACCCAGCAGACTGGCACGGTCCGTTTTGATGGGTATGTACGTACACGTGTGGCATGTGGTCACAGAGGAGGCCTTGGGCTTCTTTCTAACAGGAGAAGATGGGATGGTCCTGTGGATTGATAAATTCAGCCTGGCTGTTGTGGTGCTTCCTTTCACTCAATGGAATATAGTAGGTTACATCATGCCTTCATTTGATTGGCATATGCTGTTTCTATAAATGATCTTCCAAGAATCATAAAAGTGGAAGGAGCCGAAAGTTGCCTGCTGTGAGGCAAGACCTTCCCCTGGATCAATTTATGTAACCCTACCTGTGCTGGACCGTAAATAAAGAACAGGCACAATGCAGAAAGGTACCTGTATAGACCAACACTTTTGAGATGACTTTACCAACTAATTCCAGATGATGCTTCAGGAGAAGGTGCCAATCTCTAGCCAGCGCCTGGTCCTTTCTAATTTTTGCCATCGTATTGCAGTTGTGAGGACTAGGAATTCTTCCTTTCTCTCCTACATGCGGCAGTGGTTTGTAGAAAACAGTGTGAGGAACAGTGAAAAATGAGTGGCATGAGTTATCTAGCCTACTGGAAAAGATACAGCTCATGGATTTGTTCAAAGTCCTGGTTAAATCTAATTCCCTATAAGTACAGGGACATTGCTTGGATACATTGACCCCCTTCATGTGTTACTTACACGAGGGACGCTTCACCTGTTAAGAGGCAGAGGGATCCCACCACTGTCCTGTTATCAGAAGGTGACTTAACACACAGAGCCTCCATGTGAGTAATGCTTGGAGGGAGCTATTGACAAAGAGCCAAGGTAAAATCAGGAATATATTTAAAGAGTGGTTCAAAGGCCTCACATGAAAGATTTCAGATACATTTCAGCTCCATATGTCTTCCAAGGCGTGACAGTAATGCCAGTTGGGGTCTTAAGATGTATATTAGAATTCTAACTTTTGGAAGTAGTTCTTATTCTTCCCTAAGGCTATTGAGCCAAAGGGCAAGCACAGAGCATTTAAACATGTAAGGATCAACATTTCCCATATGCCTATCTACCTGGTAATGGGGTGCTTTAGCTTTTGCCAAAGGCACTTGATAATTTCTTTCTGTGACATCGCTGAGGAGGTTGCTGGGAGCTGTGGGACACGCCATCAGAGATCAGAGAGGGGAGCAGAGGCTGTACCAAACTTGTCTCTGCAGCCACACCTCCTAGCTGTCTGTTGTTCCTGTTGAAATGGACTAGGTATTATGATTGTGTTTCAGTTTCTGGTGAAGTTGACAGGATAGTAATCCCAACATAGCTCTAAAACTATACAGAAATGTTTTCTTTTGGAGATAATTAAACAGCTGAGAATATTTCTTTTGAAGACAGAAAGCCAACTCTGGGGGTTGTCATATGGGACTACTCATCATCAGATTTGGGATGGGGGAGAAGGACAGCTACTTTCTGCAACCTACTTATTCTGCTGCCATTCCAGTTATATGAATTAGACTTTTGTGGATAAGTCCCTCCTAACTGAGTTTTGCTGGAGTACCTCATTCTAGATTACACTACAATGTAAGCCTCCTGAGATTCTGTGTTAGTCACTTGTTGATCTTAGATAGTTTGAAGAGGCTAGGCCACTGTTTGAGTCACTAGGGAGAACTCCAGAATCTCCCTTTTGAAAACAACTGACAGTGCTTGACACTGACGTGCAACGTAGGAGATGGTAAACAAATGGGTGGTAAAAAATATCCCTGTCCCTGCCTGCATAGGAGTCAAAGCAACAGCAACAACAAACATCCAAGGAAGCCATAGCTGTTGTAAAAATCCTCTGTTTCCCAGCCTCAGAATTATTTTGCGTGTTCTGCAGTAAGACTTCCTTCTTTCCTTTGAACTGCCTTTAAAACCAATTACTTCTTTGTTGTCCCAGCATGTTCTGACAAGAAGCTCCCTCTAAATATAAAAGCTGTAATTGATTTAAACACATTTGTCTGAAAAGTCTTTTGGCCTGGGGTTCTTTATTCAGGCGTGGTGAGATGCAACTGACAGGTTAAAACAGTTTGAAAAATTGCTTAAGGCTTTCTCCTGGGGTAGGCTGTGCAGTCCCAAGGCCAAAAGATGTTATCACTGCCCCATTTCTGCAACTGAATGTTTGGTAACTCCTTTTGCCTTCTCTTTACTAATATCTGAAATCACATTTGTCCAAGTGTCATGAAGGTTATCCCAAAGTATTTGGATACCTGTGACAAACTTTTACTACTAGGTGTATCCAAGATGGCAAACGCTCTGTGTTCTCTTTAGTATGGCTGCTGAATGCAAATACCACATCATTAGTTGTTGTTTTTTTAAACCCCTATATTCATTATTTTGGTCTAAGTCCTCCCTGTAGCTGTTAGAAAGCTCGAGGATTGGTTGCCATCTACTGCAGGGTTGAGATGAATCCTGCCTCAGTTACAGATTGGATTCTATACATGCTTTGGAAAATCATGCCCCCTTTGCTAGAAGTTGTACTCTCCTCCAAATTAGAAATTTCATTACGTGTAGTTGTCCAACTTTTCTGCCCACATCCAGCCACCCACTGTGAACCTAGCCCTTGCATTCCCTATCATTCTGAAATTCTTCTGCTCACTGACTCCAGACTGTTTTATAGGATATTATTTTGAAGATTTTTTCTTTAATTGCACCAATTTTAACATTCAGTCTCTTTCTTTCCATAGTTATGTCATCGATGGCGCCACGGCCCTGTGGTGTGCAGCTGGGGCTGGCCACTTTGAAGTCGTCAAGCTCTTGGTAAGCCACGGAGCCAACGTCAACCACACAACCGTGACCAACTCTACTCCGCTTCGCGCTGCATGCTTTGACGGCCGGCTTGACATTGTGAAGTACCTCGTGGAGAACAATGCCAACATCAGCATCGCCAACAAGTATGACAACACTTGCCTTATGATCGCTGCTTACAAGGGCCATGTGGACGTGGTGCGCTACCTTTTAGAGCAGCATGCGGACCCCAATGCCAAAGCACACTGTGGCGCGACAGCATTGCACTTTGCGGCGGAGGCTGGTCACCTGGAGATCGTCCGCGAGTTGGTGAAGTGGAAATCTGCCATGATGGTGAACGGCCATGGAATGACACCTCTGAAAGTGGCTGCCGAGAGCTGCAAGGCCGACGTTGTCGAGCTGCTGCTGGCGCACGCCGACTGCAACCGCAAGAGCCGGATAGAAGCTCTGGAGCTCCTGGGTGCCTCGTTTGCCAACGACCGAGAAAACTACGATATAATGAAGACTTACCACTATTTGTATTTAGCCATGCTGGAGCGGTACAGAGATAGCGAGAACATTATAGAGAAGGAGGTCCTGCCTCAGATAGAAGCCTACGGCAGCCGGACAGAGTGCCGGACTCCTCAAGAGCTGGAATCCATTCGGCAGGACCGGGACGCTCTCCACATGGAAGGCCTCATCGTCCGAGAACGAATTCTGGGCTCCGACAACATCGATGTCTCGCACCCCATCATTTACCGCGGTGCTGTTTATGCAGATAACATGCAGTTTGAGCAGTGCATCAAGCTCTGGCTTCATGCCTTGCGCTTGCGGCAGAAAGGCAATAGGAATACCCACAAGGACCTCCTCCGGTTTGCTCAAGTCTTCTCTCAGATGATACACTTGAACGAGCCGGTGAAAGCCAAGGACATTGAGAGCGTCTTGAGGTGCAGCGTCTTGGAGATAGAGCAAGGGATGGCCCGGGTCAAAAGCTCTCAGGATGCTGAGCTCCACACAGCCATGGACAACTACGAATGCAACATCTTTACCTTCCTGTATTTGGTGTGCATCTCCACCAAGACGCAGTGCAGGGATGAGGAGCAGTCGCGGATCAACAAGCAGATTTACAACTTGATCCACCTGGATCCCAGGACGCGAGACGGCTCTGGCTTGCTGCACCACGCCGTCAACTCTGGCACGCCGGTGGACGACTTCCACACCAACGACGTCTGCAGCTTCCCCAACGCACTGGTCACCAAGCTCCTCTTGGACTGCGGCGCTGACGTCAACGCTGTGGACAACGAAGGGAACACGCCGCTGCACGTCATAGTCCAGTACAACAGGCCCATTAGTGACTTCTTGACCTTGCACTCCATCATCATCAGCTTGGTGGAGGCCGGCGCTCATACGGACATGACGAACAAGCAGAAGAAGACCCCTCTCGACAAAAGTACCACCGGCGTGTCGGAAATCCTCCTGAAGACTCAGATGAAGCTGAGTCTGAAGTGCCTGGCTGCCCGAGCTGTGCGGGTTTATCACATCAGCTACCACAACCAGATCCCCAAAACACTAGAAGAATTTGTTGAATTCCACTAGCCACGCCAACGGGGTGGTGTCTCTTCCCTTCCCAGAAAGGTCAAACTCTTGTCAATAAAATACTGGGCAGAGCTTTACAAATCCCTTCTCCTCTCCTTTCTTTTTGGTAGCAGACACACACCAACCAGCCCCCTCGTAAACTGGCTAACATGGCTTTGATTTGCAAAAACCTGTCTTCCGACGGCAGAGTGAACAGGTTTCTTTTTTTCCTCTTAATGAACTGGGGCAGGGTGGAGAGTCAGACTCTAAAATGAGAATGAGTGTAAAATATTTTGATACTACGATGCACACGGGTTTTACCATTGACAGCCAAGAATGCTTTAAGCAGCTACCTGCAAAGAGGTTTTACGTTTAATTAATTGAGCCAGCATGTTACCTATGCAGCAGTTTGGAAAGTCTTCTTGCGGGAGGGAAGAGGAGGAAGGGAAGAGAAAATGGAGAAGGATCTTATTGCTGGGATTTTATTAAAACATGCAAAGCAATCCAGGGAAATTTACTTCTCACCAGCCTGTTTTTAATGCCTTTCAGTTCCTACCAGAGTCGTCACTAACATTTAGTTTTAATTTCTGCTTGCAATGAGATGAAAATAACCGATTGTTTGGCTACAGAAAAGGGAAATGCAGGTTGAAATTCAGATGTGTGAATGTGCTTGCTTATCAGTACTTAAAATTACTAGTATTTATTTGGTTGTTGTTGAGGGGGGCAAAACAGGCATACCTCCTCAAATTCATTCTCATTTTTGCTGCTTTAAGATAAGTAGCATGCAGAAATAGTTTGCATTATTTGAGTATTGTTTTATGCGTGGTTCCCTGTCCCCGCTTCCCTCTGGTAAGATAAAACGTAAAGTGGTTAAGGCTGGATCTTAATCCCACACCTGAAATGATAACTGCTGCATTTCCTGAAATCTTCCAAGTAGCTGGCAAACAGGTTTTGTTTTTTAAAAAATGAGCTTTTTAAAAATTAAAAACAAAAACAAAAAATGTTAGAAACCTGGCAGGGAAGGATCAGGGAAGAATAATTGTGTTGGCAGGACCCTGCCCTGAGAATCAGTTTCTGTCTTTTCACCCCTCTTCATTATGGAACTCTTTGGAAAAATAGATTCCACACCCACCTGCACACGTCCAAATCATCCTCCCTAAGGCCATCTTTTAAATCACTCACAGTACCTTGATTGAAGAATGTTTGACCTGTGAAAAACATCTCTCCTTGGCAGAAAACTTCAGCAGCCCAATGCCATTTTTTTTGACAGGTTACTGAAAACACTTCCCATGATTTTAAATTCTACTTTCTAACTGTCAACTGGGAAAAGAATGTTCTGCAGTCATTTTTTAAAAAAACTGGAACAGAGAGTTCAAATAAAAAGGGGCATTCTGAGCACAGGTATGTGTGTTTGTATTACAAATAAAATCTTGAATGTGAAACTTAACCCTGATGTGTCCCGCTGAAAAGTGATTGGTAGCTGCTCTTGTGGGATGTTGGTAAGGAGCAGACCTCTCGTTTTGAAAAGAAGTGGTTTCATGCCATTGCATTTAAATTTTATTGTAGTTTGATTAATGGACAAGTTGCTCAGCTAAGCTCTGACCTTCTGAGCCTTAAACAAATAAGTTGGCCAAATATTGTGGCGTTTGTGTGGGTGATTTCATTCTGAACAGTCTGAAGTCCAGGTCATTCTGCATTTCAGCACGTTGTTCATGGGGCTTTGAGGGATGGCCAAATTATATTAATTCCTCCCAGATGAGGTGCGGGAGAGGATTTTAAATCAACTTTTAAATCAAGTTGCCAAAGCTTCCTCCTTTGTGAACACGAGCCCTTGTTTCCAAAACTCAAAATGCTGCTTTTCCCCCCTGAGAAGGTAAAAAAGAATGGCAGTGTGGTGGTAGTCACCAAAGTGTGAACTCTCAGATTCATGTTGTTGTCTCATTTTAATTTTGGGGTGCAGATAAGAAGCTTCGGGGCCAGTCCAAGCTGTTCAGCCTCTCTTGATACAGATAATGTTAATGTGGTGAGATGAAATGCCACCAGTTCTCCTGTGAACCTGGTTCTGTGAAATAACACACAAAGGTTCCTTTTCATAAGATTGATGCTGTACCTTGATTGGCAGCCTAGGAGCTGGACTTTGGTCTCTGCCAACAAAACAGTAGGCATGAGCTCTGTGAAACCTCCAAATCTGACCAAGTCCCTGGTCTTCCAATACTGCAGGTTTCAATATTTTACCATATATATATATATATATATATATATATATATATATATATATATATATATATATATATATATATATATATATAGTGTGTGTGTGTGTGTGTGTGTGTGTGTGTGTGTGTGTATAGTATGCATGCAACATAGAAACAGTAAATAATAACATTGCTACAAAATTGCAGAATCATAGAATTGTAGCGTTGGAGGGGACCTTGAGGGTCAGCTAGTCCAACTGCCTGCAGCACAGAATAAAAACGAATTCATAAAGAGATAGGCAGCGTCCAACCTTATAGGTCAGGGAAACCCTGGTTAAAATGCTAGGTCTTTACAAGACCTCTGAAGCAGCTGATGGCTGCTGTTTCATGCATGGCAAAGAGAAAGACCTTCCATAATTACAGGGGCAGTAGTGGAAAATGCCCTTTTTTGTGTCACTGCCCTATGATGTTCCACAGAGTGGAATTTCCCCATACGATCTAAGTGACACCACAGGTCTCTACAGGGGCAGGCGATCTTTCAGGTTGGCTAGCTTTGAGCTGTTCAAGGCTCTATTTTTTAACAAGATTTTTTTTTTTAATGTGCACATCCCCCTTCACAGAGCATAAACATGCCTGCAGAAGGAGGCAGCCTTACAGATGCTGACAGTGTGGATTATTGCAATGCTACATACTCTACCCACCCTTGTAAGTTCAATTGCTAAAAGGCCTGGGGGAGGGAAGGAGGGATATGGGAGCTTTGTATCCTAATCTGGGCAGCATCTGTCTCTTTGGAATACTCTGGAAAACAAACCATGAAGTCAAACGAGCTCAGTGGGAGAAGCAGAAAGCAAAATTGATGGTCTTTGTCAAGCTGGTCTCCTCCAGATGTTGTGGACTACAACTCTCATTAGTCACATGGTTCCCCCCTCCCCAAACAAACAAACAAAAAACTCCCAAGGATGACTGGGTGCTTTGATTTGGAATGTGTCGTAGGGGGTATATTGGGTTTTAAAAGACAGCTGGTGGTTTCGAGGCAGTGAGCTTGTTGCTAAGAAGATTCAAGCGAGCGAGGGAGGGAAAGAAAGCTGGCATGTTGTCACTAGGAGAAAGAGCACGGAAAGGTCGAGAACCCTTTTAGAATTTTGTACCTGAGCTCTGATCTAGCAGCTGTGGAGCAGTAGTTACGTAACTGGGGTTTGCTTTCCTGAAGGAAACGTTTGCTGGTGAATTGAACCAGACAGATTTCTAGCGCTTTGGGAGATTCCCGGGGTCAAATGCGTCCTGTCTCTGCTTCCCTGTGAGAGCAATTTTGCACTGCCAACACTTCAGTTAAGTGTCTGGGTTATGACAACTAAAAATAGCTGCAGCTATGTTAATGTCAGGCTGCTCCTAATGCAGCCTTCACCAACCTGGTGCCCTCCATCTGTTTTGGTTTACAATTCCTATCTGCCCCAGACAGCACAGTCACGGTGACAGGCTGGTGGGAGCTGTGATCCAAAACACCTAATGAATGTCAGTGTGCATTTGGGTTTTCTCCAACCAAGAGGCAAAATTCCTAGTTCCTTTAAAAAACAACACACGTCTTAGACAAATGACTGCATCTGAAACTTTCACTTTAAAAAGTTTTAATTTTCTTTTTACAAAATCCCACAAACCACAATCTACTACTACAGCATTTTACATAGGTTACTGCATTCGGTGGAACTGATTTCTCATTAATATTCACAATAGCATAAATAATTTTATTATGCAAAAGAAACAAAAAGGGTCAAATTAAAACATTTCCATCGTATAAAAGTATATACACATATAGTACATATTTTCCATGTGTTGCTTTTTTGGAAATTGCACAACTTGAGGGGGAAACACTTCAAACTGGTTTGTTTTAGTCGACTTTAAAAACAAGAAAGGTAAACATTTTCAGAAAAAGTATATACAGCTGAGGATTGAAGGCTTGCATTAAGGTGCTTACAATTGTCAGTATCTGTGTTCAGTGCATTAAAAGAAGGCAATAAAGATCTCTCTCTTCAACTGCTCCATTTAGAGACTGGGAGAGGCACTGCAGAGTGGCGGACGGTCTGGCTCTGAGCTGGGCATGTATCCTGCACCCACCCCTTTGGAATGAATGGGAGTTTCATGTACAGAATAAGTGCCCAGTGCGTTATCTCCTGCTTGGGCTCTTCATAAACATTTGGTGTAGAGCATTGGATAAGAATCTAGTAACTTTTTTGATTCATAGATAAACATGCGGTGCCCCTTACTTGCGGCAGTCCCTTTCTTCTGACAATTAAGGGAATAGCTAGAGAACATGTGTCCCCACCGGCAAGTTAACTTCTGTTTCATTCAAGTCACCCAGCCTCTTACATGTTTTATGGATAACATGAATGGATCTCGCTTTTTAAAGCATTAACTCGCTACAGAGTCCTCTGGTCCAGAAAGAACCTCCCATCCTCAAATGATTTCAAATGCTGCACTATTTTGTAAAGGCAACGTCATTTGTTTCAAAGGCATGCTGTGTTGATATCTCAACTTCTTGAAGACCACCTGTGCAGAATATATTGGTCTGGTTTGTTCTCCCATGGCATCTTGAATAAGCAGTTGCTGTAAAACGAATATGTGAAGACCCATTACAAGTTTGCTGCTGCTGGTATCCATGCAGATCCAATTTTTTTTTCCTTTTTTTGGTGGGGTGAAAAGCTTTCCCCAGTGAGATATGTTTGTGCCATGAATGGATGAAAAGGACTGGAGCTCAGAGGCTTTTAAGATCACTGCAGAGCTATTCTTGCATGGTAGTTGTCTGCCTCGTGGAGCCAAGATTTGTCATTTTTAAGAAAGCGATGGCCACTGAAGGGTCCCTTGTCCCTGTAAATTTACTCTCCTGGCCGTTGCTGCATAGCTTCCAGTGTCTTAGGCTGAAGGAAGCAATTAAAACCAGTTTGAAGTCCCTTTTTAGCCAGCTGCATCTTGCCCCTTGCAGGTAACACTGAGCAGTTGGGGTTGCTTTCATGAGAAGAGGTGGAAGGGGTAGTGAGGGATCTCATCATTGCAAAGGAAACTTGGCTCTGAGGAGCCAAGTGAGTCACTTAGGGAGATGGAAGCCTCAGTCCAAGTCCTTGGTGTTCTGGTTCTGGGCTGCATCTCTCTTGCGGTTAGCACTTTTAAAAAAACCAAGCTGCAGGAAAAGGAAGATAAAGAAAAACCCACCATTAATTTATATGCCTGGCATTAACAGCAGTATTGATAGGTCACATGTAGCTGAGGCTCCCTGCCTCTTCCAGCTGCATCTCAAACTCAGGACTCACTTATATTTCTGCTTGACCTGTATTTTGACTGTATCATGTCTCAATACATTCCCTTGGGTCTGAGAGCTTTTCTTGTAATTCTGTAGCTGCACCTTGTGAAAATCCAATTGCACCTGCCAAATCAGGTCTTCTTGGACGTGTGGAAAATCCAAAAGGAGATTTTGCTTAAATGAGTTCAGTATAGCAGGTAAGATCGCATTTTCACGAGGTACAGCTGTAGAACGATGAGAAAAGCTCTCGGACCTGGGGGAATTGATGGGTACACATTATGGTCAGAATATAGAACAGGCAACAATGTGGACCAGCCCAAACTCACAAATCATTACGTGACATCATGGCATTAGTTTGTTTATTAAGACATATCCTATCTCAGTGACTTCAGACTGACTTACAACTGAATAAAGAAATATGCAAATGCATAAAAGGGCAAACATTGAACTGGGTGGGAGGCAACAAAACAAAACAAAACCCAATCAGCTGAGACTCTGCCTGTTACATGGCTCATATAGCAATCCTAGTTGTTAAACAAGGAAAAGGCGAAATGTTTAGCAGTGTGACTAATTTTCATGGAAATGAATTTATTGCTTTAATGGTAGGAATAGAGGGTAATGATTTTTGTTGATGGATTATTTTAAAAACTCCTACTCTTGTCTTGAGAGCCAGTGTGGTGTAGTGGTTAAGAGCGGTAGTCTCGTAATCTGGGGAACCGGGTTCGCGTTTCTGCTCCTCCACATGCAGCTGCTGGGTGACCTTGGGCTAGTCACACTTCTTTGAAGTCTCTCAGCCCCACTCACCTCACAGAGTGTTTGTTGTGGGGGAGGAAGGGAAAGGAGAATGTTAGCCGCTTTGAGACTCCTTAAAGGGAGTGAAAGGCGGGATATCAAATCCAAACTCCGCTGCTGCTGCTGCTGCTGCTGCTGCTGCTTCTTCTTCTTCTTCTTCTTCTTCTTCTTCTTCTTCTTCTTCTTCTTCTTCTTCTTCTTCTTCTTCTTCTTCTTCTTCTTCTTCTTCTTCCCACCGAAAGGGCAGTTGGCAGACAATGACTTCATATATAAAGTTGTTTTTGGTGAGGAACATCTTTCATCCATTGGGGTCCCCATTGCCAGTTTTCAGCCTTCCCCAATCTGGTGCCCTCCAGCTGTTTTTGCACTACAACTCCCATCAGGCCAAGGGGTGGTTGGAGCAGTGGTGGACTTTGGGAGGCGGGTCTCAGATATGAGCTGCACCCTTGTGTGACACTGTGTGACCATTACACCATAGTTGTGGCGCCCCCATGGCTCAACTCCCAGTGCAACCAAACTGGTCGTGCTCCCCTAAATGCACCTCTGGTAGGAGAGGGACTCACCTTCCACAGCGCCAACACAAGGAGGGCCAACAGGAGGAGACCACCTAAGGTGCTCCCAATGATGATCCAGATGGGGATTTGGGACTCCTCTATCTTTGAGATTTCAAACATGACCTGCAAGAGGAATACACAACAAGAACATTTGAAACTTTTGGGAAAAACCTTCTGAGGGTGAGAGCTGCCTGACAGTGGAATGGATGACCTCAGAAGGTGGTGGACCCTCCTTCATTGGAGGTTTCTAAACAGAGGTTGGACGGCCACTTGTCAGGGATTCTTTAGCTGTGATTCCTGCATTGTAGGGAAGTTGCACTAGATTACCCATGGCTTCTTTTCCAATTCTATGATTCTACCAACTGGCTCTTCAAATGGAACCCCCCTCAACTTTTAACCCCCTTTGCATCCAAAAAGAAGAAGGGTGACGGGTGTGATTTGTATGGAATTGAAAAAGAAGAAACAAGTTTGGTTATGTATGTTTGGGTTCACTCTGCAGAAGTGTGCCCATGACAAGAACATACTGACGTCTGCTGCCGGCAGAGGGCACCAGCGCCCCACTTTTCAACGACATTTCAGAAATGAAGAGCATGCCATGTTCTTCCGCTCTGTGTCGTATATGCATTTATTTATCTCTTCTTCCAGGGCTGCAAGCACAAGTCTATTCAAGAGCATGAGGGGCCCTCATTGGGGCCTAATTCTGAAGGAGAGATGCTGGATGCAAAAGCTGCAGTTTACCCCTGTTGGGTTAAACTGGATTTGCAACTGCTGCTTTCAGATAAGGGCAACATAGCAGGACCCAGTCATTGCTGTTCTGCTCTGAACGGCTAGTGGATCAGGAACTTTGTTTCCAGATTCCTGGAATCCAGATGACATTCTGCAGCCCAGTGGGCAATTCCAGATATGGGGTGGGGGTGGGGATGGGGAAGAGACAATTTTAATTCGGACTATGGCTTAGCAGGAAAGGATTAAATGTTTCCTGCCCTCTTGACACAGTTTAAAGGGTAGCAGGAGGAAACTGATAGAAAGGCAATGCTATTTGGAAAGGGAAGGTTAAAGTGAGAGTTACCGTATTTTTCGCTCTATAGCACGCACCCGACCATAACACGCACGTAGTTTTTAGAGGAGGAAAATCCGCAGGCATGCCACCCGTAGGCATTCCCTCCATAACACGCACAGACATTTCCCCTTACTTTCTAGGAGGAAAAAAGTGAGTGTTATGGTGCAAAAAATACGGTAATTGCTAGACAGGAGAGACAAACCCCAGAGAAGGAAATGGCTGGAGCACTCTATACAGGCCAGAACCAGCCCGAAACCCACAGGAAAGCTGCATGATGGGTCATCTGGGGAAATTGCACAGCTGTTTCATTGCTTTTTTTAAAGTCAGTTTTTCTGAGCTCTGGGTGGGGAGGCAGACACTGAACAGGGAAAGCACGAGAAGAAGATGTTTCGTCCATGACTATTTGCCCTGTAAAAAATGAGTGAACAAAGCATGGCTATTTCACACTATGTGTCTGGGTGTAGATGCAACCTGAAATGTTACATTGGTAACTGAAAGCAAAGATGATTTGCCCTTCCCCAATTGCCGTCTAAACCCAATGGCAAATTTTGTTGCCATCAAATTAGGAGACAAAATAGTCTGAGAGGAGAGAAGAGGCAAGCCAAGAGATGCAGTTCACTTATGGATGAAAAATCGTATCTTTGACTGCAGGCTTCTGGGTTCCTTTGAACCCACTTAGCAGCAATTTCAGAAGCAAGTTTTCCTTCTTCCCAATAAATCCATCACGCCCACGACATACCACACTTCTCCAAACACAAATTCCAGGTCTGGTGGGTACCATTACTTGCCCACGTTGCTTGTGGCCTCCCAGAACACGAGGGTTCAAACATGTGCTGCAATTCCTGCATGGCAGTGGGGCTGGACTAGATGTCCCTTTGGGTCCCTTCCAATGCTACAGTTCTATGAGATTTGATGAGCGCCTGTAGCCAAGCTACTCACCTGCCGACTGGGATCGTCCTCTCTGAAGACGAAGGCACTGCGGAACCCTCTCTGCAGGACGGCGTTAATCACAAATCTCAGCGACTTGAATTTCATCTTGAAAAGACAGGGCAAGATAAGAGTCACAAGAGGGGGCTCAGCAGTGGACAGTTCAGCTATTCGGTTACTCGGCTTGTTTGGGGGGCCTTTTCACTGATCTGAGCAAACCAGGGGTTGTGTCATTTGTAAGAGCAGCACTCTTTCCTGCCTGGAATGTTTCAAGTGATACACCAGGGAAAATAACTTTTCTGTGCCGCAGCATCACTCCCTTGATGTCTGCCCTGAGACCTTCAGGTAAAGGGCGGTATATAAATTTAATAAATAAAATAATAATCATCATGTCTGTCCAAAAGCAGGTGGAGACCCAAGTTTGGGAAACCCTGTTTGAAACAGTTGTCCTAAATTATTTTTAACTGATAATTTAGTTGTTTTATTCTTTTTGTAAACCACTTTTAGGCTTTAAAAAAAATATAAAACAGATAAAAACAATTTATTGAAGGGTGTGTATAAATAAATAAAGAACAGAAAATCAAGCTGGCTGGCTTTATGAGGCGTTAAAAATAACACTTTTCTTTAAACCAGGGAGAGTCTCACCCAGCACTCATCTTAGTGAAAAAGAGGTCACAGATGTTCCTGGCTTGACCTAATTCTTTCATTATTTGGTGTAATTAGCAAATGGTGTTGATGTGGCACTCAAGAGGATGACAAATCTTGTTTCCCAGCTACGAAGAGAGGGAGGGTTCCATTGGGGACAGGCGGGGAATGACTAGCAACTGAAAAAGCTGGCGAGAAAAGAGGAAGTTTGAAAACCACCTCGTGGCCCAACTCCCTGGAGTCAGGGGCTAGCTCGGGATACAGCCGAGCAGCAAAAGCACAATAATCTGCCAGCCTTCAATGGGGATAGCGCTGGAAGCTCCACCGATTGCTGACTCGCCCTTACAGCTCTCAGTGACTTCATCCACAGATTTCCATGCAAGAGGAAGCTGACTTCTCCATTGGCAGCCAGATTTACACTGCAGTCTATGGATATCACATCAGAATTACTATAGTTCTGGAAGGAGTAAAAAAGAAAAGAAAAACGGAGTTAGAAGTGGAGACAGCCAGAACGAAGCTCATTCTTCCCACTTGGAAGTAGGACCAAAGGTTGACTACTGCAGTTGTCTGGGCAGGTGGGTGACCACCACTGGGCAGTCACTCGAATTTGCTGCATCCACAATGAGGAGGTTGGATCCTGCTCATACTGGATGAAAGGAGGCACTTTTTCTTTTCTTTTAGCTGCACAGTGTTCTCAACCTGTGGGTCCCCAGATGTTGTTGGACTACATCTCCTATCATTCCTAGCCAGCATGAACAGTGGTCAGGAATGATGGGCGTTGTAGTCCAACAACATCTGGGCACCCACAGGTTGAGAACAGGGCAGATAAAAGGAAGTTCTTCATAGTTAAACTATGGAACTCACTCCCACATGAGGCAGTGACCAACTTGGTGTCAGGCTTGAGGAATCCTCTCCCTCTCCCCATGGCACCAAGAAGCAGGGAGGAAACAAGGAAGTTCTTATTTATGATTTGGTCAGTTATAATGGTGCTGCCCAGGACTGACCTGCTGGGGGCCTGAAGGGCCCAGCCCTGCTTCTCTCTGCTTGGCTTGGAGAAGGGCCTGACAGGCTCCATAAATGAGTGCTGCTGCTGCTGGGCAGCAGAGAGGGCTCTGTTTTTGTTTTTTTATTTTTGTTTTCAAACTGCTTTTATTTTTTACCTGTGTCATTTTAAATTGTGATTGATATTAATGCTGTATTCTTAGTTTTAGATTTTATGATTTATGTGGAAATTGTTTTCCATTTGGCTGTGTATTTTTTTGATGTGTTTTGTTTATTGTTAATGGCTTTTGTTATGTTGGTAATTATGTAAATCTGGTCATGTCGTAAGTCACCTTGAGCATTGTTTTTAGCTATGGAAAGGGGGTATACAAATAAAATGATGATGATGATGATGATGATGAAAGACAAAGAAATCCAGTCATTCCTCAGTGATGGAGTTGCTTGCACTGAGCTCCTCCTCCTTCCCTTCTAACAATGACACCTGCTTCTACGGCATCTGCCCATGGCCAACTGTCACCGTGTCCTTTGTTCTTAACAAAAGTCGCATTTGGGGAGAAGGGGGGGTCAGTTATGCTGTCCAGTGATGTATCATCTAGCTGCTCTGTCTCCCCTCCATCTTCTCCTAACACCCCATAACCCTTCTGTTCGCTTGTCTCTGAGCTGTTATCTTCCTCAAAGCCCTGCTGTAATTTGAGACTGCCTTCCTCTTCCCTGGAAGCTACAGGAGAACCTCTACCACTCTTTGTCCTCTTCAGTCCAGTCCCTGACACTTGGATGGATCTAAAAGAGGACTGGACAAATTCATAGAGGAGAAGGCTATCCATGGTTGCTAGCCACTCTGCTATGTTCTACCTCCTCTCAGAGGCAGTAATGCTTCTAAATACAGTGGTACCTTGGGTTAAGAACCTAATTCATTCTGGAGGTCCATTCTTAACCTGAAACTGTTCTTAACCTGAAGCACCACTTTAGCTAATGGGGCCTAATGCTGCTGTCATGCCGCTGCTGCACAATTTCTGTTCACATCCTGAAGCAAAGTTCTTAACCCAAGGTACTATTTCTGGGTTAGTGGAGTCTGTAACCTGAAGTGTCTGTAACCTGAAGTGTCTGTAACCCGAGGTACCACTGTATCAGTTTCTGGAAAGCACAAGAGCGGAGAGGGCGCTTGTGCTCAGGTTCTGCTGTGAGAACAAGATGCTGGATTAGATGGGCTTGACCACTGGCAGGACCCAGCAGGGCTCGTATTATGTTCTTATGCCAAGCTGGTAGTCCAAAGGCGGCCTGCCGCATGAAATAAGCTGAAACGGGGAACATTTGTGATTCTTCTAATGTTGTTGGGCTCCAACTCCCATCAGCTCCAAAGGCAGGGAATGCCCACAAAAATTGTGCCTCTTTACATCCCTGGCCAATGGGCAGGGATGATGGGAGTTGGAGTCCTTCAACATCTGGAGGGTCGCAGGGTCCCCGTCCTCTATCATGATTGTTGCTCAGACCGGTGAGCATGCTTGAGCCCAAAGGGAGTCGTCCCCCCCCATGGGACTCACACCCTACTCAGGTTCCCTTGCTGTTTTGAATGACCTCCCCCTGCAGTCCTCTCCTTTGGACAGGCCTGAAAATCACTTGCAGGTGTCATCCTAAGCAAGACTGGGCTGCCCACACTCCAGACCAGTCAAGCAGCTTCCTAATGCACAACCTGATGTCCTCTGGATATTTCCGATGACGACAACTATCAGCCCCCACTGAGGACACCAGGTTCAGAAAGACTGGTTGAGTGCATTGGCCCAAAGTCAATTTGCTATCTGACCTCATTCTCCATGTTTGCTATGTAACATCAAAGCCAGGAAGGGCATTTCCCCCCCCCCCCCAGTCATAAGAAGTATTAATTGGACAGGAAATGCCACGCAGATTGTGAATACCTTGGCAATGACATTGCATACTTTTTAAATAAAAGATGGACCAGAATTTGAGCCCTATGTTCAAGTCTTGTCTCAGCACACAGGATTTGATTTTGTGTTTTCAGAAGTCCAGCACAGAAAGATGGGCATTACATACCAGCTGGGGGTGGCGCCCCAAGTCCTCGTCAGAGGGTGTCCTTCGATAATCTGTGTTGTTCCCCCCAATGTGGCACGTTATGTGTTCCTATAATAGAAGAGGGAAGCTGGAATAGATCACTGGGAACAGAAATTCAAAGTAACATCCTGCAAAGAATGACGCAGACTGGACAGCCTGTTTGGGGGCTTTGCTCCCCCTGTGCACATCCTTGCCCCTAAAATACAGATTCCGCTTGTGCAGCCAGTCTATTCCAAGGCAGCACACAAAATGTGCCCTGTGATTTAATGGGCACCTGGATTCCAGCAACAGTCCCTCTAGGAGGAAAATTGTTCCATGACCTTACAAGCTACTCATTAAATGCCAGTGGGAGGTTTGGCTCTCTGCTGCTGCTGGCTCCTAATCTTTTCCACCTCCCCAGCCAGCCATGTGTGGAAGTGGATGGAGCCCTGAGTGCACACTTAATGCAGAAGGGCTGTAGCTCAGTGGCAGAGCACCTGCCTTGGGTGCAGAAGGCTCAGGGTTCAATCCCCGATGGCATCTCCACGTGGGGCTGGGAACCTCTCTTGCCTGAAACCCCTGGAATGCTGCTGTGAGTCAGTGTAGGAGATATTGAGTTAGAGGAAGCAATGGCCTGGCTTTAGTCTAAGACAGCTTTCTTTCGGAGCCAAAAACTGTAATAATTGGGTCAAGAGGGTGACTATTAGCAGAACAGATGGGAGGAAACCAAAAGATGACACAACATCTGGATGGGAGGACGGTACAGCCTGCCAAATTTGCCATCGGGGGCCCAGTTTTATAAAAAGCGCTTAAACTGGACATAGGAGACTGCCAAGCCAGACCACTGGGTTCCATCTAGCTCAATATCATCAACACGGGCTGGCAGCAGCTCTCCAGGGTGTCAGAAAGACACCCTTCCCAGCCCCACCCAGAGATGAAACCTGGGGCCTTCTGCGTGCCCAGCAGATGTTGTGGCCCTGAGCCATGGCTCTTCCTGGTAAGCACCACAAGTCTTTACGTAAGCCAAAGGGGTTCGATCCTAGAACTGGAAGTTGCTTGCGAGGGGTAGGGGAAAGTCTGAGCATCATGACAGCCCATTAACTTTGGAGGTTGCTATGATCACACAATCAAATTTTTTTTGGGGGGGGACTCCCTACTTTGGGGCTTCCCGGTGGAGCATCCTGATTTGTAACCCATGCCTTAAAGGTCCCTTGAAGCTATTTTTAAAAATCCCCTTAAGAATCACAAATAAAAGCTCTGGCTACCTCATCCACGTGGAAGCCTGCTAGCTGCAGAAGGCGATTGCCTCCCCGTGTGGCCACGGGGACTGTGATTTTGATGGCCATTGCATCAACAGGAAAGAGGCCCAGATTCTGCAGCTGTGAAAGTTGACAAACACACGCCGGATCAATACCCTTCTGCAAGTGGACATCCCTTGCCCCCTTCCCCCACCAGGTTCCTCAGACCCAGAGTTCCTCCACTACCTTAAAGGTACAGTTAAAAGGCGGACCGATGCTGTCATATCTCTCCAGAGAATTGTTTGACTTGACCTCGTAGTAATTCTGGCTGGGACTCCTGAATAATGGCAAAAAGGAGAAAACTCATCCATCCATAGTTCAACTAAGGGTGTGTTCACATTTCTGCCTTAGAGCACAATAAAGTTGTTCCCTCCCCCCCTCCCCACTGAGGATGTTTCACAGCTGAGCCCTTTTGCCCCTTAGTTCACATCAGCAGGGCTTTATTAGTGTCAGATTCATTTCTGTTTGTATACATCCTTTGGATGTCTTTATCCCATGCAAAGGTGGTCACACCTTCGCTAGAGGTTAATTAGGAACAGCTTAAGGGCTCCAATCAACACACCAAACAGTAGCACCTTATAAGAAGCAAGGTGTTTGAAATGGTTTTTTAATATTGTTCTTAATGTGCTCTAATCTGTCTTGGGACCTTAGGGTGAAGGGCAGGTAATTCGTAGTAGTAGTAGTAGTAGTAGTAGTAGTAGTAGTAGTAGTAGTAGTAGTGGCGGTAAGTCCAGGATACACCTACATTTTTAATAATGCTGGGTGAACTCAGATTAAAAACCCCACACTGGAAACATAGTGAGTGCCCATTAAACAGGAGCATGAATGCACACAGTGGGAAGAAATTTCAGCATTAACAAATCAAAGCACTATAAAGACTCCACTCAAGGCCATCAGAAGTACCTGGTGAAAAGCAGGTCTGTTTCATACTTCAGCGGAAACTTTAGGAGGGCAGAATTGTCCTCTTTGGTGTTTTCCTGTTCCTCGCTGTCACTAGAATACAGAAGAATCAGAAGCTCATTTGGGTGACACAGCAGGACTCAGAAGTCAGCAGATTAACAGGGAATGGGCTAATGTTGATGAGAAGGCAAAGGCCCGTCCAAACTGGTGCTTTTTTGAAGGTGTCTTCTACTATATCATTCAGCCTGGACAATGAGGTCCAGCACCAAAGGCCTTCTGGCGGTTCCCTCACTGTGAAAAGTGAGGTTACAGGGCCTTCTCAGTAGTGGCGCCTGCCCTGTGGAATGTCCTCCCATCAGGTGTCAAGGAAATAAACAACTATCTGACTATGAGAAGGCATCCGAGGGTAGTCCTGGTTAGGGAAGTTTTTAATGTTTGATGTTTTATCGTGTTTTTAATATTGTGTTGGAAGCCGCCCAGAGTGGCTGGGGAAACCCAGCCAGATGGGTGGGGTATATATGTATGCATGTATGTATGTATGTATAAATTATTATTATTATTATTATTATTATTATTATTATTATTATTATTGCCTCACAACGACCCTGTGAGGTAGGGTTAGAGTGAGAGACTGTGACTGGCCCCAGGTCACCCAGGGAGCTTCCTGGCCAAGTGAGACTAGAACCCTGGTCTCCTAGGGTACAGCTACAGGATTTCAGCAGGAAGCTGCAAAATGTACACAGAGAGGAAATGGAGCAGTAGGTCTGCCCCAAAACTGTTCCAGGAGCAAAGAGCATTGAAACTGGGATGGAGGAAAACTGTCCAGATGCCACCATGAGAACAATTATTTGTGAATGCGCCTGGAGGGGTTGTAAGCAGCTGCCTGCTCAGATTCAGCTGCATGAGGAAAGTTGTGGACCTAGACTGCTTACAAGAAGTTCCTACTGAATGAGATTAGGAGCTGTTAGCACTTATAAATATATACACACACAGAGAGAGCTCAGTTTTTCTTCTGTGGCATCAATGCCAGGGTTGGCGCTCATCCCCTTTCCAAGAGTAGCAATTTCTCTTACTTATACTCTCGGTGACTTTGGCAGCAGACAGAACTTTCCCCTTGCCACTCGCCAATACTATGCTGGCCTAGTGGGATATAGAGACATATAAAAGGGGATTTCTGGCTGACACAGCATGATTCACAAGCTGTGCGAAGTTAATCCACTCTACAGTTGAAGTGAACAGGAATTTTTGTCATTTTCCAAGTGCTCATTTTACCAATTTTTGACACAGTTCTGGGTTCTCTAAGCACTCTCTCTCTCTCTCTCTCTCTCTCTCTCTCTCTCTCTCTCTGCCCAAGTTTAAGGAACTTTCACCCACATGTGAAACATCGCCTCCGCCGCCATTTCTGTGATAGCAATTAGTATCTGTACCTTAAATGCACCTACGGGGAAGTAATTCTTTTAATTCTCTTCTCCCCCACTTTTTAGCAAAAGTTCAAAACTGAGAGATGGTGACTGACCCACAATTGAACCCATAATAAGGTACTGTGTGGAAGTCCCCTTGGACTGGGAATATTTACATTTTTAAGGGATGGAATGTGAGGTCTTTCTCCTCCCCTGGCCCGATTTCTCCAGCGGGTCTGGCACAATGCTGGAAAAGGTGCCTCTGCCATCATACGGGCAACGGGAGGGAGCAGTGATTTACAAGTGCAACTGTGGGTTTTCTAACCGCCAAAGTTAGCTTTGTTTTCATAGCGCCTGGGGTCTCTTAGGAGCGAGGGAGACCTGGCAGGTTTCACAAAGGCTCAAATTTTATAAGCAACATTTATTGGGCGTGTGTGTGTGTGTGTGTGTGTGTGTGTGCGCGCGCGCGCATGCACAAACAATGATAGCCTCTGTATTCCACTGTATATTTTCACAGCACAGCTAGACAAGGCCCCTTGCCAAAGATATTTACTAGCATATAAAGGTAAAGGGGCCCCTGACCATTAGGTCCAGTCGTGACCGACTCTGGGGTTGTGGGGCTCATCTCGCTTTATTGGCCGAGGGAGCCGGCGTACAGCTTCCAGGTCACATGGCCAGCATGACTAAGCCACTTCTGGCAAACCAGAGCAGCGCACGGAAACGGCGTTTACCTTCCTGCCAGAGGTAAGTGCTTTTGAACTGCTAGGTTGGCAGGAGCAGGGACCGAGCAACGGGAGCTCACCCCGTCACCAGGATTCGAACCACTGACCTTCTGATTGGCAAGTCCTAGGCTCTGTGGTTTAACCCCCAGCGTCACCCACGTCCCTATTTACTAGCATATGTATGCATAAATGTATGCAATTTCCACAGTTTGCAGGAACCGAGGATTTACCCCTTGCTGGACAAGAGTCCACTCATGTGAAGGATGAGGACCAGCATCAGGACCACATAGTCTAAATGGTCACTTTGCTGTCTCTGGCATGGGGACATCCAAGCTTACTTCCGTCCCATTGTCAGTGATGCAAGTTTGGGTGGGTTGGGACTCCTAAAGGTATTGCTGGGCCTTGAAGCCATGCCCCTCATCTACTAGCCATGCCCATTCAGTTCCCTCTCACCTGTGACCCCCCTCCCCTCCTTTTAAAAAAGGAATAGAATTTGAAATAGAAGAAACAGGTCACAATACACGGGGGCTATTTAAGTGCCTAGGAGAAAAGGCAGGATAGAATTGTAACAAATAAGAGGTATGTAAGCTATTTTATTGGTTTGGTGAATTAGTTGTTTCATAAAATGTATGCAGAACTTGATTGTAAATGAAATGATATTAAAGCAGTTTACAAAAAAAATTGAATAAAAAGATTATCAGTTTTTTAAAAAGCAGTTTAAAACCATTATCAAAAATAATTGAAATCAAGTATAAGTCAAAAACCAGGTTTGTACGCATGTCAACATTCTGCATGTTTGGATAGGCTTGCCTAAACAGAAATGTTTTCAGCAGTCACCTGTTGTCAATAGGCAGGGAGTTCCAAAGTATGCATGCATGTGGTGGAGAAAATTCACAGAGAAAAGCTTTTCTACCTCTCTCATAATGCCCCCAAAACCTGTCCACCTTACTTGGATGGCAAATAATTTCTGTGCACCCAGAGCATTGCGGAGTTCCTTGCCCACAGAGCTATTGAATGGTTGGGGTTTTAGCACCTGCAGTTTCATTCTTTTAAATACACCATTCACCAACTGCTGTCCCTTTGGGAAGAGGCAGGCTAGACACTCAGATAAACATATGCATTTCGGAAGCCTCTCTGTTCTGACTCAGAAGCATCAGAGAGGGAAACAGCCTGGGGAAGAACAGGATGCAGGCAGTGGTGGTGGGGAGGGAAAATGAGTGGATGTAAAAAAAGAGGAGAAAAATAATGTTATTGCCGACCTGTTGGCAGTCAAAGAGATCTCCAGATTTTGGAGGAAAATAGATTTGCTGAACTCGAAATCCAGGCGAAAAGCCACCTGCAGAGATTGAAAACAGACAGATGCATTAAGGAAAACAACTCAGGAACATTTCCCACAGCCATCTGGAGCAAACACTAGACTGTCAGGACAAGAGTCTTGCAGCCAACGTTTAGTCATAAAACTGAATTGAAATTAATGGACTTGACCAACTTAGGTTAGGCGAACATTTCCATCAACTCCGTTTGAAATCAGCAACGTATCAAAGGTCCATCAGTCACCCCTGATGTATGATGTGAAAGTCATAGAAACATTCAAAGTATCTTGTTTCTGAGCCAGACCCATTGGGCTCCATCTAGCTCAGCATTGTCTACACTGATTGGCAGTAGCTCTTCAGGTTCATGCCTGGAGTTGCCAGGGATTGAACCTGGGACCTTCTGGGTGCAAGGAAAATGTTCTGCCACTGAGCTATGGACCTTAGTTTTACCTTTCTGATTGCAACAGCGATTGGAGAGGCACTTATCAAGTCTGATTAGTTGCATTGTGTTGCCCAGTTCACTTACACTGGGGGGGTTGCCTTGCTGAAAGTGGGAGGTTGGCTGCCAACCCCTCCCCCCCGCTCTAACTACATATTTTTTTAAAAAAGCCCCAGGTCTGTGCACAGCTGATTATAATATTAAAATTCCCCTCCTTGGGCTCCGAGGGCTGAATTTCCCATTTTTAGCTTCTATTTGCTTTGGCAGAGCCGTACATATTCGAGGCCATACAGATGCATTATGATAGTATTTCATGGTCCAAAAGCACACAGGGCTGCTTTATTGCAAGGGCTAAATCTTAGCGCAGTGATTAGATCAAATCCATCACTGTCAATCCCTTGCCAAGCAGCGGTTTCAATCTTAACATTTTCTTTAGAATCTGGGAAGCCTCTCATTGCCTTCGACTTCTTCTCTGTCTGCTTGTAGATCTTCCAAGGCTTTCCTTCCAGCCTATAGTGGATATGAGGGATAATTTATTTTCCAGGTAGATCATCTATGACAGCACAGTGAAACTTCTTCTATTTAAGGAGTCAGGAGAGTTAGGATGGGAGAGTTCAGCGGCCCAACATGGTTCCTAGCCCTGAACATCCTCTCAGTGTCTCTGCTGAGGAATCTGGTGGAAGTTGTTATGAAAATGAAATGATGAAGATGTCTCCTCCTGGGCCAGGTCACTGGTCCATCTTGGGTAGGATTGTCTTATCTGACTGGCAGCAACTCTCCAAGGTATTCAGCAGAGAGAAACCCTTTGCTTACTTGAAGATGCCAGGGGCTGACCTTCTGTGTGCAAGGCAGGTGACCGAGAGGCCTCTCTTAAACCATCCGTGTGCTTTGCATATGGACTTGAGCTTGCATAGCTAAGAGCGTGATGAGTGGGGAAGCTGCCAAAAGAGGGGAACAGGCTAGTGTTGGCACTATGAGATTTACAGATTTTAAGTAATCCTGGTGCCCACCAGACATTTTTGACTGCAGCTCCATCAGCCTCGGTTTCTTATAAGTTTGCTTTACGTTATGGAATGGAACAAAGACTCGGCCTACTAGAGAATGATGAGGAAAAAATACTCAGTGCGTAGTTAAACTATGGAACTCCCTCCCACAAGAAGCAGTGCTGGCCACTAACCTGAATAGCTTTAAAAGAAGATTAGACAAAATCATGGAGGAGAAGGCCATCAGTGGATACTAACCATGATGGCTATGCTTTGCCTCCACAGTTGGAGGCAGGCATAGGAGCCAACTCCTCAGCTCCTCTCCCATTAAAATATTTGAGGGAACCAGTCCCCCCAGTCAATGGGCATTGCCATTCCAATGGTGTGCATGTGTCACATCATATGATTGATTATGCAGCGTGGGGCTTACCTGTCACCCCCCCCCCAATATTTTATTCAAGTTGACACCATTGGAGGCAGAAATGCATCTTAATACCAGTATCTGGAAACAACAGGAGGGGAGAGGTCTCTTGTGCTCAAGTCCTGCTTGTGGGCTTCCCATTGGGGCATCTGGTGGGCCAGTATGAGAACAGGATGCTGGACTAGATGGGTAATGGCCTGATCCAGGAGAGCTCCTCTTATGTTCTTAATACAATCTACTTAGAGTTGAGAGGTGATATGACAGCTGTCTTCCAGTTCCTAAAGGGTTGCCCTGTGGAAGGTGGAGCAAGTTTGTCTTCTGCTGCTCCAGAGGGGAGGCCCCAAACCAATGGATTCAAATGACAAGAAAGGAGATTCTGACTGAACATTAGGAAGAACTTTCTGACAGTAACAACTATTCAACAGTGGGCTGGACTACTTTAAAAGGTGGTGGACTCTTCTTTCTTTTAAAAAAAGTTTTTATTTATAATTTCGTTTATGGATATCACAACAATTATTCAATCATAGTTTTAACTCTGACTCCCTACTCCTCTTTTTGTGGGGGAAGGTGGTGGACTCTTCTATATTGCAGAAATCCCAGTAGCGATCGTCTTTTAAACATATGACTTGCACTGCGCTGCCATTTCGCTTCGCAGACAAACCGGAAGCCAATCTGTCAGAGATTCTTTAGCTGTGATTCCTGAATTGCCAGGGGTTGGACTGGAGGACCCTTTGGGTCCCTTCCAACAACTCTACAATTCTATGATTCTATTCTCATTCCATACTGCAGTCACATCTGGATTTGGGCTTTTGGCCATAAGCTTTAACTGAAACGAACTATTCCTTGGCATAAACAAGCCATAAAAGGTAAGAAGGAATCCATCAGTCATGCCTACCAAGAACTATAAAGCGTGGAATCTTTGAACACTTGTGTCTCCCCCAACATCCTTCCTTGAATACGTAAGAAGATGGTCTGAACCCACAACAGCTCCAAGAATCTAACATGGGGCTGAAAGTGCCCCTGCTGAAAACAGGAGAAATCTGAGTCTAATATAATCCCCAAACCCAGTGGTTGCAAAACAGGAAAAAAAGGTGACTCATACAGCAGCAAAGGAATTTGGGGGCTAAATTACCCAAAAGCCACTGTCAAAGTGCTCCAGAGGATTAGAACAAACGTTTTTGGAATCAGCCTTCTGGTTTTGACTACCCAAACAAAGGCCTCTGAGGATTCTGGGCCATCTATAAGCAGCTGAAATTTCTTTGCTCACTGGTTGCTTCCTAACTTGGCTTCCCGGCGGAGCTCTGCAGCCTTGAAAAAGCAAATATTCCAATTATTTGTGTGTGCGTGTGTGGAGTCCTTAACGTCTCAAACTGAGCTGGGAAAGCAACTGGGATTAGGTGGAAGATGAGAGGATGAATCTCTTAGAGCAACATTGCTCCATTAAATTCTGGAGAAGGCTAACCTCCCACCCTTGAAGGTTGCGCACCCCAAATGGCTGTACCATTTTATAATATGGTCAGTGGCATACTGCTCCAGGGTTGTGGGGGGTCGAAGACCCGCTGCTATTTCTGCAGCAGGGTCCCTGCATCCCAGAGGCACCTCAACAGCATAGAAGAGGAGCTTTTTAGCCCCTCTATGCTCCAAATGGGACGCGGGTGGCGTTGTGGGTTAAACCACAGAGCCTAGGGCTTGCCGATCAGAAGGTCGGCGGTGGGGTGAGCTCCCGTTGCTCGGTCCCTACTCCTACCAACCTAGCAATTCGAAAGCACATCAAAGTGCAAGTAGATAAATAGGTACCGCTCCGGCGGGAAGGTAAATGGCATTTCTGTGCGCTGCTCCGATTCACCATAAGCGGCTTAGTCATGCTGGCCACATGACCCGGAAAAACTGTCTGCAGACAAATGTAGGCTCCCTCGAGCAGTAAAGCAAGATGAGTGCCGCAACCCCAGAGTCGGCCACGACTGGACCTAATGGTCAGGGGTCCCTTTACCTTTATGCTCCAAATATAAGCATTTTATATTGGAAACTGCCTTGTGATCCTCAGATGAAGGGTGGTATAGAAATTTCATAAATAATGAAAAAATAATCATAGACTCATAGAGTTAGAAGGGACCCTGAGTATCATCTAGTCTAACCCCCTGCAATGTAGGAATATGCAGCTCTCCCATACGGGGATTGAACCTGCAATTTTGACGTTATCAGGACCAAACTCTAACACATCAGAGCTGTTTCGGAACACTGAAAACACAGGGTGTTTGGGTTTCAAGAGAATGGGGCGCAAGTTCTGTTATATGCAGTGGAACTTCAAAGAAAACACAATTTGAAGTCACTCTGAAATGAACACTCCAATTCATGTGAAAAGAACATAGTTCTAGCTGAAAGGCAATTCATGGAGATCTGCACTGATCATTGCAATGCATCCCTTATTATTATTATTATTGTATAATTATGAGATTATTGTATAATCTTAGAAGAAGAGGGATAGCTGTGACTATCATAAAGGGACCCTGCAATACAGAATGTGGTATATCTGCAGATTAATATACAATGATTCCACGGAAACAGAGCTATCAGATTTCTGGCTTAGGGTTACCAGCAGAGAAAAGGGTGCATTGTCAGAGGACCATGATGAAGAGACTTGTGGGACGAGCTGTGGAAGCTCTGGGAGCCTGATGTGTGTACAGGCTACCTGTGGAGGAACAGAGATATAGAACCTAACAAGGGCATCATCAGTGATGCCAGTGAGTCTCATGGTCTCAGAAACAGGTATGGATACAGTAGTGGACAAGTATTTCACCAGCTCCCATCCTCCAGTTTTGTAGAGTGGAGCTGGAGAGCTCTTTTGATGTTCAATGCAGGTGGAACACAAGAAGCTGCCTTGTTCTGAGTCAGACCCATTGGTCCATCTTGTTCAACATTGTCTACACTCTGGAAACAGCTGTCCAAGATTTCTGGCAGGGAGTCTCTCCTAGCCCTACCTGGAGTTGCTGCTGGAAATTGAACCTGGAAGCTTCTACATGCACCACTGAAGCTTTTCGTTTAATTCAGGAGGTTACTTTCCCAGTGTTGGGAATTGCTGCTGCCCTACTCATTGGAAGGCAAACTTACCTTAGACTAGCTTGGACCTTACAGCAGCTCTCTAAGAAAGAAGAAGAGGTGGTTGAGAGGCTGGTCAACAGCTCCTGTTTAGAGAAAGCTCCATGGTTTTTGCCTCACCTTGAGGATGTCCCCAAAAGCGGGCTGTGAGCTCAAGTTTGCCTTGGCTGCCTCCTTTTCCCTATTTTAGCTGGTGCTTGTTTTGTGTGCAGGTGCCCCAGAGCCTCTTACCTTTGCTTTGGCTCGGAAGAATGGATAGCTGACATTGCAAACCCTCCGGTTCGGATGCTTCTCTTCAGACACGCACTCAATATTAATGTCCAGGTCATCCTGAAATGGAAGGGAAAGAATTGACGCTAGCTTTGCATGGGAACTAGATTGCAAAGAGGTCCCCCAAAGCATTTTGAAATGCAGTCTCATTGCCTGGGATACCACTCTACCTTGCGTTTAATGAAACTACATTGGTTCTTTAGGACATGATATTTGCCCCTCTCTTATGCCTTGGAAGGACAGTTCTGGAAACCCGCTGGATGCTGTCTTGTCAGAAAACATGCAGGCAGGTTGGCATGAGAAACAGTGCTTTGTAGGGAATGACCTTTACTATTGGTCACACTGGCATGTCCCAAAAGAGGAGTCCAGTGATTGCAAGTGACTTTGATCACACTGGCACTGTCCATTGAAAGCACACAGCACCCCCTATCTTCTGAAACAACAATGGGACACTAGCTCCACCCAAGGCAGGCTGGAGAACAGCAACAACTGACAAAAGATAGACAAAATATATTACAAGGACAAGAAGAAACACTATGCTCAGAATAATTGTCATACAGAAGAAGGAGAGAGTTTAAATGCTTCATCTGTAGGTGTAGAAATCAAAGTGTCAATACGAATAGAAGTCATTAAAACGGCAGTTGCGACATAAAGGATATATTTGGACTGGAGCGTAATTGGAATTTATAAGATTTTGGAACACAGAAACAAAGTAAATCACTAAACCATCAATTCCAGCATATGGGGGGGGCACCTAAATTGTATCATTTAGCATCTCAATGATTGGTATTATTAACTGTATTGTAATTTGACATTGTTATAATGAGGCTATTGTTGGATTGTTGTAATTGAAAGCTAATAAAAATTCTTATCAAAATAAAGCACAGCACCCCCTAAAGAATCCCGGGAATTGTAAATTTGTTAAGGGTGCTGAGAACTGTAGCTCTGTGAGGGCTTAATTACAGTTCCCAGGGAAGCCATGTGTTAAGTACTTAATTCGTTCTGGAGGTCCGTTCTTAACTTGAAACTTTTCTTAACCTGAGGGACCACTTTAGTTAATGGGGCCTCCCGCTGCCACCACGCCACAGCCGCACGATTTCTGTTCTCATCCTGAAGTAAAGTTCTTAACCCGAGGTACTATTTCTGGGTTAGCGGAGTCTGTAACCTGAAGCGTCTGTAACCCGAGGTACCACTGTAAGGAATAGCTGGGAGCCTCGGATCTGTTTTTACAAGTCGACAAAACATTTCCTTTATTTGCTGCCCCTGTGTTTGTTCTGGTTTCGTCTGTTCATGTTGTTCTTTGGTTAAGTTTGGAGTAATTCATCAGTAAAAAGAGAGAAGCTTTTTGCACTTTTCCTATTTTGTGGTTAATCTTTCCTGCAATTTTCCACTGGCAGAGCCTTTTAAATCAACACAAGGAAGACACTTGATGCTTGGCGGCTAGAGCAAGCTCAGCATATTTACTAATAAAGAGGGAGAGAGAGCATGGCTTGTCCAAAGCTCGCGGCAAAGTGCTTACACACACTGTCAACACTTCACCATTTACTGTGAGTCTAGATGGCAACATTTGGAGAAATAAATCTTTGGGTCCAGGCAGCGCTCCCTTGGCGTAGGCTCTGCTTTCACCCTGACCTGGCCAAAGAAATTGCAGAGTAGCAGCGGTCCTGCTTCCGTGTGAGGAAAAGGGATAAATCAGTCCAGAGACAGTCCGTCCTTATCTCTAGTAGCTTTATTTACAGAGCAATAAAGTTCCATCAGACACCATCAGAAACTTCAGCCATTCTCCGTGCTTTCCAAAAGCACTCTCACAGCAGCCTCTAAGTTGAGCTGCTTCTCTGTCCGTTGCAGAGACAGATCTGAAGAGCGTCAGAACAACATCCTGTGACGCACTTCTCTGCATGGAGCTCCTCCCAGCTCCTCCCAGATCCAGATACAGGACACCAGTGAGTTTTAACCCTGTTAGTTCCAAACTCCACACCCCCTCTTGTCCTGCATCTGGATACAACAGTCAACAATGCTTTCCCCATACACAGACCCTCACAGAACTCCTCGTGCTTCTGGAAGGTTAATGGTTTTGTGAAACCATCAGCGAGGTTCTTTGTTGAGGGACAGTATTTCAGAGCAACTAGCCCCTCATGAACGCTCTGACATACATTCCGGAAACGTATGTCCAAATGTTTGGTCCTCGCCTTGAATTGCCCCGTCTCAGCCAATTTGAGGCAAGGTTGATTGTCTTCATGCACCACAACAGGTAGACAATTCTCTCCACAGATTTCCTTGACCAAACACACATAGAACTCCAGCTCTCTGCAAGCATCTGATAGCGCACTGAACTCAGCTTCAGTAGATGAAAGCGCTATGAGACTTTGCTTCCGGGACCTCCACCCAACTACTGAGTCCCCAAACTTCACCACTAGGCCTGACACTGATTTGCGGTCCTCAGAGTTAGCCCAATCCGAATCTACAAAGCAAGTCAGCTTTACTTCTCCTTGAGCTGGCAGCCTAAGACAAAAGTCTTTGGTTTCCTGCAAATATCTCAGAACTCTCTTGATGCCATTCCAGGCTTGCACACTAGGACTTGAAGCTTCTCTACTGAGCAGATTGACAGCAAACGCAATGTCTGGTCTGCTCCACTGAGACAAGTACAACAAACTCCCTAGGGCTGACTGAAACACTTCAGTATTTTCGAACACAGCGCGTTCTGCTTGCTGGCTGTCCTTCACAAAACTAGTCTCCATAGGACTTCTCACTCCTGCACAATCACTCATCCTGAACTTCTCAAGCAACTGTTCAATCTTACCTTTCTGGCGAAGCAAAAAACTACCATCCTCAGTCTTCGCTATTTGAACACCTAAGTAGGATTTGACATCCCCAAGCTCCTTCAGCTTGAACCGCTTTCCAAGCTCCCTAGCAAACTTCTTCACCTGCTCACTAGTCTGTGACATCATTAAGATATCATCAACAAAGACAAGAATCACTTCCTGTGTCTCTCCTGACCCCTTCAGGTACAAGCAACTGTCTGCAACAGACCTCTTAAAACCTAGCTCTTCTAAGGCTTCATGTAGGCACATATTCCAATTCCTGGCAGATTGGCGTAATCCATAGATGGATTTGTGCAATCGCCACACGACTCCTTGCTCACTGACTTCAAACCCTGGAGGAGGAAGCATGTACAACTCCTCCTGGAGATCTGAATTCAGGTAGGCAACATCTACATCAAAATGGTTCACCTTCCAACCTCTCTGTGCTGCTATCGCTAAAAGCATTCTCAAAGTCTCCGCTCTTGAGGTCGGCGAATAGACCTCTGTGAAGTGGACACCCTTTTTCTGTGTGAATCCACGTGCCACTAATCTTGCTTTGTACTGTGGTTCTCCCGTTTCTGTGGGTTTAAGCCGGTAAACCCACCTGCAACTAACAGCTCGCTGGTTAGCCGGTAGCTGCGTGAGTGAGAACACACCAAGAGACTCCATTGAGTTCATCTCCTTCTGCATCGCCTCACGCCATTTGCTAGCTTCTTCCTGAGGCAACTTCTGAACATCCTCAAAGGATTCAGGCTCACACCTAGCCACACCAACCCAAACACTAGTGGCTTCATACCTTTCAGGAGGCTTACCTTTGGTTGACCTAGCTGACCTCCTCAGCGTGAATTCTGGACCTGCGCCTGATTCACCTGGATCAGCTCTACCATCTCCTGTGTCAGAAACCTCCCCCTCTGACCTGCTGCGCCGTTTCGGGCGTACAGCTGGTTCTGCTGGTGAGGATGGCTCACTCCTCGGCTCAGACTTGACAGAGACCTGTGGAGGGGTCTTGGGACTCCCTTTTGGAGAGGTTTGGGGCCTCTGCCTTGGAGATCCCTGCTCTGGACTCTGTGGCTGTTGACCGTGCGCCTCAGCAACAGGTTCAGCCTCGTCCTCCTCCTCCTCATCACCTGAGTCTAACAGAACATCTGGGTTCCCGTGAAGACGTTTCCACCCACTCTGCTCGCAAAACTCAGCACTGCCGCTAATAAGCAGCTTAGACTGGTTGCCAGTAGGGTATGCAAAACGCCACGCCTTTGAACCCGGCTCATAGCCTACAAAGATCATCTTCCTAGACCTTGGCTCACCCTTTCTGCGCATGGCCTTTGGAACCAAAACATAAGCCTGCGAACCGAAAATGTGGAAAAAATCCACCTTCGGTTTCTTCCCATGAAGCAGAAAGTACGGTGTGTCTCCTACACTTGAATTGAACACCCTGTTCTGCACAAAACATGCGGTCTTATAACTTTCAGCCCAAAAGCGCTGTGGCAAACCCGAGTCTGCCAACATAGCATTCGCTGATTCCTGTAAAGTGCGAAACTTCCTCTCCGCCACCCCGTTCTGTTGCGGGGAGTAGGGGGCAGTCAAACGATGACTGATACCTTTCTGCTTGAAAAACGATTGCAGCGCAGAACCTGTGAATTCCCCCCCGCGATCAGATTGAAAGGAAATCACCCTGGTAGAGAAACGCAGCTCTACCGCTGTGATCCAATCTCTGATCAGTGCAGCTGCTTCTGATTTGCATCTAAGCGTAAACAGCCAGGTGTGTTTCGAAAAATCATCAATTAGAACCAGAATCCATTTAGACCCAGCTAAAGAAGGTGTTGGCATGGGCCCTGACAAATCTGCATGGACCAGTTCAAAGGGTTTGCTGGTCCTTCTCTCTGACCTGGGGTATGTGCATGTTGTGACCTTTGATTGCTTACAAGCTTGACAATCTAGGAATTTGTCACATGCCTTGAACCTACACCCAATTGTGTTCTCTGCGGCTTTTCGCACATACGACCACGCTGCGTGCCCAAATTTCCTGTGCCACAGATGAATACAATCATTGTGTGGTGGGACATTTGCACATTGCACTTGGGCATCATCAATGGACTCTCCACTAGCCACATTTTCCACCAGCCCCATTTTCCCACCAGCCCCATTTTCAATGGGCAGCTCCACCAGAAAGAGCCTGTCTTTCCTCCCAACGCTGTAGATCTTCTTCCCATCCCTGTAAAAAGAGCACAAATTATTAGAGAACAGGACATCAATTCCAATAGCCAATAATGCTGACACACTCAAAAGAGAATGGGCAAGTTCTGGGACAAAATAAGCTGGCACTTCACAACCTAGAAAAGAGCAAAGCAAAGACCCAGATTCAGTCAGAGGTTTTTTCGACCCATCAGCTAACGTAACATAGCGTCCAGTTTTAACTGTCTTGCAGTTCCTCAGGAGCTCTCTGGAGTTAACGAGGCAATGCGAAGCTCCACTGTCAACAACAAAAGAAAAACTGTTGCTTTGGCTGTTTTCCAAAGATGCCATGGCGTTGGTTGCACCCCCACTGTCAGTGTCCTTCCTGGTTGCCATGGCCACAGGCTCCCCCCGACTAGGGCTTTCGCTGCTTCCCAGACAGACCAACGCAGCTGTGAGATGATAAGACGCCTTGTCTTCCTCCTGGCCTGCTGCTTTCTCACGCCTCTGCTGAGAACCGGCTCTGGGAACCTGCTTTGTTGACATTCCACGCCAGCTGGTGTCCTTGGCAGCCTGGGCTTCTAGCGGATGCTTCCCAGCGCTGTTGGACGACGCCTCAAAGCACAAACAACTCTTGGAGACTTTGGCTTTCGCAGAGCTCTTGGAACGGCTTGTCTGGCCTGCACCCCCACTCTTGGGTGCTCTGCTGCCTAAGGAACAGCCTGCCACTGCCTTCCTCTTCCCAGCTCTCAGCCCCTCTCCAGCACACAGTCCATCACACAGAGGTGTCGAAGCATGGACACAGCTTCCCAAAACAGCTCCAGCCCCCTCTGGTGTGGCTCCCACTGAGGCTTGACATGCCATCTTCAGTGCCTGCCACGCGACCCAGGGCTTCCTCCCTTGGAGCTTTGGCAACAGCCAAGTATCAACGCTGGCCCTTAAAATGGCTAGCACCCTTTGCTCTCTCTCCAGAGCAGCCACGTCTGCTTCAGAAGCTTTTGCAGACCTCTCACTGGACTGGGCAAAGACTGGATCGGCCTGGGTGCAGTCCCAAAGCTTCCTTTCTGCCAGCCAGCAGTGCATGCTCTTACTCCAGGCCTCCCAATTGGCCCCATGCAGCCTTTCGCTGGGGTAGCTCTCATGGCCTTGCTGTGCCTGAGCAGCCATCTCCTCCCCCCAGGGCTTCAACGTACTCACAAGTTGCCAGCAAGCAAACTGGTCCTCCGAAGCAGCCGTCTCTCTGGGCTCTTGGCTCCGATCACCAGCATTCCTCACTGCCCTTCCTGGCAGGAGATCACAGCAGCTCACAGCTGGTAGTCTTCCTCCCTTCTCACACTTATCAGGAAACGCGGACCATCCATAACCTTTGGAGAAATAAATCTTTGGGTCCAGGCAGCGCTCCCTTGGCGTAGGCTCTGCTTTCACCCTGACCTGGCCAAAGAAATTGCAGAGTAGCAGCGGTCCTGCTTCCGTGTGAGGAAAAGGGATAAATCAGTCCAGAGACAGTCCGTCCTTATCTCTAGTAGCTTTATTTACAGAGCAATAAAGTTCCATCAGACACCATCAGAAACTTCAGCCATTCTCCGTGCTTTCCAAAAGCACTCTCACAGCAGCCTCTAAGTTGAGCTGCTTCTCTGTCCGTTGCAGAGACAGATCTGAAGAGCGTCAGAACAACATCCTGTGACGCACTTCTCTGCATGGAGCTCCTCCCAGCTCCTCCCAGATCCAGATACAGGACACCAGTGAGTTTTAACCCTGTTAGTTCCAAACTCCACACAACATTGGGAAGAGGACGTTTCAGAGGACCAGCTAGGAAGTCATCACAATTGGGAGGCATTCCTATGAAAAGAAATATAACCCGCTGTGGCTGGCTTATTGGGAATGGTGGGGCAGAAGGCAGGGAGGTCAACAGTAGGTGGCGCCAGAGCCAATGACAGATGGGGCCGCCCTGTGGCTGGTTGTAAATAGGAAGGCATATTGGTGGGGCAGTGGCTAATTTGGCCTAATAGACGAAGCTCCTCTGAATGTAATGTCCTGATGGATTATGATGATGATTAGTGCATTTTTCTAAAAAAAAAGTTTAGGGGTACTCTCATTTTCTGACTCATATTGAAATACTGCCCCAGTGAGGCCAAACTTAGATTCACAAACTGTTTAGGGGAATGCGTCCCCCCAGAAAAAAAGCACTGATGATGATAATGATGATAATTTATTTGCACCCCGGCCATCTGACTGGGTTGCACCAGCCACTCTGGGTGACTTCCAGGATATAGAAAAACATAGTAAAACATTAAACCTTAAAACGTTTTCCTATACAGGGCTGTATGGTTAAGAACTTAATTCATTCTGGAGGTCCGTTCTTAACCTGAAACTGTTCTTAACCTGAGGTACCACTTTAGGTAATGGGGCTTCCCACTGCCGCCACGCCGCCGCTGCGCGATTTCTGTTCTCATCCTGAGGTAAAGTTCTTAACCTGAGGTACAACTTCCAGGTTAGCGGAGTCTGTAACCTGAAGCATCTGTAACCTGAAGTGTCTGTAACCCGAGGTACCAATGTACTGGAAAAATATGAGAAACTGCGAGAAACCAAAATGGACAGATTCGCTCCTCTCTACTTGAAATGAGATGAGCCACTGTCATGGCTCCTCGTCGCTTTTGCTGCTCTCAGCGGAGGCAATGTGTATGGTTACAGCACCACTGTAAAAATGACAAACCCTAGAGGGCCAAGGCAGTGATAGAAAAAGCTGCTTTATCCATAGTTCAGGCAAGCAACAATCAGGATGACAAAGGAGCTGACGTGGACACAGCCATATGAAAAATATAAATCAGAAACATTTTTTCAATAAAGCATTCCCAGACGCTGGCTGGCTTCGAGGGCTGGCTGTCAGCGGAGTCCTATATGATGTCCCCCAAGTGCTGAGCAGATGCTTGGCAAGCCCCCCCAAGCCTCCTTCCATCTTCCCTCCCGAGATCAGCAATTGCCGTGGCATCATCCATAGCCCAGTGCACAAAAACTATAGCTCATTCTCCATTCTAAGCCCCTTGTTTCCAGAGAAGCAATAACTCAGTGCAAAAAAAATCACCTCTGACTGAAACTTGGCCATCAAGGCAAGCACAAAAGCAAAAGGAGGAGGGAGATGCTTTTGAAAACCACCAGGAAAATGGACAAAGTCGTTAATCATTGCAGTATATTGAAGTTAAAACACCCTCCTGGGGCAAGTAGCAATTGCTTCTGGGCAACTAGATTACCAGCTTTTCCATGCGCAGCATCGTGTGGAAACAAGAAAACCTGAAAGGGTGGAGGGGTGTGCGCGCATGTGTGCATGTATAAATATTATTTCTACCATGCAGAGTAGAGAAAGTCATCTCTGCTGGTTGGGTATGAGGATAAAGACACACACACACACACACACACACACACACACACACACCATCTGAGGTGTGCATTTAAATAACACAAACAGCTGGAGTTGGGGGGGAGCCACACTACTCTCAAACATGTTTTCTGCTGCTCCAGAGAAGCGGACACGGAGCAATGGATCCAAACTACAAGAAAGAAGATTCCACCTAAACATTAGGAAGAACTTCCTGACAGTAAGAGCTGTTTGACAATGGAATTTGCTGCCAAGGAGTGTGGTGGAGTCTCCTACTTTGGAGGTCTTTAAGCAGAGGCTTGACAACCATATGTCAGGAGTGCTCTGATGGTGTTTCCTGCTTGGCAGGGGGTTGGACTCGATGGCCCTTGTGGTCTCTTCCAACTCTATGATTCTATGATTCTATGATTCTATGAGAAGCGGACAAGGTGGTCAGAGGTCTGCTGTGCTTTTTATTTGTGGGATGAAAGCACCTGCAAGCAAAGATCTCATTGGCTCTGAGAACTCAGAAGGCACAGGAAATACTGTATTTTTTGCTCTATAAGAGCAAAAAAAATTTCCCTCCTAAAAAGTAAGGGGAAATGTGTGTGCATCTTACGGAGTGAATGCAGGCTGTGCAGCTATCCCAGAAGCCAGAACAGCAAGAGGGATCGCTGCTTTTACTGCGCAGCGATCCCTCTTGCTGTTCTGGCTTCTGAGATTCAGAATATTTTTTTTCTTGTTTTCCTCATCCAAAAACTAGGTGTGTCTTGTGGTCTGGTGCGTCTTATAGAGCGAAAAATACGGTACTTTTACAGCCTGTCCGCAAAAGCCTGTCTGCCCCCCCCCTTCTTAAGGGGGGGGAAACAATTGTGGAGGGCAGAGAGAGAAAAAAACTTAAAGGATTGAAGAGGATGACACGGACCTGGAAGCACTCTGATTAACTCTTTCATAAAAATTAAAGAGTTTGGGTTTTAATCCATCCATCCATCCATCCATCCATCCATCCATCCATCCATCCATCCTCAAGGGACCTCAGTGTCTCTATTGAAGCAGTTTTCCTGATGAAAGACATCACTTCGTTGCTCAAAAGGATAAGGAGAAATGCATCACTGCCTATGCCGGCTCAGATCAAGGGCTCACTAATATCGGACAACTGCCAGATGCACAGGCCTGTTGGGCATCTCCTCATTCGCTCCCAGCAGCTGCTACTCAGAGAAGGCTGTTCCTCCATCACGAGCTAAGTGAACACTAGCTGTTTAGCCCCATCCCCTGACCTCAGAGGACCTCAGCAGGAACAGTTTCCTGGGAACTGCCATAAGAATGTAAGAAGGAGTTGCTGGACCATGCCAATGGCCCATCTAGTCTAGCATCCTGTTCTTACACATGCCTGTGGGAAATCAGCAAGCAGGATTTGGGCACAACAGGCCACCCTGTGATTTCCAGCAAGTGGGATACCAAGAAGTGTCTCCATCATGTGCTGCGTGCGTTGCAGTTGCTCTGCCCCACACCCTCAGCTTGGGGGTCTTCACTGGGCTCTGCTGCCTAGCAGCAAGGCAACACTAGTGAAGGTCAATCATCTTGTTGCCGTAGAGCTATTTCTCTCCCCAATACAAGACTCAAATATGATTTTTATCGTGGGAATCTCCTTCCAAAGAGAGCCCTGATCACAGCAGGACCGGACCTTCTTGCTCTTGTTTGGGATGCAAAGGAGGCACATCACCGCCTTCTTCCCTGTTCCCTCACCTGACTGTATGCTCAGCCAGGGTTTTAAAAACCCTAGCAAAGCATTAGTCCTGTCCCTGAATTGATTTGGGGTTGGAGACAGGATGGGTCAGGTTGGCCCAATCTGGGGGGCTGTGCGCAGCCTCAATAGCTGCCCAAGACCACCTTGGCTTCCTGAACTGGGGATAACTGGCCAAGGAAGCCATGGTCCTTCACGAATAAGACAGGTCAAAGGATTCTGCTAGGAGAACAGTGCCACATGGAGAGCTGAGGACAGGCTGGCTGATGCATTACAGATGCTTTAGATTCTGATGGTGGGACTGTGTTTTACAAGGAAATGCATTTAATGAAAACCTGATGGCCGCTTCTTCTAGATGGAGCGACTCTGGAAGAAGAAGACTTGCACAGCAGAAGCAGCAGGGATGCTCCAAATTTTTGCCACCCACCATCTTTCCCCTGAAACTCCTCCACCTTTCTCCTGCCCTGCAATGCCAGAAGTGGGTAAGCGGTAAAAACATGTGTCTGGAATGAGGACGGATGACTTTGGCAAGGTTGCTTTTCACCCCCCCCCCCGAGGCTAAATTCAATTTCCCCTACTTCTGCATCAGTTTGCAATTTTTCTTTTACGAAAAGTTAGCATGCGGGTGGCGGGGGCATTGAAAATGTACAGTTGCAGTCAACATCATGTCCCACTTGGTCCTTACTTCCTGTGATGTGAAAGCTAATAATAATAATAATGATAATAATAATAATGATGATGATGATGATGATAATAATAATAATAATAATAATAATAATAATAATAATAATAATAATTAATACCCTGCCCATCTGGCTGGTTTTCTCAGCCACTCTGGGCGGCTTCCAACAAAACACTAAAATACAATAACCTATTAAACATTAAAAGCTTCCCTAAACAGGGCTGCCTTTAGATGTCTTCTAAAAGTTTGGTAGTTATTTTTCTCTTTGACATCTGGTGGGAGGGCGTTCCACAGGGAGGGCGCCACTACCGAGAAGGCCCTCTGCCTGGTTCCCTGTAACTTGGCTTCTCGCAGTGAGGGGACCGCCAGAGGGCCCTCAGCGCTGGACCTTTAAGAAGAGCCTACTGGATCAGGCCAATGGCCGAACTAGTCCAGCATCCCATTCTCACAGTGGCCAACCAGATACTGATTATGGGACACCAGCAAGCAGGACCTGGGCATAAGAGCCCTCTCCCCTCCTGTGGTTTCCAGCAACTGGTATTCAAAAGCATTACTGCCTCCAGCTGTGGAGGCAGAGCAGAGCCATCCTGGCTAGAAGCCATCAATAGCTTGTAGTCTCCATGAGTTTCTCTAATCCTCTTTTAAAGGCATCCAAGTTGGTGGCCAGCACCAACTTCCTGTGGACATGAGTTCCATAGTTTAAATATGTACTGCTTGAAGAAGGCCTATTTCTAAATTAAAAAGTCCCAAACACTGCAACCTTTCCTTGTAGGGGAATAACAGAATCACAGAAACATAAAGTTGGAAGGGTTGCAACCCCCTGCAATGCAGGAATTACAGCTAAAGAATCTCTGATGGATGGCCATCCAACCTCTGCATTAGCTACCCCTTCCAGTTTGGCGTCTTCTGCAAATTGGATGAGCAGCCCCTCAATTCCTTCATGCAATTTGTTTATAAAGGTGTTGAACAACAACAGGCCAGGGACAGACCTGGACGAGGAGCCAATAGAGAGCAGAGAAGCTACCACTTGCTTGTTCTTCCTCTTGCTTTGAACATAGCCAAAGGAACATTTTAATATTATTTTTAACCTCTTTTGCAAGCCTGAACTTTGGCGTACATGACCTCCTCCCTGAAACTGTCAGCTACTTGTGTATTTCTCTTTGTGATTTCTCCTCCCTTCCATTCAGAGACTCCTTACCTTCTGGATCAAGCTGGCAAACTTCAGGTTCCTCGAGAACGAAATGTTTAGAACGGTGTTATATGCATTTTCTCCTCTGTTCTCCAGCGTAGCTTCCACTGCCACCCTCCTCCTGGCACTTTCTATGACAAAAATGGAGGTGTCAAAAGACAGCGTGTAGGCGGAGCAATCCGAATGCGACTTTCTCAGGACGCGTCTGCAATACTCCCTATGAAAAGAGCAAACATTAAAGCAGCAGCCCAGGAAGAAGCGTCCACCCTCCCTGCAACTGTGCATGAAGGAGACTCCCCACAGTCTCCCAGGGGGCAGCCTGTCAATGCCCAAAGTGCCTTGGTCACACTGCAGCAACAACAAGAAACAGGCAAGGGCCCAGCGCTAAAGCAAGAGGCTGAACAGTGAAGCACGTAAGACAATGGACCTGGAAGGAAGGCATTCATATTCTACATGGCATTCTTATCAGACAGTGTCCTGTGGGGTCTCTTAAACTAGAAAGAGTGTTCCCAATTTATTTTCACAAGCTCAATATAGAGACAAGGCCAAATTACACATGTGAATCACACATTATTATTTTTTTAAAAAAAGCTTTCTTGCAGTGCCAGCACTGGGAAGTTGGTGGGATTCCACAAGACGGTCTTCACAGTGGTGGCACCCAGAGGCTGGAACTCCCTCCCTGGGGAAATACAGTTGTGCCTCTCATTGCTATCCTTCAGCACCACTTAAAGATGGTTACAGTGGTACCTCGGAAGTCAAATGGAATCCATTCCGGAAGTCCGTTCGACTTCCAAAACGTTTGGAAACCAAGGCACAGCTTCTGATTGGCTGCAGGAAGCTCCTACAGAGAATCAGAAGCTGCGGAAGTCCTGTCAGACGTCCAGCTTCCGACAAATGTTCACAAACCGGAACACTCTGGGGTTGCGGTGTTTGGGAGCCAAAACAGATGAGTACCAAGGCCTTTGGGATCCAAGGTACAACTGTATTTGTTTAGCCAGGTCTTTGGGAATTAAGCATCCCATTCTAGGCTGTAGTGTTAAAGAAATGGGGTTTTTGTGTGAAGTATTTTGGGATGGCGGTTAATTATACTGGACACCACCCATGGATTTCAACTGGAGGAACAGAAATCAAACAAATAATAAAATTATAATGCTGTTGCCACTTGTACTCTGAAAGAAAAGTAGCCAGAGTCCCCCAAATCCTATGCTGTGCTTCCGATCTGTGTTCCCAATCTGGTTCCCAGCCCCAACCCCCCTCCCCTGCTGTGTTTTGTCCCCAAAGGTACTGCAAACAAGAGGAAAAGAAATGGCCAAATTCAGGATGACATCACAATAACCTATAAGATAATTGTCAGAAATCTTCGGCCCTTCAGCTGTTGCTGAACTACAATTCTCATCCTCCCTGGCCTGGGCCTTGCTGGCTGGGGCTGATGGCTGTTGTAGTTTAGCAACATTTGAAGCATCAAAGGTTCCCCGCTCCTGTTCTAAGAGTGGTAACCCTGCAGTCTGATTTCCCAAATCCCTCTCACTCCAGATGAGCTACTCACATGGCAGTTGGGATATCAGTTTTAGCGTCAAGGACCAAATTAGGGATGCAATGTTCGTCCTCGTTGCATCCGTTCCAGAAAGGTACCTATGAAACAAGAAGGAAAAGTATTTATTTCCCAACCTTCGCCCTAAGCTCCCAGGATAGGTAACAACATTTAAACAGTTTAAAACAACTGACAATCATAAAAAATAAGGTGGGTCCTAAAAATGTGCATCCTCAAGTGTCAAAAGCCAGGGTAAAGAGGTGCATCTTCAGCATCCTCCATAAGCTGTATAATGATGCACCTTTGTGGGGAGGGCATTCCACAACTTGGGGGCCACCACAGAGCAGGCCCTCTCCTGGGTCACCGGCACCCTGCAAGCCTCTGAGGATTCTCTGGTTTTTATATGGAAGGATAAAGAAGATGTCTATAAACTAGGTACCCTGGATAGTTCTGGGTAACCCGAGTTACAATGCAATACTTTTTAAAAAAACATAGAAACAATATGTAGGATTTGATGTTGTGCCAGGCATGACACTGTGCAGAAAGGTTGACCACACACATAATACATCTGCTGGCTTTCTGGTTGTCCCAACCAATATGCGAAGTCCAGAGAGGCAATTTAGTTAGCTCATACGTCTCAGCGTCTGCATTGAAAAATGAGGACCAGGTGATTTCCATAAACAACAGGCTTGCTCTCCTTTCATATGTTTAGGCAGCCTTGCAAGTTATTACTGTTTGATTTATACAAATTTCAAACCACATTTTTGCTGTGAATACACATGGGATCCAGTGTGGTGAAGTGGTTAGAGTGTCAGACTAGGACATGGAAGACCAGGGTTCAAATTCCCACACGACCAAGAAACTCACTGGGTGGACCAGTAACTGCCTCTCATCCTAACCCACCTCACAGGGTTCTTGTGTGGATGAAATGGGGGAGGAAGAGAGCCATGCACACCCACTTTGAGCACCTTGGAGGAAATGCAGAATTTAAGTGTAAAAAAATAAGTAAAATAATAAAAACAACACACTTGGGTTCCTGGTCTGCTCTTCCACATTCCTCTGCCCCCTATACTTCACTGACCCGCCCCCCCCCCAATCCTCTTACTCTTGGGCTCCTAGCCCTGGAAGGCTAAATTCTTGTCCTGAATATTTCTTGGACACGGCCTATAGGGGCAAGTTCCTAAACAGATCAATGGACAAAATACACTGCAATGTTTCCAAGGCTGCCTCTCCACCTTCCCTCCAATGTAACGACAGTTACGCACAGCAACTTTTAGCGAGGTAGGCCAGCCACCATCCATCACCGGTCCATTGTCAGGGCTACCCAAGGCATAATCGACAGAGAAAGTCACTGGCTTCACATAATCGGCTGTGTCCTAGGATAGGAGAAAGCAATCACCATTACCCTCAGTTTTCACTTTTGCAACAAGCATAAGTTGAACGGGAAAAGTTTCTCCTTAACTATTCACCAGAGTTGTAAAAATACATGCAGTCTGGTTGCCCGTGGCAAGTAGATGTTGTCTCAAGGTGAACTCACAGGTAAACTCACCTAAACAGGTATGTGTGAGCACAGTGGCTCATAAACATTTCTGTAGTTGGCGCATGATTATTATTATTTTATATTTTTCAAAGAGATGTTACACAAAGTTGGGCATATAAGACAACATTTCTTGGTCCACTAACGAACAATTGGTCTGTGGTATTTTGAACGCACAGCTCAAGACTAAACTGCACTTCCTGGCAAGGAAACTCAACTTTTAGAGTTCTGAGCACGTACCAAGACATGAAAATTCAGCTTATCGCACCATTCTTGCCCTGCAAACAATGTAACCGTCTTGTGGGTGAGCCTGTCTCCATTCTCATCTAGATGGGCTCGTGGGATGTACCGTCGCTCGTCAATGGTGATGTTGTAATTCAGCGCTGAAATGATTGGTTCAAAATGATTTGAACATGCACAGTGAATTACAGAACTATAGTGAGAGCAGATAGCTTAGTTGGTTAAAGTGTGGTGCTGATGATAATTCCAGGGTTGCAGGTTCAATCCCTGCAAGGGACAGCCGCATATTCTTGCAGTTTTAATGTGGCGCAACAGAAGGAGCCAACACAACAGTTGTGCTAGCAGAAATGCACTGCACAACCAAGGCTGGATCTACACAGCTATAAAAAACCGCTCTACAAAAAACTGTTGTAAAGCTCACATCACAATTGAAAACATCACTGAGTTGTGATTTCAGCTCTGCATCGCCATCTGGTGTCACAGTGTTATAATGCATTTATAATGCTGTATTTTGACTAATGTAGCTGAGTCCCAAGTTACCAGAAACTTGCTTATGCATTCTCTTGAGCTAGATGGCTCCAATGGCACAAAACATTTCGCCAGCGGAAGAAGCAGACTTCTATGTTGGTATAACTTAGTGCTGCCTTAGATACACCCCCAATTCTCTCTGAAGAGTAGTTTTGGAGAAGGTAGGACACAGTCGCCTTGTGAGGAGAGCAAATCTAGACAGAAATCTGGGATCTCCACTTACTCACGCTTGCCGTCTGAAAATGAGCCGAGAGGAAAATGGCAGTGAAGCAAAGAAATGCAGACAGGCAAGTCGCGTCCTTCCCGTTCCGAGTGCAGTCCTTGTTGAAGATGTTGATCTTGAATGGCTCAAACCTGAGACTGGCATTGATCCGCACCACACTGCGGGACCTTGTGGAGAAGAGGAAAAGTTTGATGATAACCTGAGCCAACCCAGAAATTCGATTACCAATTCAGATGTGTGGGTCAGAGTTTAAAGTAACCTAAATTTGAGTAGATCAAGTAAAGTAATTTAAATTTTTACCTAAGCTTGAATAGAACTTCTGTCTGCTGTGGTAAAACAGCAGTGGTACAGGCACTTTCCTAGCCACCTTGTCCAGAATGGCTCCCTCTGAAGAAAGACCCCCTTGGCCCTTTCTAAGCATGAGGCAGGGTTGGTGACCATCACTGCCTCCAGTGGAAGCAAGTGCCATAGTTAACAATGCACTGTGTGAAAAAGGGCTTGCTTTTTATCTGCCCCAAATCTTCCAGCAGTCAGATTCTACAAACAAGCCTTGCTCTGAAAAGTAGCCCCACCAGCCATAAATCCTCCATAACAAACCATAATAGTACAGCATTTCCCAGTGAGCCAACAGCGAGGTCCACAAGCCTGTCTTCATTCAGGTCCAAGTTGCCATGGATGCTGCATCCAAAATACATTAAGCCTGGAGAAATTTCAGCTGCCGTAATTCTCTGAAAAATGACAAGAGGAGAATCCTGTTCAGTATCGTGGTGCAAGCAGACGCTGTACAAAAGTGATGGCATGTTTTCACATTTTCTCTCTCGCAAGGGTGGGTACCCAAAAGAATCCAGCAGGTACTTAGGAGTGTTGGTAGGAGTTGCCAGCTTGCTGAGGTTGTGCCACTGCTGCTTAGCTGGGATGCAGGAGGCGAGGTCAGGGCTGTGTGGACAGGAATGCAGGAGGGATCAGTCCGACACTCACACTGATGATGCCCCGACCTTTGCTGCCTTCCTGCCTTGCAGGTCACAATTCACCAGCAGGTCACAATTCACAATTTAAATTTCATAATTAAAAACAGTTAAAACAGATTAAGGTGGACTCTAGACACACATTTTTTTAAAAAGCTGTGAAAATGCTTTTTCTTAAAGCGTTTTGAAAAATATATTGAATTTGCCATAAGCTCACCATCGCCATCTAGTGTCACATTTGCATAATGCACTTAAAACACACTTAAAATGTTCTATTTGCAGCTGTATAGCTGAGTTACCAGAATAGTGGGGACCCTGAAAACACCCATCCCAGGTAAACACCAGGGTAAAAAGAGGTACCTCTTCAGCGTTCGCCAAAAGATGTATAGTGAAGATGCCAGATACGCCCAGGGGCGTAGGAAGGGGGGGCGCCGGTCCACCCCGGGTGCCACCCTGAGGGGGTGTGTGACAAAATGGCAGGCGGCCGAGGCCTACACTCACTGTAGGGCGGCCGAGAACATGCACCCGCCATTGGTATGGGTGCCGCTCGAGTGCCATCCATATTGGCACCGCGCATGTGCCATCTGTATCGACGCTGCGCATGTGCCGCTGGGTTGTTTGCCTCGCCCCTGTGGGTGGTTCGACCCACCCCTCAACACCCCACTCCGGGTGCCGGAAAGCCTTTCTTCGCCACTGGATATACCTATGTGGAGAGGGAGTCCCAAAACTAAGAGGCTGCCACTAGGCCCATGCAGAGCTTGAGACCCGGGGCAGTAGTCTTGTTAGAATAAAGTTATAAACACAAACAAAAAGGCAACCAGTCCCTGGTGGGGCACCCCAAGCATCTTAGGCCTCTGAGGCCCTGGGCAAATGTACCCAGCTGCCCCTCCCCCCGACTGCATGAGCCTGGCTGCCACAGAGGAATGGTGACTGCCACAAAAAAAAAATGGTGGATAATATTCAGAGAACATTCTGTACAGTGGCCTTCTTTTTCTGAGGTCAGAGGAAGAAAAAAAAACCTCAGAATTTTTCCTCAGAAACATGTATTCTTTGGTCATTTTAAAGAAATGTCTTCTTGCCCTTCACCCTACATGAGAACTCTACCTGCTTATATTGCCGTACGAGGTTTTCCTTGTAGCCATGGAAGATATATATTGCTCCCTGATGCTCATCTTCAAGCGGGGCTCCCACAACGACATCATTGTAGGAGTCCTGATTCAAATCGGAGACGGCAGCTATGCAGGAGCCAAACCTGGAGTTCTGGTAGCCTGGCAAATCTTCCAGAGTCCCATTGGAAACAAATCGATCCTTTGAAGAAAAGAGCTTATATATCACCCACACCCACAGACATTGTGTTTTTCCTGCCAAATGCCCCCAAATAAGCAACTCTGTGGAGAGAGAGAAATCCGACAGTTCAGCCTGGGCAGAAAAATGATTCACCGTTATGCAATATGTAAAGATGGCCAGCAGAAAAAGAGAGCAAAACAACAATTGGCGTTGTTTGATAAGGGATGGAAAGAGGAAAGGAAACCAAATACTCATTCTACCAATGTAAGCTTTACATTCAGAGGGAAACTGTTAGTTGTATGGATGAAGTAGCCACAACGGCTATGCTTTCCCTCCCGTGTTGGAGGCAGTGAGTCCCTGAATGCCAGATGCAGGGAATCACAAGTGGTAAGAATTTCTGTTGCTCTCAGGTCCTGCTCGCATCTGGTTGGCCACTGTGAGAAAAGGATGCTGGACAAAACAAGGCATTGGTCCAATCCAGAAGGCTCTTCTTTTGTTCCTATTATATATACCGTATTTTTTGCTCCATAAGATGCACCTTTTCCCTCCTAAAAAGTAAGGGGAAATGTGTGTGCGTCTTATGGAGCGAATGCAGGGGGGAGGCAAGCAGGAAAAGCACCCCAAGAGCCGCACACAAGCTCCGCATGGCTCTTGCGGGCTTTTCCCCAGGAGGGAGAAGGGACTGATGCGGCCAGTCAGTCCCTTCTCCCTCCTCGTAGAAAAGCCCGCAGGAACCGTGTGCTCCTTAAAGGGTGCGCGGCTCCTGTGGGCTTTTGCGGGAGGTGGGAGAATTGCCATAAAGAAGAAGCCAGGACAGCGAGCGGGATCCATCCCACTGGCTGTCTTGGCTTCTGCCATAGCTGCGAGCAGCCTCTCCCGGCCAGAGAATCTGTGCGCGGCTAAAGAAGAAGCCAGGACAGCGAGCGGGATCCCGCTGGCTTTGCTCTTTGGGGTGGGGTGGGGACCCGGGCTTCTCCCGGCAGCCCCCAGAAGCTCTGGGAGAAGCGGATAGGCTGTGTGCAGCCTGTACGCTGCTCTTTGGGGCTGGGGGGGGAATAATTTTTTTTCTTGATTTCCCCCTCTAAAAACTAGGTGCGCCTTATGATCAGGTGTGCCTTATGGAGCGAAAAATACGGTAAATGTTTTTGATGTAGGGAAGCTTAAGCACCCTCAGGACTTGGAGTGAGAGGGTGGAGAGAGGGCACTCAAGCTTTTCTGCCCCTGCTATCTCGGAAAACACAATTTGCCTTTGAAGGGAAGCCTTCACTGGTGCCAGGGGAAGTTTCCCTTGACATGTAAACAGGACCTTTAGTGAGGCAATTTTTGTCAGGTCTGCAGCAGGGAGAGAAAGTGTTTGATTTATCCTCTCCTCCCGCTCAAGCTTCCCTGATTTGCTATTGACATCATTAAAGTTAATTAGGGTTGCCACATTTCAAGAAGTGAAAAGCCACACACAAACAAATCGTTGAGCTTTCTTGAGAGAAATTTCCCTAAGTTGTTGAGCTTGTTTTAGAAAAAGGCCAAATTGGTTGAGCTATTTTTGAGAAATAATCTGCTTTTTGGAAATTCCCCCCAGACACTTCCGCCATTGAAATTGGACCTATGGCAACCCAAATTTAATTATGCAAATGTATAAATTACATTGTACATTAATTGTATAAGTGAAACTAAAGTCATGTCCAGTTTGACATTCTCACAATACCAGAGATCAAACCTTGGACCTTTTTCATTCGTTTTGGCAATTAATTTTAGAACCAACACAGGAAACTGCCTTATATTGAGTCAGATCATTGGTCCATCTAGCTCAGTACTGTCCACGCGGACTGGCAGCAGCTCTCCAGCAGGGCTCTCTCCAAGCCATACCTGCGGATACCAGGGATAGAACCTGGAACCTTCTGCAGTCCAAGCAAGAGCTCTGCTGCTGAGCCTCTATGGCCCTCCCCCTATAAGAGGTGGGAAATGTAAACAAAATTTTAAATTGTTTTGTGCTTGTAGGCGACAAGACCAAGTAAATTACCTCTTTTAGGGTGTAGACATACACCTTCCCCCTCTCTCTTCCTTCGCTGAAATACATTGGGGCTCCAACCAACAAAACGTCCGTGACGCCATCGCCATTAATATCTACAGAATTGATTTCACTTCCATAGTAGGCACCGATCTGGAAAAAAAAAAGAATACATTGACATATGTGTGCATGCATGGAACGAGTGCTAGAGTGTTGTGTGTCTTTATATTTCCATTTGCTTCCAAGAAATTAATGGCATCTTAAATGATCCCGTTGGAATGAGAGGTATTTCAAAACGGAAGTAATCTATCATCTCCTTGTCTAGACATCTCCCTCGGGAACAAAGAAAGGCAGACTCAAAACTTTGATCCTGGAAGATTAAGGATCAGACTCATGGCTTGTCTCTATGATGCTGCTTCCTGAGTTCATTCCTTTTTTGCCCAAAGACTATGATGAGAATGATTACATAATTTATTTATGATGGGATCCAAGCTGATTTGCAGCAAGTAAAATGCAATCTTCAAGTCTAACAGCTTCTTGACTGACCTCCAGGATGGAACATCTTTAAGGACAACATTGTGTCTATGCTGAGGTATCTAGAAGATATGACATTGCTGTCTAACCCCATTTGGCTGTCCCAAGCGTCTGAAAATGCAAAAACTCAAGGTCACCCACTGAAACCAAGAGACTATAGGCCTTATACTAGCAAATTAAAGTACCTATGGGCCTCATTTGTGTAGGAAAGGGGTAGGAAACCCCAGGCCTGGGGGTTGAATGTGGCCCCTCAGAACTCTCTATCTGGCCCCTGGAACATGTGTTGCTCCACCCACTTTTGCCTTTTGCCCCACCCACCATTGGGACATGGCACTCGGAAGGCTGCCCAGAATGGAATGTTGGCCTTGGGTTGAATATGATTCCCTGTTTCTGTTGTAGCAAATAGTGATGGCCACTGGCAACAATGGATTCCTTGGAGGAGAGGTCATAAGGATGGCATTCACTACACATGCTCCATCAACCTCTTGAAGGAGTTAGTACAGAAGTACGACCACACATTTCTCTGCAGTCACAGGGGAATGAGGATGGTTTTTTGCTTTAAAATGGTACTGGAGATTCTCCAGATGTTGGATTCTGTGTTCTGCTTATGGAAAATGGATAGCACAGTTGGTTAGAGTATGGTACTGATAACACCAAGGTTGCAGGCTTGATCCCTGTATGGGACAGCTGCATAGTCCTGCATGGACTAGATGATTCTCAGGGTCCCCTCCAACTCTACAGTGCTATGATTCTATGAATTGTTGCAGTGGATGCTCAGACTATTATGATTATTATGATGATTATGATGATTAAATTTATATACAGCCCTATACTGTATATAGGGTCTCAGGACGGTTCACAGAATAAAATCAAGATATAAAACCACAAAATACCACAAAAATACCTAATGAAAATAAGAACAGCAACCCAATACCCCTGCCCCAAAAACCCACATTTTAAAAGGGCATAGGATGTAAATCGGATTAACCACAGGCCTGGTTAAAAAGGAAGGTTTTTGCTTGGCACCTAAAGTTGCATAATGAAGGCGCCAGGTGAACTTCCCTGGGGAGAGCATTGCACAGACAGGGAGCCACTCCAGAGAAGGTCTGCTACCCTCTGAACCTCTTGAGGAGGGGGACACGAAGGAGGGCCTCAGATGATCTCAGGGTCCGGGTAGGTTCATATGGAAAGAGGCGGTCCTTGAAGCCTGGGCATGGACCTTTATATACCCATAGCGAAATGATCAGTCTCATACTGGACTAACTGCCTTGTTTAGATCTTCTGCAACCCCAAAGCAATGCCCCCCTCTTGCCCAATTTACCTGCTCTCCTTTCAGAGACTGGTGAATGGTCAGATTCCGGTTGGTGTGCATCGTGAAAATGATAACCTTCCCCGTGTGGTTGAAGCGGGGCGCTCCAGCGACGTAAATCCTGTCAAGTCTTGTTGACACCACTGAGGTGACGGTGTAACCTGCAGCGCACACAGACAGAAAGACAGGAAGGCAGACAGAAAACAAGGTAGCATGTTATGCAGAGGGAATCACAAGAACAGCCCTGCTAGCAGCCACAGACAGCCTCATTTTCCATGAATAGCTTTACCCTTCCACCCAGCTGCTAAAGATTTTCTATTTCGTCTGGCCTTATAACCTGGTGGGTTTATTTTGTTTTAACCTGAATCATCCGTTTTTTATTCTGATGCACTGTTTACTGGCTTTTGGTAACAACTATGCCTGGATAGCTCAGTTGGTTAGAGCAGTGTTTCCCAAACGTTTTTGGGCAACGGCACACCTGTTTACTGAAAAAAAATCTCGCGGCACACCACCATTAAAGCCCCGCCCCGTGACGTCAGCGCGCAGCGTCACGCCGGGAGGGACGCACAAAAGTGAAAGTTTTTCCCCTCCCCCTTGCCGGGGAACCTCCAAGCTTTGGGCAGGCAGGCAGGCAGAGCTGGGAAGGGGGTTTCCAGGGGACACGGCAGCTCCTCGAAAGGCTTCTCTCAGCTGCGCTCAATCCTCCTCGGAGAGGATTTCCCCTCCGGTCCCATGCCTTCGTTTGGGGCATCGCTCCGGCTGCTCCCTCTCCCGCCGCGCAGGAGCGATGCCTCTCTCTGGCTCTCCCTCCGCGCAGGCTGAGGGAGGGAGGGAGGTGCGCGTGTGACCCGTCTCTGCTGGGAGACCAAACCCAGCGAGGCAGAGTCGCACGGAGGCGCCCAGGCAGCGCTGCCGGCTGCGAGGAGGAGCGCCAGGCAGCAGCAGAAGGCGCGGCCTCTCCTCGCCGCCGCCGCCCCGCCTCTCGCCGCCCGACTCCCTCCAGGCATCTCGCGGCACACCAGCCGATGTCTCACGGCACACTCGTGTGCCGCGGAACACCGGTTGGGAAACACTGGGTTAGAGCATGATGCTGATAACTCTGGTTGCAGGTTCAATCCCCGCGTGGGACAGCTGCATATTCCTGCATTGCAGGGTGGGGGTGGACTAATTTTATGATATCTATGATAATTGACTACTGTTCAATACATTTTTCATCTTATCTTTTTTGTCATATTTTTGATATGTTATTTCACTGTGTTGTTGGCCAGTTTAGAAGCGATTGGATTTGATATCCCGCTTTATCACTACCCGAAGGAGTCTCAAAGCGGCTAACATTCTCCTTTTCCCTTCCTCCCCCACAACAAACACTCTGTGAGGTGAGTGAGGCTGAGAGACTTCAGTGAAGTGTGACTAGCCCAAGGTCACCCAGCAGCTGCATGTGGAGGAGCGGAGACGCGAACCCGGTTCACCAGATTACGGGTCTACCGCTCTTAACCACTACACCACACTGGCACTGAGTACAGAAAAGCAGGATATAAATTCTTACAACAAATGGATAAACTGACAAAGAATCATGCAATTCACACAAGCTTCATCTCCCTGGCATTGTTGCTTCAGATGCCAGCCGCAGTCCAGAGACTGATGCACTCTACACCATGATCTGCTTACATTTTAGCCCCTCCCTAAGCAATTGCATAGTCTGAGGTCCAGAAGGGAAGGACTGCTTGTGTGAACCAGCTTAACCCACTTCCCTTGCCCAGCAATTGCTGGTGATTCCTCTTACCCAGATAAGCGCCGTGATTTTTCAGCTCCTCTGGGAACTCTTGGAGGTAGGATTCTCGGTGAGGCACGACTTTGCCACTACTGGTCTCCTTGAGGACTGCTCCGTTCCAGTCATAGGCACCCACAGCTCCAAGCAAAATCCCATCCTGGTCATGGGGGGAGACAAAGGAGCTATTGGCAATTTCTAAGGGCTCAACCACACTTTTGCTTGAGCTGTATTTTGATTATATTGTGTACTGATTAATCCCCCAGGGTCCAAGAGCTTTCCTTGTTGTTCCCTGGCCATGACTTGCAAAAATCCCATTTTACCCGCTGATTTAAAGCTCACTTATGCCAAATTTCCCTCTGGAGTGTCTGATAAGATCTGATTCAATGGATAAAAAAGGATTTTTGCAAGTGGCAGCCATGGAACAATGAGAAAAGCTCTCAAACCAGGGGAATTAATTGGTACACAGTATGACCAAAAATGGGTCAAGCACAAGTATGAATGAGCCCTAAGATATTTGTACATGTATGCTTGAGGCATACACGCACAGAGACAAATTTGACATTTCTGCATGCTAAAGATCTCACCTCCGGCTGTGACACAAGAAAGCACCAGCATTTCAGTGAAATTTTCTCCTAAAACTGTATACACATTTGTTGCAAAGCAATTCCTAATATAATGTAATTTTGTATGCTATTTCCACAAATATATGCATCTTTGAGCACACTTTACTCTAGCATATGCATTTTTGCACGTATTACTTGACTAAAGATTGCAAAATTAAGAGAAGTGTGTTTTGATACATCTAAATTATGTAGGGTTGCTTTCAAATATGAACTGAATCAATTCCCACCCCCTATCCATATCACTATCCTCAAACTTTGTTCATTTTCTAAGTTTCTTCTATCTAGAGATTTAGAATTGCATACAGAATAGGGTAGGGAATTATGGTATAAAAGGTGTGTGCTGAATTTTCCTAACAGGCAATTCTGGGAGACTCTTTGTATGTGGTAGAGCTCATCTTCCTGAGCATGTTGGTGTGTGTTAGGCCTTTGCTGCAATAAAGAGCTTATCCACACTGGTTTGAGCTTTAAAGCTTTGTGTCTGAATGCTTCCCCCCACCCCGAACTTCCCCAATGAAAACCCGCTCTTTAACATTCAATCGGAGCAAACATCACTTCGGGTTTTCCATAATTGCCTTTTGCTCCAATTCAGCTTTAAAGAGCGGGTATTTGCGGGGAAAGCTCCAGATCAATAAAAAAAGGGTGCTCAAACATGGAGCTTTGAACCATGGACTTTGCCTGGAAAGAGCAGAGGAAAGATCATTGTTGATAAGTCCTAAATTAGATGCTGAATCATTGATGGCCGGAATATTAGGCAATTGATGTGTAATTTTGGGAGCAGTTTGGCAGTTTCCTTCTTCTTGGCTCTCGCATGTTCTGGTCTCTGTCCCTCAAAAGGAACAGCCACCCGCACAGCTTCCCTTGGCATTCAACCGCTGGCATCGCTTTTGGTATTGTTATTTAAAACCGTCCAGCACATTGGCTTATAATCTGCATTTTAGCTACAGCAAGAGAAGCTTCCAGTATTTAAAGGAGCTCTGGGAATGTGCAAGGAAGCCTCTGCCAAGTCAGCAAGTGAAATATTCTGAGACTTGCCAGTTCCTCCAGACTTGTCAATTTTGGCAGTGCAACTCTAGAAAAAACACACACCAGGGAAAAAAATCCCCACCAGCATCAGCTCAGTCCTTGTGAAAAGAGCAAAGTAAATCAATTTATAATCAAAGCTCCCCTTCTGGCCAAAAACTACCATAGGCTGAGAGTAAGGCTGTCACTGTTTCTTTCATTATGGCCAGAACTCCTGTGTCTTCAGCAGCAGTATGGTAGGCAGAGATTCAACTAGTGTGGCTTTGTCTAGCATGGAAATTGGGATGCACCTACTGGGGTTTTTTTGCACATCAAGCAGCTACATAGAAGGAACCAAGAGTTGTTCCCTGCGTCCTTGCAGAACAGGAAGAGGCGCAACTCTCAGAAACTCTCAGTAACTTCCAGGCCTTCTTAAGAATGCATTTGGATCTGTGGGTGCACTCATACCATACATTTAGAGCACATTTAGGCTTCCCCCCAAAGAATCCTGGGAGTTGTAGTTTGTTTGCTCTGTGGTGGGTAAATTGCAGTTCCCAGGATTAAAGACACGTGCTTTAAAAGTCTGGTGTGGGTTTATGCATATGCGTGAAAATCCAAATGGCAACTCCCTGCCCTTTGTAATTTGTTTTTCTATTAACTTCAATGTCCAGCCATTTCTTGCCGCTTCCAATCTCTCATAACCTGCTGCTTCATAGGAGAGTCAGTCTTAGGAAGTCTTGTCTACGCTGCCAAGAACAATCCAGCCCAGAGATGGCAAAAATATATACTAAAAATGGCTTCATCTAAATTTTCAGTCAACACATTCTCAGAAATAAATGGAGGAGCCATTCCTTGGGATCACTTTCCATGAGGAACCAAATGAAAACATATCTGAAAGTTCCTGGCCCCTCGCTCAATGCTTTTGTTTCAAATTGCATCAGGAAATCAGCTTTTTTGGCCCACGGAGGAGCTGAGAATTCTCAGCGGCTTCCAGCTTTGGGTGCATAAATAATCCAGGTATCATCTGCTACCATACATGGGCCTTTGGATGTCCCCATCCATCACAACCGAAAAGCTCTCCACATGCCAAAGCCACATGCCAAAGCCACATGAATCATGGTGGGGAAATGACAAAAACAAGAGTGTTATTCACTCACTTCCACAATATGGGATGAAAATCCCGTCTGGGACATTTCAAGGCCAAAGGATATCTCATGCTTGTTGGTGCCTGCAGACAAAAGGGAAAGGCATTTCAGGAATTGTCAGACACCTTCCATGGGGGAAAAACAGTCAGATGCCAAATAGGGACAATGCGAAAGGAAAAATAGTAATAATGAACTACCGCTTCCCAGCATAATTTTACAGCATTAATTTCTACAGTTTGGGGAATTAGGCGTCTGGAATTGACAGAACAGGAAGTAGAACACTGGTGAACTGGCATGAATCAAATTTTAACCTATGCTTTCTGAAATCTGGAACCAACTTCCACATAACTTCACAGCTTCACCTCTCAAGACTGAGAGGTGATAGGACAGTCACCTTCAAATACTTGTCATGTCAGGTGGAAGATGGAGATAGCTTCTTTTATGCTGCTCCAGGGGGTAGGATTTGAACCAACAGAGTCAAATGACAAGAAAGGAAATTCTGACTAAACATTAGGAAGAGACTAAATATTTCTGAGGGTAAGAGCTGTCTCAAATTTAGTCCTCCACATTTCTGCAACAGTTAGAGGGTTTTATTATTATTTCTAAAGCCCTTATAAAAATTCATTGGTGTTTTAGTGAAACACATGTTTGCATGCAACTGTGCCCAATATGCACATTTCCGCAAAAGAATTCCCCATAATGCACATTTTGGCATGCTTTCCCCCCACAATATGCATTTTTATGCATGCTTTACCCCAGTATATAACTTTTTGTACAGAGTGCTTGACTGCAGAACTACATCACAAAATTTGGAGAGTTTTGAAGGATGACTGAGCTTTGTTTTAGAAAGTGCAAATTAGATAGATTTGCTTTAAAATGCACCCCCCCCATTCTTAGTACCAGAAACAAGTTCTTACCTTCTTTCACAGAGAAATCCAGTTAAGATACCCCATCCCCCCAACTGATGCGACTGTCAAGTAATTGGGAGTGCCACATAATACCCATTCTGCATTTATAAGAACTCAGACTTTTAGTGTGGCAGCACTTACACTTTGGAACTCCCTGCCTATTGATCTCAGGCAGGTGCCTTCACTGTACTCTTTACAGTGCCTGCTAGCAACATTTTTTAGTCAAGCCTACCTAGACGCGGGTGGCGCTGTGGGTAAAACCTCAGTGCCAAGGACTTGCCGATTGCATGGTCGGCGGTTCGAATCCCTGCGGCGGGGTGAGCTCCCGTCGTTCGGTCCCAGCTCCTGCCCACCTAGCAGTTCGAAAGCACCCTTAAGTGCAAGTAGATAAATAGGTACCGCTTTATAGCGGGAAGGTAAACGGCGTTTCCGTGTGCTGCTCTGGTGCCGGTTCGTCAGAGCAGCTTTGTCACGCTGGCCACGTGACCCGGAAGTGTCTGCGGACACCGCTGGCTCCCGGCCTCTAGAGTGAGATGAGCGCACAACTCTAGAGTCTGTCAAGACTGGCCCGTACGGGCAGGGGTACCTTTACCTTTACCCAGATGTTTAGAAATTTGAAATGAATTATAATCTCTTTTTAGTCTATTGTCATTGTAACATTTCCAAAGTTTAAATTATTGCTGTTAATTTTTCTTAGTGGTAATTTAATGGTTTTATCTTTCTTGCAAACCATTTTGAGGTTTTCTACAATCAAGCAGTGTACAAGTGGCGCTGTGGGTTAAACCACTGAGCCTAGGACTTGCCGATCAGGTCGGCAGTTCGAATCCCCACGACGGGGTGAGCTCCCGCTGCTCGGTCCCTGCTCCTGCCAACCTAGCAGTTCAAAAGCACGTCAAAGTGCAAGTAGATAAATAGGTACCGCTCTGGCGGGAAGATAAACGGCGTTTCCATGCGCTGTTCTGGTTCGCCAGAAGTGGCTTAGTCATGCTGGCCTCATGACCCGGAAGCTGTACGCTGGCTCCCTCGGCCAATAAAGCGAGATGAGCGCCGCAACCCCAGAGTCGGCCACGACTGGACCTAATGGTCAGGGGTCCCTTTACCTTTACCTAACCGAAAGATCTGTCAATAGATCCCCATCTATCTTCTCCCTGCCTCTGCTGTAAAAAGGACTGACTGCCGTGACCTGCCTTTCAAAAGTGGGACAAGTGAGATGGAGAAACTTGAGGCAGTACCAATCTTCAGCTCACCTTCCAAGCTGAAAATCCTTTCCCCCAGAGCGTCCACGATATCTTTGAGAGCAGCTTCATCAGTGACATTAAAAAAATGTTTTTCATCTGGGTCACTCGCTATATATTTGATTTCTTTCAGGAAGGCTTCAGGGTTGATCCCTCTTCTGTTATAATAGCCAAGAACCTGTATTAGAAAGCAAAAAGATGTGCCTCATATTTTTTTCTGCAGAATGAAAGGCATTTGTCAAGAACATTCCAGCGCGAGGTTAAGGGCTCATCCAGATTTCCGCTCGTCTCACTGCTTTCCCTCAGAGAAACCCACTCTTTACCAATGAATTAGAACAAATATCAGTTGGCTTTTCCAGCACTAAAGAGCTGAATCTGCCCACCTAAGGTCTACTGAGAGTGGCTCCTATAGGAAGAAGACCTTTCCAAGCCTGCTATCCCTAATGGTTTAAAACTAGAAATGATAGGGATTAAAACTGGGGACTTCTACAAGCAATGCCATGTGTCTGCTATACCTTTGGCACCAAAATGAACTTACCATATTTTCCCGTGTATAATACACCCCCATGTACAAGATGCCCCCTATTTTTGAGGACTCAAAATTAAGAAAATGGGGGGAGATTGCCCACAGTCGATGAGCTTTTTTAAGGGAGGATTGCCAAAAATAGCTCACCCGCCTGAGCTACGCTGCTTCTCACACACATCGCAAAACCTGTTCCCTCGCCGGCAGAAGCAGCCAATCAACAACAGCCCTTTCCACAGCCACCAATAATGCACCCAATAACCACTGACAATCTCCGGGTCACAGCACCAACCAATCCCACGTCCCCCAGATCCATTACCCATGTATAAGATGACCGCCAATTTTTGACATACTTTTTGAAGAAAAGACCCTCGTCTTATACAAGGAAAAGTACGGTACTTCTATGTCTAATAAGCCATGGTTTGTTTAGCCAAAGTGAGGTTTCTTTGAAAGTCTGGACCCAGCCTCAACCATGGTTTGTTTTCTGGCAAGACCATGATGTTGCTGGATTACAAAAGTGTGGCTTGTTTTAACGATGGTTTGGCATTACCTCTGAACCAAACACCCTTGCTTAGCTAGGGTTTGTTTGGCCAGTTTGCCCTGGATGCTCACCAAGCTACAGAGGGTTTAGGCAAGGGGAGACTGTAAGCAAGCCAAACTTTGGAGGGGGAAAAGCATGGCTTGTTTGCTTTTCTGTGCAGTGACTCGTGGTTTGTTGAGCAACCATAGCTTAGCATTATATGCAAAAGCAACCATTGCCTCCCTGCCCTTTATAATAATAGCAACCCCCCACTATGTGTAATTAATGAAAGGGAAAACTGAGATGGAACTGCTAGATATGCATTGAGCCTAACACATAGTTGGCTCCCAGAGTGCACCTTTGAACACACTCCAGAAAGCTCTGCAAGATCCAGGGTTTCTCTGACAGTCAAGTAAATGTCAATTGCGATCCTCAAAAGCAGAATGTCTGAAAACCAGCACTGATGGTTTCACCGGTGGAGAGCCCGATCCTGGCTCTAAATTCACTCTGGAGCAATTTTGGCCAAAGCTCCTAGTAGGTGGTGCCAAAGGGAGACTCACCGCAACAGCGTATCTGGTGACATTATCTTTCTCGCTGCCTTCAATCACCTTCTCGAGGTCGGGGCTGTCATGGGATTCTCCGTCTGTGATGACAATCATCACTTTCTTGGCGCCCTTGCGGCCGCCTTTCTGAAATGCCTCTGTGCTGAAATTCAAGAGATTATGGGGAGCTAACATTTCAGTTCTGCGGAAGTTTCCTTTGCAGATGAAGTGTGAATATCACAACATGTTCACAATGGCTGGTCTTGTTTCTATGGAGATTTTTTAAAGAGCTGAAGAAGCATCTTGGGGAGAAACATGGCGACTGAGAGACAAAAGTGAGAAAAAGATTGTCTAAAATCTATAAGGAACCATTTCTATTAGGTTGAATTGAATGTTTCACAACCGAAGCATGCCAAAGTTGCCTTATATCCAGGGATGGAGGAGAATTCGGATTTGTTATATTTATTTATTTATTTATTTCATTGCATTGCATTGCATTGCATTGCATTGCATTGCATTGCATTGCATTTATATCCCCACCTTTTCCTGCAAGGAGCTCAAGATGGCATATGTGGTTCTACTCGTTTAACCCTCACAACAACCCTGTGAGGTAGGTTTGGTTGAGAGGCTATCACCGGCCCCCAAGGTCACACCCAATGAGTTTCATGGTAGAGTGGGGATATGAACCCTGGCCTCCAAGGTCTTAGTCCAGCACTCTAGCCGTTATACCACACTGCAGTTCTCCAGTCAGGTGCTGTGTACTGAAGTGCATATACTCGGGTAAAGTGAGCACACCAAGTGAAGGCAACATACAACTATTCATTACATAAGGGAAAGGGAAAGGGACCCCTGACCATTAGGTCCAGTTGTGGCTGACTCTGGGGTTGCGGCGCTCATCTTGCTATATTGGCCAAGGGAGCCAGTGTACAGCTTCTAGGTCATGTGGCCAGCATGACTAAGCCGCTTCTGGTGAACCAGAGCAGCCCACGGAAACGCCGTTTACCTTCCCGTCAGAGTGGTACCTATTTATCTACTTGCACTTTGACGTGCTTTCGAACTGCTAGGTTGGCAGGAGCAGTGTCTGAGCAACGGGAGCTCACTCCGTCGCGGGGATTCGAACCGCTGACCTTCTGATTGGCAAGTCCTAGGCTCTGTGGTTTAACCCACAGCATCACCCGCATCCCTACGTAAGGGAAAATTGCTCTGCAAATAATGTGTATATTGAGAGAAATGTGTACTAAAATGCGGATAAATTTTCATGAAGACTTAAGAAAAAAATCACAAACTGATTTGCAAGTGTGGAAAACTGAAGAATGAAAAAATGAGAATCTGAATTTGATATATCCATGCAGTCTTACATCCCAGCTCACTTTCATTCAGGCAAGGGATTTACTGAGATCAGAGTGTCCCATTACTTGTATAGAGCCATTCACTTTGTTTACCTGATGCTGCTGAAAAGTACCGTATTTTTCGCTCCATAGGGCGCACCGGACTATAGGGCGCACCTAGTTTTTAGGGGGGGGGGAAATAAAGAAAAAAAATATTCCCCCCCCCCAGCCCCAAAGAGCAAAGAAGCCAAGGCAGCGAGTGGGATCCAGCCCGCTGGCTGTCTTGGCTTCCTCTTTAGCCATGCGCAACCTCTCCAGCCGGGAGAGGCTGCGCGCGGCTTTGGCAGAAGCCAAGACAGCGAGCGGGATGGAACCCACTTGTTGTCTTGGCTTCATTTTTAGCCGCGGGGCTGGGGCAGGGGAAGCCCAAGCTTCCCCCGACCACAGCCCCCAGAACAGGTCCGGGAGCGACGGCAAGGTTGCGCGCAGCCTTGCCACCGCTCCCGGAGCTTGTGGGGCTGGGGGCGCGCTGCGAAGGCTAGCGGATAGCTGCCTGAAGCCTGGAGAGCGAGAGGGGTCGATGCGCACTGACCCCTCTCGCTCTCCAGGCTTCAGCGAAAGCAACACGAAACCTCCGGAGCACGGAGGGAGCGCTGCCTCTGCACTTCAGAGGCTTCCCGTTGCTATCGCTGAAGCCAAGGAGCCTGCATTCGCTCCATAGGACGCACACACATTTTCTCTTCATTTTTGGAGGGGGGAAAGTGCGTCCTATAGAGCGAAAAATACGGTAATTGTGTTTGATAGGACAAAGAAGATGCATTTGGTTATGTAATTTTAAAGCTATCCAAACTAGAGTCTTGTTACAATGGAGTAACCTCATGCATACAAAAAGATACCAGCCATGCACAAGAATGTTCTTTGGGAGATCTTGAAGGGGAAGAATAGGTATATAGAAAGGTGACTTCCTGGATGCCAAGATCCAGGTTTGGGGCAAGTACTCTTCGGTGAGAGAACCCCAGCAGAGGTTTAAAATCACAAAATTAAAGAGTGGAAATATAGGTTGTTAGATCTCTAAAATATGCCCTTGTGAGTTCCAGAACTTTCCTTTCCCCCTAGCATAAAGAAATACCACATATTTGGCAAGTTACACATGGTTTACTTACAAATCCTCTAAAGGTCAGATTCATGTGCAGTCAGAAAAAGTTGCGCATGCAGTAAAACTTGGCTTAGTTACAGTGGTGAAAGTTCACAGTGGTGAAAGTCCAGGAACTCAAGAGAGGTTGAGTTCATCAGGGTAAAAATAAGCTTGATTACCTTGCTCGCACAGTGATGGAGAGTGTCTTGGCTAAGCCTGGCAGGGCAGCTTACTTTATGGTATTAACCCCTTCATGCACTAATTAGACTTAAGCATGTTGGTTATATGAAGCCGGTTGTCCCACATTGCTCACCGAGCGAATTCTATCCCGAAGGCCGTCCGGGTCTCTGTGCCCCCTCTCTGCTCAATGTGTCTGGCGGCTTCTACCACATCCTTGACAGACCTGTAGTCATTCAGATGAAACTCGTGTACGGCATCTTCTCCATACTGGACGACTCCAACCTGGAATGAGGGACAAGAAGAAGGAGCAGATGGTTTGTGGATCCTTTAAGGCAAAGGTAGCCAATGTGAAGCCCTCTGGATGTTGCTGGACTACAATACCCATCACCTTTGACCAATAGTCATGCTGGCTTAGGCTAAAGCCCAACAATATCTGGTTACACCGGCTTTAATATACCTTATTTTTTGCTCTATAAGACTCACTTTTTCCCTCCTAAAAAGTAAGAGGAAATGTGTGTGCGTCTTATGGAGCGAATGCAGGCTGCGCAGCTATCCCAGAAGCCAGAACAGCAAGAGGGATTGCTGCTTTCACTGCGCAGTGATCCCTCTTGCTGTTCTGGCTTCTGGGATTCAGAATATTTTTTTTCTTGTTTTCCTCCTCCAAAAACTAGGTGCGTCTTGTGGTCTGGTGCATCTTATAGAGCAAAAAATACGGTATGTTGATATGACATTAATACAACACATATTTAGTAAAATGAAGTACATAATAGCACAGATTGCTATGTGAATAACGCACAACATGTTAACAAGCTCCAATTTCTGAACAAACCTGCCATGATTTATTTTAACTTGCAGTCTTATACTGTACACATGATTCCTGCATTTAGCTCTTATTCCCACATTGCAGGGAGGTGGACCATACAATCCTTCCAACTCTACAGTCCTATGATTGCACATCCGATATGTTGCACTTATTACACCTGTGATAAAAACATAAGAAGAACCTGCTGGACCAGTTCAGTGGCCCGTGTAGTTCAGCATTCTGTTCTCACAGAGGCCAACCAGATGACTGTGGGAAACTGGCAAGCAGGATTCAAACATAAGAGCACCCTCCTCTCCTGCCGTTTCCAGCAACTGGTATTCAGAAACATAGCCATCCTCGCTTGTAGCCATCAATAGCTTTCTCCTCCATGAATTTGCCCAATCCTCTTTTGAAACCACCCAAGTTGGTGGCCATCACTTCCTCCTGTGGGAGGGAGTTCCATAGTTTAACTATGTGCTGTAGGGGGCTGGACTAGATGACTGTTGGGGGTCCCTTCCAACACCACCATTCTATGATTCATCCCAAAGGTTTGACTTTTGCGAAGTCTTTTGCCAGAGGTCAGACCCCTGCCTGCTCCCCTGGCCCAAAGCAGCCCAATGCATTTGCTTCATCCTGGGTAGCGTCTCTTTCAAATGCAAACAATATTTGACTGGTTCTTGAAGAAAAGCACGGTGCATTGGCAAGGGTGAAGGTTCCTAGCACGCCAGCTTGGAAAAAGCTATAAAACAAAAGATGAGGATGTGCTGATATGAGAGAAATTCCTCACATGTGTTTTCTCACCTGTATTTGGCCTGGTCCAATGTAAAATTTCTCCAAGATGCTGATCAGGAAATTCTGTACTTCCACCCAGGGGTAGATGCTGTTGGAACCGTCCAGCACGATAATTATATCCATGTATGTCTGGCATCCTGCAATAGAACAGGCAGGAGATCATTAAGAGATCTTGGCTACTTTCAGGAAGCGGATAAAGGCTTGCCAATATATATATATATATATATATATATATATATATATATATATATATATATATATATATATTCTTTGTCTCCTTTGGAGCAAGAAAGTCCTGAATCTTAGGCCAATCTTTCTCCTTTCCTGTTCTGAAATCTTATCTCCTGGGTTCTGCTGTGTTTCTTCTTTATTGAGGTTCCCTAAGGGTATATATATATATCTATATTACATGTTTAATTGGTTTTAAAGTCTTCAAGAAACTCTGGGAACTGCAGTTCTGCGTGGAGGCGAAGGATAAAAAAGCCTCAGCACCTCAGCAATGTACAGTCCACAGGGTTATTAGGAGGGAGCTGCAGAAATTATAGTGATGCTTATTTATTTATTTCATAAAATGTATACACTGCTTGATTCTTTTTTTTTAAAAAAATTAAAACATTTAAAGCAGCATACAAAAAGAGAAAAATATCAACAAGAAAAAATAACAACAATAAAGACTTCTGAAAAGTTAAAATAACAACTGCCTAAATGCAGATTAAAACTCCCATCAACCTTCTTAACATCTGGGTAAAGGTAACGGTAAAGGTAAAGGGACCCCTGACTATTAGGTCCAGTTGTGACCGACTCTGGGATTGCGGTGCTCATCTCTCTTTATTGGCCGAGGGAGCCGGCGTACAGCTTCTGGGTCATGTGGCCAGCATGACTAAGCCACTTCTGGAGAACCAGAGCAGCACATGGAAACGCCATTTACCTTCCCGCCGGAGTGGTACCTATTTATCTACTTGCACTTTGATGTGCTTTTGAACTGCTAGGTTGGCAGGAGCAGGGACCGAGCAACGGGAGCTCACCCCATCGCGGGGATTCGAACCGCTGACCTTCTGATCAGCAAGTCCTAGGCTCTGTGGTTTAACCCACAGTGCCACCTGCATCCCATCCGGGTAGGCTTGTCTAAACAAAAATGTTTTTAGCAGGCGCCAAAAAGAGTCTAGTGAAGGCACTTGCCTGATATCAATAGGCAGGGAGTTCCAAAGTGTAGTTGTTGCCACACTAAAAGATCGAGTTCTTACAAATGTAGAACGGGGTGATCTGGGATCTGTAACAGTGCCAGTTTTGCCAATCAAAGCAGTTGAGTGGGCATATATGGGGCAAGGCGTTCTCACAGGTAAACCGGTCTCAGGTTGTTAATGGCTTTATATACTCATAGAAACACCTATTGTTACAGTAAGGCTGTGTGCTCCTCTGGCATGGCATAGGAACACCTGGATTCACCAGTTTCTGGAAGGGGCAACATCACATACAACTCACTGGGGCATTGGGGTTGGGCCTCTGCAATATACCTCAGGTTAAGTACTTAATTCATCCTGGAGGTCCGTACTTAACCTGAAACTGTTCTTAACCTTAGAATCGTAGAGTTGGAAGGGACCCTGCGGATCATCTAGTCCAACCCCCTGCAATGCAGAAATAGGCAGCTGTCCCGTATGGGGATTGAACCTGCAACCTTGGCGTTATCAGCACCACGTTCTTACCATCTGAGCTACCCAGGCCTTCTGAAGCACCACTTTAGCTAATGGGGCCTCCTGCTGCAGCCGTGCCGCCGGAGCATGATTTCTGTTCTCATCCTGAAGCAAAGTTCTTAACCTGAAGCACTATTTCTGGGTTAGTGGAGTCTGTAACTTGAAGCGTATGTAACCTGAGGTACCACTGTAAAGGTAAAGGTAAAGGTACCCCTGCCCGAACGGCCAGTCTTGACAGACTCTGGGGTTTGTGCGCCCATCTCACATCTATTGGCCGGGGGCCAGCGCTGTCCGGAGACACTTCCGGGTCACGTGGCCAGCGTGACAAAGCTGCATCTGGCGAGCCAGCGCAGCACACGGAACGCTGTTTACCTTCCCGCTGGTAAGCGGTACCTATTTATCTACTTGCACCCGGGGGTGCTTTCGAACTGCTAGGTTGGCAGGTGCTGGGACCGAGCAGCGGGAGCGCACCCCGCCGCGGGGATTCGAACCGCCGACCTTTCGATCGGCAAGCCCTAGGCGCTGAGGCTTTAGCCCACAGCGCCACCCGCGTCCCTGATCCCATAAAGGGGCCATAGGGGGAGCATTGCTTGAGAAGCAGTAAAAGAAGGCTGAAGCTACAGCAACCTTCTCCTAACTTATAGCGTACTGAGAAGTGGACCCAACACCAATAGACTTCTGTAGGAACTTTCCTTTTAATAAAAAAACTACATTGTTTGCATTTTGCACCCTGTAACCTAAAGTCATAGATATCCAAAATATGTCCTTTTCTCTTTCTTTTGGGTCTGGAAGGAAAAGGTGTCTTTGCTTCGCTGCTGCAATTTTTACTGTTGCTGGCCCACATAATTCACTTTGCTTTGCTGTTCTGCTTCCATTCAAGCAGTTTCCTAGTCCCCCTCCCTCAAAGTGGTGCTGAAGGCATTAGAGACCAAAAACCCCTCCTCTGGCAGAGAGAGAGGGAGGGAGGGAGGGAGAAAGGTCTATATAACAGGCGCATTCTCATACTCTGGAGCGCTGGAGCCACAGTCTTGGAGAATCTGAAGTTGGAGTTCACCCTGGAGCACATTCCTGTGGTGTAGTAAGAACTTCCGCACTCATGAGACCAGAGAGGGCTGCAAGCCTGTGTGAAGGAGGGAACAAAACAGGGAGGAAGGTTTTAGAACTGCTACTGTTGGTTGTTGCTGGGATAAATTCTTCAGGACACGGGACATGCCAGGAGTCTCTTTTAGATGTTTTAGCCAGGCCCAGAAGGCTAAAAAAGGGAGTCAAAGTGATACAGGCTAGAATTCTTGTGAAGTTTAAACCTCTCTTTTCAGCACAGTGCCTTGATTGGGATGGTCTTCTCAGTAGAGATGGATGGATCTGTCATTCTGTGAAGAGTGGAAGGAGGAGGACTGGGGGTGGGTGGGCTCTGTGTGTCTGTACAAGAATGTGTGCTGCCTGAACCTATCATAGGCAAATGGCCCCCATAAGGTTCCCCAAGACTGAATGCAACCCTCAAACCCAAAATAAAATAAAATAAAGGGACTAGTCACTTCTGCTGTAGATCATTGGCTTGAGCGCAGCACCCCATGGTCGAATTAAGCTGGACTTAACTGTCCAGGGGTGAGTCAGGTATCATATAAAGATAGGGCACACACAAATTTAAAGGGGTGTGTGTGTCACATTGCCATCACCATGTTAACTTCCACTCTAAATGTGTTATTCTAAGAGAAGGTGGAAGGTGGAAAGAGGATGAGAAAGATGGAACTATGTAGCTTTTTATTTTTATTTTAAACTTGGCCCTGTGTTGCAGGTTGAGGTTAAAAATGAGTCCTAGGCTTGTCACGACAGAAGACGGCAGCAACTCAGAGAGCATCTGTAAGCCTACATGCAAATCATTCCTTACCAAAAAGCTGTTGTCTTTGGGGTTTGTGGTCAAGCTGAGACCCAGACGCATATTATCCTTGCGCTCCGACACATTGGAAAGAGTTACTCTTCCTTGGGAAAAGAATGCCAGAGTTAGGCATGTAGTGGAAAGGAGGAACAGCTGTAGAACAGAGAGCTTCAGAAAGTGTTTGTGCAAACTTTTTGCATTTCCTTCTACCAGTTTTAATGCTTGGTTTTTCAGGAAGAGGGGGAGCAATCAGACCACGTATAAACTGAAAACAATGTGCACTTACAGGAAGGGCCATAGCTCAGTGGCAGGGCATCTGCTTTGCATGCAGAAGGCACCAGGTTCAAATCCTGACATCTTCAGGTAGGGCTGTGAAAGGTTTATTGCCTGAAACCTTGGATAATGGCTGCCAGTTAGTGTAAACAATACTGAGCTAGATTGATCAATAGTCCGACTCGGTCGAAGGCAGCTCCCTTTACTTACTCTCCCCCTTTGAACCTGAGAACTTGGTTAACTGGTAGCATCAGTCTAAAACAGCATCAGTCTGAAACTGAAAAGGAACATTCAGAGCTGGTTGCCACCATGCTGTTAGGTCACCTACATGCTTAACCAGCATGCTTAACTCTAATTAATGCATGAAGGGGTTAAGACAATAGAGTAAGCTGTCCTGCCAGGCTTAGCTAGGTCACTTCCCCTCTTCTTAGAAGGAAGGGTTGCCAAGCTCTCTGTTCTCTCATATTCCTCCATGTGAACTCTGCCAGTAAGGAGGTCTAAGCTGGATGCTCCAAGCTTAGACTGTGGGACTAAAGCAAGCCATCTCTGTGTTTCTATGCAAATTATTTAGAAACATTTACCGTTTTTGGAACCTAAGTTATACTGCCTGTGTTTTGTTGCTGCTGTATGGAAAAGCACATGAATCTGACTTTTGAAGAGTTTATAAGTAAACAATTTTAAGCTTACCAAACATGTGGTCTCTTTCTATGCTAAAGGAAGTCGGGAATTTTAGGAACAACTTAGAAGGGGGTATTTTAAAGGTCTAACAGCCTATATTTCCAAGCTTTGCAGCATGTTTTGTTATTTTAATTGTCTCCTAGGGTTCTCTCACCAAACAATATTTGCCCCAAACCTGGATAGAGGCATGCCAGGAATTATCCTTTTTAATATTTTACCATATCTATTTTTCATTTTAATCATGTTAACCAACAAGATTGGCATTTCATGGAGGCCTGCTGGTTTCACTTCCCACTGAAAAATGTTCCAGGGAAATAAGGGTAGAGTTTAAAGACAAAATAGAGTTGATCTAGTGGCAATCTTTCTTACCTATGCACAACTCAGAGAAGTCATTGGTAGCTATGGATGTGAAGACACGTGTGCATTTGAGTGACCCTTAGCAGTGGAGCACATACAGAAAAGATGCTCAAGGTGGTAAATTTTATCCCATGGGTTTACCTAGATTGAGCTTGGAACAGGTGCTGTTGGTTTCACCATTCACCGAACACTTGTAGACATCTCCAGTCTTCTGTTGCCCACTGGTCTCATAAGGGGCTCCAACCACCAGCCTGGAGGGAAACAAAAATTTGAGGGGGGGGGGTAGGAGGAGATCTTTTATTGGCCATTTCTGAACATCACACATTTGATCACAAACACTGAAAAGCCTTATCACTGAATGGTCTAACAAAATATAGAATATAGCTACCTTATTGAAATATACAATAATTTATAGAGATCAACTATAAAAAAATGTTTAGAATGGTGGAGTATTTTTCTGATGTTTTGGAATGTCAAACACCAAGACAATATACAACCATAAAATTGTAACTAATAAAAAGAAGCAGCATTGCATTATTGTATTGTCTTTGTTGGTCCTTCATGGTCAGTTGTAGCTTACATTATTTAAAAATATGTTATAATAATAATAAAAATCAAACAAGCATAGAAATCCTCCAAATTGAGTGTATGCATAGGAACTGATTACAATTACACCATTTCCTTGCAGTCTGCTCCAACCCCCAAAACATTATAGCATTCATTCATTCAGCCTTCACATTGGCATAATTTTGAAAATAAAATCATAAAAGGGAGGGGGGAAGCATCCATAAAACACTGGCAATCCAGATACATTAAGCACATGAAAGTATTGCACCAAATAGCAATGCATTGTAGCCAACTCAAGGAAAATCCATTGAAATCAATGGGCCTAATTTAGACAGCTGAGATTCCTGCATTGCAGGGGGGTTGGACTAGATAACACTTATCTAGGGTCCCTTCCAACTCTGCAATTCTATAATTGTAGTCGTGTCCATTGATTCCAATGGGCATTCTCTTATTGGAACTAGCATTGGATATAACCAGGAGTGGCTAACTTGCAGGCCACAGGCCACATTAGTCCCCACCCTCAAAAAAGGGTTTAAATTTTAAACCAAGGTGAACTGAAAATACGTTGTCGGGGTTTGGTAGAGGACAGATAATAAATATCTCAAGTGTGCTGTGTATGCACCTCTGGATAGGGCCCATGCATTAAGCCAATGCTGAGAACCTGTGGCAATCCAGCTGTTGACAGACTACAATGCCCATCATCACTATTGGCCTTGCTGGCTTGGGTTGATGAGAGTCAAGAGTCCAAGTTCATCTGAAGGACTACAGGTTCCCCATCCTTGCACTGAACCTTCCGTCCAGTTCCCCTTAAGAAACAAACAGCCTCCCCAAACCTTCCAATATTTGGACACTGTCTATTGCCTTGCTAGACCACATCATGCTGTAGTGTAGAGGATGCTTGCAGTCACTTTTGGATGAGAGAGGAGAAGAGATTCATTCCCTGCCCCCAACCACATTTAATATTTAAGGACAGAGTTCATTCAACTCCAGCAGAACCCCACAACAGCCGGGAATCATAAAGAAATCTAAACAATGACTAATTCCTGTTTGGAAAGGAGATCTTTTTCAAATCACCCGGATCGAAATCTGGCAGGAGTCGAGAGTCTGGGGACTAAATATATCAGCTGATTAAAAAGAGTTTCAGTGCAGAGCAGGAAGCAACATCAGTCAGTGTAATTTCTGGGAAACAAGAGTTGGTCTTTATATATTACATGGTGGATTAGATGGGGGATCTTTGATGGGGGATCTGAACCAGGGGTTGGAATCCAGTCAAGCATTTCCTCCCCACCCAGAAGAACATAAGGTACCATCCATTGGTACCCTGTCGGGGTTGGGTAGACTTGTACAAGCTGGGCAGGCCTTGTTTGGCTGAATGCTTCCCATGGAGTGTGCTGCCTTCTGTTGCTCATGACCTGCTTTTGATGCTGCTAGAGCGCATCATTGTATGCTACTGGAGAGCACTGGCCCAAGGCTGGTCCCCTGGTAGAGACAGGGGAGGAGCAAGCAAGGCTCATTGCTTTTTCTAATATTTTTCTAATATGGGGGGCACACAGCTTTTTCTAATATGCTATATGTTCATATGATTTCTTGTCTGTTCTATAATGTGTGTGTGTGTGTGTGTGTGTGTGTATATATGTTCTTTAGTGTGAGACCTGTTAGGTGAAAGGCGACTAATAATTTCAATAAATAAAGAAGACATTTTGCTGCCTGAGACAAAGCACAAGATATGGAACAAGCTTGTTTCCTGCTGCTCCAGAGGGCAGGACCCAAATCAGTGGATTCAAATGACAAGAAAATATATTCTGACTTAATAATAATAATAATAATAATAATAATAATAATAATAATAATAATAATTTATTATTTATATCCCGCCCATCTTGTTGGGTTTCCCAATCCACTCTGGGCGGCTCCCAGCAGAATATTTAAAACACAATAAAACATCAAACATTAAAAGTTTCCCTAAACAGGGCTGTCTTCAGATGTCTTCTAAAAGTCAGCTGTTTATTTCTTTGACATCTGATGGGAGGGCGTTCCACAGGGCAGGTGCCACTACCGAGAAGGCCCTCTGCCTGGTTCCCTGTAACCTCACTTCTCACAGCGAGGGAACCACCAGAAGGCCCTCGGCGCTGGACCTCAATGTTTGGGCTGAACAATTGGGGTGGAGACGCTCCTTCAGGTATACTTAACATTAGGAAGAACTTTCTAAGGGTAAGAGCTGTTTCGCAGTGGAACAGATGACCTCAGAAGGTGGGCCATTGCAGGTATTTAAGATGAGGTTGCATGGCCATCTGTCAGGGATTCTTTAGCTGTGATTCCTGCATTGCAGGAGATTGACCATTGAAGCTCCTTGCAGCTCTACAATTGCTGCTGCTGTTATCTACAATCCTATGATTTTATGATATCCTCCACCACACTCAAAGGCAGCAGGCTAGCTTAGGGCAGGGAGGACACACACAGTTTGGCCCTACAACTCTCTTCCCTTCAGTATCTTCTGCCTTAGGCAGCTGCCTCACTTTGTCTAATGGTAGGGCTGGCTCTAATACTGGAATACATCCATCATTCATGCAAAAGCCCTACCAAGGAATGTTTCTTCTACTTGGTGTTGTTACAGGGAATCAATCAGGGATGCCAAATATCCCTCTGTATGGAGTGATGTGCCACATCTGGAATCCATGAGGGACCACCGCCAGCTGTTCCTCTGGATCTAGCCATGCTCAAGCTAGGCAGCTTTTCTGAAGCTCTTTCCTTTGGAAATGTCCAGGCTCTCTGCGTCCAGAAGAGAGTGGCAGGAAAGGGACTGATAGATGGACTGTTTCTCAGTTTCATCTCTGAGCCTGAGCCTGCCCCAATGATGATGATGATGACGATAATGTCATGCGGTCCTGACGTAGGACAAACCTCCGGGAAAGATTCCCCACAGGCCTTGGCATTATGGATTACTTTTTACTCAGAAGCAAAAATCAAAATGCACTTGCTTTCAACCCAATCCCAACATCACCACCAGGCTGCAAAGGTAGCAACTGAAACGAGCATCTTATTTTCGAATTGCAAATAGGACATCCAGCCAGCTAGTGGAGGAGAGGAGATAAAGTTTTCACAAATCGTGTTGACACACCTCGTGGAGAACTCCTCAAAAGCAGTTGTCAAGGCTCTGACATCTGCAGCAGCTAATCCCCATCTCCACCTTCAAAGTAACTGGGGAAATATTTCCATGGGCGCTAAGTTTCCATGAGGCTCAATCACCACTGCTCTTTAAAAACTTAAAGTTCAACCCCAATGGAAAGCAATGTGTCATTGTCCAAGAAAGACAAAAAAAATGTATGTGGCTTCCTTTCATTTTAGGACCTTGCCTCCTTCATTGTCATGACTGTTATAGGTTTTGGTTTCCTCCATAGCTCTAAGCTTGAATGACTCACTTTTTAATGCTTTATATAGCTTTGGAATTGCGATGCCTCTGGAATTGGGTGGGAGAAGCTTAGGCTTGCTTAGGCAGCATTATTAAAATTCTAGAGGCAACCACAGAATTGGTTGGAATGAAGGGCCCTGCAGGAGAGGAGAAGACTCTGCATAGGTAGAATCATAGAATCATAGAATCATAGAATCATAGAATCATAGAATCATAGAGTTGGAAGAGACCACAAGGGCCATCGAGTCCAACCCCCTGCCAAGCAGGAAACACCATCAGAGCACTCCTGACATATGGTTGTCAAGCCTCTGCTTAAAGACCTCCAAAGAAGGAGACTCCACCACACTCCTTGGCAGCAAATTCCACTGTCGAACAGCTCTTACGGTCAGGAAGTTCTTCCTAATGTTTAGGTGGAATCTTCTTTCTTGTAGTTTGGATCCATTGCTCCGTGTCCGCTTCTCTGGAGCAGCAGAAAACAACCTTTCTCCCTCCTCTATGTGACATCCTTTTATATATTTGAACATGGCTATCATATCACCCCTTAACCTCCTCTTCTCCAGGCTAAACATGCCCAACAGGTGGCTGTTGGATTATCACTATTTTAAGAGACTTATGCCAAGTTTCCTTTCATTATCACCAGTGGGCCTCTCAATGCAGCTTTCTTCTGGGCCAGAGTTGACCCCCTGCTATGGGTTCCCTAATTCAGTGTTTCCCAACCACTGTTCCGCGGCACACTAGTGTGCCGCAAGATGTTGCCTGGTGTGCCGCGAGATGTTGCCTGGAGGGAGGCGGGCGAGTCGGGCGGCGAGAGGCGGGGCAGCGGCGGCGAGGAGAGGCTGCCCAGCGCGGGGCTCTCGCCTTCTGCCTGCCTGGCTGCCTGCGAGCTCGGCGGGCAGCGCCTCCGACCGCAGCGCCCGCCTCGCAGCTCTCATTCCCTGCCCCTGCCAAAGCTCACCCAGCCAAGCCGCGCTCTCCTTCCTGCCTCGCTTTGCTGCCTCCTCCCCCCCCACCCCCAAAGCTTGGAGGTTCCCCGGCAGGAAGGAGGGAACTTAATCCTCTCCAAGGGCTGCGGAAAACAGACATGCAAATGGGGGCTTGCCAGCTCTTCAAGCGCCGCCGGCTTTCTTCGGGAATTACCGCCCGCCGAGCCCGGTAATGCTGACAGGCCGAGCCGCGGGGCTTGGCAGCGCAGCCGGCAGAGTGTGGGAAAGGGCGGCTGCCACGCGCCGGGCAAGGCGAGACTCGACGGGGAGGACACTGGCAGCAGCGCCCCCCCCGAAACCCGCTCCGGGCAGGTAATTCACAGAGAGTGGACAGAAGGAAGCCTTAAAGGGCTTCAGCCTCCCAGAGTGGCGGGGAATAATAATGATAATGATGATGATGATAATGATAATAATAATAATAATAATAATAATAATAATAATAATAATAATAATAAAATTGACAGGTGGTGTTTTTCTAGGTGAGGGGGTGGGGACTGTAATAACAAAAAAACCAGCTGTATATCAACCGCTGTTTTGCAATGAGGAATTGCAAATAAGGAAGATCAAAAGGAGAATGGTTTTTTGGGGGGGACTCTCTTCCTCTTCCTCCTCTCGTTCTTGCTCCTCTTCCTGGCAAAAGGGCTGCTGAGACCCCTTCTCTCTTGGGTGCCGGTGGGTGCTGTGACGTTGACGCTGCTGTGGCAAGTGCCTTTACTTAGCAGAGTGCATTCCCCTTTACACAGGAGGGGAGGGGAAAAAATTGAAACTTACACTTTCGTGCGTCCCTCCCGGCGTGACGCTGCGCGCTGACGTCACGGGGCTGTAATGGTGGTGTGCCTCGAGATTTTTTTCATCAAACAAGTGTGCCTTTGCCCAAAAAAGGTTGGGAAACACTGCCCTAATTCATGCTAGGTCAGAGAACATAAATAGAGCCTACGGGATCAGGCCAGTGGCCCATCTAATAGAGCATCCTGTTCTCACAGTGGCCAACTAGATGCCTAAGGGACACCCTGAAGCAGGATTTGAGCAAAAGAGCCCTCTCCTGTGGTTTCCAGCAACTAGGTACAGAAGCATTATTGCCTCCGACTGTGGAGAAAGAGCACAGCAGTTCCCCACACTTACACAGCAAAGGGAAAAGTAATCATATTTAAACAATCAATGTTTATTTAATTACTTCAGTAATGCAGCAGTTTGACTTCATCCCCAGAGGCGTACTTCATTGTCTCTCGAGACAGGCAGATGCCAACAACAACTTCCTTAAATACCATCATACTGCTTCTGATACCGCCTAGAAACCATAATCATCAGCACAATATTGATATGCCGCTCTTTTGCCCGCCAATGGCATATTAAAACCATAAAATGTCCAATAAAATGTCATCATCAATCAAATCCATGTAAGGCAGAAAATCACAACACACAAGGGCCAGAAGATACTGTCTCCTGGTCAGAAGTACTCTCGCTAATCCTAGTTTCCACACTCTTAGGGTCTAGAAACATGAACTGATGATGAAAAATACTTAAAAACAACAAGCCAACTTACCTAAAGTAGAACAGTTAATGATGCTATTAATTGTGAACGTATGCATTAATTGTGAATGTATGTATTTACCATGAACAAAAAAAAAGTAGTCTATTTGAGATATTTATATACTTCTTTCCAGGCAAACCTTATCAAGTGGTCTTAATATGAAATATTAAGAGGCATCAATTAAAACTATAGAAAGAAATGACAAGTTACCGGTACAGGGGGAAAGCATTATGGATCAACTGCAGGACCTAGGTCAGGGTGGTCCAGTGCGTGGCCATTGCATGTGTAGCATGCAATGAATGGACCTCTTTTGGTGGCCTTTGGCAACATTCAGTGCCCCCCCCCACTGCGCTCACACTGCCTTCCCAGAGCCAGATAAGTGAGGTGTTGGGCTTTGGGAAGGAAGCATGAAGGCTCTGGCAGGGTCCTAGAGTCCCCCTTCCTCCTTCCCAAAGCCTAGTTAGCAGTTCCCAGCTTTGGGAAAGAGGTGGGTGGGGCACCAAATTGTGGGCTCATACCCCCACCCCATGTGACAAGGCAGCGTGTGGCCTGTGGGTTCTGTGTTGAAGTACTTTTGCGGCCTACTTGGTATGAAAAGTTGGATTGCCCTGACCTAGATAGTCATCAGCTCACCTGGCTGATGTAATTGGCTACTTAGGAGCATCTCAGTGCCAGAGAATAGGCTGAATTCCTTGAAGGAAACCTGTGATGTGCTTCAGGTGTGAATTACTAGCTGATTGCTCGACCCTCCAAGTAAATCTTGCCAAAGCTTTTCATTTGCAAAACCCTACTTGCTAATTAGACACCTCAGAGTGATGATATACAAAACCAGATTCTTTTGTTGTAAAGGCATCAAAGCATGGCTGTTTTAATGCCTTTCCCTCCCCTTGCAGAATTAATGTAGTTTCCCCCCTGTTTTGTCTTAAATATCTAGCATAAAACCAAAACAGCTGTGATGGGTCTGGTTATTTTTTCCAGTTGCTGTGTAGCATGCAATGAATGGACAGAGAATGAAAAGCACTTTTCTTATTTTGTCTCTTTGGACTTTGAAGCCAGAGGGACCCATTTTCAGCATCTACGCTCAGGGAAGGCCTGCAGGGAACTCTAGGAAATGTAGCTCTGCGAGGCGAATAAGGACCACGCGCGTGGGTGGCGCTGTGCGTTAAACCACAGAGCCTAGGACTTGCCGATCAGAAGGTCGGCGGTTCGAATCCCCACGACAGGGTGAGCTCCCATTGCTCGGTCCTTCTTCTGCCAACCTAGCAGTTCAAAAGCATGTCAAAGTGCAAGTAGATAAATAGGTACCACTCCGGTGGGAAGGTAAACGGCGTTTCCGTGTGGTGCTCTGGTTCGCCAGAAGCGGCTTAGTCATGCTGGCCACATGACCTGGAAGCTGTACGCCGGCTCCCTCAGCCAGTAAAGCAAGATGAGTGCCGCAACCCCAGAGTCGGCCACGACTGGACCTCATGGTCAGGGGGGTCCCTTTACCTTTACTTTAACAACTATTAGCACCCTTAACAAACTGCAGATCCCAGGTATTTAATAATAATAATAATAATAATAATAATAATAATAATAATAATAATAATAATATCTTTATTGTCATAGCAATTAAAGTGATAGCAAAGCACTTTAAATGCATGGTGTCAATGTGTCAAAGGCTGAAGAACTGTGTCTGGCTGAGGACAAGGTCTCTATGCCCTCCAGGGCAAATTTCACTGACGTCTGCTCTGTCTTGCAACTGTCACTTATTCCTAAATATTCCTTTGTCTACAAAAGAAGACAGGCCTGGTTCCTGGAGTCACGGGCAGAAGTGAACAATAACAGCAGCCAAAATGCAAAAAGCTTCTGAATTTCATTGGCATTTCGATTCTACATCTAATCAGCTGCTCACTGAAATAATAAACCGATGGGGGAAAGAGCTATACAGTTACACATGTTTAAAATACACACGTATATTGCATTTCCCAAAAAATATGTATGATTAATGTGAAAGACACCAGGGAGAGAAAAAAGAAACGGGTATTTTTGGAAAAGCAGACATGAAACAACAGAAGATCAGCTCGTTCTTTGCAATCAATGGAACAGTTAATCTCCGGCAGCAGCTCTGGAGCCACTAATTTATTCAAGATGGGGCTGGGCGGCAAATGAGAGCTGAGAAAGGGAGTGGGTCGCAAGGAGGGTTTCAATGGGTTTGGTTGGAAAGGAGGGGGTTGCCAACACCTACCCACCCACCCCTGGATTCAATTGAGTTTCCATTTAAAGGTGAACTTACTCAATTCACACTATCTGAAGCAATATGTTATCTTCACTCTACTATTGATTTCACACGGTTCTTGGAAATTCCCAGCTTCTCCGAATTTTGCGACGCAGTTCTCCAGCCAAGCAATGTGTACAAAATTGCATATACTGGGGTATCGTGTGCTTAACTGATGTATTTTAACTATTTTTTAACTAGTTTGATTTTTTAAAAATCTGTGTTTTGGAATGATTGTAAGTGTTGGAAGCTGCAACTGAATCCCAGCTTGGGAGAAAGGTGGGATATAGATAGATAGATAGACACACACACACACACACATACACACACACACACACATTAAATAGTAAGTATTAAGTGCACTGGTGTGTGGGTGTGAGATTCACTCCCCAGCCTTTCTGGTACAATACCTCTTTCTTCAGTGATATGGAACAACATGGCTGCTCTCTTGGAATGGGCCTCTAAAAATCCACAAGACTTGAGCAAAAATTGGAATTCTTCCAATGGGCGTTGCAAAGAGAATTCCAGGGCAGGGTGTTATATTGCCTTTATAGGCTGGATTTGAAAAGGGACATTAGGGGCTTATCACTTTCAGTCAATTCCACCCCCCGGCTCCAACCCCCCTGGCTCAGCCAGCTTTCCCATAAAATAAAATAGACAGCATTGTGATTTGGGGTCTTGAACCTGCATTTCCACAAGTGCCTGTTGTGTTCAGATCAGTACAGGGACGCAGGTGCTGCTGTAAAACATTCTTATGCAAAGGTTTCCTTGCAGTATAATATATCAAATGAATCTGTTTCTTAAACGTACTGTATGATGAATTTTAGAAATAGCCCTTACAGCTGTCTTTCCCGCAATTGCAGTGGAGCATGTAGTCATCCTATTGCCTGTCTCAGGTGATTCTTTTTGTTGTTGTTGTTCAGTTGTTTAGTCATGTCCAACTCTTTGTGACCCCATGGACCAGAACAAGCCAGGCACTTCTGTCTTCCACCGCCTCCCGTAGTTTGGTCAAACTCATGCTGGTAGCTTCGAGAACACTATCCAACCATCTCGTCCTCTGTCGTCCCCTTTTCCTTGTGCCCTCAATCTTTCCCAGCATCAGGGTCTTTTCCAGCGAGTCTTCTCTTCTCATGAGGTGGCCAAAGTATTGGAGCCTCAGCTTCAGGATCTGTGCTTCCAGTGAGCACTCAGGGCTGATTTCCTTCAGAATGGAGAGGTTTGATCTTCTTGCAGTTCAAGAGACTCTCAAGAGTCTCCTCCAGCACCAGAATTCAAAAGCATCAATTCTTCGACAATCAGCCTCCTTTATGGTCCAGCTCTCACTTCCATACATCACTACTGGGAAAACCATACCTTTAACTATACGGACCTTTGTTGGCAAGGTATTCTTTTCGTCTGTGTACAGAAAATGAATCACAGAATTCAAGAGTTGGAAGGAACCCAAAGAGTCATCTAGTCCACCCTCTGCAATGCAGGAATCGCAACTAAAGATGCAAAATGTGACCCTCGGGTCCCTTCCAACTCTGCAATTCTATGATTCTATGTACCATACAGGTCATAATTGTGGCTCTCCTTTGTAACCATCTTTCGTTTTTAATTCCCACTTTCCCTTCCCTTATAAGCACAAAGTAGTTTGCTTTTCCATTGTTTAGGGTTTTTCCACTCCAGTTCCAAGCTCAGGCCCTCTCCGAGCCTTGAGCCCAAGCTTATGCCTGTTTACTTGGAATCAAGCCAAACTGATTTCAATTGCTCCCAAGTCGGTGTGCACAGAAACATGGTCCTCCCTGCCACTTTTTACAGCCTTATTAGTGAAGGAACTGTTTGTGGTTTGGGAAAGAGGTTTTGGGGTTTTGCAAGATGAAAAGAGCCACAGGCCTTGTGAGAAAACAAGCTTGGAAGAGTTGCTATACAGGCCGCCCCATGACCACAAAGTCAGAAAACAACGTCTGAGCTGTGCTAACTAACACCTGTGAAACCAGACTGACGCCATGTGGAAAACAAATTAGCCTTTCCTTGTTCAGGCCTGGCAATGTCTAGGCTCATATTGACAGGGAAAAGAAGCCAGGATTGATGGATGAGGACCCAGTTATTTCCATTTCAGAATGGGGAAAACCAGCATTTCATTTCTAAGAAAGAATGAGCAGGTGCAAGCAAGCATATTAGGGATGGGGAAGAAATCTGATTCAGTTCACATGTAAATGCAAATCAACCTAATTCACACTTACTGAAACACAGCCGTCCTTTGAAATTTGCGCTTCTCTACATTTTGCAGTATAGTTCTCCAGGCAATTAATGTGTACCAAAATACATACAGAATGGTAAAATGTGCACAAAAGTGCATATATTGGTGGAAATGCCATACAAAAATGCATAATTTAGAGAGAATTGCATATATATTAGGAGAATTTTGCAGTACAGTGCTGATGAATTTTCAACAGGGTTTTTTAAAAACAGTAATTTGCAAATGTTTAGTCATTTAGTCATGTCCGACTCTTCGTGACCCCATGGACCAGAGCATGCCAAGCACTCCTGTCTTCCACTGCCTCCTGCAGCTTGGTCAAACTCATGTTCGTAGCTTCGAGAACACTGTCCAACCATCTCGTCCTCTGTCGTCCCCTTCTCCTTGTGCCCTCAATCTTTCCTAACATCAGGGTCTTTTCCAGGGAATCTTCTCTTCTCATGAGCTGGCCAAAGTATTTGAGCCTCAGCTTCAGGATCTGTCCTTCCAGTGAGCAGTCAGGGCTGATTTCCTTCAGAATGGAGAGGTTTGATCTTCTTGCAGTTCATGGGACTCTCAAGAGTCTCCTCCAGCACCGCTCCTTCATGGATCACTGCCTTGTCGTGGCGAAGGGGCTTGAATAACTCAGAGAAGCTATGAGCTATGCCATGCAGGGCCACCCAAGATGGACAGGCCATAATGGAGAGTTTTGACCAAACGTGATCCATTTGGAGTAGGAACCTGCAAGCCACTCCAGTATCCCTGCCAAGAAAACTCCATGGACAAAGACAACAGTAATTTGCAAACTGATGTGGAAATGTGAAAAACTGGAGTTAAGACTGGAAAACAGAGAAACCAGAATTGGTGGATTTGTCCACCCCATCTCTGGCATGAAGACTGCAATTTGGCTCCACCTTCTGCCCCATCCATGGCAAAAAGGGCTGGTATCACCTGGTTACTACAACTCCATGCTCTAAGAATCTGTGGCCCTCCAGCTGGTAGACTGCAGCAGGGTTTGCTAACTTGTGGGTCTCCGTATGTTGCAGGCTCCAACTCCCATCAGCCCCAGCAGGCAGCATGGGCAGGGATGATGGGAGTTGTAGTCTAGCAACATCTGAAGGGTCAAAGGTCTCCTCACCGCTGCTTAAGCATCTCTTTTTTTTAACTGAATTGTTTACATCGAGAATGAAATAGGTATTTCCGCAGAGGATGTGCACAATACAATGCCATTTCCTGGAAGACCTTTCTTCTCATTTTGTTGGCAATTCAGGAACACAGGAAACTGCCAATTCAGACCACTGGGTCCATCTAGTTCAGTATTGTCTACACTGACTGGCAGCAGCACTTTGTAGTTTCTGACAGGGGACATTTCTGGCCCCTACTTGGTGAAACTGGGCATTGAACCTGGGACTGTCTGATTGCAAAGCAGATGCTCTACCAAGTGGCTCCAGCTGGTTGCCTTCTTGCAGCTCATACCTTTCCTTAGGTTAAAAAAAATATGTTTCCCCAATGGGATAATCCCCACAAAAATATTCTCTTTAATCTTTAACAAGCAATGAGGTGACTTTGCTTTCTTTCCCCAAGTCATAATGAGTGTTTTCTTCCTGTTTTAAATCAAGCCCTCTCATCCAAATCTGACACAACTGTAATCTAAACAGATGTTCTCAGTGACTGTGGCTTTGGGCTTGGAAGGGATAATTCTAATTACATAGCATCTTCTGAGGGGTGCATCTCTTAATTCACTGCTTGGCATATGGAAGCTTCTTTGAATCATTTCTTTATACTGCTTTGAGAGGGTGGGAGCTGATCTATAAAATGGGTTCTTCAAGACAGGCTGGCAGGGGTTGATGGGAGTTGTAGTTCAGAACGTCTGGAGAGCAGAGAGTTGGGGGAATGCTCCTACAGTTAAACAGCCCCACGTGCCAGCTACATTGGGGTTATGATACATTGATAAGGGCTGCTTTGCTAAACCCAACAAAAAACACCCATTGGAGGCAATCATGAGTTGCATTATGATATCAGTGTTTCAGAACCAAAAATACTGCATAGAATGGTTGATGGATCAATAGTGTGATGCAGCAGCAAAAACAAAACAAAACAAAACAAAACACACCAGCTAATGCTACACCAGCTATGCTACATCAAAAGAAGTATAGTGTCCAGATCAAGGAAAGTCATATTACCACTCTATTCTGCCTTGGTTAGATTGAATCCTGATTTTGTCTTCTGTGGCATTAGTTACCCCTCTCAATTTTGTGTCAACTGCAAATTTGATGAGCATTCCCTCAATTCTTTTGTCCAAGTCATTTATAAAGGTGTTGAACAACAGCAAGCCCAGGACAGAACCCTGCGGCACCCCACTTGTCATTTTTCCCCAGGATAATGAGGAAGCATTAGTGAGCACACTCTGGGTTTGGTCAGTCAACAAGCTCCAAATCTACCTAACAGTTATCTTGTATATCCCACTTTTTACCAGCTTCCCGCAAGAATATCATGGAGGACTCTGTCCAAAGCCTTACTGAAATCAAGATACTCTACATTTACAGCATTCCCCTGATCCACCAAGCTTGTAACTCTATCCGATAAAGAAATGAGATTTGTCTGGCCTGACTTGTTTTTGAGAAACCCATGCTGGGTCTTAATAATCACATCCTTTTTCTAAGTGCTCATAGACCAACAGTTTAATTATCTGTTCTAGGACTTTTCCTGGTATCAATGTCAAGCTGACTGTTTAGTAGTGGAGTGAACTACAGTGGAATGGACTACTTCAGAAGGTGGTGGACTCTCCTTCATTGGAGGTTTTTAAACAGAGGTCTCCATTTTTTGAATATATAAAGATGGAGAGTCATATAAGTACTCCTCCCATCATTCACTCCTCAATGTGGCTGGGCTATAGAGACTCATCTTAAAAACTTAACTACATGTAACTGCATCTCTGTAATTTTTTTTTTATACTGAATATGCTCCATGTATAGTTGTTATTGTTTGTTTGGTTATGTCTTAGTGCAGGGGTCGTCAACCTGTGCCCCATGGGCTGCAAGCAACCCATTGGGGGAAATTTAACTGGCCCACGAGCCACCCCCGAACTGAGCCACCTGCTTGGCTAGTCCCCGTGTGCTGTGCTAAACTGGCACGGCACGTAGACTCGCTTCCGCAGCACCAGAAATCGCATCTGTGCATTCCCAGGCACCGGAAATTGTGTCTGCGCATGCCCAGATGCTGGAAATCATGCACACAATCTGGCCCATGGAGAGATCTCCGTGGGACTTTACCAGCCTAGGCAGGTAAAACCTTGCCAAGCCCTGTCTTAGTGTGTCCATATGTTTTTGATAAAATCAATATATTTATGATAAAATCAATTAAAAAAAATAGCAGAGATCTGTTATATGTGATCTAGCCGAGATTCCTGCTTTGCAGGGGTTGGACTAGATGACCCTTGGGGAACCCCCCCATGCTACAATTCTATAATTGTATGATTAAGTCCATATGCGATGGGAAATATCAGTTGTGTTTACTACAGAAGGAAGGCCTATGGAAGCCAATGAATCCTCCTTTGCTTTCATGGGAGAATACAATGGGACTTGTAGTTTGCAGTGAGCACTGAAATGACAATAAACCACAATCCAAGCAGGAGACAAAACCAATTTCTTTGGCGATCCAGAATTTCCAGAGTGGGGAAAAATATGTGCGAGAGCATTCTGTCGAAAATCTCTTTGGCTCCCGCAATTTGAAACAAATTCAGGAACAACAGTTCAGTTCTGGCAATGCTTTGTTATTTCTAGAGTTCCTTCCTATGTAGAATATTAAGTCCTGAGCTGAACTGGGCTGGGAGGGCAGCAGGGTGATTCACAAAGATTTTCATATCCTTTTGAAAAGCGGGACCCTATTCTGTCCCTTTCATAGCCTTGGGAATGGCTGCTGTTAAAGTATGGAAACATCACTCTCTGAACTTTCCTGCATTTCATTTTTCTCTTACCTCACTTTTTTAAAAAAACAACAACTCCTCCTCCCATCCATATGGGACCCTGCAACTCTGGATTACGCTGAATGCATGATGAAGTGGCCGGTGTTTCATGAAAGCTAATGCTGCAATTCATTCATTCATTCTTCATTTATTAAATAACTGTTATAAATTATTATTATTATCAGCCTTCCACCCTAAGGTCCCTGGGTGGGTTACAGCATTAAAATCATTTAAAAAAAAACAAAATAAAAGGAATTTACAATCATCATTATTATTAATTTGCTAGTTGTTAAAGTGTCATAAGACTCTTTGCTCCTTTTGATGCAAAAGGCTAATACAGCCTGCTCCCCCTCTGTAAACCGTCTCTGATGTGCAACACAGATTCTTCCACATGGAGGCATAAATATATATTAAAGCCCACATAGCCCCTTTCCCCATCTGTAGTTCAAGAAGCCCTTGACCATGCAATTCTGTGTTGAACAAGAAATGAGGCTAAAATCGCCACTCGGTTTTGCACTTCTGAACATCTACCAAGACTGTGGGGTGGGGGTGGGGGTGGGCGGCGGTGCAATTCATATAGCTAACCCTATCTTGTTTATTTTGTTATTAGGTTCATTTTCTCATTCTCTTTGCACAGATATGTTTTTGTGTGTGTAAAAGTTGCAACAACAAAAATTAAATAACAACAACATTAAGATAATAAAGGGCTGTATCCAATTAAGTCCTATGTAGAGAGTAGACCCACCAAAATTAGTTGTGTCCATTAACTTCAATGGGTTAACTCTGAGTAGGCCTAACATTGGATGCAACCTAATAATAATAATAATAATAATAATAATAATAATAATAATAATAATAGTCTATCCTACCTACCCTCCTTCTCCTTCTCCCGCTCCCCCTTTCAAACCCCAAACTGATGCATCCAGTCGCAAGCCAGACCACCAAAGACTGACAGCCAAGAAAGCTGGGGAAATGACTAACTCCTTTTCCAGATCAGCACAATTATTGCTGTAAATCTTCAGAGCAGATTTGATGCGGCTTCCCCAGAGTCCCTTTCCCTTTTTTTCACATTACAGTAAGACAGAGGACGTCATGTCTGCTCCTGTGATTACCCAAAGTATAGGAGGGTTTGCCACCAGCTCCTCCGAGCTTGTGAGGTAACCAACAACACAGGCCTGGGAGCCCTGCGGCTCTCAGGCTGGATTGGGCCTCTTTGAGATTCCTGCTCAGCCATGAAGCCTCTCTGTGCCATTTTAAGGATTAGAGAGAGAAGAGACCGAGAGATGTAATGCACACACTGAAGAGTGCTAGGCAGCGAGGGCTGGTACTTTCAGGAGAGTGGGGCACAGCCCCACCAGCCTCCCTCTGTTCTCAACCACCCCCCACCTGCCTGCCTCCTTACTTACAACCAGTCCAAGCCCATTCCCGTCAGCTTCCTGCTCCCTCAGTCTCTGTGTTGCCTTTGCAGAACATAAGAAGAGCCTGTTGGATCAGCTCAATGGTCCATCTAATCATCCATCCTGTTATCACAGGGGCCAACTAAATGCCTGTGGGAAACCAGCAAGCATGAACACAAGACTCAGAGCCCACTCCCCTCCCGTAGTTTCCAGCAACTACAGAGACATTACTGCCTCAAACTGTGGGGGAAGAGCACAGCTATTCTAGCTAGCAACCATTCATAGCCTTCTCCTCCAGGAACTTGTCTCATTGTTTTTTAAAGCCATCCAAGTTGGTGGCCATTACTGCAGACCCTCCAAGTGTCCCTATTTTCCAGGGACAGTCCCGGATTTACAGAAGCTGTTCTGGTTTCTGATTTGATCCCAGAATGTCCTGTCTTTCCTCAGGATGTCCCTGTTTTAATTGGAGAAACGTTGGAGGGTATGAAGTTGTGTGACCCTCAAGCCAAGGAGATAAGTAACTATACAGTAATACCTCAGCGAGTGTCAGCCCCGTCGAGCGTCCATTTCGGCCAATGTCCGCGGCAAAGCTGGAAGTACCAGAACAGGTTACTTCTGGGTTTGCAGCTCACGCATGTGCAGAAGCGCAAACCGCTCCGTGCGCATGTGCAGAGCAGCACTTTGTCAAGAGTCCCTTTTGTCGAGTGTCTGGGGCTCCAGAATGGATCCTGGACTCAAAACAAGGTACCACTGTATACTTATCTGAAGGCAGCCCTGTATAGGAAAGGTTTTTAATGTTTTTTTATGTGTTTATATCTATTGGAAGCCACCCACTGTGACCGGGACAACCAAGTCAGATAATAATAAAATTGTTGTTGTTTTTGTGGACTAGGGCATTCCTATTTTCATCTGAGAAATGTTGGAAGGTACTGTGTCCTGTGGGAACAAGTTCCACAATTCATCTGTGTGCTCTACAGTGGTACCTCAGGTTACAGATGCTTCAGGTTACAGACTCCGCTAACCCAGAAATAATACCTCGGGTTAAGAACTTTACCTCAGGATGAGAACAGAAATCGTGCGGTGGCAGCGGGAGGCCCCATTAGCTAAAGTGGTACCTCAGGTTAAGAACAGTTTCAGGTTAAGAATGGACCTCCGGAACGAATTAAGTTCTTAACCTGAGGTACCACTGTATAAAGATACATAAATGTTTCCTCTTATTCACCTTTTCTCTTAAAAAAAACCCCAAAAACCTTCACATTTGGGGGAGGGGACAGGCCTCTCATGACCTGGACAGCTGTCACATACTTCAGCAACAGTAATCAAATCAGGGCAGGCCAGCCTTGCACATAAAAACTCATTTCACCTTCCAGGGTTCAGGGTGAGTTTCATATTCACCGCCCGCTTTGCTCTCATGAGGAGATGCCATTTCTTTTCAGGATGAAAAATGGGCTGTTGCAAAATATCCGAGGGTAAAGTATGCAATTAGGTTGGACTTTTTTATTTTTAAAAGATGATCTTTCAGAATTAGAAAATGGTCACGTCAGCATTTGGAAACACACATGTGCAGCAGAAGCTCGAGGAGAGGAGAGGAAGCCAGGCAGACTCTTCCTTTTCCTGGAGCTGCAGGCGAGCAAGATGACTGGGGGAAGAGGAAATCCAACTTTAATGGAACTGTCAGAGAAAAGAAAGGTTGGGGTGGGAGAAAAGAAACGAGACGAGCCCTTTGAGAGCTGAAAGCCTGATCTTTAGAACTCAGTCCAATGGTTTGGGGCCAGTGATCCACCAAGAGCCACCCTCGTAACCCAGATGGATGCTTGAGTAGGTAGGAGACCTGCTTCCATCGTAGCCTGAGTGAGTTTCAGCTGCTCAGCCCCACTCCTTCCCCCCAAAGATCTTCAGTAGGTCTTCTGCCTTGCAACACTAGGAAACCCCAAGAATGAGGACAAAAAAGCTGTCTGAATAAATCTGCCATCTTATTTCTGATTATATGGCATCACAGAATCATAGAATTGTAGAGTTGGAAGGGTCTCCAAGAGTCATCTAGTCCAACTCCCTGTAATGCAGGAATCACAGCTAGATTCCCTGACTGGTGACTATCTAACCCTGTTTTAAAACCTCCAATCAAGACAAGTCCACCACCTTCTGTTCCACTGTTGAATGGCTCTTACTGTCAGAAAGTTCTTCCTGATGTTTAGTCTGAATTTCCTTTCTTGTAACTTGAATCCATTGATTTGGGTCCTACCCTCCAGAGCAGCAGAAAATTAGCTTTCTCCATCTTTCATGGGATGGTGTCTCAGAGATCTGAAGATGACTATTATATCACCTGAACATACCTCAGATTAATACAGAATTTGGATAAAATGGAATTATGAATGAACACATCTTCAGTTGGTACGCGGGTGGGGCTATGGGTTAAACCACAGAGCCTAGGACTTGCCGATCAGAAGGTTGGCGGTTCAAATCCCCGCCACAGGGTGAGCTCCCGTTGCTCGGTCCCTGCTCCTGCCAACCTAGCAGTCCAAAAGCACGTCAAAGTGCAAGTAGATACAGTAAATAGGTACCGCTCCAGTGGGAAGGTAAACGGTGTTTCCGTGTGGTGCTCTGGTTCGCCAGAAGCGGCTTAGTCATGCTGGCCACATGACCCGGAAGCTGTACGCCGGCTCCCTCAGCCAGTAAAGAGAGATGAGCGCCGCAACCCCAGAGTCGGTCAAGACTGGACCTAATGGTCAGGGGTCCCTTTACCTTTACCTTTACATCTTCAGTGGAAATGGCTTTGGGTTTTGTTATTCTGGTCCCCAGTATATAAAGAAATCTCTAAAATATTTAAATCACTTGTTTGGGCTTCCTCACAACTGACATTACTGAATATGTGGTTGGACAGCATGAAAGCTTGTCGCTCTGCAGAGCTTGGGACATGGATGTGAGTGAGATGCAACTAGGATTTCAGTAGCCCAGCGATGGAAAACCTTGAAAAACCACATCTGTCTTTGTGGTATAAGAACTTATGGACTTTGGCTATTGCAGAGAAAAAAATACATATGAACTATGTGTTTCCAGGGGGATGGTGGATCCAGGCTGCTTTTATGTTATGTGGTGGGATTTTATTTCCTATGCTTCAGGCTTAGATGCTCAGCATTCACCATCCACGCCAGCTCAGAAAATAGGGATGTCACCATTTCTATTTCTTAATAGTTACTGTTTGTTGGTTTTGTATAAGGTATGATGTAATACCCTGTTACTGCACTTTGGGGTTGTTAACAATGTTAATAAAGGTTTTTAAAAAGTTAACAACACTGAGCTAGATGGACCTCTGGGTCTGATGCAGTATAAGGCAGCTTCCTATGTTCAGGGGCAGGACACAACAGGCTGTTGCCTGCTCACAGCCACGCTAAAGTCCTGGATTTCTCCATTTTTAAAATATGAGCAACTCTCCCTTCTGCCCACGTAAGGAGAGAGGGACATCATAAGGGGTCACAAAGTTCCACCTCCATACAAGTGGATTATCACTCTGGATTTCTTATCTCTGTGCTGTATGCCAGTGGCAACTCCAACTGATCCAGGCTTGTGTCAGAATCCCCTGCATTGACCCTTGCCAACGGAGCCGCTTACGTTACCAGCACGTATGTGGGGGTCTGCATTCCATACGCAAGTTTCAACAGACAGCACACCTGTCAAAAATGTCTCAGACCACTTCAGTAGCTACAACATAAAAACAACAGAAAAAGCAAGTGGCATTGTCCAATGCAACCTGGTTCGATACCAACAGACTGTGGCTGGGCTCATTTCGAAAGAAAAAGGAGGCTTATTTTGAAGGGTGGGGGAAAGCCAAGGTCACTTAATGAGGAAGGAATGAACTCAAATTGCCGATCTGGAAAGACAATGAAGAGAGAAGATGATCTAATGCGCTGGCTGGATTTTGGAGCGGTGCAAATTACGTCTCCCACCCCCTCCCTTGGAATTTGGGAATCTGGATTCCTTCTTTTTAGACTTTCCACTACCTTGGTTATATTTGAACCCCCCTCCTCCAAATGTGTAACTCTTGGCTGTCTGCCCCCGAAAGCCCTGCTCAGATCTTTTATACATGCACAGACACAATAGAAAGAGACCAGCCACCTCTCTTCCGCTCTCAAAATCCCTCTAAATCAGCCTTCCTCAATCTGATGCCCTCCAGGGGTTGTATTACTAATGTAGTTATAGTAGTATAAGCAGTATCACCTGCCCTTCACCAATAAGTCCCAGGGCGGACTGCAACAATTTGAAATCCAGAATTGAAAAAGAGTTAAAGCAGATTACAGTCACAGGAATATGGTGGGCCCTGAAAACACATATCTCGGGGATCAAAAACCAGAGGAGAGAGAGGTGTGTCTTCAGCCTTCACCAAAAGCTGAATAGTGACGAAGCCAGACACACCTCTGTCGGGAGGGAGTTCCACAACTAAGGGGCTGCCACAGAGAAGGCCCTCTCCTGGGTCACCACTATCCTGAATTTCTGAGGGAGGTGGAACAAGCAAGAGGGCACCCCCCAAGCCATCCAACAGAGTGCTAAGTTAAAGTCACTTAGTGGTATACTTGTTCCCAGTGCTATTTTTCTAGAAAAAGAGGTGCCAGAACTCATCATGAACACCTCCCTTATTCTTTTATAATGGCCATGGTGCCCACCTGACAAGTGCTGGAACTGAGTTCCGGTGAATTCCGTCTGGGGGGGGGGGCTGTTTGTTCTGCTGACAGAATGTTGTTGCACAAGAGGCTGCTGGTAACTTGGTTGAGTGATAGATGGCTTAATCTGTCACATTTTGAATTTCTACCAGCTCGACTGCTACACTGAGATGCTCTGTTGTGCGAAACTCACCCACCCACCAGTACAAGAGCCCTTGCAGATGTTCTGAAGGACAACTTTGGTGGGGATGAGGGCCATTCCCCTCCCCCTGCACTGCCGCCTGCTCCTCTCTCCAGACTCATTCAGCACTGGAACTACCCTGGGCTGTCTCCAGTCGCTTCAGGCCATGGTGGCAGCAGCAGAAGAGGAGGAGGAAGAGGCAGTGATGGCTGGTGGCAAAGCATCTTGGGCTGTGGGGAGGCAAGGTAGTGGGAGGTCCCTGTGATATGGGCTCTGCCACTGCACCAACCTCCCTGCCACCTTGTCCCTTCCCTACTTGGTGTATTCTGTATTGGGAAGCCAGGTGAGTAACACCGTCTCAGCCTGCTGGCCGCCAACGCTTACACCCAAAGGAGGCCCAAACTTCAGGCTCATGGCATTTACAGAACCAGTTTGGGATTTCTCATGGATTCCACATCTTATACAACCAAGACAGCAGATTTTTATTTATATGACACACATAAGTTATCTGAGGGAATTTCTTAAAAAAGTATCTTTGGGGGGAAAGACACCAAAGAAAGAATCCGAGATGCTCAGTGAGCTTAAATTCCTCTTTAAATACTTGGTCGGATGCCAGGATTTGTAAGAGCTGTTATTATAACCATCTTCCCTCCACAGCCCAGAATTTCTCCGTTTGCCATTCAGCTGTGTGATGGTGCCTTTGCTTTCCCTCTCGCTGGAATTCTGGAATCTTTGCAGGCTGCCTTTCAGGGATGGTCATCTGGTTTCCCTCTTAACATCACGCTGTGGCTTTGCTCTCTTTTCCACTGCGTCTGCCTCCTGCCAATTTCACATCTAGCAGAGCTGGCTGACAGTGGCACCGCAATTGCTGGGATCCTGGATCATTTGGTAGCGAAACATACGTCTGTTGGTTTTGTAGTATAGATGGCTTGTTTGTTTAGTGATTCATACTTTGTGAGTCATGGTGGGTTTACAATGGCTTCTTCCTTTTTTTTCTTTTTTCTTTTTTGCTTTTGGGGTAAAAACAAGAATCCTTAGCTCCTTATTTTATTGCATGGGGTTCATTTTAGGCATTTGAGGAGAAGGGAAGGAGCTTTCGGAGTTTGTTCTCTCTCACATACACACCCATTACACAAAGATGGCAATGTCTCCACAGATCTAACATCACAGATAAAACTTTCACACCACCTCAAAGAGAAGGTTTGTTACTGGGAATCCATTCACACGTTCAGCTGCCATGGAACACACACAAGGAGATGGGGGATCTTCCATTATATGTTCCTTCTTCCCAATATGCCTTGGTGCAACCAGTAACCTCCAAGGCCCCTAACAAAACCTTATTTGAACAGGGCCGGTCCTACCATTAGGCAAAGTGAGGCAGAGGCCTCAGACGCAAGATGCAGAAGGGTGGCAATGAGGTGTTGGAGGACAGTGCTACATGTCCTGCCCTCAGCCAGATTGTTGCCATAGCTTAGTAGAAGAACATGTGTCTTGAATGCAGAAGGTCCCAGCTTTAATCTCTGCATTTCCTGGGGAAGAAACCCTGGAGATCTGCTGTAAGTCAGTGTAGGCAATGGACCAATGGGTCCCAGTTGGTACAAGGCAACTTCTGATGCTCCTAGTCTCGACTTGGGCCTCTCATTCTCCATCTTCAGACTCTGACCAGATGTAGACACAAAGGGCTATACCACCAGCCTATTGTTCCTCCACCCATCCACATTGTTTACCACTTAGACTGATGAATTGTTCTGTGGAACTCAAAAGCCAGACACTATTTAGTGACATTTTGGTTTGCCTAAGAAATGGGTTGCCCCAAGGTAGATGTTCTTATAGGCCAGAACAGTTACCTTTGCTTTTTTCTTTCTTTCTTTTTTAATCACATACAGACTGAATTTCTCACTGAGAACTGGTGAGGCATCTAATAAACATGACAAGACTGGAAGGAAAGAGTGGTGGGGAAAGCAAGTATATGCTGAAGACATTTGGGGGGAACTCCTGTTGTGTACATCTGATCCTCACAAGCAAAACAATGCCCTCACTGACCACAATGCTACCTCGGTAGTCTGAAGGGCTGCCTGGAAAGATGCTCAGATCTGCATCACTGGTCAAAGTCGCAAAACAGGCAGCTGCACAAAGACCTATCCAATTCAATGATCTTTCCCCCTCTTTGCTTCCCAATGTTCAGTCTGTGCTCTAAAGGCTTCAGACCAGGAACATGGGAACCTTTGTCCTGTGCTGTTCCACCCTTCCTTAAAAAGGAAGCCCAGGTTTTGCTGTTCATGAACTGAACTAGCTTCTTCCCTTTAGTTAAAGCCATACATGATTCCATCTGGACAAACAACACTTAGCATTGATATTTCAGGTGTTCACTACACCTACCTCAAGGACTGCCTCTTCCTATATGAACCTACCCGGCCCGTGAGACCATCTTCTGAGGCCCTCCTTCGTGTGTCTCCTCCTCAAGAGGTCTGGAGGGTGGTAACATGAAAACGGGCCTTCTCTGCAGTGGCTCCCTGTCTGTGGAATGCTCTCCCCTGGGAAGTTTGCCTGGCACCTTCATTATACACCTTTAGGCTCCAGGCAAAAATATTCCTTTTTAACCAGGCCTTCCATTTTAATCCAACACCCTTTTAGAATATGGCTTTTTGGGGGGTGTTATTGGGTTACTGCTTTGGGTTTGATTTTATATGTTGTGGTCTTGTAGTGAAACGCCCTGAGACCGCCAGGTATAGGGCGGTGTGTAAGTTGAATTAAAAACAACAACAACAACAACAACAACAACAACAACAACAACAACAACAACAACAACGCCTACATTCACCTTGGTTTCCTGCTATGTGAGCGAACTTTTCTGGGTTCAGGCAAAATGCCAAGTTGATGTGGTCTCTTCTCCCCTCCTGCATGGCCAGCAGGAAGATTTCTGCAAGGTTTTATTTCTCTTTCAAAGAATTCTGGCTTTAACATTACATATAAACCATGGCGTACAAGAAACCATGGTTAGTTAGGAAGCCAGCTTCATAACCTAGAGTTTGAAGTTCACTCGCTTAGCAACTAACTCTCATTTATTGTACAACACATCACCTGAGTTGCATGTAGCACTAAGCCAAGATTCCGTGAAAGCAAAATTGGAAATCCTTCCCCCACCTGCAAGGGAGGGAAAGAGTTAGAAGTGTGCATGATCCTGACACTTTGCTGGGGCTCATGGAGGTTTTTCAAGGTAGGGTCTCACCATGGTTTCATGTTATGTGTGAGCAGGTAAAAAGGAAATTCAATTTACCAGCATTTGATTAAGGACAGTATTAGAGACATAATAAAAGACAAATGCGTTGCCAAAAGCATAGGAAGAAACATCACAGCATAAGCATCCAGTTTAGGCACAATGTGATATTCATTTACCATTTCTTCCCATTGATTTCATGCTGTTGAACCGTATAGCCAAAATATGCTTCTTTAGAGCCTGGAATAATTCGTGGCCTCTTCGTGTCAATGTTGAAGGCATCGCAGAATCCTGAGACAAACAAACATGAACAGAATTAAGTTGTGCCGCAAAGGGAACACAATGCCCGTTTTACATTCACAAAATAAATAAAGTGGGGGTTTTTAAGGCTGCAAGTGTGAATTTAATACTCCTCTCCCCAAATTGCAATTTTAAAATTCATTGTTTTTTAAAAGCTGGAAGTTAAGTTTTTATGCTGGAAAATGTCAATGTAATAATTAAGGCTGAAATGTTTCATTGTTTCATCAGTTACATCAATTAAGGGTGCAATGCAGTATAAACAGAAGCGGGTTCCAAGGGAACTGGAGAGACCTTGCTTTTCTTTCTCAGTGCCTGGACTTGGAGCAGGAATCAAGTCTTTATCTGGGCCAAGCCACTTAGCAAGAGGATTAAGTAGGGGAAGAGACAAGGTCTACCTGGCTGTGTTTATCTTCTGAATGGAGTTTCTGCCATTTCTCCCTTTCTGCACATATTGTATTTCTGGACAGTGGTGATAAATAAAAGAATAACTCTTGCAGTTTGGAACAGAAGGACCGTGATCATATTTTTGGGCTAAGTTTCCTGCTATAAATCCAGGGTGGAATTTTCATGTGACAGAAGATAAAGTTCTTTTTCATTTCATCAACAAAATTTATTATTTTTTTCCTGCCCAGAGCAGAGCCTTCTGAGAATCTCAAAAATCTGGTGTTTACCTCTTACCATTATTATGTCGATGAGACAATATTAACATTATTTAATGATAAGGGTGCTTGGTTTCTGAATGGGAAGAATGTTGAGCTGGCAAGAAGGGAGGCCTTTTGACATGCGATTGGCACTCCTTGATCCACACAGCAACAGCTAGCATCTATTTCAACGTGTCAAAATAGAGAGCTTACATCAGATTTATTTTATATACATATAGATTTAAAATACTTCTATCCTGATGTCACAAGTCCCTGCATCCCACACCCCTTGCAGCTTAAAGCAGCTGCTCTTTCCTTCCTTCAGGAACACAAGCTTCCCTCCTCCTGCTTTTGCGGTCCCTCTATCTCCCCATCAAACTATCATGGGCAAAGAAAACAGATGACCCAGCACACCACTCCCTGCCCCAGAGTTCTTTTCTCCTTCATCAAGAGGCAGCCTCTGCCTTCTCCAGTTTTCTCCTTTCCATGATTCCCTTTTATAAGTAGTTGGGGGTGGGGGTGGGGGGGCAGAATAGAGACTCTGGAAGCTTTCAGCCTCTCATGAGACCCACTCAGGGCTTGTGTGAAGACTGGTGGGGTTTTTTGCTTTTTATTTTCCAGGTATCTTCTGCAAAAGGAGGTGCTGAGGAAGGTGACCAAGAGGACCAAGGGTATGGAAACCAAGCCTTATGAGGAATGGTTGAAGGAGTTGGGGATGTTTAGTCCGGAGAAGAGAAGACAGAGGGGATATGATAGCCATCTTCAAAAATCCAAAAGGCTGTCCCATGGAAGATGGAGCCAGCTTGGTTTTTTGTACTGCTCCAGAGAGTAGTACCCAAACAAATGGACTCAACTGACAAGAAAGGAGATTTGACTCAACATTAGGAAGAGCTTTCTGATTGTAAGAGCTGCTCAACAGTGGAATTGACAACTTCAGAAGCAGGTGGACTTTCCTTCATTGGAGGGTTTCCAGCAGAGGTTTGGTGGGCATCTGTCAGGGATTTAGTTGTTATTCCTGTATTTAATGGGGTTTGACTAGACAATACTTGGGCCCTTCCAACTCTACAGTTCTCTGATTCTATGTTACTGATACAGTGATTTTGCATTAGTGATTAATTTATACTGGACCATCCACACACCATTCTGCTTTATTAGTTGTCTCGCGATGCTTCCCCAATGTTACCACACTACTATCTGCGGGGTGGGGGGTGGGGTGGATTCTTGTACTACAGTGCAACAAAACAAAAATTGCAAACCCAAAATACTTGTGCTATAAAAAGTGACAGAATTTCAGCACGAAGCTACAGAACACAAGCCAGATGGAAATTTGGCAGCGTGTTCACTCCAAAACATTTGCGGCATAAGCAGTATTGAAAATGGGAGAGTGTATGACCCCCCTGATAACATCATGAGCACAAATCATCATGAATGCACAATCAAAAGAATTAAAACAGCCTCTAGCTATGCCGGTTGGGACTGATAGGACTTGTAAACCAAAATACAGTGGTGCCCCGCAAGACGAAATTAATTCGTTCCGCAAGTTTTGTCGCCTAGCGAATTTTTCGTCTTACGAATCACGAAATCCCATAGGAATGCATTGAAAATCAATTAATGCGTTCCTATGGTCAAAAAAAGTCCAAACAAAGCCAAATTTGGTACAACAACAGTTTATTAACTGCTCTTTAAAGTCACACGTACTGTAAAGAGCAGTTCAAAAATTGAAGGGAAAATAAATTAACTTTATAAACAAAACATGTCTTTGTTTTTAGACAAAGGAAACACAGTCGCAAGACGTTTTCGTCTTGCGAAACAAGCCCATAGGGAAATTCGTCTTGCGAGGCAAATCGAAAACGGAAAAACCTTTCGTCTAGCGAGTTTTTTGTCTTGCGAGGCATTCGTCTTGCGAGGTACCACTGTATATCGAGGACACCCAGTTGGTGAAGGCTGTTCCACAATATACACTGTGTGGCAACTCTTTTTGTTAACAAAAATGCATCCTCAGAGGGTACTAAAAGTGGAAAGCAGGGGGAGGAAAAGGTCTTCTTAACCCTCATGTTGTTTTTCTGCTGAAAATGCCCCCTAGCTGCCTTCACTTCCCCACACCATACCCCATGGGAAAGACCAGTGTCATTGTGCCCTAAGGTTGCACAAGTTTCTTGCACAATTTTTTTTAACAACCATAATAGTTATGTGCTCCTATTGAATAGTCAAAGTGCCTCAGACATAGTTTAGTAATTGTTACAAGAATGCTTTAAAATAGTCAAGTATCATCATCATCATCGCACATGCTTCAAAACTTCTTGGAGCTGAAGCCCTGATGAGGTTTGACCTGCTTGACTCACATAGGAGTAAAGAAAGATGACTTATGCCAGATCAGACAATTGGTCAAATACAAATACAAATACCTTAATTGGCATTACGAGTTAAAACATTTCAAAACACTAGGATAAATTTAAAAGGGACAGGAGTGAAGTTGTCGAGGATCACAAGGTACTAGATTGTTCTGCTTCAGGCAATTGGTCCATCAAGCGCAGTGCTTTCTACACTGATTGGCAGCAGCTCCCCAGTGCTTCAGGCAAGGGACATTCCTAGGTCCCAGCTCCCCACGGAGATGCCATCGGGGATTTGAACTTGGAACCATCTGCATGCAAAGCAGATGTTCTGTCACTGAGCTCTGGCCCTTCGACTCACAGTGCTCCCCACTTCACCATTTCAGCTTTTGTATTGTTGGGGGCTTGGAGGGGGGGGGAGGTCAGTCGGAATGATGCCTTGCACCCCTTCCAATTGTTGAGATCAGGAACTCACTGTGGGTTAGAATTTAATAGAGGATTCTATTGCTGAACTAGTAGGACAAGTTTGCCCTGAGCTGGCCACTTAAGTGTCCTCATCAGCATCCCAAAAGAATGACCTAGGTTGCAAGAGCTACAACTAAGGGATGGTGCCCTCCAGGCTAAAGGGTGGGCATTTCTTCCACCCCCTCACCTCGTTGCTAGGTAGGAGAACAAGAGCCAGAGAGTTGTGTGAGAGCTGAGCTGAAAGCAGGAGACAGAAAGGCATGCTTGCTTTGTGCTGGATCCAAAGCTGTGACAAAAAGAGAAGCAAGATCTGTTGCTTTGAGCCTCTCTATCCTATGCACAGGTGGTAAAGGTAAAGGTAAAGGGACCCCTGACCATTAGGTCCAGTCATGACCGACTCTGGTTGCGGCGCTCATCTCGTACAACTTCCGGGTCATGTGGCCAACATGACTAAGCTGCTTCTGGTGAACCAGAGCAGCGCACGGAAACGCCGTTTACCTTCCCGCCGGAGCGGTACCTATTTATCTACTTGTACTTTGATGTGCTTTCGAACTGCTAGGTTGGCAGGAGCAGGGACTGAGCAATGGGAGCTCACCCCGTCGTGGGGATTCGAACCGCCGACCTTCTGATCGGCAAGTCCTAGGCTCTGTGGTTTAACCCACAGTGATACCCGTATATCCTAAAGACACCACAGTCTCCACTAACCTTCACATTCCAGGGAATCTGAACATGGGCAAGCGTCTGGGACCCCTGGATTATCTCATCGCTCAGAGATTGGGGTGACATATAACAGTATGATTCAGGAGAAACCAGAAATATTGCCCTTTCTTCTTCTCCACCGCCCCCTGGAATGATCTTTAAGCAGCCAGCAATGAATGAGGAGATTCAAAAGAATGTTTGTTGCCATATCTAATTGCTGTCTTATAATATAGTGGAAATATAAGAGAGACCAAGGCAACGTCTGGTCTTTGTCAAAACAGAAAGGACTTGGCCCAGAGAAGAGAAGGGATAAAACTTGAGTTGAATTCACAGCCATCATTTGGACATGAGGATTGATGGGTGTTTTTCCTCACTCGGACTTTCGGAAAACCCTCATAGCATATTTTGGCTGGGGATACCTGGCAATAAGGCAAGGAAACCACCCTCTTCCTTGCAAGGTGACCCTCCTACCCTCTCCAGGTGGCCAGTTGCCTGCCCCCTCCAGAGGAAGGGCTATAGCTCAATGGGAGAGCACCTGATTTGCACGCAGAAGGTCACAGGTTCAATCTCCAGCAGCATCTTCAGGGAAAAATTTGCTGCCCGATACCCTGGTGAGCCACTGTCAATCTATGCAGGCAATACTGAGCTAGATTGGACCAACCATGCAAAGCAGCTTCTGAGCACCTAGGATTAACCTTTCCTTCAAGTACTGATTTTGGAGAATTTATGGAGAGTCGCAAGGGGCAATAGAGAGGGGGAACCCCCAGGCCTGCACTTCATCAGAGCACATAAGAATGCAAGCTGAGCCCTGCTGAATCAGGCCAAAGGGCGCCCGTCTAGTCCGGTTGGCCAGTGGCCAACCAGATATCCCAATGGGAAGCCCACAAAACACGGCACGGGTGCAACAGCACTCTCTGCCCTTGCAAATTCCAGCAGCAAGTATTCCAGAGTTATACTGCTTGCAACTCCGAAGGCAGTACAAAACCACTCAGGTTAGTGGTCATGGATAGATCTACCCCCCTCCATGATTTTTTGCTTTTGCAAACCATCCAGTTCACATTTTGTATAGCCATCCAACACTCACGTGGTTCTTCCTTGGGGAGGCTCTCAATTTCTGGTTCTCCATCCAGAGCAACTTTTGTTAAAAGCATTAAATGCGCTGGTGTGCAAATTCTGCATGCCAAAGAGACAAATGCTTTTGCTTTTAAAAGAGTGTGTGTTTGACAAGGAGGGCGGCTTTGAATTGTCCAGATGACAATGGCTGTGCTTTATCTTTGGCCATGAGAGAACATATAACCCACACTAGGAATCAGGGCTTGTTCCAGGGTTTAGGGGCGGGGCTCCTGACAACACCTTCTGGGTGCGCTCCCTTTCCCTTCCAAAGTGATGGTGAGAAGGAGCAACACCTCCTCTGCCTGCTCACACCTTTGCTCCATTCCTCTGGATGACAGGAGGATGGCTCCAACAAACCAAGGCATCATCCTACCTTCAAGGGAAAGGCCAAAGGTGCGAAGGGAGTCAGTGTGACCTAGTTAGAATGCCAGACTAGGAACTGGGAGACACCAGAGTTCAAATCCCACACACAGCCATGAAGAAGCTCACTGCATGACCTTGGGCCAGTCGCTGCCTCTCAGCCCAGCCTACTGCACAGGGTTGTTGTGTAGATCAATTCAGGAGGGGAGCAAATGGCAAGGAGCCATCCCTAAGACTGAGATTTTATAGGGCCAGGTAGAATCCTATTGGCCCTTTGTGTCACCTGACTGCTGATAAGCTGGCTGCTGCAGTGCTGCCTTCCACCTGCAGCACTGATGGTGGCACTCAAATACAGCCAAGAATAGACCGGCACCCTCTCTTGGCAAACCGCCGCAATGCAGCCACCTTCCCAGCCAGAATCCTCACTTCTTTTGGCACTCAATGGGGTGCCTGGTCCTCCAGTGGTAGAAATTATCTCCCATGAATGCAGAAGGTCCAGCTTCAATCCCCACGAGCATCTCCAGGTAGGGCTGGGAAAGATTCCCTGCTTGAAACCCCAGAGCTGCTGCCTGCCAGTGTAGACAATGCTGGGATAGATGGACCAATGGGTCTGACTCAGCATAAGGCAGCTTCCTGTGTTTCACTCTCCAGAATGAATCACACATTTACAGGAATCTTAAGGATGTACATTCACCCAAAACATGCCATTTAGACTTGAAATTTATGGCTTGCGATCATCAGGATTTCAACCCACTCACTTCCATATGTGAAGCTAAAAATACTGCGTAACTTTGGGTTACTCTGCCCATCTCTCTCTGTTCCCATTTTTTTAGAGCTCCCTTTTTCTTTTCTTTTTTTCCTTGTTAAATTCTGGACAGTTCTGTGGGGGGTGCCTAGAATTAACAGAGTGAGCAAGTATGCTTATGAAAAAGAGAACGTTTCCTTCCTAGCATCTACGTAATGGTTGGAACTTATGTATTTATTAACAAGTCACTATAGCAACTCCTTTAAGAAGAGGAGATCTATCCCGCTACTGAGGAACCACATAAATTGTAGAAAGTGACATGCACAATTATGGACAATGAATTCGTACATCAGCAGTTTTAAAAGTTCAAATTGGGCCGAGCAAGCCAGTGGAAATTCTGTAGGGATTAATTTATGCTGACATATTGGTCTGATTTGTTTATAATAAACGTCAATGTCTAGCCCTGAATTGGGGTTGTTTCTGAACAGTCTTGGAATAGTAAAGCTAATATGTGTGACTACTGGGGGTCTAAAGGTTGTTGTTGTTGTTATTATTATTAAGTTTTATTTTAACATACATGGTAAATATCATTAAGCAGATAGGAAGTACATTAAATATTATCACCAGAAGAAAACTCTTAAGAAAACAGAGAGAAATATTAAATAGTGACATTAATTCAAATGGTTAAATTAGCCTGCCCAAATATAATAAAGGTCAATCTTACCAGCAATAAGGTTGCAATATTAGGGTCTCTGGTAGGGTATAACTGAGGCCACAGAATTTTGCAGGTATCTTTCTCTGGGCAGAGAATTAGGTGTGGAACATAGAAAGCTGCCTTCTAGCAGGTCATTGGTCCATATTGCTCAGGATTGTCTACACTGATTGGCTGCGGCTCCAGCCTTACCTGGAGATGCTGGGATTTGAACTTAGGACTAGCTGCATGCAAAAGAGATGCTCATCTACTGAGCTACCACATTTCCCTTAACACACATGAACACAGGGAGCTGCAGCCAGAATATTGGCCCATCCATTGTCTGCACTGGTTGGCCATTGCTCTCCAGAGTTTCAAAGGGAGCATCCTTCCCAGCCCTGCTTGGAGATCAAACATCTGCTGGAAAAGGCTGGGGCAGAACCACTCAGTGGTGGTTGCTCTAGTCTAGCTACTGGGACAGAGCTGCAGCACCTATGTAAGGTTCAGCCTGCCTGCTGCTGAAGCAACACCTGAGCTCTGCTCCCAGGTGATATTCATCTTGAGCCCTGCACAGAGCTGTCCAGGGTACCCTTGCCCCGACCTACCTCTACTGAGGTCAGTGCTCACATCAGAACAGCTGGTGGCCTAGCAGGCCATGACAGGAAGCCTCCAGCTGCCCACCATTTTTAATTAAAAACATCTCTGATGCCAGGGCAAGAGTGACAGCCAGCTCATGCTATCAGTTACGTCCTGTGGGATCAATAAGAGTAGCAAGAGGGCGGGTTGAGGGGGATTGGCCCACCCCTTCAGTCCTCCAGAATCCTCATTGGCCCCACAACCCCAGAGATGGGGCCTGATTGCTGGTCTCACTGTTTAAATTAAAATGGCCAGTAGTTAGACCATTGGCACAGCTAGCTGGTGCTGCATCTGTGGCCAGTGAGACTTTCCCTCATCACCTTGCCTGCCTGGTTAACACTTATTCATCCAGCTAGTCAACCAGGGAGGAAAAGAGTATTGGTAGCACAGTTTAAAAACAAAGGTTTTTTAAAAGCCAGTCTGTGACAGCAGAGAAGCAGAGAAGTGGGACCCCAGAGGGCAAAATGCTCCTCAAAATTGGCACTTGCTCAGAATATAACTAAAGGACCCAAGAGTATCTTTCATGCCAGTGGTTGCAAATTTTCTGGGGGGCCACTGCCCCCTTGTTTCCAAAAACGCATCCCCTACCCTATTAAAAAGCACTATTCAGATTCACAGTTTGCATGACCAACTAAGGACGATAATAGCACAATAAAATTCAAAGCAGTAACAATTAACAGCACATTGGAGCCTGGATAGCTCAGCTGGTTACAGCGTGGTGCTGATAATGCCAAGGTTGCAGGTTCAAACCCCATATGAGACAGCTGCATATCCCTGCATTGCAGGGGGTTGGACTAGATGACCCTTAGGGTCCCTTCCAACTCTACAATTCTACAATTCTATGATTTATACTCCATTCTGGTGCTTTCCAGCAACTGGTATTCTGAAGCATTACTGCCTCCAACTACCAGTATCCACTGACAACCTTATCTTCCTCTGTGAATTTGTCCCATCCTCTTTCAAAGCCATCTAAGTTGGTGGCCATCACTGCCTTCTGTGGGAGGGAGTTCTGTAGTTTAACTATGCACTGGGTGAAGAAGGACTTCCTTTCATCTGCGTTGATGCAACAACAGTAGAATCCCAAAAAAACCATCCATCCATCCACCCATTTTTCAGGGCAGTAAAATTGTATGCATGTCCATTGAATTTGCTCTGGAGGGAGGCAAAACTATCAAACGGTTTTGGAATAGCAAGAAAATTATAAATTCTCAAGAAAAATATCTTCCAATACTGAATGAAATTCTGTTGGTAGTTTATACTGGCAGATGCAAGAAGCCATGGGCTAAGAGACAAGGACTACAGGATCCATAGCTTCAATCACAGGCAGAGAACTTGAGATGGGCGGTGGTGGCATTTTACAGAATATTCTCTGGGATTCCTGAAATTCTCCAACAGTTTGGAGAGATCCCCCCGAAAGAAAATATTCAAGCAATGCTAAGAGAAACACTTTCCTGAGATATCTCAGCCCAGGCTGGGATGAAGCCTCTCTTACTTCCTCCACATCCCTCCACAAAACCACCTTTTCCATTAAGCCTTTGGCACAACCCCAGAGGTCCCAGGCCTGGCTGCAACTAAGCCTATAACTAAATTAAAGAATGTGGAACTGAAACAGCCACATTGCGTTTCTCTGTATAGCTGTGGCCTTCATTTCCTTCCCTTTCCTCAGTTCTTTCTCCCATGCCAAACTCTGGAGTGTAAGCTCCTGTGGGGCAGGGACCAGACCTTTTGCTCTCTGTAAATCACCGAGCACACTGTTGGCACTATGTAAATAATCAGCAGGAGCAACCTAAGAAGAGCCTGCTGGATCAGGCCAATGACCCATCTTGTCCAGCATCCTATTCTCACAGTGGCGAACCCGCTGGACCAATGGGAAACTCACTAGCAGGACCCGACCACAAGAGCACTCTCCCTGTCTGCAGTTTCCAGCAACTGGTATTCAGAAGCATTGCTGTCTTTGAATGTAGATAGAGCGTAGCCATCATGGCTAATAGCTACCATTGCTGGACTGTAGCCACTGAGCACCACTGTGACAAGAACAATATACATTGCTGGACTATAGCTGCCTTCATCCCTGCTCACTGGCCATGCAGGATGGGGTTGGATGGATTTGGAATCTATACCTGTCCTAAATTAGCATGACATTCTGGAACTATGCCCCCTGGGTGGCCAAAAACTGATATAAGTACAGTGGTACCTCGGGTTAAGAACTTAATTCATTCCAGAGGTCCATTCTTTACCTGAAACTGTTCTTAACCTGATCACCACTTTAGCTAATGGGGCCTGCTGCCACGCCGCCAGAGCACGATTTCTGTTCTCATCCTGAAGCAAAGTTCTTAACCCGAGGTAATATTTCTGGGTTAGTGGAGTCTGTATCCTGAAGCGTATGTAACCTGAAGTGTATGTAACCCGAGGTACCACTGTAACTGCAGAAACGAAATGTCTCCAGCTAGGAACATTTGGACACAAACTATCCTGGGCAGCAGTGTTGAGTGAGAGCGGAAGCAGAAGGCAGGACCAAAGACCAATTGAGATCAGAAGGCAGAACCAGAAGATATCCCCGGAGTCAAGACCAAAACCCAAAACCAGACATAAACCATAGGACAGGCTGACCAAGCTCTTAAGATGGGCACCACTGAGACAGGAAGTATACACTCCTTCCTGCCCTAGAGGAACCAATAGCTAGCCTGTTGGGCAGAGCCAGACCAAAACCCAGAAGGTTCTTCTCTGAAAAGGCTGCAGTTTGGCACTTCACCACTTGGGGCAGTGGCAACAGCTCCTGACAGGTGGTTCCGATAACAACGGAAGTGTGGAATCGAAAGGGACCACTCCCAGCCTACTGGTAGGACAGTACCCCATGCAGCTGGAGCCAGTCCCAGGCAAATCTCCACCTATCCTTCAGATTCAACCTTTTACTAGCCTTCCGTAAGAATAGAAGGAAAGCTTGCTGGGAAACCCATAAGCAGGTCCTGAGCACATGAGCCTTCCCCGCTCCTGTAGTTGCTGGCAACTGGTATTCAGAAGCACTGCTCCCTCTGAAAGTGAAGGAAGAGCATAGCCATCATGGCTTGTAGCCACTGACAGCCCTTTCCTCTATGAATTTACGTGGGTGGCGCTGTGGGTTAAATCACAGAGCCTAGGACTTGCCGATTGGAAGGTCGGTGATTCGAATCCCCATGATGGGGTGAGCTCCCATTTTTTGGTCCCTGCTCCTGCCAGCCTAGCAGGCAGAGTGCAAGTAGATAAATAGGTACTGCCCTGGCAGGAAGGTAAACGGTGTTTCCGTGCGCTGCTCTGGTTCGCCAGATGCGGCTTAGTCATGCTGGCCACATGACCCGGAAGCTGTACACCGGCTCCCTCGGCCAATAAAGCAAGATGAGCGCCGCAGCCCCATAGTCGGCCATGACTGGATCTAATGATCAGGGGTCCCTTTATTTTACCTAGGTTGGTAGGCATCAGTGCCTCTTGTGGGAACGAATTCCATGGTACTGCAACATTAAAAGCAAGGAGCCAACTTGCAGCCTTACAGCTGATTCCCTTTAAATGCAGGAGGAAAACACAAAACTTCAACTTTCCTGTCTAGTTAGTATTGTTGCCTGCCGCTGGGGTGTAATGTGCAGGGCAACCTCTCCAAAGAGCACAGCGAGAGTCATGACCGAATCAAGTGCCACCCCTGGAAGAAAAAGGCTAGCCCGTCGCTGTGTGCAGCTGGGTTGCGGCAGGCACAACACAGCAACGTGTCCACGTGGAAAAGCGCAATACCAGCTCTCTCCATCAGCCACACTTCGTCTTGCTGTGGCTGCCTTCGGGTCTTGCCAGTTTTGTTCAATTTGGGAGAAAGGTACATATTTACATTTGAAACATTCCCAGAAATAGTAATGGACTGGAACCCCTCCTAAAGCCCCAGGGTTGTTCCAGAGCCACAGTTCCACTCACAAGCCGGAAAGGTTTCTCTTTTGTTTGAAAATCTCACAGCAGAGCACCCTCCCTCCGCCCCCTCCCTTTGCTTCTGAGCTGGAACTGGGCACAGAACGATGTCAAACATAACTGAAGCAAACACGTCTCCCTTTCCATCAGCTCAGCCCCCTCCATACATAACAGAGTTTTTAAGTTTGCCGGAATGCAGCCAGCAAAAAGGCAAAAATTCACCCTCTCCCTCCTCTGCTGTAACTCAACACGCACGCCAGCAGCCACGCATCAAACCATATGTGGGGGCCAGGCTGCATCTCCTAAAATAAATAAAAGGACTGAGCACCTAAACATAATAATGGGTACCATCAAGGACTGAGCAACTAAACATGATAACGGGTACCATCAAGTCGTTAACTGGACTGCAAAAGTTTTCAGCAAAGAAAGACTCTCTGAAAGTTGAAAAAGCAAAACAAAGTTACTTCATTTTGCTGCTTGTGTGTGTGTGTGTGGGGGGGGAGCTTAAAAAGGAAGCAGATTGAAGCATTCGAAACTGGGTCTAGGTGCCAAAAGCTTAATGTACTTGAGATGTAAAGAACTTCTCGACTTCCTCCCTCTGAAACTTTGCAAGAATTTATACCCTTTGCATTTTAAAAGTGGAGGAGACACAGACCGCTCCATCATTACATGCATTGGAGGCAAATCTCTCAGTTGCTGCATAAATAACAATAATAATTTGGCAACTACGTCTTCTTGCTGACCTAAGCACTTTCTTCCTCCTGAATTGCGTTTCTCACCCGCCACAGTGCACTGCTATGCTCCTGTATGAGATTCAGCACCACACACAGCCTGCCTTACCTGAAAGGAGGCCGATAGCCCAGGCTACCACCAGCTCTCTGTAGAAGTCCATGTGGGTGGTGGAAGTTCCTGGTGGTACCCGACCCAAACCATCCGCTTGAGACGCCAAGGCAGTGTGGCAGCTCCACTCTGAGGGGGAACAGCTTTCTGCTTATCCCACAAGCCGTTCTTTGCTCCCTGACAGAAGCAGCTCTTGAGAAGGAAGTGGGAGGGAATAAATTGTAGGAGGTGCAGGGGGAGAGGAGTGGAGAAAGGACCAGGCGAGAAGCAGATTCCCTACACCCTGGAGGGGCCACCCTGCGAGCTGCCGGGATTTCCCTTGGCTGCAGAGACTTGCAAGAACTTTAGGAGAGAAAAGGAAAGAATCTGAAGCAACTTCACTCAGTGGGGCTTTTGATTGCAACTGCAAACAAAACAGCCTAATTCTGCAGTATCCACAATGCATGCATGCTGTTGAGTTTGAGGGTGTTTCTAAGGGGGGTGGGAACAAGGTATACAATTCTGACTTTTGCAAATTCAAATTGATTTTCAAATGAGGTGGAAGGGGAATTTTATAAATGGGGGGGTGTCATTGAAATTTAAAAACCTGAAAAGGGTTGCATTCAAAATTCCAGATTTATTCTTTTTTAAAAAATGTGTTCAGAAATGTCAGCTCTGTTTGGGGGAATTCATTTTTTCCCCTTTACTGCATTTGCATCTCGCCTTGTCTCTCTCCAAAGAGCTCAAATTAGTGTGCATGGCTCTCCACATCCTCATTTAATCCTCACAACAACCCTGTGAGGTAGGTTAGGCTGAGAGGCAGTGACTGCCGTTCTGAAGGCACCAGCTTCAGCATCAAATTGTGGTGGGATGCATCATTCCAGAAAGGGCAAGAAAATGGATGCATCATTTCAAAATATGGTGTCTACCCCAGGAAATTGGGGTGTGTGTGAAAAAATTGGGGTTGTGTCATAAGAAAATCCTGCTGGATCAGGCCAGGGGCCCATCTAGTCTAGCAGCCTGTTCTCATGGTAGCTGACCAGAAGCCCCAAAGGGAAACCTACAAGCAGGATTCAAGCACAAGAGAACACAAGAGAGCCAGTGTAGTGTAGTGGTTAAGAGCGGTAGTCTTGTAATCTGGGGAACCGGGTTCAATTCCCCGCTCCTCCAAATGCAGCTGCTGGGTGACCTTGGGCTAGTCACACTTCTCTGAAGTCTCTCAGGCCCACTCACCTCACAGAGTGTTTGTTGTGGGGGAGGAAGGGAAAGGAGAATGTTAGCCGCTTTGAGACTCCTTCGGGTAGTGATAAAGCAGGATATCAAATCCAAACTCTTCTTCTTCTTCCTCTCCTGTGGTTTCTAGCAGCAGGTGTTCAGAAGCATTTACTGCCTGTGACCATAGAGGAAGAACATAACCATCATGGCTAGTAGCCACTTATAGCCCTTTCCTCCATGAATGTGTCCAGTTTTTCTTTTAAAGCCATCAAAGTTGTTGTCCAGTATTAGTCCCACTCAGAAAAGATCCACTAAAATTAACCTTCATCCATAGGTGCCAACTCCCTGGGGCCCTGGGTGCCCAAGCACCCACAAAATTCCCCATGAAGGGGCTGGGCACCCACAAATTTTGGTGCCAGGGCCATGCATGTTGCATGGCACCCATAGCCCCAGGCACCCATGGTTGTGGGGTCAAGTTGGCATTCCTTTCTGAATCTATTCATTTTAACGGGCCTACTCTGAGTAGGATTCAGTTGGCCATTGTCTGAGACAGTTTTAATGCTCTCATGTTGCAGGTGCCCATTCTGTGCTAGACTAAGGTTACCAGGTTTTTTTCAATGAATCCAGGGACAGTTTTCAACTTCAGTGGATTCTGTATGGGGACTGATTTGTAAATCCGGGGACTAGTCCCCAGGAAATGGGGACGTCTGGTAGCCTTATGCTAGACAGTTGGCTCATTGGGGGGAACTAGGGTTGGGGAGGGAGGGGCCTTGAGCTAGGCGCACAGTACAGGGTCATCAGATCATATACTGCTAGCTCCGCTTCCAAATCCAACATGCAAAGTCAGGTCAAGACCCAGTAAGGCAAGGCCAACACAGCAGAGGGCAAGTCTGAATAAGGAAGATCAGGCAAAGCAGAGGTCACATTCCAAAAAAGAAGCCAGCAAGGTGAGCAGTACCTTGGATAGCTCCAATTAACACCTAGATCAGCCATCAGCCAAGGCAGGCTTGAATGTTGTTCTAACAACCAGCAAACCCAGACTGAGCACTAAATAGGCCTTTGAACAGCTAGCCCCTAATGGGTGGGGCATCCACTTTTAAAAGGGCCCAGCCTATTTTAGAAGCTCTGGACTCTGGCGGGGGGGGGGGGCGTCTATTATGGCATATGAGCTGGAATCTATAATGTCTTAAGACTGAAAAGGTCCTGGCATCATGGACTCGTTTGGCGCTGTGACTTCTGAGGAGGTAGAAATGTCAAAGGCTGGTTCAGAAGAAACATTCTGCTCCAGATTGTCACGGATGCTTTAGCTGAGATTCCTGCGTTGCAGAGGGTTGGACTAGATGACCCTTGGGTCCCTTCCAACTCTACGATTCTATGATTCTGTGACTAGATGAGCCACCAGGAGGCTCCTCTTATGTTTCTTTTAAAGCAGATGCTGTACCTTCAGCCCCATTCACAGGGGAAGATGGGAGCTTGTCTCCCATCACTGATCTTATCAAGAACCTCCCAATAAGTGCTCGAGGAGCTTTCCTCCAGAACAGTTTAGAAAGCATTGTTCTCAATGCCAGGCCACTCCACCAGCCAATATTTTCCCCAGCTGAGATTTTTCCTGGTGAGGAACCAGCATGCCTTCCATTCGTAGTTACTTCCTGGCATGTTCTTGCATGGGGCAAGGCCCAGGATGCAGATCAAGCAAGAGCAGCGGTAGGCAACCTAAGGCCCACAGGGATCATTTAACTGGCCCACGAGCTGCCCCCAAAGCGAGTCCCCACACACTGCACTAAACCGGTGCAGCACAGCATGGGGACTCGCTTCCATGGCACCAGAAATCATGTCTGCGCATATGCAGATGCTGAAAATTGCATCTTCACAGGTGCAGGCGCTGGAAATCATGGGCTTGCGCACACTCACACACATACAATCCGGCCCACAGAGGGATCTCCACTGGAGTGAACCGGCCCAGGCGAGGTAAACCTTGCCAACCCCTGAGCAAGAGCCATCTTCTACTGAAGAATTGATCCTGTTTTTCTGTCTGACCTGCCAACTATCAATGCAATAATCAAAACCGATCCCTGGCAACAGATGTATTTCCAGGCTGGGCTGTTTTGCCAAACCTCCACAGCCCTGTCTAGATTTCCTCCGTGAAATGAATATCTTTCAAACTCTTCATGGCAAATGCTGGAAATACCTTTACCAGACCTGTTTTTGAGACAGGAGACCCGTTCCCAGTTTGGCTGAGCAACCTGCAAAGGATTCTGTTAAACATTTGTCCATGCACATTCATAATACCCTCCTTTTATTTTATTTCTTTGCAGAAGCCCTACAGCTGAAAAGCTGGCTTCCTTGGAAATGTCTCCACTGTGAACCTGTTCCAGTGGAAAGAAGAGAATAAGCTGTATAATATTGTTTCAGAGAATTAGCATTTGGACCCTGCCAAGATTCCTAAACAATCCACATCCATTTCTTTCTCTCTCTCTCTTTTTAGACCATCTCAAATGAGTTGGAGGATTCCTAAGAGATTGATAAATCCAGACAAATCGCAGTGTAACCCTTGACAGTCTGACGGGGCCACTTAAGGGTCTGTGTGCCAGATCTCGAGGGAACAAATGGAATTCCATTTTTCCCTCTCTCTTTTTTTGCCAAAGTTAGTCTGATGACAAATCGGTGCCAAGAGGGAGGGGTGGGGAGGAGAGTCTTTCCTTCCAAGTTGGAGGGGGATCTAGCAAGTGGCTGGGATATTCACATGGTCCTCATTAGCAAGGCTGGCTGCAGAGGGAGAAAAAAATTAACTGCATAACTCCACCGGGTGCAAATTGCATCTTGACTTCCCTGCCTTCCTCCAGCCCACAATAATGGCAAACTCTCTTTCATTTTGGAAAGCTTTTCACTATCCTGAGGCACACTCTGCTCCCTTTGATGCTTTTAGCATGTGCCCGGAGACTGGGGTTTCATGATGGGATCCCATCAAGGAATCTTGGCGCTAGAAAGGGGATGCAGGTGATGTAAGTCAGGCTGAGCTCTGCCTGGGGATTCCTCTACTCCTGAAATAATATATCTTCCAGGGCAATGCCTCACTCCAGGCTTCTCTGATCATGCCTCATAAGCAGCTTTTGAATGGCACCGAGACTCCTCTCTGGTGGAGAGACGGCTGAGAGGTGATAGGATAGTCATCTTCTAATATCTGAAGGGCTATCACATGGAAGATGGAGCAAGGTTGTTTTCTGTTGCTTCAGAGGGCAGGATCTGAACCAGTGGATTCAAGGGACAAGAAAGGAGATTCTGACATTAGGACCAAAGGAGATTAAAGGTAAAGGGACCCCTGACAGTTAGGTCCAGTCGCAGACGACTCTGGGGTTGCGGCGCTCATCTTGCTTTACTGGGTCATGTGGCCAGCATGACCAAGCCGCTTCTGGCAAACCAGAGCAGCACACAGAAATGCCGTTTACCTTCCCGCCGGAGCGGTACCTATTTATCTACTTGCACTTTGTGCTTTCAAACTGCTAGGTTGGCAGGAGCTGGGACTGAACAACGAGAGCTCACCCCGTCGTGGGGATTCGAACCGCCGACCTTCTGATCGGCAAGCCCTAGGCTCTGTAGTTTAACCCACAGCGCCACCCGCGTCCCTAGGAAATTAGGACCAAACATTTTTTATGGTAAGAGCTGTTGGACAGTGGAAAGGACTACCTCAGAAGGTGGTGGGCTTTCCTTGGTTGGAGATTTTTCAACAGAGGTTGGATGGCCATCTGTCAGGGATTCTTTAGCTGTGGTTACTGTATTGTAGAGGATTGGACTAGATGACCCTTTGGGTCACTTCCAGTTCTATAAATCTATGATTCTGTGGTCTGTGTGGACTGGTGCCTATTACCACCGATAAAGCAGAAGACAGAGGTGCCCACAGTAAGTGATGCCAAAGCCTATGGCAATTGAAGTCAACTAATTCTAGTGTTGTTGCATCCCAAAGGAATCCCAAAGGGCAACACAGAGGAGGACGCTGACAGGCAGGGCCACCCTCTGGGCAGGTTGTAAGTAAGAAAGCAGGCGGCTTTGAAGGCTGATTGAAGGCAAGACCCCATTTGCCTTAAATAGTAATTATTATTATTATTATTATTATTATTATTATTATTATTATTATTATTATTATTATTATTATTATTATTTTATTTATATGCCATCCATCTGGCTGGGTTTCCCCAGCCACTCTAGGCGGCTCCCAACAGAGGACTAAAAACAGAATAAATCTTCAAACATTAAAAACTTCCCAAAACAACTAGACTGGCTAGATGGAATCCCAGTATCAGCAAAATGCAAAATAGTACATCTGGAACGCTTTTAAACGAACCTTGGTGGCTTCCCACTTGTCCTACCTGCAGTCTTGCATTCAGTAGTGCCATGATCAGTTGTGGAATGCAAGAGCCAATGACGACAGCTCTCATATGCTCCCAAGGACAGCCTATGAATGCAAGTAGCTGCACAAACCTATGACTGTCACAAAATAGTGAACTGGCAATGGGTAGCATAGTGGTTGCCATGTTGGAATTTGGCTGGAGTGACCTCAAACTCTTGATATAAGCAGCCTCCAATGCTCCCTTCTTTCCAGGCATTAAAATCTGCTGAGGAAGCTCTACTTCTGTTGGATACACACCCTACATTTAAAGCACATTTGGAGCACACACACCCCACAGAATTCTGGGGACTGTAGTTTGCTAAGGGTTGCTGGGGGATTGGATCTCTGTGAGGGGCAACCTCCAATACCCAGAATCCTTTGAGGGGGGAATGTGCTTTATTTAAAGGTACAGTTGTGAACACAGACTCAGAGGAATCCCAAAGTTTGCAAAAATTCAAAAAAAAATTTTTAGGGAAATCACCCAAGAGGGACACTCCCCTCCAAAAAGGAATAACCCGTTGTGCTCAATGTGCACAGACTTCTGGCTGATTAATGGGGAAAGTGGAAAATCGGTTGGGAGGGGGATTATAAACCACCTTGGAGGCGGCATATCTGGCTGACTAGGAACATTCAGCACTACAGCATTTCGTTGCAAGTCCCACCTGTATAACATCAAGTGTGGATTATACCTTGCCAGGAAAATCCGAGCCTTATAATTTCCACTGCGCACTAACACTCAGAGTCATTACAGTCTGAAGTGTGGCCCATACACTTTCAGTCTGGGGGGAAAGGGGGGAATTAAATATTCCATTAATAAAACAGGATCCCACCCCCCACCCCCGGAAATGCTTTCCATAAAATGCTTTATGTGGATACAATGCCGTGCACTGTATGGTTGTAATTATGATGGTTTTATCTTTTTCTCCTTGGAAGCATTCGCCTGAGTGGTGTTTCTGCTACTGCCATTTGTCTGTCTGGAGGAATTACCCCTTTTGTAAAGGCTATCCGCCATCCAACAGAAACAGAGACTTACATTTTGCTATTTGCCTGTTTAATCCTTGCAAAGCTCCACACATGGTTAAGTCCCAAAGGCACTGAAATCCCGAAGACCAGGCAAGCCCTCTGAGCCAGCAGCTCATAAAGCCATGCAATGTAAGGAGGAAACCTTGTTGAATGCTCAGCTGACTGTACTTGAGAGGGAGGCAGAAAAGGCAACCTCTGCCCAAGACCCCTTGCAGAGGCTGCAAGCCACCTTCTCCTGTGACCTGGAAGCAGGGAGAACCAAAGAGAGGGGGAGGATGGCATTAGCACTTTCTCTCATCTTGGCCTCTTTATTCATATTGTTGCACATCAGCCCAATCTCTGAGCAGTGACAGATCCCAGGAGTTCCAGGTGCCTACCCAAGTTCGGTTTCCCTGGAACAAAGGTCAGAGGAGACTGTGGTGTCATTAGGATAGATGGTTTTATTTACACGTAGATATATGAGCTAAGCATAAGATGGAAATGCTCACAGCATTAACCCCCGCCCCCCAACAAATCTTGCTTCTCCATTAGTTGCAGCTTTGGGTCCAGCACAGAGCAAACAGGTCTCTATGTCTCCAGCTTCCAGTCTGCTTTTAGCTCAGTTCACATATATGACAATGGCTACAAACCTATCCATTCTGAAGGAAATCAGCCCTGAGTGCTCACTGGAAGGACACATCCTGAAGCTGAGGCTCCAATACTTTGGTCACCTCATGAGAAGAGAAGACTCCCTGGAAAAAACCCTGATGTTGGGAAAGATGGAGGGCACAAGGAGAAGGGGACGACATGGTTGGACAGTGTTCTCGAAGCTACCCACATGAGTTTGACCAAACTGCGGGAGGCAGTAGAAGACAGGAGTGCCTGGCGTGCTCTGGTCCATGGGGTCACAATGAGTCGGACATGACTAAACGACTAAACAACAACAACAACAATTGTTCTTCTATCTACTAACCAGGAGAAAAAGTCCACCCACTAACCTGGAGGGCCCCATCACTTAGTTGTAGCTCTTGCAACCTGGCTCACTCTTATGGGATGCTGATGAGGACACTTAAGTGGCCAGCTACAGTTGTCTCACAAGGAAACCTGTCTGACTTGTTGAGCAATAGAATCCTATATTAGTCTAACCCTCCCAGAATACAGGACCCCAAGAATTGGTAAGGACTCAGATCATCATCCAAACTGACCTCCCAAATCTACAACAATAGAAACCACATTTCTGTGTCCCCTTTACAAGAGGCAGGCCCAGAATTAAGTCAAGAGAAAGCTTTCATTTCTAATCCATTCAGAATTTGTTCCCCTAATGTTCAACTGAAAGCTTCCATTGCAAATTACAAGCAGAGAACCATTCAGCCATTCTCCCATCTGATAGCCCAACCTTTCCCAACCTTGTGCATGCCTTTCAGATGTTTTGGACTACAACTCCCATCTGCCCCAAGCCAGATAACACAGCCAGCGGTGCGGGAGTTATAGTCCAATACATCCTGAGGGCACCAGGTTGGGGAAGGCTGTGATAGCCCTTCAGATCTTTGAAAGGGGCTGCCATGGCTCTCCCCCACCCTGCTCAGGTCTTCAATCTTCTCCAGGCTAAACATAGCCATATCCAGTGGCGTAGCGTGGGTTGTCAGCACCCGGGGCAAGGCAAGTAATTTGCGCCCCCTAACCCGTGGATTTTAGCACTCGAGTGCGAGCGCCCCCCCAGATGTTGCGCCCGGCCCCCCTGCACCCCCCACGCTACGCCACTGGGGCTGGGGGCGAGCGAAGGAGCCAAGGACCCCCCCCCAAGGCTCAGCAGGAATTTATTAAATTTATTATTTGCGGAGCCCCCGGGGCCGAGGCAGCCGAAGCCCCCTCCCCTCGGGCGCCTCCCCGCCCCCTCCTCTCCTTGGGCTGTAGGTGGAGCTCCAGATCCGGGCTTGGCGAGCACCTCTCCTCCTCCCAGCCGGGTCCGGGGGCTTCCAGCCGTGCTCCGTCCTTGCCCCCCCCCCCCACGGCTGAGACTTGCGCTGAGAGCCGGAGCCAGCGGCGCCCCCTTCTGCCGGGAGACCCTCAGCCACCCGCCGGCTTCCTCTCGGAGGGTTTTGGGGAGCGCAGGGCGCGGCGAGGCCCCTTGGAGCTCTCCTCCCTCCCAGTCGGCAGAAGAAGCCGCCGCCTGTGGCTGGGCCGAGGGGATGGCGGTGGCGTCGGGGTGCGGAGGCTGCCCGTGCCCGGCCAGGCGTCGGTGGCGGCGTCGGCGCTGCTGCAGCGGCTGCTCCTCCTGCGAGCAGTGAGTGGAGCGCAGCCGCAGCGGCGGTGGGGGGCGCGTGCGCGCTAGGGCGCAAGGCTGGCGGTGGCGGCGGGGAGCCCGGCGGAGGAAGGAACTTGTCCCTTCCCTCTGGACTCGCGCCCCCCCCCAGATGTTGCACCCGGTGCGGCCGGCACCCCTGGCACCCCCCACACTACGCCACTGGCCATATCCTTTTTGTTCTCATGTGCCTTGAAAGGTAGACATTTCCTCCTGATTGCCTTATCAGGATAACGCCCGCGCCCCATTCCATAATCCAAACCAAGGAAATGATAACATGGAAACAAAAATTGAGGTGAACAAATGTTAACTTGCGACCATTAAACCAGCATTTGAACTCTTTGCACAGGAACAGTCTTGCACAGAAAGCGAATGAGTGACAGGCAACTCGGGTACCAGCTCCGACTCCAAGTTATGAGCAAGATTGCAAGATTTAGGACCTCGGACTCTCGGCAGAACCCAGATGGATTTCCTTTCTTACTCAGTTCCAGAAAACTGCCAGACAAGCATCACACTCGGTTGGATTTTCTTAAAAGAAACCGTAGGCCAGCTGGGGTTTGGGGGCTTGCTGTTTTATCAATCTAGGGCCCCCTTGCCCCCACCCACGCACTCCTTTAACCAGCTTTGCAGAACGACTCAAGTTTCTGCCTTCTATCCTTTTGGGTTCTTAGTGACCCTCTTGGCATCACATGTCAAGGAAACCATGGAAGGGGCCTCTGAGATGGGATCCCTTACTCACCCCTTGGCTAGGGATGGAAGAGCTGCCTGTGAAAAGAATGGGAGATTCTGCTGGGTCCAACTCAAGGCTGCCCGTTCAAGGTAGTGCAGTGTGATGTACTAGTTAGAGTGTCAGATCAGAACCTGAGAAAAGACCCAGGTTCATTTCCCTGCTTAGGCATGAAGCTCACCAGGCGACTCTGGGCTGGTCAATGTCTCTCAGCCTAACCTACCTCATAGGGTTGTTGTGGGGATTAAATGAGGAGGGGGAGAATATGTACACCACGTTGAGCAAGGAACTGTTGTGTTGTTGTTGTTGCTGCTGCTGCTGTTATATTGATGATGCATTACAGTGTTCTGTCTCTATTTTCAGTGCCAACTCCAGGTTTTGGACAAAGTACCCTTTATGTGATTGTAAAAAGAGTCTACTACAGTGGGTCAAACTGACTGAAAAAGTCCAGCCAGGCAGATCCCCATAATTGGCTGGTGGCTCTTAATTTGCTGTCCTCGGTAGCATAGAGTGGGGTGGGAGACACAGTGGCGGTTGCCCTGGGTGCAAAATTTCAGCACCTGGTGCTGCCTTAATACAACCTCAGGTTGAAGTTGCTTCAGGTTGAGTGCTTTCCGGTTGCGCTCCGCAGCGACCTGGAAGTAACAGAACGCGTTACTTCCGGGTTTTGCTGCTCGCGCATGCGCAGACGGTCAAAATGATGTCACGCACATGCGTGGAAGCGGCAAATCGTGCCCCTCGCACGCACAGATGCGCAGTCGTGGGTTGCGTTCGCTTCAGGGTGCGAACGGGGCTCCGGAACGGACCCCATTCACATCCTGAGGTACTACTGTGCAGCTTCACACTTCCATCGCTGGGCTCCATTAAAAATGGCTTCTCCATGCGAACCAGAAAGTGACCTCTCCAGACAGCGGAATAACTCTTCTTTTCATATCTCTGCAAGCTGCAATCTCCTGGATGACGTGGGTCCTGTTAGGCAGTTGAATGTGCCTGTCTACTCCACCCATTTCTCTCCCACCCACCCGCCCCGCTGTGCAGCCCCAGGTGCTGGCAACCCACGCTACACCACTGGCTGTCCTTATCAATGGTTGGTAAAGAAATGAATAGGGTGCCCCTTTCCCTCCATGACCTGGACCTGTGGGAGCAACAAACTACAAAACCAAAGCAAACAAAAAACAGGCTGACAATTTTTGAAGGACCTGGAAGAAGGAGTTTGAGGACTGCGTTTGGACTCTGAATATACTAACAAAACCTTGTGGTTCCTTCTGTTTCCCCAGAACAGCATTCTATTGCCTTGGAATAACCAGCACTGTTGGAAGTACAACTCCCATCATTCCCAGCCATCTTAGCCAATGGTCAGGGGTGGTGGGAGTTGTAGTCCAAAAACATCCAGAGGCCTATCGAAGAACACTGCATAGAAAACCTGGTGAGGGTGCAGTAAACGTTGGGTGTCTATTGGAGCGGCTTAATGCCGCACCTTCCCCTGTGTCCAACCTGTATATTTATAAATAAACCTAAATGTTACAGAATGCTAGGAAGCTTCCAGTAATCTCCTTCCAAGGGAAATAAAACTTGAGCAAGCACGGCATTGCTGAAATTTCTCATCTCTTGTAGAATTGGGGGTTGCAGCCACTGGGGTCATCCAAAGAGGTCTTCTTGGTGGTTCCTGGGAAGACACCATATAGCACAATGGTGCCTACATTATGGGACGCAGTCCCTTTGCACATGCAACATGCATCTCTGATTTCTGATGCATGTTCGCTATTTCCTCAACGCTTATTTTTCAATGTTACCTGGTGTCTTATTTCTGCCAGTCGATACAGAGTTGAATTTTACCTGCATTGTTTTACTGATTGTGTGTGTGTGTGTGTGTGTGTATATAGTTGTGCACCACTTTGAAAATTTGGTATTTGAGGTTTGTAAATTTTTGCAAATGCAATACTGAATAAATACGTGAAAGGGTGTGAGTGATCACCCAAATCCTCTCCCACCTTTTCCTCCTCTATTGCTCTCCAACTTCGGGAATTTATGTCTTCTGGTGAGTGAAAGTAGCGGAGCTCGACAAGATCTTACCTCCTGCCTTCTTGTTGCACCTGAAAGCCATTTAGCAGAGCTCTAAATAATGATAATAAAGATAATGACACTACATGAACTAACCGGGGCCTGCTAGAGACATTAAACGGGCGAGTGATCGGTCTCCCTGCCGTAAGCCTTTGGCAGCTTGTCTCAGCCTCACATTGTTTAATCTGCGCTCCCCCCCCCCCCCGTGCCTGGCTTGCGAGAAAGAATCTATTATGCAGTACCAGACTCTCAGCGCCGTCTTTACTGGCAAGGAGCAGGCGGTGGGACGGCTCTTCCATCGCAAGACGTCAATTTCAAAGGCAGTGGAGCTTCATTCCACTCAAGAAGAATGGTGGAGATTATTTGTCTTGGCTGCGAGCCCCTGATGAGCTCAACCTAAAAAACCCACATTGAAAATGCTTCTGGATTTGGAGCAGAGACGCATTCTCAGAATCCAGATGCTTTGGGTCAGACCAGGCATGTCCAAAGTCCGGCCCAGGGGCCACTTAGGCAACTTTCAAACGGCCCCCAGTGCCTGCCCACCAAAGCCATTTTCTTTTTGGTAGCTCATCATGAGCTCTCCCCTCTGTGTGGGGTGTGTGGCTAGCACCGAACCATTAGGGAGTCCCGGCTGCATCACTCCTTGGGTCAACCAATCTGGTCGGCCAGGGGGCGTTGCTAAATAAATAAATAAATAAATACTACAGTACACATTTGGGACGTTGATGCTGCAGTGATGCCGGTGGCAGAGGGGCTGCTGCCGCTGCCTTGACCCAGTGCCGTATTTATGTATAGGATAAGTAGGCTGAAGCCTAGGGCCTCTAAATCTAGGGGGCCTCGCCAGTCCCCAACGGGCAGTCTCCCCTCTCCCAAAATTGCAAACCCAAGACTTCATGCGAGGGCAGGGCAACTTGGGCCTCTAAATCTAGGGGGCCTCGCCAGCCTGCCTGCTCTCTAGTTCTGCAGTCTCCCCTCTTCCAAAATTGTAAACCCAAGACTTCATGCAATGGCAAGGCAACTCAGGCCTAGCAACTATGAGACTCAGGGCTAGCCAGTGGGTCCCAAACTGAAGCAGTGGGGTGCAATTAGAATTTTTTTTTTTTTTTTTGGTAGGGCCCCAGTTCACAGCCAAAGTTTGCAAAATCTTATAGATATAAACAAAATCCATCTAGATTGCTGTAGTGTACGGGGCCCCATTTGGCCAAACTGCTCCAATTGCCTTAAGGTTGACCCTGATGAGACTGTGCAGGGGTTGGACTGACAAGCCCTGCACCTTTTAGGTCCCTGGTGTCACTATTCAGAGTACAGGACTTGTTACGGAAATAAGGAGGGGCACTTATTGGAAATCAGTTTTGTCATCTCTTCCCCACCAGACCCCAAGACAATGAGCCCAGCCACCTTTTATTCACAGTCGCATAAGCATTACACTACAGCATGGCCAAAAACCTCTATGTTCAACCGCTGAAATATATACCCATATGTAGCAATGGAGATTCATGTTACTGCTTTATGAATGAACACTGTGTTTTATGAATGGACTCTGTATTTTGTGAATTACCTAAGAGCCACCAATAGGGAGCTCTAGAATCTTACAGCTAACCCATTGGGTACTAGCAAACAGTGACTCCTATTGCTGAAAGCAGGTAACCAGCAGGGAATGCTTCAGCTCAGCCTTTGCACTGTTGGCTGAACACCCCCTGCTGTGCAGACAATGGAGAAAGCTCATAAATTGTATCCCTTCTGGCATGCTGGCCAACTCTATTACACTGGTGTAAGCCTTGGTGCACCAGAAGCCCAGAATAGCAGCAAATAAAATCCGCTCGTACGTCAGTGACTGATAAGGCTTGTCAACCAGTTCTTCCAAAGTCTTCCTAAATACAGGCCAAAAGAGAGCAGGTCTGGGAAGAGTGAGGCATACAATGGGCACCACCAATGAAAAGGCCCTGCTCCGTGTAGCTCCTGCCTGTCATTTGATAGGGTGCCTACTTCCGCTCCTTCTTGACATGGAATGCTCTCTATTGGAGTCTCCATGTCCAGTACAAAGATTATAAGAAGGGAGAGCAGGGACCTTTAAGTTCACAACAGCTGCTAATCAAGCAAGCAAGCAAGCAAGCACACAGGTCACCTTTGTCACAGTCAGGAGGCCTATGCCCTGGCCAGGTCTACACCCAATCTTGTTTTTGTACAATCTTGTTTGTCCTCAGTAACCAAAATTATATTATCAGCATATAGAAGCAGAAAAGATGTTTTCCTTCATTTGCAAGGAATCATACAAAACAAAGTGGCACTAATTAAGAAAAGTTCCAGGGTGGCAACAGAAAGCAAACTAAAAATGCTTTTGCAGCTCATCAAAATTACCCAACAATATCAAGTTATAGGAAAACAGGTAGAAATACTGTTTGTAATGAAGTGAGAGCATTAGTTTACTTGCTCGAATTAACAAATAAGAAAGTTTTGAGAATTTAAAGTAGATTACTTAATTGAGAAGGGGATTGTAACAAAAACACTGGGGCCTAATTTGAATAGTAGAGTGCCTGGTATCTGGTGGGCAAACAAAAGCACTCGTCAGGATATCTATGAGATTCAGGTGAGGGTCAGATGCCTTGTCAATCCCAGCAGGTATATAACCGGATGGCCCGGCCTGCCCAGCTATGAGATTCAGGTGAGGGTCAGATGCCTTGTCAATCCCAACAGATATATAAGAGGACGACTCAGCCTGCCCAGGCCTCCAGCCTGCCCATCTCAATTGAGATGAATACATTGTAAAATCTCAGTTAATGTCAGTTGGTCTAAATCAGGTATAAATATATTTGGACACAACAATATATTTTGGACACAACAAGTATACCTGGTGTTATGTTCCTGTTCATATGTTGTGAACTTAAAAATTGACATACAACCTTTATTACTGTGTAATGTACTTTACAATGTTCCTAACATATATTTCAGCTTTCTAGATTTATTTTTCAGCTGGCCTTCAGATATGAGAAGCAGAGTGATTTAACACCTGAATAGATTTGTCATCCATGTGACAAAATGAAAAGTATGCCATTTGCAATAAACTTTGCATAAAATCTTCGCATAAAATTTGCATTTAATTTTAATGATTCTAAGAATGTCAGGCAAAATGGTCGGGCCTCACACATGTTCATGTGGTCATGCCTCAGCTCTCATGCTGTCTGTAGCTGCTGCTGCTGCTGTATGTTGTAGTCTCCATCACCTGGGGCAACAGGTTGACAAAGGCTGCTGTAGAGTCTCAGGAGTTGAAGGAGCCGACTTCAGGAAAGAAGATGCCAGTAATAATGGAGAGCCTGTTTCTTTGAAGTTTGACCACAGTCACTCTTCTCTTCTGTCCCCTCAACACCTAAGTGTAAATGTAAGTTAAACCGGACAATTTCTGTGGGGAACAATCCTAAAAAAAGCTCAATAACTTTGGACGGCCCTCATGCATGTTCACTTCATCAAATCTGGCCCTATTTGAAAAATGTTTGGACACCACTGGGTCAGACACATTTCCCTCCAGCATCCTCAAAACGACCTCTTGTGGAAGATGCTGGTATTTCCCTTGATTGGCCGTGTGTGTTGCCTGAAGTTCTCTCACTCTCCTGCCGTGAATGGAGTGAATGGAACGGTTCTGTTAAAAATCTTTAAAAGGCGAGGGGTGGCTCTGTCGCAGGAGGGATTCAAGCGCTTACAGGCATTTTCAGCTGATGAAGTTGAAGTGGCTTCTTATTCATTGATCTTAGAGTGGAGGTGGCTTGGGGGTCTTGAAGCACAAACCCCTGACCCCAACATGGCTTCTAGAAGACTATTTGGGGAGTGTTTGTAGAGATGGATATGCAAATGAATTCCCTCCCAGCCGCCTTGTCTGTTTGCTTTGGTTACATTTCCCCCCTTCAATCTATCTCTCATTGTGAGCTTGGCTCTGCAAAGAAGACTCTGCAATGGACTCAGCCAGGACCGGGACACCCGTCTCTCTGGTAAATCATCTCATTTGGTGCCCATCCCTCCAAGGCCAGAGTTAACACAAGGTGCCAAAACACAGACAAGAGATGTCCATTCAGAAAGACATCTCCCTCCTCCTCTGCTATGACTAATCTTCAACAAATAGGCAGGAAGTATTACAAAATAATAATAAAAATAATCATCATCATCAGTGTCCAGGCAGAGAAGTTACTGCAGCGATGCTGTTCTGTCTCCTGCATGTGGTGTGAATGATGGGATTAACAATTACGTTGTTGCTCCGTGTCTAGTTTCTTTTTAAGCCATGATTTTATTGCTAAGCAGAATATGTGCATCACATGCATTTATGAGGCATTCCATTGTCTCTCTTGCTCCTAATTCTTAAAAAAAGAAATTATTTAAAAAGCAAAACCGAAAAGGCAAAGCAGTATATTTCTCCCTTTCTTTGTAACACATTTTTTTAAAAGCAAGGGGGCAACTGTTTTGAGAGAAATGACTTTCTGACTTTTCTGAATAATGCCATTTCAGCTGTCTTCAACTTGTGCCCTCCCAATGTTTTCATGGGCAATGCCTGCTGAGGCTGATGGGAGTTGTAGTCTACAACATCTGGAGGGCAACAGGTTGAAGACGTTTGATCCATTATGTTTCTGTAAATCTATGTTGGAGGCACTGCTTTTATCCATATATGCCTATGCAAGTTGACTGGCACATTTTAGGAGTGGCTTTTCTAGCTCCCAAATTAGATGATTATGGTCACAAAAAAAACTTTTTTTAGGTTTAAACTATACAAACACACAGCTTCAGGAGAGGAAAAGCCAGGCTCACAAGGATGACGGCAGCTCTCCAGATTTTGACTCAGGAGGAAGGAATGATGGTCACCAACTCGGATGGCTTTGAAAGAGAATTAAACAAATTCATGAAGAAGAAGGCTATCAGTAGCTACTAGTTTTGATGCCTGTGTTCTACCTTAATTGTCAGAGGCAGTAATGATTCTGAATACCAATTGTTGGGGATCACAAGTGTGTAGAGCGCTGTTGTGTTCAGGATCTGCTTTCAGGATTCCCACTGGTTGGTCACTGTGAGAACAGGGTACTGGATTAGGTGAGCCGTTGGCCTGATCCAGCAGGATCCTCTGGAGGCAGTTGGAGGATGGATGGCGGCTAACAGATTGAGGTTGAATCCTGACAAGACAGAAGTACTGTTTCTGGGGGACAGGAGACGGGTGGGTGTGGAGGACTCCCTGGTCCTGAATGGGGTAACTGTGCCCCTGAAGGACCAGGTGTGCAGCCTGGGAGTCATTCTGGACTCACAGCTGTCCATGGAGGTGCAAGTCAATTCTGTGTCCAGGGCAGCTGTTTATCAGCTCCATCTGGTACGCAGGCTGAGACCCTACCTGCCCGCAAACTGTCTCGCCAAAGTGGTGCATGCTCTGGTTATCTCTCACTTGGACTACTGCAATGCGCTCTATGTGGGGCTACCTTTGAAGGTGACCTGGAAACTACAACTAATCCAGAATGCGGCAGCTAGACTGGTGACTGTGAGCAGCCGCCGAGACCACATAACACTGGTCTTGAAAGAACTACACTGGCTCCCAGTATGTTTCCGAGCACAATTCAAAGTGTTGGTGCTGACCTTTAAAGCCCTAAATGGCCTCGGTCCAGTATACCTGAAGGAGCGTCTCCACCTCCATTGTTCAGTCCGGACACTGAGGTCCAGTGCTGAGGGCCTTCTGGCGGTTCCCTTGCTACGAGAAGCCAAGTTACAGGGAACCAGGCAGAGGGCCTTCTCGGTAGTGGCACCCGCCCTGTGGAACACCCTCCCACCAGATGTCAAAGAGAAAAATAACTACCAAACTTTTAGAAGACATCTGAAGGCAGCCCTGTTTAGGGAAGCTTTTAATGTTTAATAGTTTATTGTATTTTAGTGTTTTGTTGGAAGCCACCCAGAGTGGCTGGGGAAGCCCAGCCAGATGGGCGGGGTATAAATAATATAATATAAATAACATACAATATATAATAATAATTAAGATGATGATGATGTTCTTAAGACTTTTCCCTTGGGCTATGGGTCAATGCCTTCATGCACTGAGAGATTCCAAAACTCAATGCTGAACAGAGCACTTCCAATGCACAACTCATGCTCACACCAGCCTCTTTTCTCCACCAGCTCATATTGTATACAGCAGTTGCAACATCTGGTGATCTGGTTAGTTGGAGGGGGGGGGAGAGAATAACATTTTCCTAATTTATAAAATGTTGTGGTTGGAGCATTCCAAAAAGGCCATCTCCCCACACCATGGGAAGGTGTCTCGACAGGCTGCTGCAAATGGGAAACAACTGTGTGTATTTAGCCTCCTAAAAATAGATAATCTGGAAAGGCCCCTCACTGGCTTTCTCCCCCTATAAGAGCCAGTCTGGAGTCACATGAATAGAACACTTTTGGCAGGGTGTCTTGCTTTGGTGGGTCCTTTCCTGGCCAATGTGCTTGCCAGATGCTCAGGGCAAATTCAAAGGAAGATCTCCTCTCATCTAAGAGAAATGGGAGCAGATCCAGGCCACTTCTGCCCTCCAGTTGCCCACCTGGTCCTACCAATCATTTCTCTCTATTTCCCGCACCCCTTCTTTCTAGAAAAACAAGCCATTTATTGATCTACCGGTTTTTAAAAGGAAACAGGACATTCTATCCTTGCTCTTCCTGCTTTCAAGCGCCTTGCCATATTTTATCTTTATTAATCTTTCAGGCAGATGATAAATCATTAAAGTGTGTGTGTGTGTGTGTGTGTGTGTGTGCGTGTGTGTGTGTGTGTGTCCCATTAAAGGGTGGTGCAATCTTTCTGGCAGAGTCCTGTGAACACTCAGCTATCAAACATTGTCCCTGAGATGACACTACTGCCCTGCCCAGGATATCAAAAGTGTGCTTCTTTCCCTTCCAAAGCTGGATTGGTTTTTCTTTTTCTGAGTAGCTGGTGATAATTACTGCTTCGCAAGATATGGTGAATGGCTTGTGGAGCAGGGGGCTTTTATATAAGGCTCAAGCTAAAGCTGGTTGTTGCTGGAACAGCACCAGAGTGTTGTTCTCTTACAGGATTCAGCCTGAGCCTTGCAGAAGTCCTGCCTTCTAATGAGGTCAGTACAAACAGCTTGTGTGGGTGCCTTCAGGCAGATCCACACCATATGTGTAACACCCAACACACATTAAAAAACACCTGACATGCCCCCAAAGAATCCTTGGAAATGTAGTTTCCCCCTCCCCAAGATTCAAGCATCCTTAATGAACTACAGTTCCCAGGATTTCCTTGGGGGAAATCATGTGCTTGAAATGTGCTTTGGGTGGACTTTGAATGTATGGCATGCACCTGCCCTTTCTGTATTAAACACAAGAAAGCCACTGTGGCGTAGTGGTTAGTGTGTTGGACTAGGATCTGGGAGACCAGGGTTTGAATCCTCACTCAGCCGTGAAGCTCACCGGGTGACTTTGGGCCATTCGCTGCCTCTCTCAGCCTAACCTACTTTGCAGGGTTGCTGTGGGGATTACAGTGGTACCTCAGGTTAAGTACTTAATTCGTTCCGGAGGTCTGTTCTTAACCTGAAACTGTTCTTAACCTGAAGCACCATTTTAGCTAATGGGGCCTCCTGCTGCCACATGCTAGAGCATGATTTCTGTTCTCATCCTGAAGCAAAGTTCTTAACTCGAGGTACTATTTCTGGGTTAGCGGAGTCTGTAACCTGAAGCGTCTGTAACCCGAGGTACCACTGTAATTGAAGATGGGGAGAACCATGTGCACCACCTCGAGCTCCTTGGAGGAAAAGGTAGGATAGAAATGAAATAAATATATGGTATATCCCAGGATAGGCCCTCAAGTTCTCCTGCCTTGGCCTAGACAATGCTCTTTCTACCAGCTGAGACTGAATGGCTGGCAAAGAATCTACTTTTGCATTGTGTGAGGAATAGCTTCCTTTTGTGTAGTCTCATTTTTCTGCCAATCATTCAGGACAGGCAAAAGGCAGTCCTTCTTCACACACCACATGGTTAAACAATGGAACTCACTCCCCCAGAAGGCAGCGATGGCCACCAACTTGGATGCTTTTAAAAGAGGATGGGGCAAATTTATGGATGAGGGAGCTATTGATAGCTACTAGCCACAATGGCTATGCTCTGCCTCCATGACTGAAGGCAGCAATGATTCTGAGTTCCAGAACCACAGGAGAGGAAAGTGCTCTTGTGTTCGAATCCTGCTTGCTAGTTTCCCACAAGCATCTGGTTGGCTGCTGTGAAAACAGGATGCTGGACTTGGTTGGCTCCTTTGACCTAGTCCAGCTGCGTGTCTGCATCCTCTATCTTTAGTTCAACAGGACAAATGTCCCAGTTACAGATTAAAATAATGATAGGGCCGGCTCAAGACCTTTCACTGCCTGAAGCAAAGCCCAAATATACTCAGCCCTCTATACTAGGGTAGGGTTACCGGACGTCCCCGTTTCCCGGGGACAGTCCCTGGATTTACAAATCCGTCCCCGGAGAAATTCCGTCCCCGGAATGTCCCTGGATTTCATTAAATGTCCCCAGGAAATGTGGCAGTGTCAGCGTCAGCCTCAGCAACCTGGAGCCAGGTTTAATTGAAAAAAGAGGTGCACCGGTTGATGAGGGCCACAGCTTGGCTCGGGAGAACTTCTGGAGCGGTAAGTTGCTGGGTCCACCAGCATCACCCTTCGCCTCCCACCGCCTCTGCCACCTGGTTCCTTCCGCAGGCCGCCCTCAAGAGGAAGGGCAGCCCTGGAAAGGAGCCCAGAGCCGCAGGACTGAGGGGGTCGGAGGAGGCACCGCCGCTACAACTGTTTGTACTGCTATGGGCGGCAGGCAGGGCTTTCCCCTTCCCTCCTTTCGGACCTGTAACGTCAGGACCAGGGTTTGGCGGGTCTGTGGACCACAGGTTGGGCCTGGTAGCCTCCCACCTGCCTCGCTCCCACTTTTCCCTCCAGTGGAAACGTGACCGGCGGGGAGGGGTGCCCTTCTTAGTGCCTCTTTCCCGGTAGCTGCGAGATGGCGATGTCCCCGGTCTCCCGCCTCCTCCTGGCTGCTGCTGCTGCCCATATAGTTTCCCAGTCCATGAGAAGGATGCTAGCCAGTGGCGGCAAGGTAAGTTGCTTCTTCTCGGCCACATGTGCTCCTCCTGTAGCTCCTCCTGGTCCTGTGCATGCTTTCTACTTGGAAGCAAGTCCCACTTCACTGAATGGGGTGCCTGCACCGGTGTAGGATGTGCTGGGAGGGAGAGAGAGAAGAATCACATTTCTGGTTCTCTGCACGTTTTTCTGTAAGTCGTTTTGGCACACACGTTTCCAAGAAGCACTCGGTGATTCTGTACAATTTGGGGTGCTATCCTGGTCCTTTGCCATCCTAAAAATGTTTTGCAAGGAAGGGCCAGTGAAATGTGGTTTGCTGCATTACTCTTTAACAAACCTAGACAGCATCTTAAAAAGTAGAGACATCACCTTGCCAACAAAGGTCCGTATAGTTAAAGCTATGGTTTTCCCAGTAGTGATGTATGGAAGTGAGAGCTGGACCATAAAGAAGGCTAATCGCCGAAGAATTGATGCTTTTGAATTATGGTGCTGGAGGAGACTAAAGAGAGTCCCATGGACTACAAGAAGATCAAACCTCTCCATTCTTAAGGAAATCAGCCCTGAGTGCTCACTGGAAGGACAGATCCTGAAGCTGAGGCTCCAATACTTTGGTCACCTCATGAGAAGAGAAGACTCCCTGGAAAAGACCCTGATGTTGGGAAAGATGGAGGGCACAAGGAGAAGGGGACGACAGAGGACGAGATGGTTGGACAGTGTTCTCGAAGCTACCAGCATGAGTTTGACCAGACTGCGGGAGGCAGTGGAAGACAGAAGTGCCTGGCATGCTCTGGGGTCACGAAGAGTCGGACACGACTAAACGACTGAACAACAACAGTAGCAATGACTCCAAATTGTCATATTGTAGATAGTTTAGTGTACTTAATTGAAGCAGGCTATATTTCCATGGGCTCAAGATCATGGAATCATAGAATTGTATGACTGGACAAACTGATCTATGTAAAATAAGGAAGATATGTCTTTGATGTATAGAATAGATGTAATTATGGATAATAAAGCATGAAATTCAATAAAAATGTGTCCCCGGATTTATTGAAAAAAATCTGGTAACCATAGCCAACCCACTTTCCGCCTCAGTTCCAGCCCCCATCTATATCCCGATATTGGTACCACCTGAACCAGGTATTTTCATTCTGCTGCACAGCACCACGGACCCAGATCACAGAGAACCAAATCGCCACCCAAGGTCATGTGCATTGTTTACCACTAGAGGGCAGCCTTGCCCGCCTGACTATTCCCAAGTACCGCATGGTTGTTTACTTAACATCGGGCTGGAGAGCGGAGGAGTTTTGTGCGATGTGTACCTGGCAGAGCTGGCGAAACCTCGCACAGCCCACACTCCGTCTCAAAACCTAATGAATCTTATTGGCAGGAGCAGGTTCCATATTGATTAAAGAATGCACTACTTCGGGCATTTAAAAACAAGACGTTTTTGTATTTTCTTGTTACAAAATTGCACATGACATGACCAACAATATATAGGTCACTGGAAGGAGTGAAGTACTACAGATATTATTTTGCAGTACATAGCAATGGTAGGTCATTACAGCAAACTAGCAAAGTGAGCTCTTCCATAAATCAACTTGGGAAACACAGAGGAATAGAAGTGCTCTAATGAGTGGTGCAATTGGAGCAATTTGGCCAAATTGGGCCCCGTGTGCCGCTCCTAAGCCCCCCCCCCCCCGCACCAGGGCAATCTAGATGGATTTTATTTATATCTATAAGATCTTGCAAACTTTGGCTGTGAACTAGGACCCTACCAAAATAAATAAATAAAATAAATTCAAGTTGCACCCCCACTGCTTCAATTTGGAGCCCACTGGCTAACCCTGAGTCTCATAGTTGCTGGTCCTGAGTTGCCCTGCCCTTGCATGAAGTCTTGGGTTTACAATTTTGGTGTGGCACTGGGGAGAGGGCAGGCTGGTCAGACCCCTATACTTAGAGGCCCAAGTTGCCCTGCCCTCACATGGTCTTGTGTTTGCAATTTTGGGAGAGGGGAGACTGCCTGCTGGGGAGCAGGTGGGCTAGCGAGGCCCCCTAGATTTAGAGGCCCTAGGCTTCAGCCTACTTATCCTATACATAAACCCAGGACTGGGTCAAGGCGGCGGCGGTGACCCCTCAGCCACCGGCATCACTGCAGCATCAATGTCCCAAACGTGTGCTGTAGTATTTATTTATTTATTTATTTAGCCACACACACACACACCCAGCCAACCAGATTGGTCGACCCAAGGAGTGACACAGCCGGGGACTCCCTTATGGTGCAGGGCTAGGCCCCCCCCCCCCTGCAGAAGGGAGAGCTCCTGAGAAGCCCCCAAAAAGGAAATGGCTTTCAAAATTCCCTGGGGGGCCATTTGAAACCTGCAAGGGGGCCACATGTCTTAATTATTGGTCCATGTCTGAAGTTTACAAATTAGAGAAGGCAAATCCTAGGGTTATAGGGATTGTCTGAGCTGTAATCTCAAGTATCTCTTTTAAAAACTCCCTTCCACAGTAGTTCTATTTGTGGACATTCCCACCACAGACATTGGCTGGTACCTAGAATCTGGTATCCTCTCCAACATCATGAAGAGCTGTTGGGCTTTATAGAAGATAGGAGCCTCAGTGTTAAATACCACCCACCCACATTTTTTTAGTGAACAATTCCTAGCTGTTGCTGACAAAGATTTGTATGGTAGTTTTGTGCATAAATTGCATAAATTGTCCCATTTATCGTTTTCAATGTTTATATCCCATCAACTTTTTAGATTTTGTCAGGGCAAAACTGGTTCTTAAAAGGGGTTTGTATAAAAGGGAAATTAATCCCTTAGTCAATATACCATCTCTTATTGCTATCTTTTCATATTCTGTTAGTTTACATTGTAGCTTCATTTTTAATCTGTGTATTTGTAAGAAATGATCTCAACTGACAGCCATGAAAACTGATTATTTTCTAAATGTATTTGCATATTTGCTGCAGAATAGATTAGATTAGAATAGAATAGAATCATAGAGATGGAAGAGACTCCGAGGGTCACCTAGGAGTCTCTTCCAGCTCTATGGTTCTCTTCTATTCTATTTGTAAGAGAATGTCCTTTCCTATACAGTGGTGCCTCGCAAGACGAAATTAATTTGTTCCGCGAGTTTTGTCGTCTTGCAATTTTTTTCGTCTTGCGAAGCACGGTGTCGGAAAAGTTTTGGAAAAGCTTCAAAAATCTCCAAAGTCTTCAAAAACCTCAAAAAAGGCTACCACACCGCGTGCTATGAGTTGCTCCTCGAAGTCGCAACTGTATTAACGGTTTTAAGAAAAAAGGAAACAAACTTGCAAGACGTTTCCGTCTTGCGAAGCAAGCCCATAGGGAAAATTGTCTTGCGAAGCAACTCAAAAAACCAAAAACCCTTTCGTCTAGCAAGTTTTCCATCTTGTGAGGCATTCGTCTTGCGAGGTACCACTGTACTAATCTTTCAAGTAATCTAAATGGTGTTCTTTCCATACCTTCACATTACATAATCTGTTTTTTAAAACAAAGAATGGTGTTATATCAGAATTATAGGTACTTATAGGCATTTACTGGCATAAGATGGGTCTCAGCCCTAGGGGCAGAACATATAATCATAGAATTGTAGAGTTGAGAGCGACCCCAAGGGTCATCTAGTCCAACCCTTGGCAATGGAGGGATCACAGCTAAAGAATCCCTGGCAGATGGCCATCCAACCTCAGTTTAAGAAACTCCAATGAAAGTGAGTCCACCACTTTCTGAAGTTGTTCAGATTACATTTTTTAAGGCTTTAGGAAATTCACAGAGGATGGGCCCCTCAATGGCTATTGGTCATGAGATGTAAATGGAACCTCTCTGTTCAGATGCCGTCTACCTCTGCTTGGAGCCAAGAGTAAGAGGAGGCTGCTGCTGTCATGCTGTCCTCATGAGTTCACCAATGGCATTTGCCTGATCTCCTTTGGAAACAGAAGGAGAATGATGGACATTCAGTGGTTTGGATGGAGTGGGCCTCCAAGGTCTGGGACAGTTCTGCTCAGTTCATTTCTCTCCTTCCCCCTTTCATGTGCAAAGAACATGCTCAGGAATCCAGATGTTGTGCCAGGCACCAGATTCTCGGCAGTTTGCACAGGTCAAAGCAGAGAAAGCAGAACTATCTCCACCCTTCCTCGAGAGATAAGAGTGTCAGAACTCACTCCTGCTGATGGTCTCCAGGATGGCAATGGAGAAGTGGCTAATAATAATAATAATAATAATAATAATAATATATTTATATCCCACCCATCTGGCTGGGTTTTCCCAGCCACTCTGGGTGGCTTCCAACAGAATATTAAAATACAATAGTCTGTTAAACATTAAAAGCTTCCCTAAACAGGGCTGCCTTCAGATGTCTTCTAAAAGTCTGGTACCCTTTTCTCCCTGCAACGCACAATGCTGGAGTGAGTTTCCTTGTCAGTGGAAGGTCAGTGGTTCGAATCCCCATGACGGGGTGAGCTCCAGTTGCTCAGTCCCTGCTCCTGCCAACCTAGCAGTTTGAAAGCACGTCAAAGTGCAAGTAGATAAATAGGTACCGCTCCAGCGGGAAGGTAAACGGCATTTCTGTGCGCTCCTCTGGTTTGCCAGAAGCGGCTTAGTCATGCTGGCCACATGACCCGGAAGCTGTACGCCGGCTCCCTCAGCCAATAAAGTGAGATGAGCACCGCAACCCCAGAGTTGGTCACGACTGGACCTAATTGTCAGGGGGTCCCTTTACCTTTACCTTTTTCCTTGCGCAGGGCGAGCGAGAAGCAGAGAGCGCCATCCCTTCCCATCTCCTGATCTGCTGTAGCTTTAAACACAAACCCCACACTCTCTCTCTCTCTCTTCCCCAAAGTGCACAGGCGTCCACACACCCACACGCCCCTTTGGAGACCCATCTCGGCTGTGTTTGTTCACCACATTCAGTTCATACTTGGCACGAGTAGAAAGGGCTCCAGAGCTTTCCTTTCAGCTCCCAAACCAAACAGGGATGAGATCTCATTTAATCCAAAGCAGATGAGGGTGTTAATAGCCAGGGTTGTGGGAGCTGTTAAGATAAAGGCAATGGGTTCTTTCTAACAGGGTTTTATTTTTGAGTGGGGAAACATCCTGCCTTGAGCAAAATTAGAACAGCTCCATGGATGTGGGGTGTGGGGCAGACAGGGGTGTGCGCGATGCATCTGCTTTGATTTGGGAGGCAGCTGGGAGGCAGAGTGAACGAGACTGCCACAATATTCTCCTTTGGGGAAGATGGAGCCTAGAAGGGGGCTGGAAGTCAGCAAGAGACCCCAGGGTGAGGTCAAAGTCAGGATGGGAGAATCTGCCAATTTCAGTTTCTCTCACTTTCTCGTTTTTCCACTCTTAAGTTCAGTTCTTCTGTTTTCTGGACCAGTTTGCGATTATTATTATTATTTTTTAAAGGCCTCATTAAAATTCATCAAATTTCTCCTGCAGCACATGATTTATACAGTGGTACCAGGTTAAGTACTTAATTCGTTCCGGAGGTCCATTCTTAACCTGAAACTGTTCTTAACCTGAAGCAGCACTTTAGCTAATGGGGCCTCCTGCTGCCACTGCGCCACCGGAGCACAATTTCTGTTCTCATCCTGAAGCAAAGTTCTTAACCTGAAGCACTATTTCTGGGTTAGCGGAGTCTGTAACCTGAAGCTTATGTAACATGAGGTACCACTGTATATGCAATTTTGCCTAATATGCACATTTTTGCAAAGGATTTCCCCCTAATACTATGCATGTTTGTATTTTGTGTTTGCTAATACCGTCATACCTTGGTTCCCAAACAGCTTAGTTGCCGAACAAATCGGCTCCCGAATATCGCAAACCCAGAATAAATGTTCCAGTTTGCAGACGTTTTTCTGAAGCCAAACATCTGACACGGCTTCCATGGCTTCCGACTGAGTGCAGGATGCTCCTGCAGCCAATCTGAAGCCGCAGCTTGGTTTTTGAATGGTTTTGGGAGTTGAACTGACTCCCGGAATGGATTAAGTTCGAGAACCAAGGTACCACTGTAGATGTGTTTATATGCGTGCTGTACCTTCCTTGGCTCTGTGCCCCACTGGGTAATTAGGCTTAACCCCCCCCTCCAAAAAGAAAGAAAAAAGCTCCCATAGCCTAGTGGGCAGCATTTTTTTTTGGGGGGGGTGGCAGCTAGGAATGGAAATTGGGCTTAGGGAAATGTCCCCTTCATGCAGGAACAGAGATAAAGACAGACAGACAGAGAATATGAATACCCCCCACTCACTTTGGCCCTGTCCACATTTTTCTTTAGTCCTGCCCATTAAAAACTCTCACCCCACCTATTCCTGGTATGTGACTCCCTTGAAGAAATAAGGCCAAAAACTATTCTCCATCCCTGCCAATACACACACTTTTTCTTTTCTTTCTAAAAGGAAGCTGGGATTCCTAGAAAGCTGGATTCTGTGCCCAGTCTGCGCTACAAAACTGTGTGAAACTAGAATAATCTTGGGTGCAATCTAGACACATATAAAAAAGTTGTCAAAATGCTTTTTAAAAAAAGTTTTGAAAAATATATTGAATTTGCCACAGCTCACCATCGCCATCTAGTGTCACATTTGTGTAATGCCCTTTACAACACACTTAAAACGTTTTATTTGCAGCTGTATAGTTGAGTCCTTAGATAAAGCTTCCCAGCCAAGAGAGCAATGAATGCTTGCAATGAGGTGCCCAGGGAAGAAAAGAAGACTGGGTGCTTGTTTGCAGAGGATGCAGTTGACATATTGCAGAAGGTAGGACCAAACTGCATCCTTTCACCTTTGTCCTTCCAAGACCCAGCAACCCAGGCTGATGCAAAGCATGTGCAAAGGAGACCTCCGTTGACAGCGTTCTTCCTTGCAGAGAAGACACAGCTCAGCTCTGCTTCCCCAGGAAAAGAGGCCCTGATGCTCCCAAGCCAAGCCAGACAGGCTGTCTCCAAGATCATTGATCATTACGTCCTAATTGCTAGCATCCTCCATCGCTTCATCCTGTGCAGAAGCACTGCTGAGCAACAAGGATCTAGATGGAGAGCCGAAGTTCAAAAGTGCAAAGTGTAGCCCGGTTGGACTTCTGATGGTGGCTGTTCGGAGCAGGGAGAAAGAGGAAGAAAGAGCCACTGGTCTGCAAAGGCAGAGCAGATTTGAATCTCACTATCTTACTGCACATCTCTAAACCCTCTTTGCTGCCAATTGTAACTTAGAAGAACATAAGCAGAGCTTCGTAGATCAGGCCAATGGTCCATCTAGTCCAGCATCCTGTTCCCACAGTGGCCAACCAGATGCCCCAATGGGAAACCCAAAAGCAGGATTTGAGCACAAGAGACCTCTCCCTTCCTGTGGTTTCCAGCAACAGTAATTCAGAAGCATTGCTGCCTCTGATTGTGGAGGCATCATGGCTAGGAGTCATTAACAGCCCTCTGTTGCAGTTCTGGTTTTAGCCTCACTGCTTCTACGCCCTTTGGAATCGTCACTGTCTATGCACCAACTTTTTTGACAGGGCACCTTGATGATCTGTCATTGCTGGCCTCTTGTAATTCTATGTTCTCTGGCTATTTCAGACTGGAGTTATGGTGACTTTTTAATTTGTTGTTATTTTGTTAAATTTATATCCTACCTTTCCTCCAAGGAGCTTGATAGGGTGTACATACTTCTCCCCCCTTATTTTATCCTCAAAACCAGAGGCACCATCTAGGGGGCTGGGGGGGTCAAGCCCCCCCAATTTTCAAAGGGGGCAGGCAACCTCAATATTCCATGGCCTGCCAGGCTCCGCCAGGCCTACCTGCAGTTAGCAGAAGGCTGCACTGGCCCCTGAGGTGCTGGGAGACACTGTGGGGACTGGCATGCCTGGCACAAGGTCACACTGGCCTGTGCAACATCTCCCGATGCAGGGACTAGTAAGGCCTAGTGTAGAGCTTCCCTTTTTATATATATAAATTTTTATTAGTTTTTCAACATATCATTTTCAACAGTAATTAAACATACTTCATATCTTATACCATTTTTTTAAACTTCCATCAATCACATCTGAAAAATTTCCAATCTATTCACTAAATATGCATTTCTTACTCCCACAATTACATTTAACTCATAACTGATATCTCTATTCTTTCTCTACTTTGCAATGTTTCATACATTTCTCCTTACAAAACTTCTTGTAGTCCTACTAGCGTAATTTGTTGATTACAGTTGCTCTTCAAATAGTTCGTATATTTCTTCCAATCTTTTGTGAATCTTGGTCCTGCAGGTTTCGAATCCTTCCTGTCATTTTATCTAATTCTGCGTAGTCCATTAGAGTAGAGCGTTCCATGCTGTGTTGCGACACGTTAGTGTGTCGGCTGCAGTGTGTAGGTGTCATGAGAAAACTCCCCACACTCCTCCTGGGGCTAGAAAGGGGTTAGTTTAACCTCTGGTTTGATAGTAAAACTGAACCACTGTGTTGCAAAAAGATGCGAAACCGAATTACTGCGTCACAAAATTAAGCATGTCTAAAAAGTGTGTCACCAGCGCGAAGTGTTTGGAAAGCTCTGGCTGAGCAGAAGGCTGCCCTGGCCTGCGCAGTGTTGGGAGATGCGTGTGACATCACTCGCCACATGTGTGATGTCACAAGTGCGCGCCAGGCCCCTTCAATCTTATGGGCAACCCAGTCCCTGTGCTCACAATAACAGCCCTGTGAGGTTGGTGAAGCCGAGAGGCAGTGACTGGCCCAAGGTCACACAGTGGGTTTCATGGCCCGGTTCAAGATTTGATCCCTTGCCTCCCAAGTCCCTAGTCCATCATTCTAACCACTATACCACATTGACGGTCTCTCAGTGCAAAGAGGGAGGCGAAGTGCTATTGAGGCTTTCAAGGGCTCTGTGCCTCTAGTGAAGGGCTTCTTGCTTGCAGCTTTATTGCTTCCTGATGAGTATAGGAGCAAGATGAACGAGCAACAGCAGCTCTCCATTGCCTCACAGCTCCATTTTTCTCCCCAGTATTTCATTTTTAAAAAGTTAAATAGTGAAGGGGGACGAGAGGAAATTAAAACCTACACACACAAACACCCAGCAGCAACAGAAACTGACACTGACACTGCGACAAAATCAGCAGAAAAATTAATACCCAAATAAACTGGACTGAATCTTTTACTTTAACATTGGCAGGAGACTTGACTGAGCCATCACTCCTTCTCCCTTTCACTTCCGCCCCCAGGATGATGCCCCCGCATGCTGTACCGGGTCCAGAGGTAAGAATATTGGCCGGTTTGTACTGGGAGTTGTAGCCCAAATCATCTGACGACTGAGGGAGGCTGCCCTAAGTTATGCAAGCATTGAACTTAGCAAACTATAATACGAGATTGCCTCAACATTTATCACCTAGGATTTAAAAGCTGGCCTTCGAATCGCATTCCCAAAGGCTCGTTGGAAAGGCTTCAGCATGGGAATGTCTTGCATTGTTATTTTTTTGCCGTTTTCTTCCTCCCTTTGGCTGTCAGTTTTGTTTCCATCCAGACAGGCATGATACAAGGAGGCAAAAAAAGTCGAGTTCCTTCCCTGCCAGAATCCTGGTATTCCGGGAATCCTGTCCAGCAACCCCGAGCTCATTGGTCGATAACGCCAAGCTGGTTCAAAGGCTCCTGGCAAGCAGAGTGCATTAAGCCACAATGACAGGAAAGGGGCCCTCAGCATCCGCTAGGAAGTCTTAAGTTATTTTGGTGGGAGAGGCAGGCGCAGCCCAGGGAGGGAAGGGTCTATTTCTCCTCTAGTGTGAGCAATAGAAGGCGTGCTCCCACTTGCTTTCTGCAGGGTTCCCAGTTTCTAGGGCAAGTGGGCAACTGGTTGATTTATTCAGAGAGTTGCACACACACATCTCTCTTTGGCCGTTGGGTAATGCAGTGCTGATTTGCTGATTTATTTAATTTCCATCCCAACCTCTTTCTCTAAGGAGCTCAAGGTGCATGTGGTTGTCCCCCTCCCCATTTAATCCCCACACAGCAACAACCCTGTTAGGTAGGTTAGGCTGAGAGAAGCAGAGACTGGCCCAAAGTCTTCCAGTGAGCTTCGTGGCTGGGATAGCTCAGTCAACAGAGCATCAGACTCCTGATCTCAAGGTCATGGGTTTGAGCCCCTTGTGGGAGAACAGGTACCCACATTGCAGGGAATCAATTTTATGATTCAATTCTATGATTCTATGGCCAAGTGGGGCATTTGAGCCCGGGTCTCTCCCAGGTCCTACTCTAACCACTGCACCACAATGGCTCTGTATCCATTAAAGCAAATGGAGCCTTGCCCCACCAACCTCAGCCAAAACCCCACCTGCCTGCCTTCTTACTTATTATTATAATTAAACTCTTTCAACAGCGTTTAGACAAGAAGTGTAAAATAACATCCGAATAAACTAATGTTCTTATCCCAGACTACTAAGGAAGGTGATAAACAATGTACGTGAACCCAAAAGTTTTATAATGTGAGGGGAGTCCTCTGTTTTCTTTTTTAGCCATGTACTAAATAAAACTATTCAGATCACTTACAAAGAGTATTTGTGCTTTAACCCTTGTGCCAATTTTATTTTATTACAGTGGTACCTCAGGTTAAGAACTTAATTCGTTCCAGAGGTCCGTTCTTAACCTGAAACTGTTCTTAACCTGAAGCACCACTTTAGCTAATGGGGCCTCCCGCTGCCGCCGCCGAACCACCGCCACACAATTTCTGTTCTCATCCTGAAGTAAAGTTCTTAACACGAGATACTATTTCTGGGTTAGCGGAGTCTGTAACCTGAAGCGTTTGTAACCGGAAGCATCTGTAACCTGAGGTACCACTGTATTCAGTTTTCCCACAAATGCAATTTTGCCATATTTTTGTTGCACCAATTTGTCAGAGAAGCCCCATCTAAGTTTTTCCAGGATCCCGTCATTATAAGCCTGCCTGCTAGCAGAAGAGAATTTATTTGAGGTTTGAGTTGCAGGTTATTATTTCTGGTGAAAGAGTTTAGGAGCAACAGTTCTGGACATTGCCCTTGTAGAACTCAAGGATGGGGGCAAAACCAGAATTAGTTGGGGTGACCTGCCATTGACTCTGGCGCTACCTACTGTTGCGCTCCTTGCCTTCTGTCCTGTCAATGGACATCAGCTACCACTAACAGATCTTGTAGGTTTTTATCTTGTTTGAAAAACCTGTTTCATTAGAGGGCAGGAGAGGGAGAGGGGCAGAAAAAAATGCATGTGCAGACAGCATAAGAAGGGAAGCTTCCCTCAAATCACTCCAGGTATTTGGCCTCCTTATTGGCAAGCAAAACATTAATTAGAACCGCTGCTGGATCTCTCTTTTCTGCGGTAAAGAAGTGAAAAGAGATTCTGCAAGTTTAATCCTAGCTGCACTGTTTTTCTCTTTTCCGTTTTAACTCGTTTTATGTTAGGTTTTTTTTTGCATTTTTTTTGTTTGCTCGTTTATTTATCTATGCAATTTATATAGTGCTTACCTACAATAGTCTCTAAGCGGCTTACATGATACAATCCAAAAAAAGAAAGAAAAAAGAATCAATTAAAACTATAAAGGTAAAGGGACCCCTGACCATTAGGTCCAGTCGTAACCGACTCTGGGGTTGCGGCGCTCATCTCGCTTTACTAGCCAAGGGGGCCAGCGTACAGCTTCCGGGTCATGTGGCTAGCATGACTAAGCCACTTCTGGCGAACCAGAGCAGCGCACAGAAATGCCGTTTACCTTCCCGCTGGAGCAGTACCTATTTATCTACATGCACTTTGATGTGCTTTCGAACTGCTAGGTTAGCAGGAGCAGGGACCCGAGCAACGGGAGCTCACCCCGTCACGGGGATTCGAACCACCGACCTTCTGATCGGCAAGTCCTAGGCTCTGTGGTTTAACCCACAGAATCAAACATTAATTATTTGGTAGGTGTCGGAAGCTCAGTAGGGAGGCGGCCTGCCTGATATCAGATGGAAGGGGTTACATATAATTAATGGACCGATGGATGTGCATTACATAAGAACAGCCTTGGTCAACCTGGCACCCTCCAGGTGTTCAGAACTACAGCTCCCATCAGCCCAGAATTGTACATAACATTGGGAGGCCACAAGGTTGGGGAAGGATGTGGAAGAACCTAAGAAGTTGGCTGCTGAATCAGGCCAGTGGCCCACATAGTTCAGGACCCTGTTCTCATAGTGGACAAGCAGATACCACAATGGGAAGCCTATAAGCAGAACCTGAGGGTGCAACAGCAGTGAGTATCTTATTTTTCCTTCTTTTAATAATTTCAATTGGGGGGGTACCACCTGACCCACCGGGTACCACCTGACCTTGCTATGGCACTGGCAGTGCTTTCCCCACTTGATTGACTCCCCGCCCCCCAAGGGAGCTTAAGACAATGATGCCACTTATCAGGGCATGTTTATAGGGAAGTGAAGGCCTAGCCACTTTACTCTTTGCCTGTTCCCATTTTACAGGTGGTAAAAGAAGGTCCGAGATTGGCAACCTAACCAAGCGCACAGGCAGACTTCTTGACAGAGCTGGCCTCCCAGGTCCAAGCTGAACACACTCTCAGTTTCATTTTTGGTTTTACCCCAGAGGCACACACAGCGGGAACTGCTTTCCACATGTCCCAAGGAGGAGGACTGCATCCGCAAAGGCTTTCCCTGAGGCACAATTTCAAGTTGAGAGCCGGAAATGGCTGGGGCAGCTAATTTTTCACCCTCTCCATTTAATTGCTGCAAGACAAGTAGAAGTTCAGGAAGTGAAGTAAGGGCTTTGCATGATTGGGAAAGCTTGGCCTGCTGCCATTTGTCCACAGGGAAGGACTCTGGCTCAGTCACAGAGCACCTGCTATGCAGGCAGAAGGTCGCAGGTTCAATTCCCAGCAACATCTCCAGGTAGCACTGGGAAAATAATTATACTTGAAACTGTGGCAAGCCACTGCCTGTCGGAACAAGTGTACCAGTGGTCTGGTTCAGTATGGGAAACAGACAGCATCACAGGTATAAAAAGTGATTTAAAATACAATTTGGAAAAGCCAAGCAAGAAGTCTCAGTGAGATCTGTGGCAGCCAACTGAAAGGAACTATCCAGTTTTATTTCTGATGGAGCGTGAAACAGGATGTGGTCCAGGATATCTCATCTAACATTTCATATAGAATAGAATTGTATACATAGAATTGTAGACTTGGGAGGGACCACAAGGGTCATCCAGTCCAACTCCCTGCAATGCTAAAGATTCCCTGACAGATGGCCATCCAACCTCTGATTAAAAACCTCCAGTGAAGGAGAGTCCACAACCTTCTGAGGGCGTCCATTCCACTGTCAAACAACCCTTACTGTAAGAGAGGTCTTCCTAGTGTCTAGTCACAATCTCCTTTCTTGTTAATTGAATCCCTTGGTTTGGGTCCTGCCCTCTGGAGCAGAAGAAAACAAGCTCGCTCCATCTTCCATGTGACAGCCCTTCAGATGTTGGAAGATGGCTCTCATTTCACTTCTCAGGCTTCTCTTCTCCAGGCGAAACATGCCCAAGTCAACCATTCCTCATAAGGCTCGGTTTCCAGACCCTTGATCATCTTGGTCGCCCTCCTATGTACAGATGTTTGAGATGTTTGGAGAAACTGTCACACAAACTGTGGTGTTCATATGCACACAGACACACAAACATTTTATATGTGGTCTTGAATTCTTTGCTTTATTTTTCAAAATATGTTCTCATTGCTTTGGGAGGCTCCTGTGGTCTTGTCTATTGTTTCTCATATGCCTGGGGACCTTCTCACTTGTTTTTGTTGGCTCAGTGTAAGGCAAGCTTCCTGTGTTCCTTTGTCATGTAGATATCAAAGGCATGACAGTCCCTGCCTGAAGGGCATAAGCAGAGCCTGCTGGATCAGGCCAATGGCCCATCTAGTTCAGCATCCTGTTCTCACAGGGGCCAACCAGATGTTTATGGGAAACCCATAAGGCTAAGCAGCACAGGAGCACAAGAGCCCTCTACCCTCCTGTGGTTTCCACCAAGTGGTATACAGAAGCAATACTAGAGCATAGCCTTGTGGCTACTAGCCATTGATAGCCTCCTCCTCCATGAATATGTTCAATCCTCCTTTAAAGCCTTCCAAGTTGGTAGCCATCACTGCCTCCTTTGGAGCAAGTTCCATAGTTTAGGTCTGTGGCATATGAAGAAGTCCTTTCTGTCCTGAATCTTCCAACATTCAGTTTTATTTGATATCCATGAGTTCTAGTGTTATGGAAAGAGGGAGAACAATTCCATCTGTGCCATGCATGATTTTATAAAGTTCTATCACGCCACCTCTTTGCTCACTTTTTCTCCAAGCTATAAAATCCCAAACTCTGCAATATTTCCCCTTAGGGGAGTTGCTCCATCCCTTCCATCCTAGCCAGCGTGGTGCAGTGGTTAAGAGCAGTGGACTTGTAATCTGGTGAACCGGGTTCGCTTCCCCGCTCCTCCACATGCAGCTGCTGGGTGACCTTGGGCTAGTCACACTTCTTGAAGTCTCTCAGCCCCACTCACCTCACAGAGTGTTTGATGTGGGGGAGGAAGGGAAAGGAAATTGTTAGCCACTTTGAGACTCCTTCGGGTAGTGATAAAGCGGGATATCACATCCAAACTCCTCCTCTTCTTCTTCTTCTTCTTCTTCTTCTTCTTCTTCTTCTTCTTCTTCTTCTTCGATCATTTTTGTTTGCCCTTTCCTGAACTTTTTCTAACTCTGCAATATCCTTTTGGAAGTGAGGTGGCCAGAGCTGTGCATAGTAATTCTATGTGCTGTCGCACCATATAGTTGCATAACGGCATTATGGTGTCAGCAGTTTTGTTTTCGATTCCTTTCCAAAGATCCCCTAGCATGGGATTTGCCTTGATAGAAAAGCTGGCCATCCCAGAGCAAGAGACAAGACTTTCCAAATGGGCAGACAGGAATGCTTGGCTGCTCAGGCCTTGGGTCCACAACCCTTCAGTAAGCCTGGTGGCCAGTGAAAGCCTTGAGGCAAGGGTGTCTTCCGCTTGGGCATGCAAGTTACACAGCCAAATATTGCAGGATGCAAAGGACATTTTCCAACAGAAGATAAAGTGGTCCCCAAATTGGACCTGAATGCAAATCCTAGGAGACAGACAGACAGACAGACAGACAGACAGACAGACAGACAGACAGGAGGATGACACTCATCCAACCATTTAGAAGCAGCAGAGGCTTTGCTAGGAACATAAAACTTCTCAGGGCAGAAGCCTCTAGACCAGGGGTCAGCAACCTTTTCCAGCTGTGGGCCAGTCCACCACCCCTCAGACCATGTGGGGGGCCGGACTATATTTTGAAAAAAAATAATGAACAAATTCCTATGCTCCACAAATAACCCAGAGATGCATTTTAAATAAAAGGACACATTCTACTCATATAAAAACACACTGATTCCCGGACTGTCCATGGGCTGGATTGAGAAGGCAATTGGGCTGCATCTGGCCCCCAGGCCTTAGGTTGCCTACCCCTGCTCTAGACATCAACATACATAAGCACTTCCATTATAATTCATACGTACAGAACCAAAGTTTAGAATTTAAATGTCAAAGAAGGCAAACAGGCTAATTCTCCATCCAGCTTAATTCTTCAATTAATTTGCACCCCAGATTAGTTCCTCTTAGGTGCCCCCAAACCCTCTCAATTAGTTTTCCAACAGATCCTGTTCCAAATGAATTCAATTCCTGTTGCCCCCAGTAACCATTAATTATCATTCATTAGTCCTATTCATTCCCAACCCACCCCCAATATTTCAAGAAAAAGTCACCTTGAAGCAATTCCTTTCCCAAATGAAAACCCTACCCAGTAAACCCCTCTCCCAATCTAAAAGCAAGTTCCTTTGACTTTCCCACCCAAAACAGTCAGGGCACTTACAAAAAAGATCTAAGATACAACCCTCTTAAGCCCATTCCTAGCAATGTCTCCAAAAGACAGCCTTGACCTGGATGTTAAGACAGGCATGGATCAAAGTGATCACCTGGCATGGCCCCCATGCTTTGAGAATCTCAGCGGCAGAGGCCACTGAGGTTTCCCTCTGAGCTTCTCCACAGATAAATCCAATTAGAGGGCCATAAGAGGGAGCTGTGGGCAGCCCCCTTCTCCCCTCTGGCAGCCAAGGTGCTCAAGACCCACATTGCTTTGCAAAGGGGTGTTTAGTGCAATTCAGTCCGAGGAGATTTGGTGTCACTGCAGATTTCTGCTCAGGCGCAGTTGCCTGCTTTGCTAGGAGGGAACACACAGCAGATGCCAAAAACAGGATTAATTTCAGCAGCAGCGGCAGCAGCAGCAACATGCTTAAAAGTGCAGCTCAGGACTCCTAATCTGCACACACAGTCCTGGCTGGGTTTCATCATTCCTGCGAGGCTACAACAGCAGCCTTCCCCAGCCTGGTGCCCTCCAGATGTTCTGGACTCCAGTTCCCATCAGACCCAACTGTAGGATGGCGGGGCTGATGGGGGAGGCAAAGCAATCCCATCAAAACATTAAAACACCATCAATTAAAATGAGGCCTGTCCAAACAGCACAAAAGGTAAGACAACAATTTAAGCAGGTGGTTTAAGCCAGAAAATCAAAGGGATGTTTACCTAAACAGGTGCATCTTCAGGGGTCGGCGGAATGCCAATACTGATGGGGACTTTCTTATTTCAGCAAGGAAAGCATTCTGCATGACTAGTGCCACATTTTTGCAATTGATTTTACCTTCTAGTGGGCAACATTTCCAGGTTGATGAGCCCCATCTGCCCCTCATTAAACTGAGGACCAAATTCTTTTACAGTGGTACCTCGGGTTAAGTACTTAATTCGTTCCGGAGGTCCGTTCTTAACCTGAAACTGTTCTTAACCTGAAGCACCATTTTAGCTAATGGGGCCTCCTGCTGTCGCCGCGCCGCCAGAGCACGATTTCTGTTCTCATCCTGAAGCAAAGTTCTTAACCTGAAGCGCTATTTCTGGGTTAGCAGAGTCTGTAACCTGAAGCGTATGTAACCTGAAGCGTATGTAACCTGAGGTACCACTGTACTCCTTTTTTCTTTCTTCATTTATTCTTTTTCCCCTCCCCCTCTTTCTTTCTGAATATTGCTTTATAGATGTATAAATAATTATGTTTATGTGTATATGTATGAAATTTGTTCTGTATTTCTTTTCTTATTTGATATGCCTTTTTTTTATTCAATAAAATTATTTTTAAAAATTAAAATAATAAACTGAGGACCAAATCAGTTTTCTCTCCAATCTCTAACTAAGGCCCCTGTACCTTCGTGTATCAGGTTCACCGGTTCTTGAAATATTGAGGATAATGGGAAGTGCCGCATGGTGGAGCCACTATATGTCCATTGTTAACCTCACAACAACCCTGTGAGGTAGGTTAGGTTGAGAGAATGTGACTGGCCCAAGGTCATCTAGTGAGTATCATGGCCAAGCGGGGATTTGAACCCTGGTCTCCCCAGTCCAGGTTCAGCACTCTAACCACTATATCTCTGGCTCCTGCCCCTGACTCCATTCCAAAAGTGCTCTCAGTCTCACTGTGCCCAACACTATGCAATGCAAGCTCCCCTTTATGAAGATCACAAACCCATCATGGCTTTCACAAAAAGAGTTGTCATCATCTGATATTTCTTTCTTCCCCCACCGAAAAAGAAAGACAAGAAAGTAGTTTTCTTGGCGTTCCTTCCCTATCAGTTCCAGGCAGATTTTATGAAATGCCTCAGCTCAGCAAGGATACACTTGGATCGTCTCCTTATGGAAAAAATACCCCTTTGTTTGCTGGCAAACTGAGGAGGGATTGAACGGACAGACAGAAAGGATTTAATTTTATTATTTTCTGTCCTCAGGCACTTCAGAATTTAGCACTGACAGTAATAATAATAAAACCATTGTTCGTTTTTATCAGAGGTATTTGTAAATAGATGGGCAATTGCCAGCAATCGCCATTCCAGACAATGTTCATTTAGCAAGGAAAGAAAAAGAAGCCTAGGAACTGCTCACTTTACAATCGCTCATAGTTGACCTGGCGTGGCCTTGAATGTACTGGCTGGATCCTAACAGAAAGGGCATCAAGATAGCTGAGACCATGAGCCAGTGTGTGATGGTAGCAGTTAGGGCAGGGTAGTCCAACACATTAAGTCGTATGTGCCCCTCAAGGCCTTTTTTGGCAGCCCTCAACAACGATGGTGGCCCCATCTGCCTTCTCCAGTAGCACGGGCAGCTGAGCAAAGGTTCTCCCTGTGTTACTCACCACTGCTCAGCAGGGTCCAGGAACTCCCAGCCCAGCTGGTGGAACAGCAGTCCCAGCTTTGACCTCAAAGCTACCTTGCCAATGATCCGTCTCTGCAAACATCCTGCAAGGTGCCAGTGGAGTAATTGAGCTCCACCAGGTGCCACCCGGAAGGGACGCACATCACATTCCCCGGTCGGAACTGATGCTCTGATAGCGTGCAACAAAGAACACAGCTTGTACTTTTCTAAAGTTGGCACGAGTGATTCCTCCAAGTTTTTCTCAGGCTTGCTATCCTGCAACCTCAAGAGGCCCTCTCCTCTCTCAGTCCATGACTTTGGAGCCTGGACTTTGGAGCCTTACAGAGATGTCAAGTTGAACAGTGGGTTCAACAGCCACAGTTATCCCTGGACCAGAAAAAATTGGCCATATTGTTCATGCATTGGCTACTTCAAGGCTGGATTACTGCAATGTGCTCTGCATGGAGCTTCCCTTGCACTTGATCTGGAAAGTGCAGAATGCTGCAACGCGATTGCTGATGAGTGAGATCTTGTCAGCCTACCTGTGCTCAGAGATCTGGACTGGTTGGCAGTTTGCTACTGGGCCAAGTTCAAGGTGTTATAATTAGTGTATAAAGCCCTTAATAACGTGGGACCAGTTTACCTACAAGATCTCCTTACACCAAATATGCCCCCTCAACCGCTTCTATTGATGGAACTGGCCCTGTTGCAGGTGCCACATAATACCCTTCCTGTTTTTGTAATAACTCAGTCATTCTCAAGCTTCGGAACTCCCTGCCTCTTGACGTCAGGCAGGCGCCTTCACTGGACACTTCTCGGCACCTGCTAAAAACATTCCTGTATAGCAAGCCAACTGAGATACTTAGAAATTTGGTGCGACTTTTAATCTTTCTTTCTTTCTTTCTTTTAGTCTATTGTTATTTTAACTTTTTGGAAGGCTTAAATCATTGACATTGATTCTTCTTCTCTAAAATTATATTATTGGTTTATCATTTTTGGAAACTGCTTTGAGGTTTTGCGTTGTTTTACAATAAGCAGTGCATACATTTTATGAAAATAAAATAAAATCTCGGAAACAAAAGCTTCAGGAAGCAACTGTCTGGAGTGAGCAGAACTTCTAGGGGCCTTTCTACCATTTGCAAGCCATTCGGGTCTGAACCTAAAAAGAGAGAAGCTGGATTAGACTAAGGATTTGATGCCCTTTTCTGGGATCCTGGTTGTGATACAGTGCCTGGGAGAGATGCACCAGCAGATTGCAAAAAGCCACACCCCCACACTGTTTGTTCCAGCATTGACTTTTCAGAGGTGTACAATACCTGTCCATGGAGGTTCCATTGATCTGCAGCTCGGCTCCCTCCAGATGTTTCAAAGCAGAACTCACATCAGGCCCAGCCAGAGACGGCGGCGTATAGCAGCCTCCAGATGTTTTGTGCTGCATGCTGGCTGGGGCTCATAGGAGCTGAAGTTGAAAACAGCTGTAGGGCAATGCATGGAGGGAGGCTGCTATAGATAATCCCTTCTCCATGACTGTGTCCATTTCTAATTAGACCACAAGAACATGCATGTGTAGTCAAGGCTGGGAGGCTTGCCAGCTTTTAAAGTGTCGGACCAGGACCTAGGAAGCTAGGGTTCAAAATCCCGCTCACTGGGTGACTTCAAGGCCAGTCACTGCCTCTCAGCCTAGCCTGTCTCACTAGGTTGTTGTGGGCATTAAATGAGAAGGGGTGAGCTATGTGCAGTGGCGTAGCGTGGGGGGTGCAGGGGGGGCCGGCCGCACCGGGTGCAACATCTGGGGGTTAGGGTTAGGGGGCGCAAATCCACGGGTTAGGGGGCGCAAATCCACGGGTTAGGGGGCGCAAATCCACGGATTAGGGGCGCAAATCCACGGGTTAGGGGGCACAAATTACTTGCCTTGCCCCAGGTGCTGACAACCCACGCTACGCCACTTGCTATGTGCACCACCTTGAGGTCCCTGGAGAAAAAGGTGGGATATAAAGGTGACATATAAATGCAACAAACAAACAAACAAACAACGCCCCCCCCCCCCGCTCCAGGATTGGGGGAGCAGATGTGCCCAACCCTTAGCCTTGGCACTGAAACTTGAGGGTGGCTTGTTCCTTCTGCCCTCCCTCTCTGAAACTGCATCAGTTTGTTCTTCCATCCAGCTGCATCCACCAAGGCCAGTCCGGGCCTTTGTGGCAACCCTTTGAAGAGCATCCTCGAATCCCTCTGCCCAGATATTTGGTCCATCAAGAGTTAAGAGGAGGGTGTCGCACGGGAGGCTGAATGTCGACCCCCGCCCTCCTGGGCTGCTGCTGCTGCTGCTCTCCCCCTGGAGTTTCATTTTGCTGGTTTCTCTCTCTCTCCGCTCCCCCCCCCCCCCAGGCTTGGCTCTTTCCCCCTTTTCTTTCTTCCTGCCTCTCTTCCTGCAGAGGAGGCTCCGTCCCTTCTTAGTACACACGCGGGCAGAAACACATACACACACACACCCCGGAATAAACTAAGGGCAGCTTCACCAGATTGTGCCAAAGGGGAGGGGAGGGGTGGTCCTTTGCTCTTCCTGTAACCACTGACGCTGATTCCTCTGCAGGGGAAAATCCAGAGGCGGTTTCTCCGAGCCACCCCGCCCGCGTGCGCGCTCTCTCTCTCTCTCTCTCTCTCTCTCTCTCTCTCTCTCAGGAGGGGGGGAATAGCAGCGCCCTCCCGCTTCCCCGCTTGCCTGCTGGAGAGCTGCCCCACTCCTCCTAGACAACTTTCTGCATGACTGTCTCTAAGGTAAGGACCTGCCTTCCCTTGCCTCGGCTGTCATCCAGAGGTGGTGGGCAGGGTGGGGGGGGGCTCTCTCCGTCAGCTCAGCGCCCGTTGCTGGGGTCCTCCCGGCGGCTGCCTGCCCGGGATGGGGGTCCCTAGCAGAGGCGCCTTCCCGGCTGCAGACCGGCCTCCAGGTCTAGTCCTTTTCGCAGAGCTGGCACTGGGTGCCTTGTGATTTTCTGCAGCTCCCTATTTTTGCGAGGTGTTTTTTTTTAAAAAAAATTGCAAAATCAGGAAGGGTCTTGGGCCAGTTTTTCAAGGAAAGGCCCCCGAGTGTGAGCAAGCGAGGTGGTGTCGGCTGGGCTTCCTTGCATCAGCAGAGCTTTGCGAGCGCCTTTGCACAGGGGGAGATTGTGCAGTAGATATACTGCATTTTTAACCCTTTCGGAAGCAGCCAGCGTGCCCGCTCTACAGTGGCGGCAGCTGTTGCCCGGTGTGGTACGTGCGTTTTTGCCGTGTGCAAGACTTCTTTGCTGCTCTCTCCGTTTGGCTTCCCGTGGTTGCTGTGACACGTCCCGCTTTGGCTTCGCATTAGCCCAGCAAGGGAAGGGAAATCTTCCTGCTCTCCAAGTTCTGCTTCTGACGGAGATCCAGCGCGTTTTCCCCAATCCTGGGAGGGCGTTTTTGTAATATAAAAAACCTTCTGGGTAGGGTGCTTGGGGAGCCCTACAGGTGGCTGTTGGGGAAGGAAGTCTAATGGGGGGGCATGGAAGAGGGAGGGCAAGGGAGTTTGCCCTGGGATGGAGCAGTCTCTCACAATTTAAACTAGCCTTGCCCAATCCTCCTGCTTCATTGGCACAAGTGTAAAAGCTGCTCAGCTTTACATGCCAGTCAAACGATTAATCGCAGATACTTGGAGGTGAGTTCAGAATCCAGCCTTCCTGAGTTATAACCAGGGAGTCCCCCTGACCTCAGTTGATCAAAACTGCAAAATGGGATCATTCAGGGTTCTTGTGGTCGGCGCAAGGATTGTAGATCAGCACATTGAGTTCCAAAATGTCTTAAGCAGTAACCAGTAGTTTCAAGGATGATTCTGAGTTACTTTTAAATGTGTTTCGTGTTGCTGTATGCTATCTTGATGTTTTGTGAGAGATCAGTATAAAAATACTTCTATAAATAAAGATGAATAGTGCATCCCTCAAAATCTGAGGGTTCTTGGCGTCAGTTCCCTTAACCTGGAAGAGTTTGCCTACATGTGTGAAATGAGAAAGCAGGGAAGGGAATTTGAAGGGAGATGACCCAGAGGTCTCTGCTTTCTGGAGAGACTTTGCAAGGCCATACCATACAAAGGAGCCAGCTTTACTGTTTCAGTCTTGGGGATTTTTTTGTCACTTTCTTTGAGAGCGTGTGGTCTCTCCTCCCTGTTTATCAGGCTGAAAATTCCCTTTTCCTCTTCAGTGAAAAGTTTTGCTTGGTGCTCCGGTCTGACTGTTTACTGGAGCCTGTGGCTTCTGTTCCAACGTGATATGAGAGAGGCCAGGTTAGCTGGGGAATTAGACAAAGCTCTCTCAAATTTGACAGCCTTTACTGTGTCAGCAACCCTCTGGCCTCGTGCTTCGGCATAACTCTAGGAACACCTACAAAAAGTAGTTTTGTAGTCTTGTCTTCTGTTTTGCAGAGCTCTGCCCTTGCAAGTTGAGGGCCCTGCAAAGCAGTACCCAGCAAGGGACTAAAAAGCAGCTGCTGGAAGTTAAAATCAGCTGCTACTCTGCCATGTGCTCCAGAAAAGTGTTTTGCACATGCACAGAGGCCTCTGTAGCTCAGGAAGAGGGAACATATCCCTTTTTATCCCTTTGCATTTCTACCCACACAGCATCACCAATTCTCAAGGTGTGACACACTGCTGGATGTTCTCAGCTGGGCAATACTTTTTGTTGCCATGAGACACGGTGCAAGTGGGCAGGTATTGTAGAATAGGGGAAGCATTCATCTGTGATCCCATTGTGTCCAGGTTCCTTCAGCATCTTTTCTGTATATGAGAGACAAGGAGAACCTGGAGGTTGGGGGTGCCTGAGTCATACATTCTGCCCACGCAGTGGCGTAGCGTGGGTTGTCAGCACCCGGGGCAAGGCAAGTAATTTGCGCCCCCTAACCCATGGATTTGCGCCCCCTAACCTGTGGATTTGCCCTAACCCCAGATGTTGCGCCCGGTGCGGCCGGCCCCCCCTGCACCCCCCACGCTACGCCACTGTGCCCACGCCCTGCTTCTTTTAATCTAAGTATGGAAGCTGTGACGCACCCTGCTGGCCAGCCTCAGTCTGGTGCCCTCCAGATATTTGGAACTACAACTCCCAACAGCCCCAGCCATCATGGGTCCTGTGGCTGATGGGAGCTGTAGTCCAAAACATCTGGAGGGCACCAGCTATGGGGAGGTGGTGCCATGCCTGCCATTGCAGACATTTTATGCTGCTGCTGCACTATCCATTCAATGAGGTTTCTGCAGGTGAACTTCCTGGGCAGCTGAGCTCAACGTTTCTCTTTCCTGTATTGAAGCAACTTAGACTTCTCTGCAAATGAAGGCCTTGTTTCCTTTCCATTTACAATACAGTAGGCCTGCAGCTTACACAGGGGTTACATTTTGGAGATCATACCTGAAGCCAAAATTGCATATAGTCAAAACCTACTGGGTTCAATGGTGGGTGGGATTGCCAAAGTCATTTTCGTTTTCGTTTTGCTACCCTCATAAAGTTAAATGCATGCAAATTGCGGGCATAGTGTACCAATATAAACCCCCTCAGGAGAAATTTAACAGTTTGGCTTCTAAGTATTTACTTTTTTCATTTCTTTTTTTAAAGAGTTTACCCTGCCCATGTTCTTTTCTTTCTTTCTTTCAAAAAATGCTTTGCAAGCATTAACTACTTCCTCTCTGGTCAGATCATCTGTGTGCATATTTTCTTGTTCTTTGGGCCCAAAGGTGATCCTTGCATTTTCCACAATCTCATTACTCCTCACATCTAATCCAAACATTAAAATGTAAGAACTGAAGCTTTTTCTGAAGTGTGATGAAAGCACTCACTTTAATCCACACATCTTTATCTTCTACGCTTTGGTATCTGTTAAATTCCTTAAGATGAGCAAATTATTATCTTTCACTTCTTTGGGTTAATTTTGACAGTTACTGCCGGTCTGGTCGTATGCATGTTTACTTAGGAGCAAGTCCCACTGCTACATAGGATGTATGGCATTCTTAAGGGGCTAAAAAGGACTGCACTTCTGCAACCAAATGAGTGTGTAGTTTAGTATCAGGCACACAAGGTGACTCCACCTTGGAATCTTTATTTTCACTTTAAAAAACCACCAAGTTTCTAGACCTTATGATTGAGGACAAAACTTGAAAATGGGTGAGCAATATCCGGAGAAGTCAAAGAATCTAGAAAGAAAGCTAAGCAGGTATTTTGGTGGGTTCTGGAGTGGGGAAGCCTTTTAACACTTTATAAAGCTCTTTCCTCCTCCCTAGCAGAGAACACCTGAGAGGTGACCACACCGAGTTAAAACTGTTAAGATGTCACCTATGATTAATCCTACCTTGACCTGGTACTGATAGCACACAGAGGCTAAAAATAGGAGGGCAACCTAGAATCTCTCAACAGAGAGGGGACTTCTATTGATGAAGCTCATTAGAAGAAATCTCCCAAGTTAAAAATGGAAACAGCCTTGTGAGATTGTCACCTAAACTTGCGGTATGTGTGTGTTTGATGGTGAGCGGGGTTTACAAGACGAGAAAAACAGCCAGATTATTAGTAAAAACAATTAAAACATTCAAAAAAATTTAAACCAGCAATAAACTAAAAACACATCCGTGTTCTAAATATCGGGGTAAAGGTAAAGGGACCCCTGACCATTAGATCCAGTCGCGGGCGACTCTGGGGTTGTGGCGCTCATCTCATTTTACTGGCCAAGGGAGCTGGCGTACAGTTTCTGGGTCATGTGGCCAGCATGACTAAGCCGCTTCTGGCGAACCAGAGCAGCGCACGGAAATGCCGTTTACCTTCCCACCGGAGCAGTACCTATTTATCTACTTGCACTGGCGTGCTTTCAAACTGCTAGGTTGGCAGGAGCAGGGACCGAGGAATGGGAGTTCACCCCGTCGCAGGGATTCGAACCACTGACCTTCTGATTGGCAAGTCCTAGGCTCTGTGGTTTAACCCACAGCGCCACCTGCGTCCCCAAATATCTGGGTAGGCTTGTCTAAACAAAAATGTTTTCAGTAGGTGCCAAAAAGATTACAGTGAAGGCACCTACCTGATGTCAAGAGGCAGAGAGTTCCAAAGTGTAGGTGATTCAACATTGATTTCTTGTAATGGAGAAAGGATAGGGAAGGGAAGCTTATACCCTCTAACATTTCTCTGATGAAAATAGGTACGTACTATTTAATAATAATAATAGTTATATTTATAACCCGCTCATCTGCCCCAGCCACTCTGGGCGGCTTCCAACATATATTAAAACATCATTAAAAACTTCCCTATACAGGGCTGCCTTCATGTGTCTTTTAAAGGTTGTATAGTCACTTATCTCCTTGGCTTCGGGGGGTGGGTGTCACATAACTCCATACCCTCCAACATTTCTCTGATGAAAATAGCGACATCCCAAGAAGATGTGGGACATTCCAGGATCAAATCAGAAACTAGGTCGGCTTCTGTAAATCTAGGACTGTGCCTTGGAACACTTGGAGGGTCTGGGAGCTTGGGGGTTCACAAAACACCTGTCCTAGACTTTGCCTTTTCAGTGCTGGGGTTCAGCCACTGCTACAGATGAAACTGGCTTCCGATTGGCCACTGTGAGAACAGGATGATGAGCTAGCTGGGACTCCTTTGGCCTGATCCTGCATCCAGGCTCTTCTAATATTCTTGTTTTGGGGGAAAGGGGCATCAATTGCCCTTCCCCAGTCAGCAAAATGATCCAGTCAGGGCGGCTCATGAGCTGCAGGGAGACCCACCCAGGGATGACGTCCTACAAAGCAGAGTAGGAATGGTGATTTATCAGAAATAGGAAGAAGGTTATCAGCAGTGCTCTACCTGGTTTGATACTGGGGTGGGGGGAGGGGAAAGCATTCCCTGTGGGTAGGAAATGCATCCAGAGAAGCTGGATGTGCTACCTAAAATGTGCCCCACTAGTGGCATTAATCCATCAATGTTTAACTACTCATTGATCCATTAAAACTACACCATCAAAAGACCTAAATGGCATCCCAGTCTTTGGAACGCCAACTTTCCCCTTTCCTCTTCTTATTTTATAAGATGGGCATGTATGGAGAAATGTGTTTTTCCAGTACGTAGTTAAACTGTGGAACTCACTGCCACAGGAGGCAGTGATGACCACCAATCTAGATGGCTTTAAGAGGATTAAATAAATTCATGGAGGAGAGGGCTATTGATGGCTACCATCCATGATGGCTCTGCTCTGTCTCCACATCTGGAGGCAGCAATGCTTCTGAATACCAGTTGCTGGAAACCACAGGTGGGGAGGCTGATCTTGTGATTGAATCCTGCTTGTGGGTCTCCCAGAGGAGGCTTCTGGTTGGCCACCATGAGAAGAGGATGCCTGACTAGATGGGCCCCTGGCCTGATCCAGTAGGCTCTTCTTGTAGTGGGGAACCATGGTTTGCTCACTGACCCAAAGTTGTCAATGGGAAGGACCATGGCTCATTGGCAGAGCATCTTCTTGCATGCAAAAGACCCTGGGTTCAAACTCCTGCACTTCCAGGGAAGGCTAGGAGAAACCCCTGTCTGAAACCCCAGAGAGCTGCTGCTAGTCAGTGTACACAATACTGAGCTAGATGGACCAATGATCTATTGCACCCTATATATTGCAATGAGCAGAACAGTGGAATGGGAAGCGATGGGGTTACTTTTCGTTCTTGTACAGGGGGAAAAACCCCAAATACACAAGACTGAGGTAGAAATGTATGGAGCGCCTTCTGGGCAAATTAAGATAGCGGGCCGAGGTATGTGTGGATGAATCGGTTTCTCTGAGTTTCTTGTTTTTCCAGTTCATTTCACACCATTTCTGTATTAACAAACTTTTTAAGACAGTGTTTTTATATGCATTTCTCCCCCATACACATTTTTGCAAGCAATGTACTCCCCCCCCCCCATGAATACTTGCATTTTTTGTGCAAACCTTCTTCTAAAGACAGTTCCCCTGGTCTGCCACTCCCTAACACTTTCAGAGTCTGTAGGAGAAGTGAGGTCCAGCCTTTTGCTTATTTGCATAAGGGGTGCACCATATATTGAATCTCTCTTTCAGAAGGAAGGAGAGGGAGTTAGTCCTTCAAGACCTACAAAGCAGCCTGCATAACAGCTCTGAAAACTCACGTCGTTCTGCACCCATCCAGAGCCCACCCATTACTCCACAACTCTGCTTACTTCCCTGATTCCTCCTGGCAGCTTGCTTGCACTTCTGGCCTTGCGACTGGGTGTAGTGAGATATCTTATAATTAGAAAAGTCAGTTAAAGTAAAGGTAAAGGGACCCCTGACCATTAGGTCCAGTCGTGACCGACTTTGGGGTTGCAGCGCTCATCTCGCTTTATTGGCCGAGGGAACCGGCGTACAGCTTCCGGGTCATGTGGCCAGTATGACTAAGCCACTTCTGGCAAACCAGAGCAGCGCACAGAAACGCTGTTTACCTTCACACCAGAGCGGTACCTATTTATCTACTTGCACTTTGACGTGCTTTCAAACTGCTAGGTTGGCAGGAGCAGGGACCGAGCAGTGGGAGCTCACTCCGTCGTGGGGATTCGAACCGTCAACCTTCTGATCAGCAAGTCCTAGGCTCTGTGGTTTAACCCACAGTGCCACCCGTGTCCTAGAAAAGTCAGTGACCATACAGTAAATTTCAGCTTGTACTTCTATAAAGCTCTACATCTGTGCCAGCTTTGGAAAGTTTGCATCCTAAGCTTTGGATGGGCAATTAAACTTCTCTGGCTGATTTTCTAACAACTAGCCCAGACTCCAGTTCCCATCAGCCCCAGCATCATATGGTCTAAAACATCTGGAAGGCACCAGGAGGGTAGAATAGTCACTTCTCCAGAGTTTCCCTAGCTACGTTCTCACATTTGCATCACATCTTCCATACCTGACTTTTATATTGTCGTGGCTGCCAAGAGGAGTTTGTGAGGCTTGTTGTTGGGTGCACTTGTAGACTGAAATACCAGAGCAAGGCAGCTTATTAGGGCATACCAGCAGACTTAATGTGGGCATGGCCAGATTTGCACACAGCACCCCTTCTGTACAAAATAGTACACTCTTCTTCTCCTTACTTGCCCATCATATATCCGTACATATCTCAGTTGTCTGAGGGGATGGCTCTGAGCTTGGGGGACCTGGTACAGTTCTCCACTCGTTGCCCCTCTTTCATCAGTCCTGACTGACCCATTGTAACTTGTCAAATAATAGGCACAGTGTCTCCCTCCCATTCAGGCTGATCAGGCCTTTTCCTACACAGCCTTTGTGCACGGGGGTGGGGTGGACAAAGATCTCTGGGGAATCCTGCACCTTTCAAGTATGTTGAGAAGGATATACTCCAAGGACCCCTCCAGACTAGTGGGTGGGTTTTTGGGGGGCGGTGCAATCCGCAACATGTCATTGTTGATGTTCTTCCTCAGTGGCGTAGCGTGGGGGGTGCGGAGGGGCCGGCCGCACCGGGCGCAACATCTGGGGGTTAGGGTTAGGGGGCGCAAATCCACGGGTTAGGGGGCGCAAATTACTTGCCTTGCCCCGGGTGCTGACAACCCACACTACGCCACTGTTCTTCCTCCTTCCTTGGAGGTTTTTAAACAAAAGTTGGCCATCTGTCATAGATGCTTTAGCTGAGATTCCTGCATTGGAGGGGGCTGGACTAGATGGCCCTTGGGGTCCCTTCCAAGTGCAATTCTGTGATTCTATGATTGAATAAGAGGGCATCTGGGATGGTTTTATACTGGACCATCCACACATCAATCCACTTTACTGGTTGCTATGTGAATCTTTCCCCATTGTTATTGCCATCTTGCACTATAGTGTAACAAAAGTGGGACAACAGACAAACTGCAGAACATTTGTAGCATATCAATTAATAGGATGGAAATCTGGAACTATACTTGACAATCAGATAACGTTGTTAGTCTTTACTTGGACTTCGTTATTTCAACTCATGAGCAACTATTTATTCCACATGCCTATTTTATAGTTTTGCTTTTCATTTTTTAATTTTCATTTGTTGTTATAATTGCTCTTTGTTTTATATACATTATAAAATGAAACAATAATGATAATAATTACTCCTCCTCCCTGCCCTCTCCCCCCACCCCCCGTTACAGGATTTTAGCAGGGAACTATGGGATGTGCACTGAACAAAAACAAAGCTGTGTGTCTGCCCTGAATCTTTTGCAGGCACAACTAGTATTGAAAGCAGGATCATGTTATCACATCCTCAGTACTGTCATGAGCACAAATCATCATTGAATGCACTATAAAAAGGATGCCAGGAGGAGAGGCCCTGATTCAGCGGGCGTTTGATCCTCCTTACACCTTCCTGAGTGGAATATTTCACAGAAAATGATGCTGTCTCTTTCTCACCCTCAGTCTGTCCAGACTTTGTTATAAGCTGCTTTGTGTAGAAATGGTGGAGAGGGAGGGAAGACAACACCAACGGGGGACGAACAGGTCTTTCTAATCCTCAAGTGAAGAGAACAGAAGATGGATTCAGACTAGCAGATGTTGGTTTCTAGCTCCTGCACATAACTAATGCAAGCTAAGGGTACATTCCACGCAGGAGACTGCATGAATTCATGTGTTGTCATGGGTAATGGGCATGCATGTACATCTCTCCCAGTGCGTCTTCCAAGCCTCTAAATTGCTGCTGGTAGAGTTTTTGTGTATCTGTTGTTTTCTGCTCAGCTGCCCACGGAAAGGAGAAAGGCTGGCCCAGTTAGATTCTCCAGGTGTTTGGGGAGGGTTCTCGAGGGACCGACCCCCCATAAACGTAACTCTGTCCTGCTTATTTTCTCCTTCTTTAAAGTGGCTTGTAAATGGAGCGTAGTGATGGGCCTTTGTTGAGCTGAAGTGTTTCATTTCTCAAGCAATTTTGAATGCACATGTTCTCCTGTGAAACTGACGATGAGTGGATGTGAAGTTCCACTAAGATCAGCCTTCCTCTACCTACTGCCTTCCAGATGTGCTGGGCTACAACTCCCTTCAGCCCCAGCCAACATGCCTGGGAGTTGTAGTCCAACATATCTGGAAGGCAGCCGGTGGAGGGATGCCTGCCCTAAAAGTACAGTGCAAGTGTGTTCATTAAATGAGGAATAATTTGTGGACGTACCGTGAACAGCGTCTGGCCTCCAGCTCTCTATTGCCAGCTCCGAAGAAATGCTTTGCATGATCAGTTGCAGCAGCTGTAAGCTGATGTATGAGTGGCAGATGTGATAAGAACATACAAAGTCCCCAGCTGGATCAGACCATTGGGGGCTCATCTGGTCCAGCATCCTGTTCTCACGGTGGTCAACCAGATGCCCCAATGGGAAGCCTTCAAGTGGGACCTGAACCCAAGAGCCCTCTCCCCTCTGTGGTTTCCAGCTAGTGGCATTCAGAAGCATTGCTGCCTCCAACCAAGTAGGCAGAGCACAGTAGCCATTGATAACCTTTTCCTCCATAAATTGGTCCAATCCGCTTTTAAACCCATCACGGCCTCCTGTGGGAGAGGGCTCTGTATCACGGTGTACTGCATGAAGATGTCCTTTCTTCTATGTCTCCCAATGTTCATCTTCATTGGATACCCACGAGTTCCAGTGTTATGAAAGGAGGAGGAAAACTTTTCTGTAGCTACTTTCTCCATGCCATGCATAATTTCATATGCGTCTATCATGTCACCTCTTACTTAGGTAAAAGGTAAAGGTACCCCTGCCCGTACGGGCCAGTCGTGTCCAACTCTAGGGTTGTGCACCCATCTCACTTAAGAGGCCGGGGGCCAGCGCTGTCCGCAGACACTTCTGGGTCACGTGGCCAGCGTGACAAGCTGCATCTGGTGAGCCAGCGCAGCACACGGAAACGCCATTTACCTTACCGCTAGTAAGCGGTCCCTATTTATCTACTTGCACCCGGGGGTGCTTTCGAACTGCTAGGTTGGCAGGCGCTGGGACCGAGCAACGGGAGCGCACCCCGCCGCGGGGATTCGAACCGCCGACCTGACGATCGGCAAGACCTAGGCGCTGAGGTTTTACCCACAGCGCCACCCGCGTCCCACACCTCTTACTTACCTTCCCTCTAAACTAAAAAAAAAAGAAAAAAGGCCCAAACTGCAATCTTTCCTCTTAGGGGAGATTCCATCTCCTTGATCTCCGGTTGCCCTTTTCTGAACTTTTCCAAACTCAACAATATCCTTTTTGAGGTGAGGCAACGAGAACCGTACACAGTATCCCAAATAGCAACCCTGTCAGATGGGTGGGTTATAAGAAATATTATTATTATTAATCATTTTTATGAAAATTTCTGTTTTACAATTTAGAATACTCATTTAAACATCCTTAAAATATCAATGACTTCCCTTCTTCTCCTTCCATGGTTCATTTTGCATATCATGAATCCCTGCATATTTTACATAAACTAAACCATTCAGCATTCCATTATTACATCCATCAAAACTTATTTACACTGTGGAATTTATCTTAATGCTGCCAACAATTTCAAGTGTACACAATTTCCCTCCATATATTCAATAAACATTTTCCAATCTTCTCTAAACGTATGTACGGGTGGCTTATTATTATTATTATTATTATTATTATTATTATTATTATTATTATTATTATTATGTCACTACATAGCATTGTATAATAGCATTCAGATACTGGCAGTTTTATTTTCAATTCCCTTTGTAAAGATCCCCAGCATGGAATTTGCCTTTTTCACTGGGTGGACATCTTCATCGAGCTATGGACTATGACCCCGAGGCCTTGTTCCTGACTTGGGGCTGGGAATCCCATTTCTCCCATTTTTATTTTGGTTGTTGCCGCTTCTGACACACCCATTTCAAAGGAAGCTCTCCAGCAAGTCTGTTGGCCATCTCTATCCTGTTGCCCCGGCAGCGATTCCGCCTGCCAGACTGAGTCTTTCTGAGGGATCTTTGGAGCAGCAGATCATTGGCGCAGTTTGTCAGACCACTTCTATTTAGAAAGAGAAAGGAAGGGAGAAGCTCCTCAAAGGAAAAGGCCATTTTTCTCACACCGCCTGGTGCTCAGCTGCTAAACGTATCAAGGCAGAAGTTGTTCTGGGTTCAGCGTGGGGCTCACCAGCCCTCAACTGGGCCTCTAGGAGATTCTTCTTAGCCGTGGTCCACCGTTGACACTTGAGCTGAATAATGGCCATCTCCTGTTGAGGCACACAATAAATACACAATCAGAAGCAAACTTGGATGTTAAATTTGGGAGAGGCAGTGCTTGGCTGAAATCGCAGAGCTGTTTGTATAGTGCAGTCATTCACAGGCTGGGTTCCGTTCAGCCGGAAAAGATGCCCTTTGTAATACTAGCCAATGTTTTAACTGTACAGAGCGAATATCGGTAGAGAACAGGATAAGGCGGGTCTGTATTCAGCCTCCTTGTCTGCAATACAGTTGCCAGCATCTGTGAAGCAGGGGGTTGGCCGAGCATGCAAAATGCTGGCTTCTCCTGTTACCAAACCATTGACTTATCTGTCCTGTATGGCCGCACTCACACCAAACATTTAAAGCGCTATGGTACCACTCCAAACAGCCATGGCTTCGTCCAAGAATTGTGGGAGCTGTAGTTTGTTAAGGGTGCTGTTAGGACGCCCCTGTTCCTCTCCCCAAACTACAATTCTCAGAGTCAGAGGAGCCACCTCCTAAGGCCCAAGGTCCCTTCGCCCCCCCCCCCCAATAAAATATTTGAGGGGGCTGGCTCCCCCTCAAAGTTGATGAGCATTGCCATTCAAGCAGGGTGTCTGTGTGCCGCATCTTGTGATGGGAAGGACCTTACCTGCCCACAGTGGTTTAACAATCAATCCTTCTTTCCATGGAACTCTGGGAATTGTAGCTTTGGGAGGGAAATAGGGGTGTCCTAAGAACTCTCTGCACCCTTAACAAACCACAGCACCCAGAATTCTTTGAGGGAAGCCATGATTGTTTCAAAGGATATCATAGTGCTTTAAATGTAGGGTTTATATGTGGCCTAAATGGCTGGGGCTGATGGGAGTTGTAGTCAAAAACATCTGGAGGGCACCAGATTGGGGAAGGCTGAAATATCCAGATTTGCAGAGGGGTTTCTAGGGTCATTCCTACCACCTGTTACCTGAAGCCTGAATCAAGGCTTTCTACTTGCAAAGTGAATAGTTAAACTATGGAACTTAAACCCACAAGAAACAGTGTTAGCCATCAACCTTTTTGTTGTTTAGTCGTTTAGTCGTGTCCGACTCTTTGTGACCCCCTGGACCAGAGCACGCCAGGCACTCCTGTCTTCCACTGCCTCCCGCAGTTTGGTCAAACTCATGCTGGTAGCTTCGAGAACACTGTCCAACCATCTCGTCCTCTTTCGTCCCCTTCTCCTTGTGCCCTCAATCTTTCCCAACATCAGGGTTGGGAAGACTTCAGGGAGTCTTCTCTTCTCATGAGGTGGCCAAAGTATTGGAGCCTCAGCTTCAGGATCTGTTCTTCCAGTGAGAACTCAGGGCTGATTTCCTTCAGAATGGAGAAGTTGGATCTTCTTGCAGTTCAAGAGTCTCCTCCAGCACCATAATTCAAAAGCATCAATTCTTTACCATCTAGGTAAAGAAGGCGATCAGCCTAGATGGCTTTAAAAGAGGATTCGTGGAGGAGAGGGCTATCAATGCCTCCTAGCCACGATTATGCTCTGCATCCACTCTCGGAGGCATCAGCGCTTCTGAAAACCAGTTGCTGGAAATGACAGGAGGGGAGAGTGCTCTCGTGCTCAAATTCTGCTTGCAGGTTTCCCGAATCCCACAGGCATCTGGCTGACTCCTGTGAGAACAATGTGCTGGACTGGATGGGCCATTGGTCTGACCCAGCACACTCTTCTTATGTTCTTAAAGCAAGTTCTTAACTGTGGCTCCTCCTCAGTAGCAGGGGACTCAGTGTGTGTGTGTGTGTGTGTGTGTGTGTGCACATGCGTGTACATCAGGCCACTCTCTGGACCTCCCAGCACATCTCTTGCAAATGCATCATCAGCCTTGCTGCTGAAGGCAAAATTAAATCAATGAGTAGTTGATGTGCATTTGTGTGCGTGCGCATGAGGTGTGTTGCCATAGGAACTGGGTTGCAGAGCACCCTAATTAACTCTGTCATGAACCTCATGCAACAAGGTTAGGAGGGCAGTTGCCTCAGGGGGGTGGGCAGGAGATACATGAGTCTGCAGCACAAATGGGGGGGGGATAGCCTTGCCCAGATAGGTCTTGTGGGAGGGGGACATTCCTGGCCTTCTGCTGCTGCCTGTTCTTGCTAGAAATAATGCTCTGTCTTTGATGTCTTTATTTTCCCACATTTCTTCCAACACGGAACTTGAAGCAGCGTATACATTTCTATATTTCCATGTTCACATTTCAGTTTTTCCCTATTTATTGCATTCCTGCTCCACTTTTTCCTCCAGTGAGTTCATTTGCAGTTCTCTCTCTCCCACCCTCATTCTATGCTCACAAGAACCCTGTGAGGTAGATTTGGGAGAGAAGGGTCAGCTGGCTAAAAAATATCATCGCCCAGGTAGCTTCACGGCTCCCATTGGGATTTGAACCAGGGCCCCAGAGTCTAGCACTCAAACCACCATTTAAAAGTGGAGGGGGAATGGAAATTAAAAATGCAAGAAAGGAGATTCTGACTAAACAGTAGGAAGAACTTCCTGGCGGTAAGAACTGCTGGATTTCCGAAAGGCAGAGCTTTGTCCTGGATCTTCAGCAAGTCAATTGAAATTGAAATTTTTGAGGTGTCCTAAAAAGAAAGCTCAATACCTTCCGGGGTGTCCTGGTTTTTACTTTTTTGAAATATGGCAACCCTAAGTGGAATGGACACCCTCAGAAGGTGGTGGACTCTACTTCATTGAAGGGTTTTCAACAGAGGTTGGTCCCTCCCAATTCTACAATTCTGTGATGCAGGCCTGTTTGCTCATTTCCAATGGGCCCTACATGGACTGCATGTCTTCAGGGCGAAGCTGGAGAACGCTTGCCAGGATGTTTGTTTCGCAAGCCCTGCAGCAGAGCTGGCTGCGCCTGCCCGTAGACTGGCAATGGAAGTGGCACCCACACCCTGAGCCCGTCTCGTAGCCAGCTTGGCACAGGAAGTGGGGAATCTGTCCACTGGGTGCCAGCAGAGTGATGGAACCAGCTTCATCAAAATGGGCATCAGTGCCTTGGTGTATTAAGAAAACAATAGAAACATCTGCCCCCTCAAAAAAAGGGGGAAAGCCCAATATGCAGTTGTCCTTTTTGAGTTCCTAAACAGGGCTGCTTCTTCCCCATCCCACCACAATCTTCGTATTACATTAAGGATTAGAATATCTTGAGTTGGAAAGCAAGCCTATTTGGCTACATCCAAATGCATTTGCAAGAATGTAGATGAAGCACATTCCTGCATGTTCAGGGATCGTTCCAACCCTGCATTAATTTAAATCACACTGCTTTAAGGAGGATATTGACAAGCTGGAACATGTGCAGAGAAGGGTGACCAAGATGATCAAGGGTCTGGAAGCCAAGCCTTGTGAGGAATGGTGGAGGGACTTGGGGATGTTTGGCTTGAGAGAAGAGAATGATCTCCATCTTCAAATATCCAAAAGGTTGTCACGTGGAAGATGGAACAAGCTTGTTTTCTACTGCTACAAAGGGTGGGGCCTGAACCAATGGGTTCTGAAATATACTCAGAGTCGCAAAGTGATTTCATGCTCTTTATTCAGCTCATAGTGGTGAGGAGGAATGAATGAAAGTCCCCTCAAAGTATCTGCTTTATATACATTATTTACACAATGGGCTGCACATGGTTGGCTAATTCTGGAATTCTACTGTAAGCCAATCAGGTTGTGGATTCACTTATATCTGGAGCATGATTGGGTGGTTCCTGCCAACCAATCATATACTGCTGCATTGTTCTAGGACCAATCAGACTGCTGCATTCTGAATCCTATTGTTCTAGGACCAATCAGACTGCTGCAATTTGGACCCTATTGTTCTAGGACCAATCAGACTGCTTCAGTTTGGATCCTATTCAACTCAGTACATAACAGGTTCAAATGACAAGAGAGGAAATTCTGACTAAACTTTCTGACAGAGCCATTTGTCAGTCAAATGGAGTACCTTGGAAGATGGTGCACTCTCCCTCATTGGAGATTTTTAAGCAGAGGTTGAATGGCCATCTTCATTGCAGGGGCTTGCACTAGATGATACCAGATGCGGGAAACCACAGTGAAGGGAGAGAGGTCTTGTGTTTGAATCTCGTAGACATCATGTTGGCCACTGTAAGAACAGGATGCTGGACTTGATGGGCCACTGGCCTGATCCAGCACACTCTTCTTATGTTCTTGGTTTTTTAAAAATCCCGCTATTCAGCTGGAAAAGGTTCTCAAGTAGCTTACGAATATCCATGAGAGAGAGCCAACCCTCAATCTATTTGAGATTGTTTGTCTCAAGATGATACGTACCCAGTACTAATATTTGCCTTCTAATATTCCCTCTGGAGTGAAATATTAAAGAGGGAACTGGGTAACTTACAAAGCAGAATAATAAACCAGAGCCAGCCTCCTGCAATGAGGATCTTGTTGTTTTCTTTTAATATTTAAATGGTTGCAGATCATGAGAGAAACACACATCTGCCTGCCCAAAGGACTTTGCACCCTTATAAACCTGCGTAGTTCCCCTCTGCCAAAAGAAACAGAAAATTGAATTTCACAAAGACGGGATAACTAGTCAGTATCAGCCCATGACCAGGGAGGCTAGTTCCTTAGGCCCATGGATGGTATCTGACATTTGCCCAGGAATCGGAGCCTCTCTCCCTCAGGCTAAAGGAAGGAGGGAGGGAGCTTGAAAATAATATTTCCCACCATCTCTCTCTCAAGCTGTATACATGTTTTATTGTATAAAAGGCAGAAGGATTACAGTGAACTGCTGGAGGTGTAAATGCCTGTTAGACTTTGAAAAGCTGGTCTGACTGCATCAAGTTCATAAATTCTGTTGAATTAATTAAACTAAACAGTTTTAATTGGGTTTTGAACAAATGTTGAATTAATTGTTTGAAATTTCATTGTGTTTTTATCTTCCTTAGTGTGTCGTGCAAACTGCTATTTTGAATAATGCTATTTGTAGAGTAGGGGGAACTGGGGGACCCAACGGGTGGTGATCCAAAAGAGTTTGCTCCTTCTGAATCTATTTCACTTTAGTTCTGTGTAGACCCTGAATTCCAGCCTGATGAGAGAAAGAAATCCCCCCTCTGCACTGTTCATGACTTTATGGACCTCTTTAGTTGTATTTTTTTTCTAATCTAAAAAGCCGCCACGCTTAATACTCTGGTTTCACCTCAGATCGTATAAATCTTTCGCCTTTTTAAAAAGCCGCCACCCTTAGATCAGCCTTTGCCAACCTGGTGCCTTCCAGATGTTTTGGACTACATGTCTCCTGAGCCCCAGCCTGCATGACCATGCGCTTATCTGCCCCGGCATCATGCAGCTGATGGGATTATAGTCAGTGCAGAATGCAGCAGCTAGACTGGTGACTGGGAACGGCCGCCGAGACCATATAACACCAGTCTTGAAAGACCTACATTGGCTCCCAGTACGTTTCCGAGCACAATTCAAAGTGTTGGTGCTGACCTTTAAAGCCCTAAACGGCCTCGGTCCAGTATACCTGAAGGAGCGTCTCCACCTCCATCGTTCTACCCGGACACTGAGGTCCAGCACCGAGGGCCTTCTGGCGGTTCCCTCACTACGAGAAGCCAAGTTACAGGGAACCAGGCAGAGGGCCTTCTCGGTAGTGGCGCCCTCCCTGTGGAACGCCCTCCCACCAGATGTCAAAGAGAACAACAACTACCAGACTTTTAGAAGACATCTGAAGGCAGCCCTGTTTAGGGAAGCTTTTAATGTTTGATGTATCATTGTATTTTAATATTCTTTTGGAAGCCGCCCAGAGTGGCTGGGGAAACCCAGCCAGATGGGCGGGGTATAAATAATAAATTATTATTATTATTATTATTATTATTATTATTATTATTATTATGTTCAAAACTCCCATTGTTCTAGGCGCATTTTGCAACAGGGTATTTCATTAGAGCGAGCAGTTTCTGAGCTCTGGGCGCAATGCTGCGCCTAAGATTTCTGATTAAAACTGCAGAATGGAAGGACTTTTTCTGCCTCCCCACTTCTAGCTCCTCTCTGGAGACTGGAGAAGAGCCCCTCTTAAGAATATTAGGGGGATGGGCAGGGGAAGGACTAGACCATGTGAAAAATGAACAGAATATTTTAGCTGCAGTTCATTCATTTGCAGCTTTGTGTTCTTGTTATAAAAAAGGTGCACTTGTTCCGTTGTTGTGCCTATAACCTAGGTTTAAGATGCCATTTAGCTCCTAGCTTTCATATCTCAGTTTCTAACACAGATTATAGTGCAAAATATCTGGAGGGCATGAGCCTTGCTTAACCAATGGCTTGCTGGACCCTGGATCTTCTGCTTGCTCTGCCCTAGAATTGCTTTCGGGTCATCCTGAAACCTTTGCAATCTGTTTTCACAGGTTGATCTTTCAAAGGACATCACAGCTGCACTGGGGTCTCTTCTTTTTCCTTGTGGGGTGGTGTGCATGATGCTGGTGGCCTCAGGGCTCTGTCTGGGGGCAGGGCGGGTTTCTACAGCAGATAGAGGGGGCAGTTGCATTAGGTCTACCCAGAGAGTCGGTTGCCTTTGCCCAGGCATCTCCCATCTGTCGTTCAAGGTCGCAGCATCAGATGGTGGAGACGCGGGCATTGTTGCGCAGACTGCAGAGCCAGCTTGGCGTGGGTAGAGTCACGTCGGCTTCCTGCCGACAGAGCATCTGGCTGTCTGTCACATCAGGAATGGTGGGGGTTTCCTCCCCCTCCTCCTCTGCTGGGGCACTGGAGGCTGCCAAAGGATGCTTAATTGCTAAAAGGAGATACATTGCAGCTCAGCGCTGTCTGGAAACAACAGAATACTCCACCCTGCAATCTCTGCTGTGTGATGACTCTCTCTGCTTACTCTGTGGCATTGGGGAAAGGCCTTTGAAGCTCTCTACAAGGCCCCTTTTCATCCATTCATATCCTCCAGAGTTCAAAGACCCTGGTAAGCCCCGGAACTGGGACCCTGCTGCCCCAGACCAGGCAGGTATAGCCAACCTGTGTCCTGCAGATGTCATTGGACCACAACTTTCACCACCCCTGACCATTCATTGGCCATGGTGGTGGTTGGGGCTGGTGGGAGAGAGGCCCCTTCCGGAGGACCTGTTTACTGAGCATCCATCCTGATCTGCTTGTGGGAAGGTTAGAAGATACTGTAGCCAGCAAATTTCACCCCATACTTTCCAGTGCATTGACCTGCCCCATTGCTTAGTGCAAAAAGTCGGATATTTTGAGGAAGACTTCAGCGTAGATGTTGATCCCTGTGACACTCTTAAGCAACTTTAGCTGTGATTCCTGGGGGGTTGGACTTGATGATCCTTGGGGTCCCTTTGTTGATCACACCTTCCAAATATACAGTTCTATGTCTCTATAAGTGCCAGCCGGCAAGCTATGTTTTGTTTGTTTTGTTTTGTTTTGTTTTGTTTTGGAGGGGGACAAATCCAGTAGCCCTGAGCTGTGTCTCTTTCCACACTAGACCTCCATTACTCATCTCTCTTAAGTGGCAGTCACAACCTGAATTCAATAAACGCAGATAAGCCATCGGTTTGCATCCACCTCCCCTGGGCTTTTGCTGCTGCTTCCCTCTCCGCTCCATCAGCTCCCGCCCCTCCCCCAATGGAGATGAGATAATCCTTCTGGAACGTCTGCCCTGCCCGCCATGTCAAGCCAAGTGAAACAACAACAACAACACATACACTTTTTATTCGATTTCTTACTCCACCCCCCACCGCCTTCCCTGTTCCCTGATCAGCTTATAACATAAGCATGGGACAAAAGCAGGCTGGAAGGAGCTTTTCACAATCAGTATGAATGCAAGTCCCGTCACCCAGTGAGCGATGGACGAAGTGGGCAACAATCTGCCCTGCCTGCCAATGGGAGACTCGGACCCATGACTTGTTGCTGGCTCCAAATCTAGCCAGAGGGGGAAATGTCTTCATAGGAGAGCTGTGCCAATTTGGGGAGGAGGGCCAGTTATTGGCCTGGAAGGTGGCGGTTTTGCGGTGAATTTCTCCCTCAAACATAAGGCAAATTGGAAGACTTTGCTCTGAAACCTGGCTGGCTGGCATTCATGCCCCCTTGCTCTTCCACTTCACGGAGCTCCATGGGAATGGAGAATCGCCCTTTTCCCACCCTGAGAATATTATCCTTTGTCCACATGGGTTGGTGAGAATTTCTGTTGCCTGCCAGCTGAGGCCTTTGTATACATAGGTCTTTTCAAACCAGGTTTTTTTTATCTCTCTTCAGCGCAGCCACAGTGAAGTGAGGCTGACAGAATTCAGAGCATCCCAAAGCCAGGCGTGTTTGGTGCCTTGCCCAATGCAAAAGGTCAAAGTGACTTGGATTTGTGAAGCCAACCTGTGTGCTACTTTTCCCCATTGATGACAGCAAAATTTGACAGGGTTGGGGGGGATAATAGCTTGCCCTTCATAGCCTCTTTTCCGATATTTTCACCCTTATGCACACCAGTGTGGTTTAGTGGTTAGCACACTGGACTAGGACCTGGGAGAGATCAGGGTTTGAATCCCCACTTGGCCATAAAGCTCACTAGATGACCTTGTGCCAGGCACTGCCTTTTTGTCAGGAGTATGTGCAGGAGCCAGGCCCTGTGACCAGCAGGACTTTGCAGGACTGGGGCCTTCCTAAGTTTGTTCTGAAGAGGCAAGGCGTGGCCGCACAGGTGAGGCCGATTGGTAACTCACAGCACCTGGTGGCAAGAGCCAGGAAGGGATATAAGGTCAGCATTTCCCTTCGACTCTTTGCCACAGCAACATGTTCCCTGCCTTGCTGTGTTTGGCTCCTTGACCCTCGGACCCTTGACTTCATGACTCCTTGCTTCCTGACCCCCCGGACGCTTGGCTTCTTGACTCCCGGCACTCTGACCCTCAGACTCTTGGCTTCCTGGCTTCTGGACTCCCATTCCTGCTCCCACCCCACCATCTTGCCGCCGGTCCCGACATCCATAGCCGGGACTTCGATTGCCCGTGACCCGGACCATGACACTTTTGGCCTGACCTACCTCACAGGGTTGTGAGAATTGGGTGAGAAGGGGAAGGACAATGGACACTGCAGTGGCCTCCTTGGAGAAAAGGGTGGGATACAAATGCAATAAACAAATAAAACAAATAAGGTTCTAGAATAAGGGCAACCAATGCAGTAGGGTTGGACAATGCCTTTGTCCTGTCCGTATGGTCAGAGAAGGTGCAGACAATACAGCCAAGCTTGACAGCGACTGAGGGGAGTTGTAATCCAATATACCAGGAGACCAACAGGTTAAGAACAGAAGAAAAGCCTGCTGGATCAGGCCAATGGTCCATGTAGCCTAGCATCCTGTTCTCACAGTGGCCAGCCAGAGGCCTGTGGGAAGCCCTCAAGCAAGGTTCGAGCCCAAGAAGCCTCCTGTGGTCTCCAGCAACTGGTATTCAGAATCATACTGCCTCCAACTGTGGAGACAGAACAGTAGCCCTCAATATTTCTCTCCTCCATGAATTTGTCCAATCTTCTTTTAAAGCCATCCAAGCAGCTGGCAGCCATCACTGCCTCCTGTGGGAGTGAGTTCCATAGATTAACTATGCACTGTGTAAAGGCTTTCCTTTCTCCGTTCTGAATCTGCCACCATTCAGCTTCATTTATGTTCTAGTTTTACGAGAGAGGGGTGCACAAACTGTTCTCCATCCATACTCTCTATGCCATGCATAATTTTTTAAAAATAATTTTTTAATACTTTTATTTTGCTTTAAACAAATACAGATAAACAACCAAAATTACAAAAGAAAAATCCATAATAATAATAATAATAATAATGAAAAAAGCTAAAAAACTACAAAAAAAATCAAGGTACATGGCACAGAACATAAGCCATTATGGGAAAGAAAAAAGGAAAAGGAAAGAAAGGGGGGGGGAGAGGAAAAAGGGGAAAAAAGAGGAAGATGACCCAAAACACAAGAAGGCTCATCTATTGTATGCTTCCGTCAAGGTCACAACAGATCATTATTCTTATCAATTCTCTCTATCTGCATTCCATAGAATCCCTCATCTTGGTATCGGGGAACATTTCCCTATGCCATGCATAATTTTATAAACTTCCATCATGACAACTCTTACTCACAAGCTTTTTTCTAAGCAAAAATATGTCCCAAACGCTGCAGACTTTCCTCAGAGGGGAGTCATTCCATTCCCTTGATGGTTTCGGTTGTCCTATTCAGAACCTTTTCTAACTCTGCAATATCCTTTTTGAGGTGAAGTAAAACAAATGGCCATGCTTGGCTGGGACTGAAGGGAGTTGTGGTCCAATATATCAGAGAAAGGCTGATTTAAACTCCAGCCCAGTTCTGAACTGGCTTCAAGATGGAGTGGATATTGTCTGCTTCCATGTTAGTGCTGCTGAGCTACTCATAGAATCATAAATTGTAGGCTTGGAAGGGACTCAAAGGGTTATCTAGTTCAACCGCCTGCAATGCAGGAGTCACGACTAAAGAATTTTGGCAGCCCACTGCAAATGTCTTCAACCCCAGCAGTTTTACACGGCAATTAATATAGTTCTCTGTCCCACATCAAAATTTGGAAATGTCCCTTTGCACAAGATGCAAATACGTATATATATTTGTTCAGGAGTCCCATTCAGCCATGTCAATGTAACATTTCTTGCTTCTACTACTTCTTCTTTTTCTTAAAGTGGCTAATTAGTTTCTTCCTGTTCATTTGCCTTGCTGTGGTCTTCCTGACTTGCTGCTAATTAGTCAGTTTCTCTTCCTTGCTCAGGATAGGGGACCTTAATTACTGGTTTCCTCTTTGCAGCCAGAACAATTGCTTGCTAATTCAATGTATTCTATTTTGTAAAATTGCACTCATTTAAAGGGGGGGGGGACACTGCTGCAAGGAAGAAGCAAATAATTAAAGCTAACACCCCACCCCCATGGAACAGGAACTGACTAATTAAGGGAAATTCGGAAATGCTGCAACAATTGCATAAGAAGCAACTAAATATCTAACTTAATGGAAAGGGGTAAGCAGAGAGCTACTAATTAAAGCAATAATAGCCCTGAAAAGTCTCAATAGCAATTTGGGCAGATAATTTGTGTTTGAATTAAACTAATACAATCACCACTATCCAGGTCGGGAAAGTGATGAAAAGTCAATGTGGGAAAAGAGGGGCGTGCAGGGATTGGTAGAGATGGCTAGTTCAGATGACAACCTTGAATTAGGTTAAGAAGAAATGTCACTAGATCCAGGGGCAGTCCACATTTATATTGGTCTATTCTGACCTCTTTTTCTGAATGGTGACATGGACCATTCACGACGTAAAGATATTCTTCACAACTGTGAGCAGGGCAGGGGGGTGGGGTAAGTGAAGACAAATACCGGTATATATATTGTTGTTCGCTCCTGCTCCTGCTCAGGCTGCAGGGAAAAAGCAACTTGGATCCTGGAATTCATTCTGATTGTGCAGATAAAATATGACTGATAGAATTCTATAGGATGTGGTATTAGTGTGTGAAAACAGTCAAGATCCAGTGATCCTCAGGCATGCATCTCCAGGTGATGAAGATGTCAGGTGCCATCCTGGTGCCCAGGCATCTTCACTTGTTCGCAAGGGGTCAATAGTCAGGTGCAAAATCCACCTGGTGCCTGGCTAATTTCGAACACTGGTTTTCACTATACTGTGGTCTATTAAGAAGAGTTTGGATTTGATATCCCGCTTTATCACTACCCAAAAGAGTCTCAAAGTGGCTAACATTCTGCTTTCCCGTCCTCACAAACACTCTGTGAGGTGAGTGGGGCTGAGAGACTTCAGAGAAGTGTGACTAGCCCAAGGTCACCCAGCAGCTGCATGTGGAGGAGCGGAGACACGAACCCAGTTCCCCAGATTATGAGTCTACCGCTCTTAACCACTACACCACACTGGCTCTCCACAGCTGCAGGGGCAGGAGGCAAAAAACCTGGCTTTAGCCCTAGCCAGCAGCACTCCCTTGGCCAAAAGAAAGGTGGGCTTCTTTCCACTGGAAGCAGTTGAGGTGCCTGCAGCTGCACCCGCATCCTCGTAAGGAGCAATATCTATGACACGCAATAGAGCAATGCACAATAAATAATAATAATAATTTATTATTTATACCCCGCCAGTGGCGTAGTGTGGGGGGTGCAAGGGGGGCAGGCCGCACCGGGCGCAACATCTGGGGGGGGCGCGCTCGCTGCCTCCAGAGTCGCTGAAGAGCCTCGGGCGCAGGCTGTAGCAGAGCCGCATGTCTCGCGGAACCGACGAGCTGTGCGCGCGTCCGGGCTGAAGGCGCCCAGCAGGCAGCGGCTCTCAGCGCTGGCCGCGGAGGACGCGCCAGGCAGCCCCTCACAGCCCCGCCTCCGCCGCTGCTGCTGCAGCTGCTGGGCCGTTGCATTTTCCTCGCCTCTCTGCCCCCCTCCTCCTCCGGGCAAGCAGCGTCGTTTGGGCGGCAGCGCCAGCGGCAACTCGCAGGTTAGGGGTTAGGGGGGGCGCAAATTACGTGCCTTGCCCCGGGTTAGGGGGCACAAATTACTTGCGTTGCCCCGGGTGCTGACAACTCACGCTACGCCGCTGTACCCCACCCATCTGGCTGGGTTCCCGCAGCCACCCTGGGCAGCTCTCAACAGAATACCAACAACAACCATAAAAAAGCGATAAAATGTCAAACATTAAAAACTTCCCTAAACAGGGCTGCCTTCAGATCTCTTCTAAAAGTCAGATAGTTGTTTATTTCCTTGACATCTAATGGGAGGGCGTTCCACAAGGTGGGCGCCACTACCAAGAAGGCCCTCTGCCTGGTTCCCTGTAGCTTCCCTTCTTGCAATAAAACAAGATATGCCTTGAAACAGCTGTATAGAAGGCAATTAATAAATCAGTGATCATGGTGATAATGACAGTAGTAAGCATCTGAAGCAGCATGATCTTAAACTGTCAGTTACACCCTCAGGATGGAGTAGCACCCTCTTACACCAGGACAGCAAAATGGAACAGGAAAAGAAAATCCCCTGCTCTTGTGACCCCCATGTGCAAGTGGGACTCTGCCAGCACAAAGGAGGGAATCAGGTAGAGCTGGAATGTGTGGGAGACAGAGTGGATTTCTGACTGCCTCCTCCCGAAGGTGACCAAATGCTACGCTGTTCTATTCTGAGTGATGGCCACAACAATCTGAGGGTTTTAGCTCAATCAGGAGGTTCACGGCATACTTTGAGGGCCCAGCGAAGTAGAGTCAGGTGAGACAGAGGACAGAGCCCAGATTTCTGTGAGGCTGAGCAAGGTTAGGCCAGGCACAGTCCAGCTTCTTCTGATGAAGCAAGGTAACTATTGTAAAGCAAGGAAGGTATCTAGGATTCAGGTAGCACCTTGGACAGCTCCAAAAAGAGCTCAAGCCCAAGACTCCTAAGAGCAAGTCTCAAATATTGCTTCAGCAACACACACTCCTAGATTGAGCCTTAAACAGAGCTGAAGTTATCCCCTGTCTGGTCAGCTAAAGAGGTGTGGCCTGCTTCAATACCTGTTGACTCTTAAGGATGCAGAGGAGCAGGAATTCCACTGGGCTTTCTGTGCTTGGCTCCTTGGGAATCTCTTATGCTGGAGCTACTGGGGCCACGGAGGACAGGGTCATGTCTGATGGCCATACACTCTCCCAGTTAGATACCTCCTCTGCATCCACAGCCTCTTCTTCTGAAGATGGTGAGTTGGACTGCAGGGCTATGGCATATAACCTCATTGGAGGTTTTTAGAAAGAGGTCAGAGATTCTTCAGATGTGATTTCTGCATTGTGGAGCAGGGGCTCTTGTCCTTGGGTCCTGCTTGCAGGTTTCCTGCAGGCATCTCATTGGCCATGTGAGAATAAGATGCTGAACTACATGGGCCACTGGCCTGGTCCAGCAAGGTTTATAGATGTTCTTAAGGCATCTTCCTTTTTCTCACTGGCACCTCTAGTCTAACAGGGGTTTAAAACAATGCAAAAACCTGCCAGCTCATTTGCCCAAAGCTGAAAATGGGGTGAGCTTAGATGCAATGAGCAGATATTCCTTTCCCGGCTGCTTTCAATTCGGTCAATTCCAGGATTGATTTGGTACCTGCCTGTGGCTTTATTAACTCACAAAAGCATGATAAATGTTCTGTTCCTCTCCATTTTGTAAGCTGCACAGCTTTTAAAGCCAGAAGGAGAGCTTCGTAAGCTGTGCTTTCTGCAAGTCTGCGTGCCTGAGAACTAGAGAGAGACCCGTGCTGTTCTGAGGTTGCTAATGGTTCCAGTTCTGGTGGTTCTTTCTGCCGGAATTGCTTCCCAACCTGTTTGAAAAGGGAAGTGGGTGGCAGTGGTGCACAATTACAACACTGAAGTAGTTGCTGAAAAGCTGTCTCTCACCCAGGATAATAATGCAGTAGGATTGAGAGCGATTTCTGCCTGCTGGGAGGCAGAGCTGGCTCCGCAGGCTCCTTAAGAGCTTGCAGGCTTTGGCTTCGCTTCCCTGCCGATAAATCTGATTCAGCTAATGTGACATTTCTCTACAAAATGGCATTTGACAAGGTAGGGTGGGGCTCATTCAACACGGCATGTATCGGTTGGGCTGTTCATGTCTTGGAAGGCCCATGGGCAAGTGCTTCTCCATGGGCCCTGCTCACTTATTGGGTCTACCTTCCTACCACCATTATCTCCACCTTCTCCTCTTCTTCCTCATCACTGCTGTCGCTTGCAGGCAGATGATCAAGGAGTGAACAAGCAGCGGCACCTCTTGCTCATATGATCTGGGCTAAGCCTGGTTGTCAAAAAGAAAGCTTTCGATTGGCCTGGCCCCCGAGCAGCCTTGGTGCCACAGTTGGTCCATGCCCTTCCCATTTTTTTTATTAAACAACCTTTGTTGTTGTTTGTTTGGTTGGAGGTTTTGTAGGGGTTGCAGCCTGCTTTGTATGTGTGTGTTATTTTTTTCGATGGTGCAGGTGTTTTGCCTGCCACTCAAGGAGTGTCTCTGGATATTGTCAGTTTTTCTTCTCTGAAATGGTTACTTTGTGGCGCCCACGACATTTTCCTAGGTTTCCAAATATGTGCCTAGGCCTAAAAAGTTTGCTGTAGTAGGAAGCCTTGCCAGCATCTCTGTTGTTGCAGCAGTTCTTCTAATCTAGAGGTCCGTGTGCCAAGATTTGTCTGTACTTGCAGCCTGCATTAATTGGAAGCACAAGGCGTTGATTGGTTCCAATTATTTTCGGTGGTGTTTGGAAGGTCTCTCCTTCCAGGGAACACTGGAGAGAAGCTGGCTACTCTTTAGAACATGAATTCCCCTGTTCTACACCTTCCTTCCTTTTCACACAGGATGCCATTGGTATAAGAAAGAGCAAAGGAAAGAAAATGCTGTCAGGCTGAACACAGAGGCTGTCCCCTGCTGAGGATGCAAAAAGCATCCTCTGTGCTTTAAAAAGCAGCTTCTGCTCCCAAGAACTTGCAACCGACCTGAACCCTAGAGAGGCCTTTTGGGGTTTCATCAGTGCAAGGGCTTTTCACAAGGGGGATTTTATATATATATAAAAAACAACAACCAAAAACTCACAGGGTTTTATGAACTCACTAAGCTGTTTGGCAGCTGGGTCCAGACAATGAAATACTTATAGACAGTTGCCCAGCTTTGGACCAGGAGAGTATCTGTGCCTTAAGTTAATGAGCCTTAGCCATGTCTTGTCTTAAGGCTGGAGTTGGGTCTGAATGACCCACTGTCTCCAATCCCCAACCCTATAATCCAGTTAATAGAATTGGGTGGCTAGGGAAATGCCCAACAAGTGTGCATTCTCCCCTACCTTGCAATGCCGATAATCACAGAATCATATAATTGTAGAGTTGGAAGGGATCACAAGGGTCCTCTAGTTCAACCCCCTGCAATGCGGGAATATTTTGCCCAACATGGGGCTCAAACCCATGACTGTGAGATTAAGAGTCTCATGCTCTACTGTCTGAGCTAATGGTACCAGGGGCATCATCAACACTCAGGATTAGCTGTCACCATCTAGTTCTCTGTAAATTTCTGTGTATATACTGCTGTTTTAGGCTTTTTAAATGCTTTAGTAACCTATTGTTTGCCTTTTTGACTGTACACTTCTTTTTGAAATATTAAGCAATTTGTAAATGCCTACACACACATAGAGAGAGATGAGAAATGATAGGTAGATGATAGATAAATAGAAATATAGAGAGACATCTCTAGAAAGAGCTGCCTGTCTTCCACTCCAGCAGTGGTCTAGTGGAACAGGGACTTATTTCACAGCATAGGCCATGATGTCATCTCCTGAGATGCCCCTTGCCAATCTTCTGCATGCCAAGTGAATAAACTTTTCTCAAAGAGAAACCCGTCAGATAGGCTCAGCAGAGGAAGAGGCAGGTTACATCAGAAGGAATGGCTCAGGGCTCAAGTGGCAATGGCTACCTTTTGTTTTAAAAATCCCCATGTTCCTTCATGATGACCAACCAGAATGTCCCAAGCATTGGGATCTGCTAAAACGCAAACAATAAAACAATCAAAACTTCTAAAACCAATTCTAGGACAGACACAGACCGGGCAAGAGCTCTCTTCTTCTTGTTGGAAGAAGAAGGTCTTCAGTTGAGGTGCCAAAAAGACAGAGGGAGCTTGTGTGGTGTAGTGGTTAGAGTGTTGGACTAGGACCTCAAATCCCCCACTCAGCCATAAAGCTCAATGGGTGTGACGTTGGGCCAGTCACTGCCTCTCAGCCAAACCTACCTCACAGGGTCGTTGTGGGGATTAAACGAGGAGGGGGAGGAACCATGCATGCCATCTTGAGTCCCTTGGTGAAAAAGGTGGGATATAAATGTTGTTTAGTTGTTTAGTCGTGTCCAACTCTTCGTGACCCCATGGACCAGAGCACACCAGGCACTCCTGTCTTCCACTGCCTCCCGCAGTTTGGTCAAACTCATGCTGGTAGCTTCGACAACACTGTCCAACCATCTCAACCTCTGCCGTCCCCTTCTCCTTGTGCCCTCCATCTTTCCCAACATCAGGGACTTTTCCAGGGAGTCTTCTCTTCTCATGAGGTGGTCAAAGTATTGGAGCCTCAGCTTCAGGATCTGTCCTTCCAGTGAGCACTCAGGGCTGATTTCTTTCAGAATGGATAGGTTTGATCTTCGTGCAGTGCATGGGACTCTACTGCAATGAAATAATAAACAGAGGTGGAGGCCGCCTAATATTTAACGGGAGGAAATCGCAAAGGGTAGGAGGTGCCACAACACTAAAAGAAACACAATGGCATTTTGTCCAGGACAGGTACTATCTGTGCTGTGTGAGTATTTAAGACTTCAGTGGCTGTGGTGTTGTGAATGTTACCCCAGAAACAACCGTGGGACGGCATGCCTCACCCCATCCCTCTAGGTCGCTCACTGCTGAACATCACAGCGAACATGACTTTTGCAAGGGAGCATTATTGACCACCCCCACCGCCTCCATTGGCTTAGCGGGTCAATCGATATCCCCCAATGTCACTCAGAGACGAGGCTGACCTTCCTCTTGAATGGAAAGTGGCTGGGATCCATTTTCATGGCCTGCGCGGGAGATGCCCTCCAAATGTGTCAAGCCCTCTCCTCTGCAGACCCAGACAGACCTCTCAGACTCAAACGCCCCCCTTGGTTCAACGGAGCCGGGCTCTGCTTTCAGTCCCCCTCTCTTTCTTGCCTTAGGAATCGTATTGCACGCCCTTTGCTTGCCTTGCAAGGAAGGCCTGCCCATTGCTGGGACCGCCCTTGCGGGAAAGCACTCTGTCTGGCACAATGAATAATTGAAGCGGTATAGATTCCTTAAAGTGCTTTTCTGGAGGGTGGGGAGGCGTTTATGGCGAGGTGGCAGCCGCCTGGCTCTTTCTGCCTGAAAGGTTTTGGTGGAGAGCACCGCAGTGCTTCGTGCTGTCTGTCCCACAGGCTGGAAGGTGAGCTGCCTGCCTGTTTAAAACGGGCAGATGCTCCAAGTTTCTTTTTTAAGTTGCCTTCCCAGACAAATTCAGCAGCTGCAGTGTGTCCCCAGGGCTATGGTTCTGTCAGTATCCAAAGCCACCCCCCCACCCCCTGACCGGTGTGTTATTGTGGGTTTCTTGTACAACATGTTCCTGACACAATAGCAGTGCATTAGCGGTAGATTTATTCTGCTTTATTAGTTGATCTCTGATGTTTCCCCAGTGATGCTACCATGTCATTGCTGTCTGGAAGGGCTATCAAAAGTCAGCCAACCCCCACCCACCCTCAGAAAATTTTTGGTATGCAAAGTTTCATATAATTGTAGAATTATAGAGCTGGAAGGGACCCTGAGGATCTAGGGTCCAATCCAGTGCAGGAATATGCAGTTGTCCCTCCACGGTTGAGACAGCAACACTTCTGAATCCCAGGCACTGGAAGATGGGAGATAATTGTGTTTGAATCCAGTGTTTGTGCCCAGCAGCATAGCAATGCTTTCAGCTTCTCCTGCTGTCCTGCAGCGCCCGTGTTGCCCAGCAACCCCCAGGCCACCCCACGGTCCCCTGTGGCACCTGGTACACCCCTCCCCTCCCAGGCCTTCCTACGCTACTGCTTGCTCCTTTCGCACAGGCATCTGGTTGGCCACTGTGAGAAAAGGATGCTAGACTCAATGGGCCATGGGCCTGATTCAGCAGGGCTCGTCATATGTTCTTAAGGGGAATCAGGCCTGCTAGGACAACTCCCAACAGCTGCAGCTCTTGCCAAGCTGAACAGAAGAAGCTGGCTTGGACAGAGTCAGATCCTTACACCAGCCAGCAGCTCATTGTCTCCATATTCAAAGCTTTCCAGAAAAGAAAAGCTTCTCTCTCTCTCTCTCTCTCTCTCTCTCTCTCTCTCTCTCACACACACACACACACACACACACACACACAAACGTGTGCCGTATTCACAGTCCTCCCCATTGCCCTCTCCACCTTCCTCTGGTCATCCAGAAGGCTGAAGAATGCAGTGTGTGCAACAATATAATCTGCGCCAGCGTTTCCTTGTTGGCAAGAAGGAAATGGTAAGAAAGCATCAGCTGGAGAGAGAGAGAGAATAAGTGTTGTAAGGCCACAAACATCCCTTAATTAACATTCCTGAGTTCTGAGGTGTTTCTTAGGAAACAAAGCACTCTGGACTCTTTCTCTCTCTCTTTGGTCCAAGCCAAAAATGAGCCAGGATCCCAGAAAAGAAAGCCTTGCGATGTGACTTCAATGTGGAAAGCGGCTGTTCCTCTTGGGAAATGGAGAAGAGGCAAAAAGGACAGAAACGCCCCCCAAGCTCACCAGAAAGTCTGCCTGGAAAACTCAGCGCAAGGAGGCAAGGGATAAATTGTACTATCATGCCACCTCCAGAACGTCCACATATTATCAGAAATATGTTTATCGGGACTGTAAAGCCCCCAAAGCCGGCCAGGTACCAAATGGCAATTCTTAAAATATAAATGGGTGTTAATATAATCTCATTCCATTAAAAGAATCCATGGAAACCTTCTCTGTTGGAGTTGTGGGGAAGTTGGGGGCCTTGAGGTGAAACAACAAAATCTTATAAAAGGGAGTAAGATTATACTGTGGGCTGTGAGTGGAGATAGATGACGCTGAGTCTGTTCTGATTTTGGGATCTTGGGATGCCTCCAAACTGGCACTGTTTTGCAGGAGACACTCAAGCACATACCAGAAATGTGGGGGATGTACAATCAAAGTGGGGTGGCACAAATCCATTTCTTTAAACAATCCAGTTCTAAAAAAAAACCCCAGACTTTTTGCAGAGAACAGTGATGGAGCAATGCACTGAAAAGTGTGGGATGAACAGGTTGATTGATGAGAAGACTTATAAAGAAATCGGAATGAATGCCCATCGTCATAAATCAAATCAAGAGGAATGCTCAATAAAGATAGGACATTGTCTAATCTCAACGTAAGCTTTGTGAAAGCAAATCAAGATGAATGATGGCCAAGAAAAAGGCTGTCTAAAGAAACCCTCAGCAAAATGATCTTTGAGGTGGCTCTCCCACCTTTTCCCCTACCATTTACCATATTTTTTGCTCTATAAGACGCACCACAAGACGCACCTAGTTTTTGGAGGAGGAAAAAAATAAAAAAAATAAAAAATCTCAGAAGCCAGAACAGCTGCACAGTGAAAGCAGCGATCCCTCTTGCTGTTCTGGCTTCTGGTATAGCTGTGCAGCATGCATTCGCTCCATAAGACGCACACACATTTCCCCTTACTTTTTAGGAGGGGAAAAGTGAGTCTTATAGAGCAATAAATACAGTATTTCACCCTGTATATAGATCAGCCTTCTCCAGCCTGGTGCCTTCCAGATGTTTTGGACTACAACTCCCAGACACCAAGACTGAGGAAGGCTGCTAAAGAGTAAACAGCTTGCTCTGGGTGTGCGCAACTGCCACATTCTGTATTGGGTGCCAAAATACATTTCTCAGCATTTGTAAGTTTCTAGTCCTTAATGACACTGGGAAAATGAGCTGGAGAAAGTGTGGACAATGCCTGTTGAGCTCTTGGGGCTGTGCAGACTTGATTCTGTTCAGCTTCTTGACCTTTCTAATATTTAGCAGAAATAAGCTTTGCATATATTTTTTTAATGCATTTGCTTCATATCCATAAACTCTTCAGGTTGCACAATCAGAGGCTTTTCTTGGCGTGCATTTTGGACGTGCAGAAAGTGAATCAGTCCAGCCCTGCCTCACAAGTGGCCAAGAATCCTGGTGGGGAGGTGGCAACAAGCAGAACTGGAAGGCTTCTATGGAGTTCTGCCTTCAGGCTCCTTGCTGTACGTTCATATTTTTCTTATATAACGGGGTGGCACTGGAGAGAACAGCTTAGAAATTTGCCAGCGTGATGGAGCTCCTTTGTCCTCAGGCCCCTGCTGACTCACTGATGACAACTGACTTAAAAGTCCTACTTCATAAAACTCTTCTGTGTCAAGTAAGGACATCTTCCTCCCAGGATGTTCTTACTGATGCATGATGTGATTTGGGAAATGTTTGCAGCTGAAACATAGCCAGCAAGGAAGCTCCCACTTTTGCATCCTTCTGGCCACCAGAGAGTGCCTCAGAATCTCAGCTACTTTGGAACAGAATTTGGGATTTTTTAATTTAAAAAATACAGACCTGACACGCCCAAGAGCATGTGAAGAAACAAAGTACAGCTCCCATATTTGCAAAGAAAGGAGCATTTTAGCAGATTCAGCTTGCCGTGGACGGGTAAGAAATGTGATTGGGTTGCTTTGTTCTATAATTTCCAGCCTGCCTTTCCAAATTAAGCTATTTTTATGATGATTTGCAACAGTGGATACAAGCCCTGTGTTGTTTCCAGCAACTGGAAGACTCAAGACCAGACCTTATATTCTGTGGCTTCCCAGACTGCACCCTGACCCCAGCCTGCTGGTAAAAAAGGAGTTCCAGGAATTGCTTACTCACAAGTAGGCACCTTACTCATGAGTCACATGACAACTCTGGGTTGGAATGTGCATGCTGTGCCATCACTCTGGAGCCTGCGTTCTTGAAGACTGAGGGGTGGCTCCATTTCATCCTCTGATAGCTCAAAGGCTGCTTTAGCAGATTTCCTGCTAGAGGGATTTCCCAGGGGATCCTCAGCACTGGTCCAAGTGGAAGCTCTGCCTACTCCCCAAGGCCTTTGACCTGTAGGGTGTCTGGTTTGTCCTCCATGGACTCAACAATACATGTGAAAAGTATCTAGAGGTCTTAATAGATCACAAGCTTAACTTGAGCCAACACTGTGGTGCAGCAGCAAAGAAAACTAATGCAATCCTAGGCTGCATCATCAGAATAGTGACCAGATCAAGGGAAGTCATGGTTTCATTCTCTTCTGCCTTGGTCAGACCACACCTGCAGTAATAGGTCCAGTTCTGTGCACCTCAATTTAAGGATATTGACAAGCTGGAACGTGTACAGAAGAGGGCGACCAAGATGATCAAGGGTCTGAAAACCCACTCTGATGAAGAACTGTTGAGGGAGTTGGGTATGCTTAGCCTGCGTAAGAGAAGACTGAACCATTTTCAAATCTCTGAAGGGCTGTCACATGGAAGATAGTGCAAGCTTGTTTTCTGCTGCTCCAGAGGGTAGGACCCAGACCAATGGACTCAAAGGTGATGAGCTCTCCTTTATTGGAGGTTTTTAAGCAGAGGTTTGGTGACCTTCTAGAGATTCTTTAGCTGTGATTCCTGCATTGCAGGGGGTTGGAACAGGTTACTCCTGTGGTCCTTTCTAACTCTACAATTCTATGATTCTATGACTTGGTGTCTGGCATCAGGTCAGGTCAAGGCATGACAGGCAGGTGGCAAGCCGTAAATGGCCATGCTCCATTCAGCTTGGGAGTGCAACAGTTTTACAAGGCAATGTGGATGAAGTTGCTGAATGATGAGCAACTTGTGTTCATTCCCCCCTCTCCTCATGATAAGTTGCTTGTTTTCTGGGCAAGGAGGGGGCCTTTGTTGGCTCCAGGGTTCCTGTAATATAGGCCAGGTGTTTCAGCACCATGGAGAGCTATGAGAGAGCCACTTTGCTCCAGCAGAGCCTAGAGGACCAGAGCCTCTGTCTTCCATCTGTTGCTCCTAAGCTCCACCTACTTTGTGAGATTAGCAATCCTTAATGGACCAAACCTCTGGTCTACAGATGGGCATTTCTTCTGTACTTCCTGGCCTTCCACCTGGCACGTATCCTGTGCCATGGAGTAGACTAAGAGACCAATGGATTCAAATGACAAGAAAGGAGATTCTAACTCAACATGAGGAAGAACTTCCTGACGGTAAGTGCTGTTTGATAGTGGAACAAGCTCCCTCAGAAAGCAATGGACTCTCTTTCAATTGAAGCTTTTAGATAAAGGTTCAATAACCATCTGTCAGGGATTATTTAGCTATGATTCCTGCGTTGCTCCTGAGCTGGAGGAGAGTTGCAGTCCCTTCCAACTCTACAATTCTGTGATTTTATGAACACGAAGAAGCTGCTGATTTGGAGTCAAGTGTTTCCATAGCTTTTTGGGCAGCTGACCTTCCTCCCAAAAAGCACAGACACACATATATGCACTCCAAGCACTTAACTGGATGGAGGTGGTCATTGGAATCCCTCGTGTTACACTGCCAATGTGACTTTCTTCAAGAGTCTCTACCACCACCTCTGCCACCACCTTGTTAGTTTTAGAAACTTGATTCTTGCCACCAAAGAGCTGGGAAAACTGTGAGTCAGCTCAGACCTTTGAGCACGGAAAGCTGAACAAAACAGGCTGTCAGAATTTGAGCTACTTCATATGCAAGGCAAAGGAGGAAGCAGAGGAAATGGCTTTTGATATTATAATTTTTCTGAATGTGGATAAGACAGGCTTGGAATGCACCATTCATGAGGCTGGATTCAGCAAAATCAGAGGATAAATAGTGCTACATTACAATGGACTTAAGATCTTTGACATGCAGTTAGCCTGCTCCTAGACACAGTAGTTTATAAAAATGGTAAAGATTTGACTCAGAAATATCACTATGGTGTAGAACTGGCTCTGCTCTCTTACACTATTGGTAATTCAACGAAATCTTTCTTTGTTGACTTCATCAGGCGAGTGATGAATGGATAGAAGAAGAGGGCAATATATTCCCCCCGCCACTTCCCAAGTGATGTTGCATAAATTAATATGTTTCTGCATAATAAACAAATGCAGAAGGCATGGAAGTCTGCCGGTCTTTCAGGTGCCACAAGGCTCTGTTGTTTAAACTCCATGTGGATTATCATTATTTTGAAAGTACCTAACAGTCTCCTAAGAGGTCATTAGTGATTTTAATTTAAAAAGTGATTAAAGTGCAATGCCTACCCAAGTCCTCTGTTGTGAGTACAAGCAGCGTGTACTCTGGACTACCCCCTCCCCCCCCAAAAAAAAATCCTTATTTTTGTTGTTGTTGCCAAGATCCTGGGAATTTTCTGAAAAGCCTATATGGTGAACCCAAATATTTTGCAGGTTAGAAGCAAATCAGTACAGATTGTCTTATCTTTCCTCATTTATCCTGGAGTCTTGGCAAGGCAAGACTGAAGCCGCCATCAATCTCTTCCACCTCCTCTCGCTTCTGACCTTCGGGTTTCAAGCTTACCTCTTCCCCCATATGGACTAGAACCTTGCTGAGTTCTATACTGATCATACTGACTTTGGGGGTTTCACAAAGCAGTTGCAGCACTTGAAGGCACAGCCATTGTGTGGGTTTGTGCATGGACTTCCTTGAATGGAGGCTGCTCTTCCTTTTGGCAATTCTTTTTACCATGGTGTGTGTGTGTGTTGGAATCATGAGTCACTCCCCAAAGTCTTGGAAACTGCTGGCTCGATGTGTGAGAGCCTCTGTCCTGAGACTCTCACATGACGCCAAGAACCCTTTTTGTGCAGGATGAACTTTCTTCCCATTCAGCCCCTAAAAGAGCCATTCATCTCTGGGTGCTCCAAGGGACTGAGTCTCCTGCTGTTTCTGCCATACTGAGCAGCCTTCCAGGGGACCCGGTGCAAAAGTCACATCCAGCTGCAGCTGCAATCTTGCCTTTCCCAGCTTATGGCAGGCGCAGAAGCTTCAGAGTTGTTTACAGGAAATACAGCGGGGCGAGGAAGGGCCCCCTCTCCCCAACCCCCCTCCCTCCCCTTTCTCCCTGCTCTGACAAATTCACATGGGTTGCTTATGGATGACTTCCGCTCTTTAGAATGGAAATCTGGGAGAGAGCTTGGCTGGGTGACCAAGTGCATGGCTGTGTATGTGTAGATGAGAACACACATAATAAAAAGAGGGAATGAACTGCAGGCTCCTTGCTATCAGCTTTGTAAGTCAAGTGGGTGCATTGGCCAGCATTCTGAATATATATATTCAGAATATATACGCGGGTGGCACTGTGGTGTAAACGACTGAGCCTTGGACTTGCCGATCGGAAGGTTGGCGGTTCGAATCACTGCGATGAGGTGAGCTCCCATTGTTTGGTCCCTGCTCCTGCCAACCTAGCAGTTCGAAAGCCCGTCAAAGTGCAAGTAGATAAATAGGTACCGCGGGAAGGTAAACGGCGTTTCTGTGCGCTGCTCTGGCTTTGCCAGAAGCGGCTTAGTCATGCTGGCCACATGACCTGGAAAAACTGTCTGCGGACAAACGTCGGCTCCCTCGGCCAGCAAAGCAAGATGAGCACTGCAACCCCAGAATCGTTCGTAACTGGACTTAACTGTCAGGGGTCCTTTATCTTATATGAATGAATTCTACTCCCCACCCCATACCCACTGCCTTGAGGTACATCTTTGTGAGAAGAAAAGGCTATGGAGTAAACCCTTCACAAACCTGGAACCGAGTCTGTAAGATGGTTAGATGGCACCTTGTACGCCTCCTCCCAGCAACTCCTGCAGCCAGATTGGTGCCAAACGTATTGCTCTGCTTTCCTTTGGACCACATCAGCGAGGCTGAGAGGGAGATCTTGTTGTCTGGGTAGCCCGGGACCTCCATACATACTGCCTAGGCTTGCACTCCATTGTTTCTCAAGACAGACTGATGCCAATAACAGTTACACCCCACCCCAATCTCACTGACAGCCAAACAGATCTTGCTTCCCCATTGAATCCAGCAAAGAGCAAGCATGTCTCTGCATCTCCTGCTTCCAGCTCACTCACTCACATCACCTTGGCTATTATTCTCCTACTGGTAGTTATATAAGGGTTGTGGTGGTGGAAGAAATGCCCTCCCATTAGCCTGGATGGTACTATCCCCTAGTTTTAGCTCTTGCAACCTAGCTCATTATTTTGGGGTGCTGAAGAGGACTCTTAAGTAGCCAGTTAAGATCTTACATTGTCTTACAAAGAGTAAACTCCATCCCTCCATGCATCTGGTGGGATTGTTGTTCTTGGCAGACATGCAGGCTTGCTCTCTGGTGGGCAGCTGAGCTGTGAGTTTCAGCAGGATGTGAAGTCTGGTTTATTCTCCCCAAAGGCTGGCTGACACTAGATTCCCATAGACCAGAGGTCGGGAACCTCAAGCTCTGGGGGCCAAATGCAGCACTTCAGGACTCCCTATCTGGCCCAGGCTTCCCAGGCCATGCCCCTCACAGGCCCTGTGCTGCACACTCCTTGGGGGCATTTGGCTTGACTGGGGAGTGTCCTTGAACTCTGATACAATCCCCCTTGCTTGCCTGGATGAAGGCTGCAGAGATCTGTGCAGGGCTGAAATATAAGAGTCCCACCTGTTGCTCGACCTCCTTTTTGCCTCCAGCCACACCCACTATTGACTCTGGCATGTGGCCCCTAGGAAGGAATGTGTCCCTTGCCTCCACACCCCTGAGACAGGCTGTGATCTGACCTTTATGGTATTACCGTATTTTTTGTTCCATAAGACGCACCTGACCATAAGACGCACCAAGTTTTTAGAGGAGGAAAACAAGGGAAAAAAATCTGAATGAAACAGTGGATGTATGATTTTTGTGGTTCATGCTGTGACCACAGACATGTGATTTGACAGTGAGTTTAGAGTAGCCCAATGCAAAAATCCTGAGGATCCATGTGGATCCATGCTTTGTAACCACGTTTTTGCGCCATTGTGGCTCCAGGCAACAGTGGATGGGTGATTTTTTTGGTGCAGGCTATAGCCATGGAGATGCTATGTGATCTGATGGTGAATTTGAGGTGACCCAATGTAAAAATCCTGAGGATCATTGGGCTTTTACCTCCCCCTCCCAGGCAGCCTCCTTTATTGCTAGCGTCCCTTATCTCCCTCCCCGATCGCTTACTAATCAGCTGCTTCCTTTCAACACCCCCTTCCCTCTTGTTTGTCTTAGTGTCTTTTCCTTAGCTGGAGCAGTTTTTTTGCTCCTCCTTTTCTTCTAATTTCTCTCCTCATTGCTTAAGCCTTCGTATCTCCTCTCCTTGCAAGTTTGCTATCTTTACCTCCTCCCTCCCAGGCAGCCTCCTTTATTGCTAGTGTCCCTTATCTTGCTCCTGTTCGCTTGCCAATCAGCGGCTTTGTTTCAACACCAACTTCCCTCTTTCAAAAAAAAAAGAAGCAGCATGATCTGCATTTTGCCCCTGGGCAATTCAGCTCCAGGGACCACACATTCGCACCATAAGATGCACAGACATTTCCCCTCACTTTTTAGGAAGAAAAAAGTGCGTCTTATGGAGTGAAAAATACGGCATTATGGGTGCCTAGGTGCCAAAACGGGGGGTGTACTTCTGTATCTTGTTGGGTCTCCCTTTCTGTTTTAAGTGTGGGAGCCTGAGGCACCCCTCATAAAAGGTGACATTGCTATAACCCACCCCAAAAAACCCTCTACGTTTTCCCCTTTGCAGATGTCATGGCGGCCGCAGTATCGCAGCTCCAAGTTTCGAAACGTCTATGGCAAAGTGGCCAACCGAGAGCACTGCTTTGACGGGATCCCAATCACCAAGAATGTCCATGACAACCACTTCTGTGCGGTGAATACGAAGTTCCTTGCCATAGTAACGGAAAGTGCCGGAGGGGGCTCCTTTCTTGTCATTCCACTGGAACAAGTAAGCGACTCTTTGTTTGATTATGATCAGCAGAAGCGTCACATGCCACCCCAATCTCCGAGCGCTGAGAGACTCTAGGGTTTCCAAAAGCTTACCACGGTCCTGTTTCCTTGGAAGGAAGGTCAGAGGAGATTGTGGGGTCTTCAGGATAGTTGATTTCATTTACTCATATATACAACCTTAGCATCAGATGGAGCGGCTCATGGAATTAACACCTCAACAGATCTTGCGTCTCCTTAAGTTGCAGCTTTGGATCCAGCACTGAGCAAGCAGGTCTCTGTGTGTCCAGCTTCCAGCCTACTTCCAGTTTAGCTCTCTCACACCTCACTGGTTAGTGTTCTCCTAGCTGGTAGCTAGGTGAGGGAGTGGAAGAAAGGCACATCTGCTTGCCCTTTGGCACACAGCAGCCTCTTTGGTTATGCTAATCTGTTTAACCAGTCAGCCACAATCTTTGCTAAACAAAAGGACTGGTTTGCCAACTTTGCTTCCATATTTTCTACCCCCCACAATTATAGGATCCCATGAATTGGAAGGGACTTAGGGCATCATCCAGACCAGACATAGGCAAACTCCAGCCCTCCAGATGTTTGGGACTACAATTCCCATCATCCCTAGCTAACAGGACCAGTGGTCAGGGGATGATGGGAATTGTAGTCCCAAACATCTGGAGGGCTGGAGTTTGCCTATGCCTGATCCAGACTGATCCCCCCATGCATATCATCATCATTATTATTGCTCAACAAGCTTTCTTAACCCCAGTTTATTGTCCTTCCAACATGGGGGAGGGACTTTCTTTGTTTTGCCTTCTGTTCTCCAGCTGCTGCCAATGGCAACTCAGTTGGAGAATCTTTCTGCATGGGAAAAAGTGGAACCAGCATCTTGAAAACGTAAAACATTGGGGTGGGGTAGGGGAAATGTTTCACCCCCACATTTTCCTGCAAATGATTGCATGTGTTGACTTTGCCCTATGGGATTTCCCTAAGATGCTCGTGTGGATTTTAAAAATTAAACATGAAAGTCTGGGTTATAAAATTTTAAACACTGAGTAATTTTAAACCGACTTCCTGGAAATGGGCCTCAGGGAGGATGCAGGGGCACCTGTCAGTCACGTTTATTTATGGTCCAAGGCTCTCAGGCAATGCTATAATAATTGCTATAGGGTTCAGGGTGTGGCTGCAGCTTAGATGGATGGAAATGGGCTTGATTCCCTTTCTGTGTAAAGGTGTTGGAGAGAGATTGATGCTTTGAACCAGCACTGCATTCACCCACAATCAATAGTTTGTGTATGTGTGTGAGAGAGACACATGGGGGGGGGGGGCAGGGGGAAGAAAGAGAGAGAGATCCCTAACACCAGAGCTGATAATCCCATCAGACTCTACTGGCTGGTCTGAATCTATAAACAGCCAAATATAGACCTGGTGGGGATGTTCTTTATCCCATTTCAGCTGGGACTGCGCACCTTTCCAGGTGCCCTGCTTATCAAACATTCATCCTGACCTGTTTGCAAAACATTTCCAGGGAAATGCGATGATGTCAGCTATTCATTGAGCATATAGCCTCATTTGTTTGAAGAGGTTACACAATGTTACATTGGCAGTGCATTTCCCCATCACTTCCCCTATCATAAAACATTGTGTGTGTGTGTGTGAGAGAGAGAGAGAGAGGGGGGGGGATGGCTTTGTTGCCCCAGAGTGCCAAATCAGCTTTATGACCTAAATTTGCTGGAGACCAGGGTTCAAATCATCACTTGCCCATGAAACTCACTGAGTGACCTTGGGGGTTGTTGTGGGGATTCAAGAAAAAGGGGGAGAAAACCCTGTGCTCCACCTTTAGCTCCTTGGAGAAAAAGGTGAGTTTTCCATGCAATAAATAAATAAATAGAGCCCTCTGTTGCACAGAGTTTTTGCCAGTGCAACTGCTGTTGTGCAACATTAAAGCTCACCCTTCCACTTGTGTTAGCAGACAGAGAATGCTGGATTAAGTTCATGTTCTGGAAGCACCCGACATCTTTGCCACGGCATTAGCAATCAGTTATCCACCTGGTTTTCCATTGTCTGTGGCCAACAGCCATCACAATGTAATACACAAAAACAATACAGTCCAAGAGCTGGGGTCCTCCAGATGGCCTTTCCTTTCAGATTTCATCCTGATTTGCATGCACAAAGTTTCGGTGGCAGTTAGATCATATCCAGCCTTCAGAGAGTATTTGTTCCGATTTGTTTGCAGGGAGGTTATACGACAACGAACATTTGTCCTGCATTCATTCTGATTTGCTTGCAGGTGTTTATGCCTTGTCACTGGCCATTCATTCAACCTGCATTTTTCAAAGCATTTCCCATAAAAATCTTGTGTGTGGATTTGAACACCTTACTCCACTTTAAACCTGGAAACCAGAAGTTCCAATATGTGACTGAATCACTCCCACAGAACACAGAGTCTGGAGGTGACTTATGTTAGGGCTTAGAACAATCCTCCTGGCAGTCAACATGGATTTGCATAAAAAGCAGTCCATAACTTTCTCACTGCTGGTGTATGTGAAGCTACCCTACAGGCAGCAAACCAATCTACATTCATAGAGTCATAGAATTGTAGAGCTGGAAGGAACACAAAGGGTCAGCCAGTTCAAGCCCCTGCACTGCAGAAAGTAGCCAGCAGCCATCTAATTTTGAAATCAGCTGAATGTCCACCTAAATAATTCTGGGATGAATGCATTACTTTAAATCAGCCATGCTAGCTAGGGCCTGATGAGCATTCTAGTCCAGGGGTAGGCAACCTAAGGCCCAGGGGCCGGATCTGACCCGATCGCCTTCTAAATCTGGCCCACGGACCGTCCAGGAATCAGTGTCTTTTTATATGAGTAGAATGTGTGCTTTTATTTAAAATGCATCTCTAGGTTATTTGTGGGGCTTGCTTGGTGTTTTTACATGAGTAGAATATGTGCTTTTATTTAAAATGCATCTATGGGTTATTTGTGGGCCATAGGAATTGGTTCATTTCCCCCCAAAAAATATAGTCCAGCCCACCACATGGTCTGAGGGACAGTGGACTGAAAAAGGTTGCTGACCCCTGTTCTAGTCCAATGCATCTGGAGGGCACCAGGTTGAAGAAGGCTGGTGTCCTCTGTCCCTGCAGCCCCTGCCTGCATGAACTTTTAATTCCACCTGAGACAGATTTGAAATTGGATTGTGCTAGCCCACCACTGTCCATAAAATCATACTGATGGGCTGCCAGACTCTGCCCCTAACCCCACCCACCCATGTACAGGGAGTGGCCTTATGTGCATCTGTGAAATGGTGAACAAGGTATTTGAACTCACTTGGAGAAGGGCCATAGTTCTGTGCAAAGTCCCAGATTCAATCATTGGTACTTCTAGGTAGGGCTAGGAATGTCTTGTGCCTCGAACCCCAAACAGCCATTGCCCGTCTGTGTAGACGGTACTGAGCTATTTGGAGCAACGGGTCTGACTTGGTATATATAATGCAGCTTCCTAGGTTTCTAGTTGCTGGAGCTAGATAAAATCAGGGGCGCACCTTGCTGCATTTGCATAATTAACAGGTGGGTTGGGAGAACAAAGAAGGATTGGATTAGTTTCTTTGCAATCAGCTGGAGTCTTTTGAAATGAACAGACCCCTAATTAATATGCTTCTATATTTAGCAGAAATAAATTGAGGTAGCCTAGAAACTACCGAGAGCAGCCGCTTCAGCTCAGGAGTCTAAAGTCCTTGCTGCGATATTCTGGCGAGCTTTTATTAAAATGTCTTTCTTCCCCCTCATCCAGTACATTGCCTTCTCTCGGGGGACATATGTTCCCCTGCTGGCAGATCAGAAATCTTAGCTACTTATGATAAAAACCTGCTTCCCTGTTCTTACTGGAAGCCAGAAAAACTCCCACTCAGCAGACTGCAAAGCAGCTATGGGGGGGGGAAAAGCCCCACATGAGAAGTTTGGGGGAGAAGATGCGAGCTGCAAGAGACCTACCGATTCCTTAACCTAGACACGGCCAGGATCAAGAGCGAGAAGAAGGGAGATTGGGAATCTACTGCAGTAGATTGCTGAGCATTTCAGTTTTCAGGCAGGATCCACTTTCATAGCCGGAAATTCAGGTTGCAGGATGTTAGGTGATTGGGAGGCTAAACGTTAGAATGTAAGAGAAGCCTGCTGGGTCAGGTCAAAGGGAGCCCAATTAGTCCAACATCCTGTTCTCACAGTGGCCAACCAAATTTGCCTGTGGGAAACCCACAAGCAGGATCTGAGCACAGCCCTGTTTAGGGAAGTTTTTAAAACTGATGTTTTAATGTATTTTTAACCTTCTGTTGGAAGCTGCCCAGAGTGGCTGGGGAAACCCAGTCGGATGGGCAGGGTAGAAATAATAAATTGTTGGTGGTGGTGGACCATAAAGAAGGCTGATCGCCGAAGAATTGATGCTTTTGAATTATGGTGCTGGAGGAGACCCTTGAGAGTCCCATGGACAGCAAGAAGATCAAACCTATCCATTCTTAAGGAAATCAGCCCTGAGTGCTCACTGGAAGGACAGATCCTGAAGCTGAGGCTCCAATACTTTGGCCACCTCATGAGAAGAGAAGACTCCCTGGAAAAGACCCTGATGTTGGGAAAGATGGAGGGCACAAGGAGAAGGGGACGACAGAGGACAAGATGGTTGGGTAGTGTTCTCGAAGCTACCAGCATGAGTTTGACCAAACTGCGGGAGGCAGTGGAAGACAGGAGTGCCTGGCGTGCTCTGGTCCATGGGGTCATGAAGAGTTGGACACGACTAAACAACAACAAGGTTTCCGGCAACTGGTATTCAGAAGCATTCAGGAGGCAGAGCATAGCCATCATGGCCAATAGCCACTGAAAGTCTTTTCCATGAATCTGTGCAATCCTCTTTTGAAGCCATCCAAGTTGCTAGCCACCACTGCTTCCTGCAGAAGTGAGTTCCATGGTTTAACCCTGCAGAGATTTCCTGCAACAAACCTGACTCCCCCTCCCTCCAATTGGCATTTGGGAAAGTGATGCAAAACTGTGCAGCGAAGTGTTGAATGGCACTTGCTTTGATGCAACCTCATCTAACCTGCCCCGCAAGCAGACCAAAACGAATGCTGATGAAATAGTCGGTGTCATCTCATCTCCCTGCAAAGAAAGCAGTGTGTGCATCCCCATTTACCAGCATCCATTGCGCTCCCACCACTGGTTTGAGAAGTGATTTAGCATTACATTAGCTGCAATCCATATCTACCTTGTATCTATCCTGTCCTTTCTTATGAAATGCTCTGTTTTAATGTTTTCCCCACCCCGAAACCCCCCAGCTTTGATCTGAATTGAGGAAAAGAATGGCCTGTCTGCATGTTAGGTTGGTAATGTGTACACAGCCCAATTCAGGTTGAATGCTCAATGAGTCTCAACTGCCCAACAGCAGCAATAAGGAAACAAATTTGCTCACCTGTATTAGACTGCTGAAATAAGGGGCGAACAGGAGTGGAGCTCTGTCTTAAAGGGTATGAGCTCAGTTCAGTTCTGATCCGCAAAAGAGACTTCTCCTGTTCAGAAAGTGCTAGGAGGCATCCCTGTTCTTTAATTCTATCTGAAAGCCTTTTTGCACCTGGCTCAGGGTTGTACCACCGTGGAGTGCTGGGCTAAAACAAAGCAGATCAGACAAGCGCTTCGGCTAAGAGCATGAGAAGACATTCGCTATGAATTTCCCAAGGAGTAAAGGATGTATGAGGAGAAAATACTCTCCTGGGTTGTAACTCTTTAAGCCCAGAGGGATTTCATTAGAACATAAGAAGAGTCTGCAGGATTGGACCAGTGGCCCCTCTCGTCCAGCATCCTGTTCTCATGGCGGCCAAGCAGGGACTTGTGGGAAACCAGGAAGCAGGATTTGAGCACAAGAGACCTCTCCCCCCCTCCTGTGGGTTTCCAGCAACTGGTAGTCAGAAGCATTGTTACCTCCAACTTTGGAGATAGAGCGTTGGCATCCTGGCAAGTAGCCATCGATAACCCTCTCCTCCATGAATTTATCCAATCCTCTTCTAAAGCCAACTAGATTGGTGGTCCTCCCTGCCACCTGAGATTTGGATCCTTTGCCTAGAATCAGATGGAAAAGACACCTCAGTGAAATTATCCGGTGGGAACTCAAGACACCATCTTCCCTAAGAGAAGGCTAAACAACCAGAAGTCCCTGTTCTGTCTTCTGATGGTGGCACTGAAATTAGAGAGAGGCAGTGTACTCATTGAGATCTCGTAACTTGAGATTTCTGGCAGGGCAGCAGGGTGGGGGCAGCAGTGGCAGGGAAGTGAAAGCAGGGTGCCCCCTCAAGCTCGGCAGTGCCCCCCCATTTCCTAAGCATAAAGGCCCATTTCATTCCCCCAATTAGCTCCCCTGATGAACCTCTTCCTAAGCTGCCGTCTTTAATTGGGTTGACTACAGATGGAGGGAAGTACAATCAGCGTTCTAATTGTGAGACGCAGCTTGATTCCGATTAATATTCCAAAAACAAGGTACATGAGCTGCAGTTGGGAGTGACTCTCCTGTCTCTTTGCCACTGAATCTCAACTCCAGAGTCATTAATATAGCACTTTAGCATCTTTTGTTGTTAACCCCTTGTGGTCAGAACAGAGCATCCATCTTGATCATCAAGATGTCCCACATCTCTGGTTTAGGAGCATAATTTTTTTCCTAATCACCTGTTGGCTGAAATGCATTTTTTCATACTTGCCAATATCATCTCCGGGGGGTTGATGTGGACTGGGTTAATGAAGGCGCTTGACTGGACACACTGAGCAAGCATCTTTGACTATTTGTACATGGAGACGACATCACACAATGCTCATGCAGATCTCCATAGGGATCCAAACACAAAAGAACCAAACTTGTCGGCCTTCGCTTTAAAAGCAAACTATAGGTTCACTGTGCAATTTGTTGCCCCAATGCAGAGTTTGGTTCTAGGCTACATTCCCAGAAAGTGTACCATTTAGGGGTTCTGGAGCAATGCTTGTAAACACTTAGAACCGTAGTATTGTAGAGCTGGAAGGGATCACAAGGGTCATCTAGTCCAACCCCCCGCAATGCAGGAATCTCAGCTAAAGCATCCATGACAATCCAGTATCCTGTTTTCACAGGCGTCAGCCAGATGCCACAGATTTAGAGGGCATCTCATACCTGGAGAAGAATGTTTCTTTTGATTCAGCCTTTGACCTTTCTATCTCCTCAGAAGTCACAGGACCAGAGGAGTCCATAATGCCAGCACCTTTCCAGTCTTAAGACATTATAGACACCAGCTCAGATGCCATAATAGATGCAGGTAATTCCTTTGTAGCAGGACAGCCAGTCAAAAGAGGCATGATAATAGCAGTCAATTGTACAAGTCCTTCCTTGATGTGTTTATTTGTTCGATGGCTTCATCAGGGTTGCCTTACATCCTGGACATTACCATGATTTCAAAGGCAGAAGTGACGTCCAGGGAGAATTTCTGAAAGGTGGCGCTTTGTCCTGTATCTTAGGCAAGTCAATTCAAAAATCATATTTCTGTAAAAATAAAAAGCCAAATAATTTCAGGTTTTCCTTAAAAAGACTCAGCAATTTTGGGGTCTTCCTAAAAAGAGCTCAACAACTTTCAAGGTGTCCTGGCGTAACTTTTTGAAATATGGCAACCCTAGCTTCATGCCTGAATTTTCATTTTGTGGTTAACACCAGGAAAGTCTAATGGTGGAAAGTGTTCTACTGGTGCCCAGCTGAGTCACTGGAGAAGAGATGGCTTTGCGTGCAGGCTATGTTCTTGGCTTGAGGCGAGCTAATTACGTTCCATCATGGTGGGGAAAATAGGAGGGAGGGAAGGGCTGTCACTGAGAGGCAGGTCAGCTGCTTTGCATGCAGAAGGTCCCAGGACCAATCCCCAACAGCATCTCAGGGACTGAACCTGGGAGTGTCCCCTCCCTGAAATCCTGGGCAGCCACATGTCTAGTCATCGTGGACATTACATAGCTAGATGAACTGGTGGTCTCTGTATAAATAAGCTCCCTCTGTTTCTGATGTGTATCCTATCAGCTTTAACATGCTTGCTGCTTGCCTCTGAACAAAACCTCCAGCCCCTCTTTTCAGAGACACGTTGGTTCACTGCTTGGCTCACGTGCCCTGAAGGTCTTAATTGCCCCACAAATTCAGATCCTGGAATCAGCATTTTGGAGCCATGGAGAGATTTGAAAGGATCCTGCAATTATCTATGTACTCTCTGTGGACTGTTTGACCTCTTCCATCCTGTTTTAATGTGTAGGCAGTGCTATTAATAACACACCCAGATGGGATTATATTTGCAGCAAGCTGAGTCAAATTTGGTGCAACGAAGAAGTCGTGTGCCCCCCTTGAGTCTTGAACATTCCGTATCTCACTTTTAAAACAGTTTTTTTTAAAGAAATGCATTTTATATCCCACCTTTTTCCTCCAAGGAACTCAAGATAGCGTATGTGGTTCTCCCCTTCCTCATTTAGTCCCCACAACGACCCTGTGAGGTAGGCTACGCTGAGAGGCAGTGACTGGCCCAAAGTCACCCAGTGAGCTTCATGGCTGAGTGGGGATTTGAACCCCAGTCTAACGCTCTAACCACTATGCCACAGTAGCATGATACAAGCTGCTTTACACATGGCATTCAAGCAGCAGATTCTACTCTTGCCCTTCAGATTGCAAAAGCAAAGTGGAAGTTGTCAGTTGACCCCCCATGTCAGAAGGCCAGACAAACTGAAACAAGTCTGTTAGCCGTGGTTACTGAATTGCGGGGGGGTCAGACTAGATGCCCCTTCAGCTCCCTTCCAAGTCCATGATTCTGTGAGTCATGTCACCGCTGAAAGGTGAGGCAGTTCGTCTTTAGTCTCACAGATAAGAAAAACAAAGATAAGAATTGCAAAGTTGGAAGAGACCGCAAGGATCATCTCGTCCAACCTACTTCACAGAAGAAGAAGAAGAAGAAGAAGAAGAAGAAGAAGAAGAAGAAGAAGAAGAAGAAGAGGAGGAGGAGGAGGAGGAGGAGGAGGAGTTTGGATTTGATATCCTGCTTTACCACTATCCAAAAGAGTCTCAAAGTGGCTAACATTCTCCTTTCCCTTCCTCCCCCACAACAAACACTCTGTGAGGTGAGTGGGGCTGAGAGACTTCCAAGAAGTGTGACTGGCCCAAGGTCACCCAGTAGCTGCATGTGGAGGAGCGGAGACGCGAACCCGGTTCCCCAGATTACGAATCTACCACTCTTAACCACTACACCACACTGGCTCTCAGGAATATGCAGCTGTCCCGTATGGGGATTGAACCTGCAACCTTTTCAGCCCTACTCTCTAACCAACAGAGCTATCCAGGCTGTCAAAGGCGAGAAGGACTGGGGAAATTAGGATATTTTGGGCAGCAGCATGCAAAGAGAAACAGGGTCTGCCTTGAGCATGTAGGCTGAATGACTGACAAGTGGGGATCCATTTGGATGATTGACGTCCGCCCACGCAAGCAGCTCAGCGCTAGGAGCTGGAGGCAGAGGGGCATTTTTTGACCACATTTTATAGTGTGTAAAATGTGCCATCTGGGTAAGAGAGGAGGATTGCTTTAACTTTGCAAGGTATGGCTTGTCTGCGCCAAGTGATGTCAAAGATAATTTTGTGTGCCTCCAATGAGGGTTTCCATAGCAACATTTAGCATTTAGACGGATCGAGTGGGTACCCAGAATGGTTGTCATTATGAAAAGAAAGAGAAGAAGACAACCTGGCTGCTAAGTGAGAGCATTTTGTTTTTAACCATGTGAGTCTCCTTCCCATACAAAGGGAGGGGGGAACCCTAACCTGTGGTCAATGTGATGTACAAACCATCACTGAAGAAGCATAATGGTAATGAATGGGATCATGCGTTATGTTGCAAACCATGTGTGGGAGGTCAGCATGCCTTACAGGGGGTCACTAATGTCTTTGGCCCCAAGGTCACATTTGGAATTTGGAGAGTGGCCGTGGGCACTACCCTCTCCAATTCCTTCTCCAACACAGCGCCCTCGCCAGCTCACGTTCTCTCGCAGACTCAAAGAGTGGAAGGACGATCCACCGACTCAGCTTCTCCAAGAAGCCTGGGTAGAAGGTAGAGCCAACAGAGTTTGCTTGATTTTACATAAGATTCTTCTCCCCCTCCTAAGAGGTGACATGAGAGCCAACTTCAGATACACAGAAGCTTGTTTTCTGCTTCTCCAAAAGAGAGGATTCAAATGACAAGGAAAAGAGATTGCGACTAAACATTAGGAAGAATTTCCGGAGGGTGCAAGCTGTTCAGCAGTGGAATGGATGACCTCGGAAGGAGGTGGACTCTCCTTAGTCAGAGGTTTTTAGGTAGAGATTAGGTGGTCATCTGTCAAGGATTCTTTAGCTGTGATTCCTGCATTGCGGACACGGGTGGCGCTGTGGGTTAAACCACAGAGCCTAGGACTTGCCGATCAGAAGGTCGGCGGTTCGAATCCCCACGACGGGGTGAGCTCCCGTTGCTCGGTTCCTGCTCCTGCCCACCTACCAGTTTGAAAGCACGTCAGAGTGCAAGTAGATAAATAGGTACTGCTCCTGCGGGAAGGTAAAGGGCGTTTCCGTGCGCTGCTCTGGTTTGCCAGAAGCGGCTTAGTCATGCTGGCCACATGACCCAGAAGCTGTACACCGGCTCCCTCGGCCAATAAAGTGAGATGAGCGCCGCAACCCCAGAGTTGGCCACGACTGGACCTAATGGTCAGGGGTCCCTTTACCTTTACCTTACCTGCATTGCAGGGGGTTGAACTAGATGACCCTCGGGGGCCTTTCCAACTCTATAGTTCTATGATCTGCCAGAGATGTCATGTGATCCAGAGCCTTGGGCCTCTAGCTGTGTCAGGCTGGCCAAGTGGGTTTCGGGGGGGGGGGCAGGGATACCACTCCATTGTGCTGGGATGGGCATGACCTTTCCCTTGGGCAAGGAAGGCTCTTCCTCTGCTCTTCCTGCTGGAGCCGTTTCTGTAATTTGACAAAGGCCAATTGTTCCCAGCACAGCTGCTGAAGAAATGAAGCTCTATGCCCTATCGCTGCTGTGGCTCCATAGAAAAAGAAGCTACAAGTTTAGAAGATGTTTTACATACACTGCTCCCCTCAGTCACTAAATTCCATTTCCAGGGGGGGAAATGATTTTAAAGCCTTTTTGAAAAGCTAAAGTGCTCTTCGCCAACTTGGTGCCTGCCAGGTGTTTGGGGCTACAATTCCTATCAGCCCCAAATGGATGGGAGTTCCAGCCCAAAGCATCCAGGGGGATATTTTAAACTTGAAACCAAAGTTCCACATTTGAACTTATCCAAATTTTGCCACAGAGTTCTCCAGCCAACCATGGTGTTCAAAGGTGTGTATACGTAAAGTACCCCTCAAGAAATGCATTGATTCATGGAAATAGCATGCAAAGTTGCATTATATTTGGAGGCAATCCTTTGGGGGGGGGAGAGTGTGCATCCGTCCAAATTGCACAAAACATGCACATTGGGAGAAGTTTGCTGGTGAATTTTCATTTTCATAAGGACCTCTTTTTTTAAAAGGGGGTGGGGAGGAGAAACAGATGTGGAGAAGCAGAGAACTGAATTTCAGATGGGGGGGTAGATAAACTGCAAAAATCTGAAATGGAGAGCTCGGACCAATTCCTAACCCTAGCCCACTCCCTTTTAAATATCCCATATTAAGATCCCTCTCCTTTTAATCATATTTCCTGAGACAGGCTTGGGCACAATGGTCCAAGTTTAGCAACACACACAAACACCAACCCAGCTTGACATTCCAAGAGGAAGAACTGCATGTCCAGGAAAGCAGAAATAAAAATGGTCTGAAATGCAGCAGGGGGATGTGGCTAGTGAAAGCACACCCTCTTTCCTTCTCACACTGTCTCTGTAACGCCTGCAACAATCGAAGGGCTTGTTCTGCACGAAGTGGTCCAAAGCGATTCCTCCTGGGTGTGCCAAGGAAGTCAGCCTGATATGTTCCATGAGCTTCAGTTTCCGTCGCCTGCTGCCATTGGCCTCCTTCCATTGCTGCTATGGCCTTAAGAGAATAGGAGAAGGGAAACAGAACATAGGAAGATCCCTGCTCAATCAGGCCTCTGGGAGCCATCCAGTCCAGCACCCTTTTCTCACAGTGCCAGCCAGGTGCCTCAATGGGGAGCCCATAAGCAGTGGCAGAGGAACCCTCTCTGGTACCCGGGGCAGGATGCTGAGGGGTGGGACGAACTGCCCGGTGGTGCACGTGTGACATCCATATGGACTGTGCTTGTGCGGCAGCCCGTGCACTCCATACAGGATGCCACACATGCGCACTCCGTACAGGATGCCGCACATGTGCACTCCATATGGGATGCCACACATGCGCAGTCCATACAGGCTGCCGCTCGTGCACGCCGTCCATACGGGCATCCATACGGGCTGCCGCTTGCACAGTGACCGTACGGGCTGCTGCGCGAGTGGCATCCCATATGGATTGCGCATGTGCGGCATCCCGTACAGACTGTGCATGTGCAGCATCCCGTATGGAGTGCACACACACATGGCAGCCTATACGGACGTCCGTATGGATGGCGCACGAGAGCAGCAGCCCCCACATTGACTGCACGCGCCCTCGGCCACTCTACAGCTGGGGGGAGGCAGGGGCCATGTTCCATGAGCTTCAGTTTCCATTCCCTGCTGTTTAGTCTGAATACCACACAATATTTTATTCATTTAGATATACATTTGTTCTCTTTACTTATTCTGTTTGAAAGCACGACCAGCATTTTTAAATGGGCACAAACTGCTTCAGAAACATTCCCTAGAATGGAATGATGTTGTAGACAGCAACCAATCTGTGCTGTACACGGCCAACCTTGGCTGAAAAATTGCTGAGCTGCTTTTCTCTACACTTGACAGGTGGGGCCCCCGCCCACTTGTCAGGGTTGTCCCATCCTGGGGGGTGGAGCTAAAGGGCTGGTCATCTAGGCCAAGAAGCTTCTTTGCCTCTGCAACCTGATGCAACAAACCCACTTTTGATTTTTAAGGACTATCTGTGGTTTGGAAGTTGACAGGGAAATAAATGCACTGAAAAGTGTGGGGTGAAGGAATTATTAACAAGAAGATGGATCGGACTGAATGTTCAATATAGACCTCTGCATAAGCTTTGTACAGGCAAACCAGGTTGGATACCCAGTAAACTAGCCTGGAGGATCCCTTTGTGTTTACTTTGGCCCTGATTCTGCTGCTCTCTGCAAGGAGAAGCTTAGACTCCTCAGTCAACTACTTCCTCCTGTGTCTCTTGCCAGGCTCTGCAGTGAAGCTTCCTTCCAAGGCAGTAGCAAGGCAGCTGCAGAGCATCTTGAGAAGCGGGAGGGAAGGAACAGATGGATGTAGGCTGCTGCTCTCCTTTCTGATGGACAACAGTCATGAAAGAGCAAAAAGGTCTCCCCCCCTTTGCAGCTGCACTTGGAGCCCAGTGGATGTCTGGAAAATAATGTGCAGAATTTCAGGGCTGCTGGAAATCAGGTGGCGATGGTTTGCTGCTTTCCGGCAAAGGCTCCCTCTGGCCCTACCGATCTGGTACTGCAGGAAAGAGGCTTGCAGGAGACTCTGGTGTTTGAATCGGGGATCAGAGCCTCCAAATATACAATGCTGCAGTCTGAAAGCGGCGTACTAACTACAAGACAAATGATGAATGACTGCAGAGCATCTGCTTTGCATGCTGAAAGTGGGAGATCTAAATCCCACTGCTAGTCAGCACAGAAACTACATGGTAGACAATGCTGAGCTGATGTACCAAAAGATCTATTCAGTAGAAGATCATTTCCTCTATCCTTAAGCAATCATAAGAACATAAGAAAAGTAGTCCATCTAGTCCAGCGTCCTGTTCTCACAGTGGCCAACCAAACATGCCAAACCCACAAGCAGAATCTGAGCCCAAGAGCCCTCTCCCCTCCTGAAGTTTCCAGCAACTGGTGCATTGCTGCATCTGATCATGGAAGCAGAGTATATAACCATCCTGGCTAGCAGCCATGGACAGCCCTCTCCTCCCTGCATTTATCTAATCTTCCTGTAAAGCCATTTAGGTTAGTGGCCATCGCTTCTTCCTGTGGGAGTGAGTTCCATAGTTTAGCCATGTGCTGTATAAAGAAAGACTTTCTTTGATGTGCCCTGAAATCTCCCAGCATGCAGCAGCATTGAATGTCCATGACTTCTAGTATTAAATTAATAAGCAAACTTCAAGACAAAGTGCTTAGTTTTCTCTTGTGGGGCTTCCATTCGTGGGTCATCATCTCCACCCCCTAATAAAATGGAATTAGCTTGTTAAGGGAGTGAGCGACAGAGGGGAAAGAAGGTCACGGAAATGTTGCCAAATGTTTTCCTGCAACGATGCAGTCAATGGAATTTGTTTAATCCTTTAAAAGCAAGCTGAATTCTGCACCAGGGAGCCAATGTCTCGTGTCCACTGCACCCTTGGGGACCTGTGCTATCCACACCGGCCTGCCCTTGTCATTCTGGAGTGACTCCCAAACCAAAACATGTCTGAGAGAAATGAGCATCTGCAAGAGGTTGGGGGCCCTCTTGGCCAGAGCTTGTATTTAGGTTGCTTGGCAGCAGACCTGACAGGCCACATGGTAGACGGGCTAATCTCTCGCCCCTTATCTCTGCTCCCCCATCTGCCAGGCATGTCCTCCTGTGTGACCTTGAATGTCTCATTTTAGGGGAAGGGAGTGGGAAGGGGTGCAGAGAATGAAAAGCGCAGACATCCTCAGCTAGCAACTATTTTAGTCTTTGCTGGGCTCTGCTGCAGTTTCCTGCACTAGTGCAGGCATAGGCAAACTCCGGCCCTCCAGATGTTTGGGACTACAATTCCCATCATCCCTGGCCACTGGTCCTGTTAGCTAGGGATGATGGGAATTGTAGTCCCAAACATCTGGAGGGCTGGAGTTTGTCTATGCCTGCACTAGAGTGAAAAATGAAGCCAGCCGTCAGCCTCTCTCTCTTTTCACCAGCAAGGCTGGAAACTGGCAGCAATGCTTCTGAACACCAGTTGCCAGAAGCTGCAGGAGGAGAGAGTTGCTGTTGCACTCAGGGCCTGCTTGCATGTTTCCCATTGTCATGTCTGGTTGGCCACTGTGAGAACGGGATGCTGGGCTAGACCTTAAGGAGGTCTCTTGTGATAGAAGAACCTCCATGCCCAGGGACACTCTACCTCTAAATACCAAATAACGGGGAACAACAATTGGGAGAGTGGTTGTTGCGCTCAGGTCCTGCATCCAATCAGGAGCATCTGGCTGGCCACTGTGAGAAGATGCTGGACTAGTTGGTCCACTGGACTGATCTAGCTGCAAGGCTTTTCTGATCTGTGTGAGGCTTTTGCATTTCCCACATCTGTAAGCTGGTTGAAAAGGCTGCATTCCCATGCAGCTTAAGAAACGCAATTGCACATTTCTTCTCTTCATTCCGGCTTACCTGGTTTCTTAGGCTTGCTGGTGAAATTCATGCTTGATTCTTTGTGACTAGGCTTGGATACCCAAGAGCAACATCCAAGGGTGAAGGGACAGCGCTGATGCATTCCCAAGACCAGGCTCCCCCAAGATTTAGACAGCAGTGGGCCCCCACCTTTTCCGTGCATATGGTGGAAGGGAGGAACCAGCTATTTACTAATTTACTAACTGAAAGTTTAGCCCTTAATTCAGTTTTGTGGCTGCAAGCAGGTCAGGTTCCCTTTCCAGGCAGTTTATCACCTTTCTGGTGAGAGTGATGAATCCATGACTTTTGTGGTGACGAAGACTGCATTTCACACTAGAGACAATAACAGTAGGTTAGATTTTCTCCTGATCTTATTTTTGCAAAGATGCTTTCCTGGAAAGGCTCGATGGACCTTGACCTGCAGGTGACTTTCCCCCTTGTCTTTTTAAATAATTTTTTTTAAGCAATCTAAAAACAGGACTGTCATTCAGGATTATATGAAAACATGACTGAGCTTTTCTTGAATGTAACAGGATAGCTCAGTCGGTACAGTTTAAGACTTTTAATCTCAGGGTTGTGGGTTCGAGTCCCACACTGGACAAAAGATTCCTGCATTGCAGGGGGTGGACTAGATGACCCTCGTGGTCCCTTCCAACTCCTATGATTCCATGATGCTATGATTCAGGAACGGTAGCTGTTCGGTGGCCAGATATATCCTGGCAAAATAGCTGGTGATTGTAAGGGTGCTTGATGGCACCCTCTGCTGGTTAAAACCTTGCTTAAACTATCCTCTCGAAAATTGTTTCTCTGTATACATTGATTCAGGCAAATAATCCAGTTTAATGTGGATTAAATATCTCTTTCTCAGCTTTTGAAAATAAAGCTTGGGCTTGCTTTGAAATTGCTGCCACTCCAGCCCACATAGGACTTTTCAGGACAGATAAAATAAAGTCTTTATTCACACGGCACACAGTTGGTTAGAGCATGGGGCTGATAACGCCAAGGTTGCAAGTTCAGTCCCCGTATGGGACAGCTGCATATTCCTGCATCGCAGGGGGTTGGGCTAGATGACCCTCAGGGTCCCTTCTGACTCTATGATTCTATGTCTATGGAATTTGCTCCCACAGGAGGCAGTTATGCTCACCAGCTTGGATGACCATAAAATAAAATAGAGGATTAGACAAAGATTCATGGAGGAGAAAGCAATTGGCGGCTACTAGGGATGCAGGTGGCTCTGTGGTCTAAACCACTGAGCCGTGGGCTTGCTGGTCAGAAGGTTGGCGGTTCGAATCCCCATGATGGGGTGAGCTCCTGTTGCTTGGTCCCTGCTCCTGCCAACCTAGCAATTCAAAAGCACGTCAAGTAGCACAGTGCAAGTAGATAAATAGGTACCGCTCCGGTGGGAAGGTAAACGGCATTTCCGTGCGCTGCTCTGGTTTTGCCAGAAGCAGCTTAGTCATGCTGGCCACATGACCCGGAAAAACTGTCTGCGGACAAACGTTGGCTCCCTCGGCCAGTAAAGCGAGATGAGCGCCGCAATCCCAGAGTCGTCCGCGACTGGACTTAACTGTCAGGGGTCCTTTACCTTTACCTTTTAGCCAGGATGGCTATGTTCTCCCTCCACAGTTGGAAGCAGTGATGCTTCTGAATACCAGTTGATGGGAATTCCAATTTGTCTTGTTTGGGGACTTTACATTCATGCATCTGATTGGCCATTGTGAGAAGAGGAATTGTTACCTCTGGCTTGCTTCTGGAGGGAGATTTGAGGACCCAAGCCCTGAAGAAGAGCAGAATTTAGCTCTGCAAGTGGATTAAATCTTCCAGATGCCCCAGCGGGAATCCCACAAGCTCAGCGGGGGGGGGGGGAGAGGCTTCCCTCCCTTACCTTCACAACCGGGAACCAGAAGCATTGCAATGGGACTGGACGGGACAATAAATAGGAGGGAGAGAGAGCCATGCAAGGCTGGGGAGGAGAAAGAGAGAATATTCCCCATGCTCCTTGCTCCAGAATACAGTGGTGCCTCGCAAGACAAAATTAATCCGTTCCGCGAGTCTCTTCGTCTTGCGGTTTTTTCATCTTGCGAAGCATGGCTATTAGCGGCTTAGCGACTATTAACGGCTTAGCGGCTTTAAGAAAAAGGAAACAAACTCGCAAGAACTCGCAAGACGTTTCGTCTTGCGAAGCAAGCCCATAGGGAAATTTGTCTTGCGGAACGACTCAAAAAATGGAAAACTCTTTCGTCTAGCGAGTTTTTCGTCTTGCGAGGCATTCGTCTTGCGGGGCACCACTGTAGCTTCCTCATTTAATACCTGGCCACTGCACCACTGCTGTCACCAACTGGGCTGGCAGCTTCAAGAGGTTTATCTTGATGCAGAGAAAGCCCTTATTCTGCATTTCCAGGGAGCTCGAGCATTTGCCGCTGGCTAGGTGTAGCCCATTTTGTGGTTGCAAGAGGCAGTGTGGTGTAGTGGTTAGAGCGTCGGACTAGGACCCTGGAGACCAGGGTCCTAATCCCCACTTGGCCCTGGAGTCCTTGGGGGCCAGCCACTGCCATCCCTCAGCCTAGCCTACCTTACAGGGTTGTTGTGCAGATGAAATGAGGAGAAGCCACCTTTGACTCCTTGGAGGAAAAGGTGGGATATGAATGCAGTGAATAAAACAAAGTCTAGCTGTCTTAGGGGAGAATATGCATCTGTGCTGCAACAGCAGCAGGGTGGGGAATATCACGCCAGGGAGCAAAATGCCCCCAGAGCTCTCCACCTGGCCCTCCAAATTTTCCCAAGCCACACCCCCTCTTTGCAGGCCTTGCCCCTCACCAGCCTCACGTCACACTTTCCGCAAGTGCTTTTGCCTGGCTGGAATTTGCCCTTGACTTGTGAGGGTTCCCCTTGCTTGCCTGGAAGGATGAGGGGGTAACAGCGTGTCTAGAAACTGGCTTATGGCACAAAGGTAACATAGACATCAGTTGCTCCACCCACCTTTGCCTCTAGTCCCACCCACAACCGCCATGCGCCCCCCCCCCCCGAAGGTTGCCTAGTACGGAATGTGGCCCTTGGGTCCACAAGGCTTTCCCATCCCTGTGCTAGAGGCAGGGCCAGATTTAGGTTTGATGAGGCCCTAAGCTACAGAAGATAATGGGGTCCTTTATATGTCCACCTGTCCTTTGTCAACAACAAATTGGCACTGTTTTTTGTGTTGAATATACGCTATATGGTAATTTATGGACCTAATAGGTACCTAAAACCATTTGCACATAACAAACTATGTATTTTATCAAAGTAATTGTTGAACTGAAATTTTATTTTATTTTATTTGTTTTCTACCTTATATTCTAGAAATGTACATCCAGGTGTGTGTTTTTTCCTTTACATTTTTTTAGGGGCCCCAAGAGAGTGGGGCCCTAAGCTATAGTTTGTTTAGCTTATATGTAAATCCGGCACTGGCTAGAGGGAGGGTTTTGTTTTTATTTTTCAAAAAGGAGAATTGTGGGAAGTCACATGGTGTCGCCGGGAGGGGAGAGACTATTCAGAATCCATCCACCCACCTGGTCTGGTTTCATCTCCCTGCCTGTCTGCTCTCTGCCATCAGAACAGCACACTTCTGTGTATTTATAGATGGCAAGACGCCCATCCCTGGACGAGGGGAGCTAAGGAACTTTGAAGCGGTGAGATGTGAAGCGATGAAAGGGGAGCCGCATTAAATGAGCCTCCCAGTGAAGCAGTGTCAAAACAGGATCCCTGGCACACAGTAGAAATTACCTGCAAGTCTGCCACTATCTCCAGCAAACCTTTGAAGCTCTTGACATTGACTGAGCTTCAAAGCAGCCCTATCCTTGCAAGAAGGCCAACTCTTCTAAATCACAATCTGGCCGCTCCTTTCGCCGTGACTTTGTTTGTGCCTCAGCCAACCCAACAACCTCACCCAGACTTTGTGGAAATTACCGAAAAAGAGCCCGCTCAGACACAGGACTTTAAACATTTCCGGACTTGTGGCACATCGTCTGGATGAGACCCCAGTAACAACGACAACATAAATGCTTCTAAACCGAGTACTCCCAGTGCCTTATTTGGGTCACAGATGACTCCCTGTTAATGGCAGGCAGCGGTCTTGAAACATTTGTACTTGAATTGTTGAAAAGTTGCTGATCCCAAATTCTTGCTCTGTTTTTGCAGACTGGCCGGATTGAACCAAACTACCCCAAAGTGTGCGGCCATCAGGGGAACGTGCTCGACATCAAGTGGAACCCTTTTATTGAAAACGTCATTGCATCCTGCTCTGAAGACACCTCGGTAAGTAGAAAGCAGCAGAATGTACTGCCTGTTTCAGGGGAAGGGGGTTCAAAAGGATTATTGGGGACCCTTCAGAGTAGTAGAACTTCTGCGGGTGTTTTCTGCAACATGTAATCGATGCAATGAGAGTGCTTTAGTTGTGGACTTATACTGGACCGCCCATACGTTCTGCAGCATTGCTGTGTGTGGAGGGGACCATGACAAAAGCTGGACATTAGAACGTCAGAAGAGGCTGCAGGATGAGACCAGAGGCCCATCCAGTCCAGCATCCTGTTCTCATGGCATCCTGTTTCCAATGGAAAACCCACAAGCAGGACTGAGCACAAGGGTACCCTGCCCTGCTGTGGTTTCCAGCAACTGGTATTCAGAAGTATCACTGCCTCCACATACAGAGGAGGAGCCAGCCTGGCCAGAAGCCATTGATAGTCCTCTCTGCCATGAATTTGTCTTATTCTCTTTTAAAGCCATTTAGGTTGGTGGCCATCACTGCCTCCTATGGGACTGAGTTCCATAGTTGTTTGTTGTTGTTGTTGTTGTTGGTTGGTTGGTTATTGAATTTATATACCGCCCTATACCCGGAGGTCACATAACAAAAGCAATATAGAAAACCACAAAATATATAATCAAAATAAAAACAACAACCCAGTAACCACCACCCCCACTTCCTTTTACCTGTCCTGAATCTTCCCACATTCAGCTTCATTGGGTGTCCATAAGTTCTAGTGTTATGAGAGAGGGGAAACAACTTTCCTCTATCCATTTTCTTCAGGCTAAGCATAATTTTATAAATCTCTATGAAGTCACCTTTTCCTTGCCTTTTCTCTTAACTTGAAAGCCCCAGAGGCTGCACCCTTTAACAAGCTACAGCTCTCAGAATTCCTTGGGTGTTTAAAGCGGTATCACGGTGTGTTAAATGTACAATGTGGGGGCTTGTCTACATTTCCTCTTCTCCCACTGCTTTCCCCCAGATTGCCATTTCTTCCGATCTATTGCTAAAGAGGGAGTTTTCCCTTGGAAGGGAGTTGCCAGTGACACCTCTTTTTTTAAAGAAAGGCAGCGCTAGGAAAGGATAGACTATTTCTACGTTGACATATAGCTCTCACCACCAACCTTGCCTTTCAGAAGTCTCTCCCCCCCCCCCCCGCCACCCCAAATTCTCACCCCAAGCTCTAAGCGAGGTTTCTGTGGGGGCAGCTCATCCCATTCCATCCCTCCCTCTCTGCCTGCCTTCCTATCAGAGCTGCCTCTGCAGTTCTGGAGTCTCCTCTCGACCTTCTCAATGTCACCTGCATCCCTGCAGCAGAGAGAAGAAGGTGGGGCTCAGAGCAAGTGGCTGGCGCAGCAGGCAAGCTGGAGTGTCTTGTGCCAAAGCAGGTTTTCAGTGCTTGAGAGCGAGAGGGAAAGAGGAGGAGGCAGAGGCAGAGGCTAGCAGCCAGCCCAGTCTGCAATACAAGGAGGTTCCAGGGTACTTTGCTATGGCAGGAACAACCCTCCCTGCCCCATACTCTCTCAGTGGGGTGGATGCATGCCAGGACGAGGTCAGAAAAGCCTTCTGTCTGTGCACAGAAAACTTGCATCGTGGAGGGGTGGAGCCGTCAAGGGAACATTTGCATGAAGGAGTCAAAGAAGATGCTGTTGGGGTGAAGGATCCAGGGGGATTGTCTTCCCTATACGTTTCTCCTGAGGGGCCGATAAGCTGTCCAGGCAGGAGGATTTTTAGAGGGGGGGGGCATTTCTTTAAAAAGCCATTGCCAGCTGTGATGTCCAATTTGAGATGTGCAGCCGATGCATCTGAAAATGCCTCTTTATCCCACCAGCCTTTGACAGATAAAAGTACAGTGGTACCTCAGGTTAAGTACTTAATTCGTTCCGGAGGTCCGTTCTTAACCTGAAACTGTTCTTAACCTGAAGCACCACTTTAGCTAATGGGGCCTCCTGCTGCCGCCGCGCCGCCAGAGCACAATTTCTGTTCTCATCCTGAAGCAAAGTTCTTAACCTGAAGCACTATTTCTGGGTTAGCGGAGTCTGTAACCTAAAGCGTATGTAACCTGAAGCATATGTAACCCGAGGTACCACTGTATCTTGTTTTGTGTGACCCATCTCTCTGGCTGAGTCTATCCTGTTTTCTTTTGGTTGGAGCAGTTTTACTTGTTTTGCTTGCTTTTAGAAGTGATTCCCTTGCTTTGATATCTGCCTATGATATTGTTGTCACTCACCCAGGACCTTATATCCACTTGTGCTGTGTTAAGTTTTGTGGGCCGTGTTTTGTGGAACTCCCTTCCACATGGGGCCACTCTTTGCCTTGTTACCAGCCAGACGCATCTTTCTTGTCCTGTACCTCTGAGAATCAGAGGTACTACTTCTAAATGTGATGGCTTCGTCTGCCTCCGTTATGTTTGTCGGACATAGAGGCACTTGCAAAAAGGTCCACAGCACTGACAGATGTTGAAGACTGCTTCACATTTTCATGCAAATCTTCAGCCGCTGTCTGGGGGCTCTGACTCTCCCGCCCTCTCGTTTCATGATGTCATGGATCTCCGTCAGCAGAAAGTGCTTTTTATAGCCTGGTGGGAAGCCATGCAGCTGCAAGGAAGCGCATCCCTTCCACAGCAGCAGCTCCTGCCTGAGCCTCCCTCCAAAGACCTCAGGGACTGCAGATCTTGGCATGTTCTATATGTATCAGGCATACAAAAATATGGACCCACGTACCTATGGGACCACTTCTCCTGGTATGCCCCGCGGAGGACCTTAAGGTCCACAAATGACAACACTTTGGAAGTCCCAAGTCGCAAGGTGGTTAGATTGTTCTCAACTAGGGCCAGGGCCTTTTCAGTACTGGCCCCGACGTGGTGGAATACTCTGTCACAAGAGACTAGGGCCCTGCGGGACTTGACATCTTTCCGCAGGGCCTACAAGACAGAGCTGTTCCACGTGGCCTTTGGTTTGGACTCAGCCCGACCCTTATGTTTTCCCTCCCCTTACGGTTTTGATCTATGGGGTACTTTTAAAATGAGGCTGCATTTTAAATTACATTTTAACCTGTATTTTAAATTGTGTTGTTGTTGCCCCCCCCCCAAATTATGTTTCTATTGTAATTTTACTGGTGTTAGCTGCCCTGGCTGGGGAGGGCAGAGTATAAATAAAATTATTATTATTATTATTATTATTATTATTATTATTATTATTATTATTATTATATTTTCACTTCGTTGTACTAAAGGACCTAGAGCTCTGTCCTTAATCTGCAAGCTGACAACAACTCCATTCAGCTTCATACTGGCAACAGAAGCTGGTGTGGTGGAAATGCTGAAGAAGGGCGAATGCCAAGATTCAACACCTTCATGGAGCTGACGAAGACCCCTGCCTAAAATCCTGGACAGCTGCTGCTGCCAGTGAGGGCAGACAATCCTGAGCCAGAAGGACCAATATGGGAAGGCAGCTTCCCATACTTATGTGTGCTAAGGGGACAGTGGTGGCTCAGCTACAGAGCACCTGTCTTGCAGGCAGGAGGCCCCCAGTTGAATCTCCAAATCTCCAATGGTAACTCCATGTAGGGCTTGCCTGAAATGTTGGAATGCCTTCCCATCAGATGTCAAGGAGATAAAGAACTACAATACTTGAATTGAAGGCAGCTCTGTATCAGGAAGTTTTTAATGTTTGACGTTTTATTATGTTTTTACATGTGTTGGAAGCTGCAACCCCGCCAGATGGGCTGGGTAATAATAATAATAATGGGACACGGGTGGCGCTGTGGGTTAAACCACAGAGCCTAGGACTTGCCGATCAGAAGGTCGACGGTTCGAATCCCCGCGATGGGGTGAGCTCCCATTGCTTGGTCCTTGCTCCTGCCAACCTAGCAGTTCAAAAGCACGTCAAAGTGCAAGTAGATAAATAGGTACTGCTCCGGCGGGAAGGTAAACGGCGTTTCCGTGCGCTGCTCTGGTTCGCCAGAAGCAGCTTAGTCATGCTGGCCACATGATCCGGAAGCTGTACGCCGGCTCCCTCGGCCAATAAAGCGAGATGAGCGCCGCAACCCCAGAGTTGGCCGCGACTGGACCTAATGGTCAGGGGTCCCTTGACCTTTAATAATAATAATAATAATAATAATAATAATAATAATAATAATAGAGCCACTGCCAGTCAGTGCTGACAATGCTTAGGTTCCCATGCTTCTAACAAGGCTGTGATGCTTTATGGTTTACATTTTTCATTCTTCGTTTATGTTTGTTTACTATGCTTGCCATTTTTGGTTAATAATAACAGTAATAAAGTATGGTGTGAGTGTGGCCCATGGGTCCTGAGACATTTTAAAAGCATCTTTACTGTAGCAGAATGTTTCGGGTGTGTGTGTACTGTATAACGAACCTACTTCATCCAGGCAAGCCGCTGAGTTGACAAAGACACCCTCCTCACAGCATCCTTTTGCTCTCATGTCCTTCAAGGTTCGGATATGGGAAATTCCAGACGGAGGACTGAAGCGCAACATGATGGAGGCGGTCCTGGAGTTGTACGGGCACAGCCGGCGCGTCGGCCTTGTTGAGTGGCACCCGACCACCAACAACATCCTGTTCAGTGCCGGCTATGACTATAAGGTGAGCTGGGCAAAGTCGCCCTCATGCATGAGAGATAGTGTGGTGTGTAGTGGTGCATTGGTCTAGGACCTGGGAGAGCAGGGTTTGAATCCCCACTCTGCCTTGAAGCTTGCTGGGTGCCCTTGGGCCAGTTTCTGCCTCTCAGCCTAGCCTACCTCACAGGGTTGTTGTTGTTGTTGGGACTAAATGAGGAGGAGAAGAACCATGGAGAAAAAGGTGGGGTATGAATGCAACAGTAAGCAAAACGTTGCAGCCAGTGAGAGTTTGGATTTGATATCCCGCTTTATCACTACCCGAAGGAGTCTCAAAGCGGCTAACATTCTCCTGTCCCTTCCTCCCCCACAAGAAACACTCTGTGAGGTGAGTGGGGCTGAGAGACTTCAAGAAGTATGACTAGCCCAAGGTCACCCAGCAGCTGCATGTGGAGGAGCGGAGACGCGAACCCGGTTCACCAGATTACGAGTCCACCGCTCTTAACGACTACACCACACTGGCTCTCTCCCCAGTGGTGGGAAGGCTGACCTTTGTTTTGCGTTCCTGTCCTTGTTAGGTTCTCATCTGGAACCTGGACATCGGTGAGCCTGTGAAGATGATTGACTGCCACACCGACGTCATTCTCTGCATGTCCTTCAACACAGACGGGAGTTTGCTGGCCACCACTTGCAAAGACAAGAAACTCCGCGTCATTGAGCCGCGCTCCGGCAAAGTCCTCCAGGCAAGGAGCTTCTTATAAGGGTCAAAAGAGAGAGGCATTGGCAGAGAGCCATCATCCAACGTCCTGACTGTTGTTGTTTTATAAATCAGCCACAGAAGGGGGTGCGCATGCCTAGTTTTTATCAGGACAACAACTCTGGGAGGAGGGGGTGCAGGATGTAGCGATGGATACCAGCCTGGATTACTTTAAAAGAGAATTAGGCAGATTCAAAGAGGATCAGCATGTCCATGCCTACTGCTAGCTACAATGGCTTTGCTCTGTCTCTGCGGTCAGAAGAGGCATGACTCTGAACACAATTGCTGGGAGGTTTCTCTGGTGCTGAGGCCCTGACTGCAGACTGGCTTTGTACTGGGACATCTGGTTGGCCACAGCTGGACATCTAGGAGGGCTACTGGTCTGATCCAGCCATCCAGGCTCTTCCTATGCTTTTATGTTATTTGTTCGCGTTTATTTATTTATTTATTTCATAAAATTTATACACCGCTTGATGGCAAAAAAGGAACCTTCCAAGTAGAGCAGTTTACAAAACAGAAAGAGCAATAAAATTATCAACAAGAGGAATAAGCAACAATTTAAGACTTTTGAAAAGTTAAACCAACAGTGAAACTAGAAACAGATTAAAACTCCCATCAGCTTTCCTATTTTTCCGGTCTGAATGCCCCACCAAAACAACAATTATGCCTGCAGTGTGGATAGTGGCTTTTTGGGGGGGGGGCAATTTAGATTAAAGAAAAGGCATAGGGGTGTAAGAAACTGCTCAGAAACAGAGGGGCTCCCCTGAGCAGCTTTAAGGTTGTTGTTTTTTAAGCCAAGAAATTACCGATTACAATTAATTCATGTCCTGTATGTTTTGCAACCTCCACCTAAATTGCACCATCGTTGGTGTAAAAATTGCCTCCTCTCCTAAGGCAGGAAAAGCAAGTTGGTCCCTGTCCTTGTTGGATACCTTTTTGTCGGTAAGAATGCACAGCTACTTCTTCCGACAATGAAGTTTCCAAAAGCAATCTTTTTATAAGCATGTGCCTATCTCCTAAGAAAGCAGCCTTTTCAAAAAAAATTTTAAAAAACTTCTTGATCTCATGGTTAGAATATTTCCCACCCCCAGCCCCCAAATGTCAACGTGCAAATTTTGACTGCAGATAAACACAATTTCAACAGAGGGAACAGAAAGAATTCACTGTCTGCCATGTTTTTACGTCTAGCTTTAATCTTTTATTAATCACAAGTTGCACTGGATGAAATGAAAAGTGAGGCTTTTGAGTGGCGTATCTGAAAGAATGGTAAGCCAGCCTTTCCCAACCTGGTGCTCTCCTGATGTTTTGGACTACAACTCCCATAAGCCCCAACTGTCTCAGCTGGGATGGATGGGGATTGTGGTCCGAAACATCTGGAGCACAGCAGGGAAAGCTGCCTTAATCAATTGCCTACAGAAGTCTAGTGTCCAGATCAAAGGAAGTCATAGTACCACTCTATCCTGTCTTGGTCAGACCAAGCCTGGAGTCCTGTGTCCAGTTCTGGGTACTACAGCTTAAGAAGGATATTAAAAAGATGACCAAGGGTCTGGAAACCAAGTCTTATGAGGAATGGTTGAGGTAATTGGGTATGTTTAGCCTGGAGAAGAGAAGATGGAGAGAGGATCTGACAGTCATCTTCAAATATCTGAAGTGTTGTCACATGGAAGATGGAGCAAGCTTGCTTTCTGCTGCTCCAGAGGGCAGGACCCCAGCCAATAAATTAAAATTACAGAAAAGGAGATTCCTACATCAGGAAGAACTTTCTGACTTTAAGTGCCATTTAACAGTAGAATGGACTCCCACAGAAGGTGGTGGGCTCTCATTCGCTGGAAGTTTTTAAGCTGCAGTTGGATGGTCATCTGTCAGGGATTCTTGATCTGTGATTCCTGCATTGAAGGGGGTTGCACTAGACTTTTGAACTAGACTTCCAACTCTGAAACTTTATGATTGATTTGAAGAGGGGAGCTGGAGGCTGCCAGGAATGTAGCTGCCTGGCTGGGTAAATCTTGGTTGTCTTTCCAGGAGGCGAATTGTAAGAACCATCGCGTGAACCGGGTTGTCTTTTTAGGAAACATGAAGCGGCTTCTAACGACTGGAGTCTCGCGGTGGAACACGAGGCAGATTGCCCTCTGGGATCAGGTCAGGCTGTGATATTTATTTACTTATTCTGGAGGGTGGTAATGCAAGAACAGGCCTTTTCAGTGGTGGTTCCCTGTTTGCAGAATGCTCTCCTCAGGCACCCTCATTACAGTGGTACCTTGGGTTACATACACTTCAGGTTACATACGCTTCAGGTTACAGACTTCGCTAACCCAGAAATAGTGCTTCAGGTTAAGAACTTTGCTTCAGGATGAGAACAGAAATTGTGCTCCGGCGGCGCGGCAGCAGCAGGAGGCCCCATTAGCTAAAGTGGTGCTTCAGGTTAAGAACAGTTTCAGGTTAAGAACGGACCTCTGGAACGAATTAAGTACTTAACCCGAGGTACCACTGTATATATCTTTAGGTGCCAAGCAAAAACTTTCCTCTATAAGCAAGCCTTTGGCCTTTAACTATCTGTGACCTTTTTTATGTCAGAGGGGGGTTTTTGGTTTTAATATAACTGTGTGGAGTTTTTTGTTTTGTTTTGGTTGTAAGTCACTTTGTAATTTGCCTTGGGCAAGATAAAGCAACTAACAAATATAATAAATAATTATATAGTTTAAAAAATATTATTTTTTCAATCATCCCTTTTTGGGACCAAGCCCTGAGAGAAGAAATCTTTATTTATTTATATCCCAACGTTCCTCCAAGGTTCTCAAGGTGGCATACATATTTCTCCTCCCTGTTTTATCCTCATAACAACACTGGGAGGTAGGTTAGGCTGAAAGGCAATGACTGGCCCAAAGTTGTAGTCGAAAAGCATATTGAGGGCACCAGATTAGGGAAGGCTGGCCACAGCTTTTTTAAAAGACACCTTTCTTCACATTTGTAATAACATTCCTAGTGTCAAGGTTATAAATGCATCAGGTTTGAAAGCTATTTTTATTTTCTTAAAAAACCAACAAGAATATCTTTGATTTCTGCAGGAAGATCTCGCCATGCCCTTAATAGAGGAGGAGATTGACGGGCTGTCTGGGCTCCTCTTCCCTTTCTACGATGCTGATACCCACATGCTGTACCTGGCTGGCAAGGTGAGTGGGCACAAAATGCTTATGGCATGGGGGAGTGGGCTTTGGCTACAGAATCCCAAAGTTTCTGTATCTTGTCATTAGGTACGCACTATGAACCAACGTATATCTGGAGTCACTTCATAGTCACTCCCTTGGACAAAAAAAATTAACAAGCCATTTCCCTCAAAGTAGTTTTTTAAAAGGCATTCATTGGTTCATCTAGATACTTAGCCAAAGCAATTTGTGTTGCTGTAGATTTAAATCTACAGTCAAACCTCAGCTCCTGAACGCCTCCATTTTGGAACATTTCAGCTCCCAAACGCCGAAAAACTGGAAGTAAATGCTGTGGTTTTTGAACGTTTTTTGGAAGCCCAACGTCCAATGTGGCTTCTGTTTGAGTGCAAGGAGCTCCTGCAACCAATCGGAAGCCGCGCCTTGGTTGTTGAATATTTCGGAAGCCAAATGGGCTTCCAAGAACGGATTATGTTCAACAACCGAGGTTTGACTGTATAAAGAGAAGATTGAGAGGCAATTTGGCAGCCAACTTCAAATATCTGAAGAGTTGTCAGATATTATAATTACTATTACTACTACTATTTTACTAATATTAAGATGGAGCAAGCTTGTTTGCTGCTGCTCCAGAGGATAGGACCTGAACAGATGGAGTCAAATTGCAAGAAAGGAGATTGCAGTTCAACATTGGAAAGCACTTTCTGACGGTAAGAGCTGTTTGACAGTAGAATGGACTCCCTCAGACAGTAGAATGGACTCCCTCAGAAGATGGTGGATTCTCCTTCACTGGTGGTTTCTAAAGAGATTCTTTAGTTGTGATTCCTGCATTGCAGGGGTTGAACGAGATGACCATAGGGGTCCCTTCCAACTGTACACTTTTTTATTCTAAATTTTGGTCTTTTAAGGCTGAGATCCTGAGCATGCATACTCAGAAACAGGTTTTAATGAAATTAATATGCCTTGTTTCCATTCAGATGTATGAAGGACTCATGCTCCATTTCCCGGCAGACCTAAAACCAGCCTCCTTCTTTTCAGTAGATGTAGCTGAATCTGGGCTGACTGGAAATGGATCCATCCCAATTTGAGCACTGTGGAGATTATAGGGTGTTAATTGGGGCTCCAGCTAAGCCATTGTCCTTCAACCTTCAGTCCTTCTGCTAGAAAATGGAGATAAAGTCAGAATACCTCACAGGGTTGTTGTGAGCAAAAACAAGACAGCACCCAGAATCATAGAAGGGTAGAATTAGAAGGGACCCTGAGGTTCATCTAGTCCAATCCCCTGACAGAGGGCCATCCATGCTTTTAAGGGTGGGCCAAGTCAGAGTTCCTATGACAACCACCCCAACCTGGGGCCCTCCAGATGTTTTGTACTACAACTCCCCACAGCGCCTACTGGCACCACTATGTTAAACTGAGGCTGATCGGAGTTGTAGGCCAAGAAACCTGGAAGGCACCAGGTTGGAGAAGGCTCTGCTATGACCTAAACTGTGCAGTGGTCTCTCCTCCCACCCCAATATTCACAAAAGTCCCACTGATTCACACCTCTCTCTCTTTCTCTCTCCCCCTAGGGAGATGGGAATATCCGCTACTATGAAATCAGTACAGAGAAGCCATACCTCACTTACCTCATGGAATTCCGTTCTCCGGCTCCACAAAAAGGCCTCGGTAAGGGGTGCTTACCATCTGCGCTACAGCCTCAAAGGCAGGCAGCCTCTTTCCTTGGACTAGTCAGTGGCTACTAGCCACGATGGCTGTGCTCTGTCTCCACAATTGGAGACAGGCTCTGCATCGGGGCATGTGGTTGGCCACTGTGTGAACCATATATTGGACTATTTTTGTACTGTACAGTGGTACCTCAGTTACATACGCTTCAGGTTACACACTCCGCTAACCCAGAAATATTACCTCGGGTTAAGAACTTTGCTTCAGGATGTGAACAGAAATCGTGCTCTGGCGGCGCGCAGCAGCAGGAGGCCCCATTAGCTAAAGTGGTGCTTCAGGTTAAGAACAGTTTCAGGTTAAGTACGGACCTCCAGAACGAATTAAGTACTTAACCTGAGGTACCACTGTACTCTTTTTGGCACCTGCTATAAACATTCCTTTTAGACAAGCCTGCCCAGAGGCTTAGGAAGCTGAGGCAACTCTGATCTGTTTCAGTATTTTTACTTTCAGATTTTTAAAAAGTAGAGTTGTACTTTTTTCTTGATTTTTTTCTTTTTGTAAACCACTTTGAGGGTTTTTTTTTATATATAACCAAGCGGCTTGTGAATTTTTATGAAATAAATCAAAGGGACATCGGCCTGATCCAGCAAGGCTCTTCTGGTGCTCTTGTGAAACCTCCAGACCTGGAGGCAGTCTATTGGATACCTAGGTTCTTAGGGTCATTTGGTCATGGTGCAAACAGGTTGCTGGACTTGATGGGCTACTGGCCTGATCCAGAAGCTTCTTCTTATGTTATTTCATCTGTTCTGCCCTCTTTTCCCCAGCATAGTCACAGGCTCCCACACCTCCTCTAACTACTCTGCCCCTTTCTTCGGCCTCCTCCTGCAGGTCTGCTGCCTCCCTGGCGCTCTCCCCAGTCCTTGCCCTCCCTGCATTTCCAACATCTTGGCCTGCTCAGCCCCAGACTTCCTTCCCTCACTCCAAATAAAGTTCTGGCAGCCCTTGGTTACAGTGCATGGTCTTCCCCTCAGGCCAAACCAACCCTTCCTCTTCCGCTGTGTGTGACAGTTGTGCACCGAGCCCTTTCCCCTCTGGATACGGAATGTTTATGAACATTCCCAGGACACTGGATCAGAGGGCCAGTAGCTAAGGACAGTGGCTGGCACACTTTATAGAAACAGAGGTTGGTGCAAGGAGCAGGGGGTTTACCTAGCCGGGGGGGGGGGAGCAGCAGGAAGACCTCTGAGGAGATAAAATAAAAGGAAACAGAGAAAATCGTTCAGAACTGCTGTGTCACTCAGATGCCATGATAGAGGGTCGCCTTGCAACCTCTCCAAGGATTTGATTTTCTTTGTTATGTACAGGACAACAAACATCACTTCTTCCTATTCCTTGTGTTTGTAGGAGTGATGCCAAAGCATGGCCTGGATGTCTCTGCCTGCGAGGTGTTCCGGTTCTATAAGCTCATCACGTTAAAAGGGCTGATTGAGCCCATCTCCATGATCGTGCCAAGGAGGGTGAGTAATCTGGCCCTCACAGGAAGCAGGTTTGCTCTCTAAGGCTGCCTACATGCCATACACAGGAATTCACACACACCCCAAGAACCCTGGGAACTGTAGTTTGTGAAGAATGCTGGGAACTGTAGCATGGCACGGGGGAAACTATAGTTCCCATGATTCTTTGAGGGGAGCCATGTGCTTTAAATGTGTGGTGGGACTGAGACTTTGAAGTTGGGTCCAGTTCACACAACTGTGGTTGCTTCCGGATGACCTGTTTACTGAGCATCATCCTGATTTGCTTGCGGGTCTGCTATAGGACATCAAGTAAGAGTTAGCTCCCATTTTGTAGGGCGTTTCATTCCCACTTCCCAATTTTACTGCACAACAACACCAAATCAGCACTCAACAGTACAACCTGAAATTTCTTACGCTGTTAAATTCCACCTCAAACCGCGACAGCCTTGAAGCTCCCTTGGCTGATGTGCCGCCTGCAGGTGGCCTTGGCAGGTGAAAAGGAGCCATGTGGGATTTGCCAAGCTCTGACCACCCTGCTCAGAGATTGGCAGAGGCATGGGGGCATGGGGGTTGCTGCTCTAGATCAGGTTTAAGGTGCTGGTTTTAACCTTTAAAGCCCTATACTGCCTAGGACCCTCGTACCTACAGGACCGCCTCTCCTGGCATGTCCCACAGAGGACCTTATGGTCTTCAAACAAAAACATCTTGGAGGTCCCAGACCACAGGGAGGTTAGGCTGGCCTCAACCAGAGCCCAGGGCTTTTTTGGCCGTGGCCCCGATCCGGTGGAACGCTCTGCCACAAGAGACTAGGGCCCTGCGGGACCTGACATCTTTCTGCAGGGCCTGCAAGACAGAGCTGTTCCACCAGGCCTTTGGCCATGGCACAGTCTGACCCCCTCCTTTGGTAATCCTCATAGAACTCTAGCCCAATGGTTGCCATTAATTTGATTCTGAATTGATTTTAGAATGCTGTGTTACTTTTACTGTTGTTAGCCGCTCTGAGCCTGGCTTCGGCTGGGGAGGGTGGGATATAAATAAAATTATTATTATTATTATTATTATTATTATTATTATTATTATTATTATTATTGGGTCCCAGGTGGGAGAAGTCTGCTCTGCCTCAAACTATGGAACTTGCTTCCACAGGAGGCAGTGAACGCTACCAGCTTGGATGGTTTTAAAAGAGGATTGGACAAAGGGGAGGGCTATCGATGGCTACCAGCCCTGATAGCTACTAGACACGATGTCTATGCTCTGCCTCCATGGTTGGGGGCAGTAAACACTTCTGAATACCTGTTGCTGGCTTCCCTCATCCATCTGGTTGGCCCCTGTGAGAACAGGATGCTGGTCTAGATGGGCCATTGGCCTGATCCAGCAGGCTCTCCTTGGGTTCTTATGCCTTAAAACATGTTGACCTTGTGCACAAGCTCTTTTTTCTTTGCATCAGTGTGTGCTCAGATGCAGGAGTGCCAACATGGCCCCGCAACCGTGGGTGCCCGTTGGCTCCCACTACGTTTCCGAGCACAATTCAAAGTGTTGGTGCTGACCTTTAAAGCCCTAAACGGCCTCGGTCCAGTATACCTGAAGGAGCATCTCCACCCCCATCATTCTGCCCGTACACTGAGGTCCAGCGCTGAGGGCCTTCTGGCGGTTCCCTCACTGCGAGAAGCCAAGTTACAGGGAACCAGGCAGAGGGTCTTCTCGGTAGTGGCACCCGCCCTGTGGAACACCCTCCCTCCAGATGTCAAAGAGAAGAACAACTACCAGACTTTTAGAAGACATCTGAAGGCAGCCCTGTTTAGGGAAGCTTTTAATGTTTAACAGACCACTGTATTTTAATACTTTGTTGGAAGCCGCCCAGGGTTGCTGGGGAGATCCAGCCAGGTACGCGGGGTATGTATGTATGTATGTATGAATGAATGAATGAATGAATGAATGAATAAATAAATAAATAAATAAATACCCAAATTTGTGGGTGCCCTGTTCCTTCATGGGGAATTTTGTGGGTGCTCAGGCAACCCAGAGCCCCAGGGAGTTGCCACTTATGCTCAGTTGCCTTTCCCTGTGTTTTGGTGTGGTAAAGGAAGGTTGCGATTCTGTCCCATTATTTCCGCACAAAGCCCCACAGGTCCATTCCCCTCACTCGTAGTCATTTTTCTCCATGCTCCACAAGCCCAAATGCCTTCTAGTAAGCCTCTCCTGCCTTTATTGCCTCTCCTTTCAGACCACAAACACACCGAGCTCCCTGCTGCATGGGTTCTTTTTCTGCAGCAGCGTGGAGCTGCATGGGTTCTTTTTCTGCAGCAGCGTGGAGCTGCATGGGTTCTTTTTCTGCAGCAGCGTGGAGCCAGATCTTCGGGGCAACAGGGATGTGCTTGAGAATGCTCTAATGCAGCCTTCATCCAAAACTGCAATCCGACAAATGGTTAACCTGCTATGTTGCAATGCTTATGACTTCGCTTGGCTCAGAGAATGAGCCAAAAGTTTGTGCTGCTCCTGAGATAAATGTCCGCTCCTCGTTTTTGGGATGGGTTGGGGGGGAGTATGTTGAGTAGTTTAATTACTGCCATAGCATCAAAAACCTTTTTGATTTTTTTGGGGGGGAGGGCAAAATGGAACTTAGTGGCTCGCAGACGGGGTTAAAGCAGTAGTTACCCAAATGGGCAGTACCACCCTTGGGGGGGCAATGAGGCCCCAAGAGGCAAGGGTGCAGAAGGGGGGCACTGGAAGTGGGGCCCTCCAAACACATTGATTGCTAATTTATGGTTGACAGGGCTAGAACATGGAACAAAAAAAACTTCCTTGTTTTGTATTTAAGGTTTTACTGCTTCTATCACTTTTAAATTGGGGTGAGGGGACTGATGATGAAATGATAATAATAATAATAATAATAATAATAATAATAATAATAATAATAATAATACCCTGCCCATCTGGTTGGGTTTCCCCAGCCACTTTGGGCAGCTTACGATTATGGAACCAAAGGGGTGGGTGCCCAAAATGGTTCGGGAACCACTGTTAAATGATTGTTTGCAACTGGGTCATTGCTGGTGTGTGTGTTACTTACTGAATTTTTCTTGGGAAAGATAAATCTAGATTATATTTGGTGGTGGTGGGGATACAGGTTGGTATGATGTACTGTTTTTAGCACTTGATTGGGAGCTGCCCAGAGTGGCTGGGGAAACTCAGCCAGATGGGCGGGGTATAAATAATAAATTATTATTAGTAGTATGCTGATGCCAACAGCATTATGTGTTTGCTGCCTGCCTGGGGGCACCCTTCCCAGAACACCACCACCACTCTGGAAGTCCTTTACTAATTATTTCAAATATGCTGTTTCTCTTCCTTCTGGATTCTAGTCGGAAACATACCAGGAAGATATTTACCCAATGACTCCAGGAACAGAGCCTGCTCTCACACCGGATGAATGGCTGAGTGGAACGAACCGGGGTAAATGCACTAGCTCTGCAATTTTGTGATGTGCAACCTGGTGGAAAATCAAACACCACCTAGGTTTTAAAAAGAAAAACAACTTTTAAAGTGGCCAGAAATTTGACTTCAAGCAAAACATGGCTAACACTGCTTGAAATCCCTAATATTTCCAAATATTGAAGTCTGGGCATTTACCATTTCAACATCTGGAAATGGTGAAGACTGATCTGTGACTAAGTGATGCTCTTTTGTTTCTCTCCCCAGTGAAATCAACTGAAATCCCATCTCCCTGCCATATTAAAATATAGAATGAGGAATGTGTTAAAGCAATTGAGAATCTAACTGAAGAGCCAGTCTATTCAAAGCCTTATAGAGCTAGGTAGATCTCTGTAGGACCCATTTTGTCACCTGGGCACACCTGAGGTTGAACCACTTTCAGACCAGCAGTCCTGGTGGCACTAAAGCTCAAAAGAGGGCAGGCTCTTTTGGAAAGCTGGCATGGTGGCAGAGTAACAAAGGTGCCTGGGTTTCCCCAGCTTCAGAACCCTGACATTTGCAGTAGCTTCGATTGCACCTCTGAGATTATGGGCTGCTTCACTGCCACTCCAACGCAACCTCTTGGATTGTGTGTGATGTTCAGCAGGAGTTTCACAGGCACTGCAGAGTAAAATGCAGCTTCACAAAGTTCCAGCACATTGTCCCAAATACAGAACACAAACGTTTGGTCCTTTAGCTAAAATAGGTAAAGGTAAAGGGACCCCTGACCGTTAGATCCAGTCGTGACCGACTCTGGGGTTGCGGCGCTCATCTCGCTTTATTGGCTGAGGGAGCCAGCATACAGCTTCCAGGTCATGTGGCCAGCATGACTAAGCTGCTTCTGGCGAACCAGAGCAGCGCATGGAAATGCCACTTACCTTCCTGCTGGATTGGTACCTATTCATCTACTTGCACTTGACGTGCTTTTGAACTGCTAGGTTGGCAGGAGCAGGGACTGAGCAACGGGAGCTCACCCCATTGCGGGGATTCGAACCGCCGACCTTCTGATTGGCAAGTCCTAGGCTCTGTGGTTTAACCCACAGCGCCACCCGCGTCTCGGTTTTAGCTAAAATAGGGTAGATTATTTGCTCGTTTCCAAAAAGTGTCTCTCTAGCCCTTTGGTTTAGCATTTGTTGTCTCTTGTTTTCTTTCTTTCTTAGATCCCATATTGATGTCTTTAAAGGAAGGCTATAAGAAAGCATCGAAAGTTGTTTTTAAGGCACCGATGAGAGAGAAGAAGAGTGTTGTTGTTAATGGGATCGACCTCTTAGAAAACGTGCCCCCCAGAACAGAGAATGAGGTAAGGAAAAAACAGCTACCCTCTGTCCAGATTGAGAGTTGTCATCATTAGGCCTGGGCAATGTATCCATACATTACCCAGAACCAGTATGAGGGGCAGAACATGATGGCGGCTTCGCTTGGAGGTCAGCAAAGCCAGAAAAGCATCGGGGCTCCCTCATCTGGGGGGTGGGAGCACTTTAGCAGGCTTTTCTCTCCCTCTCTCATAATACTAGAACCCAGTGTGGTCATTCACAGAAGCTGAATGTTGGTAGGATTCGGCACAGACAAAAGAAAACACACACACACACACACACACACACACACACACACACACACACACACACCACACAGTTGAAACTGTAGAATTTGCTACCACAGGAGGTAGTGAGGACCAGCTTTAAAAGAGATAAATTCATGAAGGACATACCTATCAACAACTACTAGTCACAATGGCCATTTACTCCTCTTATCAGAGGCAGGATGCATCTGATTCTGCAGATCATAAGTAGGAAAGTACTGTTGCATTCATGTCCTGCTTCCAGGCTTCCCATATGAATCTAGCTGGCAACTGTGGGAAAAGGATGCTGAACGATATGAACCTTCGGTCTGACCCAGCAGGGCGTTTTTTGTACATGGCCCCCACAAATACTTGCCAGCTATGATATACCAAAGTACCATAATTTTTTCGAGAGTCAATACGGTGCATTGGTCAGCGTGTCAGAAAAACAGAGTTCAAATCCACACTCAGCCAGGAAGCTTGCTAGGTGACCTTGGGCCAATCGCTGCCTCTCAGCCTAGCCTACCTCACAGGGTTGTTGTGGGGATTAAATGAGGAGGGGGAGAACCATGTACACCACCTTGAGCTGCTTGGATGAAAAGACAGGATAATTAGTAGTAGTAGTATTAATACCCCACCCATCTGGCTGGGTTTCCTCAGCCACTCTGGGCAGCTTCCAACAAAATATTAAAATTCAATAGTCTATTAAACATTAAAAGCTTCCCTAAACAAGGCTGCCTTCAGATGTCTTCTAAAAGTCTGGTAGTTGTTTTTCTCTTTGACATCTGGTGGGAGGGCGTTCCACAGGGCGGGTGCCAATACCAAGAAGGCCCTCTGCCTGGTTCCCTGTAACCTCACTTCTCGCAATGAGGAAACCACCAGAAGGCCCTCGGCGCTGGACCTCAGTGTCCAGGCAGAACGATGGGGGTTCATAAATAAATGAAGCAACAGCACAATATGGAGGCCAACTCTTTCTCTCTCTTCCTCAACTTCAAGCTTCTCCGAATGTTCTTCCGGCAACAAGATGAGATCCGGCGGTTGAAAGCTGAGCTCTCGCAGAAGGACATCAAAATCCGACAGCTACAGCTGGAGCTGAAAAACTTGCGCAACAGCCCGAAGAACAATGAACTCTAAAGGACATTTTCTAAACAAACTCTTTGTTTATACCCACTCTTTTAATTTTACTGTATCCACTTAACACACGATATGAGCCAGAGACCCCCGTGGCCAGCCCCCAGGGAGCTCACCCGCTAACTGGAACTGTGTCCTTCTGTGGTCATTTCCTAGCACTAAAAGAAAGACGTGTTGTCTGTATGATGTTAACTGAGAAAACTACTGCATGAAACAAGCAAAGGGACCCATGTAGAGCCCGAGCTTCCCTTGGAGGAAGTAGAGGAGTCAATGCGTTTCCTGATGCTGCCAAGTCACGGGATTAGCTAAACGGGGCATCCGGTTTTCCATTCCATCCTTGAGCAGGAATGAAAAGGGAGATCTGCATGCCCCGCAGGAAGCAATGGCATTGATTAGTATTATTAATATTCTTTTTTTTTCCTATGCAAAGTGTGACTGACAATGCACACTGGATACAAAACTGGAATTCAGGTCCATGAAACTGGAAGGTACATGGGAGAGCTGGACATTAATTCATCCCCTTCTCCCGGGAAATTCCCCGCAATGCGCCGCGCAAGCAAAAGAGCAGAACCCCCAGGATCCCTTTAATGCTGCAGCGGATGTTGGGGGTTAAGGTCATGCACAGCTTTCTCAGTATTCCTTAAAAAATGCCATTCCCCACCTCCCTACCCCATAGCCACTGGCATCATTTGTACCATGGGGCCAGCTCTGCTTCAGCCATAGCTCAGTGGCTTTTCTATGCATCAACCCCTTGGTTGGTTGTCCTATCGAAACAGGTGGCGCCGGCACCAGTTTATAAGGGATACCCGCTCTTTGTATCTCTGGTTCCTAACCATTAATCCCAAGCCTTCACATATTATAGAACTTTGTATTTTCTCCTAGAATCATAGAATTGGAAGGGACCCCCCGCCCCAAGAGTCATCTGGTCTAATCCCCTGCAATGCAGGAAGAATCCCTGGCAGATGGTCACCCAATCTCTGCTTAGCAACCTCCTATGAAGGAGAGTCCACCACCTTCTGAGGTGGTCCATTCCACGGTCTTAAACAGCTCTTGCTGTCAGATAGTGGTTATTAACACATGCCGTGACACAGGACTGCAAGGAAGGAGGAAATCTTGAAGGCAGGAGGTCCCGCTGTGGATGGATGCCAAGGCTCAGGCTGCAAGATGCTTCAATCTGGCTGGATCCTGCCAGCATCTTCTGATGCATTTGCTAGCTCAGTTCTCTGCTGCTGCCGGTGAAGCTGTACCCTAGGCCGAACCATTGGCAACTGCTGTGAGGCAGCAAAGGGAGGGATGAGTCCCCAAACTTCACTTTTATATGCTGGGGGGTGGTGAGGTGTTGCTGCTAGCACCACCCAAATGCAAGGTTGCCCAATGGGTGCTTGCTGCAAAAGGGGTAATGTGAGTCACACAGCAACTGGGACCTTCAAGGTGCTGGCTGTCAAGCCCCTGTTGAGATTTATAGGTAAGAAGACTGCCCCACCCCCACCCCCCAAAAAACATTCCCATGCAATGAGCCCCTGGCATCACCTAGCAATCTGCCTTGCCAGTTATTGCTGTTCAGGTTGGATTCCTATAGTCATCTGCTCCAAATTGGTCGATGGTTTGAAGAAAGAGCCCCAGGGAACTGGGTCCTGGAGACGGATATTCTAGAAGGTAAATCTATCCTGAATTTGGCACCACAGGTAGAGCCTCCTGCCAATGGAGTGAGCCGAAAGCATTTCACTTCCTTAATGAAAATGGGACTTGCCACTGTGGGTTTTAGTGAATGATGGAGGGGAAATCCAAGTGGCAGTAAGATTGCTTCAGTATTTAGTTAGGGCATTCCCTTCCTTCTGAAGACAATCGCCTTGCTGAGAAATTAGGTAAGGGTAGTTTTCCCTTTGGAATCCTGACCACTAACATTCCCCTGCAGGGGGTGAAGAGACAGGATCCCGTGACTGAAATTCCTTTACCCCCAGTACAACTATCCTGGAATAAGTTCTCCATTGTGGTCTTGAGTGCAGGAACCCTGCGATAAGGAGCTATCGTGTATCTGGACCCTAGAACGGGAGGATAAAAAGTAGGTGAGCCATTATGTCTGCAAAAGGGGGATAATGTGGGACGCGGGTGGCGCTGTGGGTTAAACCACTGAGCCTCTTGGGGTTGCCGCTCGAAAGGTCGCGGTTTGAATCCCCGCAACGGGGTGAGCTCCCCCTGCTCCTGCCAACCTAGCAGTTCAAAAGCACTTCAAGTGCAAGTAGATAAATAGGTACTGCTCCGGTGGGAAGGTAAACGGCGTTTCCGTGCGCTGCTCTGGTTTCACCAGAAACGGCTTAGTCATGCTGGCCACATGACCTGGAAGCTGTACGCCAGCTCTCTCAGCCAGTAAAGCGAGATGAGCGCCACAACCCCAGAGTCATCCACGACTGGACCTAATGGTCAGGGGTCCCTTTACCTTTACGGGGATAATATATTAGGGCCTACCTTATGATTGATTTCAGAGTTTGAAGCAACTAGAACACTCAGAAAGTGCTACAGTATATAGAATTGCTATGTTTAAATACATACATACATACATATATAGAGATTTGACTTCTGGGGCCAGAACTGGTAAAAAAAATATGGCCTCTGAAAATGCCAACACCTATAACTTGGTCCAAGATGATCCTCAGAGCTAGGCTCAAGGTAGATCCAGTTCCGGGGGTCATATTTGAACATTTTGGATTGTTGGCCGCAAGAAATCATGTGTCTACCAAGACTGTCTTGAAACCACCCCGAATTTGTCCATCGCCACTGCCAACTGGATGTAGCAAATGTTCCGCAAGGGTGTTGTGGCCGTAGAATGAGCCAATCAAAAGGGTGAGGCTTTAGGTTGTAATGCGTCGGCCACCTCAAGTTCCCTCTTGGATGCAATGGCATCCAAGTCCTGCCGATTTCTTTCTGCATCCCAGACGGCCCAAATCTAGACCCGAGTTGCTAGAAGTTCCACATAGTGCTCATTCATGTGTGTGCGCCCCCCACCACACACATGCTTTAACCACCAAGCACCATCCAAAAAGACAGGTGTGCTTTCTCTCCACCCGCCCCCCACATACTTCCCCATGTTCCCCCACCACGTCACCAATGTTTACATTGTGTTCTGTGCCTAACGCTGACCCCACCCTGTTCCATTTCAGTGTACTTTCACTCGCTTATTATTTATGCTGCCATAAAAATAGTGACAAAATAATAAAAAAAAAATTACCAAGATACCAAAACCAAATTTGGTGGTAAAGTCTCCCTTTGCCTTCGGTGGGAAGCTGGTCCTGAGCAATGGGGCTGGGGGAAAGAATCGTGTAGGGATGATCATGATGAATCTCTAAAGCAGTGTTTCCCAAACTTGGGTCTCCGGCTGTTTTTGGACTACAATTTCCATCATCCTTGACTGCTGGTCCTGCTAGGTAGGTATGATGGGAGTTGTAGTCCAAAAAACCAGCCAGAGTCCCAACTTCGGGAAACACTGCTCTAAAGCAACTTCTCTCTACACCTGGTGTCCTACAATTCCCATTGTTTCATGGCCGTGCTGTCTGGGAGTTGCAGTTCAAAACACCTGCAGGACAGCAGGCTAGAGAAGGGGCCTCTATAAAGTTTTGAATCCTCAAATACAACAGTCTTGTAGAATAAGGCTGGCCATTTCCTTTGCACACATTACATGCACACATGCACCAGGTCAAAATCCTATTTTGAGAAAGCTGCCTGAGTTAGGCGCCATAAAGTCAAACACCTTGATGGAGTCTCTTGCACCTCCGCAATACTCTACGGATTACTTTACCTTGGCATGGAAAATGAATCTGCATCACCCTGCCGATTCAGACCGAAAAGGTCTGTCCCATGGAGATGGGTGCACACAATTGTTCTGCGCCATCTGGCACTTGAGAGGTGTCATCCTTCTGTACGTGGGGGATCCTCTTAGGCTGTCGTGATTTCTTTTGAAATAATGCACCAAGTGTTGCTAACAATGAATCAGAATGAGCTTCTTCAAAAAATGAAAACAGAAAAACACCCGTCTTTACAAGCGAGGAATGGATTCCGACGTGGCCCGTTTTACAGCAATAAGCCACAGGGTAAAAAAATTGTATAAAAAGATTTATTGAAATTCATCAATGACAAACAAGACATAAAACTGAAAAAGTTTGGCTCTTTGGGGAGCAAGAGGGAAGGTTGCAATATTCTTTTCTTTTTTTTTTTTTTTTGCTTTTGTCTTTTATACACAGGTGAGATATTGACTAGGAAATACAAGTCACTTCTAACTATCTTTTTAAAGAGGGATATGAAATTAAAACTGTACATTCAACTAGGAATGTTGCACAGTCAATTTAAATGACTTCGCAACATGGTAAGAAAATACAACTTTTGCAATTAGCATTCCGTGCTTGAGTGTACGAAAGGAAACCAGCCTAGGCTAGACATGCGGCATTGTCCGTCTCCCACCCCCCTCCAGTATTTAAAGGTTTGTAAAAATCTTCAAGAGTATTACAGAGCACAAGTGGAAACAGATTCTCATTCACTTATCATTAAGGAGGTGTTAATATATCTATATATATAATATTTTACAGACCAAAATAGTACACACCTTAGTTAAAAGGGTTCAAACATTTTCTTTTTTATTACAACTGTCAGATTCATTTCACCAGTTAACTCAGGAAATTAGGAACACTTTTTATATATATTTTTATATATATATTTCAATGACTGCCGTTGACAGACAACTTTTCCATATACCTGAAATAAAGAAAGGGCACAACTCAAGGGGAATCACTGTCTGCCCGGCCATCTCCAAATCAAGGAAGATTCCCCTCAGGGGGTGGTTTGTGCTCTAAAAAATAATAATAACAAGTATGGGGAAAACCCACAACGGAAGATTTGCAAAGTCACCACCCCAAACCAAATCAAATGGTGGTAAAGGGCCAGGAGTCAGGGAAAGAGATTACGTATTTGGTCACTATTTACAAACAGCGAAAGTAAAAAGATACCTACAGGAAGTGGAGGAAATGTGTGTGTGTGTGTGTGTGTGTGTGTGTGTGTGTGTGTGTGTTTTCCTGGGAACGGCAGCCATTCACAAACAGGCAACAAAGAAAAACACTTTATCAAGATGCTGCTTGCACCCCCGCTGCTGTGGCTGGAATGCTTTCACCGCAAAAAAATTGCTGCATCCAGAAGAAGTAGAAGAAAAAAATGCCTAGAGACCGGCAAAAGCCATTCTCAGGACCCCAAAGATCTCACCTTTGCATCACATGTGGAAATTTACTCGCTCGTCTTTTCAAAAACAAAACAAAACTCAAGTTGTGTCCAGAATGATCCACTCCAAGCAACAAATTCACCACTTGCTTTATATTTGTTATTGCATTAACAGGAACTAATAATGGGCACAAAAGGAAATTATTCAGGAACAAAAAGTAAGAGTGGCAGGTTGTTGTTGTCTTTTAAAAAATGATATTTTAATTCCTTCGCCCACCCAATTATGCATGTCCCGCTCGATCCCACAGCAACGTTACACTCCGGGGAGGGGGGGAGGGGTGAAATACAGGGTAGAAACAGTCAAATCACAGTAGGAAATTTATTCCCCACCCCCTCCCCACAACAGATTATTTTGAGTTTAATCATCTTCATCTTCTTCTCCTTCATCATCAGGTTCTCGTTTTCTCTTCTGTCCTTTTTCTTCTTCTGTGGAAAGAAATTAAAGGCCGTGTTATGGTTTTCCCCAGTGAGAGACCTAACGCTTCCCAGGCCCCATGGTTTTGGCACTTGTTCCATTGCAGGGATATTTTTGGCAAGAGCATTGTGTCGGTATGTTGAAGAAGCAGCACTGTAAAATTCTCCTTTCTGTGCCAGAGCATAGAATGACCTTGTTCCACATCAAATCCAGCACAGCTCAGGCCTGTGCTGGTCTTCGCATTTGAAGCAGGAAAAACTGAGCAGCAAACTAGAGGGTCAGTCTGAGGGTGGGGGGCCAACAAATCCCAAATAGCCATCTACCAGCAGTGTATTGGCTACCCACACTCAGATCCAGCCACTGAAGGGCCAAATAGTGATGCACAGACAGCTCAATTTTGTCTCAGGGCTTTCGCATCCTAAGGGTCCAGAACAGTTTACATAAACTAAACAAGCACGTACAAAATAATCAACAAACAAAAACATAGAACAGCTAACAGCAATTGCATACAGGAAAGGCAGGTAAAAATTTCTATTTCATTTCCAAAGGCCAGGATAAATAAAACCAACAAAAGGCACCAAGCGTCGACACAGATAACACACCTCTACGGTAAGGGAGTGCCACAGTTTGGGTGCCACCAGAAAGAAGACCCCATCGTCCTGTCTACCAAACGCTTATTATTAAAAAACAACTCTGCACCACATGAAGTATGTGCAAAGAATAAAAACATCTGCACAAAAATGATTTATCATTTATCAAACAGCCACAACCAGCAGGAGGAAGCCAGCAGCCTCTCTGCAGGGCTTGAGGGGGAAACGGCACAGAAGATCCAAAGTCAAGAATCTTGAAGGAATCTCTGTGAAAAGAGTCTCCATGTGAAATATCTCAAAATCTTATCACACTGCAGTCATGGATTTTCCTCCATGTGGCATTTTCTATCTCTTATTGGGCACAATGGCAGGAATGGGCTATTCAGACTCTAAGCTTGCGTTGCTGTAACCCTTTGACCATTCACAAGGAAGTGATTATTTTTCCTGTTTCAGTTCTGCGCTTACCAGCTTCTTCTTCCTCCTCTTCATCATCTACTTCACCATCGTTGAACCCTTCTTCATCCTCCTGTGGGAAAGAAAGCGGAAAATGTCCTTTGTCCTTGTACAGAACTTTTTCAAGCTGGCAAAGCTATTGGGAAATACTGTAGAGATTTCAAAGGGGAGGGAAAGAATCCACCATGGCGCCTAAGGAATCCCAGGACCCGAGTTCCTTCCAGCACTGGTTCAGCAGTGAGAGACTCTCAGCTATATCCTCGCCCCTCCAAAATGACATTCTTACCTCATCTTCCCCGCTTACATCCTCCTCTTCTCCTTCCTCTTCTTCATCCTCATCTTCCTCATCTTCTACTACCTGAGCATCTTCGTCATATTCCTCTTCTGCAAAAAGGAAGTTCACAAGGTCGATTTGCTGCAAGGAGCTACTGGGGAGCAGTGCAGGTCTGCTTAAGAGCAGTTTGCCACCCAGTCTTCCTGCAGCCTGACATGCGCAAGCTGAGTAGGAAAAGCATTTCCTGGGCATGGCAATAGTCGCGGTGGGGAAAGATGCCACCTGCTTGATTTCTGCCTGCCAGGCTCGCGATAAAATTCACAGGAGCTACAGCCAAGTAAAGCCAAGTGGCAGCCGGAGGTCCTTCTCGTGCCAAGAGTTGGTGTAATTGATGGGAGCTGGGAAAAGACCGTGATGCTGCGGAATCAGGCTTTCTGCTCTTGTGACCTGATGCACCACAGCACTCACTGTCATGGGATGTGGCAAACCTCAGGCTCTTGTGGTACTTGAATGGGGAGGGGAGAGGGGCTAAAATACAAGAATAATAAAGAGGTAATGTAGGCGACGCCGCAGAAATTCAAAGGGCGCATCTGAAAAACGTGATGTGCAGCTCGTGGGGCTAAGGGGACTGAGGTAAATCTGGAGGGAAAGGTCTGTATCAGCGGCTATTCTCCATGACAGTTTAAGTGGAGGCTCTAAACAGCAGGTGTGAGCAACAACCAGCAAAAAAGGATCATTGCCCTGACTTTCTGGGGAGCTTCCCAGAGGCATCTGCCTGCCTGCTGCTGTTGAACATAGACTAGTCAACTAGACGGATAGTTTCTGTCCAATCCAGAAAGTCTGTTCTTATATTTTACCAACCTTTTTCGGGATAAAACTAGAGTGCTGTTAAAGTACTGAGCTGCAGCAATTTTTGCCGGAGGTTCTTAATATAGAAACAGCACAAGGACATTTGCTTCTACTCTTGGGAAACTCCACTAACAAGACAGAGGTAAGGAACAAAGTGACCTACCATCTTCCTCCTCCTCATCGTCATCAAAGCCTTCCGCATTGCCCTCAGCATCTGAATCGGGGGCCTCTTTATCATCCCGGTCGTATCCATCGAGATACGTGAGTTGCGGGAGGAGTTTGAAGACGTTGTCTCTGTAGTCGTTCAAGTTAGTTACCTCGCAATTGAAAAGATCTAAACTCTTCAGGTTTTCTAACTTTTCCTGAAAGGCAAATGAAGGGTTTCGCCTATCAGAATCAAACCTTACCAAAGACCAAAGCTCACCAAGTATGTATTAAAAAGCAAAGATGCTCCCAGAACAGGAAGGAAGGTCTTCTAGCTGACACATCAGGAGATACCTAGGAGATTTAAGCCACTGCAGCGACCAGGATGGGCTTGGTTAGGCCCTGCGAGGCTTGAGAAGGAAGAGTCCCAAATCTCTCAAGACACATGGAAAGAGAAGTAAACTTGCTGTGTCACCTGTGGCTGCCCTGAGAATTCAAAGCCTCGCTCAAAGCAAGAGACCTTGCTTCCGAGCAATGTGCAACATGAACCCTTCAAGTGACCACCAGAGGGAGCTGTGCAAACAACTCTGCGTGTCAATCAAGAGCAAAAGGGAGTAAAAAGGCGGCAGCAGTAGCCGCAGCCAGAAGATTTGCACCACTTCTGGAATTTTAAGAAGGCTCCCTCAGCTGTTGGGTTCAGAGGGTAGCAAACATTTTACTGGCTAATAAAATGATGGGAGGAAGGAGAACTTCAGGCCATCAGCTCTGGAATCAAGGGCCTGACATCTACTGCATCAAGGACCTGACACAACTCTACTGTTTTCTTGCTTTGTTTTTCACAAGCTTCATTTTGTGTTTGTTTTTAGTTGTAAGCCCCCCTTGGGAGAAAGGAACCATATAAATGCAGCAAACAAAGTGCAGCAGCAGCAGCAGGTGGAGAAGAAATTCTGACAGTGTGGTGATGTTTGGGGGCTATGAGGGTGAACTACTGCTCAGATCTGGTCTTGGCCATAAACAGCTCATGCAGCCACAGGCAACCCCCCCCCCCCGCACCCAAGTTACAGGGCCCTGGCAAGGATGACTGACAGAATGTATGGTGTTAAATCTCTTGCAATGCCCCACACACTGACTATTCCATCCCCTTCCGTGTGCCACTAGCAGGCACACACACTCTACTGCTGAAGAGCCACCAGGAAACAAGAAAGGTAAATGTGACTGGATGATCCTGGAAGGGGCAATGGCAAAAAATAGACCAGGAACACCACTGGCTGGATGAGGAAGCAACCACTCATTGCCAGGCCTTCCTGAGAGACAAACTCTGATGGGGATGGGCTAGAGGGCCGCTGGAACAAAACTGGGTGGCAAAGAGGTCATGGGGTGTAAGGTTTGGGCACCCACAAGGCCAAGCAGGAGAGGAGAAATGGGCAAGAGGCACCCAAGAGAACTCCACCCATACACACAATTGTTTTGTTACGGTTATTAATAGTCCCACCTTACCGTCAAGGCAAAAATTCTCCCCCGCAACACTTTGGTGAAGTGGGTTAGGCCAAGGACAGTGATGGGCCCAAAGTCAACTTCATGGCTGAGTGGTGGTGATTTTCAGCCTGAGGTGCCTCAGTTCCAATCCAATACTCTGGTGACCACATCTGCGCCAGGGCCCCAAACGCAGCAGGCAAGGAAAGCCCCACCATGAATCATGGGCATTAGTGTGGGCCATGGCATCAAAAGCTGGCCTCAGGTGGCTCTCTGACAGCTTTGCACCGACTTACCAGAGGTTCTATTGTACTGAGATCCTTTATTTTGTTGCCACTTAGGTTTAGGTGTGTGAGGTTCGGACATTTTCCTGCCAATACTTCCAGTCCTCCTGAGATTCTATTGTCGCTTAACTCGAGCTGAGGGCAAAAATATATAAAAATGGTCCACACATTTTGCAGTTTTCAGGATTCAATCACATTTTAAAGTTTGGGGCTTTAAATGGCTCTGTGGAATGGCTTGCACTGACCTGAATTGCCTGGGGACAGCGTGGAGAGCAGAGGTGGGGGGTGCCTCTCTGTCTGGCCCTTTGAACTCTCCTCAGACCACGCCTCTCAAAGGCCCTGCTTCACACCCTTAAGGTTTTTGCCTGGCTGGAATGTGCCCTTGCAGAGGCTGTGTATGAGTGTGTGTAGAAACAAGCCTACTATCCAAACAGCTTTTGTTGCTTCGCCCGCTTTTGCCTCTGGCCCCACCCACCACTGACATGTGGCCCTTGGAAAGTTTCCCAGAGAGGACTCTGACTATCAGGCTACAAAAGAAACCCAACCGTTGTTGTGGAGAGAGAAAACATAGTAGAGGACCTGAAGGACACAAACAGAGAGAAGGGAAGCAGAGGAAGAGCTCCCACTTATAGGAACTATTAAGATATGTAGGAAAAGATCCAGCAGAGGACAGCATCATGGAGATCCAGGGCATAAGGAGGCAAGCCAGGAGCAGTGGATGGGGGGAATCAACTGTATCAAAGGCAGCAGAAAGTCAAAGAGGAATGTAGCACCTTTAGATCTTGCAATGATTTTTGAGACTATAGAGTCAGTGGCGTTCAGGGGGTAGAACCCAGACCAGAGGGTGTCAAGAGCAGAGGTGAGGCAATAGGAGTAAGCAGCATGTGCACCAGGAGTTTGAGGGTATGAGGTGGAAGGGACAGGGGGTGGCACTTGGGAGAGTAAGGACGGGCCAAGGGAAACAGCAGGATGTTTGAGCACCGTGGGGGGAAAGGGAAAAGCTGTGTAAGTGGAGGAGGGATAATGGTGCTGGAGAGGACAACTCCAAAAAGGGAGGAGATCACGGAAGCATGTGCTGAGAGGGGTTACAGGGCAGTCAACTCATCAAGCAATAACGGAAAGCAAAGAGGGAGGTGCAGGATGAAGGGCAGCCGAAAGAGGAGAGGCGGCAAGTAATCAGAGCTGCTGGTTTCCATTTCAGCACTGAATAAGGAGGGAAAGTCTTGGGCAGGGAGCAAGAAGGGGGTGGGGTGGGATGTGCATGAGGAGGGCATCAAAAGGAAGAAGACGGAAAGTGAAAATTCCTTCAGCTGGTGTGAATCAGAGAGGCAAAATGGTGCTGCTTGGGCAGGTAGATAAAGAAGCAGAGGAGAATATGGGAGCTTCTAATGGACAAAGTTGGTCCACAGGTAACTCAGCTTCACAAGGCCATGGAGAGAGATATCAAATGGGGGGGATGAGCTAGGAGGGCTGAAAGGGGCAAAGAAAAACACTGGGAAAGGGTTAAGGAAGTCAAGAGCAGATGAGACAGATGAAGCGAAGGTGCAAACTGCAGGAAACACAGGAGTCTGGCAGACATGGGGAAGAGGGGAGGCTGCTGGGTAGGCCACTGGATCAATAGATTGGAGGTCATGGAAGGAGCACAAGGCAGAGCATGGTGGACAAGGTGCTGTGCTGAAAGGGAGCAGGGGATGAGTTGACAGAGGGAATTTTACAGCAGACACAGAGGAGCTCTTGGTGAAGGCAAGAGCAAAGGGGTGTCCAGGGCAGGGCAGGAGAGAATCAGCCCAGAGGCAAAGATGGATGAAAGAGGCAAAGGAGGAGAAGATGAGAAGCAGTTGGGTCAAGGGGGTTTGCTGAAAAGATAAAGAGGAGGAGAGTTGGCAATGTCAGAGATGAAGTTTATGCATTAGGAACTCTCATTATGTAGAAATATGTGTCTTACTATTAATAACTTAAAATAAAACGCCACAATTTTGCTTTGCTCTTTTGCCACAAGGAAATCTAAACATCTGATGTAAAAGTTCCTCTTTGGCAAACTCATTCCATGCTTTAATAATAATGCCTTTCTTTTCTTTTTAAATAAAGACATCTACCCACCTTGAGGGTAAGAGGTAGAAGGGAGAGTGGGTGCTACTTGGAAGAGTAAAGACGGGCCATGGGGTCATGGCGTGCTCTGGTCCATGGGGTCACAAAGAGTCGGGCACGACTAAACGACTAAACAGCAACAACACCTACCTTCTTAAGCTTGTTTAACTTTGGTAAGTTTGCAACTGAGGTGAGGCCTACGTTGATTGTACTTAAGAATTCGAGCTCTTCAAATTCATCTGTCAGACCTTCAATTTTGCCTTCATTTGATCTACAGTTGTCGAGAACAAGTTCTTTAACCTGCAGATAAAAATTAACAACAAAAATATTAAGTTAAATTATATTTAGTTGCAACCACCACCTTAAGCGAACATACAAGCTGTTTTGAGGCAAACTGCAACAGCACTTCAAGAATTATTGGTCTCAGTTTACCATAAAAAGCTACTAGGAAATCTCTCTTCATCTATTGAGCTAGATTACACTGTAGATCAACAAATGACTTGGCCCATTGACTCTTTTCCATTCACTCTATAGATTTCAGGATACTAGTTACCTTACAGAAGGAGACAACTCGCTATTTATGTACACTATGGTATAAAAATGAATAGAGAGATTGAGAGAGCCAGTAAGTGCTGTTGGCAGCCTGTTGGAAGTGGGCTCAAATCCTCTCTCAGCTGTGAAACAGGTGTCCTTGAACCAGTCACTCACTTGGCCTAGCCTACCTCACTGAGTTGTTGTGAGGATAAAACGGAGTTCATCTGCAAATATGTTGCTCTAAGCTCCGTGAATGAAACACATCTTCCCACAGCTGAATTGCTGCAGGCCCTCTAATTACACTAGAGTAAAACTATGACCCTAAACACACCAAAATCAATAGGGCATGCTTACAAATAAACGTTATGCATTTTAATGTCACATCTAAGCAAAAACTGTGTGTCTTTGTAAACGGCTGTACGTTTTTACAAAATTGCAGCTTTAATTTTTGTTCAGGAGTAACTGTTCTTAAGGTCCTCAATCTAATATAGTATGAATCAATTGCAGGTGGTGGGAGCGAGGAACATCCTACCACCAGGAAAGAAGCAACAGGCAGTGTTAGCATCACTCCAAAGCCTGAGTGTGCCCTATATCCTCATCATTCTGACATGCATCCTCAGCTGGTTTCGTTTGGCAGATTTGATATGGAGCTTTTTTATTCTTGCAACTTTAACAGTGCCTAACCAGGCCCCTGTGTGACCTCAGTAAATAAGAATACCCCCAAGATCAGCACACAGCTGATCAAGACTGTTGTCTATCTGACCATATGCTGCCAGCTTGTGCTCAAGATAACAAAGAAGAAGGCTTAAGCAACTGATGTCGATAGCGGTGTGTGTGTGTGTGTGTGTGTAATTAAGAGCCTCAGAGGAATACAGCATCTTTTAGCAAAGACAAGGAGGGGAGAGAAGAAACCTAAAGCAAAATGCACCTGCCACAGCCCCACTCCTTCCTCCACCTAAGCTAGGGAAGGGGAACCAGCTGTGCCCCTCCAGATGTTGTTGGACCCCAGACCATTGGCCATGCTGGTTGAGGCTGATGGGAGTTGGGAGACCAACAACATCTGGAAGGTGACAGTTGGTTCCCCCACCCGTCCTAGACTGACACAGTACCTACAGTGGTACCTCTGGTTAAGTACTTAATTCGTTCCGGAGGACTGTTCTTAACCTGAAACTGTTCTTAACCTGAAGCACCACTTGAGCTAATGGGGCCTCCTGCTGCTGCCGCGCCACCGGAGCACGATTTCTGTTCTCATCCTGAAGCTAAGTTCTTAACCCGAGGTACCATTTCTGGGTTAGCAGCATCTGTAACTTGAAGCGTCTGTAACCCGAGGTACCACTGTATTAGAATCATAGAATTGTAGAGTTGGAAGGGGTGCAAAGGGTCATCTAGTCCAACACTTTCAATACAGGAATATCCACTAAAGCAGCCATGGCATCCAGCCATCCAACCTCTGCTTAAAAACCTCCAAGGAAGAGAGTCCACCACATCTCATGGGAGTCTGTTCCACCATCGAACAGCTCTTACCAGTGCTTTTTTTCTAAAAAAAATGTTTAGGGGTACTCTCATTTTCCTACTCATATTGAAATACTGCCCCTCAATGAGGCCAAACCTAGATTCACAAAATACTTAGGGGTATGTGTACCCCTGCGTCCCCCTAGGGAAAAAAGCACTGGCTCTCACTAGAAAGTTCGTCCTGATGTTTAGTTGGAATCTTTTTCTTGTAACTTGAAGTCATTGGTTCGGGTTCTACCATCCAGAGCAAACAAGTTTGTGCCATCTTCCATTTGACAGCCCTATTTGAAGATGGCTCTCATATCTCCTCTCCGTCTCCTCTTTACCAGGCTAAACTCCCTCCACCATTCCTCATAAGGCTTGGTTTCCAAACGCTTAATCATCTTGGTTGCCCTCCTTTGCACTCGCTCCATCTTGTCAATATCCTTCTTATATTGTGGCACCCAGAAATGGACACTATACGCCAGGTGTGATCTGACATTAATATTCAAAGAGAGAAAAGCAGACACGAGCTATGTCTGCAACTGTATCTTGATCCTCTATTATGCCTTACTACTTATATAAAAATGTATCTGCCATAACTATAAAAGATCCCGTTCTTCCATCATCATCATCATCATCATTATTCCCCCCATCTTTTCCCCCTGACAGGGACTCAAGGCAGCTTACAGCTATACTTTCACTTCCACAATAATTGCTTGGAAAGGACAGTTAAGCAGATGTACTGGGTTTTTCAGGAGGGCCCATATCCAACCATGTGCAAATATCATTCGACGCACAAGAAATCTGCCATCAAATATAAGTTAATTTTCTTCACAACTTAAGATATTTTATATTAATTGTTTAATAAATTTGCCCAAGATACTCACTTCTGGGCAACTTTCTGGGTGCCATGTGCCAGTGTTGGGTTGGGCCAGAGGCAGACGTGGGCAGGGCAACAAGTATAAATTCTACCTTTGAACAGTAGGCTAGTTTCATCACACTCACACCCCCTCCCTGCCCTCCATCCAAGCAAGCAAGAGGCAGGATCAGATGTCAGTCTCTTTCCAGCCAGGTAAAAGTGCTCAAGGGGGAGATGGAGCAGCAGGTGCCTGGTAGTGGGTGTGTGGCTTTTTCAGAGAGTGCCAAGGAACACAGACAGCCTGAGGTTTCCCACTCATTTTGATGGTTTAAAAGCCCCAGTGAAATTAGATGGCTGCTTAAAAAGTTTTTGTTTTGTTTTTATCATGTCCCCTTATCACGGGTCCTTCTCCAAATGATACATTCTGTTCCTTGAAACTGTCCTCAGGTGGTTTTGTGCTAGTTGCATTGAGGGCAGCTGAAACAGGCCTTTGCAACTTATTACAAAAGTGCACAGTGAGAAGAGCAGAGATCTCTAGGCAGCTTCTCTGCCTCCGCTTAAAGCACAGATCACCACACCCCTGCACTGCTGACGAATCCTGGCACCCCACAGCTTTGCTCTTCACGGAACCCAAAACTGCTTTCCAAACTGGTTTCTCTGGATCTTCCTTGCAATATGCCCCTCAGCTTCCTCCGTGAAGTTTGCTTTTGAAGGTTGCTGCTACTTGTCCCAGGAAGATCCCTGTTGTTAAGTGTTCTGCATCAACTAAGAGCTTCACATCGCAAAAGATCCTCCTTTTATAGCATGGGGGGGACGACGAAATATGGTACCACTCTCTAATACACACTCCTCCCTAAATAAATGGCTTGCTGATAAACCATCTGAATCCACCCACTGACCTTGCATGCCTGAGCCCAGCTGTGGTCCTGCAGTGCATTTCAGCCTAACCTTCCATATCTCCATCACCCAGGGCCCAACATCCTGGCTTCGATCTTGCATGAGAAAGAAATTCGTTGTGGATTCAAAATGGCACTCTTCGCAATATATATTTGGCTAGTGTAAGTATCTACACGAATAAATCAAACACCAGGGGGCTTTCTGTTCTTCCAGCCTCCTGGAATGGCCTTGCCTTTGACTGGCCCTCCTAGCCTACAGAAGCCCCAGCAGCTGACAGCCAGGGTAGTTCATTTGGCAGAGCATCAGACTATGACTGAGAACTAACGTAAGTTCAAACCTGCCTCCATCTGTGCAGCTCTCACTGGGGGCCCTCATTCTATCTCCGTGTGTGTCTAACCCATCTCACAAAGGGGATGGGGAGGAACTAGACTCTTTGGAAGAAGGGTGCAACAGCAATTTAATAAACAAAATGGCATTTATTGTAATTTCCAGAAGGGTAGCAGGGTTAGTCTATTGCAGCAAAAACAGCCAGAGAGTCTTGTGGCACCTTAGAAAGGAACACGTTCATTATGCCATAGGTTTTTGTGGGCTCAGGTCCATGAAACCTTTTGCCATAATAACTGTATGAGAATTTAAGGTGTGGTGAGCCCCTAGTCCAAAACAGGAGGACTACCTTCAATGGCTAATTCACAGAAGTGGACTTCCCATAAAAGTCTTTTTAGGCACCCTCCCGCTTGTCCCAGCCCAAATTAGGGAGGGAGAAGGTGGGGAGACAAAAGAAATATCCAACTGTCTTGGTGCAACCTCAAAGCTGGCTTCACAACCAGAGGAGATCCTCTGTTACTGGACAATCCACAGCTGTTATTTTGGGATGCCTATAGCTTTCTTAATTTATGTCGAGTAGGAGGCACTATGTCTCTGAATCCCAGTTGCTGGGGTTTACAAAGAGGGAGAGCGCTGCTGTTGCACTCTCGTCCTGTTTTGAGGGCTTCCCATAGGTATTTAGTCAGTCACAGTGTGAGAACAGGGTGCTGGACTAGATAGGCCTTTGGCCTGAACTAGCAGGGCTCTTCATATGCCAAATTATGACTTAATTACAGATGGGATAGCTCAGCTGGTTGCTCTGGCACAGCTCTCATTCATGTCAAGGGATTTGTGCAGGTGTGCTATTGAGTACCAGACAGGGCACATAAAAGGGCATGTTGGGGTTTTTGAAAACATCATTGTGACCCATAAATAGTACCGTTATGTAGAACAATGGATGGAAACCTAAGAGTCTCCGAATAAGAGGTTAACACACTCCAACATTTCCAACATTTCCAAGGGTCCCTCACATGAAAAACACCAGGCCAGTGACTGGGGAAAAAAGTTGAAAGAAAAACAATGCAGAACTAAGGTCAGGACCTGTTTGAAGGCCTCCCAGAGGCATCTAGTTGACCACTGAGAATAGGGTGCTGGATTACATGGACCTTCGGCCTGATCCAAAAGCCAGGCTCATGTTGCTCAGATGTCAGGTAGTCAAGACCAGAGAAAAACACATGTGGGGTGTGTGTGTCACTATGAAGATGTCACCAGAATATAGTTCACCATTAGGCATTTTATAAAGAGGAGATGGAGGTGTACCTCCTTCTTCTCCATACAAAGCCAGCAGGTTATTATACTTCAAAAAAGCAGTGAATCCACCGTTTGCTTTTTTAGACAGTCTAACCTCTGTTCAACAATTACAATGAACAAACATGTTCTGAAATTGCCTCTGTGGCATTCCCTCTGCAGGAACAGATTCCTTCAGCACTGCTTACCTGGCTTGCAATGTGGAAATCACATCAGATAAAAACAAGCAGCAGCAGCAGCAAAGAAATACATCTTGCAGGAATACTCTCCCTACAGAGTACCAAAAGAACCCCTCCCATCAAAGGCAGGCAGGCAGGCAGAGCCTCTGGGAGCCAGATGGCTGAAGAACTGCATTAAGCAAAGCCAGCACCTCCTTGCTGTCTCAGCAAAAGGAAGGTTATTGGAGAGAAACTGAACAGCAAGAGCATGTGGGCAAGGACTGAGCTCCCTGCTAAAGCACAGAAGTGCCTAGTACACATAATTGTATACTTAGGAGCCATCAACCACTCAACTGCCCTCCCTAGCAAGTGGCACGAGATCCTCCTTGTTGCACCAATATTTCCCCCCACCCTTTTCTCATCCTCTATTACAGCTAAGCTGGGGCTAAAGTCCAGCCAACTCTTCTCCACCAACCAGGCAACAGGCTCCCAGGATTTATCATACCAGATTTTGGGATGTGGAAAGAAAAGTGAAAAGCCACACAGCTGCAAGATCAGATATTTTAAAAACAACAAAGATAAAATGTCTGAACAAATAAAATATGCAGTGCATTTTTTTAAAAAAAAATAGAGGTTGGATGGCCATCTGTCATGAATGCTTTCGCGAAGACTCCTGCATTGCAGGGGGTTGGACTAGATGACCCTTGGGACCCCTTCCAATTCTACAAATCTACAATCATCCCATATTTCCAGGCTCACTCTTCTTCAGGGGATCAACTACAACTGATCTCTTGGCACCCCTTCTTCTCAAAGTTTCCAGCTGGGATACAGAAGACCTGCAACTAATTGTTGCAGTGTCCTCCTGTTTGGTGTCCCAGTCAGTCAGTCATGCCCTTCTCCACAATACTCCATTCTGTTAACCCTCCACCCAGTTTTCAATCCCCCCTACCCACACCCAACAGTAAGGGAAAGGACTGGGAATCTTGTTTCTGTTGTTACACAGAGCTTCAGACATGCTGCTGCAAGCCCATCATAAGTAAAATACCAGGCTGAAAATCCTCTAGCCCAGTTCCAAATGAATGAGGGCCTCTCCCCATGCACCTTGAAGATTATCCCCACCCCAGCCCTCCTCTTCAGTTCCAGGCTCAGGTAGGTGGGGCTCATCTTGCTGCCCAGGGTGAGTTAGATTTCTTGCTCCTTGATTTTGCCATGAAGTAAATAGCTTAAAAAATGGAGTGCAATAGTCTTGCCCACTATACCTGTGTAAACTAATGTCTGTTGTAAACCAACAGGATTACCAGATCTCAAAAGTAATCAGCTGTGTTACAGCGTAGGTAAGCATGCATATAGTTTTTCCAATAAAGTCAACTCCTGTTTACAGAGACCCATGGAATATTGAGACAAGTGAGGAAACAAAAGGAAATTCTGCTAAATTAAAAATTTCAGTTAAATGGGTCATATAGAATTGAAATTCACCAGGTCCAGGGCATAAGGAGTTAACATGAAAAACATCATATGGCAGCCTTCCCCAGCCTAGTGCCCTCCAGATATGTTAAACTACAATCCCCATCAGTCCCAGCCAGCACAGCAGAGCTTTATTATGTTGGGCTGATGGGAGCTGTAGTCCAAAACATCTGGAGGGCACCAGGTTGGGAAAGACTGGCATATGATACACCAGGTTAAAACTATCAACTTTGTCCTGGACACAATCCACTGGGCTCTCCTGCTGTAGCTAAGCTCCCATTCATATAATCAAGGCAAGAGAACAGAGATCCAACAGAGGATTTGTTTGATTTTTAATGGACTCGGCTTGCATAATTTCAATCCTTGTAAAAAGAAAAAAAGAAAACCACCACCAGCAACCCAATAAACCATACAGACTATTCCAAATACATCACCCTCAACAAAAAAATTTATTGGAAGTTAATCTGTCTTGCTTTGGACACATTTGTAACCTATTTCCAAGCAAGCGTCTAATAAAACAAATCCAAATGCTTGGCTAGAACTTCATGAATAGTAAATATTCAAATGTCTAGCAAAAACCTAATGAATAGTAAATGAACAAAAGGTAGTTAGGTATAAAGCCACTTTTATACATGTTTGGAATGCCACACTATAAATAAATTCACTATATTCCAATGAATCAGCTAGATTAACAATACTGTACTAGCTTTCATTTTAACTGAGACAATTTTAAATAGATGATTATCTTTTCCATGACAAAATGTACCTATCTAGAAGTAATCTGATATTAAGAAATTGCAGAATACTGTGAAATTCTCTTGATAAATTTTTGTGATCCCATGGCTAAAATTCTGGTTTTAAGCTATCATTGCTGTGGAAGACAGTAGCCAAACCTACAAGAAATCCTTTAAGCAGTAGGCTCTGCTAGGGGACATAAAAGTCTAAAGAATTCCCCCACTTATTTCTCTTCAGCAATAACTAGTATACACTACTGTATAAATGAAAGTTTTGCAGCATTGCCTTCTCTTAAGGTGGGACTGTTGGCAATCAATTGCTTTTTCGAAAGGAAAGGAGCTCCACGGTTGTTGCTGGTAACTCAAATACAATAAAGTAAAAACCCAGAGCCAGTATTTTTGCCGCCAAAGAGAAAAGGAACCTTCCTTGACTCTCTGCCTTCCCACATCTTCCACAATTCAAAGAAAATTCACTGACAACGGGCGGTAGGAACGACTGTAGAATCTATAGGGCAGGAACCCCAGACAGGCCCCCTCCCCAAATAGGATGGAAGGCCCTCGCTGTGTTTCGCCACAGCCCACCCTTCCTCCCGACCCAAATATTGTCTCTGTCGGGAAGCACTTTAAAATGACTGGCTGATTCCAAAAAGCCCCCCCCCTTCCCGCCAACAGCAAGCAGATGGGAAATTCCTGGGCCCCCGAAAGCAAGATCGTCCTTCAAACTACACCCCGCCCCGCAATCACCTTGGGTGCAACTTCCGTAATGCTTGTGCAAACCTCCTTTTCCTGGCCGTTTTGCCCGTCTAAACGGCGCGCCTCTCCCCCTCCCGCGTCAGTGACACCAGTGACAAAATGGCAGCCCCTGGAAGCTGGCAGTCATGTTCGGCTCGCTCGCACGCACGCACGGCGGAGGGAGGCAGGCGGGCGGCTGCCCCCTTTGGCTCCGAGGCGGCTAAGCGCCACCGTCCATCCCCCCCACCCCGTCCGTTCCCGTGATCGGAGCCCAAGCGTGCGCACGGGGGGGGAGGAGGGCGCGGGGTGGGTGGAGGCGCTTCCCTGCTTCTCTCTCTCTCGCTCGCTCTGCTGCTCCCGCCGCCCGGGAAGGAAAAGGTAACCTTCTGCCCATGAATTATGCACCGCGCGCAGAGATTCCTGCGGGCGGGCGCCGCGATCCACAGACACTCCCCCGCCCAGCTAAAGAACGAGCATGTCCCCCCCCCATATTTTTTTTGTTTTGTTTTCTAGGCGTCCGTGCAAATTGCGTTCTCCTCCTCCTCCTCGCGTGGATCCAGAGGGCTCCTCCGCTTCCCAGCCCAGCCTCTTCTCTCCTTTGCAGTTCGACGGGGGGAAAGATGGCGCCGTGTCCTACTTCGGAGTGAGTGTGTGTGGCCAGCGCCAGCGAGGAGACCCAAGTTAGGCAGAGGCTTTCCGCGGGGCGGAGGCAGAGAGAGAGAGAGAGAGAGAGAGAGAGAGAGAGAGAGAGAGAGAGACCGAGACCGAGACCGAGGAGTGCGCTCTTCCGACGGAGCTCCCGACCCACAAGCAAGGCGGCTCCGGCGTCCCCACGAGCGCACACACAAAACACGCCCGCGGCCAGAGACGCGTCTGCCCGCACAAACCTTAGTCAACACCCGCGAAGGGGAGAGAGGGAGAAGCAGAACTGCGCCGGTGTGTGCCATAAAAAGCGCCCCCCCCTTTCCAGACTTCTTTCTTTTGAAGTTTAAAGAGCACGTTACATAAATCTGCAGGTCGGGTTCTTGCGCTTGTCTAGGGGCCCGAAATCGCAGAGAGCTGCAGCTACTGCTTCCGAGGCAGGGGTAGTAAGGGAGATGGGGGCGAAAGGAGGCAGGTGACAGATCCATTTCCCCCACTACCGCCACCAGCACGGTGGAACCAAACTGCGTTATGATTTTAAAACCTTACGTAAATGCCCCCACCCCCTCGTTAGCGGAGGAAAACATCTTTAAAGAGGGTGGGGTTGGGGAGGGGGGGGGCACTTGCTTCCCCAGACACAGGCGAGTTCTTGCAAAAGAATGGGAGGGGGAGATGAGAGCTCGCACTCCGGTTCCGAAGCCATCGTCTTTACGCAGAGTAGAAGCCACCCAAATCTCTCCCCACGAAGACCAGCCTTCGAAACGGGCAACCTTAATTTCTCCTTGGGCGGCGGGGCGGGAAGGATGCAGCGCCTCAAGTTCTCCCCCCCCCCCCACCGCCCCAACCTTACACAGGCTGAAGTGTTTTCTTCTGTTGCAAATGGGCACCAGGGGGGAAAACGGAGCCCTGGAAATCGCCCGGGCGAGGCTGGGAGACTTTACAAAATGCAGCTCCAACCTCTTCCTCGCTCGGACAAAGTTTCAGCTTTATTTAGAGGCAGAAGCAGAACAACATCCCAAGTCCAGCCCCGAGGAAAAGGGGGGTAACTCAACCAGTCAGCAACCCCCGCTTCCTTTCGCCCGCCTTTTTGTGTATCTTGTGTTTGCGTGAGGATGGTGGTTCCATCAGGGGCTTCTTCGGCCGCCAGCTTCCTTGCCCTCTTCGCTATATCGGAGGGTTTAAGCCCCCCACCCATCCTCCAACCCTTGTCTTGAATGCAAACTCCCCCTACCCTCCCAAAAACTATGCCTGAGCTTCGCAACATCTGGGGAGGGGAGGATGAGAGGGAGAGAGAAAGGGCGCGTTCATGAGGACTACAAAGTTGCAAATATGGCTCCCCAGTCACCCTCGCCTGATCCGCTGCGAGGAGGCAATGAAAACTGGTGATCGCCCCCCAAGTCGCTCGCAGACCCTCCCAACCTGCCCGGCTCCAGAACCTGATCCTAGCAAACTCCTCCAGTCCCCGCCGGAGCGCAGCGCCAACTCGACAAGCCATTATTATGCCGAGGCTTTTGCGACGCGCTTTCCCAGGGCGCTATTTTCCCTGCCACCCGGGCAACCAAACACGAAGGAGACTTGCCTTGGAAACCGGGTGGTAATTTTTCTTACCCCCCCCAGCCCCATCTTTGGTCAGACTCGAACGCGTGAGCTTTTGGGCACCCCCCCCCATGTGGGTACACACACAGCCACGCGCGCGCACACATACACACCGTGGGCACCTCAAGGGCAGCAAAAGCACCCACGACGGCAGCTGGCACAGACGGCGCCCACCTCTCCCCACGGCGAGCGCGCCCCCTTACTCCTGATGTATTGGCTCTCTTTTTGCAAGCTGCCCCCCGTACCAACACCTTCTCACAAAGCCCCCCACCCCACATTACAAAAATAAAATAAAAATCTCCTTGCACAGGCTTACGTCGGAGGGCGTCCTGTTCCGCAGCTCTAAGTGGATCCTTTTCTTCATGTCCATGTCCCTGATTCAGCAGGAGGCTCGCTCCGTCTCGCTGCGCTGCGCTCGGCTCCCTCTTTTGTATTGACACCAATGGAGCAAGCCAGGGACCCCCCCTCCCGCCCCCCCGACCAAAGCCAGCGCGCGAGGCAAGAGGGACTTTGAGCGCTCAACCAGCTCCGCTCGGAATCCCCCAACGCGGCCAACAAGCGCGCACACTAACCTGATAACTGCGGGGGCGGGCGCTTGCCGAAAAAAAGCTCCTCCGTTACGGACGTGCGCGAGAGCCAACCGGAGTTCGGGGAGCGCACACGAGATCCAATGGGGAGCGACCAAGGGCGGCGGGGGCCAATGGGAGAGTGCGGCACGGTCGGCCAAGGAGGACAGCCCGGTTGGGAACCAGCGAGCTGAGGCGCAGTCGGGACTAGCCGCGGAAGGCGACGGATGGAAGAGCTGTCGGAGGCTGGATTCGACGAGCGAGCAAGCGAGGAGGGGGCCTTTCCCGCGCCGGGGTGTGCGTGTGCGCGCATTTGCGAGGACGGTCGGGGAGGAGGACCAGCAATGGGGAGGGGCTGTTGAGCAGAAATGTGTGCGGTGGGGTCTGTATCAAAAAGTGGGTTAATGGTGGGTGGGTAGGAGCACTGCTGACCCTGAGAAGAAAGGGGTGGGGATGGGAGGGAGGGAGGGAGGGAGGGAGGGAAGAGGCTAGGGATGCGATGGGAGCACTTAAAGGCTGTAGAAATGGAAAGGGCGAAGTTGTGGGTCTGCGTTAAGGGTTAGGAAAGAATGGATTCAGGGAGGGAGCGAGGTTATTTTGGATTTGGAAGGAGGGCTGCCTGGGAGTCATTATGGGATGGGAAGAGGATATAAGTGATCTGGGAGTTATTTAAAGCTTAGGAAGCATAGGTCGTAATTTCTAATGCATGAAACCTGTATTTTAGAGCAGCGGATGCTCTGAAATTGAAAAGACGAGGCTAGATCCAGAATGGGGCTGGGCATTGACAGGTGGGTTAGAATTTTTGGCAGGGGAAATAGTTCAGGGAGGTGTGTTGTGAAATGGGTTCTTCTGTTGAAAAGAGTCAAAGGAGTTGAAGGAAATTAGATAGAAGACTTAGAGTTTATTGAGGGGGGATCATTGTGATGGGGAACGGCTGAACAAATCCTAGCTCCATATTGCCCTAGCATCTAGAAATGTGGCGCTGTCTCCTAGAAATATAAACACTTCTTTTCCAGTTGCAGGGTGGGTGTGGCTCCTGAAATGAGAGGGCTGGCTTTGAATACAGGCATCAAGTGGGAAATGATGAGTAGAAAGAAAGCTTGCAAGAAAGTGACAGTCTTCCCCAAGATAACAATAATTGCTGTCGAATGTTGATAGTTTTCATGGAATAAAAACTATCTCAGAAATAAGAGGTGGGGGCACTTGTTCTTTCTGTCTGGTGAGGATAGGAAAAGAAGCAATAGTAGTCAACTGCAAAAAAGGTAGAGCATGTGTTTAAAGATTAGGCAGTATCCTTATATGAATAGTTCAGCAATGGTGTAAGCAAGGGAATGTGAGGAAAAGGCGGTGTTTTAAAGTTGCTGGTGGTATTATACAGTCAGCAGCACTGTTGGGTATGCAGGAACTGTGCCTTGAAGTGATGCTAGTAGGTCTAGGCAGAATTTCTATTGGGGCAATGAGCAACAGTATTGGAAGGTGTTTGTTAAAGTTGGGGCTGAATGTAGGGCTTGTACTTCGAAATAAAAGAATGCATGCCAGGACTGAGTTGTTTACATTGAGGGAGAATTTGGGGGCTGTCAAATGGGAATTGCTGCAAGAGAGCTGTATTTCAAATATGGCGTCTGATACAATAATTTTTGCAAGTTCCTTTCCCCTGCATTTCCAGCTAGGGACGAAAAGAAGGCAGAATCCATCAGAAGAAATTTTGAAGCAATGGAAGGGTGTACTCCGATGTGACTGCATTTCCTCCCCTCATATCCAGGCTTGTTTGAAAAGAGGTGTGGTTGGTTTGGGAGGGTTGTCATTTGTTGGCACCCTTGCTGTTGGCCTATCTTGTTACACTTCTGCTTTCCAAGCAGTGTCACACGTCTCTTCCCTTTCATTGCACCTCTTGTACTACTCCCCAGAGTGAAGAAGAGATCTTTTGGTAATCACTGGGGTATTTATAAAAGGAATGCTTGGTACTTGCAAGCTCACTTTCTTTGGAGGACTTCCAGGATTTCAAGCTGCAGGATCAGAAATAAAGTTCATGTGGGAATACTATTTAAACAGGGTCATACTGTTATGTTAATTGCTCTTGTCACACTGACGAACCTTCAGGTATGGACTTGTGTCTCTTCTCCTTCCTCCCAAGGCTTGAAATCTTGCTCTTGGTCCTCCCAAGCAGCGAGGAGCCTAATCAAGCATGATAAACTAGGATGCTAAGTTGGATTTCTTCTTGAAATCTTCTTGAGTTTCATATGTTTAAAATACTGTAATGAATTTTAGTGGAGGGCTGACTTTCTATATTTTCACATGTGATAATTCAGGGAAGATTGGCAGGATGCAATTCACCCTTCAATGATCCCTCTAAAAAACCAAATAAGTTGTATCAGTATTCTTAAGTTTGTGTTACCCTTTTAATTGTCAATATCAGCATTTTCCAGTGGTAGAACTGTTTTAAAGTTCAATGGTTCAGTCATCATAAAGTGACTTTGGTATTCCAGCATTCTCCTTTTCAGGCAGTGCATCAGGAGAGGTCTGCTGAGCTGTCTGGCTATTTTAACTGGAACTGGCATAGTCAACAAGTCAAGGGATGGATTTTCTGTAAGACTTCCTAAAGATCAGTTGACTATGGACCATATCTTTTATCTAGTCAGGGGAAGGTCAGCTCGGAGGAAAAGAACATAAGCCACAAGGACATGTGGAGTTTGTTGGCATTTTAAAAGGCCCCATGAGTGAGCTTCAAGAACCATGAAATACACAGCACTTGAGCTCAAACATTTACTTTGCATTACATTACAGTGTAAGAGAGGTGACAGCCATGATTCTGGGGCCAACTGATTAGATGACAAGCAACTGCTAATATTTCTGCCTAGCCTCAGTGCTTGGGAACCCAAGCTGTAGTGCAGGATCACTTGCATTACTGCTGCTCTTTCTCAGTTTTCAGTATGCAAAGTGCTTTATAGTCTTCAGCTGTTAGGACTAAAGATTCAAATACCCACAAAATTTAAGTCTTAAAGGAGGATGGTATCTGGCATTGAATCTCTGAAAAATGTTAGCACAAATTAAGCACTTGCAGAGCTGTAGGCATTCTTGTCTTCCTCCCTGCCCCCGCTTTTCTGTTTTTGCAGGTATGAGGAAAACAGTGATCAGAAGATCACTGTTTTGCAAGCCTTGTACAATTTCATAAGGTTCTGCTGTTTTGCCTCTACAACCAGCACTGCGAAATAACAACTTTTTGTAAAAGTGTGATCACACCAAAGTTCAGTGAGAAATACAAATGGAAATGGTTGTTCTCTCCGTTGCTGCAGGAACCCCTGTTATTCCAAAGGGAATTAAAAACACATACTTCTTACTTTTTTTGGCACTCCCTCCCCCACTGGAACATAAGTGACTTCAAAGGAAAGTGTATGTACTTTTTCACAACTGTTAATGCATTTCAGGCTGCTGCAAGAGGATAAAGGGAAGAGCTTGTTTTCTAAACTAAGCTGGACTGAGGCAACAGAATGGGTAACATAATGTGGCATAGGGCAACTTTTCATGACAATTGTGCATTTTTTTCATAAAAAGCAAAAAAATTACAGCATAGTGATCATTTTCAGATATGGAGCATTTGATATTTTTGATATTGCACATGTGTGCACATGCACAGCCAATTGAAGTGCTTCTGTTAGAGCATGGTGTAATCTATTTTCCTTTTTGTATTAAAGGAGAGTTTTAAAATTGTGTTTTTAAATTAAGGGTTCTAAACAAAATATCTTTTAAGATTCTAATGCGATATAATTGGACTGAAAGACAAGAAATATATCAGTTTCCTGATTCCATCTGAAGGTTTAATATAATGCTCTTTTCAGATTCAGGGCAAATGACATGTTTTCTAACTTTTAACAAGCAGCTTGTGGGTATAAACCACTATCCTCTAGCTTCCATTTCAGTGGGGCGTGTGGAGGTCTCCTGGTTTGCTTTTGGTGAATGTACTCCTATCTGTTGTTGTATTAGGGCAGCCTTTACTATGCTGGTTGGGGCTGATGGAAGCTATAGTCTAAAACAGTGTTTCCCATACTTGGGCCTGCAGCTGTTTTTTTGGACTACAATTCCCATCGTCCCTAGTTAGCAGGACCAGTGGTCAGGGATGATGGGAATTGTAGTTCAAAAATAGCTAGAGACCCAAGTGTGGGAAACACTGGTCTAAAACATGGAGGACACCAGGTTATTGTTCAGTCATCATATGAGGCCCTTCTTTGTGTGCCTCAGTGGGAGGTCTGGAGGGTGGCAACATGAGAATGGGCATTTTCAGTGGTGGCTCTCATGGAATGCTTGTCCCCAGGGAGGCTTGCCTGGCACCATCATTACATATATTTAGTCACCAGGCCAAAAGCACTGCTTTTTAATCAGTCCTTTATTTTTTAACATGGCCTTTTTGCATGGGTGGTATGTTTTTATATGGGTTTTATTTTTGTTTTTGCTGGTTTTAATGTATTTATATATTTATTTTTTGCTTAAAATATTGTACGTCGCTTTGAGTTGCTGTGGAAAAAAAAGCAACTAAGTGTCAATAATAATAATAATAATAATAATAATAATAATAATAATAGACAAGCACCACTACTGCTTGTCACCCTTACTGGTGCTCATGGTGCAGCATCCTTTCTGTGATGGCAGCACTCTCACTTCAGAAAAGTCTGTCAAACCAGCTCATTTTTTTATCACCAACTTTTGTGTTAACATGGAAGTGGCCTTTCAAGGAGGATGATCTGATGTTGTGTTTGCTGCTTTGTCTTTCTATTGTTATAGGATTGTTGTTTAAGTATTACCATTGCTATATGCAATATAAGGTGTCTAAAAGGTAAAGGTAAAGGCACCCCTGCCCGTACGGGCCAGTCTTGACAGACTCTAGGGTTGTGCGCTCATCTCACTCTATAGGCTGGGAGCCAGCGCTGTCCGCAGACACTTCTGGGTCATGTGGCCAGCGTGACAAGCTGCATCTGGCAAGCCAGAGCAGCACACGGAACACCGTTTACCTTCCCGCTGGTAAGTGGTCCCTATTTATCTACTTGCACCCAGGGGTGCTTTCGAACTGCTAGGTTGGCAGGCGCTGGGACCGAACGACGGGAGCGCACCCCGCCGCAGGGATTCGAACCGCTGACCATGCGATCGGCAAGTCCTAGGCGCTGAGGTTTTACCCACAGCTCCACCCGCGTCCCTATAAGGTGTCGAGAACACAAATTATTTCTACACAAAGAATGAAAGCTTTGTAAGATAACACTAAATACTTCATCAAACAAAAATCTATAACAGCGTACTCCTGCAAATATTTACTCAAAAGTACCACTGTGTTTGTTAAAGGACTTTCTTATATTTTTTAGAATTGCAGACTAAGTATCTTGAAATACCTGTACTTGTTTATTAGCAGAGATGCATGTGTCATTCAGACTTCATTTAATTTTCTTCCCTCTTATTTTTACAGTCCCAGTTAATTTTGAATATTACACTATTTTCTATATTTTATGAAGGCATTCTTTAATAAAAACTGTTATTGAAGAGCATAATTTGAAAGCTGTCATTATTTCAGTTGTAGTCAAAATATTACACATGAAACTATAGAATTATAAGGATAACCCAAAGGAAATTATGTTTAATATTGTTTGGTGAAATATTTCTATCCTGTCTCTTAGTTGAAGCCACTGTAAGAGTCTTAACATAATTTTGAAATGATAAAAAACTGAATAAAATCCAAAAGAGACTAGTGTTGTCAGCAACTATAAGAGAGAGTAAAATGATCAGCTGTATGTAACCTAGAAGACATGACAGTGGGATAAGGTGAACTGACACCATCCGCCTCTGTTGCCACCCACCATACTGCATAAGGTAGAGCGCTCCCACCCTGACCTAAAGATTGTCATATCTTGTGGGAAATGCTGCTAGGCTATTCAGGGTTTAACTAGGGTTGCCATATTTCAGAAAGTAAAAACCAGGACACCCCAAAGGTTGTTGAACTTTTTTTCTTTACATAAACGAAAAAAAAAAACCCTTCTTTTTTTGATTACCTTACCTAAGATCCAGGACAAAGCATGCCCCCCTCTGAAATTCTGGTAATGTATGGGAAAATCCGGACATATGGCAGCTCTAGGTTTAACAAGACAAGCCCTTTAACTGTGCCCAGAAGCAAAGTGGCAGCTGGTGTAGCTGTTTAAGCACTAGCAGAATATGCCCTTTAACTTGTACAAGCTAGCCTAGCTGCTGGAATTTGAACCAAATGAAGTTTCCAAACAGCCTTCAAAGGCAGCTCCAGGTAGAAGGCATTGCAGTAATCTAAGATGGATGCTATCAGGAGCATGAATAACAAGCCAGGTTTTCTTTCTCCAAGAAGGTTTGCAGCTGTCATTCTAGCTCAAGCTCTTAAAATATTCTATGAGCTACAGAAGACACCAGGGCATCTGTCAGCAAAGGTGGATTAGCAAGAGCACATCCATGCTACAAACCTGATGTTTTAAAGCAAGAATCTGTAATTTTTCAGTTGGCATGGGGTGTGGGATAGGGTTGGGCAGGCCTGTAGGCAAGTGTAGATGGAGCAATGTTAACTTTGCACAGTATGCGATATTCCTGCCACGTCAGGTTTGTAGACCCACAGACTACTCCATCAAGACAAGAAGTTGTTATAACAATTCAAGGAAATTCCAGCAAGACAAAGGCATTCAGAACCACGCAGGGCCAGGAAGGGGCAGATTGCAAAACAATGTTCTTTTCGAAGTCAAAAGCAGCATCAAAACAAAGTCACTGAAACCATAGACAATATAAGTTAGAGGGCTGCATTCAGCTCCATAGGCTTGAGGTTCCCCATCTCTACTTCAGGGAATGCAGCCTCATCCATAACATGTCAAATTCATATATCTATAGCTGTCTGGCCTGGGAGCTTCTTACCTGGCTTAAACTCAGTGTATTGGCCTTCATCCGGCCCATTATTGATTCAAGAACCTGTTGAGGGCATCAACCTAAACAAGAAGAAACAGAATTGTGTGTCACAGGCATGTTGGTGACATTCCAAATCGTAGCACATTAATGTAGATGTTAGAACAGTTTAGAGGACAAGATGGAGCCCTACTTTAAGGTGCTATAGATCAGAGTAGCAGACCTCCAACCCCCACCTAAAACCAATCTGAACAGCCGTAAATGGTACTAGCCAACTAGTTCACAAGGCTACTGGTTGATGGTATTGAAAATCACCTAGAAGTCTGATAAACTACTACCATACTCAAAATGCACGACTTTGCCCTGAAACAATGTGAAACTGTGCAATAAACTTCACCTACCTTGAAAGCAACGTCCTGGACTGCTAGCGACCACTTCAGCCAGGCCAGTTGCACAAATGATGCTGCAATGGATAGGAATGATTTGGGAGGTCGAATATGGCTAATCCTTCTGAATGTGAGGAAGGGGGCTCTGGGGAACAAGGGGGGACATAAGAGGGGGGAAATGGGAAGGGGGTGGGCAGTGTAATGAAGGGGGTAGCCTTGGAAGGGAGATCTTGAATGAAGGGGTGAGTGAGATGGGTTGGTTGTATGAGGAGGGATGGAAGAAAGGGGGTTTGTGCAACGGCTGCTTGTGTTTGGGGAGACAGGAATAGAGGTGAAATAAAAGATGGCAGTCAGAGTGAGAGGCTGGGGTATAATGCCCTCCTGCACAGCCTTCCCCAGCATGATGCCCTCCACATGTTTCTTTACTTCCAATTCCCATTAGCCTCGGCAAGTATGGCCAAGAGTCAGGGATGATGGACGTTCTAGTCCAAAACATCTGGAGAGCACCAGCTTAGTGGAAGCATGGCAAGACAGTGTTGTGCATGAGGAAATATGTACCAGGACGGGTGGCGTAAAGAGTGAGGATTAGCCAACCCATGGCATCTTCCAGGTGATGGGACTCCCAACTGCTCCCAGTTCCTGCCAGCGGGGCCAATGGTGGTCAGGTGGGAGTTCGAATCCAACATCTGAAGGGTACCAGGTTGGGGAGGAATAATTATGGAGAGGGCACGACGGTGGCTGGTTTTTTTACGTGTGTGGCGAATTAAGTCAACTGGAGGGAGGGCGAAATTCCCTCCCCTCCGCCTTATCAGGGACGGGGGTGGGGAACATGCGAGGCCTTCCAAGTGTTCGGACTCCCACCAGCAAACATCTGGGGAGCCACCCTCCTCCTGCGGTATAAAAAGGCCCTTTTAAAAGGGCGGGCAACGGTGGTGGGGTATCCGTGAGGAGGAGGTGTCTGTAGGGGAGGGCACAGGAGCCCCGCTCCTTCTCGGCCTGTTGGGAGACGAGATATTTGGGTTCTCTGAGGGGAAGGAAAGCCGCTGAGGGGGAAACAAAGAAGAGCCCGCGCCGCCGGGCTCGGCGGGTTCCTTCCCTTCGCTCGAGGAGGAGGGGGGAGGGGCGGGCGAACGGGCGACGGTTGCTCTGGGGTTCCCGCCGCCGCCGCCTCCCGCCATAAGAAGCGCACGCCCGGAGGCCTAGCAGCCGCGCGCCTGTTGGGAGAATGGTGGGGCGGCGGCGGCGGCCCCGGCGGCGGCCCTGGCTCCTCCTCCCGCCGCCGCTTCTGCTGCGGGCCCTCCTCCTCCTCCTCCTCGGCTTCCTGCTGCCGGGAGCACCGGCCCAGCGTGAGTGAGTTGAGGCAATGGCGAGCGCCGCCTTCGCTCGCTGCTTCTCTGGCCAAGCATGGAGGGGACTCCCCACCCGCACCCTGAAGAGAGAAGGGGTCCCCCCCCCAAACCAGCCCCCTCACCAGCTCCTGGAGCCCTGAGTATGGCCTGCTCCTGCTGACTCGAGGGGCTGCCTGGATGGGGTTAATAGCCACAACGAGGATTGTGGCACCTTAAAGTCTGATAGTTGTTATTATATCTGATTCTAGTCCTCTGAGACGGGCTAGCCTTGGCTATTACAACCCTTTATTATTAACAGTCACGAGGTATTAGTTTTTAAGATGCCACAAGACTTGCTGCTCTATTTTTATTCCCCCGAAAAAGATGAGCAGGGTTACTCCTCTGGAAATGATTTCACTTTCTGATGTGCTCTCACTCGGTGGACGGTGTTCCGTATGTGTGTATATATATTGTCGGCCTCCATCTGTCTCGAGATAAAATGGAGTGCACCTCCGGAGTTGAAGTCAAACCACTGTGATAGTAGCACTGAAGTGATATCCTCGAGGCGCAAGCCTGGGCAGTGTGTGTGGAGGTCCTGGGCTGTCCAAACAACAAGATCCCTCTGCCTCACTTATGTGTTCCAAAGGAAAGCAGAGCAATACATTTGGCATCAACTCTGCTGCAACAGTGGCTGGAAGGAAGCGAACGAAACACCATCCAACCTCCCTTGGGTTGCCACTCTGGATTTGTGAAGGGTTTACTCCTTAGCCTTTTCATCTCCCGAAGGTGTCCCAAAAAGCAGCAGAGGTTTAGGATTCCTTCTCCTAGATAAGCTACCTTCCCTGGCTGATGAGCCTTGTATGCCTCCTTCCAGCAACTCCTGTAGCCAAGCTGGTGTCAAATATATTGCTTTCCTTTGGACCAGGGAGGCTGAGAGCGGGGTCTTGCTGTCTGGGCGGCCCAAGACCTGCATGCACACTGCTCAGGCTTGCGCCCTGAGGAGGTCACTTCAGTGCGCCCAACACAGTGGTTTGACTTCTCTCCTGGAGGCGCACTCCATTGTCTCTGAAGACAGGCAGATGCCAACAATATCCATAATTCTCCTGAATAATCTTGACCACCCTAGAAAAGGGCAGGAATGATAGTTAGCATTTATATATGTGGGAACCCAATGCCCAATTAATGTGAGTGTACAGTTCTCTCAAGAGAGAGTGTTGGGCATTGGGTTTCCACTTATATAAATGCTAGCTATCATTCCTGCACTGGAATTATTTTACATTTTTAAACATATGTTGTCAATCAGCATTATGTATGCAGGCTTCCTCTAAAGAAGTAAGCCTCTTTCCATGGTGCCTATATCAGAGATAACTAGCCTGGCTTTGATTTCCACCCAGGTATTGCAGAAGATTTTGTGTGTGTGTGTTATTAACACCATATAGTATCATTGCCACCTCCTAGAATTTATGGACTACTAGTTATTTGCTTCAGCAGTGCTGCAAAAAAGTTTAACAGAAGGAGCCACATCAATAAGGTGACTGTGATCAAGTATAGTCATTGGTACCAATTACTCTTAAGAGCATATATATACCTTTGCCTTCCTGTTGTTACTTAAATGAAACACTTTTTGTGTTGCAAACCACCTTACCAATCAGCAAAAAGCAAGTGATTAAGAGAGACAGAGGCAGAATATAAACATTTTCAAAAATTTCAGGGAGCATAAACAGTCATCCATTTGGCAATCCAAATTCATCTTGAAAGAAAGTAGGTTTTCACAATATTGCAGCAGAGAAGTCCTTCCCCCTATGTGTTAGTAAAACACAATTCAGATGTTCAAGGGGTGAGGAGAAGAGCCTCTCCTTCATATTCAAGAGCAAGCAGGCTTATAGTAGAGGAGATGGTTCACATCATTTAATTAATGGAAAACAGATCACTAATTTCTCTAAAGAATCCTGGGAACCGTAGTTTGCTAAGGATGCTGGGAATTTTAGCTTTGTGATAGGTAAACTGCAGCTCCCAGGATTCTTTGGAGGAAGTCATGTGCTATAAATGTATGGTGTGTATGAAGTCACAGTCCAGTTCTGGGCGTAAGTTTTCTTTTAAGTGTTTTTCAGCTCTTCACCTTTATGAATTGTAGCTAATAAGCTTTACACCAGGTGTCAAATATGTCTGCTTCCATAGCAGCTCTAAAGTTTTCCTACTATTGAAAGATGCTTAAGCCAGAATAGATACAAGAGTCTCCAAAGAAGTACCATAACTGTGGACCTACAGTAGGAAAAAGCCTCTCTATATGCCCTAGTGTTTGAAATTGGTTGGTTTGACTATTGTTACATAGTGGTCAAGAGCCTTAACAACAACAACAACAATAATGTTATTATTTGTACCCTGCCCATCTGACTGGGTTGCCCCAGCCACTCTGGGCAGCTTCCAGCATATAAGATGGAAAGTGAAGTACAGTAAAGGGAAAGGGGGAAATACAAAAAACTGAGGAATCCCTTTCTTTAACCTTTTTTTTTTAAAGGGGGAACTCCCTCTGTCTTCCTATTGTAGTACGTACTCAAACTTGGCGAAATTGGTTGGTTATACTATACATTCAGTTCTGCATATAGATAAATAGATACTGCCTATATATTTTTTGACTTTTTTGACATTTGTTAATTTAAGACTTTTTAAAAAAGAATTTGCCTCCCCTTTCAGCGTATAAAATGACTTTCTAGACTAGAAAGATGGACAGGAAGGTTGAATGTCAAGTTGCAGCCGATCAGGCTGTTCATCCAACATTATTTTTTATTCCATAGCAGTTTGTGAGAAATTTTCAAAGATGACAGCTAAGTACCAATCAATTTTCTTGACAACCCAGGTCATCTTTTCTTTCGTTTGCATTTGTCCCCCAGAGGCAGCAAAATACAAGGCAGCCACCAGAGACTTCCTGTTTTCTAAATTTGTTTGTGTGTGTGTGTGTGTAAGTTGACCTGGTTCCAGCATTACTAATCAGCTAACTCTTTTGATGATACCTTTTAAAGATACAAATGCTCTGCTTGAACTTTCTTTTTATCCATTTGGGCTTTCTATTTATTCTTACGGTGTTATGTCAGAGATGCTAAGCAGTCTGTCTGTTTTCCATTCACTGAGAAATTTAGAGCATTATCTAGACATGGGTAGTGTCAGATTTCTTTTGAAAAGCTAGTTTTATGTTTTATTTATTGCATTTTAATAATTGTACACTGCTATAAATCCCCCCCCCCCCAAATTTAGTAAATCAGTTGCACATACACTTAAAATCAAGAGCATAATTTTCTTTGGGGAAGATTAGAATTTTCTACTTCTGAGAATCTGTTCCTAAAATTCTCATCCATATTGCAATCCAGATATTTTCCTCCCAGAGTAGAATAAATAGGAACCTGCTAACTTACTGTTCACATTAGAGAAGGAAACAGGAACATTTGCACCGATAAGCACTCCATTCAGAGGCTCAATGTTTCTGCTATCTGTGATGGAAACTGGGCCTTAGCCTACCAAAGTATACTCGGAGTAGACCTACTCAAGAGTATGATTTGGTTGGATATAACTCTCCCCTTCCCCCATCTTTTCCCTTCTTCACTGACGTGCATATGTGTGTGAGAGAGATGGAGGCAAGAAGTTTTCTTTTTCTTCACTGATAGTATTTTATGAACTTCACAGACAAAATAATATAGATTTGATACCTATTTTGCTTTCATTGGCCTCAAACTTTTGAGCATATTTCATTACCTTTCAAAGTTCTAAATACCCTTTTATAATTTTGTGCATGCTGAATATGTTCACCATGTTTTTATGTGTCACCATGATGTGTATGTGTGAGTGTTTAGAGCCTGTTGCAGGGTGGATGGTGGTTAACGGATTGAGGATGAATCCCAACAAGACAGAAGTACTGTTTTAGGGGGGACAGGGGGTGGGTGAGGGAATCCCTGGCCCTGAATGGGGCAACTGTGCCCCTGAAGGACCAGGTGCACAGCCTGGGACTCATAGCTGTCCATGGAGGCGCAGGTCAATTCTTTGTCGAGGGCAGCTATCTACCAGTTCCATCTGGTATGCCAGCTGAGACCCTACCGGCCTGTGCACTGTCTCGCCAGAGTGGTACATGCTCTGGTTATCTGACTACTGCAATGCGCTGTACGTGCGGCTACCTTTGAAGGTGACTCGGAAACTACAACTAATCCAGAATGCAGCAGCTAAACTGGTGACTGGGAGTGGCCACTGGGACCATATAACACTGGTCCCAAATGATCTACACTGGCCTCCCAGTACATTTCTGAGCACAATTCAAAGTGTTAAAGCCTTGTATACTTGAAGGAGCATCTGCACCCCCATCGTTCAGCCTGGACACTGAGGTCTACCTCTGAGAGCCTTCTGGCAGTTCCCTCTCTACAAGAAGTGAAGTTACAGGGAACCAGGCAGAGGGCCTTCTCAGTAGTGACACCCTCCCTATGGAGGGAGATAAAGAACTACACAACTTTTAGAAGACATCAGAAGGCAGCCCTGCATCGGGAAGTTTTTAATGTTTGATGTTATATTAAGTATTTATATGAGTTGGAAGCCACCCAGAGTGGCTGGGGCAGCCCAGCCTAATAGGGTGGGGTAATTAATAATTATAAAGAAAGATTCAGAACGTAGCTGGACATCAAACCACAATATCTGTGTAATCAATTCATATATTAAAATTATTTTCTAAAGTTTCTTTTGGCAATATTGTTCAGTAATTGTTTCGAAATGTTGAATAAAATTCTAGTCCATCTCCTTGATTCTCTCTTGGTATCTCTCCATTTGAAAAATCTTTGTAGTAAAAGCAAGCCATTTTTTTGTCCTGTCCTTCCTGTTTTACTTCAAATATCCTTTTACATCTTTGAAAATTTAACATACAGTGGTACCTCGGGTTAAGTACTTCGTTCTGGAGGTCCGTTCTTAACCTGAAACTGTTCTTAACCTGAAGCACCACTTTAGCTAATGGGGCCTCCTGCTGCCGCCGCCGCGCCGCCGGAGCACAATTTCTGTTCTCATCCTGAACCAAAGTTCTTAACCCAAGGTACTGTTTCTGGGTTAGCGGAGTCTGTAATCTGAAGCGTATGTAACCTGAAGCATATGTAACCCGAGGTACCACTGTATTTGTCTTCTTCATAACAATGTAAGGTAGACCTTGCCAGTACTCAGCCATTGTGTATGATGATGTCACTGTTGGTTGCCATTTTAAGTAGCTTCTTAATGGGTTTTGTGAATGCTTGATGTGTGAGAAGCAATCTGCAAACTAAGTTAGAACAGCAACATTGTTGGTTGTTAATATGACTCCACAAGCCTTTTAAATGAAGGTCACTTCAAGTCTGCCTTTCTATTGGGGTGTTGTTGTTTTTTAAATTATCATTTGTGTGTTTGCTACCCTGGCTCCTTTGAGTGGGGGAGGGGGATATAAAAAAAATAACAAAAACAACATCCCAAAGACTTTGGACCACATATTAAAAATGATGTGTTTGGCTTCTTTGAGAGTATCAGCGTTGTAAAATTAATCAAAATGTGGTGAAAACTCTGGTGTTTAATTTTCTTTTTCTTTTTTTTAGGTGTGCATCATACTTTTGACAATATTAAAGAAATGCAGGTAACATTAATTTTAGTATTTGGGGAAATGGCTTTGGTCTGTCCATGAAGACTTTCTGGAAACTTCACGTCATCTCAAATTCATCTCTCAGGGTTTTGTCTGGGACCAGCTGATGGGCTGACATTACACTGTCAGCTTCACTTTGTCCTTTTTTTCTGGGCTCAATGCAAAACTCTGACTTTGTCCTTTACAGCAAGAAAAAGCTGGTGGGGTCGGGGGAAGCACCTAAAGTGAACAAAAAAAAGGAGAACAGGCCCTGGTGCTCACTAGTACAAAACTTTATTTTATCTCAGTGCATTTCAGAGTGAAACACTCCTTCAGGAGATTTAAAAGCTTGCAAGGTCCTAAAATTCAGAAACATCTCATTCTTAAAATCTGAACAGCACAAAAACCAGCTTGATAATGTGGTATCAGAAAAGTGTGTTCTATATATACATCTATGTAATCTCTGCAAACTTTTCAAGCTTCTAAGGAGGAGGTGGATCATTCTGAAATGCGTTGTAAGAGAGTTTGTACTGGTCCAGTAAACGCTTCCGCTGCGCCACCAGCAACAGCTCTCTTTGCAGAGCATTAATTAAGTCCAGTGCAGAGATTCTTGTTGCAGTACAAGGCTTCAGAGTCTCAGCAGCAAAGAAATAACGACACAGGGAAGCCTGTCTTTCCAAAGACAGGTTTATTGCAGAAAGATAACAGAAACACCTCCGGAGCTTTCGGACATTTTTGCTTCACGCCCCACACACAGAGAAAACAAACACTCTTTATATACTGAGCAACTTAACAACTTAACGAGCTTGACTACTTAAAGTTACATGACATTGCTAACTTGCCAGCGTCTTAGGTTTCACACCCTAACACCCCCTCTCGCTGGCAATACAAAAAACAAAATTACTTCAGACCCATTTCTTCACAAAAGTTTTCATGCCGCTGAAACCCAAGCGGTTTTGTAAAACCATCAGCTTGATTTTCATGACTGGGACAGTAATTTAATTTAACAATTCCTGCTTTTACCGTTTGACAAACATTTTGAAAGCGGATATCCAAATGTTTTGTACGACCTTTAAACTGCCCATTTTGTGCTAACTTAAGACACGGTTGATTATCACCCCATACAGTGATTGGAGTGATGGCCTTTTCATACATCTCTTGTGCCAAGCATTTGTAAAATTCTAGATCTCTACATAACTCAGACAAGGCACAGAACTCAGCTTCTGTTGACGACAAAGCAATCAGGTTCTGTTTCTTGGATCTCCACCCAATCAGAGAGTTACCAAATTTTATTACACAGCCAGACACTGATTTTCTATCCTTTAAATTTGCCCAATCACTATCTGCCCAACAAGTAATCTGTGCTTGTCCTTCTGAAGATAATTCAAGGCAAAAATCTTTGGTGTATTGTAAATATCTTAACACTCTTTGAATTCCTTTCCATGCATTTACACTAGGTTTCGAAGCTTCTCTGCTGAGTAAGTTAACAGCGTAAGCAATATCTGGTCTACTCCATTGCGAAAGATGAAGTAAGCTTCCCAGTGCTGACTGAAAGATTTCAGCACGCTTGAATTCAGCACTATCCTTGAACTCATTGTCTTTTACAAAACCCATTTCCATTGGTGTTTTAACACCTGCACACTCCGTCATATTAAACTTTTTCAACATTTGCAATATCTTGCCTTTTTGATTCAGTAGAAAACTGCCATTTTGGGTCCTATCTATCTGAACACCAAGATAGACCTTCACATCACCAAGATTCTTAACTTTGAAGTGTTTATTTAACTCTTTGGCTAGTTTTTTTACTTGTTCTTGTGTCTTTGAAGTATAAATCAGGTCATCTACATAAACAAGCAAAGATTCTTGAGCATCTCCTGAATTTCTGAAATATAAGCAATTGTCAGCCTTGCTCCTGCTAAAACCAATGCCTACCAAAACGTCATTCAAACACTCATTCCAATTATGAGCAGATTGCTTGAGTCCATAAATAGATTTATGTAGTTTCCATACCTGATTTGATTTACCAACTTTCAATCCTGGCGGTAGCTCCATATAGAGCTCTTCAGCCAAGTCTGAATGAAGATAAGCTGTAGAGACATCAAATTGATTCACTTTGAACCCTTTCTGAGCAGCAACTGCTAATAGTGCCCGTAGGGTTTCACTCCTTGAAGTGGGTGCATAGACTTCGGAATAATGTAACCCCTTTCTTTGCGTAAAACCTCGAGCTACAAGCCTTGCTTTGTACTCTGGTTTCCCCATCGCTGTTGTCTTTATCCTGTACACCCACCTACAACTTACTGCCTTGGCACCTTCTGGCAGTTTGGTGATGGAAAACACACCCAGTTCTTTCATAGAATTCAACTCCTTTTGCATGGCCTCACGCCACCTACTGGCCTCCTCCTGGGGTAATTGCTCAACCTCCTCAAAACTTTCAGGTTCGCAATTTGCCAAACCAGCCCAAACACTAATAGCTTGGTACCTTTCAGGAGGTTTACCTTTGTTGGTACGCTTAGAACGCCTTAACAGTTCCTGCGATGTTCCTTCAGTTTCCCCCTCTGACCCAGAATCACTAGTCGTCACCTGTTTGTCACTAGTAGTTGAAGAACTTTCTGATTCTGACTTTACATGTCTCTCTTGCTGTACAGGTGAACTTTTAGAGCTAGAAGATTCTGACTTTACAGACTTGGGTGAACTAGACGATTTCTCACCCTCGTCCTCAGACTTAAATTCCTCAGTCTGTTCTGGAACTAATACCTGCCCTGGGGCCTGAGTTTCATTGTTACTGTTCACCACATCAAATAGTATGTCAGGATTTCCATGAATCTTATTCCAACCATCCTGTTCACAAAATTCCGCACTTCTGCTGATTGTGATTTTCGTTTGATTGCCTTCTACATTCACAAATCTCCAACCTTTTGTGTTTGCTTGATAACCACAGAAAAACATTTCTTTAGACTTAGGATCGCCTTTCCTACGTTGTGCCCTAGGCACCAGCACATAAGCACGACATCCAAAAACTCTTAGATGATCAATTTTTGGTTTTTTCCCAAATAGCATGAAGTAAGGAGTGTTGCCTACTGTGCTATTGTACACTCTGTTAAAAGTATAATTCGCATACAGTGCAGCCTCAGCCCAAAAACGCTGTGGAAGTCCAGAATCAAACAGCAAAGCAGTAATGGCTTCCTGTAATGTTCGAAATTTTCTTTCGGCAACTGCATTCTCCTGTGGTGAATAGGGATTGGTAAGTCTATGAACTATACCTTTCCTTTTTAACCACGTCTCCAGCGTGTGGTTCACATATTCCCCACCACGATCTGATTGTATTTTACGTACCCTGGTGTCAAATTTACATTCGACTTCTTCAATCCAATCCATCAGGATGGAAGCTGCTTGTGATTTTTCTTTCAGAAAGAAAACCCAACTAGCCCTTGAAAAGTCATCCACCAAAATTTGCATAAATCTCGCACCTCCAAGCGATTTGACTGGCATAGGGCCACACACGTCTGTGTGCACAAGTTCAAAGGGTTTCTTGCTTACTCTATCAGATCTAGGATAGTTACATGTCTTAACCTTAGCATGTTTACAAGCACAACAATCCAGAAAATTTGGACAGGGTTTAATGTTACACTCCTCAGCTAAATCTGGCATCTTGCTTACATACTTAAAGCATATATGAGCTAACCTTCTGTGTAGTAGATGTGCACAACCTGTATGAGGAGCCTTATTTACACACTTAGCTTGCGCTTCACCTGTTGAACATCTACCTGCTGCTAACTGCTCTTCAACCAAAACAAAAAGCCCATCCTCACAGGGAATTTTAACTAGCTCCTTTCCCTGTTTCGTAATGATGCACACATCATTTTCAAACTCAACCTTAAAACCACTTTTTACCAGGCATGACACACTCAAAAGTCCATTCTTCATTCCTGGAAGAACAAAAACAGGAAGGTTAGTTTGCAAACAGTTAACATAAATTGTGCCTTTAAGGTTCATTTCTCGTTTACTATTGTCTGCTATAGTCACGGTTTTTGCAACTGGCAATGTCTTGCAGTTCATCAAGCGGCCACTAGATGTCACTGGAACTAAACTGTGACTTGCTCCACTGTCAATTATCCACTTCAAAGTTTGTTGGCTCCTTTTAGGACTCTGTTGTGCTGCCATTGCAGATAGTCCCTTATCAGCACCTGCTCCCCCTCTGGATCGTTGATTCTTGTAGTTCTCACGTCGTCTTCCCCTGTAACTCCAGAAACTGGCCTTGGACTGTTGAAATTCCTGTTGCTTTTCTGGACACTTTGCTATCAAATGAAACCTGCTGCCACATCGAAAACATGACTTGCTGGCCATAGCAGACACTTGTGAGGCTTCCTTACAGCTCTGCCTGCTAGTTTTCCCACGCTGGGAATTATCTGAACATCCAACCCTTGGGGTATTTGAATTATCAATACGTTTTCGATGATGTTGATATTCTTGTTCACACAATCTACCAGTCACATAATTCATATTCAGCTGGTCCTCTGGCAAAACTTGTAAAGTTAGTACTAAGTTTTCAAACCCTGCATGCAGGCTGCTAAGCAGAGTATAAACTTTAATATTTTCAGGAAAATTCACACCTAAAGATGACAGTCGGTTGAAATACTCAGTCATCTGTGACGTGTGTTCAACCACACTATCCCCTGGCTTCAATTTCAACTCATACAAAGCACGTATAATGTTCACCTTCTCTCCGGGCGTGGCTCTATGGTGAATTCGTCTAAGAGTTTCCCAAATTTCAAATGCAGACCTTAAATTTTCCACATGAGGTAATTGGGAATCGTCTATCGATACCATCAACATGCATCTAGCTTTAGTGTCCATTTTATCATGTTCCCTGTTCTGGGCATGTGCAGCAGCCTGTTGCTCTGCTGTGGCATCTGCTGCAACAGCCACAAACGGCTTTCGCCTCTGGACATAGTCAGCCCACACTTCTTTGGCTTCCAACCAGACTTGAACCCTCTTAGACCACTGCACGTAATTAGCAATTCAACTTTGTAAAGGGAACCTGGAAATTTTCCACTGCCATTCTTGGGGTCTGCTGCTACTCCCTCTGTGTGCCCTTTCTTCTCTTTCCCCTTGGGATTTGTTTTACTCACTTTTCAGACGCCTCCAGCCTCCTTTAAGAGCTGGATTTACGACCAAGCCGGTCTTCTCTCATCCGAAAGCTGCTTTAACTTTCTCTGCACACAATACAGCTGTAGAAACGTAGAAGGATCCATAACCTAAGAGAGTTTGTACTGGTCCAGTAAACGCTTCCGCTGCGCCACCAGCAACAGCTCTCTTTGCAGAGCATTAATTAAGTCCAGTGCAGAGATTCTTGTTGCAGTACAAGGCTTCAGAGTCTCAGCAGCAAAGAAATAACGACACAGGGAAGCCTGTCTTTCCAAAGACAGGTTTATTGCAGAAAGATAACAGAAACACCTCCGGAGCTTTCGGACATTTTTGCTTCACGCCCCACACACAGAGAAAACAAACACTCTTTATATACTGAGCAACTTAACAACTTAACGAGCTTGACTACTTAAAGTTACATGACATTGCTAACTTGCCAGCGTCTTAGGTTTCACACCCTAACACGTTGAACTACAATTCAGAGTCTTGTACCTATGAGCCTCAGAGCTTGTTCTCCCCTATGCTTTGATCTTTAAAGCCCTGAGCAATCTAGGAACTGAGTATTTTAGGAACCTACTCTTCCTGTACAGATATGCCTGGAAACTTCCATGTCTTGAGACCAATTTTGATGAGGTTGTCCAGATTGATTAACTGATGGGTAATTTGTTGCTCACGTTGAGGCAAGTTTTTTAAAAAATCAAGTCAGTCCCCCCCAGTTCCAATCCTTAGAGGATGTGTTCCTTCTTAATAATTCCTGTTGTTTTTGCTGTTGTAATTTATTTTGCCATTTTATGAGAAGCTGCACCTGCTGTAATTCCCTCTTCTATGCAACTATGAAAAGTGCAGGAGCCCCGGCTTCTCTTTTTCCTGGGAACCCTAGTTCAGGATGTGGCAAAGAGGTTGTCTGGGAGTGAAGGAAGGCAAGGTGTCTGTGAGGCAAGGTAATTCAGATTGTCTTAGGGCTGTTGAGGGCTCTTCCATTCTCCCAGCTGTGGTGAGATTTTCCACAAGGTGCCATGCCTCTCCCTCTGAGGAAGTCTCCCTGGGGTTTTAATTGGGCAGGATCCTGACACCTGGCCATAGTTTTTATTTTCTTCCTGTGTTAAATATGTTGATATCAATTACACCCTGGCACATGGGGCTTATTTGGACATATGCCAAATGATGGAAAATCTTGCTGTTGCAGTGAAGTAACAGTCATCTGGGAATGACTAGGCTTATTTTGCAGATCGCTCTGAACCCAACTATGACTGTGCAGATTTCATCAGAGACAGCAGACAATCTTCAAGCTCTAGGTAAGCACTCATCTTTTACTTTTCCACAACACCTTTGAAAATCCTTGCTACAGAATCATTTTGAAAGGTCCATTTCAGAGAAGCCAGTCACTAGAGAAATGGATCGTTGTCTCTGTTTCCATGTTCTAAAACAAGGAACATCAGTTCTAGGCAGAACAAGACCTATGACCCAACGCTGTGCAACACATGGGTTGTGGTTTGCTGCAGTGTAGAGTGGGCCTTAGAAACTGTTGCACTTATAGAGTAGGAGAAAGTGAGCAAGAGATGGGTCCATTTGTGGTTTACATGACCTCATTTTCTGCTTTACAGAACCTTCTCATATATTTGAAGTGGAAACAACAAACGAAGAAGAGAAGACTTTGAATAACCTTGTAGGCCTTTTGCAAGATATGGTGAAAAATATTCCAACAGCATCAGCGCAAGCACAAACACCAAAACCAACAGAAACAGCAACTATCATAATATCCCACCCAGAGCCTTCCCACCCAGAGCCTTCTCCATCTGAAGCACTGGGCACAGTTTTGCTAAACCTGAATCCAAAGACTGAGGGAATACAAGTAGAGTCGTTGGAAACAGTTGCCCTGGCCAGTGAAAATACCCCAACTACCTCAACAGCATTTTGGGACCTCCGAAATGACGCAGGTGCATCAGTCATTTTACATTCTGATATAGTCACTCCGGAAGGAAATACTGAAGAACAAACTGAGACAAGTGTATTTAATTCTGCTGAAACTACTCCAGATCAATCACTGGTCAGTGTGTCATTTTTGTTGGAAACTGATACTACCACGCAAAAAGCTATGACTTTTGATCAGCTAACAAATGGAGCTTTGGCAAGTCTGGTGGAGTCTCTAAGGAACGTGAGAAAAATGCATGTGAAACTAACTCATACCAGTAATGAACCAAAACACAGTGAAACTGCTGTGACACAATCCCAAGAGAAGTCTGTAAGTGCAGAAATCTTGGAGTTGATTGACAGACTCATTGAAACCATTAAGAATGCACCTAGCGCAGTTATAGAAGATCCAGCTCTCAATACTTATCTTGGAAAAGCAGAGAGCTACCTAAAAAGTGCTCTGGAACTAGCGGGTGAAGCAGAGAAGAGGTTGGAAAAGGGAAAGGCAGAGGAGGTGATGGAAGTAGTGATTCCTTCCACAGGATCCGAGAACGTGACAGTGGTGATTCCTTCCATGGAGGCTGAGAATGTGACAGTGGTGATTCCTCCCTCAGAGTCTGAGAAGGTGACAGTGGTGATTCCTCCCTCAGAGTCTGAGAAGGTGACAGTGGTGATTCCTCACACAGAGTCTGAGAACGTGCCAGGGGTGATTCCTCACACAGTGTCTGAAAAAGTGACAGTGGTGATTCCTCACACAGAGCCTGAAAAGAAGGTGGAAGCACAGGGTCCTCCCTCGGGCCAGGAGTGGGTGGAGACAGAGAAGAAGGTGGAAGTGGTACTTCCTCCCTTGCCATCAGAAACTGTGCCTGTATCGACAGTGGCAGTCCAGTTGCCTGCATCTCCACCTGAGTCTGTAGCAGAAAAGGCAGAAGAGGCACAAGTGGAAATGGGGAAGTTAAAAGCATTCATTAACTTGCTATATGGTTTTAGTCCCCACCTAACTGCATATGCACAGAATTCGGCCAATAAAAAAGTTGGTGAGGACATTGTTGATAGAGCAATGGCAGTCCTTCATGCCATAAAAAGCATTTTCTGTGGAAATCCTGAAGGGCAAAGCAAACTGATGTTGCAGCAGTTGTTAAAGGAAGACATGGAGCTTGTAAGACAAGCCATGAAGGAAAAAAGAGTCTCTTAAGAAGACACATTTGTTTCTTGGTTAGGGTAGATATTTTTCATCCAAGTTATGTATCACTAGAAATCAGTTTTGTTGTTTGTAAGAGCCATTTACATATATACATATATATCCATCGTTTGTAGCCCTTTCCAAGTCTAGAATTAAATGTTTATTTTTAAATATTTTTGTTTTCATTTTTCATCCTCAGTTTGAATTGATATTCAGGATACTCACTGTGGAGTGTGAGTTTATATTTAAGATAATTTAAGTCACCAGTTAAGGTTTAATGTGAAAGGTTATTCAAGGGACCAACTGAGTTAAGGCACAAGGTTATTACAGAAGCTGGTTTTCACCAGAGAAAGGAGTATATGTACTTCTTTTAAATGTCCTTTCCCCTCCCATGTCTAAAATAATGTTTTACAGTGCAATCCTGTGCATGTTTAATTGATTGCTTTTTAACACATTTTTAAGCTGTTTCTATTCTAGTTGTAGGGACACGGGTGGCGCTGTGGGTTAAACCACAGAGCCTAGGACTTGCTGATCAGAAGGTTGGCGGTTCGAATCCCCGTAACGGGGTGAGCTCCTGTTGCTCGGTCCCTGCTCCTGCCAACCTAGCAGTTCAAAAGCACATCAAAGTCCAAGTAGATAAATAGGTACCGCTCTGGCAGGAAGGTAAACGGTGTTTCCGTGCGCTGCTATGGTTCGCCAGAAGCGGCTTAGTCATGCTGGCCACATGACCCGGAAGCTGTATGCCGACTCAGCCAGTAAAGCGAGATGAGCACCACAACCCCAGAGTCGGTCACGACTGGACCTAATGGTCAGGGGTCCCTTTACCTTTACCTTTATTCTAGTTGTAAGCCACCTTGAGTCCCAACAGGAGAAAAGGCAGGTAATGATGATAATAACAACAGCAGCAGCACAATATAAGGCACTTCTTGCCTTCAGAGGTCACCATAACAGTGTGGTGGTGGTGATATAAAAAGAGTTTTCTCAATGGATCAGACAAGGTCCATGTAGTCCAGCACCCTGATCTAGCAGTGACCAGATACGCCAGGAAGCTCACAAGTGTTTTTGCTGGTAATGACCATTTCTTGTTGCTTCCCCCTTGTGTTTGGAAGTGAGGTATTTTGCCTCTATAGATGTAGGTTCCATTTTTTAGCTTTACTAGCCAAGAGTCGTCAATAGATCCCGTCTCTGTGGATTGGCCTCATGGTTTCGTTTCGTTTCTAAATAATGTTGCTAGTGGTCATTGCTACATCTTTCAGCAAAAATCCCTGTAAGAACTGTGCTTTATATGAAGATGGTAGACAAGAGTGGAAGGAGGATATGAAAACTAACAAAATGTAGCACAGAGGCAATAAAATTCCAGAAGAATGAAATATTCCTGGCAGTAATGGAAGAGCTATACAATCCCTCTCCCCCCCCAAAAAAGTCTATGATCATGTGGAATTCTGATTGTTTAAATTCTTTCTCCTTTGTTACTCAAATGAATAGTGGAAACAAATAGATTTAAATAGGTTACAGTTTGTCCTACTACTTACAAAAGGTTTCATGGACAAGAAGAGGCTAGTCATTATGCTTTTGTTTCTGCATACAGCTAGTCATCAACACCTGTTTCTGGGTTGTTGCCTAAATTAGAGCAGCCTTCTCTGTCTTGTTCAGAGTGCAGTCTGACTTGACTGTTCATCAGCAAAGAAGATACTAAATGTTGCATCTTAACAAATGGCATTTTCAGTATTCAAGTATGTTTAAAAAGTATGTTTAAAGATACTTTTTGTACCATAGGCTCTCCTATGGTACACTAGGTTGCATCTTTTTTTATACTGAGTTAGAAAGTGCAAGAGATTCTGTAAACTGCTGGGAGGGGAAAGAAGTCTGAGGAACTAGACAAAGAAGTCTCTGGGACAGACGTTGCAGGTAACACACAGCTTTTTTTGTCTATCCCTGAAGTGTGTGGCTTGACTAGCTTGCATGAGTCTTTTGGAGTTACTCATTTTTATGGTCTCTGCTCTCTGCTTTGATGTATATCATCATGTGAATTGCTAGATAAATCTGAGGCAAGGATGTGTGTGCTGATGAATGAATTGTCCTTCCTCTGGGCAAGGAGGTTAAATTAAATGACCCTTTGGTCCCTACCCGTCCTGTGATTTGGGTGAGGTACATCATGAAAATCTCATTTCATGATGTTTAAAGATGGTGGTTATTTTTGCCAAGGGAACTGGATCATTACTTGGCCGTGAGAGTTAACAGTCATGCTCAGCTGAAAGAGAACAAACTTATTTGAGACTTAAGTCAATGATACTGCATTAAATGGCATTCATGGTAACAGTCCTCCCCTGACTAATGTGATTTCCATCAAATTGCAGTCTGACAATAAGAGAGCAGCTAAGGGTGAATGTGTGCACATATTTCTGCAGTGTGCACAGAGCTATAATTCTTATAGCCACAGCAATCTTCCAAGGTAGGTTACATTGAGGCCCAGACTGACTACTTAGTGCATTTCATGACAGTAAACCTGCTTCTCTCACGCCACAACAAATCAACACTTGCCATATTATACCACTGGCAGCTCCTAATCTGGTTAAGTAAAATACACATATACATATACAATTTCTCCTTCAGGCTGGGCTTTACCTTCCAAAACAGGCAGCTTAGCTCTCTCACACATTACAGCATCTTTTCTGCATCAAAAAGAGAAAAATATAAGTAGCTTCCTTGCTGTTACCTGGTTTTGACATTCCCATAGCAACCCACCTCCAACTTTGGTGTCACAAGCTCACCCATCATCTGTTGCTTTACAAGCAGGATTCTGTTCAAAGATGAGTAAAAAGGCTGTGACATGAATGGGACATATTTTCCTGTGTGTTTCTGACAGCTAGAAAATAAAGGCACAGCATGACTCAGGTTGTGTGGACATGATCCAATCTTGCAAAGGTTAGGTACTTTAATTAATGTAAAGAAAAGACAGGTGTCATCACAATCAGCTGCATTTTAAATATAATGCAGCAATAAATAGCCAGTCTCAAGCTGAGGATAATGCAGAAGAAAAAATTGTCATGAGATGAGACTCTTGATACTTAAACAAACAGGCAGAGGTTTAACCAAATTGGTTGGTTCAAATCTATGCAATAGGTAATAATACAGCTGCTTCTCTTAGCTATCACAGTGCCAAGCAAGAAGATTGTGTGTTTGTTTAGTCGCTCACAGATAAGGCACCAAATGGTGTGATGATTTGGCACGAGTGTCACTGTCTCTGAAAGTAACAAAAGAGTTCAGATCTGTAAGGGAAGACTTGTGAAGTTCACCAAATGTGGCATCCACTTTTAAGTCCATGGGGCTTTAAGCACTCATGTGAGCAACCTGACCTGAGCCAAGGAACTAGTGCAGCTTTTTTGGAACAGAAATTACATGCGTTCTAAATGGAATTCATTGGTGGCTGCATTTTGGCTCAGTTGAAGTTTCTGAGTCACCTTCAAGGGCAGCCCCACATAGAGCACATCCCAATAATTCAGTCTGTAACCTGCCAGAGCATGGAGTACCATGGCAAAATAATTGCTGTCCAAAAGGGGACGTAGATGGCAAGCGAGGCAGAGCTGCAAATAAGCCACCAAGGGCACCTGACCCACCAGTGACAATGTTGCATCTAGGGATATCACCATCCTACTGTCCTGCTCCTTCCAAAAGAGTGCAGCCCATAGGACAATTCCCATGGCACTAAGCAATAGCCCCTCATAACAGCTTTCTGAAAAAAACTGCCTTGAAATTAGTAGCAGAACCACTGTGATACAGTGCCCCCAACCTGCACATCCCAGAGCCACTCCAGAAAGATACTGTGGTCAGTGTATCAAAAGGTGTGAATAGGCCAATGAGAACAAGCAGGATCTCGCTCTCCCCAGCTCTCTTGATGAAAGTCATCAACGTGGTAAAAGGAGACGCAATCTTCTCAGTCTCTTGAGATAGGTATGACTTCCAGGAAAGCACTCCAGGTACAAATGAAGGGCCATAACTCCCCTCAAAGCAGATTTCAGAGTATGTTTAGTTTACTATTCTGCTTTTACCAGCGTGTGGATGCCATTCATATTTTCTGCCTACTATACTTTCTCGCAAAAAAATCTTGAGCTCTTTGCTGTGACTAGGGTGCAATATCTAATTGCTCACAAAACACTGAATGACTGTCCCCTTTAACTAACATGTTCCGCCACACCTGAGATGGTTCCTTCACATTATGAAAACTATCTTTTACAATGCAAAGTTCAGATCAGAAATCTTAACCATCAGCCCAAAGTTGACTGCATATATAAAAAAATTAAAGGTCCTGCTGGTTTCCAATTTCTTAGCACCATGAACTTAGATGATGACACAAAGTGGCTTGAGTGGGTAGCCAAACAGTTTGAAAGTATCGCCGGAGAAGATAAAGAGATCGACCTGGAAGAATTCAAAGCTGCTCTCAAGGTGAAGGAGGCAAGTTTTGTCAAATGGGGTAGGAAACCCAATTGGGCTGAGGATTGTGACAATGCAACGATGTTTTTGCTTAGAACGGCCCCTGTGTGAGGAAATATTATGAAGATATTTGGCTTCGCCCCTTCTTTGGGAGGGAATTTGTGCATATAGATTTGTGCATGCGTACCTGGAGATGCTTAATTGGGAATGGTGTGCAGAATAAGGGTGGCTGATGGAGACTAGGAGGTCATGGGCAGAGAAGGAGGGTGCTGAAGAGCCAAATCAGCAGTACATGTAAAGAATGGCAGAGAATGAAGGGTAGACAGAAAACCTCATTGCAGGGTGGGGGGAGAATGCTGGCATCAGTAGGGACTGAATAAGTAAGGGAATGTTGAAGATTGGGGGATTTGGGGCTAGGTCAGAGTGGGGGGGGGCGTTTTTCAGAACCTATTTTTAATAACCAGCCAGATCTCCCTTTATCTGAAAGTCCCCAGTTCACAAATATTTCAAGCACTCAATTGCTTCTATTGCCATAATATTGAAGCAAGGTCTAAATAAAGACTAGCGAGAAATTGGAGGGTGTGTGTGTCTGATTTCCACTCCTGGATTAACCTCCGCCCCCCAGTTGACTTTGCAAACATTTTCGCCCTCTCCTATAGTCCTTTTTCGCTGAGCGTTTCTTTGCTTTGTTTGACTTGGATGGAAGCGGCACCATCAGTTTGGACGAGCTGCTGGAGGCCTTGAAGCTGCTGGTACATGGAAGTGAAACAGACAAACTCCGGTTCCTCTTCCAAGTTTATGATGTGGACGGTAAAATTCCAAAACAGCACCCTTGTTCACTTGCATTTTGTCAAAACAAGATCATTGTTCTGCTCAGCATTGGCACTTTAGGGCGGTAACTACCAATGTTCCTGTCTTGGTCCATTCACATGGAATGGTAAACGACTACAGCAATGTTTTCTTATCAGATCAGTAATGTTTTTGTAACAGGCATAAATGTAGCTTTTATTTTGGTGCAGAACTTTATTTCTGTTTTAGTGCCAGCATAACTTGATTACATCTCACTGTATCCTGAAATAAGTCTTCAGAAATTGTATCAAATCGTGGGCTATGAAATATGTTGGAGCATTTACAAGGCTAGCCCAACATGTCTAAATCCATTGTGTTGGTTGTTTCTTCAGTGCATAAAAAAATGGTTATGAAAAAGCCCTCATTTTTTTTTAGAGGCAAGAATATTCTAGTTAGAAGTGATTTCATATTTGTGTGTGTGAGTGTGTCGTCGTTGGGCTTGCCTTTGTCACTACTGCCCATTCACACCACTGCTTCTCCTTGCACACCTGGAAACAACAGGTGAACAGGCAGCAACAGGAAGGAAAGGGAATCAAGAAAAACGAGAACACCCCATGTCTCTCTGGGCCTCAGACAAGCTCTGCATGGGCCTGTGTTGCGGTAATCCAACCTAGAGGCTCCAACTGCCTTAAATCTGGCCTGTTGCAGATTAATTTATTTGATGCCGACTGGAGATCCTCTTCCACTGTAGGCAGTGGGTCCATTGAACCCGAGGAATTGCGCACGGTCTTGGAGTCATGCCTGAAGGAGAGTTCAATATCTTTGCCAGAGAAGAAGTTAGATGACCTCACGTTAGCCCTTTTCGAGTCGGCTGACTCTGACAACAGTGGGTCCATCACCTTTGAGGAGCTCAGGGAGGAACTGGAGCGCTTCCCAGAGGTCATGGAGAACTTAACCATAAGGTATTTCCTCTTCCACCTCCTAATCCAACTTTTCTCAACCCACCTAATGCCCTCCAGATGTTTTTGACAATTCCCACCACTCCCAGCATCATACAGCCATGCTGGCTGGGGTCCATGGGAGTTGTGACATTAAAACAGCTGGAGAGCACCAGGTTGGGGAAAACTGTCCTAACCCTCTCAGTATCCTGTAACCCCAAATTACCCCCTGAAAATGCTGCTGCACTGTCCTCCAGCAGGAGTAAGGCGGCACCAGGGCTCTCTCATCCTCAGTTCCGTCTTACAATTCCTTCTGCCACTTATAGGAGGATCCATCCCATCAAACCAACACTTTATTATTTTTTAAAATTTAGATCCCACCTAATTTTCAAAAGAAACTCGAGGCTGGTAACAAATCCAGCCAACACAATGATACTGACATATATAAGAATCCCCGTTAAAACACCCAGCATGAGATTAAAACAGTAACACAAAACACCAAAACTACTGTAACAAATTCCAAAACAGCCATCACAAACAAACATCAAAGAGAAATAAGAGAAAGAGAAAAATGTTATCTGAAGGCCTTCTTAAAACAGGAACTCTTTTTTTTACCAGCTGCCTAAAATTATGCTGGGGCAGGGCATGACACGCCTCGCTTTTCTTAATTTCTCTAGTTTTAGAAAGTTGTGCACCCATCAGAGCAAAAGCTTGGGCCAAAGAGCCTGGGAAATACCTGCAGCAGAAACAGAAGCAGAAAGAAGGTGGTGGTGTCAGGTTTCAGTTGCCATCTCTGCAGGCTGGGTGTCTGGGGCTCATGAGAGTTGTAGCTGCAAGCAGCTGGAGGGCACCATGTTGGGGAAGGCTGCTTTGAACCATTGACTCAGCCTAGACTGGCCATTTTCATTGGCAGCCTAAGAAATATTTTCCCCTTTGACACCTTGAAATGTTCTTGCCAGCAGCACCTGGGGTTTAGAAATAATTACCCACCCCTGCTTGCTTCCTAGGCAAAGAAACTCGCTCTGGGAGCCTCTTTGAAGGAAAGTTGCACCCTTTTCCCTCAGCCGCAGCTGCCTGCATTCTCTTGGGGATGAGCTGCATTCCCCTGCTATGTTTCAGCTCCGCGTAATTGGAACTCTTGAGCCTGCTGCCGCTACTGTCAGCTGTCATTGCGGCGGAAATCTGCTGCGGCTTGCAACACTGGGGCAGAGAGGACTTCGGTTTCCTTAGCAGATGAAAAACAGCCAAAGCATCTTGTGGCACCCTAAAGATTAACGCATTTATTCCCGCAGAAGCTTTCATGGATGAGAGCCTGTTTCGTCAGATGTGCTTGGCTGTGGGTTCTGCCCAGCGAAAAGATGCCGCGATAAATCGGTTCCCATCTTTCAAAGGTGCCCCAAGTCTCTCTCGCTGATTCGGTTGCAGGGAAAAAACTAGAGCAGCTGTCCCTCTGGAATTCACAAAGGATCAGCGGTCGGAAGGAGAAAACTCCCTTTGGAAAAAGCGAAGGGCTGTATCTTTGTCTCTAGCTGCTTCCATGTTGGAGCCCTCTAGCGCTGCTGGGGTGTTGCTTTTCTGCAATTAACCAGAACCAAAATTAAAACTTAGTACAGCGCCATATTATCTAGCAGTAACCTCTCCTGTGGCCAAGACGGGTCCTTTGCTTACTCATAAGCAAGCCCCATTTATCATGGATTCTCAGCATCACGATTTGAGTGTTTTGTCCTTGCAGGTTCAGCCTGTTTTGTTGTTGGCTCCTGAGAGAGAGCCAGAGGGAAATTAGCAATGAATTGCCTCTCTGAGCTATAGCCTCCGTGTCAGTTTCTTTTTCCAAAGCAGTGTCATGCCTATCCGTGACCTGGTGCCAGATGTGGAATCATCGGAAGACAAACCAGACACCCCACAGGTCAATGACCTTGAGGAGCAGGCAGGTTCCCCTCTAGGGGTCCTCTGATTGATACCTGCTGGAGCTGTAAGAGCAGAATGCCAGCACCAAAAGCTCCATTTCCAAGCCAAAGTGCAATGGCATAGCATGCATCTATGGGCCCAGTGTGGGTTAGGAATCTCTTGTAAGGCATCCCTGAAACTCATTCAGTACCAGAAGTAGCTGCCAGGGTGATGTCTAGGATGCCAAAGTATGTAAGGTCATCCTTTTGAGCCTTCCAGTTGCTGGAAGCAACACAGGTCTCTGGCTCCTTGCTCCTGAGTCTAGTTCCTTCTCTTTATACCATGCCTAAACTCTCTGTCATGCTAAATGTTAGACTGCTGCCTGACCTGGCCCCTGGATCATATTTTGGACCTAAACTGCTTGACCTTGGTTTGTCCAGACTGCAATACACCTGCAATCCTGCTTAAGGCAACTGGGACCCAACCCCGGCTGGGCTGCAGTGGAACATGGCAGTCCTGTGGCTATAGAGACCAATATGGCAGAGACATGTTTTGTTGCAACTGGGACAGATGAAGGAATCTGGGTTTGCTGCTGCAGATGCACCGTGACATTTCTTCTCTCTGTGCTCCTCCCAGCAGTAATTCCTCCTCTGGTCACTGCTGAGGATGCATGATCTGTCTCCAGGCACTGCAGTCGTCCGCAAAGGATACCCACAAGGCAGCATTGATGTTGCCAGCTTTCATGTCACATTTGCAGACATCTTTGTAACACAGAGTTGGTCTGCCAGTGGACCTGGTGCCTGAAGCCAGCTCCCTGTACAGCATGTCCTACCATCTTCCCTTCTGTGGATGGCAAATGACAAAACAGCAGTGAACGTCACGGTTAAAGAAATAGGAATGTGTGGAAGCTCGCGAGCCAACCAATCACACACATGGAAAAGCTGAATCTGAAATATCTGCCTGAAATACAATAAAGCCTACATCTGGAAGCGAAGAATGTCAGTTCCAGAGAGGAGCCAATGCAGAACCAACCTTTACCTATTGCTTTACTTGAGAATTCCACAGGGCTTAGACAAAGTCCAATCGACTTTTCTTTGCTTTGAGCATGTGGCAAGGACTAAGTCATGCCAAATCTGGGGTCTGCTGTCCAGTTTGGTGCTTTACTTGTCAAGCGACCCTTGGGCATCACACACTGGCTTCTCTAGTCTAAAAGAGACACGACAGGCTGCAGCAAGAGGGTCCATCGAGCAGATCCTGCATCTTCTGGAATCTTTCCATATGTGATAACAGTCCTCTGGTACTCGAGTGAACCAGCAGGTGGCTCTGTGTGATCACTGAGACTAGAAGCACATTCTGTTCACAGGAGCCAGACCCCCGAGCTATCATGCTCCAGTATTTGAATACATATTGCCTCACCCGATGGGCAGGGTATAAATAGATGATGATGATGATGATGATGATGATGATGATTTATTATTATAATCTAACATGCTTCATGGTCTCTTCTCTCTGGGCCTCTCTCTCCCCTCTCGCAGTGCTGCAAGCTGGTTAAAGCCCCCCACTGCTCTCAGGAAGAGCCACGCGCCACGCTACCTGCGCCCAGCCTATTGGCATAACAACAGGAGCAAGCTTCTCTTCCTGGGCAGCTACCTGTGCGTGAACATCATCCTCTTCACCTTTGCAGCCTTGAAGCATGTTGACTCTGGCCCCTGGATCATGTTGGCCAAAGGTTGCGGTCAGTGCCTGAACTTCAACTGTGCATTTATAGTGGTGAGTAACGCGATGTATTCATTATGTAGTGAATGTGTTAAGCGTACAGAAGTGGCCGTGGTGGGTCAGAGCAGAGATCCGGCAAAAAGACAGTGCAAGAACAAGTTAATTATCTCTGTTTGTATTCTATGCTGCTCCTCTAAGGCTAATAAAAACCCATGGCCTCCAATAAGTAACTCAGGTGGTGAGTACCAGCAAGATCTGAGCCACAGTAGGGCTACTGAGAAACAGGAAGGCTATATTGGCCATGCTGGGGAGAACCTCAAGGTTTACAAAAGTACAATAAGTCTTTAAAATATTTTTTTAGTACAAAATAAGGCATGAAACAAGGTAATAATTTGCTGGTATTTTTTATTATAAAGAACGCAGGGTAAGGGAGATGCGAGGAAGTCCAGTTAGTTATATAAAAAAAAAATGTTATGAACAGTTGTGTTTTTCTGTTTTTTCTTTTCTATACTGTTTGTTGGTGTATCTGTATTTGTTTTTTGTTTGTTACTCTTTTTTTTGGTGAAGGGATTATGTGTGTTTAATATGTGATTTTTTATTCTGTGTTTGAAAATTTAATAAAATATTTTTTAAAAAAATAAAAAAAAATTTAACCCATTGAAGACTGAAGATACTCAATAAGTTGAGTGTTAGTTGGAAAAACAAGAAAAGAAAAGGTTTGGGAGTGCAATGGAGTGTCTTGGAGAAGGGCATGGCTGGCTCAGTCATCATGATACTCCATTCCATACCACCACCACCAGAACAGTGGAAAGGAGCACTTTGTTGCAGGCCCCCTTATTGATTTCTGTCGTCAAATCTCGCCTGTTGCTGCTTAGGTGTGCTTTGAATGTTTGAAATAAATAGATTCGCCTAGTCCAGCATTCTGTGCCTGACAATGCCCAATTCACAAGCATCCTTGGCAGCCATCCTTGATTTTGTCCAGGCTCTGGAAGACGCTCATAGCCAAGAAGTAGAACACAAGCTTTGCATGCATAGATTCAATTCCCTGGCATCTTTAAATGGCTGGGAAAGCACATGGGCTTTGTTTTTCAGCCGGAACTCACCAGAACTTTCGTCACCTCTTTGGTATGTTGCATCACCTCTGTGATTAGGGACGCGGGTGGCGCTGTGGGTTAAACCACAGAGTCTATGGCTTGCCGTTCAGAAGGTTGGCGGTTTGAATCCCCGCAACAGGGTGAGCTCCTGTTGCTCGGTCCCTGCTCCTGCAACCTAGCAGTTCGAAAGCACGTCAAAGTGCAAGTAGATAAATAAGTACCGCTCCAGCGGGAAGGTAAATGGCGTTTCCGTGCGCTGCTCTGGTTCACCAGAAGCAGCTTAGTCATGCTGGCCACATGACCCGGAAGCTGTACGCCGGCTCCCTTGGCCAGTAAAGCGAGATGAGTGCTGCAACCCCAGAGTTGGTCACGACTGGACCTAATGGTCAGGGGTCCCTTTACCTTTACCTATCACCTCTGAAGCTTTGCGGCACTTTGGCATACCACTTTGTGTTGCGCGATGGAGGCTGTGTGCGGGGGTGGCACAGCAATTGGTGTGGCGTAGGGTGGCAGTAGTGTGGTGGGTGCTCCCCTAAAAGAAGCTCAACAAGTTCTGTCAATTCTTTTTCTAGAAAAAAAGCCCTGCAAGCAGTATCCCTGATTCTGCAAAGAACCCCAACCAGTCAGGCTATACAGCTAGAACAGGCTTCCTCAACCTCGGCCCTCTAGATGTTTCAAGACTACAATTCCCATCATCCCTGACCACTGGTCCTGCTAGCTAGGGATCATGGGAGCTGTAGGCCAAAAACATCTGGAGGGCCGAAGTTGAGGAAGCCTGAGCTAGAAGGACTAAACTTTTGACTCACTATAAATCCATTTCATATGCTTGTGGAGCACTGTCCTTTTAGAAGCATGCCTGGTGCAAACATGTGGCCCTTCAACTAACTTCTACAGCTATTTTCTCACCCCTTGAAGGTGCTAATGTTGCGCCGATGTTTGACCTGGTTACGGGCTACCTGGGTAGCCAGACTTCTGCCTCTAGACCAGAATGTCATTCTGCACCAGCTAATGGGCTATGCAGTGGCAGTTCTAACAGCGGTTCACACAGGGGCCCATGTGGCCAACTTTGGTAAGTAACAGTTTTCTAATTATTTATTTTAAATATTTTTATGCAGCCTTTCAAACCTACCATGCCTCCTTTTAAGTAACAGGTAGGCCTGGGGCGGTGGCGGGGGGGGGGGGCCTCTGTGGAGTTTCCACTTCCACCATAAGGACATAAGGGGAACAATAATTTTAGCCACCCATGGGCTGCTCCTGTGTTTTCCCTATGGTGCTTGCATCTTTTTTTAGGCTACAGAAAAACTGACTTTTTAAAAAAGTCCAATAGCACAATCTCCACAGGTGTAAATGACTTAGCACTAATCTCTCTCTCCCCCCTCCTTTTTTAAAAGGAGTGTGGTTTTTACATGTGCAGCAATGCCTATTGCCATGCATATCCACATAGACAAACTGCCTTTGCCCATGGTGTCATTTTATCAGCATGTTGCTTTCCCCCCACTTAATTAGGATTTTAATTTGCACTAAAACACCTATTTTTGAAAACTGAAATATTCACACGCAATAGTGCGTAAATCAGAAAGGTGTGGGGTTTTTTTTGGGGGGGGGGTTGCATAGATTAATGTATCATTGTGTGTTGTTTCTAAAGGCTGCCTGATCTGGCATTTTTGGATGGTCCCATTTTATCGTCTCGTTCGCCCACTCCACTCTTCCAAGTTGCTCTAAACTCTTTGAAACATCTGTTTAAAGTTTTTTAAGCAACTGTGCCATAGCATTTAAATAAAAATGTGCTTTAGTGCATATCTGGACAGTTGTTTAAAATCGAATTGTTTAAAGGTCTAAAAGATAGATGCTCTGGTCCTTCTCCAACACCTTGCTCCTTGCTCACATGCTTTGATGTGGGCGGAATGGATCAGGATGTTCACAAACAAAAAGTGCTATCTGCTTGAAGAAAGTGTGTGCACTCCCTGCATTCCCTGCCTACACAAACAGACATACTGTCTGCTCCAACATTCCAGGGGGTTATGGGAGTTGTAGTCCAACTCTCATCTGGACGATACAAGGTTAACGAAGGCTGTCTTAGAGCTTCATGGTTCATATCATAATGATATAATATAATAATTTATTATTTATACCCCGCACATCTGGCTGGGCTTCCCCAGCCACTCTGGATGGCTTCCAACAAAATATGAAAATACAGTAATGCATCAAACATTAAAAGCTTCCCTAAACAGGGCAGCCTTCAGATGTCTTTTAAAAGTCTGGTAGTTGTTGTTCTCTTTGACATCGGGTGGGAGGGTGTTCCACAGGGCAGGTGCCACTACCGAGAAGGCCCTCTGCCTGGTTCCCTGTAACTTGGCTTCTCGCAGTGAGGGAACCGTCAGAAGGCCCTCAGCACCAGACCTCAGTGTCTCGGTAGAATAATGGGGGTGGAGACACTCCTTCAGATATACTGGACCGAGGCCGTTTAGGGCTTTAAAGGTCAGCACCAACACTTAATTGTGCTCGGAAATGTACAGAATGCCGTTATTGCGGTGCTAGTCTACTGCATGACTTGAATTCTCTTAGTGGAAGTCTTTCTCTCTCCCCTGTAGTGAGACTGTCTCAGATCAAAGGCACTTATCAGCTTTGGGAATACCTCTTCACCACCCGGCCTGAGATTGGCTGGATTTATGGAACTGCCTCCCTCACGGGCCTCATGCTGCAGCTCCTCATCGCCCTTATGCTGGTGTGCTCTAGTACTTTCGTCCGCAAGGGTGGCCATTTTGAGGTGATGCGCTTGACTTCCTCCTCCTTCCTGTTGCTTACGTCATTTGCCTTGCAAGTCAAGTAACTCCCAAGTGTCAGTGATCTCTTTTGAGCTTTGCTTATTTTAAATTATCGATGTGCTCCTCATCCCATTTTAACTTTGGGCTCATCCACATTTCCACTTGTCCAGTGGAAAATTCAATCCACAAAAAAAACCACAAAAAAGGATTGACATTTGTTTTTTTGTTTTTTTTACCTTTCAAATAATATTTATTGAGATTTTACAAACATTAAAGAGTTTCAAAGTTTAGACTTAACAAATAAGAACAAAGAATAACCTTAAAAAAGAAAAAAAGACCTACAAAAGTACAAAAACAGAACACATGAAAAATACAAAATAGAAAACAGTTAACAAAAAGAAAAGAAAAGAAAAGGATCAATAATTTCATATCTTATACTTCATTTACTAGTTTCCTGACCTCCTCACACCTCCCTTTTTGTATTCCAAAAACGATTGACATTTGAACTGATTCAGCGGTACACAGCGGGTTTTCCTGGGGGAAAGTGGTGGGACAAGGAGAAGTGTAGACAAGCCCTTAATCGTTCAAAACACCTCCTTGCTCTCTTGAGTAAGTAAGTAAGTAAGACACCTTTCTTTGTCACCAGCAGGTCTTCTACTGGACTCACCTTTCTTACATCTTCATTTGGGCTTTGCTAATTGTCCACGGTCCTAATTTTTGGAAGTGGTTTGTGGTGCCTGGATTTCTTTTCCTCTTAGAGAAGATCTTCGGTGTTGCCATGTCACACGTTGGAGGACTGTACATAGTGGAAATCAACCTCTTGCCCTCAAAGGTTTGCTTCCCAAACAATGATGAATTAAAAGGGGAAATGTGTGAAAATACCCAATTTTCCGAAAAGAGCAGAAGTGGAAGTGAGGTGGCTTGAGCATCTGATTTGATTTCCCTGAGCTTACAAAGCATTCTGATTTGTTGCAGGGAGGTTATAGGATGTTGTGTCAATCCCCAAGTTTTCCGTGCATTTTTAATCAATTTCCTTACCCCAGAAATTCATAGCACCCTTGAATTGCAGAGTTGGAATGGACTCCAAAGGTCATCTAGTCCAACCCTATGCAAAGCAGGAATCACAGCTAAAGAATCCCTGGCAGGTGGACATCCACCCTCTGTTTAAAATCCTCAAATGAAGGAGAGTTCACCACCTTCCAAGGTAGTACCGTATTTTTTGCTCTATAAGACTCACTTTTTCCCTCCTAAAAAGTAAGGGGAAATGTGTGCGCGTCGACTGCTGGTGCTGCTGCTCGCGTGAGTGTTGGGAGGACCGCTCCCTTTTCTGCCAACTCCATCCGGCCTAGGGGGCGGGGCCTGCACTCATCGCCACAGCATAAGAGGCCTGGGAGAGGCCTCCGGGACACGACTGCTGGTGCTGCTGCTCGCGTGAGTGTTGGGAGGACCGCTCCCTTTTCTGCCAACTCCATCCGGCCTAGGGGGCGGGGCCTGCACTCATCGCCACAGCATAAGAGGCCTGGGAGAGGCCTCCGGGACACGACTGCTGGTGCTGCTGCTCGCGTGAGTGTTGGGAGGACCGCTCCCTTTTCTGCCAAACTCCATCCGGCCTAGGGGGCGGGGCCTGCACTCATCGCCACAGCATAAGAGGCCTGGGAGAGGCCTCCGGGACACGACTGCTGGTGCTGCTGCTCGCGTGAGTGTTGGGAGGACCGCTCCCTTTTCTGCCAACTCCATCCGGCCTAGGGGGCGGGGCCTGCACTCATCGCCACAGCATAAGAGGCCTGGGAGAGGCCTCCGGGACACGACTGCTGGTGCTGCTGCTCGCGTGAGTGTTGGGAGGACCGCTCCCTTTTCTGCCAAACTCCATCCGGCCTAGGGGGCGGGGCCTGCACTACCATTACAGTTTAGAGGACAGAGCAGCTACCGGCAGCAATGGACAAAATAGTTTTAAATGTTTTAATTGCTTTTAATTTGCAGCACCTTAAAAGGGGGTTGTTGTTTTTATAATATTATATTATTTCATTATCTGCTGCAAATGTTAAAGATGTTTATATATATTTTAAGGTGTTTTAAAGGTGCTTTTATTGTTTACTTTGTTGTACCACCGTGAATGGTGGTTTTTATCTATGTATTTTTGTTTGTTCCATCTTGTTTTGTTTTTGGGGTTGAATATTGAGTGGGGTGGGGATTGGTTTTGTTTGGGCATAATTGTCTTTGGTTGTTTTGTTTTTTATTTTGTAAATGGAGGCTAGTATGAGGCCTGGGATTGCTACCGTGGAGGGGCGAGGGAGGTATGGCGGTGGGGGCAGATGTTATAGGCGAAGGGGATCGAGATACGGATATGCTCGTACCCCTTCCAATCTGCGCCCCATCCCGAGAGACGAGGGTAGGGTGAGCAAGGATTACTCACCTCCTTCACTGGTGTTGTGCAATGCCAGGTCTATAGGCAACAAAACCGCTACCCTGCGAGATTTCTTTATCTCGCAGGGAGTCGACCTGGCTTGTGTGACGGAGACCTGGGTGCGCGAAGGGGTAACTGTTACCTTACGAGAGATGGCGCCCCCGGGTTTCACCGTCCTCCACCAGTCACGGACTGTGGGCCAGGGGGGAGGGGTGGCAGTATTAATCCGGGGAAATTGTTCTTTCAGGGCTCTACCATCGCCATCGATCCCCGGCATTGAATGTGTTGGCCTAGTGTGGGGCTCCGAGGAGAGCTTGGCTGTCTGGCTGGTGTACCGGCCACCTAGCGCACCAGCAGCCACCCTGTCAGGCCTGCTGGAGGCGGTGGCCGGCTGGGCCTTGGAGTTCCCTAACCTATTGGTATTGGGAGACTTCAACTTCCATGCTGATGCCACTCCCTCCTCACAGGCTCTGGACCTGGTGTCTTCCATGGCGACACTAGGGCTCTCCCAGTTTGTTTCGGGCCCCACACATCAAGCAGGCCACACGCTGGATTTGATCTTTGGTGCCGGTATAGATGTGATCATGTCTCCTTCGATGAAGGTGCCATGGTCTGATCACTACGCTCTGAAAGCCAGGATTGACTTTCCACCCCCACCCTGCTTAGGTGGCGAGCCGATTTGGGCTCGCCCGCAGAGGCTGATGGACCCGGATAGATTCCGTCAAGCCTTGCGGGACCTTACTCCCCCTGGCGACTCATTGACTGAGCTTGTTGAGGGCTGGAATACCCAGCTCCTGGCAGCCATTGATGAGATCGCACCTAAGCGCCCTCTGCGACCCCGCAGAAACCGGGCTCCCTGGTTTACCGAGGAGCTTCGGAAAATGAAGCGGGACCTCAGACGGCTAGAGCGAGTATGGCGGGGTGCCCGTGACGGAGCCTCAAGAACATCTTATAGGGTTTTTATGAAAACCTATGAGATGGCAGTGAAGGCCGCTAAGAAGTCTTACTTCTCGGCCTCCATTGCATCCGCTAGCTCTCGCCCGGCGCAATTATTTAGTATAATTTGGTCTTTAACGTCCCTTGAAGGACAGCCAAATTTAAATAACAATCTGACACACAGCTGTGAGGCATTTGCGAGCTTTTTTGCGGAGAAGGTCCTGTTGCTCCGCCATGACCTCCCTGCCAATTTGGATACAATAAAGGAACTGGAGGCCCCTCGACTGTCCTCGGGTCCAGTATTGGACCACTTTGACCGGATATCTCCAGCCGATGTGGACAGATTCCTCCAAGCTGGAAAGCCCACCACCTGTCCTCTTGACCCGTGCCCGTCATGGCTGATTAGAGCGTGTCCAGACGAGGTGCGGGGCCCCCTGGGGGATATCATCAATTTGTCCCTTGGCACCGGGATATTCCCAGGGGAACTGAAGGAGGCGGTGGTGCGTCCGCTCTTAAAGAAAACATCATTAGATCCCTCAGATCTATCCAATTACCGCCCGGTCTCGAATCTTCCATTCCTGGGTAAGGTGATTGAGAGAGCGGTTGCTGAACAGCTTGGTAGGTTTCTGGATGAAACATCTGCTCTGGATCCATTCCAGTCCGGCTTCCGCGCTGGTCATGGGACCGAGACGGCTCTGGTCGCCCTAACAGATGATCTCCGCAGGCAGCTGGATCGAGGCGGGTCGGGGCTGCTGATTCTTCTAGATCTGTCAGCAGCCTTTGACATGGTCGATCACGAACTCCTGGACCACCGCCTTGCCGACGTGGGGATCCAGGGCACAGTCCTTCAATGGCTGCGCTCGTTTCTCTCTGGTCGGGGACAGAGGGTGGCGCTGGGGGGGGAATTGTCACCACGCCACTCCTTGGTGTGTGGAGTGCCTCAGGGTGCAATTCTCTCCCCGATGCTTTTTAACATCTTTATGCGCCCCCTCGCCCAGCTTGTCCGGAGTTTTGGGCTGGGTTGCCATCAGTATGCTGATGACACCCAACTCTATCTGTTGATGGATGGCCATCCTGACTCGGCCCCAGACACACTGACCAGATGTCTGGAAGCTGTGGCTGGATGGTTACGTGGGAGCCGGTTGAAGTTAAATCCTTCGAAGACAGAGGTCCTCTGGCTGGGGCGGGACGATATGGGATCGAGGGGGCAACTCCCATCTCTTGCGGGGGTGCAATTAGTGCCAGCACCGGCCGTTAAGAGTTTGGGTGTAATCTTCGATACCTCCCTCTCTATGGAGGCGCAGATTACAGCTATAACAAAGGCGGCATTTTTTCATCTCCGCCAAGCTAAGCAGTTGGCCCCTTATCTCTCTCGTCCTGACCTAGCCACTGTGATCCATGCGACGGTCACCTCCAGACTGGATTATTGTAACTCGCTCTACGTGGGGCTGCCCTTGAGACTGACCCAGAAACTCCAGCGGGTGCAGAATGCCGCGGCGAGACTCCTTATGGGGTCTTCGCTGCAAGAGCACATTCATCCGATATTATACCAGCTGCACTGGCTCCCGGTGGAGTACAGGATCAGGTTTAAGGTGCTGGTTTTAACCTTTAAAGCCCTATACGGCCTAGGACCCTCGTACCTACGGGACCGCCTCTCCTGGTATGCCCCACAGAGAAACCTACGGTCTGCAAATAATAACATCCTCAAGGTCCCAGGCCTCAGAGAGGTTAGGCTGGCCTCAACTAGAGCCAGGGCCTTTTCGGCTGCGGCTCCAAACTGGTGGAATGCTCTGTCACAAGAGACTAGGGCCCTGCGGGACTTGACATCTTTCCGCAGGGCCTGCAAGACAGAGTTGTTCCGCCAGGCTTTTGGTCAGGGCGCAGCCTGACTCCCTCCTCTGGCAACCTGCTCAGAATTTTGCTTAATTGGTTGCCATCAATTTGATTTAATTAATTTTTATAATGAAATATTTTTAGATTGTGTGATTATTTGACTGATTATTTGATTGTTGTTAGCCGCCCTGAGCCCGGCTTCGGCTGGGGAGGGCGGGATATAAATAAAATTTATTATTATTATTATTATTATTATTATTATTATTATTATTATTATTATGAAGCCAATGCAGGCTGCGCAGCTATCACAGAAGCCAGAACAGCAAGAGGGATTGCTGCTTTCACTGCGCAGCGATCCCTCTTGCTGTTCTGGCTTCTGAGATTCAGAATATTTTTTTTCTTGTTTTCCTCCTCCAAAAACTAGGTGCGTCTTGTGGTCTGGTGTGTCTTATAGAGCGAGAAATACGGTACATTTCACTGTCAAACAGCTATTACCGTCCGAAAGTTATTTCCAAGGTTTAATCAGAATCTCATTTATGGTCAGGTTGTACCTTGTAGAGCAGGAGAAAACAAGCTTGCTCCATCTTCCATGTGAATGCCTGTTCAGATATTTGAAGAGGGCACTCATATCACCTCTCATCCTTGTCTTCTCCAGGCTAAACATGCCTAACTCCCCCAATTGTTCCTCATAATAACAATCATTCTGAATAGAATTATTTTTAAATGGATTTGCTGTGCAAGAGTGCCAAATCCACTGTAAGGCTGTATGCATACCATACATTTAAAGCACATGACTTCTCCCAGAGAATCCTGGCAATTGCAGTTTACTCCTCACTGAGCTACCATTCCCAGCACCCTTGACAAACTACAGCTCCCAGGATTCTCTGAGGGGGAGTCATGCACTTGGAATGCCTAGAACATGCACAGCCTCATTGTGCAACCTGAATTTGCTGGCATGCAACAGAATCCCAACCCGCTGAATAGTGACCACCTGGAAGCCTCCTATGAGCTGGGCATTGTGCTTCCAGGTCATATGCAAACAAGATGTTGCCTTAGTGACGGCATTTCCCCTCTTCACATGTGCCCCATCTTGTTCTTTTTGGTCCAGGTGACTCATCTGGTGATCAAGAGACCTCCATTTTTCCACTACAAACCTGGTGACTACGTGTACCTGAATATCCCAGTCATAGCCAAGTATGAATGGCATCCATTCACCATCAGCAGTGCTCCAGAGCAACCAGGTAGATCCCAAGCCAGCTGGAAAGGGCATCAAACAGCACAAACCAACCTGGTGCCCTGCAGGTGTCATGGGAACGGTTGCACTCAGGTGCTGCATGCATGTTTCCCATTGAGGCACCTGGTTGGCCACTGTGAGGACAAAGCGTTGGACTAGATTGACCAACCAGCTTGATCCAGCAGCCAGGCTGTTCTTGTGTTCTTCTTCTTCTTATTATTATTTAATGAATTTATATGCTGCCCTATACCCGGGGGTCTCAGGGCAGTTCACAGAATAAAATCAAGATATAAAACCAGACAATACCTAATAAAAATAAAAACAGCAACCCAGTACCCTTCGACACACACAAAAACCCCACATTTTTAAAGGGCATAGGATGTAAATCAGATCAACCAAGTGCCCAGTTGAAAAGGAATGTTTTTGCCTGGCGCCGAAAGGTGTATAATGAAGGCGCCAGGCGAACTTCCCTGGGGAGAGCATTCCACAGATGGGGAGCCACTGCAGAGAAGGCCCCCTTCTCGTGTTGCCACCCTCCGGACCTCTCAAGGAGGCAGCACATGAAGGAGGCCCTCAGAAGATCATCTTAGGGTCATATGGAAAGAGGTGGTCCTTGAGGTATTGCGGTCCTGAGCCATTTAAGGCTTTATAGGTTAAAATCAGCACTTATGCAAAGTCCTCCTATCAGTCCCAACCAGCACTGCCAGAAGCTATAGTCAAAAATATCTGGAGGGTATCAGGTTGGCGAAGGATGGCGTAAAGGGTGTAAAAACCTTGATATGTAATTCATCTGGTCCCACTGTCTGTCATGCCAGGAAGAAAGAGTCCCATGCTATTGTCCCAGAGCAGCAACTCAGGGCTGTACAGATCTACTGAAGCAACCCATATCAATGCTGCGATAGATCTCTCTTTGCAGAAATATTCATAAAGTCACTTCTCTCCCTAATCCCCTTCTTGTGCCCAGGCTTGATATTCTCATTGGTTTGTATGTGCTATGAAATAAACATTGGTCCTGTTCCTCCTTTTTTCAAAATCAAGTTTGCAATATTCCAAAAGGCTTGCAAAGCTCAGATCAGGCTCAGGATGTTTCAGATATAATCCCTTTCCTGGTGTCTCCAGCCCACCCAAACCTTGACACCTCGTCCTTGAGGCTGCTCTAAGTAAGTGGTGAGTTCCTGCCTCTTAATTTGGGAAAGGTGGCCTTGACCCGCTTCTTGCTATGTGGTGGGTTACCTCCTGGCTCCTGGCTCAGTTTAACGAGGACGGCTAAGGATGCTTGTATTCCACACTGGGTAACCTTCTGCTTTCTCTCCAAAGGGACCATCTGGCTGCATATACGGTCCCTGGGCCAGTGGACCAACAGGCTATATGAATACTTCTGGAATCAACAGGAGTGTCATGACCACAGGTCTGAATGGCTGGACAGAAAGGCAAAGGCAAAGAAGAAGAACAGGTCCCAGAAATGGGTGCAGGTTTGCAATTAAAACAACAACAACTCAGTAAGCATGATTGTGGGGTCCTCTATGGCATTTAAAAAATCTTAATGGGTTGATTCTAAGTTAAATTCTTTGGCATTGCACTGGATGCACACAGTACTGGGAGGTTATGGGGTAGGGGTAGAGGCAAAGCTGAGGCTCTGGGCAGGCTTGGACATTCATTGCATAGAGAAATCATTTCCGTATGGAGCAAGGTCTTTTGTGGGGAGGGGGATTACAATCTGTGTGGGCAGAATACAGAGCACAACCCATCACTGACTCACCCAGCCCTTGTCAACTTGTGGACAGCAACACAGAGCTGAAGCAAGGCCAAGGCCAAGAGGGCCACAGGTCAGATCCTGCAGCTCACCATGAATTTTTGTTCCAGAAATGTCTCTTTGGCTCCTCTGACCTGGACCAGCCTGTGGCCAGCAGTTCTGATGAGATGGTTGAGATCTTATCTTACATGCCCATCAGGCATCCCAGCTGGGAGACTGGGAGTGTCGGAGCAGCCAGCCAGTGCAAGGAGGGGAACACACAACCAAGAAGAGGAAAGGTCTGGCTTCTCCTGGCAAATATGTGTACATTCCATCCTTGATAGATCTGCCCCTCTCCCCCACAGAAAGGCATACTTCAGCTCTTGTAATATGGCAAAGAATCCAGAGGCTGCGCGGAAGGGTTTAGTTTCCTTCAGGAGTGAGGCTACAGGAGGCATAGGCGCTTTCTTGAATCTTGACAAATGTGCAAGGAGAACAGAGCAGAAGCAAAAAGACTCCTAAGACAGACATGAAAATTTTCACCAGTTCCCCTGTGTTTCCAGGCCAGCATCTGAATAATAATAATAATAATAATAATAATAATAATAATAATAATATTTTATTTATATTCCGCCCTCCCCAGCTGAAGCCGGGCTCAGAGCGACTAACAACAATAAAAGTAACACAGCATTCTAAAATCAATTCAAAATCAAATTAATGGCAACCATTGGGCTAGAGTTCTATGAGGATTACCAAAGGAGGGGGTCACTGTGCCTTGGCCAAAGGCCTGGTGGAACAGCTCTGTCTTGCAGGCCCTGCAGAAAGATGTCAAATCCCGCAGGGCCCTAGTCTCTTGTGACAGAGCGTTCCACCAGATTGGGGCCACTAAACTCACAGTTTCTAAATGAAAAAAGTTCAACTTCTTTCATCTCTCCTTGCAGAGTGCTGGTTTCAGACTTGCAGGTAAATTGCCCTCTTAAGGAAACTTGCACAGTTATTAGGGAACATCAGCACTGTGAACTGGCAGGGTATATTGTTGGTGTGTTTTTTCTGTCTATATATATATGTTTCCTTATTTCCACCCCTACATAGGGCTCTTTTTTCTAATGGGATATGGTGGACCTTTTGCTAACAAGAACATATTTGTTAACAGATTCCTGGCAGGCTTAGTGAGAATCAGAGACTCTGTAACATCAAGGTAAGATCTGCTGCTGCTCTATGAAATGCCTTGAGCGCCCACAAGCAGGCCAGGTTCTGTACAGAGTTTAGAAGCATCCCTTCCCCAGAGACATGGGGGGGGGTTGCAGGAGGGAGCAACCAGGTATCAGGAGAAAGCTCGGGGTGTATCAAGTAGCTGAGTACAGAAGTCAAATTTTGTAAGGATTAATAAAGGGGCAAGCAGGCACTTGAAGAAAAAAGAGGTGGGAATGTGCCCTGGGCAGAGACAGAAGCATATTAGCACCTCCAACACCACAGTTTGTCTTAGCGTGTGTCAGGTGATGCTAAGCTAAATGTGGGAGTGGGCTTTGGGACAACGTTCCCCCTCTTAAAAAGATGTCCCCTCACTTTTGATGTAGTTTAAATCTCTCTCTCAGAGTGAGAGGAAAGCAAAAGCTATGCTTGCCCTCCGTTCTGTCACGTAGCCAAATCTAAATAGGCTATATCTGGTGCTGCGGTGACATCATGTTCGTTACACAATCCCTGATGGGCTGGGATCATGCAGGGAAGAAGCACTTCCAAGAGAAAAGTTGGCAGCAAGACAGCAACCAACAGGAAAAGCGATGGCCGCAAAGAGGCATCCCAGAAGGGAGGGACAGTGGCAGCTAGCGGCAATGGCAGGGGTAGCGAATCCCTAGGCAAGCCAGGCCCAAATGCAGGCCAGGGTTCTGAACTCCCACAGTTGTGAATTCTTCCTTATAACTATGAAGATTGTTCACTGAAAGCTTAGTTAACTCCTCTGCGGTCCCCGAGGACAAATCGTAACATAACAAGCCAGATTTACCACGAACACGATCAAATCAGTGTTGTGCCGTTATCTCCCTAGTGTTACATCGACGGTCCTTATGGGACTCCCACTCGAAGGATCTTCACATCAGAGCATGCCGTTCTGATAGGAGCGGGAATTGGGATTACACCCTTTGCCTCCATTTTGCAAAGCATCATGTTCAGGTTGGTCTGCTGCAGATTAGAATCAATTCTTTTGTCAAAGTTGCAGAACCTGCATCCCCCCCCCCCTTTCCAAAACTAGTTTTAGAATGTGCAATCTTTTATTGGATCAACATCTTCTGCAAGGGTGAGGAAACCTTTTCAGTCTGAGAGCTATATTCTCGCATGGGTACCTCCTGAGGGCCAGGGCAAAAGCGGGTGTGTCTGTACCTTTGTACAGCAGACTAAATTCATAGAATCATAGAATCATAGAGTTGGAAGAGACCACAAGGGCCATCGAGTCCAACCCCCTGCCAAGCAGGAATTCCAGCCACAGAAAAGCCAGAGGTCACCACAGATGATGCATCTCTACAGTCTTCATCCAGGTAAGCAAGAGGGATTATTGCAGGTCAAGGACACATTCCAGCCCTCCCTAAACATTCAGGAAGTGTACCTCTGGGGAGGAAGTGTGGCTTACTGAGAATCTTCATGGACAAACAGAAAGATCTGCCTTTGGTTCTTGGAGGTCTGCATCCCACCCCAAACCCTCTCCTTTCCCAGCCTGAGGTTTCCCACCCCTGGTCTACTGTCAAAAAGGCAGTATGATTTGAATCCTTGTCTACTTCTTGTAAACCAATACACGCAACTTTTAAAAAATCACCATTGAACTTTCCAAGTAATAAGCAACAGCCATTCCTGGTTGTATTTGTTAATGCCAGCTGCTAAGAAAGGCTGGCAATTCTCTGCTCACCTCAAAAGATAGCCTATAATTTTTCTTTCTTTCTTTCTAGACACCGTATGCGAAAGCAAACCTCTTCTAGCCAGGAAAACATGAAACTCCTGAAGGTGAGGTGACGTACTCAGCTGTGGCTTGGACGTTTGTGCAGAAAAGCATTTTTTGCTACAAAAATAATGAACAGCAGTAGCAGTAAGTAAAACCTTCGTGTCTTTAGGTTGACTTTATCTGGATCAACAGAGACCAAAAATCATTTGAATGGTTTGTAAGCCTGCTGACCCAGCTGGAAATCAATCAGGCTGAAGAAGACCCTAGCAGTAGGTGACCAATTTTTGTCCTTGTCTTTCTTTAACCGTGACCCAAACTGAACACCATCCTCAAGAGGATGAACCAGAATGATGGGAAAACTGGACTGAATTCACACATGAACCATTCTACCCTCCCCAGCACCCTTTATCTCTCCCTCCCTCCCTCCCTCCCTCCCTCCCCCCCCCTCTCTCTCTCTCTCTCTCTCTCTCTCTCTCTCACACACACACACACACACACACACACCTTCTCTTAGTGGGGTGCTAGAAAACCTGAACTGGCTCAAAACACAGAATTTCTCCATTCTAACATCCAGGCTTTTCCTTGTTGAAATTAATGTAAAAAAACCCACACATGCAAAATACCATGTTTCAGTTGACCTCTCAATATGATTTCAAAGAAATGTGTGATGGATCATTGGGGCAGGGGCTGCACAAGGTATGCCCGCTGCCTCCCACCACCAATGCTCCTGGCAGCCATGCCACCAGCATGTTCAGCATGCATGAGACGGTGGCGCTCTGTGTGTGTACCAATGTACCAGCACAGAACTTCTCCACATGCGGTAAGATCCTGGGCCAACCAGAGTGGTGCATGCTCTAGTTATCTCCTCCTTGGACTACTGCAATGCGCTCTACGTGGGGCTACCTTTGAAGGTGACCCAGAAACAACAGTTAATCTGGAACGCGGCAGCTAGACTGGTGACTGGGAGTGGCCGCCGAGACCATATAACATCGGTCCTGAAAGACCAATGTTATATGGACCAAGCACAATTCAAAGTGTTGGTGCTGACCTTTAAAGCCCTAAAGGAAGGAGCGTCTCCACCCCCATTGTTCAGCCCGGACACTGAGGTCCAGCTCTGAGGGCCTTCTGGCAGTTCCCTCACTGCAAGAAGTGAGATTACAGGGAATCTGGCGGAGGGCCTTCTCAGTAGCAGCACCCGCCCTGTGGAACACCCTCCCACCAGATGTCAAGGAAATTAAACAACTACCTGACTTTTAGAAGACATCTGAAGGCAGCCCTGTTTAGGGAAGTTTTTAATGTTTGATGTTTTATCGTGTTTTAAATATTCTGTTGGGAGCTGCCCAGAGTGGCTGGGGAAACCCAGCCAGATGGGTGGGGTAATTTATTATTATTATTATTATTATTATTATTATTATTATTATTATTATTATTATTATTATTACCAGGACCTCACCCACCTCTTATGTGGAGGAGCTATATGCACATATATGTTGCCATGCCTGTGTAGAGCCACATCTCATGAGGGCCAAAGATGGGAAGGGGCTATAGCTCAGTAGAAGAGCCCCTGCTTTGCAGTCCCTGGTGGCATCTCCAGGTAGGGCTGGGAGAGGTTTCCTGAAGCCCTGGAGAGCCACTGCTGCCAGTCAGTGTAGACAATACTGAGCTATATGGACCCAAGGTTCTCAGTCCGTATAAAGCAGTTTCCTCTGTTCCTGTGCAGCTGGTGGGTTGAGGTGAGGGTCACAAACCCCTGAACCCCCAACCCCCCACTTCAGATATCTTTCCATGTTCCTTCTGATGTGCAGACCGCTTCTTGGAGATGCACTTGTACATGACCTCTGCGCTTGGCAAGAATGACATGAAGGCTATCGGCCTGCAGATGGCGTTAGATCTCCTAGCCAAAAAGGAGAAGAAAGACTCCATCACGGGCCTCAAGACAAGAACCCAGCCGGGGCGCCCAGATTGGAACAAGGTAGACTTCACAAAGCTACTTTTAACATCATTTACAACAGCTTCCCCCCCACCAAAAAAACCCTGGTGCCCCATGTACATATTTGAGCTGCAGCTCCCACCAGTCCCTGACACCAAAACAGCTGAATGGCACCGGGCTGGGAAGGCCGATTCCCAAGCATCCTTGTGGCTGTAGTGTGAGCTGCTTTTTAAGAACAGATTCTAGGTCAGTAGTTCAGCCTGCTCAGTGGGTTCCCTTGGGCCAGGCAGCCTCAGCCTAACTGACCCCACAGAATTGTTGTGAAAATAAATGGGTGCGGGCAGAACCTTTGGAGGAAGGGCAGGATAAAAATGCATTTTTTAAAAAAAATGCATTTGAGATGTATCTGGGGAGCCCAAGGCGAGGCCAGCACCTTCTTCTGAATCTTGAAAAGAGAGTTGTTAGATTTCTGTCTTGCATCTCTTCCCGGTACCCCCAGCTCTTTCAGAAACTAGCGAAAGAAAACAAAGGGAAGGTCCGTGTCTTCTTCTGCGGCTCTCCAGCTCTTGCCAAGGTCATCAAAGCTCATTGCGAGCAATTCAACTTCCAGTTCTTCAAGGAGCACTTTTGAGCAGCATCCCTGGGCCATCCTGGACTGAGATGTTAAGGCTGCAAGTTATGCGTGAGTTAAGTAGGCAATTTGATTTGTGGAAGAAAACCAAGACCCTCAGCCATTTTCAAGTGGTCCTTAGAAATGTTTTTGATAACTGCTGTCCTAGGGATACTTTGCGAATCAACCCTTCCTCTGTGTTTGAATGGGCCAAACTACACATTGTGGTTAATCATGTAGTTTGCCATTGAATAAAAAGACCATTCTTTCCAAAATAGCCAGCGTGAAAGGCAGTTGTCTGGATTGGGAGGGAGGTCAGCCTGGGGAGGGGAGGGGGCTTGAACACTTGGTTCCCTGCTGTGGTCCCAATCTGGATCCCTCTACACACACACACACACACACACACACACACACACACACACCCCTGGGTTCTGGCCCTTTCTCTTCTCTCTTGCAACTGTATGCAAGAAGGAGGAGAAGGGAACGTCTCCTGCACAGTCACCATTGCAATGGGAAAGGACAGTGGGGAAAGCTCAGCTGAGCAGGCTCCTTTGGGGCAGAAGAACATGTTCAGTTCAGGGTGAGGAACAGCAGTTGGAGTGGCTCGGGATGCCTTTGCCAGCTGCCTAGCACAACCTGCCCCAGAATTCCTTGCAGTGCCACAGAAGACACTCCCAGCTCACACATGCATGCCTGGCTCATTTGAGCGTGTGCACCCCCCCCCCCCAATATTGCCACTCTAAGGCCGTGCTCTTTTTGTCTCAAAATCTGCTTTATGATGCCTGCAGGGCCAGCAGCACATCAAGCACATTTTACCCATTTCTTGAGCAGATTTTGAGAAGCCTCTGCCCCCCTGCTTTCCTGGAGCAGGCTGCATTTCCACCACCGTCAAAGGGTAGTCGAGAAGAGATCCATCAACTTGGTGCCACGGGCTCCCTATTTCCTATCCTTTCCTGGGAGAGAAAATATCCCCCTTCCTTCTTCCAGGAAGCGCTCCTCCAAGGGGTAGGCGATGATTCCAGCTGCTACCTGCTATCCCAGGCAGGCTTGGACTGGCAAAAGGAATGAAGAAATGCCAGAGGAGGAGGAGGAGGAGGAGGGCAGTGTCTGTTTGTTGAGGCCTGGAAAGCAGGAGCTGCCTAGGGGCGAGCCAGGACAACCGTCTTCTTCCTCCTCCTCCTCTGCCAGTGTTTGACAGACATAGCTGCCCTCATTTTAAGTTAATAAACAAGAGGTTCTTGCTCAGTGAGTGTAATCCTTGTAATAAACAAAAATCTGCCCTTATTCCCTATGGGGAACACAAGAGCCCTTACAGAGTCCTTTGTAGGTTCTCCATCGGCAGGAGAAAAGAACAGAGGCCAGCCAGAGTATATTGAGAAGCAAAGCAGCTCGTAAGCCTGATCTTTATTGAACTGTTGCAACAGGGTGCCCCCTTCACCTGCAGGAGAAAGGAGGACCCAGAACAAAGGTGTGCCTGCCCTTATATAGACATTTTAAATTGCCTGCCCTGGAGTCCAAGACCAGATACATCATACCTACATCACAGAAAGGGCAGTCTACAACAGAAATCTGAGTGTGTTGCTTGTCTCCTGTCTGGCAGACCTGTTAATGGTCATTTGATTGGATACCCTGGGGAGCCTGGCCAGTCTTTTGTAATGACAAATACTTAGTTCCTGAGTTCACAGGCTCACCCTATTCATACACAGACATACCCTTAAGACAGGATTTGTGAATGAAAAGAAAATGGGGAGGCTTTTCCATTTCCTTTGACCTTGCAGAGAAATATTTGAGGTCAATTTGGGAGTCAAAATGGTTTCAGGGCTGTTTTCCTGCGCTGCTTCCGACATGTGGTTTATATATTTATGTACGTGTTTGCTTGGTACATTTATGAACATTTATTATACAAGACCTTAATTTTTTTATTTCAGCCTGAAACCACTGTCTTGTGTGGGCTTGGCTGGTAATGGTACCCCCCACCACCCAAGCTGCTTTCTGGACAGGTTAGCTCCACATTTCCCCCACCACCACCCAAAGACAATTTCATGTTTCCAGCTTATCTGCTTCTATTTGCCCAGCGCTGGCATCACATACTGGGTAAGACACTGGGAGGCAAATCAGGAAAGTTCCTGGTTCAAGTCTTTCCTTAGCTGTGACAGCACCAAGTGGCCTGGGCTAAACCACCACTCCCACCCTGCAGCCTCGGCCTTCCTTTCTGTAATACAGGGAAAATAGAGATGGACAGCAAGTGATGGAAGCAAGGTATTGGATGTGAAACGCTTTGAACATTTGAAAGTGCCATATAAATGCAAAATACTTTTTAAATAGACTTTTTAAGCACAAATGCCTCCAAAAGTGGTTCGCAACCATTTAAAATACAAATCCATGAATTCCAAAATATATTTAAAGTATTCAAATTGCACATTGCCAGCATAATATACAATTAAAATTTACCAATCAGCCCCCCTCAAATTGAGGCTTTAAGACCTGTTTAAAATTAAATTATTTCTTCCCTGTGCCCCTTCCCACCTGCTCAAAATATAAAAAGTTCAAGGTGTGTTTTAGCCCCCCACATATTTAAGCCCACATCCTCCCTCTGCCAACATTAATTTTCTTCGCCACCAGAGGGAGCCAGCACCTCACCATCCAAAATATCCCTCCTTGAAAGAGAATACATGTGGCAGATGTATGAGTAATTGGAAGGAGATTTCGCTTCTAACCACTCACTTAATATAAAGCATACAATCCAGGGATTTTCACAGCTACTTTCACAGCATAAGAAGCAATTCTTCTGCAGAAGCAGATTGTGATTCCCCCCACCCCCCAAAAAAGCAGGGGATGCAGAAAAATGCCTTATTCCAGGTCAGACAGTCCATAATGTCTGCCACTTTTACCTGTTCTTCCCATATTCCCATTGCAAGCAGCTGCCAGGGCTGGACATTGATGGGTGCTGCTAGCACAAATCAGATTCCGTCCAGCTGTGCGAAACTTTCTAAGGAAGTACCAACATCTCCTTTTGTGAGGCACAGAACAAAGCGGGGGCCTTCTCTGCTTTTGGTCAAGTTAGCCATCCTTGACCACAGTCTCTTCCGGCCAAGGGATCCATCCTGCCCTGCCTTCTTAGTTCAGAGGCCTCATATACCATGGCAGAAAAACTACAGGAACAGCTGGTTTCTGTGGGACATAGGAGTAGTCAGGGGGGCACCCCCCATCAACTAAATAAAGAAAATACTTAACTAAAAGTAGAAATTGTAGAAAGATTTTTCTGGACACTTGGGGTCAAAAGAAAGTACAGTTGTACCATGGAAGTCGAATGGAATCTGTTTGACTTCCAAAACCAAAGTGCGGCTTCTGATTGGCTGCAGGAAGCTCCTGCAGCCAATCAGAAGCCATGGAAGCCCCATCGGACGTTCCAAATAACGTCCACAAACCGGAACACTCACTTTCGGGTTTGCAGCGTTTGGGAGCCAAAACGTCCAAGTACCAAGGTGTTTGGGATCCAAGGTACAAGTGTAATTTAAAACAACTGTGGTTGAGACATTTCATTCTGAATCTGCTAGCTAGAGCCAGACAGAGGATGCTGGCAGGTGGGTGTCCTGTCCCCTTCTAACATAAATCCCAGCTACGCCCATGGGGCTGGCAGCTGTTTGTACTGTAATTAAATGTGTTAGATTAAATATCCCCTACCAAGAACCCTGTGAGTCTGGTGGTAAAAAGAGGTTCAATGGCCCTGACAAACTTAACTTGGATGCCACACTCTCTTTGTTTGGGAGAATGGTCACCAAAGAGATGGTCAAGTACAAGTGATGTGTTGCCACAGAAACTGAATAGCTGGAGATTCTTCTGGAAGGGGAAGTATATTTTTCTTCTTCCCTCATTCCCCTTTCTGGAGGCGATGTCACCAAGACGCCTCCTGTTTGCAGGGCAGTCTTGAAACTGGGCCTGAGAGAGACACAACAAGAGGCTTGACTTGCTCTTGATAAGAATCCTTGCTCGTCCCCCAAGAAACCTAATGGGAGCAGGATCCACTGGAGTGTTGACACTGTGAACCTTCCATCCTATTCTGAGCTTGTATAAATGGGTATATAAACTTCAAATCTGCATTTCTGTCCAGAGGTCTGTTGGGTTGTATGCAAAGCCTACCTCACCTGTGGCCTTGCTGGCTGCTAGCTTTGGGAGAGAGAGAAAAGGGGGAGCTTGCATTAGAATGCAAAACCCACAGACATTTTACATGAAAGATTTGTGATCAGAAACAGGATCCAGACCTCGCTGTTTCCATGCAGACTTCTCTGCAGGCTGTCTTTCATTGCAAAGAAAATAGTGGGCGGCTGGGCAAAGGGGTGGTGGAGGAGAGCTGGGCTAATCTTTGCTTTTTTAAAATAATTAAATAAAAATAAAACGAAGGCATCCACCCACCATATTCAGGAGAGCAACTCAGTAACATGGGCACAGAAAGCAGGGGCTCGGGGACTCTGGCTTCTCTACTTTGGCTGAGGTTCTCTCTTTATTATCAATTGCCCACAAGGGACCGATTGCATCCCTACACAAATACTCCTGCTAAACCACATTTCCCGGCAGATTTATATGCCGTTTTTATGATGGGCCTGTGCAATATGCTGACTCCTCTGTTTGCAGGGAGGGGGCAGAAAATCATTCAGCGGAGACATTTATTTTATGGCAAAATCAGCGATGAGTAAAAAAAAGGGGGGTTGCATGGGTACATGTATATTGAATAAACTGAAAATGAAAAGCGTGCAAGGGGGAATGTGGTACAACCCGAACCTGCCCATCATGCTCCATTTGCCACGCCAAGGGATAGATGACTTCTGCTAATGGGCACATCCTTGTTGGTTTGCAATGGCTCTGCTTGGCAGGGCCTCCTTGGAGTGGGATGAAGGTGGAATATCTACTGACAAGCAGAGAGAGAGAGAGATGGGCTTTTTAAGAACATAAGGAAAGCCCTGCTAGATTGGTCCAAAGGCCCATTATTGTAACTCACTCTACATGGGGCTGCCCTTGAGACTGACCCAGAAACTCCAGCGGGTGCAGAATGCTGCGGCGAGACTCCTTATGGGGTCCTCGCTGCGAGATCACATTCACCCAGTGCTATACCAACTGCACTGGCTCCTGGTGGAGTACAGGATCAGGTTTAAGGTGCTGGTTTTAACCTTTAAAGCCCTATACGGCCTAGGACCCTCATGCCTACGGGACCACCTCTCCTGGTATGTCCCACAGAGAAACTTACGGTCTTCAAATAAAAACATATTGGCGGTCCCGGGCCACAGGGAGGTTAGGCTGGCCTCAACCAGAGCCAGGGCTTTTTAGGCTGTGGCCCCGATCTGGTGGAACGCTCTGTCACAAGAGACTGGGGCCCTGCGGGACCTGACATCTTTCTGCAGGCCCTGCAAGACAGAGCTGTTCCACCAGGCCTTTGGCCAAGGCACAGTCTGACCCCTTCCTTTGGTAATCCTCATAGAACTCTCGCCCAATGGTTGCCATGAATTTGATTTTGAATTGATTTTAGAATGAATTGATTTTAGAATGCATTTCAATTCATTTGATTGTGATTTTATGTAAACTGTGTTACTTTTATTGTTGTTAGCTGCTCTGAGCCCGGCTTTGGCTGGGGAGGGCGGGATATAAATAAATAAATAAATAAATAAATAAATAAATAAATAAATAAATAAAATAAATAAAATAAATAAAAAAATAAAAATTATTATTATTATTATTATTATTATTATTATTATTATTATTATTATTATTATTTAGTTCAGCATCCTGCTCTCACAGGGGGCAGCCAGATGCCCCAATGGGAAGCCTGCAGGCAGGACCTGAGCACAAGGCCATTCTCCCCTCTTGTGCTCCTCTGCAACTGGTCCTCAGAAACAGACTACCGCCAGGAAGACACAAGATCTACCCACCCTGGAAGACTGGCTACATGGAATTGGCAGAAATGACTGGCAGAATCCGAGACCAGGGAGAAGAGTCGGTGGAAGAAGACTGGAAGAAATTCAAAGACTGCTTACAGAAACATTGTAAAATTAATGAATGTTAGAAGGATGTTGGATAGAAACTAAGCGGTTTCCAGCTGTAATGCTTTAAGAGATATGAAAAAAAAAGAGGTTTTACAAATGGGTAAAAGTTTAATGGTAAGGATTTGCTGAACTAACAAATCGAACTGGAATACAAAGAAGGGAGGTATGTGGAGGTCCGAGGAAATAAGTGTATGGAAGTTATGTTATTGAAAATTAATGTGTATTTTTAACTGTTTTTTATTTTGTATGTTTATTTTTCTTTTTTCTTGTTATATTTTAAAAACTTTTAATAAATATCTTAAAAAAAAAAAACAGAAACAGACTACCTCCAACAGTGGAGGGAGAACATAGCCATGATGGCTAGCAGCCAATGAGAGCCCTCTCCTTCACAAATACATATGTCCAGTCATCTTTGAAAGTTATCTAGGTTGGTGGTCATCACTGCCTCCTGTGGCAGCGAGTTCCATAGTTTAACTATGCACTGCATGAAGAAGTACTTCCGTTTGTCTGTCCTGAATCCTTCAGCAGTTTTTATTATTTGGTATCTTTTAAAAAAGTTATTGACATTAATACATTACAGTGGTACCTCGGGTTACATATGCTTCAGGTTACATACGCTTCAGGTTACAGACTCCGCTAACCCAGAAATATTACATCGGGTTAAGAACTTTGCTTCAGGATGAGAACAGAAATCATGCTCCTGCGGCGCGGCAGCAGCAGGAGGCCCCATTAGCTAAAGTGGTGCTTCAGGTTAAGAACAGTTTCAGGTTAAGAACGGACCTCCGGAACCAATTAAGTACTTAACCCAAGGTACCACTGTACATTCATCACACTGCCAGTTCTTCCATCATTATCATCAGGTGGTTTTTTTTTTAGAAAAATAAAAAGTAAACTCAAATGACTTACAATGCAATGCAAAAATTAAAACCAGTACAAAACTAAAATGAAATGAAAGCTAAAAAAAACATTCATATACACTCCCTGCCCATCCTAAAGGAGGCCTCAGTATTGAAAACTCTCCAAGTTAAAGGCCAAAGGCTTGGCTGAAAAGAAATGTTTTCACCAGGCACCCAAAATGTTCAGCAGTGGGTCACTGAGAGATGAAATACTGAGGGATGTACATTCATGTGTGAACAAGAATCTTCAGGAACCCTAGCTAACGAAAGCTTTTTGCCCTGGTGACAGTCATGGGCAGAGGAGCCCACCTTGCTACTCTCCCCAGGACACACCTGGGGCCGCGGTGGAGGCATTTGTTTCTGCCTGCAACAATCCTCCCTGTTTTCCTGCGCTCTGTGCAGGCAGATAAAGTAGGGCGGAAACCTGATGCTTGAAAGGGGCTGGCATTTCTTAAGGCTCTCCACGTACATCTGGCTCCAGTGACGCATCCGTCTTCTTCGATTGCTTCCCATTCTTGCTCACAGGGGAGCCCTGCTCTGTTCCTGGGACGGTAATTGGCAAAGCAGTGTGTGTGTGTGTGTGTGTGTGTGTGTGTGTGTGTGTGTGTGTGTGTGTGTGTGTGATGGGATGCCATGTGCATGGATTTGTCTGTCCCTTTCATCTCCAGAAGAACTGAAAAGTCCTTCCGCTCAACACACCTCACAGCAGCAGCAGCAGCAGCAGCAGCAGAAAGGGAAGGAGCAGTAAGAGGCCTTTTCCTTGCCACACAAAATAGTGTTACATGCCACACCAATTGCCAAGTGGTAGGAGACTCCAGGGCTTCCAGACTCAGGGTTCTGTTTCCTTGGAATGAATGTCAGCGGAGACTGTCGTGTCTTTAGGAAATATGGGCTGGATCTAGACACATCAAAAAAAGTGTTTCAAGAAAACGCGTTGCAAACCTCAAAGTGGAAAATCACGTTGGCGAAAGACAGGACTCCACAGCGCCATCTGGTGTCACAGTGTTATAACGCATATAAAACAGTTTTTCTTTACTAGTGTAGCTGAGTCCCCAGTTTTGTTTCCACATATATACAACCTGAGCATAAGATTTAGGGGCTCCCAGTGTTAACACCCCTACAGATCTTGCTTCTTCTTGAGTTGCAGCTTTGGATCCAGCACAAAGCAAGTCTCTTGTATATCCAGCTTCCAGCCTGCTTCCAGCACGGCTCACATACTTTGCCTCTCCTACCTACTATTGTTCTCCTACCTAGCAGCTAGGTTCATGGAGTCACAATGCAATTTACCTTTCCTACCTTCTTAGTTAATGCTGTTGTTGTTTTGTTGTTTATTGTATTACCTTTATAAATTGCCTATAAAATCTAATAAAAATACATTTATTTTAAAAGGTCACTTAAGTGGAAAACCCGCTCTTTAGTGCTAAATCAGATCAAACATCAATCTGGATAAAATCCAAATTGCCATTTGCTCTGATCTAAAGCTAAGGAGCAGGGAAAGGAGTGGGGCAAGGGGGAAACTGCTTGAACCCGTGCCTAGAAACTGTGAGACAAGAGGAAATGTGAATGAGCCCTGACTGGAAGCAGAGACACTTTTGCAGGCACAAACAGTATTGGAAGCTTATATAGTGGTACCTCGGGTTACATACGCTTCAGGTTACAGACTCCGCTAACCCAGAAATAGTACCTTGGGTTAAGAACTTTGCTTCGGGATGAGAACAGAAATCGTGCAGTAGTAGCGCGGTGGCAGTGGGAGGCCCCATTAGCTAAAGTGGTGCTTCAGGTTAAGAACGGACCTCCGGAACGAATTAAGTACTTAACCAGAGGTACCACTGTAACCGTTCCAATATCACAATTCATGAGCACAAATAATCACGAATGCACAATGAACAGAACATCTAGGGTCCCCATGTCTGGTCTTTACTGAGCATTTGCTTTAATTTGTTTGCAAGACAACAATCATTCACCCAACCTTCACCCTGCTTCACTTGTGGGGTACTCTTACAACTTCCTGCTAGGAGTTTATTCTTCCCACACTTTCCAATTCATTTCACTATCTCTTTCCAAACCACAACAAGACGGACTCTCTTTAAAAGCGGCTCTGGACCCATCTATATCTCAGCTTAATGTAGGTTATGAAGCTCTTGTGCCCCCCTTTAATTCCCCCTCGTCCATGCAGCGTTCTCCTCCAGCTACGCCGCTTCCCTGAATCTGGAGATTCCTGATGTAATCAGTGTCACTCCCCTATTTGGATTTTCACTAGGGTGACAGAGCGCTTTAATCTGTAATTGCACAAACCTAAATTCCATGATACACACTTGAATCCTGCAAACTAACAAGAACCTGGAGGCACCATAACATTTGCTTTCCAGTCCTAACAGAAGCTTTGTGGTGAAATATCTGCATACAGTCCCTTCATGGATCACTGCCTTGCTGTGGCGAAGGGGCTTGAATAACTCAGAGAAGCTATGAACTATGCCGAGCAGGGCTAAAGAAGGCTGATCGCCGAAGAATTGATGCTTTTGAATTATGGTTCTGGAGGAGACTCTTGAGAGTCCCATGGACTGCAAGAAGATCCAACCTCTCCATTCTGAAGGAAATCAGCCCTGAGTGCTCACTGGAAGGACAGATCCTGAAGCTGAGGCTCCAATACTTTGGCCACCTCATGAGAAGAGAAGACTCCCTGGGAAAGACCCTGATGTTGGAAAAGATGGAGGGCACAAGGAGAAGGGGACGACAGAGGACGAGATGGTTGGATAGTGTCTTTGAAGCTACCAGCATGAGTTTGACCAAACTGCAGGAGGCAGTGGAAGACAGGAGTGCCTGGCGTGCTCTGGTCCAGTGGGTCACAAAGAGTCGGACATGACTAAACGACTAAACAACAACAATCTGCATACAGAGGTCCCAGGTTCTATCCACAACCTCTCCAGGTAAGGCCGCCAGGAGATACTCCTGCCTGAAATGCTAGAGAGCTACTGCCAGTCAGTGTAGATGAGACTGAGCCAAATGGACCAAGGATTTGACCCGGGATAAAGCACTTTCCTTTGTTCCTACTTGCCTAAAGTTAAGCTGAGATTTCAACCGGGGCTGTCCAGCTCATCGCCCCTGGTCTTTGTCACAGCATTCTACACCATGCTATAGGCATATTTAACTATTTACATATCCAGCCCTGAGTATTTATGGTGTGCACAAACTTCTAACAATTTCCAGATCTCCAGGAGGGAGCAGTGGGAGGTGGGATCTGTCTCCATCCATCAGTCATATTTTGCCGGTGGGCCAGGAGGCACTCCCTGACAGGCTGTTGTGATGTGAGGAAGACGTGAGTTGTCACTCCACAGACACAGCTGGGGGCAGATGAAGGCAGTGAGCTAAGTGGCTGATGCATAATTGATGCTAATTGATCTGCCGGCCTCCAAAGGGCTGCAGATGCAATGCAAGGCCAGGCAGCAGCCAGGCAGAGCAGCAGGGTCTGGGCTCACCTCCCTGCTCTACAGCTGCAGCTCCCAGCCTTCTGAGCATGCTCTGGAGAGGCCTGCAAAAGAGCATTGTGCCATAGCTTCTTTTTTTTGGGGGGGGGTGTTCAGACAGGAGTGCATTCCAGCTGCCGTGCTTTATTTAAGAATAGAGAAGGCTGCCTTATACCAAGTCAAACCACTTGCCCATCTAGTTCTAATTTTGCATTTAGATTGCACCTTTTTCTTTCCTCCAAGGAGCATACATGGTTCTCCCCCACCTCACTTTAATACACACACACACACACACACACACACACACACACACACAGTGGTACCTCAGGTTAAGTACTTAATTCGTTCCGGAGGTCCGTACTTAACCTGAAACTGTTCTTAACCTGAAGCACCGCTTTAGCTAATGGGGCCTCCCACTGCTGCTGCACCGCCGGAGCACGATTTCTGTTCTCATCCTGAAGCAAAGTTCTTAACCCAAGGTATTATTTCTGGGTTAGCGGAGTCTGTAACCTGAAGCGTATGTAACCTGAGGTACCACTGTATATATATTAAATTTTCCATTTTAACAATCCAATGAAAACCACATTAAAACATTCCAAATTATCATACAATCAAAAAAGCCAAATAACCATGCCAAATTATATATCTTTTGGTGGCTTCCCATGCTCTGAAGTTCAGGGAGTGATGATCTAATATTGTAATGCATTCCTTAATCAGTCCAATAGTCCCAATGGACATTTCTGATGTTGATCCTTCATTTATTTTTAACAGCCTCTGAGTTCGTTTAACAAGCGGGTTAGTCCTTTGTAGTTCCATGTGAACTTCTTTATTTTCCTGTTGTAATCCAGCATTCTCATCTACTTTCACTCCTCCACCTCATTTAGTCCCCACAACAATCCTGTGAGGTAGGTTTGGGTGACAGGCAGCGACTGACCCAAGGTCCCCCAGAAAGAGCTTCCTGGCCAAGTGGGGATTTGAACCCTGGTCTTTCCCAGATCCTCTTCACTCTAACCACTATGTCACATCTAGCTCAACACTGATTTCAGCCAAGGAGTCCTACCTGGAGATGCTGTTAGAGGAGTTGAACCTGGCACCTCCTGCATGCAAAGCAGATGTTCAGCCACCGAGCTATGACCCTTCCCTTTCATTTATAAAGTTTTATTTCCCTTGAGAAAGTGCCACCCTCCAAATGGAACTAGGGATGGACACACACAGCGTCTTCATCTGCAGTTTGGAGAAAGGAACCACGCTTCTCATGTCAGAAGCTTTCACGGGCTGGAGGGAGTCTACTTGGTGAGAGGCTTTATGTGTTGGACTCAGCTGGCAGAGATAACTGGGCACCTGCAACTCCCATTAGCCCCAGACAGCACAGCTGGTGCATCCAGATGCTCTTAGGGCTGAGGTGTGTGGGTGTAGAATGGATGGAGAAATCCATATCACATGCCAAAAAAGACTTTGCCTGGAGACAAATGGTCTGTGTTTACTTTCAGAGAGTTGAGAGTCCTTTGAAAAAGGGATCCTTCTACAGTGGTACCTCAGGCTACATACGCTTCAGGTTATAGACTTTGCTAACCCAGAAATAGTGCTTCAGGTTAAGAACTTTGCTTCAGGATGAGAACAGAAATTGTGTGGTGGCAGCACGGCGACAGCAGGAGGCCCCATTAGCTAAAGTGGTGCCTCAGGTTAAGAACAGTTTCAGGTTAAGAACGAACCTCCGGAACGAATTAAGTATTTAACCCAAGGTACCACTGTACTTAGATGTGGGTAGACTAAGCAAACAGGTCTGGCAGGTTTCTGTAAGGCTTCAAAGGCCTGTAAAACTTGCTGGACCAGATAACAACAGCAGGGAAAAGGGAAAGGCATTCCTGCAGGATGGACAACGCTGCCTTTGTTCATCTTACCACTTTTGACTCTTAAAAAAAAGAACAACGATTGTCTCTACTTTCCGCATCATGATTTCCACGCATGCCTGGACGTTGACCCATTGCTGCTGCAATCCCATTTAGCACACCTCTTCCCCATTAACCTTGGCAGAGCAGCGCAGCAAAACAGCAGCTGGAACTCTCTGGAGAGCCAGCTAATGGACAAGGAAGGCAAAGGGCAATGGTTTTAACTGGGCCGCCTTTAACATTACCCTGAAGTCTTGGCTTTAAAACTTTTGCCTGGAATCATGTAGCCGTGCAGTTTCAGTTGACGGCACCCGACTCAGGGTGCTAGCATTGCTCCGGTTTACTGTAGGGTGCCAAGGGGGCAGGATCAAACCAGGGCCTCCAGCAGCCAGCCTTTGGTGCCTCTCCACTTGCACCACCGGCAACCCTTTGGGAGGGATTTGTAATTTAGAGAAAAGGGGGACGAAGAGGCAACATAATAGAACTGTAACAAAAACTGCATAGTGTAAAGAAAAAAGTGGAGAAACGTTTTTCTCCCTTTCTCCTAACTCCTAGAACTCATGGACTTCAAGTGAAGTTGAACACTGGAAAATTGGGGGCAGATCAAATAAAGGACATGCAGCAAATCTGTGGAACTTCATCCCACCCCACCCCAGTGATGGCCACCAACTTGGATGGCTTTAAAAGAGAACTGGAAAAATTTAAGGAGGATAATAATACTGATGATGATGATTTATACCCCGCCCATCTGGCTGGGTTTCCCCAGCCACTCTGGGCACTCCCAACAGAATAGAGTGGTACCTCTAGATGCGAACGGCATCCGTTCCGGAGCCCGTTCGCATCTAGAAGCAAGCGTAACCAGTTACAGCACGTCTGCGCACTCACGTGTCACTTTTCACCGCTTCTGAGCATGCACGTGACGTTATTTTGAGAGTCTGCGCATGCGCAAGCGGCGAAACCCGGAAGTAACACTCTCCGTTACTTCCGGGTTGCCGCGGAGCGCAACTCGAACACGCTCATGCCGAAGCACATTCAACCCAAAGTATGATTGTATTAATAACAACAAAGCGATAAAACATCAGACATTAAAAACGTGCCTAAACAGGGCTGCCTTCAGATGTCTTCTAAAAGTCAGATCGTTGTTTATTTCCTTCACATCTGAAGGGAGGGCGTTCCACAGGGCAGGCACCACTACCGAGAAGGCCCCCTGCCTGGTTCCCTGTAACCTCACTTCTTGCAGTGAGGGAACTGCCAGAAGACCCTTGGAGTTGGACATCAGTGTCTGGGCTGAATGATGGGGGGTGGAGACGTTCCTTCAGGTATACTGGGCCGAGGCTGTTTAGGGCTTTAAAGGATGGGGCTATTGATGGCTACTAGCCATGATAGATAGGTTCTGCCTCCACAGCTGGAGGCAGTGATGCTCCTGAATACCAGTTGCCAGGATCTTCAGGTGAGCAGAAGGCTGTCATGTACTCATTTCCAGCTTGCAGGCTTCTGGTTGGCTACTCTGAGAAGGACCCCAGGTTTTGGACACCCCCCTCCCCACTTTCTCTTCCTGTCCAGGCCTCTTTTACAGTGTAAAGGTAAAGGGACCCCTGACCATTAGGTCCAGTCGTGACCGACTCTGGGGTTGTGGCGCTCATCTCGCTTTATTGGCCGAGGGAGCCAGCGTACAGCTTCCGGGTCATGTGGTCAGCATGACTAAGCCGCTTCTGGCGAACCAGAGCAGCACACGGAAATGCCGTTTACCTTCCCGCCGGAGCGGTACCTATTTATCTACTTGCACTTTGACGTGCTTTCGAACTGCTAGGTTGGCAGGAAGGAGCTGGGACCGAACGATGGGAGCTCACCCCGCTGCGGGGATTCGAACCGCTGACCATACGATCGGCAAGTCCTAGGCGCTGAGGATTTACCCACAGTGCCACCCGCATCCCTATTTTTACAATGTAAGGAAACCATAAATAAGGGACTGTGAATGCCTTAGACTTGATGGAAGGTTTCCCCCTCCTCTGTGGGACACCTATCCAGAATGGCTTCAGGTGTTGGATATTTGGGTGGTTTCCCTGGGCTCTGCCAACTTCCCAGAGGCTCTGTGCCCGTGCACTCTCTGTGGATCAGCTGTGGGGGACATGCATTTAGGCTCCCTCCTCCGCATCATTAGGGCGCACTGTGTGCAGCATTATGACGCATGAATGGCTTCAATTATCTGAGAAGCGACACAATGGCCCCATAAGAAATGCATGTTGCGGGTGGCGCTGCTCTGCTCCAAAGCCCCGGTGCTCTCCGCATCATATTTTATTGATAAATCAAAACAGCCAAGCTAATAATAGCCGCTCTGAAGGACGGCTTCATTCTGAGCTGCCAAACCCATCCCCAGGAATCAGCTTTGAGCCCGAGCAGTGACACGGTCAGATTTCTAAATTTCCTTTTGCAATTTATATCTTCTCAGCATAGACCAATAATAGTTTCTGGGGATTTTTTTGCCCTTGAACCTAGACATTCAACCCAAAGCACCAAATAATGCATTGGTTATGGGACTCCAACATCAGTTTCACATCAGAATTGTGTATATGCAGGATGGTGGATGATGGATGGGCAAAGGACTCAGTTTGGACCACATCTAAGAAAGAACTCTAACTAATGAAGGGATCGAGAGATCTCAGAGGAAAGCGACGAGCGGAGGCAACAGAGATCAAATGTCAATTTTTCTTCCCCTTTGGCTAATGTACTTTCTTTGCCCGCTCCATTAACTGTAAGATAGAGACATAATACAGGCTATTTAATTGAGCCTGTCAGAAAGCATTGACTTTGTCAGGTAATTCCATTATTCTCTGCTTTTCACCAATTCCAGAGAAGAGAGTTATCAAACTGTGCAGCACAGAAAGCTGCACAGAACACCGGCTATTAGTTCACCTACTCTGACATGCCCTAACCTGGGGCTCTCCATCAGCCCCACCCACCATTAACAGACCTACCGTACCTGGGACTACCTGGGAGTGGTAGCCCAAAACATCTGGAGGGCACTAGGTTGACAAAAGACAGATCTGAAACTGAGCTTTATGAGGAACAGGAGGAGGAGGTGGGCAGGAATGTTTAGCCTGAAGAAGAGAAGGCTGAGAGGTGATACAAGAGCCATCCTCCAGTATCTGAAAGGCCCTCCTCACGTGGAAGATGGAGCAAGCTTGTTTTCTGCTGCTCCAGAGGGGAAGATCCAAATCGGTGGGTCAAATGACAAGAAGGGAGAGTCCAACTAAACATTAGGAAGAACTTCCCAGCGGTATGAATAGTCAAAAGGACGATCGGGGAAGGTGGTGGACTCTCCTTCACTGTTCATTTTTCAGCAGAGTTTGGATGGCCATCTGCCAGGGATCCTTTCGCTTTGATTCCTGCATTGCTGGGGATGGACTTGATGACCCTTAAGGTCCCCTCCAATGCTACAATTCTAAAGGACTCTCTAGACATTCTTTTTATTCTGCATCCATGTGTCAGGAGTCCAGGTTCCCAGCTTGATAACACAGTAAGCGTAGGTAATTAAAAAGGAGAAATTATTGCAAAAGCAAACAGATAGCTCCAGACAGCTCTAACAAAGCCTCTGGCAGTATTACTCAAGATGACCCTTCTGAGGATTCCTTCCAGTGTCTACAGAATATATTGAACTTTCGCACCTTGTTTTGCTTCCTGTCTAACAGCCCTCCCATTCGCCGACTGTGTGAACTTATTGGATCAGCTCTAACCTCTTCCTGTTCTGAGCTATCTCTGAGTCTATTCGCTTGTGTTTGTGCTTCCGGCGAGCTTTGGCTGTGTTCTAGCCTGCTCTCAATTACTGCCTTATCAGCTTTGCGCGTCAAGGTCAAGAAGAGCCAAATTCTGCAGCTGCCGGCTCTCCCCAGTCTGACTAATAGCTAAGCCTCTCTGTTCCGGGCTGCTTCCTGCTGTTGGCTGCAAACTTTTGCTTGGAGCTGGCTCATTCCTGACACCATGATTATTGGTGCTCACGACGGCACAAGGCACAGTTATCCACAATCCCACTTCCAATACTGCTTGTGCCTGCAAATGTTTTGGGGCAGGCCCACTCCTTTGCATCCAGCCAGTGCACATCCCATCACCTCCTGAGAAAATCCCTTTTCCTACCACAAGTTTTCCAAGTTTTTTGGTTTTGCCCTGCTTTTGTTACATTATAGCACTGGCGCACATCCCACACCCTCCCCTGGGGCTTCCTGGATTCACCTTGTTGGCCTCTGTAGGTCTCAAGGTGCTGACCAACCTGGAATCACCTGGATCCTCTTGCACGAGAGCCAAGTAGGAACTCCACAGTCGTTGCCTGGAAAGACCCTTTGCAGGAGCCTAGAGAACAAATATTCCAGGCAGCTGGGTTGGTGTGTTTTTTGCTAGGCATAGTCCGTGGGAAGATAATAGGGGTTCAAATGTGTGACAGGGAGTGGGGGCTGCAGCGGGAGGGGGAAGCCAGAGCCGCTCATCTCAGTCGGTGTGCAGAGTGCGTGGGAGTCCATAATTACGCTTCTCTTTATGTGTCAGAGAAATTACAAACAACATGAAACATTTATGCCTTTGCTGACCATGATTCCCCTCGAATTTCAGAGCTCGGCGTGGGCGGCTTGGGGGTGGAATTCCAAGCAGCCAGATCTGCTGCAGATGCAATACTCAAAGCCACTTCCTAACATACCAGGAGAGGCGGTCCTGTAGGTATGAGGGTCCTAGGACGTATAGGGCTTTAAAGGTTAAAACCAGCACCTTAAACCTGATCCTGTACTCCACCGGAAGCCAGTGCAGCTGGTATAGCACTGGGTGAATGTGATCCACTCCATCTGTTTCCCATTCTCCCATCCACCCCTCCGCACAGCCCCGGACACTGGCAACCCACGCTATGCCACTGCCTCTAGTTTTTTTTTATTACAATTGCCTGCCTCTTCCTGACTGGAGTTGGGTGGGCCCGCATCTGGCCTGCAGCCAACGAGGTACAAAATGGGGAGATGGGTTGAGGGTCTCCTGACAAGTGTTGCTTCTACTTTCATGTAACGGTGCTGGCGGTGGAGAGCTCTGGATTTGATCACAGCAGAGTGGGAGGTGGTGGTAGCATTGGGGGATTCAAACCAAGCACTTAAGTGTCTTTTGTCCTGCACCAAGGCAGATCAGTTTGCAGGAGGAAGAAGCTTACGACTTGATCGGTCCTGCCTGGCAGCAGAACCCATTCAGTGACCAGAAAGTTGGGGCTGCAGTTCATCCTCCCAGCAGCACTTAGGAACCAATGAGGGCCTGGCTGGCTCTAGGGCTGCCTTCAGATTGTCCACCACACAACAGGAAATCCATGCTGCTCTGCCACAGAGCGACAGCCCTTCCAGGCAGTCCTTTGACCAGAGAAGCTAATTTGTCTCTGGCTTTTGTAGGTTTGACTTTCTTCATTTTATTGATGTGCTCTGTTTTTGAAATGTCGTTTCATTGTTGGCATCCACCTGTCCTGGGAGTCAATGCAGGAGTACACCTTTGGGGTAAAGTCAAATTGTTGGAGAGTTACGGTGCTTGTTTTTCATGTAAATACATATACCGTATTTTTCTGTCTATAAGACGCCTCCTTTTTTGGGGAACATTTAAGAAAATGGGGGGAGATGTATCCGTGTATAAGATGTCCCTTAATTTTTGACATTATTTTTTAGGGGGGAAACCTAGACTTATACACGGGGAAAATACGGTAACTACAGTAACTTCCTTTTCCAACAAGCCCTTTAAGTGGAGATTATTATCATTTTTATCCCAGTCTGTACTGGACTTGAAATTGCCTTTAAATATAATTTTATTGTTTTTGTTTCCTGATTCTTAAATCACTTCAGGTTGTGCTTTACAGGCAGTGCTTCATAAATTAAACAAACAGACAAACAAACAAACAAACAAACAAACAAACAAGTCTCTTCCCAATGATTTCTGCAATCCCCTTTTCAAGCATTGGAGAAGCAACAGGCTGTCCTTGGATTTCATGTCAATCTTGCTATTAGGACTGTAAACCAGAAATTAGAAAAGGCAGCTCTTGGCAGAAAGGTCCAAAGTTCTGTTTACTTCGTGCAGCCCTCTGTACTAACTTCCCCCCTCCCATCAATTGCAGCTTTGTTCTCATGTGCTGTGAGCCAGTGTGGTTGAGTAGGCATGCCGGGTTGAACTGGAAGGGCCTGGATTCAAATCCTGACTCGTCAGCAAAGCTTCCTGGGTGGCCTTGGGAAGGCCACCCTACCTGATAGAAAGACAAGATTGCCCACCCCAGGCTAGGGGGAGCAGGGATCTGTCTCCCGACAAGGCAGCTCCCCGGTTGATTTGCTTCGTTTTGTCAGACTGCCTGTAACGTAGCAACGGCTAATTGTGGGCTGGTGGCAAAGTGCAAAGCTTCCTTGCATGAAAATTTTATTGCAATCAAATTGGGCTTGTCCTTCTGCCAACTCATTCCTGGATGTGCAGCTAGCTATGTCTCTCTCTTCCCCTGCCCACCTCTAACCTGCCCCCTGCTTCAGTCAATTTCTTCAAAGAAGGATCTATAAAAGAAGGCCATGGAGACCGCTTTAAATGCCAGTATGAAATTCTGCAAAAGATCTTAAGGTGTCCAAATGAAACAAGCAGGAAAGGCCCATAGCAGAGCATCTTCCTTGCATGCAGAAGGCCCCAGTTCAACCTGAATCATCATCATCATCATCATCATTAATAGTAATTTATTTATACCCCGCCCATCTGGCTGGGTTTCCCCAGCCACTCTGGGCAGCTCCCAACAGAATACTAAAAACACAATAAAAGATCAAACATTAAAAACTTCCCGAAACATCTCTGGGTAGGGCTGGGAGAGAATCCCTACTGGCAGCATTGGAGAGCTGCTGCCAGTCAGTGTGGACAATACTGAGCTAGGTGGACCAATGGTCTGACTCAGTGCAAGGCAGCTCTCTCCGAGAGCCAGTGTGGTGTAGTGGTTAAGAGCGATAGGTTCGTAATCTGGGGGACCGAGTTCGCGTCTCCGCTCCTCCACATGCAGCTGCTGGGTGACCTTGGGCCAGTCACACTTCTCTGAAGTCTCTCAGCCCCACTCACCTCACAGAGTGTTTGTTGTGGGGGAGGAAGGAAAAGGAGAATGTTAGCTGCTTTGAGACTCCTTCGGGTAGTGATAAAGCGGGATATCAAATCCAAACTCTTCTTCTTCTTCACCAGTGTCAGTGAAGCTAAGAAACCAAAAGAACGCAGGCCTAGTGATCCCAGCAACTCTTCTCAGTACGTCTTGCCCCCATGAAGCAGTTGCAAGGACTGAAGGTCCCCTCACCACTTTCCAAGTCTCCTCCTCCTCCCCTGGTTCCTTCCCTAGAAGCCTGAGACTACGCCACCTTGTCTGTCTCTGCTCTGCCCTCTTCATACCTCTGTGGGTGCTGGGAGACCACGGGGGAGGGGAGTTGGTCGCAGCAGGAGCAGGAGACCCCCTGACTTCTTCAGCAGCCTGTCTAAACTCTGCCTGTTGGCCCCCCTCTTCTCCAGCCTCTGCTTCTGGGCTTCTCTCTGCCACAGACTCTCCCAGCTCGCTAAACCCTGTTACTTCTTCAGCCCCACCACCAGTCCCCTGGCTCCGAGTCTTCTTTATCTGGAAGGTCCCGTGTAATCTAGGACCCAGTGAGGTCAGGACTCCAGTACAGCAAGACGGAAATACAGCAGCTGAAACACCCTTGTTAAAAAGGCAGCACGATGGCAGAAACCCTCCTGTCCCTATTGTCTGTGAGCTGGTGCAGCCCAGCCAAAGCTATTCCTTTGTTCGCCTGAAACCTAAATACATAATGAATTTCTCAATAAACCATATTCATTACCAGTGTGATCTCACATGACATATTCTATTACTAAGTGGTCCTGCTACATAGATATTATTCACTCAAGTGATCAATCACTGTCACCAAATTACAGGTTGCAGGGAATGAAATTAGCAAAATGAACTATGGATGTAAAATTCATTTGAAATTCAATTTAGAGGCTATATTAGCTTTCAATTAGCCTATCCAACAGTTTGAACGAGCTATTTTCCCTATTGTTTTATTTTATCTTTTTTAAAAAAAGAAATGTCTTTAACTTTTGAAGCAAAAATTTGTTATTTGCTTTTTTGGCATATCCTTCTGTTCAGCATATTCTTGTATTTCTGCTCGGAAGGCACTGGTTTAAGCTGGCAAGTTTGAATGAAGCAAAAAAGGAAAAAAGGATGTCTAGCCTTTGTGTATCTTCATTATTCTGGTGCTTTGGAAGGGGAAGGAAGTATGGGTCAGGGTCAAAAGAAGACAGCGCCACCTTTTTCATGGATCATTGTGAGGCTGTTCTCCTGACCATAGTGACCTTGCACTTTCCTTTTTTAAAAAAATAATTTTTATTAACAGACCAATCAAATCACATAAATTCCAAATTACAAAGCCGAATTTTAAAATTTGTTGGGGGTACCCATATTTCAAGTTCCGAAAGGGATCCAATCCTCTTGTTGCTGCTGCTTTAAAAGTCCACAAATCTGTCCAAATAATGTTCACAATTCTGTCCAATCCTTTCTTGTTGTTTTCCACATCTCTCCTAGTTATTTTCATATATTTTTCCTTTCTCTTTGTCTTTGTGGCCTCTGATAGTCTCCATAAGCGGGTTAAAACAAATTTGTATTCCTGTGTGGATTTTTCCGTTCGTCCAAGAGTCATATTTCAGACGGCTACCGTGTTTCATCACTTCCATAAAGAAAAACATTCTTGCCATCTACTCGTTAACTTTCACAGGTCTGTCACTTCTCTGTCCTCGAGGAGGTTCTGCCAAGAATCCAATATGAAAACAAGGCTTCCTCCTCCCGATCATGAATCTTTCGACAGGACCTGTCAAGATGGCGACTCCCTTTTTGTTGCTGCGTCATCAAAAGCCCTTGTTCTTTTCTCAATCTCATAAGCCAAACTTTTGGTAGTAAATCATTTCCACACAGTTTTGAATCATCGTGCTTAGGTCAGTTATGTGACAGTTCTTTTTTGGGGAGGGGTTATTGGTTAATCACATAGAAGAAAAGAAAAAAAGTCCCCCCCCATCCAGTCCCACTCCGGCATACTGAACCTTTGCTGTATTTCTTCATGTTATATTCTGTTAAATCCAACCTATCGCTCTCGTTTCACAGAGGTCACTTCAGTTAGCAGTCCTCACTCCCTTTCTTCACTTGAAATATGTGCATTTGCTTCATTTCCAATTATATATTTCGAGCTGATGCATCCAGTGTGCGATCAGAGAAAGCGTCCGGGAGAGCCGGACCCACCCGAGGGCTTTGAGCCTGGTGCCCTCACCCCCTTCTTTTGAATATGGGGGTGAATTATGGACACAGCAGGCAAGGCAGTGTTCCCCATTCCCTTGGAGCAACAAAGGGAGGCTGCATACTCCCATATCAGCCTCTTAATTACCTCGTGTGGGTTGGAGAGATGTTATTGTCGGCCATCTTCCAATGCGTCCCCTGGTGGCCCCCCGTGACCTTGCACTTTCTATGTCAAAACACTCTAGGGCAACCTTCTGTGTTCAACAGGGGTCAATAATTGCTTATGGACTATGCATACTGTCACCAGATCCTGCATGACAGCGTTGTAATTTGCAGAATCTTGTACAGTATACCATTCCCCAAAAAATGAATTAAAAGGTTTTTTTAATAGAGTGGAGGCTAAGCTGCCCAGCACTTCTCTAGGTCAGTTTGTCAGGTATCTCCTGCCAGTACTCCTCATATGCATAATGGGTACAGTGGAACCTCGGTTGTCGAACATAATCTGTTCCGGAAGACCGTTCGACTTCCGAAATGTTCGACAACTGAGGTGCAATGGGCTGTCAGCAAGTTCAATGGGGAAAATTGAGAAACGTGACTTGGAAGCCGTTCGACTTCCGAGGCATGTTCGAAAACGGAAGCAATTACTTCCCGGTTTTTGGCATTCAGGTTCTGAATCATTCGGCTTCCGAGATGCTCAAAAACAGAGGTTCCGCTGTACAGTGGTACCTCGGGTTACATACACTTCAGGTTACATACGCTTCAGGTTACAGACTCCGCTAACCCAGAACTATTACCTCGGGTTAAGAACTTTGCTTCAGGATGAGAACAGAAATCTTGCTCCAGTGACGCGGTGGCAGCAGGAGGCCCCATTAGCTAAATTGGTGCTTCAGGTTAAGAACAGTTTCAGGTTAAGTATGGACCTCAGGAACGAATTACGTTCTTAACCCGAGGTACCACTGTACTTCAAATGTCTAACTGAGGAACTTGCGGTACCTGGTCAGAAAGATCCAGGGGTCACCCCCCCCCATGACGCCAAGGTGGGGAGAGTTTTAGATAAGAAGCTGAACTTCTTTTTGCAGCTTGTTTCCCTCCCAAAACCAGGGGACCCAGTCCCCTTTCCACCATTGGGGCTCCAAGAAGGGATCTTCTAAGAATCTGACCAGCCTTGCTGATTCCTTGTGAGAAAACATGGACAATGTGTATAGGGAAAAGGCCAGGATTGATGATGGTGGTCATGATGAGGATGGTTTTATTTTCCTGTCTAGTTGGAATCTTATTTCCTGTAATTTGAATCCATTGGTTTGGATCCCGCCCTCTAGAACAGCAGAAAACAAGCTTGCTCCATCTTCCATGTGACAATCATCCAGATATTTGATGATGGCTATCTTATCACTTCTCAGTTTTCCCTTCTCCAGTCTGAACATACAATCAAATGGATGCATTTAACAGCAATGGGACCACAATATATTTCACAGGGCTGAGAGCATCAATAATTTTTTCTTGGGGCTTCACTTCAAAAAGCCATTTGCCTCTCTTGGACCATCAACGCAGGGCAAGCTAGCTGGTTGGCCGGTTCATCTTAGAACACCAGGGATTGATTAGCTGTCTCCTTGACTTAAGTTTTGCTTCCTTGCCAACGATCCCTGTCAAATTGCGAAAGACGGCGTTGAATAAATGCAGGCCACTTAAAAGCTCCTGTCTGATGCTGGTGAGCTGGGACCTTCCACTGTCTCCGGTTATTACACGATTAGCCATGCTGTTTGAAAGGAACATCATAATATTTCGCTGAAGATCAATCCGGCCCTTCATCACTGCGCTTCTCTGCTCATTTGAATTAAGTCAGTCTCCCCCCAGCCTGGCACACTGCGGTGCTTCAGACTACGACTCCCATCAGCCCCTGTCAACACATTGTGGAATGCTGGGTCGGATGGGAACATGGCTGTGCTGGCAGGGGCTGATGGGAGTTGTAGTCGTTTTGGAGGGTGCCAGGGGGCAGCTTCACTGGATGGAGCCTGAGTGATGTGTGATGATCATATAAAGTGTTATCAGTTGGAGAGACAAAGAGACAGTACAGCGATGGCCATAAGTACATAAGAACAGCCTGCTGGATCAGGCCAATGGCTCATCTAGTCCAGCATCCTGTTCTCACAGTGGCCAGCCAGGTGCCCCAATGGGAAGCCAGCAAGCAAGATCTCTGCCCATGGAGGCAAAGCATAGTCATGCTGGCTGTTGTTGTTGTTTAGTCATTTAGTCGTGTCCGACTCTTCGTGACCCCCTGGACCAGAGCACGCCAGGCCCTCCTATCTTCCACTGCCCCCCGCAGATTGGTCAAACTAATGTTCGTAGCTTCGAGAACATTGTCCAACCATCTTGTCCTCTGTCATCCCTTTTTCCTTGTGCCCTCCATCTTTCCCAACATCAGGGTCTTTTCCAGGGAGTCTTCTCTTCTCATGAGGTGGCCAAAGTATTGGAGCCTCAGCTTCAGGATCTGTCCTTCCAGTGAGCACTCAGGGCTGATTTCCTTAAGAATGGAGAGGTTGGATCTTCTTGCAGTCCATGGGACTGTCAAGAGTCTCCCCCAGCACCATAATTCAAAAGCATCAATTCTTCGGTGATCAGCCTTCTTTATGGTCCAGCTCTCACTTCCATACATCACTACTGGGAAAACCATAGCTTTAACTATACGGATCTTTGTTGGCAAGCGCTAGTAGCCTTCAAAGTCCTCTTTTCCATTAATTTGTGTAGCCCTTTTTTAAAGCCATCTAGATTGGTGGCCATCACTGCCTCCTGCAGCAGAGAGTTCCATAGTTTTCTGTCTGGAAGCTTTGAATATTCAGCCACAGGAGGAGAGAGTTGCTCTTGAGTTTGGGTCCTGCTTGCGGGTTTCCTACAGGTATCTGGTTGGCCACTGTGAGGACTAGATGGGTCAGCAGGCTCTTATGCTCTTATCTGTGTCCCTGGCCCAGAGCTGACATGTGCAAAACAGTGGCCCTGAATGTGTGGCGCATGCTGATGTTCTCAGGTAGGATAATAGCCAGCCTCTGAGAATAAACCACAGGCAATAGCTATTACAGTGTCCAGTTGGCTGTTAGTAGGATAGTGCTCACATCCTCCAAGACTGGATCTAGACACATCAAAAAAAAAACATTGCAGGGAAACGTGTTGTAAACTTCATAATGGGAAATCACATTGCAGAAAGACGGAATACCACAAGGCCATCTGGTGTCACGGTGTTAGAACGCATTTTAAACTTTTTTTTATTTTTTAAACTAATGTAGCTGAGTTCCAAGTGTTCTTATTTTCCAGGGACAGTCCCAAATTTACAGAAGTTGTCCTAGTTCCTGATATGAACCTGGAATGTCCCACTTTTCTTTAGGATGCCCCTATTTTCATTTGAGGGCATGGAGTTATGTGACCCCTGAGCCACGGAAATAAGTAATTATACCACCTTTAGAAGACATGCAAAGGCAGCCCTCTAAAGGGAAGTTTTAAAATGCAGTGTGTGTTTGTGTGTATGTGTGTGTGTGTGTGTGTGTGTGTGTGTGTGTGTATTGGAAGCCACCTAGAGTGACTGGGGAAACCCAATCAGATAATAAAGTAATAATAATAATAATAATAATAATAATAATAATAATAATAATAATAATAATAATAATAGGATGTCCCTATTTTCACTGGAGAAATGTTGGAGGGTGGGCTCTTTACTGGGCATGGCATGACAAACGGAAGGCTCTTCTTCAGTGCCTGCCCCTGGCACAGCCAGCATGCAGCATGTGGCCATTTATTATGTTCTGCCTTTGCAGTCCAGCCCGGGAGGGCAGAAGGGGATTCGGCATGGTATTTCTGTGTTTATTGCCGGAATAAAATATTAACTGCTCTATTATTTCTTTTATTGCTTGGCCTTGAAAGTCAGATCTTTTTTTCCAGGCCAATCAATGGAGAGGCAGAGGCTCCTTATGGCAGCAGAATCAATTAGCAAGTCTGAAGTGTGCGGTGCCAGCCGGGAGAACCCAACAGGACTGGGCTTGGCTCCAAGCAGGCCTCTGCTCTGGAGCTGACTCAGGAGGGGGGCAAGTGTGGGGTGTCTCTGAATTCCCTCCTTACTGTAGCTACAAAACGCATTGAACTTGCAAAACGCAGATTTCCCTTTCAGACTCTCCAAGGAAGAGGAAACATTATCTGCCACGCAACTCTTGGCATTGTGCTGGGCAAGATGGCTTACTCTGGGGGCCTCCAGCAGAACAAGAGCCAGTCTCCGGGATATTCATTGGTTTGGAAATTAATTGTCATCCCTCATTCAGCAGCTGTTGCCTCCCCATTTCCCCCTTTGGCTAGGACAGCCAGGAGCCACCTTCCGTGGGAAGCAGGCACAGAATTGCCTCTTCTGGGGTCAGTTGCCTGGAAGCAAAACTCCTGCAACATGGAGAGAAAGGGGAGCCTGTCACTCCCTGCAGTTGGCATCTCTCCTGCTTCCTGGGTGTGCTCAGTGCCAGTCCTGCTTGCCAACTGCTGCGAATCAGCTTCTTAGTGAGGCTCCCTTCCTTTCCTCTTCAGTGGTTTCAGTTGCTCAAGGACATGGGGTCTTCACTGAGCAGTCGGACAATCTTTTGAGAAAAAGTTTATTTCTGCCTTCCCCCAACCTGGGGACCTCCACTTGTTTTGGACTACAACTCCCATCAGCCTCAGCCACATGGTCATTTTTTAAAAAATGTATTTTTATTAAAGATTTTCTTGGTTTACAAAAGTATGTGCAATGTCTCTCTCTCTCTCTTTTCCAAGTAACATTTTTTACAGATCAGTTTCAATTGTTGAGACATTAGGAAGAAGAGGGGGAAAGAGGTGGGGCGGGCAGGAAAGGTGAGTGGGGTGGGGTCGGGTGGCGATGTTTCTATTATACTTAATATATGTGGGGTTTTGTGTCAGCGTCGCTTATGCAGGTGCTCTGCTATTGACTTCAAAGAACCCACCTACTTTCAGCAACCTGAAACACCATAACCAGAAGACTGGAGAGACCTGTCAGGAGTAAGCATGGACCAATGGTACCAAATAGTATGGGAAACAGCCTTACTAGAAAAATTAACCAATAAACTGAAACTGACACGGGGACAAACAGAAGAAGACGCCTTTATGGCTCCCCTTTATCACATACACAGCCCAACAAGACAATAACAAGAATCCACCAACAGCATACAAATCAATATGGCTAACCTGATCCAAAACACCCACCCACCCCACTTACACATAAAAACAAAGATCACCACAGCCAATCATAAACAAACAACCACACCCTAGGCCAGCATTTGAGGCTGAGGATGTTGGGAGCTGCTCTAGAATTTGGTGGTCTGGAAGTGACGGAAGTCAATGTTTCCTCTTTGTCACGCCACAAACCCTCCTGTTGACACACAGAGTCAGCGGCTGGCAACTGTTGACAACAGACCTTGCCTAAACCTTGTTGCTTCTTCAGGGTTCTTGGCAACTGGTTCTTATTTTTTGTTCCCTAACTTGGGTCTCCAGCTGTTTTTGGACTACAGCTCCCATCGTCCCCAGCTAGCAAGACCAGTGGTCAGGGATGATGTGAACTGTAGTCTGAAAACAGCTGGAGACCCAAGTTTCAGAAATAATGCACTATAGTGTCGTAGAACTGATGCTGCAAAGGCTCTCACTGTCTCTGCATAAGTTTAATCAGCACATGTGAAATATATGCAAATTGGTGATGTGTAAGTGGGAAGGGCAGAGTTGTGGGCATCCTTCAGCTGCTGAATAATGGTGCCAGAAGCGGACTGGATTGCATCCCACTGATCCTTTGTGTTTTCCTGGAGTGGGGTGATCGTTGGCTGATACCCCAGCTGGGCGTAATCCATGGCAGTAAATTGATGACAACTTGATCAGCCTCTGGTGGCAGGTTGCCCAGGAAACCTGGAGGCTGCTTTGAGGGGGGGGGGTTAGTTGCAAGTAGTTGAGCAGCAGAGCTTGGTGGGGGGTCAGTGCCAGGAAAACAGCTGATTCCTCTTCACCCCTTCTCTGCTTTGCCAAACCAAGGGCAGGGACAGATGGCAGCGAAGCCTGGGCTCTAGCACATTTCCTATGGCACAGAAACACCCTCTCTCCGCAGAGAGACCTCCGACCATCTCTCTGGCAATGGGGACCTTTTTAAGAAGATCCTGCTGCAAATCTGCACATCACCAAGTGATTTGTAAGTTTGGCCATCTTTGCTTGGTGTAGCAGCTTATTCTACTAACCACGGGAGAATATCAAGAAAACAATATCATCTCCAGCTAGCTGGCTACAACCAAAACTTATTATCTATGTATATCCCAACCCCCAACCCCCTTGTACAAATAAATACAGTGGTACCTCAGGTTAAGAACTTAATTCGTTCTGGAGGTCCAAACTGTTCTTAACCTGAGGTACCACTTTAGCTCATGTGGCCTCCCACTGCCACCATGCCACTGCCGTGCGATTTCTGTTCTCATCCTGAAGCAAAGTTCTTAACCCGAGGTAATATTTCTGGGTTAGCGGAGTCTGTAACCTGAAGCATCTGTAACCCAAGGTACCACTGTATTTCGGGTGCTGCCTCAAAGATAAGAGCCAGTTTACACATTATGGAAACCAAGCCAACAGAATTCTGGATGCTCCCACTACAGTCGTACCTCGGTTGTCAAATGCCTTGGTACTCGCAAACGCCGTAAACCCAGAAGTGGGTGTTCCAGTTTGTGAACGTTTTTTGGAAGCCGAATGTCCAACATGGCTTCCGCGGCTTCCGATTGAGTGCGGCTTCCGATTGAGTGCAGGAAGCCATTCTGGGAGTCAGACGGACTCCTGGAATGGATTAAGTTTGACAACCAAGGTACCACTGGATAAGCTTGCATGTAGTAGTGGTGAACCCTGCTGGATCTGTCCGGAGGCCTATCCAATGCAACATGCTATTCTGATAGTAACCAATTAATGAGTTGTTAGGACCATAATATGAACCTGGCTGCTGGATCAGGTCCAGGGGGCTACATGAAGTCCAGCATCCTGTTCTCACAGTGGCCAACCGGATACAGGACCTGAGCACAGGAGCATTTCTCCCCTCCTGCAGTTTCCAGCAGAGCAGAGCCATTGTGAGTAGCCTTCCATGGTGAGTAGCCATTGAAAGCCTTCCATGGTGAGTAGCCATTGAAAGCCTTCCATGGTGAGTAGCCATTGAAAGCCTTCCATGGTGAGTAGCCATTGAAAGCCTTCCATGGTGAGTAGCCATTGAAAGCCTTCCATGGTGAGTAGCCATTGAAAGCCTTCCATGGTGAGTAGCCATTGAAAGCCTTCCATGGTGAGTAGCCATTGAAAGCCTTCTCCTCCATGAATTGGTCCACTCCTTTCTTCCCACACCCCTTATCCTTCCCTTGAGATGGGAAGAGTAAGAAGTAACCTTTAACACATTGTTAGGAGCACGGTAACTGCTCCCAAATACCATGTTTGTTCTTCCCTCTCTCCCTCTCTCCTTTCAGATATACTGCTTTTGTACAGTGGTACCTTGATTTTCGGACGCGGGTGGCACTGTGGGTTAAACCACAGAGCCTAGGACTTGCCGATCAGAAGGTCGGTGGTTCGAATCCCCGCAATGGGGCCAGCTCCCCTTGTTTGGTCCCTGCTCCTGCCCACCTAGCAGTTCGAAAGCACATCAAAGTGCAAGTAGATAAATAGGTACCGCTCTGGTGGGAAGGTAAACGGCGTTTCTGTGCGCTGCTCTGGTTTGCCAGAAGCGGCTTAGTCATGCTGGCCACATGACCCGGAAGCTGTACGCCGGCTCCCTCGGCCAATAAAGCGAGATGAGCGCCGCAACCCCAGAGTCGGCCACAACTGGACCTAATGGTCAGGGGTCCCTTTACCTTTACCTTTTACCTTGGTTTTCAACCACTTTGGATTACAACCATTTTGGATTACAGCCACGTCAAACCTGGAAGTGCGCGTCTCTTTTTTTTTATAACATCCCATTTTTTTTTTCCCCATTGGCAAAAGCACACCTTGGGTTACAACCTGTTTTGGTTTACAACCGGACCTCCGGAACGGATTATGGTTGTAAACCATAGTATCACTGTACTTGTAGATCTATTATTTTCATTATGTTGCTTTGTTCGATATATATGTGTGTGTTTGTTCTTGATCAGCATTCTAATTTCCCTGCTTTCTGCTTTGCTTGAGGCATAACATGAAGGTTAATAACAAATACCAGAGTCGGATGTGTTGAAAGACCGTGCTGCTGCTGCTACATGTCACAAACCAGCAATTAAAACCTCTTGCAGAATCCCAGGCTGGCTGGGCTGGCAAACAGGTGGCAAAAGACTGGGCATTAGCTCTGTCCTTCATTCATCCGCTGACTGGCAGGGATGCAAAGGCGGGTTGACTGACAGGAGGGTCTCTCACAGCTTTACTGCAGAAATAATAATCTATAGCACCAGAAAGACACCTTCACTGCGCTCAACCATGCAGCGTGCATGGCCCTGGCACCGAAATCTGTGGGTGATCGGGCACCCAGGGCCCCAAGGATTTGACATCTTTGTTGCCAGATGGAGTCAGTGCCCCCAAAACGCAGGTCCACCATTGAACTCAGCGAGTCCTGGCATTTGCGAGCAGGAGGCGTGGCCGCCCAAACGGGGGAGGAGCGTATTGTTCGCTCGCAGACGCGCTGAGGTTTTTCTGGGGGCGCGGCTATGCAAACGAAGTGGCTTCCCGCGAGGGCTGCCGGGAAAACAGCTGACACTGCTCCCGCGTGAGCGAGCCGCGGCAGAAGAAGCAGGTGAGAATCGCCTTCCCGGGCAGGGGGAAGGGGCTGGATCTGAGCTTTGCTCCGGCAGATCCGAGGGCTCCAGGAAGCGGAAGGAAGTGGCGGCGGGCTGCAATGGCCCGCGGCCCCCGCTGGGCCGTGGCGGACCTATGGGGGGCCCTGAAGCGCGAACTGGGCTGGGGGAGCCCTTAAGCAATGAGGTCTCCGCTGTGACCTTCTTCAATGGGGTTGTTCCACGGCAGATCGCTGCATTTTTATTTTTTTTAATTAACTACTACATCTTAGATTTTGATTAAAATGGCTCTTTTGAGTTATCTCACTCGCCCAAGTCACTGGGGTGAATGAAAATACCCAGTACCTTATAGTTTTCAAGCCCCACGTTGGGCAAAAAGTTCCTGCCTTGTGGGGGTTGGGCTGGATGACCCTCGGGTCCCTTCCAACTTGACCATTCTATGATTCTACCATTCTTTTTTCTACTTTTTCGAGCTACTTTTTTACATCCTGGTAGTTGCAAAGTCATTTTCTGGAGACAATATGCAGAAAGAATTTAAGTGCTCTTCGGCAGAATGGCCAACTTACCGCCTTTACGACATCTGTGCTACTGACTCCCAAACTTTGGGATTGTCGAAATAGATACCACCCGAAATGAATGGATTTGAGACATGTGACTCAGATCGGGTCAGCTGGACCCAGTTTTTAAAAGCAATGTGGACTTAAGTCGCTTCTGGGGCTCCTTTGGGATTCTGGGCCCTGCAGCTCAAGCTCCATTCATTTTATAAAAGATCTGCTCCTGCGACTTTACCTGGGAGGGAGGTCAGCTTCTATAACCAAACACTTCTGTTTCCTTATTGTTTCATACACCAGGTCCAAGGCTTGCTCAACTTCTCTCTGCCTCTCCCCTTATCAGTGGCGTAACGTGGGTTGTCAGCACCCAGGGCAAGGCAAGTCATTTGCGCCCCCTAACCCGTGGATTTTAGCACTGATTTTAGCACTGCGAATGCGAGCGCCCCCCCAATGTTGCGTCCGGTGCGGCTGGCCCCCCCTGCAACCCCCACGCTACGCCACTGTATTCTCACAGCAGCCTGTGAGGTGGGTTAGGCTGAGAGAGGCAACCACTCCCCCATACAACAAGGTCACCTAGGGAGCTTAAGGACTGGTTTTTGGGACGAGGGATCTGAACTCAGGTCACTCCCAAGTCCTAGTCCTCATTAAATTGTGAGTTAGGCTCAGAGAAGGTGACTGGACCCCCAAGGTTGTCAGCAGGTGGGATGGGACGGGGGTTTGAACCCCCTGGGCTGGTTCCCTTTATAACTTTTTCTGCAGAGAGCTGGTGAACGTGAGATCAGCTCTCTTGCGATTCTCAAGCTCAGGGTCAAGCAGATCCGACTTGGTTCCAGGCACCCAAAGGAAGGACTTTTTTTTTACGCAACACAATAGTGGCTTACAGAACTCCTTGCCACAATACCTGGTGACAGCCACTGCCTTAGGAGGCTTTGAAATGCACAGAGGAGGGGAGATCTGCCGTTACCTACCCTGACCGCTCAGCGAGACTTACATGCTCAGGGACAGTCTATCTCAGTACTTGTTACCTTTATGGCCTGCTTAGGGCTCTCTGGAAGCCCCTGGATGGCGGATGTGTGGAAAGGAGGCTGGTGGGCTGCGTGGACTTTTGGCCTGATAAAGCTTTCTGGGCTTTAACTGCCTCTTGAAGCCCAAAACAGAGCCCTCCTCCACCGGGATTAGAGCCCTGGCTGCCTTTTTGCTCTTGCCTCTGGCAACCTGCCTCTCCTCATGTCATGCGTGGGCCAATTGCACCACCCAACCCGTTTCATCTTGCTGCGGAGGAATTTGCCACCCTCACAGGAGAGATTATTAAGCAGCCTCTTCTTCCAGGCTTCAGGGTGCCAGGAGAGATATTGTCTTCCTCGTTTTCAGAACCGCCTACAAAAATCCAAATACCCCTTCGAAGTAAAGGGAGCAGGTTTTTAATCCCTAAAGCGTGCTCTTTCATGAGAACACAGGAAGAGTTCACTTGGATCAGACCCAAGAGGACCCACCTAGTCCAGCATCCAGTTCTACCAGGGGCCCCTGAGAACCTTATAAATCCAGATTGACTGCCTCTACACCTTCCATAAGAAGAGCCTGGCCCAAAGGGACTCAACTCGTCCAGCCTCCTGTTCTCACACTTGGCAGGCCATATGCTCATTATGGGAAACCCACAAGCGGGATCTGAGTGTAAGGGCTGCACTCTCCCCTTCTGCAGTTTCCAGCTGCTGGGATTCAGATGCTTAGACTCCTACAACACAAAGAGGTGCCCTGCCAGGCCTCAGATTTCCCTCTAAGTTACGTTGTCCTTCCTTGCACCCGGTACCAGGCATACTCAGACCAATTGTGGCTGATTAGTGGGGTTGGGGTTGCGCTCTGCACTCTCTTGACGTTACTCTCATTTCTGCGCCTGGCCGTCACTTGCACCAGGAGTTGGGCATGCATAGGGGGCATCTCCCAGAGTCCTCTGCAGTGCCTGGGCAGTGGCACCCCCGGCAGCAGTCACCCCTCTAAAACTGCCTCTGCCTCTCTGCTTTCCAGAGCCCTTTCCTCCTGTGGCCCAGCGGCTGGCGAGACCTCGAGATGCAGACCGAGTCCCTCTTGCACAGTGGCTACTTTCACCCCACCCTCCGCTTGTGGCAGGCGACGGCCGCTAGCTTCCGCGCAGCCAACCTCATCTACCCCATCTTTGTGACGTGAGTTTCTCTGCCGTTTCCTAACTGGAGAGTCCAGCTTGGGTTAGTTGGGCCCTGCTGGGTCTGAGCCAGTTGGGTCTTTTCTGACGTCCTCAACTCCCGCCTGGCACCTTCATGGTACACCTTTAGGTGCCAGGCAAAAATGTTCCTCTTTAACCAGGCCTTTGGCTGATGGGCATCCGATGCCCTTTTAAATCTGTTGTGTGGAAGGGGGTTATTGGTTTGCTTTTGTTCTTATTTTTATCGTGCAGTTTGTGTTTTCGTGCTGCAATTTGGTGTTGTGAGCCGCCCTGAGATCTGCGGGCAATGCAAATTTAATAAGTAATAATAATAATAATAACTATTAATTTTAGCATTTGGTCATCCCACAGGGCAGGGCAGTATCCTTAACTCCATATTTGTAGGGTGGTCAGGGGCTGAGGGACCACGGCTTGCCTACCTTGTGAGCTTGTGATGGGGGTGGGGTGGGGTAGGGGGAGCAGCTTAGTTTGTCCCTTCCTGATCCCTGGCTATTAGCCACAGTTCTGACTGATCCCTGGGGTTCTCTTCTATTCTGCCTTTGGCAAACTGCAGCCCTGCCTTCTCTTGGGGCACAAAGCCTCCCAACCTAGAAAACCTCCTATTCCTGGTTTGGGGGGTGGTTGGCAGCCCTCTATTTTCCTGGGGGCTGCAGGGTTCCCACAATGGTGGCACTGTCAGGTGACAGCAAAGGAATGTCCCTTGGCGCTGAGCCTGTCTCTGGCTGCGCTGGGTCTGCCGACCTCGCTGCCAGGATCCTCTCCAGCTCCCACTTCCCCTGTTTAACTTTTTCAGGGACAGCCCGGATGCCGTGGAGCCCATTGCCAGCCTGCCTGGTCAAGCCCGGTGAGTGAACACGTCGAAATGTAGGGAACTGCCTTAGGCTGAGCCAACCCTGGATCTGCCCGGCCCAGCACTGTTGATTCTTGAGAGGGTCTTGGGGAGATCCTGGGGGCAGCGGGTGGGGAGGCAGCTCCCCAGTCCTACCCGAGAGCCCCATTACAGAGGTCCTGGGGGTGGGGTGCTGAAGTTGGCACTTTCTGTATACAAACCTCCATTCATTTTTTCTTCCCCATATTGCCTGCCTGAGTCAATGCAGCTCAAACTCCAGCGGAAGGGCAGGAATGTGCTCATGTTTCCAGCTGCCTTTGCCCCAGACTTCTCTGGGCCCCGCGAGATAAGGGCTCCCGTTGGGCAGAGCCAGAAGCTGATGCTTGCCTCCACCCCACCGTGCCTTCCTGAGATAAAAGCTCTTTTGTTGCAGTTGCAACTTGGAGATGAGAGATAACAAGGTCCACCCCAAGGCCCTGGCCCACTTGTTGGGCTGGGGGGACAGAGGGCTGTGCCCAACCCAGCCTTCTCATGGCTTGGGAGCCTTTGCTGCTCTGTGGGGCTGTGGCTTTGACCTGAGAAAGTTTCTCCAAGGGAAGCAGCTGGTCTGACCAGGGGTGGACTTTTGTAATTTGGTGCCCTGAGGGAGGACAAAATATGGTTTCTTCCTTCCCCCCCTTCCCTTTCTTTTTTTCATGCAATAATTCCTTTTGGTAGAGTTGCATTTCTCCTCAGTAAGTCCCCTTATAAACACAGGTATTACTGTTATTTTGATGGTGGTGGTTTTGCGCTCCCATGGCTTATGTGGAGAACTGCCCTAAATCTGATACTGGCCTGAGGAGGAAAGGATATTTGCTATAGCGGTTCTGTGTATCTTGAGTGGTGGAAAACAGCAGTCTAATACAATGGAATCGGCCTGCCTAAGCCAACAGACAACTTCTTTGCTTCGGCAGTTTCATCTTCTTGAAAACCTAATACAAATTATTTTCAAAAAGAAGAAGAAGAAGAGAGAATGCATGGGGCTTTCAATCACTGCATGACACAACTTGCAGCTTCAGGAGCTGTGTTCCAGTGATGGCACTGGCTGAGGAGCGGGGAGCAGTGAACAGGGGCCCAAGGATGCCATCCTATCCTGCTTGCCAGGCTTCCCATCTGGTTGCCCCCTGGTGCAGTGGGCGCTCTTACCTGTTGACCTGACATGCCTGATAAAAACTTAGTGGAACGTCCACGTCCCAAGGCAGCATACCTTAAAACTGCCAGGTGGTGGAGGCAAATAACTGGGGTGGAGGGGGCTTCTGCCCTCATGCTCTGCATTTGGGGATGGGGTTTGGGCATGGGGTTTGGGGCTGATCCAGCAGACGCGCTTTCCTTGCTAAGGCAGTGGGCTTGATCCATGCCACTTGCTGAGATGTGGGGTCCCTGCGGGGGTGGGGGGCCGCAGCTTCTCAGTGCCTATGTGACCCTATCGCTTTGCTCATCAACCTCCTTTGGTCTCTCTCTCTCTCTCTCTCTCTGCCCCCTCCCCCCACAGTTATGGGGTCAACAGGCTGGAGGAGATGCTGCGTCCCCTTGTGGCTGATGGCCTGAAGTGCATTCTGATTTTTGGGGTCCCAAGCCGAGCCGTCAAGGTGGGTAAAGGGGGTGGAGGCACCCTGGCAGTTTCAGTCATATGTTAAATTAGATTAGCTTCCATCCACAAATCCTGCACCTGGCTGCTGAGCTCCAGCCCTGCTTACCATGTTGCCGGCTGCAGTTTAACCAACTTCCTCCTGCCTGCCCCTCCCCCCCGCCCCGCCGCAGGACGAGCGTGGATCTGCGGCCGATACCAAGGACACCCCGGTGATCCAGGCCATTGCCACGATCCGTGCCTTGTTCCCTGAGCTGCTGATCGCTTGCGACATCTGCCTGTGCCCTTACACCTCCCATGGGCACTGTGGTAAGTGCTGCCGGAGGGGAGCAGAAGCAGGACCCCCACTTCTTGTCACAGGGCCTAGGGCAGAGGGAGAGCCCCTCAAATTCTGCCATGTGTATTGCATTAAATCAGGGTTCCCCAAATCTGGGTCTCCAGGTTTTTTTGTGGGATGTAAGGGAAGCAATATCTGTTCAGTGCATTGATACTGTGCCTCTTGCAGGCCTCCTCAGGCTCCCCCCTTTTTATCTCTCTTGAAATATGGCTGCTATCACGTCACTACAGCACACTTTATAAACAACACATGGGTGAAACAAAGTTTTCCTGGTTTGCTTCTGGTGTTTGCTTCCAAGAGTCCTTGTGAACGCCAGTGGAATTTGGGGGGCAGTGTCTCTCTGTGTGTGTGTTGAGGGGGTGGAATATGGAGAAATTGGACCCCCAGAATCTTGACCACTGCCCTTTCCCTTTCAGGCATTCTTCGGGAAGATGGCACCCTCCAAAACGAGACCAGCTGCCAGAGGCTGGCTGAGGTGGCTCTGGCCTATGCCAAGGCAGGTGAGAGCACAGTTGGCTGCCGAGCCCCAGCAAAGGCACTGCGCAGGTGCCACAGGAATGACACTCCAGACGGACGTGAGGCTTCAAGACAGGTCTCTCTGCTGCAGGAAGTGGCCGCGGCTGCTTAGCTGAGGGAGTGTAAAAGTTGGGTTAGGGCAAAACTCTGAGGGGAGGCAACCCTTGGTTATGACATTAAGCAGAACCTCCAGGTTCAGAGGCAGCCTACCTTGGAATGGCAGCTGTTTGGGGGCTGTTGCTAGGTGAGGAGAGAGGCCTTTGCCCTGATTGAGCATGGCTCCTCTGAGGTTGCTTGGGCTGGGTGGCTCCTTTTGTGTGGTGGGTGGGCTCCTGGGGAAGCTGGCGGCCAAGGGAGTCTGTCTGTCAGGGCTGGAGTCGGATGCAAGTCAGCAAGAAAGGATGTGAATATCTGATGCCAATGAAGTTAACTCTTTATTCTAGGAAATGGCATACAGCAACCCTTTCCCAGCAGGTCTTGCCCCTATGGAGCAGGTGCCAGGATGGAAGGTGTCTGCCTTCTACCACCCTTAAGGCGCCTCCTCTCCCAGAAGTTTCCCAAGCAGTCTCAGACTGTGTTTGCGCACCTCTGGCCTCTGTTCTGTCCTTCTGCGTGCTATTGGAGACCAGTGGGAGGGGAGCTTGTTGCAGCAGGAGAGGGAGACTACCCGGGTTCTTCAGCAACCTCTTGACGCCCCTCCTTTGCTTCAGCCTCAGAGTCTGAACTGCTCCCTGTCACCATCTCTCCCTGCTCACCATATCCTGTTTCCCCCTCAGCATCTGACACCTTCTCCCACAAATCTTCTCCCTCCAACCTCTCCTCTGTGTCCCACCACCAATCCCCAGCTCTGAGCCTTCCTCCTCTGGGGGTTCCCTTGGGGGGTTCCCTGGCTGGTGCCTCCCACCACTCCTCTTTGCCAGCCCGTCCCTGGCAGTGGTCCACCCTCAGCTCCCCTGAGCCACCACCCATCTTCCTCCTCCAGGATGCCATATCGTGGCCCCCTCGGACATGATGGACGGGCGCATTGGCGCCATCAAGCAGGCCTTGGTCTCCAACGACTTGGGCAACAAGGTGAGCCGGGGATGAGCCCGCACCCTCCCTTGGCAGACCTTCTCACAGAGCCCTCCAGGATCGTGGTGCCTTTACTAGGCCGACCGGAGGCCCTCTGGGTTGCCATGGCAACGACGTACCTCGATGGGCCTGCAGGGCCGCAGATTAAGGATGGAGGGGAATGGATGTGATTCCCTCCCTGTGCCTCCTCAGGAGAGATTGTGAGGGGCCTGGCAGGCAGGGGGCAAGAGATCCTGTGTGGGCTTTTTTAAAAAGCCCTTTAGACAGCAAACCTCCCTCACCTTTCCTCCTTGTCGGCTGCAGGTTTCCGTCCTGAGCTACAGTGCCAAGTTTGCTTCCTGCTTCTACGGCCCCTTCAGGTGAGAAAATGAGAAGAGCCGTGAGGCTGGGTCAGGCCAATGGCCCATCTAGTCCAGCATCCTGTTCTCACAGTGACTGAAACCCACAGACAGGATTTGAACACCAGGGCATCATACTCCCTACCCATGGTTTCCAGAAACTTGGATTCAGAAGCATGGCTGCCTCCAGCTATGGAGCCTGAGCTAGTAGCCATCAATAGCCCTCTCCTCCATGAATTTCTCTAATCCTCTTTTAAAGCTATCCATGTTGGTGGCCCTGGCTGCCTCCTGCGGGAGGGGGTTCCACAGATTAACTACAGAAGTTTCCTTTTTCCGTCCTGAATCTTCCAATGTTCAGCTTCGCTGGATGTCCACCTGTTCCAGCACAAGAAGAGAGGGAGAAATACCCTCCCTCTGTCCACACCAGGCCTAGATTTGCAAAGTTCTGCTGTGTCACCTCTTTCCTGTTTTTTTCTCCAAACTAAAAAGTCCCCAAGGCTGTGGCCTTTCCTCTTAGGGGAGGCGCTTCATCCCCTTGACTGTTTTGGCTGACGCTTTTCTCAAGCCTTCTCCAGATTTGCAATATCCATTTTGAGGCGAGGCGGCATACGCTGTATCAGCCCTTGGGAGGGGAGGGCAAATTGCAGGGGTTTGTGGCCCAGCAAGTCCCACCCGCCCTGGCCTTGGCTATTCTTTCTGGGGCTAATGGGAGGTGTGTTTCAGTGTACATCTGGTAGACCAAGGGCTGCCTGCAGTCACTACTTAGAGGTCTCATGGGTGATTTCACAGGTTTGATCCTTTTTTGTCCTTCTTTCTGGTTCCGCACAGAGATGCAGCCCAGTCCAAGCCTGCTTTTGGAGACCGGCGGTGTTACCAGCTCCCTCCGGGGTCGCGGGGCTTGGCCTTACGGGCTGTGGTGAGTCACCCCCCCCTCCATTCCCTGAAAGAGGGAACGGGCCCCCTCAGGAGGAGCCGGATGCTTCTTCCTTGGAAGTTTTTAAGCAGAGGTCGGGTGGCCATTGCACAGGATTGGACCCTTTGGGGTCCTTTCCACTTCCCACTGTACAATTCTGTGCAAAATCACTAGCTGCGATTCCTTTATTTCAGGGGGTTGGACTAGATAAACCTCTGCCCCCCCCAAAGGCTCTATAGTTTTGTGATTCGTATCATCTAAGCTTCCAGCTGTGAACACCGGGGGGAAGGCACTACTGGGGGTGGAAGAGGAGAAGGAGGCTGCTGGTGGGATGAACCCAGACTTCCCTTCAACTCAACACAGCGATCCTCTTAGTGGATTTAGTGCGTCTGAGAAACAGGGATTAAGGCTGAGCCTGCTGCTTAGGGGGCTCTACCTTGGCTCCAGCGACCTCCAGGCCTCTCTGCGCGTCCTTCGTTCCTCCTTGCTCTGCCCCAGTTCCTCAGGAACAGTCCCACCCCCACCCTGCCTTGAGGTGCTGCGGCAAAACCAGACTCTCGCTGGGCTCCGAAATGGCCTGTCCCTGGCTCCTGCCTCGGTGGTGGGCTGCTCTCTTGAGCTGTTATCAAGTCCGAGGTTCAACCGAAGTTCCCCCAGAGAGCGCCTGGAAGGCGGCCAGAGCGAGCCACCCTTGGGCAGTTGATCTGCGTGCAGAATCCGCTTTGGAGGGCAGCGGCTTGGCTTTCTTTTCACGTGGCCTCTCTCCCACCCCCTTGATCAAACGGTAGTAAATAAAAAGCTCCTTAGACTGTAGCTCCCGAAGCTGGCCTGCGTCAGAGCCCCAGCACGGATGGCTCCAGGGTCTGGCTTGGTTTGAAGCAGTTGCCAGCGAGGCCTCCATTCTCCCTCCTTATGCCTGTCTGCCATAGCGTAAGAAGAGCCTGCAGGATGAGGCCAGTGGGCCCTGTACCCCAGCACCCTGTTCTCAAAGGTGCCAACCAGGTACCTGTGCGAAAACCTGCAAGCAGGATCTGAGCACAAGAGCCCTGTCCCCTCACTGTGGTTTCCAGGAACTGGTACCATCTCATCCAACCCCCTGCAATGCAGAAGGCCATCCAACCTCTGCTTAAAAACCACCTGTGAAGGAGAGTCCATCACCTTCCAAGGCTGTCCATTCAGCTGTTAAACGGCTCTGTTTTTTCTCCATCAGACACTCCCTTCTTGTCATTTGAACCCATTGGTTCAGGCCCTACTTCTGGGGCAGCAGAAAACAAGCTAGCTCCATTTTCCATGTGATGACCCTTCAGATATTTGAAGGTGGCTCTCGTATCTCTTCTCAGACTCCTCTTTACCAAGCTAAACATCGCCAACTCCCACCACCATCCCTCAATAGGCTTGGTTTCCAGACCCTTGTTCATTTTGGTTGCCCTCCTCTTCACATTCTCCAGCTTTTCTATCCACCTTAAAGCCATGTGATTTAAATGTATAGCTTGTATGCAGGGCTGGAATCAACCGTGAGCATATAGGAATGAGCTGGATCGGCATCCTTGAAATGTAGCCAAATAAGCTTACTTTCCAATTCAACATATTCTAATCTTAAACGTAATATGAAGCATGGGGGATGGGGAGGAAACTGCCTTATTTGGAAACTCAAAAGGACCTTTTCCCATGCCAGGTACAGTTTTGTAAAATTCTGTCATGTTGCCTCTTCCTTGCCTTTGCTCGAAACTCAGAAGTCCCCAACATTGCAATTGCTCGACCCCTTGATCATTTCGGTTTCCCTTTTCTGAACCTTTTCCAATTCCCTCTGTTGTGTGTTTTTTCTCTGTACATGGCCATCCCCTGCCAGGACCGAGACGTGCGGGAGGGAGCAGACATGCTGATGGTCAAGCCAGGAATGCCTTACCTTGATCTCGTGCGGGAGGTGAAGGAAAAGGTAAGCTCCCTGCTCCCCAGAATGGGAGGGAGGGGAGACACCCACCCCCACTGGGTGGGCCTTGGCAGCATCTTGGCTGAGCAAAGGGGAAAGGCATCTGTCTCGGCTGATGTGCACCTGCGTCTTTACAGCATCCCAACCACCCGCTGGCCGTCTACCACGTCTCTGGAGAATTTGCCATGTTGTGGCACGGAGCGCAAGCTGGGGCCTTTGACCTGAAGGCTGTGGTGATGGAGGCCATGGCAGCATTCAGAAGAGCAGGTGAGAGAGGAAGGGAAATGGGTGTGTGTGTGGAGGGGGCTGCCGTGTCACAGGGAAAGACATCGCCTGTGGCAAAAGGGGTACTTTCCCTGGCCTCCCTCCCAGGTCTTGAAACCTTCCATGGGATGCCCTTAAGCGCTTTCCATCAGATAGGGTTACAGTACGTACTGAAATCAGGAATGCTGGGCAGATGGGTTCCATTGATTCTGCTCCATATTGATATAGAGCAGACCGCAACGTACAGTAAGCAGAGTAAAAACTTTAAACACATTGCAGGATTCCAACTAACTCAGAGTCAATAAACTTCATCCAGCAGAGTTTACTACTGAGGGCAAATGAGCATAACAGTCACAAATCCATACATCTTCGGCACGGTCCATAAGAAATCCACTTGCAGCAGACTTAACTTAAACGTACAATAAGACCTTAATACTTAGCATACTATATACAGAACACCATACCAGAAGGAAAGAGAGACAGAAAATGAAACCCAGACTCCTTCTGGCCTGATTATTATACTCAGCATGACCTTGAGTGAAAGAGTTAACAGAACCAGTTTAAACCAGCTGCTCAGCTTCTCTGAAGAAATAACCCAAACATCAGGAACCTTCTTCCTGTTTGTAGGCAGAATAGAAGCTTGCTTGTTGGCTAGAAACTTCCAGCTTGTATCACACAGAGAAGCTTGCAGAACCCTCTTGAATCAATTGGAATAGGAAAGATCTCTACACTGTAAACCAATGCTTTCTGTACCACAAAATGCAAAACTGACAATAAGAAGGGCCCTGCTGCTGGATCAGGCCAAAGGTTCATCCTTGATCCAACCACATGCCTGCTCGGTGGGACACCCACAAGCACAACATGGCCTGTGCAGCAGCAATTTTGCCCCTCGTGGGACCGCCCCTGCAGCAGGTGGGAGTCGTAGACATGCTGCCCCTCATCCTGGAGCGACGCACAGCCACCTCCAGTCACTTGTTGCTCTCTGGTGCCACGGAGCCCCTTCAGGAGCAAGTGGAGAAAATGGGTTCTCCATCGGATTTTCCGAAAGCAAAACAACATCATCCACAAATGCTCTGAATTTATAAGCTTGAGGGGGAGAAATTCATACAGTATTCTGCAAATAGTTGCTGATGGGAAACCCGCGAGCAGGGCCCAAGCACAGCAGCCACTCTCTCCTCCTGTGGTTTCTAGCAGAGCATAGGCATTGTGGCTACTAGCCACTGATATATCGCCTTCTCCTCCACAACTTTTGTGATCCTCTCTTAAAGCCACCCAATTTGGTGGCCATTGCTGGCTCCTGGGGGAGCACATTCCAGAGTTTAGCCCTGCCTTGTGCGATGAAGCGCTTTCTCTTATCTGTCCCCAGTCTTCCAACTTTCAGCTTCATTGGATTTCCACAAGCAGCATGAGGAAGATGGAGAGAAGCGATGAAAAAGACTGAAAGCAGATGAAAGCCCTCAGACCTTTGGGAGGCAAGCAGAATAAATTGAGGGAAGGCATTTGCATATAAACTGTGGGTCCTTTTTTAAAGAAGGAAACTATTCTCTTTCCAGGGGCTGATATCATCATCACCTACTACGTGCCTCAGCTGCTCCAGTGGCTGAAGGAAGAACAGGCCTGAGCCATCGCTTTGCAGGGAACAAAGATGGCCGGAATAAGAATCCCGGAAGTGTCTTGAAAGTTGTGGGATGGACCAAGCAGATGGTTGTTGCGGGGGGGGGGGGGAATTGGTATCAACCCCCTTCACATGATTTCACTCTAAGGGTGCCCATCTCCAAGAACAGACTCCATGGTCCCTTAGCATTCCAGGCCTGGAGCTAGGATTTCTTTTAATTCTCAACCAAGACGCCTTTTTAAATATATGTGTTGTTTTTTAAAAAAAATGTTGCGAGAAAGGAATAGTTGAACATAAATCAAGTTAGGTATTCAGTAAAATGATTTACGGCTTGGGAAAGAACGCTTTGGTGAAACATCCCCCAAAGAGGTGCCCTGGAGCTCTGTGAGGCAATGGGGCAGAGGGGGATGCTTGTTGGTGCTGCAAGGACCCCGGGACGATGTCCCAGCTGCTTCTCCACATTAATGCTGAGGGGTGGGGTGATGTCATGCCGTCCCGCAGCTGTAGGTGGGGGCGGGAACCAGCCACTACTCCCCAAGCCTCTCTCAAAAGCCACGATGCATACCCTACACCTTCCCAGCAGCCTCAGCTTTTGTAGCCGGAGTCAGTCAGGACCCCCACCCTCACCAGATGGAGACAGGCAGCAAGGCAACAGAGAGCGCAGATCCTCTGGGACTCAACCAAGATGGCACCTTCTTTAATTTGATGCAGGGCAGGTGAAATTCACAGGCAGATCTTTACCTGTGTGCTTCCTTCCCATTCTGGAAATAGCAACTTGCCTATACCTTGTGGAGCTCTTTAGGGTGCAGGAGCCCCACCAGGAAAAAATATCAAAACAAGAAGGGAGCCTGGTTTGCAGTCTCTGCCCTCTCCTGATTTGTACAGGTGATGGTCCCTAGCTGCTTGGGAAGAGTGGGGAGGAAACCCCGGCCTCCTCCTCTGCATAACAGGAGGCTGTGCCACTTCCCGACTGAATGCTTCTCCTCTCCATCGCCCACGTCTTGCTGCTTTTATCAGCACAGGAGCCAGACCTGCTGACATGCATGGCAACCCTCCTGATTTTGACCCGTGAAGCTGGGAAGTAACCAGTTCACCTCTTGGAGCATAAATAAAATTTCTGATGTTTCCTGGAAAGAAATGGTTATTTGGTGGTGGTGGAGGAGGGGGGAATATTAGAATGAAATACATAGGCTACAGAAGAAAGGGGGTTGGGGGGACAGGCAGGGAGTGCTGCCAAGCTGGTGTTTTTAAAAAGAATGTCCCCTTCAGTGTGCAAGTATGTGTTGAATGTGTTTTAGCCATCGTAGCCCTTGCCTTCCCTCTCTCTGTGGTCTGTGTTGTAGAGAGAGTGTACAAGGCGGCTGGCATGAAATTGGTTTGATATAAAGCAAGGTAGTAATGGCATGGGGGAAACTAGAAGGATGTTCAGGCAGGACGACCCCAGCAGCAGTTTCTAAGAAGGCCGCCTTGGATGATAAACACAAGTTTGTGCCCGGCCAACTTTCAAGTGCTGAGCAAGCCAGAGAGCCTCACTGCAGAGAGGATCTGAAGGCAGGAGGACCCTGTTGCCATTGGGGTTGGGGGGGCATAACATATCAGTGTGGAATCCTGCCACTCCCCACCAGTGCTCCACATTAGAACTTAGCAAATTTGAAGGAGGGTTTTTAATGTTAAAAAAAATCTATTTTGAATGGCAAAAGAGGCTGAGCCAGGGGCATAATGGTCACTGGCATAAACCACATTCGCATGTGCTCATGACATGACAGTCCTTAAAGCAGTTGTTCTCGAACTTTATCTGGGCCACACTTTCAGAATAAAAATTTGCTTGCACCATACCCAATTTTGTATTGATAAGACATACGTCGGAAAACAGAAAGAATGCCTAGCTGTGCTTGATTTTGGAAAAGAAATCCAAACAGTATTCTGCAAATAAAGCATTTTGATACTACACTGCACTGAAATGTTTCCTTGATTGTTCTTGAATCTTCCTGCCACACTTGCCATCCTCTCCTGCTGCACAGGCACTGTATGCTGCAGAAGAGGGGAAATGCAACTCTGCACTTCCTCAGGGGAACCCACAGTCTCAATTACTTGACAGGTTCTGGGCATGAAATAAGTATTCAAGTTACTTTGTTTACATTCTCTGGAAACTGATTTTTTTAAATAAAATGAAATATGGTTTTGGCAGCTGCGTGACACGAGGGACTCCAAAGTGTGTGTTGGGGAGGAGCTGCACCTGTTGAATTTCTGGCTGCCTCGCTACTGCACTTTAACAAACCTCTGCTCCAGCTTCAGGCTCGTCGTTCAAAAGCAATTTTCCAGAGCCAAGTCTTCATTCACAAAGCGGTGGCCGGGGGCGGAGCGGCTGTAAAAGACCTTCACCGCCCGTCCTGCTGCTGCGGCAACCAGTGCAGCGCCCAGAAAGCGGGCAAAGTAAATAACTTCGGTAGGCATTTACTGAGCACGCGCATTCCCCCTGAGTTGCGCTTGCGCACTCAGTCCAGATGAAGCTACGGAGAAGAGGTAAGGTGGCCGCCGTCTTCCCTTCCCCACCCCACCCCACCCCTGCCCCGCCTGAGCTCTGCACGACTCCGGGAGCGCCTCTCCGGCCACCAACACGCGCAACCAGAGCCCCATGCAAGGAAGTTGGGTGTGGGGAGCAGTTAGGGCTACGTTGGGCCACGGCCCCTCCCCTCTCTGTTTTTTTAATTGCAAAGCAGCTTCAAAGCCTGGAAATAAATAAAGCAGCGTGCAGTAAAATAAGATGAAATATAAAATCCAAAAGTTTATAAGCACTGTAAACCAAAGACAATGAGGACAACTGTAGTTATTATTTTGGAAAATAGCTGGATCACAGTTTTGGAGAAGACTGTTTTTAATGTCTCCGATCTCCAAAACACTCGGTTCTCGTCTGGTTTCAGCTGAGACCTCGAGAAGAGGCTGGTGGCATCGCACCCCATAAGGACAACAGTGGATATTGCTGGATCAGGCCGATGGCCCATTTAGTCCAGTAGCCTACTTTCACAGCGGCCAACCAGATGTGGGAAACGAGCAAGCAGGACCTCAGCACAAGAGAAAGGCTGTGGTTCCCAGCAACTGGCAGAGTCCCAAACGCTCCCTCTTAGCAATGTCCTCTTGAGGAGTGAAGTTACTCTCTCGGATATATATATATATATTTTTTGGGGGGGGTAACTGGGTCCCAAGTTATTTGGGGCTCTAAATGCAAAATTAGAATGGGCAGCCAGTGCAGCTTGCCTGGCAGAGAAGTTACATGGTGCCCCAGGCTGCACCCAGATGCTGCAGTGTGCACCAGCTGCACCTTCTGACTTAAGTTCAAGGGAAGTGCCCCCCCCCCCAGTCCACACACACAGAGCTCACTGCATTAATCCTCTCCAGAGTGCCAGGATGGCATGACATAGGCCAAGGGCTCCTTCCTGGTCCAGGAACAGCTGCAGCTGCCTTGCCAACCACAGCTGGCCCAAAGGCGCTCATAGCCACCTGGGCCTCTAGTGGCAAAGGGTGGACCCAGGAACACCCCCCAGGCTACGCACCTGTGCCTTTGGGGGGGGGGAAAGAGTGCAACCCTGTTTGGAGCAGGCAACACACCTACCAGCTCACCACTGCACTCAGACCACAGCAAACACCAGGCAGGTGCCACAACGGGCAGCAGGAAGGGCAGGCGATTCCCAGTCCCACTCCCTGGTACCCACTGCCAGGAAGGGGATCCTGTCAGCATCCCCCTCCTCCCCCCACCCCAGCAGTGCCTCCCTCACCTCCCCCCACCTGCCCACCCTATCCCCTCCAAGGGAGGTTGTTTCCTGGTGTGATACCCAGGAGAGGTAAGAGCAGGAATGCCCCTCTTGCCTAGTCACTAACTCATCCTGCCCATCCATATGGATGAATGGATGAGGTGCTGAGAGCATGTTACATGCTGAGAAGCTTTGTAAGCCGCTTTGAGAGCCTCTTGGGGCTCTGAAGCAGAATATAACAAGCATTCCAGATAATGCCCTTTAATCCTAGATAAGGGTGGAGAGAGAATTATCCACTCCAAGAGCAAAGCCAGAGAGCTAAATGACCCCAGCCAGCACTTTCTGCTTTGAGATCTCCAGTGAAGGGTGGCAGGCATGAAACCAACTGCCCACTCGCCCCCAGCCAGGGTGGCCAATGACTTCTTATCCTGCACCCCCGCCACGGGAAGAGCACAACCTGAAAGGGATCCTGGCAGTGCCCAGAGGGTGAGGGGAGCTGGCCTGGGTGGTTCCTTGTGCAACATCACCCTTTGTGGTCATGTTGGAAGGCCAGCCAAGCCATGCCCACACCCAGTTCCACCTCTGCTGTGCCCCATCTGGCTCTCACCTTCCTGCCCAACTGGTTCTGCTGCCTTTTTCTACTCCTGCTGCCTCACAAGCAGGAAGAGGGGCAGTCAGGCACCAGGCAACGGGGGGGGGGGGACACAGGTTGTGTGTGTGAGTCTCTTAAAGCAGGGGAAATGGGCAGCAGAAAAAAGAAAGGGATCTGCTGGTAGAGTTTTGTTTGGCAGCGGATCTGCAATTGTGGGTTTCTGGACCCACACCTGAACTCATTTTTTTAACCTTGCAAATATCAAGTATCCTTCCGCCACCCCCACCCCGTCCAGCCGCTGGCCATATCTAGGAGTGCATTTTTGTCTGAAAGGCTTGTGAGCTCAATTCTGGCACCAAAAGCAAATTCTCAGGCTGAGAACGTGCTGAATTTTAGACGGGTCTCTCCCACTCCCCACCTCACCCTGCCTGGCCATTTCTTGAAGAGTGTCTTTCAGATGCTCCTCGTAAAGGTCTGATCAGGGTACGCAGCCAAAGTTATGTTCCTGCCCTCTCTGCTTTCATTGTTTCAGGCTTTTGTAACTTCATTAGTGTTTCATCAGTTGGTGATTTATTTCTTTTTTAAGCGTGGGACATGTTGGAAGCCTTTGCAGAAAAGCACAATGAAAACAGTTGAAAGCACTCAAAAGTCTCCCTCCTTCAGCCGCTGCTTTACAGTAAATCATCTGCGACTGTCCGGGATTAGTCATTAACCTGTTGCTAATTCTGCCTCCTGAAAGCACGCTGGTCAAAGGTGGCCACTCTCATTTTCATTCTCCGGCCTTGGATGTCCGAGCAGCAAGTCCACCCCTCCAAGTGAAACTCCCCCTTGCAGGGCAGCCGGATTGGCAGGTGACAAGATTTCCCTGCCGGAAAAAGGGCCTCCTCTGCCAGAGCTTGGAGACAGAAACCAGTTTGCAGACCTGCCAGGACAGAGCCTGCAAGGTCATGCTGGCTGGAAACTGCTGGGTTTTCCTCTCGAGACCTAGCTTGCGCTGGGGGGCCATGAACTAAACTGCGCCAGTCAAGATTTTGCCCGTTACAAGATGTGTTGACGCCTAGTTCCCCTCTCTCGTTCCCCTCTCTTTCTAGGCTAGCGCTGACACCATGCTGAAGCTTCGGCTCTTGACGTGGGACGTGAAGGACACCCTCCTTCGCCTCCGTGTCCCCGTGGGCGAGAGCTACTCTGCTGAGGCCCGGGCCTGTGGCGTCCAGGTGCAGGCCGAAGCCCTCACCCAGTCTTTCCGCCAAGCCTACAGGGCCCAAAGCCTGCATTTCCCCAACTATGGTTCAGACAGAGGCCTCAGCTCCAAGCAGTGGTGGATGGATGTTGTCATGGAGACATTCCGGCTCTCCGGTGTCCACAGCGAGGAGGTTGTCCGGCCCATTGCGGAGAAACTCTATCGGGATTACAGCAGCGCCCGCAACTGGGAGTTGCTCCCGGGTGCCAGGGACACTCTACAGCAGTGCCAGAGGTTGGGGGTCCCCATGGCAGTCATCTCCAACTTTGACCAGAGACTGCAGGAAGTGCTGACCCGCTGCGGCCTCCGCCAGCACTTCGACTTTGTCCTGACCTCGGAAGAAGTGGGGTTTGCCAAGCCAGACAAGCGGATTTTCCTGGAGGCGCTCCGCATCGCAGGGGTGTCTCCTCAGCTGGCAGCTCATGTGGGGGACGACTATGTGAACGACTACAAGGCAGCGAGGGAGGCAGGGATGCACAGTTTTCTGTATAAATCAGGTTGCCAGCCTCTCGAAAAGGATGCAGAAGTGCCCAATGCCCATATCTTACCATCACTAATGCACCTCCCGTCCCTTATAGAGAAGGGCTAAAAATAGGAGTTTTGTCAGGGTTCAGCTAAATCACACCTGGTGTCCCTCCTAGACTGTAGCACTTCAGTTGGCAGGTGGAAGGTGAGAGAGGGAGGAAACATTTTGTGTTCTTGTACATTAAAAATAGTAATAATTAAATTAATAATCTAATTTAATTTTTAAAATAAATAAAAAGAAAGGAGGTAGCAGGATCGGGGAGAAAGATCCTGGGCCTGCCCCCTGACACCCATGAGTTATTTATGAATGTAATTACTTTTAAGTCAGTTTGTGGCCCAAAAAAGGACCTCTCCCAAGTTTAAAAACTTGAGCTTAAATTATTCAGCACAAGTTCATAACAGATAATAAAATGTCCCTGGCTTAAATGCCTAAAGTATTTGGTTGTTTATTTATATACTTTTGTTTATATGTGCCTTTTAAAAAAGAATAAAAATGCTGTTAGAATGCATATACTTGTGAAATGTGCACGTGGAGGCCTGGCTGCTTTTAAAAAGGCAGCCTATTTCTGTTATGTGATGCAGTAGAGAAAGACTGATGGATGCTTTAGTTGTGCTTCTTGCATTGCTGGGGGTTGGACTAGATGACCGTTGGGACCCTTTCAAATTCTACCCTTCTATTACAGCATTCTAGGATCTCCCATTTTATTGCCCCGTGCTGTGTGTTTGCCACAGTCTGGCAGAAAAATCCAATGCAACTTTCTGCATGGTTCAGCTTCCTGAGAATAACACATTTTAAGAAGAAAAACAAGTTTCTATCCCTCATGGTCACAAAGGTATGCTAGAAAGTATGTGGGAAGAGAACGGGGTTTCCAAAATCACCGAACGTGCTGGTGTCGGTTGGAGGAAGACTGAATGAGATTCTTAGCAAACTGTACTGAGGTTCCCAGCAAAAATGGGCGGGGGGGGGGAGGGAATGCGCAAAACGGTAGCTTTAAATTATGCAGCTTTAAATTCACAATTCTAGTATTTAAACAGTAGCTTTACATTCATAATTATAACATTCAAAAAAAAAGCAGCAACATGCTCCATCCATTGTGCCATTTGCACAGGTTGCAGAATTCTGTTTTCCTAGTCAGATAATTTTTTTTAATCGCCGGCTCTGTCCCTTTCCCCTCAGGGACTAGTACAGTACAATTGTCTTTTCTGACTGGACTTGTGGTGACACAGTGCTAAGGCTAAATAACGGTGAGAATAGCCATCTTGGAGCAGGTAGAATGTCCCTCCCAAGCCAAGCCTTTCAGCCCTTGTCACTGACTCCTTCATGGCCTCCTCTGGTAAGATACTTAGCTGCAAACTGCAGCTCCCATCTGCTCTGAACGCAGAGCCAGAGACAGCCCGTGAGTTGCCCCAGAGCAAAGCTCTCTCGCTTCCTGGCATAAGTTGGCATCGTCCTGCCAGAACCACAGTGCTCATCTTGCTGGAATATAAGGTGATCCAGCCCCGCTCAGCTTTAGGAAATAACAACCTTGGTGAACATAACTGCAGCCTTGCGGTGTTGGCTCTCCTCACATCAGAGAGAGGCTCTGATCTGCCACGGCCAAGGCTGGGTAGATGGGGCCGGCGAAGGCTTCGTGGTGCATGTGCAGAATGGCGCAGGAATCCGGGTCAAAAAACAGCACCTCTCCAGCATCCAAGTCCACCAAGACTCCAATCTCAGCCGGGCACTTGAGCATCTCCACTGCCTGGTGCTGGCCGTTGTGGGAAAACTGGAACTCGGTGCCGTAGCGGGAGAAGACCCAGGAGGAAGCGTTGCAACCCAGCCGGGCTTCGGGCCCAGCCCCCTTGCGCTCCAGGGAGCCATAGGAGATGCCCAGCTTGTAAGCACCGCTTTTGGCCACCCGGACTCTCCAGGCATGGACCCCCGAACAGAACGATTCTTCGGCCAAAGCATTGGGCCAGTGGTCAAACCGTGCCGGGCCACCGGGGTCGGGCCTGCTGTTTTTCTTGGGGCTGAAGGTCAGCGTTCTCTTGTCCTCCGAGAGCTGCAAGAGGGGGCTGACTGTTTTCTCATCCACGTGGACTTCATCTGTTCTGGGTGGAGAAACAAACCGGTCACCACACACTCGGCAGAAAGGTGTTGAGAACATAGCCGACTGAAAGGCAGCAAAAGCAAAACTAGAAGGCAGGTGGAGGTGGCCTGGATAACGACCCCCACCCCACAAGGGAAAGACACTGACCTGAGGCCCGACAGAGAACAGCTAAGGCCCATAGCCGGCTCACTAATGGACTCTGAAGGCACCATGGGTTAAAGTCCAGCTTTTCTGACTCCTGGGGCTTCAGGATTCCTTCAGCTTCCTCTGTCCTAAACCAACACAACAGAAGCAACTGGGGTCAGTTTTAACGTACCACTTTTCAATTCATTCCCAGTAAAATACATATCAGTATCCTTAGCTCTTTAGGGTACAGTGGTACCTCGGGTTATATACGCTTCAGGTTACATACACTTCAGGTTACAGACTCTGCTAACCCATAAATGGTACCTTGGGTTAAGAACTTTGCTTCAGGGTGAGAACAGAAATTGTGCTCCGGCGGCGCGGCAGCAGCAGGAGGCCTCATTAGCTAAAGTGGTGCTTCAGGTTAAGAACAGTTTCAGGCTAAGAACAGACCTTTGGAATGAATTAAGTATTTAACCCGAGGTACCACTGTATTTATTTTTATTTTATTTATTGAATTTGTAGACTGCCTTCTACCCATAGATCTCAGCGTGGTTGACATCATATACCGTAATTACAATATAAAAAACACAAAACACATGATAAAAATAAGAACAGAAAGGAGGCAAACAATAGGTTTCCCACCAGGCCTGTGGACAAAAGCCTTGCCCAAAGGAGTAGAACAGAAAGAAACACAAACTTGCACACACACACTGGAAGGAGGCAATGAGGAATGTGCTTTTAATAGCACAAAATACATTTAGAGCATTTAAAAAAAACACACCAGAAGCAGAAAGCCCACTAGGGAGGCAGCTGACCCACTGGGTAGGAAGGGAATTAAAGGGCTGACAGAGAAGGATATTGAGATAGCAGAAAGGCAAAGAGATGCAAGAGAGGACATCCTAGACAAATTAAAAACAAATAAATCATTCAATCTAGACAGATTCCATCTGAAGAGTTCTTAAACAACTCAGTGTGAAACTGCTGTTGAGCCTAACAATATAAAACATTTAAAGATATCCAAAAAAAGTGCAGGCCAGTTGATACCAGTTCTGGTATCATTATCAGCGGCAGCATTAGGAAGCATAGGGAAGAACAGGTCTTGCTGAAGGTAAATCAGCATGGCTTCTGCACAAGTAAGTCGTGTCTGACTCCCCTTTAGAGTTATTTCAGAGTGTTGGTGGGAATCTAGAGAATGGTATCAAAACCACCAGAGGGGCCTGAGCAAACAGCTGTCCTGAAACAGGAGGACAGGCCTTACATCTCGGCAGTTAGTTAAAGAACAAGAAGCAGAGAGTAGGAATAAAAGGCCAGTTACAGGAAACCAGTAAAAGGGCCTTCTCGGTAGTGGTGTCTGCCCAGCAGAATGCTTCCCATCAGATGTCAATAAGATAAATAACTATATGGATTTTAAAAGGCATCTGAAGGTACTCCTGTACAGGGAAGTTTTTAATGGTTGACGTTTTATTGTGATGTTAATATTTTGTTGAGATTGGATGAAGCCCCTTGGTCAGGCTCCTCAGGCCTGTTGCCATGTTCCTATGCTCCTGTTTATTGCTTTTTTTGAGGTGGGGGGAGGTAGAAGTAGGAATCAAAGATGCCTTCACTCACCTCTCAAAGATTTCCTCCTCTGCCTGCTAGAAACAAAGAGAGAGAGAGAAAGTTACCAAAAAGACCTCTACGAAAACAGAAAACTACCACTGCTAAATAGATGGAGGTCCATTTGACGCCATGGATGGGAACCCCAGGGAAAGAGTGGAAAGGGACCCTGGCTCAGCTCTAGGGTCCCTGCAGTGAAAGGGGGGGGGCTCAAGTTGAGGGTGGGCAGGGGAAAGACCCTCCTTGGCCTGAGAGACCCTAGAGAAGGGCTACCAGACAGAGCCCACCTGACTGGGTTCAACAGACACAAAGCCTGGACTGGTACAGTCAAACCTCGGTTGTTGAACTTAATCCATTCTGGAAGCCTGTTTGGCTTCCAAAATGTTCAACAACTGAGGCTCAGCTTCTGATTGGTTAAGGACCTTCCTGCATTCAAGTGGAAGCCGCGTCAGACGTTCGGCTTCCAAAAAACGTTCAAAAAGTGGAGCGTTTACTTCTGAGTTTTTGGCATTCAGGAGTCGAAACGTTCCAAAACAGAGGCCTTTGGGAGCCGAGGTTTTACTGTACAAAGTAGCTTCCTATAAACTGAAGCATGGCACAAAATAAATTTATTTTGTGATTATATTGTTGTGATTATGTTAAAAATGATGTAAAACTCAATAAAAATGGTTTTTTTAAAAAAACTGAAGCATGGCAGCTTTTTAACTTTTTAAGAAAAGCCCAACATGATGACATTTTTGCTTTATTTTTAGCTCTTGCAATTTGACCTCAATCTCAAGATGAGTTTCAATATAAGCAGGCAGGAAGCCAGAGACTGATTATGATTGCCCTTTCCTTAACCACAGATGACTTCACTTCTTCCACCCACCCTGCCCACTTTTCCCATAGCCAGACTGGGGGGTGGGGGTGCCCTGCCAACCTCAGCCTGTCCGTCAGCCCCTGCCTGCCTGTCTTCTTTCTCCCATCCAGTCTAGCAGTGGGTGGCAGGGGCCCCTGCCTGCCAGCTCTCTCTGCCTTTGTGCTGATTCTTTGGACCTCAGCAGGGAACAGAAGGATGGAGGGGAGGGGGCAAAACTAGAGCGAGCTGGCTCCTCCTCCTCCTTGCTCTGGCTCCGCCCACTGTGGGGCTCCCTGCTTTCTGCCTTTCCATTTCTGTCAGGCATCAGCCACCACTGGCCTTAGCTATGGTTGGCCATCATGCCGTGCTAACCATGGATAAGGTGAAGCAGGGCTTGCTCTTAACCAAGGTCTAGAACCAGATTTTAAAAGCACTTCATAGCCAACCTTGGTTCATGTGGATATGGTAGGTGGGCTAAGTGTAGCCAACGGAAGCTGCCATGGAGGAAATCACATACAACCGACCCAGGGTATGTGTGTGTGTCACCCTTCAGTTTCATTCTACTCCCATAGCCTGAAATCACTGTCAGAAACTATTTTGGTCTCCCCCCCCCCTCGATCTTCATACTTTATCTTTTTGTAAACTGCTTTGAGGTTGTTTTTGCAATCATTTTATTTATGAAATAAACCAAATAAACAAAAAAGCAGGAAGGGACTTTTTGATGGGTATCCAAGGTTTAACTCTATCGCTGTTGAAATCTTCTCTGGGGAAATATTTATTTTTGGAGGTATGCATTTGTTAAGCTCTTTCACCTTTTATAATTCAACGCAATCTTTAAAATAAAGAAACAGGCTTTAAAATTGATTTCTGCTTTGATACTGCATTTTTAAGGGCATGCTTGTGTAATTTTTTTTGTTGGAGCTTCCCAAAAATCACAAGTTGCTTATGCCTGTCGACTACGAACCAAAGAATGGAGGATAAACATTTATATCTCTGTCCATTTCACAGCTCGCCATAAACCCATAAACTGATCACATGCAAACTGCAAGATGAGGGTGATCCTCACTTGGGACCAATCGCCAATGCTTACCACTAGGCCACCATCATCTGTGCTGGTGATCATGGTCACCATGTAAGTCCGGAGGGCGTCCAGTTTCCGTAGTGATTCATTCCAGTGGACCTGCTGGGTGAGGATGTTCTGGTGGGCACGCTCCTCCTCTGAGTGGGCCACATCCAGCAGCCGCTGCTCCTCGCTCTCACACACACTCCTCACAAGGTTCAGGCGCTGGATCAGGACCTCTCGGGCACTGCTGGCCACAGTCTGAGAAAGGAGGACAAGGTGAAATGGGAAGCTGCACGACATAAGGGTGGGACACCAGCCAACCCAAGCCCTGTGTGGGGAACAGCACTACAATTCCCATCCTCACCAATCATAGAATTGTCGCGTTGTAAGGGACCAAGCGGGTCATCTAGTCTAACCCCATGCAATGCAGTAATCTTTGGCCCAATGTAGGACTTGAACCCACAACCCTGAGATTAACTGCCTCATGCTCTACTGACTGAGCTGTACCAGGTCTTCTCTTTGGACTGGGTCTTTCCCAACCACCTGCTTTCTGACACCCCACTTTTAAACTGGAGATGCCGTGGGGATGGGGCCTGGGAAATGTCTGCATGTTAAGCCAGATAGACTTTCTCATGGACCAAAATGGGCTGGAGAGCGTCAGGGCAGAGCTCCCCGAAAACGAAACTTCCCACAACGGAGTCATAGGCCACAAAGGCTGTGGTTATGCAGAGACAATGGGCTGCAGGAACTTCTTTCCTTTTCGTAAGCCTGCCGGTGGTTCACTGACACATTTCAAACATACAGAAGAAGATGAGCCCTGCCTTTGTTCACTGCTAAGGGCTGGCACACTCATGAGGCAAGGTGGGGCGGCCACCTCAGGCGGCAAGATCCACAGGGGCAGCAGATTTTTAAAAATTAATATCAAATATCTTTGTACCAAAAAGCTACTGTATTTTTAGCTCTATAAGACACACTTTTCCCCTCCTAAAAAGTAAGGGGAAATGTGTGTGCATCTTATGGGGCGAATGCAGGTGGGAGGCTCTGCTCAGCGCTCCCTTTAAAGAGCCGCGTGGAGTGTGTGTGTGGCTCTTGGGGGCTTTTCCCCAAGGAGGAAGAAGGGCATGCTCTTTAAAGGGAGTGCGGCTCTTGGGGGAGCCTTAGCCGCACTCTGCCTCTCCCGGGCTGGGAATGAAGGCTCCCCTTGACTGGAAGAGGCTGCGCGTGGCTATCCCATAAGCCAGGACAGCCAGCGGGATCGCTGCGCAGCGGTCCCGCTTGCTGTCCTGGCTTCTGGGATTCAGAATTATTTTTTTCTTGTTTTCCTCTTCCAAAAACTAGGTGCGTTTTATGGTCTGGTGCGTCTTATAGAGCGAAAAATATGGTAATCTAAATAAAAACACAGACCAGAAAAGGAGAGAGAGAAACAGACAGGAAGACAGAGAAAGGAGAAAGGAGAAAGGAGAAAGGAGAAAGGAGAAAGGGAAAGGGGAGGGAAAGGCCTGGGGAAAAGAAAAAAAGAGAACTTCCGAATCTTCATCTGTCATCTATATATGAAAAATATCCAACGTATCCACTCCAAGATTATACCCAACAAATCCACTTTCTACAATCCAACCTTACTAGTCTTCAAAACCATATATCATCAGCTCTTTTTCATGCAAAAAGTCTGTAAGATGTTTTGAGTCTTTAGTAAATGTTGACAAGGACTTTTCTCTGATAAAAAATTGTAGACTTTGCCATCTCAGCTAAATCCAGTAATTTTAGCAACCACTCCTCTATGGTTCATGACGTAGAACTTCACTCCCCCTTTCTTCTCTGGTGGGGGGGGGGGCGCGTCATTTTGCGGTTCGCCTCAGGGGCCATAAAATGTCTTGGTCCAGCCCTGCTGCTAAGGATTCCTGCATTTGCTCTCCAGCTTAAGCGCCAAGCAAGGTCCACAAGGACAGCAAGGGGAATCCCTCCAACCAGCTTTGGCTGGGTGAGACCCCCACCCCCAAAATGGGACAAGGAGCCTCCCACAGATTCCTGTTTGAGGGCGGAAAGCTGCCAACTCTTCGGACTTCACCTGCTTCATTGTCTCCAGGCTCTGGCAGAAATCAAACATAAATTCCTGCCCCACATATACCCCGAATCATCTGGTTTCATCAGAGGCAGGTTTCATCCCCTAAGTCACAGTTACAGGGTAGGAGGGGGCTCCCTAAGAAGAGACCCCCCTCAACTCTCCAAGTCCCACCTGTTAACCAAGGTTAGGGACAGGTTGAATCTGCCTGAGACGGTTGCTACCTTTTTCCTAGCAGGGGTGCCAAGCCTTTTAACAGCTGCACCACATTAAATAATAATTCCAATAATATCCAAGACTATGTCTCAAGGCAACTCATTGACATTTAAAACAGTACGCACACACACACACACCGCCACACATGCAGAGGGAGAAAATGGGTTTTAAAACAAACTCAGTACGAACACCTGAGACAGAGAGACTGTTTCGTCCAGCAGGAAAAGCCAGTTGGAGCGAAAATATCTCCCATGGTTTCCGGAAAGCGCAGAGAGCTGGCGTATCTCAACAGGAATGCTGTTTCACAGAACGGGACAGCTACACCGAAAGCGCTACTCTGAGTCACTGTACAGCAGGTAACTGGAGGTTTTTTTTGGGGGGGGACAGACGAACTTGAAGGAGGAACTTTCTCACAGATCACCTGTATTTCAAGTATCCTGATCCTTACCTGTATAGGGCCTGTTAGCACCAAAGCCTTCAATGTGTCCTGATTGATAGCCAGTGCAGACCTCACAAATAAGGGTCATAGCTTGCCAGAATACCCAACACATGGAACAATCCAGCAGGTGCAGTTCGCAGACGGAAATCCAACAGGCAGAGGGTCAAGCTAGACCTAGTGTATTTCTGCCTGTTCGGCGGTTGCGAAATGCACAAGAGCCCCACCAGATTGCACCTGCAAAAAATGGCTCCTGGACCAGAGGGGGATATCACACAGCAGCCTCTGCCAACCTTGGGTCCTCCGATGTTGCTGGACTACAACCCACATCATCCCTGATCTAGCTCACTGCTGGCTGTGGATGATGGAGGCTGTGGTCCAGGAATATCTGGGAACTCCAAGTTGGGGGAGGCTGTTATGGATGGGGCAGGAGACCCCAAAGTTGTGTGCACTAGGGGGTTAATAATTCAGCTGCAAATTCTCCCCAGACTACATTATTACCACAACGCGCTTCTTCTTCTCTGGCAACACCTCTGTGGCAAATTTGGCAATTGTGGCACTCTGGAGCTGAAGCTTTTCACACTCGTCCACTATTTTGTTCTGAAACAAATAAAAAAAAATGAGGAGGGGAAGAGTAGGGTGCTGAAATCTCCTCCCTCCCCATACACTGGTGCTTTCAGTGCGAAAGGGAATAAACTATGCCTCTGAGCATGGGCAGAGTGCATCCCCCGTCCAGCTCACCCCAAAACAGGACTGGGGAGTTCCAGGAAGGAGTTTCTTGACTAACTTTACACTGGAAACCAGGCTGGCACCAGCTCTAAAATACAAAACTCCACCGGGGCTCAAAAATTCCCATTTGCTGACATTTGGGAGGTGGTGATGCAATGCAAAGGGAGTGCACTTTGCATATGCTCAGATGCACTCTTAATAATTCTACAAATACCCGGCAGGGAAATTCTACTGGGGATGTGTGTGGAGAGGGAGAGAGCTTTACCACATTACCCCTAATAGAGCCGCCCCGTCCCCAGCAGCGCCCTCCCCGTCGAGGCTCACCCTCCTCTCGGCTGCCTCCTCGGCCAACGGGCGCACCCGGTGGTCCCGGCAGCCGCCCTGGACGGGGCACTGGGCGCAGACGAGCCGCCTCTCGGTGCAACAGAACCAAGACAGGTCCAGGGCGTGCTCCGGGCAGACACCTCCAGCTTGGGGGCGCCCCTCACCGGGGCTTGGGGTCTCCCCGAGGTGGCGGCGTTCCCCCGCTCCCGGCGCCTGAGCCATGGCGGAGAGGGAGGAAGGACGGAGGGCGCGCCGGGCCAGGCACCTGTTGCGGCTGCGGCTCAGGTGGGCGGGCCGCGCCGTCGGAGCCTCCCTGCCCTGGGGACGCCCCGCCCGCAGCAGCAGCAAGCAGCAGCGACGGGGAGCGCCCCTTCCGCCTCCATCCGGCCAGAGCCTCCACGGGCAGGGGCAGTCTACCGGCGCAATATCCGCTTGCTGCTAAGGAGCTAGCTGGCTGTTCGACGGGTGCGGAGAGACGGCGGCGAGGGGCAGGAAGGCACCAAGCGTCTTGGCTCGACCCGGCAAAGCAGTTCCAAGGAATAGCGGCCACACTCCCGCCGGCTCGTGTGGCTCAGGTGCTGAACTGCCATGGGCTAGACTAGAACTCAGCCCCCGGAGTCGAGTAAGGACGGGAGGGGTTGGGGAAGCAGGCAGACTAACAAGAGGGGTCTGAGCATGTGCAAAGCGCCACCCGCTCTCTCCAGCGCTAGAACAAACCCTCCACTGTACACGTGCATTTTGCTTTTGAGAAAATGGAACCTCCTGGTTTAGGGAGGGGGAAATCTCCAGGAACGATGACCGAGGGTCTCTCTGAGCATGTGAAGAGTCTCCACCTCTCTCCCCTGCAAGTGTATCACCTACCAATTCGTTTATCTTAATGCAAGAACCGCTGCCTGTGTCTCAATATTATCCTGGGTTGAGGATCATCTCCCTGCTAATCCCAGTCAAAGCTCCTCACCAGGGAGGGAACCGCTCCGGAGACGGGGCTTTGCAACTGATTTTGTGCCACAGAAGCACTATTAATTAATGAATAGCCCTACTAGTACTACTACTACTACTACTAATACTATGGTTTTATTATTGTTCCTGAGCATTTCACAGTGCCCTGACATTCATAAATTAAGCAGGCTAAACTTTCTCTGGCATATGCTTCTGAGCATGGACAGAGTATGTTCCCCGTGTTATTACTGAGTAACCACAGGAGGCCTCTTCGAATTGGGCAGGAGAGATTTAATGGCTTTCAGGCTTTCAGGCTTGGGGGGCTTCCTAGGGGAACTTAGCCCCACCAATCTGCCCAGCCACACTTCTCAATTTAGACACTGACCCCTGGAAGCTCCAGGAGCCCCCAGCCAGACCACCCAGCTGCGAAGGTGGGAAACTCATCAGCGGGGAGGGTCTCTGCACCCAGCAGGGTGGGGTGAGGGGCTGGACCAGAGCCAGGTGGGCTTAGCAGATCCGAAGGGGCCCCAGAAGCGACTTGAGTCCATGTCGCTTTTAAAAAAATAGGTCCGGTCGACCCAATTTGAGTCGCATGACTCAAATTGATTACTTTTGTGTGGTATCTCTTTTGACAGTCCTGAAGCTGTGGAGTCAATAGTCACAAGTGTTGTAATCCACACTGTGATCAACTCCCACGCGGAAACCAATGTCCCCAATGTGGAAGGACGTGTGGATCCAGAATTGGCCTCCACAGTCACTTAAGGACTCGCTGTTAAAACCATGTTTATGGAAGACAATCTTATTCAGTGATTGCCAAAAAAGAAGTAGAAGTTGGCTGTTCTGCTGAAGAATGCCTAAATTCTTTCTGCGCATTGTCTCCACAAAATGACCTTGCAAGAAAGCTCTCGGGATGTGAATATGTTGCTCGAAAAACCAGAAAAATATTAATCACAGAATTGTAGAATGGTTTCATTGGAAGGGACCCTGAGGGTCATCTAGCCAAATCCGCTGCGATGCAGGAACTTTTTGCCCAACATGGGGCTCAAACCCAATGCCCTGAGATGAAAAGTCTCATGCTTTACCGACAGAGCTATCATTCTGCAGACCGGATAGGAGTCAGTGCTTTCTTTGTCCCCTTAGCCAGGCATGGCGTGCCCCTGGAAGATCTGGAGTCTCCCCACTCTCTGCTGTATACCTGAAGGATCGTCTCCACCCACATCGTTCAGCCCGGACACTGAGGTCCAGCTCTGAGGGCCTTCTGGTGGTTCCCTCACTGCAAGAAGTGAGGTTACAGGGAACCAGGCAGAGGGCCTTCTTGGTAGTGGTATCTGTCCTGTGGAACGCCCTTCTACCAGATGTCAAAGAGGAAAAATAACTACCAAACCTTTAGAAGACATCTGAAGGCAGCCTTGTTTAGGGAAGTTTTTAATGTTTGATGTTTTATCGCTTTATTATTATTGTTGTTGTTATTGTTGTTGTTGTTATTAGTGCTGGGGAAACCCAGCCAGATGTGTGGGGTATGTATGTATGTATGTATAAATAAATATGATGGTGATAATGATGATGATGATGATGATGATGATGATGTGTCCCTTACCCGAGGGAACAACACAGTCCTGAAACCATCAAGGGATAGGCATGAATGGTGGACCAGCCCTAAGCCAACTATAATGGATGTGATAGCTTTTCTATATATAATCCTTATTTTTAATTTTACATCGGCCTGCATTTCCTGCTGATTTATAGCATTTTTTCCCCCTAACAGCAACAATGGAAGATAAGAGCAATGCTGTCACAGGTTTGGCATCTGCACCGGCATACTTCTGGAGCTAAGAGGCGGGAGGAGGCTGGGAAGGTGGCCAGCAGATGAGAGGGGCTTGATCAGAAGCTGCTGAGATGTGTGTAAACATAAGGCACTAAGTTCTTTCCTTTAATTCCTTCCCTGTCCTTCTGCCAGGCTAAGCGCTTTCGTCCGGCAAGTGCCTTTGAGATCATGGGGAAACTGCAGAGCAAAATTAGCCGAAACGCCTCCAAACGCAGGTAAGGGGTGTGTGTGGGGGAACCAAAGTGGTGATTTGGTGGGAGAGCATTTAGCTTTTGTGGATTTAGATGCTGGCTTTTCATCTCGCTCTTCTCCCAGCGGGGCAGCCTGGCATTTTGTCTCCTAGCAGCAATCCTGCGAGGTTTCCTGATGATAGAGGAAGAGGGCTGGCCAGGCACAGCTCGCTGGGTGGAGGAGCAGCTGCCATGGGCGTCCAGAGGGTCCCTGGTTCAATCCATGCCAGCACCTCCAGCTAAAAGGAGCAGCAGGCGGTGGGAAGGACCCTCCCCTTCCTGAGACCCCAAAGAGGCTTGGAGGAGCCAGTTCTCGCTGAGCCACTCTGGCGCTCTGAGCCAGGAGTTTCTTAATTAAAGGCGTCCTATGCAGGCAATGATTTTTTAAAGTGTCCACTTAGAAGGCTTGCTGGAAGAGGGAGCACAGAAAAGGCAAGAGAGAGAGCGCCTGTCTGATTTATGCACTGTAGTGGGAGGGAGTTCCAAAGGGTCGCAGAAAGGATTACCTGGTGAGGTGGTATCTGCAGCAAGTCCTCTCTTGCAGAGCATAGTGACCGGTTGGTTGTAGCAAGGGGTGAGGTCATCTTTCAAGTCTCCTTAGCCAGTGCAATTCTTTTCAGTACCGCCGTCGTAGCGCCAGGGCATTATTCTGCCCCGGTGAGCAGTTGAATCTCTGCACTTTGCATTTCTGGGACAACCTCAGCCCCACACCAAACACACTGCAGCAGTCCAGCCTGAAGAATAACAGTGCATGGATGATCATGGTCAAGGCTATCCTGGTCCAGAAACAGACATAGCTGTCTTGCCAGCTGAAGCTGGTTGATAACATAGGTCACTTGGCTCTCTAGCCACAGCGATGGATCTCGGAGCACCTCCAGAATAGGAACTTGTTCCAGAAGCAGCGGAAGGTCCTTATCCAAAGCAGGCAATTGATTAGTTGTCTGGGCTCGGGAACCTGCTGATCCACAGTGCCTTTGTTTTGCCAGGATTCAGACTCAGAGGGCCTTCTTGGTAGTGGTGCCTGCCCTGTGGAATGCCCTCCCATCAGATGTCAAGGAAATAAGCAACTATCCTACTTTTAGAAGACATCTGAAGGCAGCCCTGTTTAGGGAAGTTTTTAATGTTTAATGCTGTATTGTGTTTTTACTATTCGATTGGGAGCTGCCCAGAGTGGCTGGGGAAACCCAGCCAGATGGGCGGGGTATAAATAAATAAATAAATAAATTATTATTATTATTATTATTATTATTATTATTATTATTATTATTATTATTATTATTATCATCATCATCATCATCAAGAGGGCATCTCAGCTCTGACTCTCCAGTCTCCCCTCTCTTGGCACCCCCTCAATAGCTCTTCTCCTCATTGACCACCTAGTCCTTCCCCTTATTAAGGTTTGCTCTCTCTCTCTCTCTCTCTCTCTCATCCTACCCCTCCCCGTCCCTTTCTTCTTTAAATATAGCCTTTATTATTTGTAAGAATAATTTGGCATAACACTTGTTTAAAATATGGCATTAGGCTGTCTTCCCTTTTCTTTTTAATGTTTTTATTAAAAGATTTCAATGAGTATCAAAAATACATCCAGGGTCTCTGCTTTCAAATCGTGGGGTCCTTCATGCAGGCCAGTTACATTCAATTTGAGACATTATTTTATTTCATTCCCTCCGTAGCCACCAAGTTTCTGGCTTGAACTTTGGACCCTCCTGGCCAGAACGGACTCTGAAACAGGAAACGACCTGAGTAGAACACAAAACAACGGAGCAGTTCCTGGCTCCATTTGGGGGGAAATCTTGGGGGGAAATCTTTGCCACAGTGGAAAGTGGTTGTTGCCATGGGGTGCAAGGGGGCTCCTTTACCATAAACCGGGATCTAGTGTTAAGGACGTGAGTGGCGCTGTGGGTTAAACCACAGAGCCTAGGACTTGCCGATCAGAAGGTTGGCGGTTTGAATCCCCGCTACGGGTTGAGGCCCCGCTGCTCGGTCCCTGCTCCTGCCAACCTAGCAGTTCGAAGGCACGTCAAAGTGCAAGTAGATAAATAGGGACCACTCCAGTGGGAAGGTAAACGGCGTTTCCGTGCACTGCTCTGGTTCGCCAGAAGCGGCGTAGTCATGCTGGCCACATGACCCAGAAGCTGTGCGCCGGCTCCCTCGGCTAATAAAGCGAGATGAGCGCCGCAACCGCAGAATCGGCCACGACTGGACCTAATGGTCAGGGATCCCTTTACCTTTAGTGTTAAGGAAACCCAGGTGGGTTTCAGGGCCTCATATCATTCCTGGCTGTTTGTGTTTGCCTTCTCCTTTGCAGGGCTGACAGGTATGAGGAAGAGCCCCCTCCTGCCAAGGTGGTTCAGCAGCCGTGTCCTGCTCACTGTGGTGCTGTGGCTTCAGTGGCGTCCCTCACGACTGACCTGTGCGTGTCAGGCGGCAAAGACAAGGTAGCCCGCAGGAGAGCAGCTAGCTGCAGCTGGCAGGAGCATCTCACTGGTCCCAAATGGAAGAGAGTGTGGGGACTTCTTGGGTCCATCTCTCTCTCCCCCAACCCCCTCCCCACAATCCTGTATCGCTGCCCCCCTGATTTTTAATGCCAGGTTCATGAAAGAAAAGCCTGGGCAGAACATTGCCTCCCTCTGTGGCCACGTTGCGGCCCCTGGTGGTCTTTCAAGATGGCTGCCTTTAGGGGCAGGCAGCCCAGGGGAGCTGCTGGAGCACAGAGCTCAGCGGGCAGCATGCCATGGATGCTCCAAAGAGTCCACCTTCCCCTGGGAATCTGGAGCAACATTGAGGTCCATTTCTAAGGGCCTTCTGGTGGTTCCCTCACTGCAGGAAGTGAAGTTACAGGTAGCCAGGCAGAGGGCCTTCTCGGTAGTGGCACCCTCCTTGTGGAATGCCCTCCTGTCAGATGCCAAGGAGATGAGTAACTACAGTGGTGCCTCGCAAGACGAAAAGAATCCGTTCTGTGATTCTCTTCGTCTAGCGGGTTTTTTCATCTTGCGAAGCAAGCCCATTGAAGGATTAGCGGATTGGCGCTTTTAGAGGCTTTTAGCGGCTTATTTGCTGATCGGATCAGCTGATAAGCGGCTTGGCGCTATTAGCGCTATTAGCGCTAATAGCGGCTTATCTGCTGATCGGATCAGCTGATAAGCGGCTTAGCGCTATTAGCGGCTTATCTGCTGATCGGATCAGCTGATAAGCGGCTTAGCGCTATTAGTGGCTTTTAGCTGCTTTTAGCGGCTTATCTGCTGATCGGATCAGCTGATAAGCGGCTTAGCGGCTTAGAAAAGGGGGGGAGGGAAAAAAAACCCAGCAGGAACTCGCAAGACATTGTCGTCTTGCGAAGCAAGCCCATAGGAGATTCATTTTGCGAAGCACCTCCAAAATGGAAAACTCTTTCGTCTAGCGAGTTTTCCGTCTTGCGAGGCATTCGTCTTGTGGGGCACCACTGTATATAACCTTTAGAAGACATCTGAAGGCAGTCCTGTATAAGGAAGTTTTTAATGTTTGATGTTTTATTGTGTTTTTAATATTTTGTTGGGAGTCGCCCAGTCAGATGAGCAGTGGCATATTATTATTATTATTATTATTATTATTATTATTATTATTATTATTATTATTATTATTATTATTATTCTGCTTGGGTGGCTTTGTGTTAATGCTGGAGGCTCCGCTTCCTGTTTTTGTTTGAGGGGAAATTTGCTATCGTGGTGCAACTGCTATGCACTTGAGCGACTGAGATATGATACATGCATACAGGTTTATTGTCCGTTGGCTAGGAATGGAACATACAAATGGTGCTGCAAACTCAATTTAAAAATGAGGCCTCTGAAAAGCTGAACCAGTTCCCTGTCTAGTGCTGGTTGACATATATGGAGTCGCAGACAAGCTCAGTTTTGATAGGCCCTTCCAGTTTAAAATTGTGCTCCGTTCCCACTCTATATTTTAACGCAAAGTTTTCCCGTCAGAGGAACGCCACATCCAGACCCATTACCTTTAAAGCACACCTATTCCACCTTAACAGCCATGGGGTCTGTAGCTTGTTAAGGGTGCCGAGAGTTGTTTTGAGAGTTCCCAGCGCCCTTAACAAACTACCGTTCCCAGGAATCCTTGCGTAGGTGGTACTTTTTGCAGGAATCTGAAATATTGCATGAAAGCTTTCCCCCACGTTCTCTTTCTCCAGACTGTTGTTGTGTACAACTGGCGTCGTGGCACCCTGGTCAGGAGGTTCCTAGGTCATGAGCGAGAAGTTACTAAGGTAAACGCCAGATTTTGGCTGCAAAAATGTTTTCTTTCTGTCCGTCCCCTTGCAAGCATAGACAACAGAGACCAGGACCCCATCATGTACCATCAAGCGCTAAGCGACATGCAACCTTAAGAAAGGGCAGGGACACCTGGGAGGGTGTGAGAAGGTGGCTGCTTTGTGTGCAGAAGGTGCTAGGTTCAGTCTCCAGTTGAAAGGCTCTCACAGAAATAGTAAACAACTACAGTGGTACCTCGGGTTAAGTACTTAATTCGTTCCGGAGGTCTGTTCTTAACCTGAAACTCTTCTTAACCTGTAGCACCACTTTAGCTAATGGGGCCTCTCACTGCTGCCAGAGCACGATTTCTGTTCTCATCCTGAAGCAAAGTTCTTAACCCGAGGTACTATTTCTGGGTTAGTGGAGTCTGTAACCTGAAGTGTATGTAACCTGAGGTACCACTGTATCTGACTTTTAGCAGACATCCGAAAGCAGCCCTGTTTAGGGAAGTTTTTTATGTGTTTTACTGTGGTTTTATAACTGTTGCAAGCTGCCCAGGATGGCTGAGGCAACCCAGTCAGATGGGCGGGATATAAATCATAAATTATTTTTATTTTATTTTATTTACGTATTATATTTGTATACAGCCCTATACCCGTAGATCTCAGGGCAGTTCACAACAAGAAATTACAATATACAAAACACAAAATGCGTAAGAAAACAACAAAGATAACCCATTAATCCATCATCATCATCATCATCATCATCATGGGGGGACAGCCCTCTCCCTTTTTCTGCCAGAGACCTGGGAGAGTGGCCACTGCCAGTTAGAGTAGGCAGCGATAGGTGGAAAAACAGTCTGAGGCAGCTTCTGTGTTTTTTGAACAACCTGTGTGGAAAAGGATGGTTGTCTGAATCCACTTCTCTTCTGTTCTGCCCCAGGTGACCTGCCTCCCAGCCTCCAACTGGTTCTTCAGCGCTTCCCGCGATAAGACAGTGCTGATGTGGGGGTTCCAGGGGGGCTCTGGGGCAGTCCAGGGCTTCTCAGGGCATGACCTGGTGGTCACTGGCTTGGCTGTCAGCCCAGGTGAGGCGGTGACTCCTGCTGGAGTAAGAAGTCTGTGTCTGGATTCCTGATGGGTTTCTTCACACACTCTCTCTTTCCTTGTTAAGTTTTCCAACAGCTTTGCACAGGCTCCCGTGACAACACTGTCTGCACCTGGGACCTAGAGACAGGGGACTGTTTGCACAGAGCGTCCATTTCCAGAAATCTGGTAAGTGCCAGAAGACCTTGGAAGGGAGAAGTCATACTATTTATTACAGATGCCAAAGGCACAAATCCCTCGCCCAGTTTTAAAGTGACCCCTTAACCATTTATAGCTAAGTGGAACTTCTCTCTCTCTCTCTCTCTCTCTCTCTGTGTGTGTGTGTGTGTGCGCAAAAATGGAGTTCGGTTTATACTAAGGTTACCAGATTTTTTTCAAAGAATCTAGGGACACTATTTTTTTTTAAAAAAATAACATTTATTTCTAAAAAAAGTTGTTTTTTAAAAAAAATAAGAAGTAATATTTTTTCTGTGGTCTCCTCTGTCGCACGGCCTTCCTCTGGGCCCTGGCCTGCTCTCTTGGAGTGCTAGCCCTCCCAGTGCTCTCCTACCTCTCCTCCTGAGTGGCAGCGGCGTGGCAAGGTCAGGGCTCCCCTCTTTTTTCTCCTTCCTCTCTCTCCCTCTTCCTTCTCTTCTCCTCCTTCTCCCTGCGTCGGCTCCGGGGTTTTCCTGGCCCCAGAGTGCCACGGGGCAGTTGGCTGGGTGCTCTCGTTCCCGGCTCGATTTGGGTCACGTGTGTGTGTGTGTCAGTTGTTCCCCCAGTTGATGCATCGGGCATCCCCGGTTCCCCCTTGGCAGTGGCAGTGGCAGTCTCAGCAGCCCGGAGCCAGCCTGGTAGCGCAGTTGGCTCTGGCTGGCTTCAGGAGCTGCTCACTGCCATGGCACCCGCCATTTTGCCTTGCCGGAAGTCCCCATATGATGTGTCTTGTTCCGTTGAACCAATCACGCAACATTCATTCCCTACTAATAAATCTACAACACTTAAAATATAAATCCAGGGTCATTAAATGAAATCCAAGGACATTCTGGGGACAAATTTTGTCTGGGGACAGATATGTAAATCCAGGGACTTTCCCTAGGAAATGGGGACATCTGGTAACCATAGTTTATACTGAAAATAAAATACCTGCACCAAATGAAGGAAACAGTGAAGTTGGTATATGAAGCCCTTCCTATAATTTTGAAGGAAATGTAACCAATCCACTTTAAATTATTTAATTGCAATGTTTCAGCAGCCACCAATTTTTGAAAGGAAAGGTGTGGAGTGCTTATTCCTTTATTGTAAATAGAGCCTTGCACTGTCTGCCCACTGAATGCAACGGAGCTTACTCTCAGGTAACTGGGTAAAAACTAGGCAGCCTTATACTGCAATCCAAATCATTTTTGCTCAGAGCTCAGTCCCACTGAGTTCAATAGGATTTACTCCTTGGTATGTTCCTGATCATTCTCACAGTTTCTTTTTCTTCTTCTTCTTCTTCTTCTTCTTCTTCTTCTTCTTCTTCTTCTTCTTCTTTATTTATTTTTTATTATTATTATTATTATTATTATTATTATTATTATTATTATTATTATTTTATTATTTCCCGCCTTTTCCCCTGACAGGGACTCAAGGCAGCTTACAGTTAAAAAATAATTTCATTCTATTTCTCTGTGGAAGGTGTACACAATCCCTTCCCTCACACATTATTTCTATACAACAGTCCTGTGAGATAGGTTTGGCGGAAAGGTTGTAATTGGCTCAAGGTGACCGATGTAGATGTGTATATAACATCTATGTGTGCGGCGAGATCAAACGCCGGAGAAGCTTCCTGATGTAGAATAGGGTGTCCCTATTTTCATCAGAGAGATGTTGGAGGTTATGATGTTTATTCCCTGTTTTGGGCTTTCTTACATACGTCTGACTGGCTTTTGTCAGAAAGTGGTCTGGATGAAAGCTTGGTCCCATTTCATGTGGGCTTCTCTGAAATTCTAAGGGCATTCTGAGCTGTGCTGATATTGCTGAGACCGCAAACTAGGTTGTTTTAAAAACAATAGATGCTCGTAAAATCCTCTGCTTTCTGTAATTTAACCTTGAAGGAGTAGGCTTTAGAACTTGGTTATCACTCTTCACTCCACACGCTGATATGAGACTGCCTTTTTCCCCCAGGGGAGATTATTTTGTTTTGGGTTCAAGAAGCTGTACCTCTCTGTTTGATTCTTTATTTTGTTATTATTTTTTAATACGATTTTCATAATGTATTATAATAAAGAAAAACAAACCAATCTAAACAGAAACAAAGGAGGGAGAGAGAGGGGGAGAGAGGGAGGGAGGGCGAGATGAAAGAAAGAAAGAAAGAAAGAAAGAAAGAAAGAAAGAAAGAAAGAAAACAAAGTCCTCTTTCACATGTAAATCTTAACTTGTCCCACACAGAGAAAGGTGATTCCTCCCAGCTCTCACCTGGGAACTTCCCTTTCTTCTTCCATCCTGGGAGATTTTCCCTTCCCTGCCTCTCACACAGGGGGACCGCTTTCTGATATGGCTAGATGAGCTGCCCATTAATTGTTCTCTCCCACAGGTAACTCATCTGTGCTGGGTTCCCGGAGAGCCATATATAGTCCAAGCATCAGAGGATAAAACAATTAGGTATGTGAGCGCATGGGAGTGGAGACCAAATTGTGCACAAATCCAGCATTTCTGGCTCTGAACCCAACTTTCTGAAAATTTTGCTTTTGAAATTTGAGCTGCGGGGTTCATCGGCACAGGAGCCCTTGGAGCTGGTGGGTGTAGCAGACGTTCCAGTTCTTGCCAAAACTCGTGCTGGCGGGGGGGGGGAGGGCTTTCCCTGTGTACACCTGGTGGGGCTAAGCTTTCCTCTGTAGCAGAGCTGAGCCCCAGGACTACCACAAGATGTAGTGATAGAAACAGTTTATTTGCTGCAGTGGAATACAGACAAATAAAAAACATCTTTATAGCTGAACTTCTCCCCATCCAAAAGCTTTTTTTATCTGTAAGGTAAAGGGACCCCTGACCATTAGGTCCAGTCATGACCGACTCTGGGGTTGTGGCACTCATCTCGCTTTATTGGCTAAGGGAGCCGGCGTACAGCTTCCGGGTCATGTTGCCAGCATGACTAAGCCGCTTCTGGCGAACCAGAGCAGCGCATGGAAACGCCGTTTACCTTCCCGCCGGAGCAGTACCTATTTATCTACTTGCACTTTGACGTGCTTTTGAACTGCTAGGTTGGCAGGAGCAGGGACCGAGCAACGGGAGCTCACTCCGTCGCGGGGATTCGAACCGCCAACCTTCTGATCGGCAAGTCCTAGGCTCTGTGGTTTAACCCACAGCGCCACCCGCGTCCCTTTTTTTACCTGTAGCCATAGGTTAAAATCTGTTTTGATTTTTTTAATGCCATAGTTTATGTTTGTAATTAACAAAATCTTCCATATTTGTGTGTGTGATCCAAATCCCCAAGCATCCAACTGGCAAATCCCACTAGGGAACTACTGTAAACACTTTTGGGGTATCAATAACAAAGCTCATCTATTCTGACTAAGTCAAACTGAGCTGCTCCATAGGCTGCAAGGGTGGTGGTGGTTGTTGTTGTTACATGCCCCAAACCTTTCACTGGCTTGTACAAAAGTCTTTTTTTTTTCATTTATTGCCAGAGGTTATACTGGGGAAGAAAGATAAATTTAAAATGAGAATAAAATTGCATCCCAGTCATTTTAATCTGTTTTGGTGCTGCTCAGGACTGAAGGGCAGTGGGCGGCCTCTAGCCAGACCTCTTGGGCCGCTTTGGTGGGACAAAATGTCTTTGGGCCAGCCGGCCACCTTCAGCCCTTTCACGCGCCCATTGCTGCCCCTTTTGTTTGTGGCAGGATCTGGGACAGCCGGGAGCTGCGTGTGGCCCACGCCTTCCCTGCCAAGCAGCATATCCAGACGTCCTGCGATGTCAGTTCAGACGGGCGGTACTGTGTCAGCGGCAGCACTGGCTCTGGCGGTGAAGGCTGTGAGGCCACGGTGAGGTCACCACCAGCTGTGGGCTGAGGTGGGAGCTCTGAGCAGTGGTGGTGGTGGTGGGGAGCTTGAACCGTAGAACTGGAGAGGGGGAGACAGGACCCAAAGGGTCATCTTCCTAGCCCAGTCCCCCACCGAGCCTCCCTCTCTGGCTCCGTAAAGGGTCTCTCGATACGGCAAACTTCCAAAACAACCCGCAATGTAGCCACCTTTGCTTCCTCAAAAGTATCCTGCTCATTGGCGAGGATTCCGGTGTCAGGGTTGGAGCCAGACGCACAAAGAGTATAAATTTGTTGCGTAGCTTCCAATGGCCTGGTCATTGTTTGTTTTAACACTTGCCCTCATCAGTGAAAAGAGAGGGAGAGAGTCCCCTCCCTTAGGCTTCCAAACCTAAAAAGACAGGGTGGACGCCGTCAGTGGGAAAACGGCTTGGCAATGCCAGGCCAAAGTGGGTGGCAAGGCTGAGTTTCCTCTGAGGAAGGGAGTTGCTGCTGCTGAATTGGTGATACTTTGCAATGCGCTGGTGCCTTTTTCCTTTTGTTGTACAGTGGTACCTCGGGTTAAGTACTTAATTCGTTCTGGAGGTCTGTTCTTAACCTGAAACTGATGAATTTGGATTACTAAATGGATGACTGTTTATGCTCCCAGAAATTTTTGAAAATGTTTATATTCTGTCCCTCTCTCTCTTAATACTTGCTTTTTGCTGATTGATAAGATGGTTTGCAACACAAAAAGCGTTTCATTTAAATAACAACAAGAAGGCAAAGGTATATACAGTGGTACTTCGGGTTAAGTACTTAATTCGTTCCGGAGGGCCGTTCTTAGCCTTAAACTGTTCTTAACCTGAAGCACCACTTTAGCTAATGGGGCCTCCTGCTACTGCCGCGCCGCCGGAGCACAATTTCTGTTCTCATCCTGAAGCAAAGTTCTTAACCTGAAGCACTATTTCTGGGTTAGCGGAGTCTGTAACCTGAAGCGTATGTAACCCGAGGTACCACTTTATTGTGTTTTACTCATTAAAAGCTGCCTCGCAGGGGAATGTCCCTAAAGGGCACCTTAAACATCTAATTTTTAAAGGTAAATATTGCCGCTCTGATTGACGTTGGAGACCGAAGTGTGTTTTCACTCCAGCTTGGCAACAAGGGAAAGCTCAGTGGCGGAGACAGGAATGAGATTTGGGAGGGCTATGGCTTCACCACTTGCTCTTCCTTCCAGCTCTGGGACCTGCGGCAGGTGAAGTGCCGAGTGCGAGAGTTTTGGGGCCACTCCCAGACCACAGCATCCTGCATCTTCCTCCCTGGGGGCCTCGGGGCCTCCCCGGCCATTGCCACTTCGTCGCATGACTGCACAGTGAGAGTGTGGAGCCAGGACTCTGGAGGTAGAGCGCTCAGATCCTCTTGCTGGGGGAGAATTGGCTGCAAGGGCCGCCTTGCTAGATCAGTAAAACTTGAAGGAAGCAAACACATGTTCTCTCACAGACACTTCACTTAAAGAAGTGAAGGCCTGTAGTAATGTAAGGGTGCTGTATAGTATGTTGTATAGTATGTTGAAAACTCTTAATGAAATTGATAAAAAGGAACCAACAAAAAAAACCCCTAATGTGCAGACCGGGGGGGGGGGGGGTCCAAACAAGGAACTTGAGGATTTGCATGAGGTATAGAGGAGGGTATAACTGAACCCTGCATAATTTTACCATGCACAATGTTACACACTTCTATAATGCCCTCCCCTTACTTGCCTTTTCTTGAAATGAAAAAGTCCCAAACGCTGCAAGCTTTCCTCACAGGGGAGTCTCTCCCCCCCCCCCTTGGTCTTTTTGGGTACACTTTTCTGTGCCTCCCCCAGTTCTACAATATCCTTTGTAAGGTCAGGTGAGGTGACTAGAACTGGACACAGTATTCCTAGTGTGATTTTTTTTTTTTGGGGGGGGGTGTTCCCTGACTGGCCAGTCTTCCAGCACCCCATCTCATCTCCATGCTGTGACAAACTTCACCTGTTTGAATTTCCACTTTTGGGGTGGCTGTTTGCACAGCCCACCCAAACATTTTGTTGGGCATGTGAAGCAAAGCTGGCCTGACCCTCTACCGAGAGAGGACAAAGGCAGATATTCTCTCCCCGAACACCAACTGACTGCCTCTTTCTTTCTTCTCCTAGCCTGTGTGGCTACTGCCTGCCTTGAAGGAGCTGGGGCTCTGCCTTCGCTGGCCGCCTTCGAGAGCGGCTCACTCCTTTGTGCCAGCTCCAACTCAGGGATTCACTTGCTGAAGTTTAGCTCTGCAAAAGGAACTGACCTCCAAGAAGTGGCCAAGTTCTGAACCCCAGAAACCAGCTTCCATGTGGCGTTGGGGAGCAGCCTTCATGGGGCTATTTGGCTGAAAGCCTTCCATGCTGCTGTGTCAGGGAAGAAGGAAGTGGCACATAGATGGGAGTGCCCAACCGGAAGACTTCACAGGAGCTGCAGCAAAAGGACACGGGATCTGAGCCCTGCTAGCAAAATTGTAGCTCTGCTTAACGGGTTTCGCCACACCCAGGTGTATAAATGAGAAAGGAATGGACAGTGGAGCTCCTAAAGTGCCCTTCGCTCACTATTGTGTGGGGAAGATGGACCAGATTTTGTAGAAGCGCTTCGTGTTTGTGCATTTGTCATGTCCTGTATCTGAGCCAGTTTTTTAAATATAAACGGCCTCGGTCCAGTATACCTGAAGGAGCGTCTCCACCCCCATCATTCTGCCCGGACGTTGAGGTCCAGCGCCGAGGGCCTTCTGGCGGTTCCCTCATTGCGAGAAGCAAAGCTACAGGGAACCAGGCAGAGGGCCTTCTCGGTAGTGGCGCCCGCCCTGTGGAATGCCCTTCCAGCAGATGTCAAAGCGATAAACAACTACCTGAAATTCAGAAGACATCTTAAGGCAGCCCTGTTCAGGGAAGTTTTTAACGTGTGATATTTTATTGTATTTTTTTTTCTATGGAAGCCGCCCAGAGTGGCTGGGGAGGCCCAGCCAGATGGGCGGGGTATAAATAATAAATTATTATTATTAATATATATATATATATATAAAATTCCAGTAGTTCTCAGGGCATGCACATAAGTGTTTATTCACACACACATACCCCAATTTTATTTTATTTTTGAAAAATCTCACTCTTCAGACCCCAAAATTTCCCAGAACAGCTTATGGATCACAACAAACAAAACAGTCACTGCCCCTCAGGGTTACAGTTCTTAAAGGCATGGAATAAAAGGAAAACAGATTTGGGAGGGAGGAGGAAAGAAGCAAGTTCAAGTTCTTAATGGCAAGTTCTTCTAATAACCCCGCGAGCGTAGGGAAAGCTCAAGGGCAGGAGACAGAGCCGCAAATTGCTCCCTCCTCTTCCCTCCTACAGACCATGCAAGTTGGCACCCATCTGTGGTGGCCACATGGCCCCTGCCTGCCTCCACCTCTCTGCAGCCTTGCCTGGACTCTGTGAAAGGAACGAGGCATGTGTGTGGAGGTGAGGAAATGCTTTCTTCCAAGGTCTTTCTGTGCGAGGTCGCTGCCGCAGTTTGCTGTTGCAGCCGCAGGAAAGCTCTTGTAAACATTGACCTGCAAACTTCTGTGGCTCAGGACCCCCAGCCATAGCTTGGTCTTTCCTCAGAGCCTGGAGCTGCAGGGAGGTGGCCACCTGAGATGGGAGATGCATTTGGCACCCATGGGTGTCTGCACGCCACTCCTAGGCAAGTGGCCCACACATGGAGGGACAGGACACAGCATAGGCGACGACTCCATGGGGCTTGAGGGGGCCCGAGCCCCCTCAAAAATTCGTTTGGGGGGCTCCGCCCCCCCAATAATCTCCGGCGCCCCTCCAGCAGAGCGCCATCGCCGCCCCTCCCCCAGCCCAAAATGCACAGGGTCGGGCTGCATGCCTCCTGCCCTCCCTCCCGAGCAAAAGCTCCACCCAATTTCCTTCGGAGCTGATTAATAGGCGCAGCACGCTCTCCCCTATTCGCTCACGAGGAGGCGGCGCCACTTTATTTGCATATTCATGAGCTTATTTATTATTCATGAGCTTTCCCGGGCCCCCCCAATATTTTTTATAAGTCCGCGTCCCTGGGACACAGTAACTCAAGGCAGGGAGGAGTCCTTTGGGCTGGCAGCTGCTGACAGGCCTGTTTCTAGCCCTCATGGTGGAAAAGGCTTAAAACAAGTGGGAAGGAGGTGGAAAGACTGGAGGGGGTGGCTTGAGCTTAACTTCCAGCAGCCTGAGGTAAGGGGCCCAGGCTGGAGGGTCCTGCAGTTTTGACGCCACCACAGAATCACAGAAAAACACACAATCTGCCTGTTTCCACAGACTGCAGAATCCAGTGTTTTTTGGTAGATTTTAAAATGTGCCTCTTTTTGTTCCTCTGGTCCACTTGCCTCTGTAGGGCAAAGTGTTCACTTAACCTGCTTAATCTTAAACTTCACCGCTCACTTATAATGAGAGAGAGAGAGAGAGAGAGATGTGCTTATTTGCATATGCAAATAGCCACCTTACCCAAAGCAAGTGATCAGCCTTGCACTGTAGCTGATAGAAGGCAGCCAACCAAGCCCAGCTCAGCACTGCAACCTCCAGCATCAGCGCTGCAATCCGAACATTAGGGCTGTGGACAGCAAGAGCCCCAAGACCATCAGGGCAGTGGCACAGAATAGTCCAGGATAGTGGTCCCACAAGAGGCAGCACGTTTCCCAGCATCTGGATACGGGGTGGGCGACAACGAGCTCCCTGGGGTCAGACCCTCGGGGCGCGGCAGCCTTTAGCAATTCCAGGGTCACAAGCACCGCAAAGGCCTCTTCTTCTTTGGCATTCCCTGGCAGCTTCCTGCGCCAGCACAGACGGAAGCCGTCCAGCCAGACCTCATGCACCTCCCTCATCCACGGGGGGAACTGCTGGACGATGTCCATGTTGACTGGAAGCCTGGGGACTCCTCCGCAGGGTAAGGGGACGCTCCCCCTGCAGAGCGGGCACTGGAAGCTCTGGCTTGACTTGAGGAAGACGCACAGCCTGGCTAGGCACTCCAAGCAGAAGGTGTGGGAGCAAGGCAGGAGGCGAGGGGCCCTGAAGACATTGTCGAAGGAGAGGTAGCAAATGGGGCACTCCGCTGCAGATGCCCCTTCTTCCACTGTTCGGCTTGCAGCGGTAGGAGAAGGGTCCGTCGCTTCCGCCTGCCCCTGGCCAGACCGGGAGCCACTTTCCACAGAATTCAAAACCTCCATAGGGATAGACTTCCCCACCTCACAGGTCCGTGATTCCTGGCTTCCTTGCTGAGGGTGGCCTCACCAACCCTAGTTTGATGATGGGCTCAGATGAGAACCGGAGCCTCTGGAGTTTCTCATGCTGGTGGGACCCTGGCCACAAGAGTCCTCCAGGCTGCTTGAAATCCTGCGGCCACTCCAGACTCAGAGGCCACCTCTGGGAGGGAGCTCTCAGCCCTCCTCCCAAGATGGGCTCCTGTGCATCTAGCCAGTGAGACTGGGCAACCAGCCTTGTGTTTGACACCTTCCCTCCCTCCTGTGTGGGCAGCGAGTCCTTCTGCTTGCTTAGCAACTGGGGCTGGGCAGGGCTGGCCAGCCTGGTCTGGCAGAGCAACAGCAATGGGGGGGGGGGAGTATCCCTTTAAAGGCTGACGCTCCCTGCATTTGTGTGTCCCTCCCAGCCATTCCACCTCTGCTGCCCAACCTGTTCTTAGCTACACAGCTCCTTGAGTTATGTTTAATCTGCAAACAAAAGCTTTTGTTAAGTTGTGGGTGTATCAGACGACACAGTGATTCTTCAAACAGCTCTTGTTTATTCACAGGCCAGAACAGAACTGGGCTGGAGGGTTCCGCCAACCTGCTTATATAGAGCTCCACTACAAAAGCAACAGTAACAACTTTATGTAACTATCCAGTCACTGAATGTCACTTTCAATTCCTTATTTGCATATGTGGACCTGAGTGAAAACTATCTACAGTATCCCTCTGCTGGCCCAGGGTGAGAACTTCAGGACATAACACCTTTGTCCAGGAAGTGACTGCATGCCCTGCAAGTGTCCCGGTTTTCCAGGGACAGTTCCGGAATTATGAAAGCCACCCCAGCTTCTTATTTGATCCCAGAATGCCCCTATTTTCCCTGCCAACACTGCCACTGGCAAAATCCAGGAGGAGGAGCTGGTGCTTGTCCCAAGGGATGGTGGTTGCAGTGTTGGACTTTCTTCGCCAACCGAGTTTGCGCAGTGACTGGGGTGATGGAATAAAAACTTCCCTGCAATATTTTTTGCTTACTTTATTTTTAAATAATAACCGAACAGCTGCAACTCACCGCTCTACACCAGCCACTACCATACAAAGCATTTGGTCAACTTGAATACAGTTTTCAAAATAATCGATTACCCTATCACATTGCTGCATTCGGTGCAGTAGGTAAACTTCCTCTAATTAGTTAAATTAAGATACCTCAGGTGTGCTGCCATGCAGGTTATAATTACAAACACACACCTCTGAGTAGCACCACTGACCACCTCAATATTAAGAAAACCTAACATGCAGCAGCGAGGGAGCATCCCATGACCTCTCCATGGTTGCTGCTGCTGGCCTCCTCCTTAGGCAACTCGTAGTGGCTGCTGGAGAGCAGGCAAGGAGGAGAAGCTGCCCCTTTCTAAAATATATATATTGGTGTGTGCTTTTCCTGGATTATCTCATGAGGATCATCTAGTCCAACCCCCTGCACTGCAGGAATCTTTTGCCCAATGCAGGACTTAAAAACTATAAGGTATAGCATATTTTTTTCACCCCAGTGACTTGGATGGGTGAGAAAATACAGGACAGCCATTTTAATCAAAATTTGAGATGTATTAGTTAAAAAAAAATGTATGTCTGTCATGGAACAATATGGAAATATATATATATATCTGTCATTGAACAACCCCATTGAAGAAGGTCACAGGGGCAACCCAAATCTTGTTGCTGGATGTGAAGGGGCCCTCAAAACAGTTCCAGCTTCAGGGCCACAAAACTCCATAGCCTGACTCAGTAGAAAGCAGTTTCCTTTGCTCATATATTACTCTTGCAGTGGGACTTGCATTCTTGCATTTTCTGGGTTTCTGGGTTTGTGCCAGGTAAAGAGTCCGAGAGGTTTTCTCAGGCCTTCTTTTTAAAACTTGAATTGATGGGGATTGAATTAGGGAACTTTAGCATGCAGAGCTGATGCTGTACCACAGAGCCAGCACCCCACCTAAATCCTAAAAGGGAGGTGAAAATAAAATAAAATAAAATAAAGGCTCTTTAATATTTTGTGGCACCTGAGCTTTGCCATGTAGTAACACTTCATGAGAATTTTTTTATGAAACGCACTGAGTACAAAGACTGCATTGTGTATGAACTCTTACATCTGGCAAGGAATGTAGAAGCATCATTATAGCTTTGAATCCATTTGCAATTGTAATTCATGGAAGTGACTTGCTGTGACAGCCGAGGTTATAAGTACCTTTTATGCTCTTAAAAACTGATTGCCTTTCATATCCCTAAATCTCTTTGTAGATTTTCCACAAGCATTTTATTCTCGCTCTATGCGTGTGTGTGTGTGTGTTTGAGGCAAGTTCTTGACATGACACTGCAATCGCACATGTCGCCATAGAAACCACCTGTGGGACAATTTTGGGGGGATATTTGGGGGGGGGGTTGGGTTTTTTTAAAGTGATGTGGACGTAGTTGCATTTGATCTTGGAGACCGCTTTTGGTTAATGAACAATGAAGAGAAACAGCCTATAATTAAAACACCTTCACTGCGACATTTTAATGATGGCCAATTAAAATGATGGTTTAATTTTGGCTCACATTCATGTTAATTTCCTGTCCTATAAGGTCAGTGTGCCATTGGTTAAGACTGCAATCCTGCAACCAGTGACCTAGGATTAAGACCTACTGAACTTAAATGAGCTTAGTCTGGAGTAAATATGTGGACGACTGTACTCTTGGTAAGATAACAAGGGAGAAATATTACCCTGCAGCAAAAATTACTGGGGAATTTTGGATGCCAGGCACACCAAATTTGTGCAAGCAACCTTCTCCAATGCAGTGCCCTCCTCTCTTTTTTTGAACTACAGCTCCCATCAGCCTCAGCAAGCATGGCTGTATGGCAAACGTTCCAAGTGTCTCATTTTCCAGGGACAGTCTCGGATTTACAGAAGCTGTCCCAGTTTCTGATTTTATCCCAGAATGTCCCGCTTTCCCTTTTGATGTCCAAATTTGCATCAGAGAAATATGGGTATTATGGAATTATCTGACTCCCAAGCCATCTGAAGGCAGCCCTGTATTGGAAAGTTTATTAATATTTAATATTTTATTATGTTTTTATATATGTTGGAAGCTGCCCAGAGTAGTGCGGCAACCCAGTCAGATGGGTGGGGGTATAAATATAATTATCATCATCATGAAATTGTTGTTGTTGTTTAGTTGTTTCCGACTCTTCGTGACCCCATGGACCAGAACATGCCAGGCACTCCTGTCTTCCACTGCCTCCCGCAGCTTGGTCACACTCATGTTTGCAGCTTCGAGAACACTGTCCAACCATCTCGTCCTCTCTCGTCCCCTTCTCCTTGTGCCCTCCATCTTTCCCAACATCAGGGTCTTTTCCAGGGAGTCTTCATAGGATGTCCCTATTTTCATCGAAGAAATGTTGGAGGGTATGCAGCTAGTAAGCGTATATTTGGATGAGGCTGCAAAGGGCGTGGAAGGGCCCAGCCACCGTGGTAACGCCCTTTTCTCCAACCTATGGGCTGCAGCCAAAGTCAGCCGCATTCAGACTACCCCACTGACATTAATGGATGTGGCTGACTTGGCTCAACTCTGACTACCGCCCTATGCATTTGCTGTTTCTAGTTCCACATCTTCAGAACCAAGTAAAATGACACTTTTTGCATTAATTTGCATATGCAAATCAGTGCTGAGAAGGACAGCATGCTTGCTGCCTGCACCCCACATTTCAGCTGGTCCCCGACCCTTTAAACCCCTTTCGCCCCAAGATGGTTCTCCATCCAATCCTTCCTCCCTTTGCACAGGTGAAAATGAAGCAAAACATCACTTTGCGGGCTCCAAATCAAGGCGAGAGAGAGAGCGAGAGAGAGAGAGCGCGAGAGAGAGAGAGAGAGAGAGAACGCGCAGACCTCCGCGTCATCCGATTGGCTAAAGCGCCGCTAACCGCTCTCACGATTGGCCGGCTCTTCTACCCTAGGCCCGCCTCTCCCTCACCCTCTCTTTCCTCCCCTCTTTTGCCCTGGCGGAGGCGGAGCATCTCGTGATTGGCCAAGCGGTTAGCGTGTTGTGATTGGGCTTCCGTGCCGAAGAGCTGGAGGGGAGGAGTAGAGAGCAACTGCTGGGCCTCCGTCCCTCCCATCCTTGCACACGTCAAATAGACGGGTGCCTTGGCTTGATTGACGGAGCGAGGGCTCTCGCTTGCGGCCCCGCCCTCTCCTTGCCTGTGTGGCTCTCGCGGGAAGTCGGAAGGGGGCGGCGTCTCCTCGCCGAGGCTGCTGCTGCTGCTCTCCGCGCGCGCTCTTTCACTCTCTTTCTCTCCTGCTGAGTGGCTGCCTGGGCCGGGCTGACCCAGAGGAGAACGGAGGGGAGCGGAAAAAACCCTGTGTTTCAAGGACCCGTCCGCGCAGGTAAGAGGGTGAGGCGGTAGGGCAGCCAGTCAAAAGTGGGGTGCTGTGTTTGTGGGTGCGGCGCCCTTTTCTCCCCTGGAAGAGCCAAATGGGGTGGGTGGGTTGGAAGAAGGAAAGGGGTGGGTCTCCCTTTTGCCTCCTGGGGAGTGGTGTCTCCACTTTTGGGGGTGTTTGGGGAGGGAGGTCTTCTCAGTATTTGGGGAGGGGGTTAGAGGAGGCCAGCAAGTCCAGGAAAGGATTGGGGGGTGTCTGTGGGGGGCTTGTTCTCTCCCAGTAACTTTCCTACCTTATGTGTTTGAGGGACAGTCCCCCCCTTTTTTACTATAGGTGGAAGTTGAGGGGGGTTCTCTTTCCATTCCCTCCCCTAAAATTATATATACAAATGAGAAAGAGAGAGAGGAGGTACCTTTTTCTGAGAAAAAGGGCTTTTGTTTTCTTGGAGGGGTGCTCTGCCCACCCCCTTCATAACAGACATGGCTAGGGTTTGGCCTTCCTTCTGGGACTGGGCTGGACCCATGGCTGCCCCCCAATGTACAACAAGCACAGCTGGCCTTTGTTGAGCTCTTCCCTTTCCTTGCCCCAGGAGTCAGGGGCTTTTTTTTGGGTGCTTCTAGATAACTCTTTTTCTTCCCCTCAGGAAACATGGTGGGTAACAGCTGTGTTAGTGTTGGCTGTGTCAATGTGCAGGTAGCCCTTTGCAAAGTGACTTTGGCAAAGGGAGGCAGGAGTCTGCCCCAAGAGCCTTACAATGTAAAAAAACAAAACAAGCCTCAAAATATGTTTCTTTCAGTGCTCTGCCTGACTCTAGGGCACCCAAGCTTTCCTCAACCTGTTGCCCGTTAGCAGTCTTGGACTACAACTCCCATCAGACGCTGGCTGTGCTGGAGTAGACCTTATGGCTGTGCTGGCTGACACTGATGGGAGTTGTGGTCTACAATGGCTGGACAGCACCAGGTTGGGGAAGACTCCTCTAGTTGTGATTGATGTGAAGTGGTTATCAGTGGCTACTAGCCATGATGGCTATGCTGTGCCTCCAAGGTTGGAGGCAGGAATGCTTCTGAATACAGTTGCTGGAAACCATAGAAGGGGACAGTGCTCATTTGCTCAGGTCTTGCTTGCCAGTTTCCCTTTGGGCCGCCTGGTTGGCCACAGGATGCTGGACTAGAAGGGGCATCGGCCTCGTACATTCTTAAGGTGACTGCAGAGATAACAGTTTTGGTCTGGTAACAGCCAAAAACTTGCAGGTTTTTTGTGGTGTGTAGGAGAAGGAGATATGTCAGGGTTCAATATGTCTGAATGGGCAAATCCAGTGGCTAGCAAGATTTCCATCCACTGTGTCCTGGCCTTGTATGATTCTAGCTGGAAGGAACACTTTGAATTTTGGGGTTGCCTGGGACTTTGTTTTTTTGGTAGTCTCAGTTGCACCCGTTGCACTGTCTTTGAGTCTTTGAATGGATACTCTATCTGTTCCTTTCCTTTTCCATGTGAAGTTCACATTTCTTTGGCTGCAGTCTCTGAGAATTTAGATTCGAAATGGAGAGCAGAGCTTTTGGAATTTCACAGAAAAAAGATGTTGTCCACTTGGGATGTTGATGCTCGCATCATTGTTAAACAGCTGGGTTTGTTGCTGGTGCATTGTGTGGCCTAAAGGATGAAAATTTAGCAACCCTGAGAAAGGTAATTAGCAAAGCATATGGAAGAATTTATGGTGCATTAGTAAACTGGAGTGCAGATAATTTGCAAGCCTGACTTAACTAGGTATGAAGTGATGCGCACTTCTGGGGGTTGTTAACTTGCAATCTCCAAGGTTGCCCACCTGGCCAAAAGAGCTGCGCCTTTGTGTTTGTTTCACTGCTGTGCAGGTGTAGTCTGGGCTTGGGATCAAGTTTGTGAATAGCTCTTTGTGTGGTGCCAGCACCTGCACTCTCAGGGCCGAGGCAGCAAAGCAAACCTTGTGAAAAAATGGTGTTGTATGAGTTAGCTGGAGAGGAGCTGTTTGAAAAACAAAGGCAGCTCTCCTGGTCTTAATTTAGCACCTATTACCAAAAACGATGCCAAGTGTTCTTTGGGGAGCCGTGGGTGTCACAATGTGTGTGGGGGGGAATGTGGTTTTATAAAGTGGCGCTGCTGTCCAGTGTTGGAAATGCTGTGAATGGTCTGTATTGTAGGTGACGGCAAGGTGTGCTTAGGTCTTGCATCTTTCCAGACTTGTATGGGGAAAGTATTTCCATGTAGGAATAAGAATTCCTAGAACTGGTATAGTGTGGCACAGTCTTCAGCAACCTGGAGCCTTCCAGATGTTTTGGATGACAACTCCCATCAGATGCAGCTCAGCACATCCATATTCCCTTCAGATGTAGCATCATACAGCTATGCTGACTGGCAGTGTTAGAAACTCAGATAAATAAGCTAATTGCCAAATGGCACCTTAAACCTAAGTTATGGTCACTACAATGAAATGTCTAGGCACCTTTTGTTATTATTTTTATACCACTTCGTATTTTAAAGAAGAAAATCTCAAAGCAAATAAAACAAATTCAAGCTTCAAGGAAAATATTTCAGACCCTTTTTAAAGTGACATTTTGCTTTCCCCTTATTTATTTACCTACTTAATTTATATAGCTAGCCCATAGCGGAAGTACTCTAGGAAGCCAGTGTGGTGTAGTGGTTAGAGTGTTGCACTAGGATATTGGAGATCAGGTTTAAATCTCAACTCAGTCAGGAAGCTCACTGGGTGACCTTAGGCCAGTCACAGCCTCGTAACCCACCTCAGGATCGTTGTAGGGATTAACTGGGGGGGGGGGGGAACCATGTACACCTTGGAGAAAAAGATGGGATATAAATGCAGTAAATAAGCTCTGCTTACCTAGGGTTGCCATATTTCAAAAAGTGAAAATCTGGACACAAAAGTTTTTGTTTTTATTTTATTTTTTGCCAAATTTGCTTTTTTCTTTCCTTTTTCAAAATCTCAAATTCAAATTTCTGACTGCTGTACTCTGGCCATATCTGGATGTAAGGCAGCCTTAGCTGAAAGGGCCAGCCAGATGGAGATGTCAGTCGCCAGCCCAGCATCCAGAGATCCAGTTGCACCCATGCCCATTGCAAAATGTGTCTGGCACCTAGCTAATTTCTAACATTGGTAATAACCAAGATGCTGACAGGGGAACCTTAAGAATCCCTAGTTGAAATCTTGCCTCTTGCATGTGCTTACTAGGTTTGAGAATAGTAATACCTACAGTGCTTTTGAGGTCACATTTGATAATATACACAGAACACTTTGAACATGTTCAACTGCTGTATAAATGCTAAGTACTATTAATAATGTGGCACCTATGTGTTGATGGCAGCGCATTATCATTCTGCACCAAAGAATCTCTGAATTTGGGCATTTGTGGCTTCTCAACACATGTGCACACAGCAAGACTAATCAGAGGCAGTTTCATTAATATTTCTTACATGAAATTGCCTTTGCAATTTGAGAGCCAGTGTGGTGTAGTGGTTGCAGTGTTAGACTATGACCTGGCAGACGAGAGTTCAAATCCCTGCTCAGCCACAAAGCTCACTGGGTGACCCTGGGCCAGTCACTGCCTCTCCGCCTCACCTACCTCACAGGGGGGTTGTGCGGATCAAACGAGGACTTGGAGAAAGAAGCATGTATGCCACCTTGAGCTCCTTGGAGAAGAGGATATAAATGCAATCAATAAATTTACTTAAGCAGTTTGCTCACATATTGAGCGGCACCCGAATACTTATCCTGGATGGTGGGAAGCACAGCCTGAGGAATTCAGGTCTCCTCTTCCTCCAGCCAAAATGGGTCAGTGTCGCTTTGGTATTTCTGGAAATACTTGCTGCTGTGCTTTTCTTGCACAGCTGATTGATAAATGCAGGGCTTTGTCCTGGAGAGAACTGACAGCAAGCAGTCTATTCTCTTGTTGATGGTTGATGCTGGCTTGAGAACTGAACAAAACACTTTAAGAAATATATAAAATTTTGCGCTAGGTGTGATGTCGTTTGCCGTGATGCTAGTCTAGATCCTGGCCGAAAATGACAATCTCCTTTAACTAGGCATGATGTGAACAGTGGTTTGATGACTGATTTAGCCATTGATTGGCAGCAAATCATGCTTTTTATAGGATGAAGAAACAGCGCCACAATACCTGCATTATGATAAATGTGTTGTGATAGAATTGCACTGCCTTGTGGCACCCAACATTAACTCCAAGGTTCTCACCCCTGATGTTGCAGCCCATCGTCCTCTATATTTCTGATTCAAGTCTTCCTGTATTCACATTGTAACGCAGCCAAAACTACATCACCATAACACAAGGGAGGCAGCACTGAAGACTCTGGTTAACCTCAAGGTTTCCTTAATAAGGAAAGTCTATAAGGGGGAACTCCAAAACAGCAGCATAAGGCAGGGTAGACAATGTGAAGCCCTCCAGGTTGTTTGGACAACAGCGCTCATCAAGCTCAACCAGCACAGCCAATGGGCAAGGATGATGGGAGATGTAGTCCAAAATCTCTGGAGGGCAGGACCACTTTTGGCGTAAGGACTCCATGACATGGAACGTTGGCTGACTAAGAGGGGAAAAGATGGGAACTGGGTGGGAGGGGGATGCAGTGGAGTAGGCTGGAAAAAGGAGGAAAGAAGTTACCTGGATATTAAAAGGATAAAATAGACCTCCTTTATTGTCTAGGTAGGGGAATTCCAGAGGTGGAAGTAGGAGCTACCTATAGACATGAGTGGACAAATCTAAATATTTTAATATAGCTTGGGCTGGGCATAGGGGTCAACCTCACAACACAGAGCCTCCCACCGACCAATAAGAACCAGCTCTGTTCCATGGGTATAGAATACTGACTGAGTGTGGGGAGGAGCAGGGATGCAATGAGGCAACTGAGCCTCTGAACAAAATCATGGCATGCTGCAGCATTTTGTTGTAGGATCCAGCTTCATTTCTGTTGCCCCAGTGTATGTGGTGCAGAGTCACTCCTTAGCAACCCTCCTTGTTCCCTCTACTGCACACAGACTCCATGACTGCCTTTTGACATTATTTATTATTATTATTATTATTATTATTATTGTTGTTGTTGTTGTTGTTGTTGTTGTTACCATTATTATTATTTATCTATTTATCTATTTGCACTTTGACGTGCTTTCAAACTGCTAGGTTGGCAGGAGCAGGGACCGAGCAATGGGAGCTCACCCCGTCGCGGGGATTTGAACTGCCAACCTTCTGATCGGCAAGTCCTAGGCTCTGTGGTTTAACCCACAGCGCCACCTGTGTCCCCATTATGATGATGCACACTCACACTTCTGTTTCTTGGCCTCCTTTGACACCTGATTCTCTATTACCATTGTGGACCGCTCTCGCCATTCATCTCTTTGTCTGGCTAACATAGCCTGTGAGCTCTCCTCCACCCTCCACTGCAAGGCTTGTGTGTGTCTTATGTACAGTGTCTAGCACACGGTGCTGTATAAATGTTAAACTGCGGCAGCACTAGAAGGTTAGCAAATGGGCTTCTTAGTCTTTTAATCTGCACTCCGTTTTCTGCCCTTGGCGTGAGATGCGAGACAAAATTAATGTACCGGCTTCCGTTTTTCAGGAGGAAAATACACACCAGTCGTGTTAACAGGTGTGTCTGGTGAAGCTTCAGTGGCTCCCTGATGTTTGCATTAATATTGCAGCCTCTGTGGACAAGCTGTAGGTTAGCTAAAGCACACAGCAGGGTTTAATAAGACGTGGTAGGAGAGAACTTTGCGCAGGCCATGGTGTTGTGCAGTTTATTTGCAGAGCTCAAAATTAGCCGAGGCCCTATAATGATTAGCAGCTGGCCGATAGCCCAGAAAGACGCACAGAGCCTGGATCTGGCAGCCCTTGGCAGTAATTTTCTGCAAGACAATTGTCCCTTAGCTCTTTTTATTATCGGATCGATTCTTTGACAATAGCACTTCTGTTTACAATGCTGATTCTATCAGGGTGCTTTCCGTAGTGTGGCCGGGTGTGACCTGGTTGCTCTCGTAGCTGCACATCTTGTTTTCAAACCTGGCCACTTACCTTTCTCTTATTAGACTCCCCTTTCTCAACAGTCCCCACCCCCTGCAACCCGTCTGAGCTGAACGGAGTGTGGAGCTGTGTCAGTTTGCTATGTTCCACATCCACTTGCAGGCAGACGTTCTCTAGGTCATCCACTCTGCTGCAAACAGTATGCTGCCCCCTCTAATCAATTTGGAGTCCTCTAGGCGCTGGTGCAAACAAAGCCTTGCATGATGCAAAACAAGCAGAAGGGTTGGCTATACTGGACTGGATCAAGTGCCCATCAGGTTCAGCACTCTGCTTTCCAATAGTGTCTAGCTAAGGATACTCCTGGAGAACTTTCAAGGAGAGCATGATGGAGATAGGCACTTACTGTGAGTCCCTAATAAGGCTGGGCAATCCCTGGTTTTCAACAGCATGATATATCACCAGCTAAATACCACAATATACTGATATATCACCATGTCTGAAATAAGGATGGAACGATGTAAAGGCATTGGCTGGCTTCACAGTTTTCCCCACATTGTGATTTTTGTGCCGCGCATGCGTGCACCCCCCCCCCCCATGATTCACAATATATTGCCAGGTCAAAAACAATGAAACCGATACCACGTTTTGGGGCGATACCCAGCCTTAGTCCCTAGCATCCATTGTGCAGGAGTGTACTACCTTGTATCTGGGAGTTCTGCCTTGCTGTAGTGGCTAATTACTAGACTGCTCTTGTGCTTGAATCCTGCCTATTGGTTTCCTACAGGCAGCTGGTCTGCCACTGTGAGAACATGATGCTGGCCAAGATGGGCCATTGGCTTGGTTGTAAAAAAAAACCCTCAAAGCGGTTTACAAAAGATAAAACAATAAATCAAGAAAAAATCACAACCCTGCTTTAGATTGATAAACTCACAGAGGAATCGGTTTGCTAGCTTCAGTTTTGTCCAGTAGCCAGTCAAGAGAACCTGTGACCAACCAGATGTTGTTTTTCAAGGTACCAGGTGTGTTTTGCTGCTAGAGGGCTGTGCTCGGTTGACGGTCTCAAGTTGTGTCAACCTGTCCTGCAGCAACTCTTCTTTTTGTAGTCATTATTATTTCTGCAGGAATAATAAGGTCAAATGAAAATCTGTGCAGAGAATGGAATTACAAACTAAGCCAAGTAGCAGAAATAATAAGTGATTACTTTTCTGGTGGATTTTCCTTTAGTGCAGTAAGCATGCCTAAGAATCTGTGCTAAAGATAGCCTTCCACAATCCTTTTGGATGGAGATAATACATATATTAATGATTGCAAGGATTATGTACGTGAGGAGCTGGGGGGGGGGATACAGGGAAACCAAATAAATTGGTTTATTAATACAGTGAGATCACAACTTATGCACATTTAACTTGTGCGATTGCAGCCTTGCACGGTAGAAGGCCAGCTGGCTGAAATTGTGCAATTTAAGTGCACACAAGTCAGAGAGCTGTTTTTTGTTGGGTGCAGAAAGAGCTTTTAACCTCTCTGGAGGTTCCAAGGGGCAGGGCCCTCTCTACAGGTTAGATGGCTTCCAGTGGCTTCCTTTTCTCTCCTCTAGAGGAGACGAACCAGCAACAGAAGGGGACAGTGCTGGTGCAGTAGACAATGTTGATAAGCCCTCTTCCTCAGCTTTCTGGAAGTTCCAATCCTTCTAAACAAAGACAGTTTTTGGCACCTAACCAACCCCCCCCCCCCAAAAAAAAGCTTTAGCAAATAGCTTCTTGGTTATAATGCCTTAATGCTTCCCTTTCCCACTTCCCCTTTCTCCTTTCTGTTTAGTCCTATCCGGAAGTCTGTGTTATCCATCCTCCACATCTCAATCTATGGGACTAATCTCCTACTCTCTCCCCAGCATTGTCTTTGAATTGTAAGAAGCTTTTCTCCTTTTTAAGGCATAAATCTCCTCTTTATGTTACCTTCTCAGATGAGGATGCTTTTCCAAACAACATGCAAGGAGAATAAAATACGAGAACCATTTTCTTACCTCTGCGTTTCCCGCTCTCTTGCCAACAGAGAAGCGAAATCACTTTATTTTACAAGGAACAGCTAGGCTTCATGGAATCGTAGAGTTGGAAGGGACCCCAAGGGCCATCTAGTTCAACCCCCTTCAATGCAGGAATCTCGATTAAAGCATCCAAGACAGATGGCCATCTAACCTCTGCTTGAACACCTCCAGTGAAGGAGAGTCCACAGCCTCCCGAGGGAGTTGGCTCCACTGTTGAACAGCTCTGACTGTTCTTCAGGTGAACTGTCTCTGAATTGTAATCAAGAGCGGAACCTGCCCTCTTTCCCTGCCACAGATATTAAGGGACACCAACTCGCCTGGTTAAGGAAAGGTGATTCTGTGTAGATTTGTTGGCCATACTGAACACTTTACGAATCTGCTTTCTTCCATAGAAGTATTCTCAGAGCCTTGGAAAGCCCAGAGAGTTGAAAGAAGTGGGAAAGAGCATCACTCTTCCAGCAATCTCCTTCAGTCCCACATACAGTTCAAGGGATAATAAAGTAACTGCCTCCCCACCTCAAGACCAAGAGGGTTAGGGGGAGAGAGCAAGTACGGGGAGCTTAGAGGCTTCTTGGACATCAAAAGGAGACTTCAAAGGTGCCGTTGCACCTGCAGAATCCACAGTTGTGGCCTTGGGCTGTGGATTTGAAGCAAGCAAAGATCATGCATTAGTCAGCTCTTGCAATTTCTCTTCATCTCCGTGCAACCAAGTGGTGACTGTTAGAAAGAGCTGCCTTGTTAGTGGAGCTTTGCTAGAGCCTTTCATTGAGGTTGGGTGACTTGTGGAAATTTGTTTGGGCCAGCCTTTATGGTGGCATGTCCTGCTGTCACACTTGCCCAAGCCCTGATTTTTAATTGTAGATGCTTGGGACACCTTTATGCTTGGACAAAATTCATAACGCTTAAACTATTTGATATCTTACGAAACTGAATGCCGGAAGATCCAGGGCAGACAAAATTCATGCAGCACATAGTTAAACTATGGAACTCACTTCCACAGGAGACAGTGATGGCCACCAACTTGAATGGCTTTGAAAGAGGATTAGACAAATTCACAGGAGGAGAAAGGCTATCACTGGTGACTAGCTATGATGGCAATGCTCTGCCCACAGCCATGTTTCTGAATAGCAATTGTTGGACACCACTATAGGGGAGAGTGTTCTCGTGCTCAAATTTTGCCACAGGCATCATGCTGGTGAAAACTGGATGCCGAACCAGATGGGCAGTCTGCAGCAGGCCCCAATTATATTCTTACAAGCGTGTGTTTCTGACTTCTGCATGCCTGGAGTTGCCACCTCATTATTATTAATATTAATTATTAGTATTTCTAACAGGTAAGAGTCAAACTCCTAATCTGCAGCAACCTCTTCTTTAGTATCCTGGGAATTCTTCACTGTGTTCTTGCCCCTCTAGCTACGGCAAACCCGAGAAGCTCCCTGGCTGCTACTCAAAAGAAGCGTTAAGCTCCATTCCAACACAGATGCTGCCGCAGCTTTTTATGAATTAAATAGTAACATGTCTGCGACGGGCTCGGACAGCTGGCTCCGGGCTTTAGTTGGGTTTGTGAAGCTGCCTTAGCAAGTGAGGAGGAGCGAACTCCCAGCCTGCCACGGGGGGCATGTCCTGTTGGTGCAATGATTAATGCACGATGGTGGATGCCAGCACATCTTGAGTCCTAGGTGGCTGTGTAAAGTAGGTCAGCTATTTTTTAAGTCATGATTATTTTATCAATGTTCCTTTGTAAGGGGGGGATAATGTGTGTGTGTGTGTGTGTGTGTGTGTGTGTGTGTGTGTGTTTGTTTGAAAATGGCAACTTCATTAGCGATCAGCACAACAGCAGCGCTGCTTAAATGGGAAATGGGTGCTTTCCTGTCTCTCAGTTTCCACATGTGCTATCCAAGCATATATTTTATTTGCGGCATTTAAAGCCCACCTATTCCTCTTAGGGGTGCAAAGTGGCATACCTGTTTTCCACACCCATGCACCCCATAACAACACAGAGGCGGTGACTGGCCCAAGGTCACAAAGTGAACTTCATGGCTGAGTAGGGGTTTGAACCCTGGTCTCCCAGGTCCTAGTCCAGCACTCTAACCTGTACAGTGGTACCTCGGGTTACATACGCTTCAGGTTACAGACTCCGCTAACCCAGAAATAGTACCTCAGGTTAAGAACTTTGCTTCAGGATGAGAACAGAAATCGCAAGGCAGTGGCATGATGGCAGCAGGAGGTCCCATTAGCTAAAGTGGTGCTTCAGGTTAAGAACAGCTTCAGGTTAAGAACACACCTCCAGAATGAATTAAGTACTTAACCCGAGGTACCACTGTATGCCACACTGGCTTTCCAGCATTGTCCTGTTGTGATTGCAAGCACGTGGCAACACTGAGGAGCTTGGCACTGAAGTCTTAGAATCACAGAATCATTCTTGTAGAGTTGGAAGGGACCACGAGGGTCATCTAGCCTCACCCCCAGGAATGCAGGAATCTTTTGCCCAACGTGGGGCTCAAACCCACGACTTGGAGATTAAGAGTCTCATGCTCTGACTGAGCTATCCATCATGAGCCATCTTACGCCTGTTTACTCAGAACCAGGTCCCCACTGTGCACAGCATCAGCCACAGCAAACACGGCCGGTGGCTAGGGATGATGGGAGCTGGTAGTCCAACAACACCTGGAGGACCATATGTCCTGGTGCGTAGGATTGCAGCCTTAACCTCCAAAAGCCTTTGAACAATTCAGTATTTATTATTATTATTTAGAGCCTCTGTATCCCATTCTTCAGCCGGAAAAGTGGCTCCTGGTATGATTTACATGCATAGTTTGTGAAAACAATACAGTCTCTACGCACCGGCTTAACAGTCTAAAAGACACGGAACATTTTTTATGTATGCTACAACAGCAGCAAGAATACTCATCGCAAAGTATTGGAAGACACAAGATCTACCCACTCTGGAAGAATGGCAGATGAAGGTGATAGACTACATGGGACTGGCTGAGATGACTGGCAGAATCCGAGACCAGGGGAAAGAGACGGCGGAAGAAGATTGGAAGAAATTTAAAATTTATCTTAAGAAATATTGTAAAATTAATGAGTGATAAAATGTTGTGGTAATAGAAAGTAAGGGATTACTACTGTAAAAGATTAAGTAAAAGAAAAGAAAAGGAAAAATTAGATAAAATTAAGGGGGAGGATTTGCTGAAATGAATTTGGGAATTGGAATGCAGAAAGGGGAGGTATGGGGAATTCGGTGAAGTAAGTTTTAAGAAAAAAAGGATTTGAAATTATACATGTTTGTTTTTTGTGTGTGTATGTTTGTATTGTGTATCGTGTGTGTTTTTATAATTTGTGAAAATCCAATAAATATTTTTTTTTAAAAAAAAGACACGGCATACAAGGTGAGAGGGACAGGGAGGGAAGAGGGGAAGAAAAGCAAACTCTGGTATCAGTCCTTAAAAGCTAAATGGTTCTTCTAATCAGCAGGATTGGAAACAGTTCAGTGGCAAGAAGCCCAGCATGATTGAGCGGGCCTTTCAGTGGCACAGATGGAGGTCAGCCCTGCTTCCCATCCTTCCCATCGAAGGCAGCCTGCTGGGATGGCAGCTACCAGCTCCTTCCACCACAACCTTCTGCCTCCGAATTCGGGAGGCTTTCTCGCTGAATTTTCAGCAGGCAATTTCATTCTCTCACCCTGCCCTGAAACCTCCTCCTTCAGGGCTATGTTTAGAGGAGTGGTTCCCCCCCCCCCCATTTGAGGCAGAGGACTCATTAAAAATGCAGCGTTTTCTAGGCCACGAAGCTCGCTGTTTTACTCTGGAATTAGGCTTCTCAAAGCAAATCCTTTTATCTGTTCCAGCTCAGCAGAACAAGGAACGTTGGATGCTCTCATATTTTGGGAGTGCTCAGGACTCTCTCCCCCCCCCTCCGCTTTTTCAGATGGCAATGAGATTTGCTCAGCTTGGAGATCAGCTGATGCCTTGTCAGGCTTGGTATTTAAACTAGACAGCAGCCTGGCATCTGACTGGCTTCCACACCTCCTGCCTCTGTCTGTCATGTGTGAACCTGGACACATTTCCTGTTTAATGGATGCACTGCTTAAGTGATTAATTCTCGGAAGTGATTGGGTATGTTTCCATTCGTTTTTTCCCCCCAGACTCTGGCAGAAACAGACTTTTCGGTTGTCTGCTCAAAACCTTATATTCAGGGCTCAGTGCAGAGTTCTACATTTTATTTGAGAGCTTTTGGTTCTTGTGGCTGTACCAGGGGGGTGAGGCATCTGCTTCATGGAGGAAGAGGGCTATCAATGGCTACTAGCGACAATCGCTATCCTCTGCCTCCACAGTTGGAGGCAGCAATGCTTCTGAATACCAGTTGCTAGAAACCGCAGGAGAGAAGGGTGCTCTTCTGCTCAAATTCAAAATGAGCCACTTAGTCCAGCATCCTGCCCTTGAGACTGACCCAGAAACTCCAGCGGGTGCATAATGCCGTGGCGAGATTCCTTACGGGGTCCTCGCAGCGGGATCACATTCACCCGGTGCTGTACCAGCTGCACTGGCTCCTGGTGGAGTACAGGATCAGGTTTAAGGTGCTGGTTTTAACCTTTAAAGCCCTATACAGCCTAGGACCCTTGTACCTACGGGACCGCCTCTCCTGGTATGTCCCACAGAGGACCTTACGGTCTTCAAACAAAAACATCTTGGAGGTCCCGGGCCACAGGGAGGTTAGGCTGGCCTCAACCAGAGCCAGGGCTTTCTCAGCTGTGGCCCCGATCTGGTGGAGCGCTCTGTCACAAGAGACTAGGGCCCTGCAGGACTTGACATCTTTCCGCAGGGCCTGCAAGACAGAGCTGTTCCACCAGGCCTTTTTCCAAGGCACAGTCTGACCCCCTCCTTTGGTAATCCTCACAGAACTCTAGCTCAATGGTTGCCATGAATTTGATTTTGAATTGATTTTAAAATGAATTGATTTTAGAATGTTGTGTTACTTTTATTGTTGTTAGCCACTCTGAGCCCGGCTTCGGCTGGGGAGGGTGGGATATAAATAAATAAATAATAATAATAATAATAATAATAATAATAATAATAATAATAATAATTATTATTATTATTATTCCATTCTCACAGTTGCCCACTAGGTGCCTATTATGAGAAAGCAGGACCCAAGTGCAAGAACAACTCTCCTGTGGTTTCCTGCAGCTGGTATTTAGACGCATTGCTGCTTCCCAGCTGTGGAGGCAGAGCATAGCTATCATAGCTAGTAGCCATCAATATCCATCTCCTCTATGAATTTGTCCAATCCTCTTTAAAAGCCCATTTAGGTTGGTAGCCATCACTGCGTCCTGTGGGAGGGAGTTCCATAGTTTAGCTATGCGTTGCATGAAGAAGAACTTCCTTTTAACTGTGCCGAGTCTTCCAACTTTGGGGAAAGCTGTTTTGGGTGGGTTTTAAGTAGGCAGTGTTTGTCAGCTGTGAGGTTCTTTCTCCACGGACTTTTATCGACTATGTTGTACAGAATTTGTTGGTGTTCTTTGGGAGCGTACACATAAACGCACACCCTCTTTAACTCTGTTGGCGGCCTCTTTATTTTAATACGTAAGCTGCCTCAAAGGAATTTTCATCTGGAAAGGTGGCATTGGGTTGTATTAGATCTGAGCCACGAATATTTGTACAGGGTTTTCGCAGGAAATTCTGGAGATGGGCTTTATGGCTTATTTGAATGCATAATCCTGGGCTGCAGATGTAAACTCTCCCCCTGCCCCCACCTCCTCTGTTCTAGAAGACATTAATGGGCTGGCCTTTAGCCTCTGCTAGCTTTTAAGAAGTTTGGAAGGTATTAGCTCCTCCAGTTCTTCTTAATTGTCTTACACTTTGAATTGCAAAAAAAAGTGCATTCTTTAAGTCTTAACTGAGACCCCGAGTTTCCATTTCAAAAAGTAAGTCTCCAGTCCTAGGAAGGAAGTTGTGGGGGTTTTTTGTTAGTGCTTTTTATGGTGCATTCTTACTATATTTGTTTTTTGATGAATTTTCTGTTGGAATGGCAGGATATAAATATTCTAAATAATCCATTGTGTGCCCTTGCATGCTGGCACGGAGCTTGGTAGATTCTACATTTTACTTCCTAGAAATAGCCTAGATGCATTTTCATGGCTAACGTCATTACTGAGTGTTAGCTCACGCGTACTAATTTAAAGCAGGTTGTATTTCAGTTGTTTGCTTGAACAACCAGATAGCTCTGCCCTGTTACAATTCTGGAGCCTTTCCAATCTGGGTTCAGGCCCAATTTTGAGACTGAGACAGCCTTGGACAGGTGGAGTGTGCTGGTTTCTGCTGGACCCTTTGATAGCTTGTTTTTTAAATGACTCTTCGGTTGGCAGTGGGGGGGGGGCGCAATGGCCCTGAGAAATGGGGAAGCAAATTTTGGACCCGCACTAGAAACTATAGCTGGTGCAAAATCTAGTTGCTTCATAGACCATTGCATTCCAGATCTGTATCATTTGCAATGGCTTCCTGTTCGTTTCTGGGTTCTATTAAAAGCATTAGGACAAGGAAATTTGGAGCACCTGCTTCCTCCCACATTGTTGTGTGTGGCCCTTATTCATGTAATGTTTTACTTTGAAGATCAGTGGGGTGGGGGGGGGCACAGGCAGAGCCTGACCAGCCATAGGTGCTCTGCCGCCTCCACCAATCGTGAAGAAGTGCCGCCCATTTTGGGCATGTTCATGTCCATTTGGGGCAAGGTATCACCCCAAATCTATGCAATTTACCCAAAATGTGTTCTGATGGCAGTGCTGCTTCTCCAGTGTTGGGTGCAGCAAGGGCTCACAGAAATGGCAGGAGTAGGAGGGTGGCAGCACTTTTTGTTGAAGTGGTAAAATGGGAAACACCGCTCCAGGGCACAGGAATGGGTCTTTTGGTTGCCCTTTTTCGAGAGCCCTTGGTATTAGTTGCATCCATTTAAACTTTCCTGTAAGCCATCTTCTGTGCTCTTATAAGCGCTAAAAGGGGAGGGGTATGTTATTTAAACATTTCTGCAGGTTTCTCCTCGTGCCTTAGCCTGGAATCCAAGCAGAATTAATGCTCCCTGAAAACTCATTGGCCATTCATGAATTCCTCAAGAGCATGGGTAGGCAAACTAAGACCCAGGGGCCAGATCCGGCCCAATCGCCTTCTAATCCGACCTGCGGACGGTCCGGGAATCAGCGTGTTTTTACATGAGTAGGATGTGTGCTTTTATTGAAAATGCATTTCTGGGTTATTTGTGGGGCGTAGGAATTCGTTCATCCCCCCCCATATAGTCCTGCCCCCCCCCCAAGGTCTGAGGGACAGTGGACTGGCCGCCTGCTGAAAAAGTTTGCTGATCCCTGCTCAAGAGGAACAATAATTACAACTCCTTGGGGTGGATATGATTCAACCATTAAGGGATGACAAGGAGTCTCTCCGCTAAGAACATAAGATGAGTGTGCTAGATCAGACCAGCGGTCCATCCAGTCCTGTTCTTACAGTAGCCCACCACAGTGATAGAAATTAGCCAGGCGCATTTTGTTTCTGGTGCTGGTCCAGTTGCAAATTTCTGGGCACCAGGTTGGCAACCACAGTTCAAAAACCTCTTCCTTATTCCATAGTTAATTCCATTTCCACTGTATATGTTTCTTCTCCTTGCATTCTTGGACAAGTGAATTGTTGTAAGAGCAAGCTACAGTCAAGCAATGTAGTTGAGACCATAGAAACGTAGCGTTGGAATCATCTGGCCCAAGCCCCCTGGTGAATAGACATTCCATTGGCAACCATAACCTAGATTTAAGCTGCTATTTGGCACCGTGTCTGAGTTTCTGACACTACCCACCAAATGCCAACTATGGGAAACCTACAGGAAGGATCAGAGGGCAGTGGCAACTGGCATGTAGAGGCATAATGGCTCCAACTTGGAGGCTGGACATAGCCATTGTGGCTAGTAGTCACTAATAGCCATATGGACCCTGAATTTGTCTCTTCTTCTTCTAAAGTCATCCAGGTTGGTGTCTGTGACTGCTTACTCTTGGAGAGAGTTCCTGAGTTTAACTGTGCAGAGCGTTCAGCTTCATCGGATTGCCCTGAGTTTTAGCATTATGAAAGAGAGATGAATTTTTGTTTTTGTTTTTTGGCACTCCTATCATGTCTCCTTTGACTCTCAAAAGATCCCTTCCTCCTCCCGATTGGGCCCCCTTTTAAAGATCTTTGACATTTCTCTTCCAAATGGAGTGGTTTTAGGTTAGATGGGAAATGCAGGCGGGGGGAAAACAACTCCAGTTGCATTTTGCTGTACTGTATTAAAATTTAAAGTGCTTTTTGGGTTCTTACGGTTGGAAGGGTGCTAATTAATTCATGATTTCACTAACAGCTAAAGTGTTTGAAAAGTCAGCGTGTTTATAGTTTCTGAAATCTCATAGACTGTACGAAGTTGAGAGTCAATTGCAGCATGAAGTTGCAAGTGGGAAAAACTAGTTGAGGCTTTGGGGCGCTTCAGTTTCTGACTTAAAATAAATACCGACCCGTGATTTGTTTTTAAAACTACGTTTCTGGATTTTGGGGAAAGAAGGTTGCTGGAGAATGTCTCCTCCGAGAAAGTAAAGTAAAGGAGCTGGATTTCTGGAAAGTGTCAGCTGTTTCTGAGAATGATGTATGTGCAGCTTTTAAAGCCATTCCTAACACATCTTGGAATGCCTCGCTTAAGTGTGATATATGCGGTGAACTCTTCTCTTAAAAGCCTTGTGCAACCGTGGCATTCACACCAGTAACAGGCACGACCTCCATTTCAACTCCAGCTGATTTCAGGCACTCAGACAAAATGTCTTTTAATTATTGTGCTTTCTACCCTGGTGCTGGGGACATTTTGGACCTCCCGATGTTGCTGGACTACAACTCCCATGATCCCTGACCATTTTCTGTGCTTGCTAAGCCTGATGGGAGTTGTAGTCTGGCTGGCAGCATCTGGGGGTCCAGGGGTTCTCCACCCCTGCTCTGTACCAAATTGGGTTCCATGATGGATGAAAGGTGAGCTATTAATGTATGGAAATAAGACATTCTTTGAAAACCAGCTCCCACTGATATGTTTAACGTTCTTATCATAGCACTGTGTTTTCAGGTTATATGCCGCCTTGTGATGTTTTATATGAAAGCATGGCTTTAAAATATTAAAATAAATAAAAGTTTGCTGGGTTCGATCTGGCCCAAGGTTAAGCAGTGACTAGTACCAATTTAGGCAAACAAATTGGGGAGTAGTTTTTCCTATCACATGTCTGTAATTCCTGCATTTTAGGGGGTTGGTCTAGATGACCCTTTGTGACCCTTCCAACTCTACCATTCTATTATCCTATGTCCAAATCCACCCAGGCCTGCTTAACTTGTCTTTCCACAAGTCTTGTCTACTCTTATGAGTTTCTGACCCCTGCCTTACAGCTGGTCAACCAGAGCTGAGTATTGTAACAGTGGAAACATATCATATTAACTCTCCCAACAATGCGTAGGAGCTACCTACTTTGGGCACTGGGGATCCAGATGGAATTTATCTTCAGATTTTGCCCCGAGTCTCCCATTGTTAACATGAGAATATAAAGAGCCTAGCCGAGGCATAAATGAAACCAGGGCTTACAAGATCAAGGAAAATGAATGTTCTTCTTGGTAGAGAAGCCATCTTTGCTGGATGAATATCCAAGCAATTATGAACTCTGCTTCTCCCTTTGATATATTTTTCATGGGTGTGAAAGCTACCTTCTACTTAGAAGATTTAATTGGATTCTGTCCATACAGACTGCTTGAAACTGAACTCTCTAGTTAAAAAGAAACATATCGTTGCCCGTGTAATAAAATAAAATAAAACCAATGTATTTCAAAGTAAGCTAAAACCAGTAACCTCCTGGCTTTATCTACGATGCTGTGATCTGATAAGTAGATCTTAATCTTTAGCTGCACAATTTATTGGGAACTTGGGTCCTTTGCAGGGCCTTTTAAATGGACGGGACGTGTGCAGGAGATGTTCCTGGCGGATTAGGGGCAGAGTTTTTCCATGTCCTGTCCCTTGCCTTGTAGATAAAAGGCTTTCCCTCTCTCTCTCGCAAAGTTTCTTCCTTCTAACAGAAAAACGCTGGGGACTGGACCAGCAGACTGAGTCACTCTTTTCTTCTGATGGCTTGAGCTTCATAAAGCCAATTGTGTTTCTTCTGGTCTCTGTGCGCGTATGTTCCTACAAAGCAAATCCTAAATTGGATTAGACCCGAAATGTTGCCTTTCCCCTCATTTTCAGGGAGAAATAGAATGGGCAGAATCAAGCTGAACATGGGGAAATTGTCCTCTTTCCTTTCCCAGTCTGCCACCGAGCCGTTAATGGAAACTGTCCAAGGGCACCTGAAGAATTATCTGCTTGAAGGCAGAGGGAGCCTAAAGGTTTTGATTCTAGTTGATTGGAGACATCTAGCTTAGTATTGTCAACTCTGGCTGGCAGCAACTCTCTAGGGTTTCAGACAAGGTTCTCTTGCATTTCCCTACCTGGAGATGCCAGGGAACATTTTGCATGCAATGTAGGCACTCTAGGACTGAGCTCCCCCCCCCCAAAAGGGGGGGAGCCTTCAGGTGGGGAATATCTGTGGCCCGCCAGAGGTTTTTAGTCTCCTATCATTCCCGGCCAACCAGACTAGTGAGTGGTCAGCAATGCTGGAAGTTGGAGTCCATCACTATCTGGAGGGCCACAGATTAGCTATGGAATTCAGGTAATCTTGGCTTAAGGTGTCTTTTTTGGGGATGGTAGCAATTGATGATGTGCTTCTCTAGTGATGAATTTTTCACTGAAAGCTAAAGATGGTTGAAAGAATGGGAGCATGTTGGGGGAATGCTTTCTTAGGCAATGGAAAGAGGACTCTTTTTTTAAAAAAGTAACATCAATCACAATTGTGTGTCTTTGGGGAAGATGTTATACTGCTGGGCTGTAATCATTAAAAACCCACATATCAGTGTTTACAGCAGCTGAAGCCTCTTTTTCCTTGGTTCTGTTTCTTTGCTCCAAATTATATAAGAAATGCTGTAAAAAAATATACAAAAAACAAACCACCAAACACTTGGTTGTGAGGACTTTTTTATTTTTATTTTAATAGCTGTAGCTTTTTATTTTCTCCAGCCCTGGAAGAGAACCTTAACAATTTAATGGCGCCTGATGCACTAATAAAGATGCCTGCGTGGTTACGTTTAATCCTTTAAAGAGCAGAAAAGAACACTGAAGTTATCAGCATTCCAAAAGCAAGACACACAGACTTAAATATATGCAAAGCCTCAGAGAGGCTGGAGAAATGTACTGTGTTGCAGGAAGATCCTGACAGCCCCCTTGCATCTTTTTGCAAAGTGAGATCTGAATTATTAAAGCTGCCTTTGTTTATTAAATTGAGCTTCTAGCAAAAGGGTTAAAGCGGAGAAATGGCACATAGACTTTGACTATATTGGGCATAATTTTTAATGGGTGTTACACTTTTGTGTGTGTGTGTCTATTACTACCTTAGGGATGTTTCAACAAGATGAGAAGAATGCATTTTGCATATTGGAAAATGGCAGCAATTTTGCCGCCTCGAGTGGGGCAAGATGGTGAAAAAAGACTTTAAAAAAGAGGTTTTGTGAAAAATGTGCACACACCCATCCAGGTTTTTGGAATGAGGTTAATAAGTACAAAATGACATTACTGAAAGTTTGTTTTCCAGTTCTGTGCTACCTTAGATCATTGGGCTGCCTTCATTTTTCTGTAGTTTCAACACTGGAGCATGGAATTCTCTTTTTGCAGTCCACTTTGTGACAAATAATTTTTCCTCTCTGCTTTGCACACCCCGCTTCAGTTTTTTGCCCTTGTGCCTTGAGAAATATGCAGATGATGGAAAATCTTGGCCATTGCAGGGGCAGAGGAAGGACCTCTCCTTTACTTGTGATCTGCAAACCAAACTTTTTCAGGCTCCATCTGTTCGTGTGCTCAGAAGTAGAAGAGATGAGGATAACTTGTTCCAAGAGCAGAGAGCTTGGCCCGACAGGCTTGTGCTAGTTTTTTCTTTGGTTTTTAAATCTCTCTTCCCCACCACCCACCCTTAAAAAAAAATAAAAAATGTAGACTTTTGAGTGGAAATCTGTAACTGTTTATTTAAAGCAAGAATCCTTTAAATATGGTTGGGGGATTTGAATCCAGTGTCTCCCAAAACGTTTAATGAAAGCCCTGCCTTTTATGACACCACCGGGCAGCTGCTGGGATTAAATCTTCAATTAGGTAGGATTGCGGCAGGCCAAGCAGATTAAACTCCTTTGCAGCTGAAGCAGCTGCCTTGAGGAAATGACATTTATGCGCTTGATCCCTTTTTGAGTTCCCCGTGTCAAGCCTTGAAACATATCAGCGGGGCTGCCTTTGAGAGCAGAAGGGAGCCGCCGCTGCTGCCGAGGAGGAGGAGTTGCAGACAGCAAAACACATATTTGGGGGATCTTAACTATCTTTATTTATTTTTATTCCCCCAGATGGTTACTGGAAACCTTCTTAAAAGCTTGGATTCAGAGATGCATTAGTGTTTAGAGGCCTCTTTTTGACTTAAGGTAAGATGGTCTTAATCAAATCATCCTTTGGCCGTCTCGGTTTTTGTCTGAACTCCCCCTGCCCCCGCCAGACTGGACTGGAGATGCTCTGAAATCACATAGGATGGCCCCTCCTGCTGCTTGGCATTTAAATAGTTAATGTTCATTCCGTGTTAATAAAACTTTCCAGCTGCTTAGGTCATGTGGAGAAGGAGCTTGTGGTGGAAGGAAGGGCAGGCTGATAATCCACATGGAGTTATAGTAGTGTGATGATACTGTTGAGTTGGGGGTCTGTTGTGTATATAATTCAGAATCGCCTTGTTTGTTCCGTAAGCAGATTTGCAGCAGGGAGGGTGGGAGAGAAGCACGGTTTGCAAAACGCCCCCCCCCCCTTTTTAACACGTGCTAACTGGTGAAATTGACGGTCTAGGCAGGTAAGCAGCAATTACAGGTCTGCTGCAACATGCAATTACTGATTTCCCTCTTGCGACCTGAGAGCCTTCTTGAACCAAACGTGAATCTACTTGTTCAGGTTCATAAGTGTTAACTGTCCAAAATCTCAGTTTAATTGCTGCAAGGCTAGCAATGGGATTGCAAGGTAATGTTCCCTTTTAAAAGTTGAAAATTTCGTAGGGCCATCCGTATTACAAGACCACCAAATTTAAACAAAATGAAACATAACAAAGCATGAAGATTCTTGAAAGCGTATGAGCTATGATTACCATTTCTAGAGAATTAGTCGTCTTTGGCAGTTTTTTAACCACAGAGCTTAACTTGAGAGAACTGCTTATAATGGTGTGGAGGAACCCTTCCCCACAAGAGTCTAGGAGGCGAAATTAAAACACTGAACCTAGGCAGTGTGGTTTCAGATGTCAGTTCAATTCCCTTCCATGTTTATAGCTTAACAGGAGGATGGGGTTGGAAGCAGGAATTAAGACTGACAAAGGAACTCTTTAATCTAATGTCCCATATGATAGCCTTGTCATTTTCTGTTTAAAATCTCCAATGTGTTTATTTTTCTTTTCAAAATTGGATATTATTATTTTTTAACAGGGCATTTTAAATAGTGACCTTGTGTGGGCAGAATCAACACACTTTCTGTGCCCTGTGAAGCTGTATAGCATTGCCAAATAACTTATGTTTTTAAATGTTCCAAATTCCTTATTTTCAAAAGGAGAAAAGTGTGATACATCTTAACTGCTTGGCTAAAAAAGTAATGAAGTTTATTCCTGGAAAAACAGTAAATCGTTGTTAGAATTAGAATTGTGGTGTTCACCTGCATTCCATACCTGAACAATTCAGCCAGTATTTTGGAATTTTTCATCAGGTACTTGCTATGTTCTTTGCAGAAGAATCTGTTTGGATTCAGACTTAGCATAGTTCCAAAACATCAAATGATCATGGGCTTCATATTAACCTGCAACAAATGAAGTTCCAGTATGTGTATTTAATCTGCAGACAAGCTCCCCCCTCTCTTCTGCTGTAGGTTTAAAATGCATCCTATAAGTGCATTTTGCAGCCTGCTTATGGAGCCTCAATTCTGAGGTGTCTTTTGTGGATGAAAGTGCTTGCTGATCTGAATTTCGAAGGTTGATGAAATTAAACTGCAGGAGGACTGATGGCAGTCTACAGAGCTTTAATGTTATGGCATTATACATATTTAGAAGCGGATTGGATTGAATCCCACTGAGGGAAAGCAGTCTTATTCATAGACCCCTGTCCTGGGCATGCCTTTTTTAAATAAAAAAGCCTGATGGATATGCTCAACATTATGATGAACGTGTTGCTTGCTGAAAATCATTTTGCTGTCAAAAGGACCATATCAGAGACTTGATTGCCTTAAGTGTAGTCTTGCGGGGCTTCTTTGAGGGTGGGGGAAAGAGAGAGGGGAGGGGAGGGATGATTGCAAAATCGCAATGCTTTGTGTAAACTGTTCTTGCCTTCATGAATTATTCATTTAACCCCCACCCCAAAGCATCAGACTGCTTGCTATATTGCAGAATTTAATACATCTTAAGTGACACTGAATTTGTTAATATGGTGAAGGACGAGAACACGGGCTAGTTAAAAATATCTGTGCCCAGCATGCAGCAGCAGGGAAGAAGGGGCTGTTGACTTGAACTGAAAAGGGTATAAATATGTACTATATATGTGTGTGTGATATATCTGCATGCCTAATATTTTTGCCACAAGCAAAAGGATAGATTGGGTGTTGTTCTTGAAAGCTTTGAGCAGACAACTTGGATGGCTTTAAAAGAGAATTGGAGAGATTCATGGGAAGACAAGGCTACCCATGATTACTAGCCACAATGCTCTGCATCTATGATCAGAAGGGTTGTGCTTCTGAATACCACCTGCTGAGAACTGCAGATGGGCAAAGTGCTGTTTGACTCATGGCTTTCCAAAGGCATCTGGGTGGCCACTGTGAGAACAGAATGCTGGACTAGACGGGCCTCGTCTTAGGTAAGACCAGTGCTTCAGTGAGGCGAGGTGAATGAATTTGCCTCAGGGGGCAGATTCCATCCCTGCTGTTGTGCTTTTGCCAGCTCTGCCAGGACTTTACCTGTGCCACAGATCCCTTGCCCTCACTGCTGCTGCTGAGCCCCTGCCACTGGCATGGCAGCAGTGTGAGCACAGCTGTGGGCAAGGGTGCAATTGTAGTTGCAGGGCTGGCAGCAGGGAGGGAGCCCGGATCTACAGGATGAGGGGGCTGGCGGGGCATTTTGCCTGCACTGTGAAGGCACCCCAGGCTGTCCCTGGTCTTATGTGATGGTACAAGTGCTTGATGGATTTGGGGGAGGGGTCAGCACTGTCCCTATCAATGTGGTCAGACCACACCTGGAATACTGTGTCCAGTTCTGGATGCCATGGTTTAAGAAGGATATTGACAAGCTGGAACCGTGTTCAAATGAGGGTAAGAAGATCACAGGTCTGGAAACCAAGCCTTATGAGGAACTGTGGAAGGAGCTGGGTATGTTTAGCCTGGAGAAGAGGAGATTGAGAGGAGATAGGATACCCATTTTCAAATACAGTGGTACCTCGGGTTAAGTACTTAATTCTTTCCGGAGGTCCGTTCTTAACCTGAAACTGTTCTTAACCTGAAGCACCACTTTAGCTAATGGGGCCTCCTGCTGCTGCCACGCCGCGGAGCACGAGTTCTGTTCTCATCCTGAAGCAAAGTTCTTAACCCAAGATACTATTTCTGGGTTAGCGGAGTCTGTAACCTGAAGCGTATGTAACCTGAGGTACCACTGTATATCAAGGGCTTTCACATGGAAGAGGGAACAAGCTTGTTTTCTCCTACTCTGGAGGGTAGGACTCAAACCAATGGCTTCCAAGATTTCAACGAAACATCAGGAAGAACTTTCTGACAGTAAGAGCTGTTTGACAGTGGAACAGGCTCCTTTGGGAGGTTGTGGACTTTCCTTCACTGCATGTTTTTAAGCAGAGGCTGGATGGCCACCTGTCCTGGGTGCTTGAGTTGAGATTCCTGCATTGCAAGGGGTTGGGCTAGATGACCCTATATGATCCTGTGTTTTCAGAGTACCACGCCCTCCATCCTTGATGTTGTATCCAAGTGCTCAGAAATGGGTCTCTTTGCCTCTTGGGTGCCTTCATGTTGCAGCTGCTACAGTCAGCCAGAGGCTTCTCATGGCGTGGGGTGCCATTCACAGACTTCTGTGTCAAATGGGGCTTAGGAAACAAGCAGCAGTTGATGTGCCAGCTTGCAGCTTGTCATTAGAATTGCCACTGGAGGGAAGGTTATCAAATGACGTTTCTTCTGCCCCCAGATGGGTGGTGAAGAATCTTCACTGGATGTTTTTAGTTCTAGTTGCATTTCAGTGGTTAATCCACACTTTCCCGTGCACTGTGAAATCCATGCTTTGCTTAGGCTTGTGTGCAAGGGATGTATAAATCCCTTCCGATTGGCTCCAAAGCCCGGAACGTCCTGTGGGTGGGTTGGCTGGGTTGGCGCTTGACCTGTTTGATCCCATTTTGGAGTTCCGAGATTCCAATCTTGGTGTCCCAATTAAAAATAGATTTATTGGAAGAATCTATTAGCATTGGTGGCATCAGTTTCTAAATAAGCTCGCCCACCTGTCACGAGAGCCGAGCAGACTGGTAACTGGGGAGTTGGCCTGGGTAGGGAGGCTGTTTCACCAGGGAAAGCTGTGCTTTGAGTCGGGTGGCCAAGGGGTGGAAGAAGAAGAGGAGGAGGAGGAGTTTGGATTTGATATCCCACTTTATCACTACCCAAAGTTGTCTCAAAGCGGCTAACATTCTCCTTTCCCTTCCTCCCCCACAACAAACACTCTGTGAGGTGAGACTGTGGGGCTGAGAGACTTCAGAGAAGTGTGACTAGCCCAAGGTCACCCAGCAGCTGCATGTGGAGGAGCAGAGACGCGAACCCGGTTCACCTGATTACGAGTCCACCCCTCTTAACCACTACACCACACTGGCACTCTGGACTAGGAGTCCGGCACAATCCTCCTTAAAAGGGAAGGATTTCACAAAGATAGGAATATAGGAAGCTTCCTTATTCCAAATCATGCCAGTGATTCATCAGATCTGTCTTATACCCGTGGTTCCCATGTGAGCAGTACTGACCCACAGGGATCACCCAGAGAGGCATGAAAAAGCAAGTGGGTAGCAGGGGGGCTCTGGAGGTGTGACCCTCTTAGTGCATTGTTCACTTTTTTACAATTGACCAAGCTAGCGCCTAGAGCGAAACACCTCCCTTGCTTCATATTTTAAGTTTCAGTGCTGTTGGCAATTTCCAAGCTACCGTATCTCCTCTGGTCACATTTGTTTCCATTCACAATTCTGAGTTTGTTGCAATTCACAGCGAGGTCACAAGATAGGGTAGTGGAGGAAGAACTAATTGAGCTACAAAATGACATTGAGCTGAAGCCAAGGTTTAAGAGTTTTGGTTGCAGAAGGGAAATTTCTGAATGCTATCCCGCACTATGGTCGGCGGTTAAGAAGCTCCTTGTTAAAATACATTTTACTGTATTTTTGGTTTTTATGGAAGCCGCCCAGAGTGGCTGGGGAGGCCCAGCCAGATGGGCGGGGTATAAATAATAAATTATTATTATTATTATTATTATTGTTGTTGTTGTTGTTGTTGTTGTTGTTGTTGTTGTTGTTGTTGCATTTCCAACATCGTATTTGATGAAATGTGGTTTTCATGTGGTCATCTGACTTCTCTTCAAGCAAAGAAATCAGCTGCCAATTACTAAACATGGTGATTTAAGACTCCTGCTAAGTTACTTTAAACCAGACGTAGGGAAACCTTTATCACTTCAACAAGCCAATCCTGGACATTAAGAATTTACTGAATTAGTTACTAAATGTGGTATCTAATATTCTTGCTAAATAACTGTCAGACTTGGAAATGCTGGTATCTCTTGATCAAGTTCATCAGTTTTGTTGAATTAAGTAAACCAAATACTTTCAACTGGATTTTAAATAAATGTGCAATTAATTGTTACTGTTCTGAATGGTATTGTGTTATTATCTTCTTAATGGGTTGTGCCAAACACTATTATGAATGATGTTTTTATAGCGAAGGGCAGGAGCTGTTTATGGAACCAAGGGTGAAGGGGTTGCCATTAACAGTTTGGGAACCACTGGTCTACACTAAAGGACAGCGGCTTTTCAAGATTTTGGGCAGGAAGCAGTCTGAACAAGCACAGCCCAAGGAGTTAGCTGTGTGCCAAGAGAAAGTGTGCTGTATGGGGCAAAAGCAATTGGCAGTTGTCAACCTCACCAGCCCTATAAATTTAAACCAGTATCATACCACTCTAAACAGCCATGGCTTCCCCCTATATAGGATCCTGGGAACTGTAGTTTGGTAAAGATGATGAGAGTTGTTGTGAAGCCCCTGTTCCCCTCACAAGAGTGACAATTCCCAGAGTGGTTTAACAATCAGTCCTTTCCCCCAGAAAACTCTTGAGAACTGTAGCTGTGGGAAGGGGGAATAGTGCCCTGCTAACAACTCTCAGCATAAGATGGTCCAGAGAATTGCAAAGATGAGGCTCATATCCGTGAGCTCAGCTTCTGTTTCCAGCAACCCCTCACTCTTCTTCTCACTTTCCTCTTCCTACATTGTGGAATTCCTGCTTCTCTCCCTGCCACACTCTTAAAAAACTGTTGTTTCTTTTCCAGGCTTGCAGATCGACTCTTTGCAAACGGCTTAGAACACATCGCTCATTTTCTTTCCTTCGGCATAAAAAACAAGTCTAAGCAAGACCGTTCCAACATGTGTGCCTGGAAATTTCCACAGAGACTAACTCGTTTTCTTGCCTCATGGCTTTGGCTCAGCAGTTTCCCTGGGAAGGTGGGAGCCTGTCTGGATTTGCAGGGGCAGCGTCCAGGCTGACGCTCCTCCTGCAGTTCTTCTGGAAACTGCCACGCCGCTATATTTCTGGGCCCTGCTATAGGAATGAGAGAGATTCTTAACACAAAGACCCTGAAAAGAGCAGTATTTGAATTGGGGTGGAGAATCCTGTCTTGGTAATGTAAGGCAGCGCTGCTTCTCTGGGATGAATGGAAGCTCTTGCCGTTAGTCAGAGACTCGAAGTCCTGTGCATTATCAGCCCAGATAATGGGGGCACCTAATAGTTCAGGCTGCCAATCAGAAGGTCGAATCCCTGTGATGGGGTGAGCTCCCATTGCTCGGTCCCTGCTCCTGCCAACCTAACAGTTCGAAAGCACGTCAAAGTGCAAGTAGATAGATAGGTACCGCTCCGGCGGGAAGGTAAACAGTGTTTCCGTGTGCTGCTCTGGTTCGCCAGAAGTGGCTTAGTCATGCTGGCCACATGACCCGGAAGCTGTACGCCGGCTCCCTCGGCTAATAAAGCAAGATGAGCGCCACAACCCCAGAGTCGGTCACGACTAGACCTAATGGTCAGGGGTCCCTTTACCTTTGATAGTTCAGGCGCTTATAAGAATGGAGGCCCTGTTGTAATGCTGTATAATTTCAAAGGAAACCAAATATAGCTGATCCTATTAGGAAAGACCAAACATTTGCTATGATGGTGGTCCTATATGGAAAGACCAAAGGTTCGCCCACACATAGCTATGGCGGTGATGGTTCCTAAAACCAAGGGGAGAGGAGGGAGGGAGAACCAACTGATGAAAAGCTCCCTTGGCTGGAGGCTATTATTAACTTTCTGCATAGCAGCCTTTTCCAGGTTCGTTGTCACTTGTCGGAAGGCAGGACACATTTTGAAAGCAACTCTGCTAATATTAACTCCCCAACCCCAATATCATTTCAAGGCTGGCTCTTCAAAGTAGTTTTTCCCCCCTGGTACATTATGAAATGAAAATATTTATGTATTTATGCTTTCTGAGTTGTCAGCAACTCTCTCCATGCAGTTCTGTTCTTTTCTTTTTCTTTTTCTTTTTACAATCAGCATTTTTCTCTTTTGGAAAGGTCATCCAGGCCAGCATATTTATTCACACTTCCCTGAGGACTTGAAACTTACCTGCCCCGTTTTGGAAAACCTAGTTTGTTTTGCTGGACCAAGTAAAGCTCAAGCCAAATCCTGCATCTTCCATAGGAGTTGCCATTGACTCCCAAGTGCAAGCAGGTAGTGGTGTTCAGCATTTCATTTATTTATACATACATAGCATATTTATTTGTACCACACCCTTTCTGGGATAGAATCACAGATGGCCTAAAAATACTTTTAAAAATTAAAATAAAGCAGCTGCACAAATAACCATAGTTAAAAACATACAGATGCCATTGAACAATCTCATAGCAGCAGCAGCAACAACAACAGAAGAAACTATACTGGAACTGCCGACGTTCTGTTTGGTAGACAGGAGCTGGCTTCTCTCTCTCTTAGGAACAGAAGGTGAGGTTGGCTGCTAGAACAGACCAATGGCCCATCTAGTCCAGCATCCTGTTCTCAGAGGCCAACCAGATGCCCCAATGGGAAACCCACAAGCAGGACCTGAGTGCAAGGGCCGTCTCCTCTCCTGTGCTTTCCAGCAATTAGCATTCAGAAGCATTGCTGCCTCCAACTGTGGAGGCAGAGCATAGCCATTGTGGCTAGCAGCAGCCTTTGATAACTGTCTCCTCTGGGAATTTGCCCAATCCTCTTTTAAAGCCGTCAAAATTGGTGGCCATTGCTGCCTCCTGCAGGAGTGAGTTCCATAGTTTAACTGTGGGTTGCATGATGAAGTCCTTTCTTTTATCCTTTCTGAATCTTCAGCTTCACTGGATGTCTCTGAGTTCTGGTGTTATTTGGGGGCGGGGGAACCTTGCCTTTATCCACTTTCTCCATGCCGTGCATAATTTTACAAACTTCTGCCGTGTCTCCTCTTCTCAAACTAACAGGTCCCATTTGCTGTAACCTTCATCCCTTGGATCATTTAGGTCGCCCTTTTCTGAACTTCCTTCTCCTCCTTCATGCCTCCTGCCACAGAGATCTGCCTGCGGCTCTGTGGTTTGAGCCTCGCCCACAACAATCTGAGCTCCAAAGGGCTTGTTCTCAGCAAGTGGTTAAACTTTAAACTGCTAAATTTTAATGCTCCCAGATTCTTTTCAGCTGCACAGAGGAGCTGTTCCTGCAAAGTCTGGGTGTGTCAGCGGGCTGGAGCTCATCTTACTCCAAGTTCGGTACACCTAGTCATGGTTGTGCTAATGTGGAGTTCATGACTAAATCCTCCTTTTAACCAGTTGGCAGTTGATCAAGACTCCTCTCTCTCTCTGTGTGTGTGTATGTGTGTGCCTGTGTCCCAACCCTTGCTTCATTTCAAAGTTATTCCTGGAAGTAGTCCTTCGGCGTTTGCATAACTCCATGTGTGTCGCTCATGGGCATATTTGCTAAATGGCAAGGCAAGTCTCTTTACTAACTTTCTTAGCTGGAGGAGTTTTAATTAAAAAGCTGCACACAGTGATGGATATGGTGCATGCACGATGGATAAAGTCTTGTATAATTTCTGAGAAGTTTTCGGGCTCTCCTGCCAACAGGCGCATTTATAATTTCCCTTTCTTTCTTTCTTTCATATTTATGTGATCAAGATTACGGATGGAGACGTCGCGTTGTCTGTTCCAGCACATATTTTTGCATGTATTTTTGTTAGGCTAATGATGCTCTTACAGGGGACTATAGGCTTGTCTATAGAGGGGTCGTTAGGCATTGGTTTCTGACGCACTTGCAATCCCCTCCAAGCTTGCAAATCGATGAGCACTAAATACAGTGCAACACTTTGCCTCCTCCAGGGGAAAAGGGCAGCAGGCTTAGAAGTGATCAGGTTAGCTCTTTTCCTTTTTTGCCAGTAAGCAGTGGTAGTCAGGAGCAGGGTGCCAGTTGTTCTGGGAAGAGGCATTGTACTGTGAGCAAGTGTGTTGGCACAAGCTCTCAAGTTCTTCCTCCCCTCTGCATCATTTAATATAGATAATCCACAAGACGAATAAAACTACCTTCTTTCGTTGACAGGAAATCTACCTTAGCTTGGCACTGATCTTGGCGGATGCAGGTGGGTGGGATGTGCTGTGTAATAGGGAGGGGCACGTCTGGATTTTGCTTTTTCTCCACCATTTTGCCGGTCCTAAGTTCAGTTCTCTATACTGCCCCATCAGTTTGCATTAAAAAAACACTCACAAAAATTCATCAGTGCCAATTTTCCTGAGTAGAATTTCCCTATCAACATTTCAGTACAGGTTATCCTAATAATTGTTTTACATGCAGTTTTGCCTAATATTCACATTGTTGCAAAGCAATTTCCACCCAAACATTTTTGCATGTTATTTTCACTAATATTTGCATTCCCCCCCAGTTTATTTGCATCTTTGAACTATATTGAATAAAAATTGAAAGTGTGAATTCTGAAAGATGACTGTGTTTAGGTTTGCATAGTATTTCAGAAAATGTGAATGCACACTGAATCTGGGTTTTTTCCCTCCCATCCCTACTATGTAACAGAAGCATTCAGTAACAAATTGCACTCAATCTCTTTCAATTGGAGTTCCTGCAGGTGTCAGAGATGCTGGAGAAGGGCCATACAGTAGCACAGAGCACCTGCTTTGCATGCAGAATGTCCCCAGTGTCTCCAGGTAGGGCTGGGAGAGCCCTTGCCTAAGACTCTGGAGAGCTGCTGCCGGTCAGTGTAGACAGTACTGACTGAGCTAGATGGACTAGTGGCCTGACTCAGTAAAAAACAGCTTCCTGCGTTCTACATTAACCTCGGGACCTTAACCTACGTGAACTCTTGCCTACTGTATCATTTATGGAATTTCTGTACAGTGGTACCTCGGGTTACATACGCTTCAGGTTACAGACTCCGCTAACCCAGAAATAGTGCTTCAGGTTAAGAACTTTGCTTCAGGATGAGAACAGAAATCGTGCTCCGGCGGCACGGTGGCAGCAGGAGGCCCCATTAGCTAAAGTGGTGCTTCAGGTTAGGAACTGTTTCAGGTTAAGAAAGGACCTCCGGAACGAATTAAGTACTTAACCCGAGGTACCACTGTACTCACCCTTCATCAGTGTGTGAATTTTTGTAAAATGCCCCAGAAACAAATGATCATGATTTTATTGCAATGATTTAAAATGGTTAGAAGGTTGGGAAGGCACTCATACCAAAAAATTATGGTAGATGCCCTTACCTTTCTCCACCCTTGAGGTGTCTGGATACTCAGTGGTCATCCAGGAGTAACTGAATGCCTACCATCTGTTTCAGCACTTTGCCCTAAAAAGAGGATATTGGGATCCTCTCAAAATCTTCTGGGTCTAGAGATGGATCTTTCAAGGCATGGCCTCCCAGCGCCCCCTGCTTCAAGGTACCTGGGACCACACCATCCCTCCCATTTTAGCAGAGACTCCTGGACCAAATCTTATCCCGCTCCATCCCTGCCCAGCGGAATAAAGCAAGCCACGATTTACAATGTTCTTTATATTGGCTGTAAATATGTATTTAGAATTCTTAAACAGCTACAGTATTTAAAAAGATCTGTGGGCTATGCTGCCTGGCAAAGAGAGACAGCTCTTGGATGCTCTGCCTTATTACTAATTTCTGGATGTATTGGCCTATAACGGATAGTGGTAATTATTTGCAAGTTCCAGCGGTATGAATTATAGCAGCTCTTTTTATTAAAATGACACTTCAGTCATGAAAAATAATCATTCCATTGCTGGTGGAAAATTGGGAACGCTTTTAATTGTTCCCGAAACCTCTGCGATTACTGCAGAAGCAAATCTCACTGTAATGTAAAAATCAATAAAAATAATGCAATTTGTATCTGAGCGGAGTGCTTTAAGAATTCTTGATGCGCAGAGCACTTACACACGATCTAGCAGCCACGGGGCTCTGAATTAAGTGAAATCCATGGGCTTTGGAGGAAAGGGGGACCTGAAATGTATCAATTCTTGCAGCAGTTATCTTTCTCATGCCTCTTCTCTCCCCCCCCCCGCCAAAAAATACTTTTTTTAAAAAAAAACCTCCCAGTGTGCAAACAGTGTAAAGAAGTCTGCAGAAAGAGATAATTAAATGCATTGGCATGAAACCGTGGATTATTTTTCTTTTAAAAGATTGGCTTGCTTAGGCTTCGTAACTCTTCCTTCTCCAAAATCCTCACGGCGGGTAACGGTGCCTAAAATAAGGTTTTAAAACATCAGATTTGAAAATTAACCAGACCGTAATAACAAATTGACCAGGTGGTTTTAGCTCACCCGCTAAAAGTATTTTGGAGAGGATATTACAAATGCTTCTCCTACAGTATATTCTCAGGGATGCTTACAGCCCTGTAATGTAGCCCAACATTATCCCCATCCTTCTGGGTGGCAGGAGGATGCACTTGGGAGGCAATCCCTGTTCAAATGACCACTCCTTCCCTCTAACCCGTATTGGGTGGGACACAAGATTGCCCCCATCAGTGCAATGTCAGAAAGTGTATAGCTGCTTGTGTGTAGTGCCTCCCCGCTTTCTGAAATTGTACCAAATCTGCAGGTGTTGTGAGTGGGCCTGAAAGGTGCTGCCTTGCTTCCTTCTCTCCCCCCCCCCCCAAAGACTACATGCAAGCAGTCCTTGGCTGCATCAATGGCAGTCTAGTGTCCAGATCAAGGGAAGTAATGGTTTCACTCTATTCCACCTTGGTCGGACTACATCTGGAATGCCATGTCCAGTTTTGCGTTCCGCAGTTTATTGACAAGCTGGAATGTGTGCAGAGAAGGCTGACCAAAAGGGTCTTGGGTCTGGAAGGCAAGCCTTTCTGACAGTAAGACCTGTTCCCTTGGAAGGTGGTGGATTCCTCTCCATTGGCGGTTTCTAAACAGAGATTGGCTGGTCATCTATCAGGGCTTCTTTAGTTGTGATTCCTGCATTGCAAGAGGTTGGATTAGATTGACCTTTCTGGTCCCTTCTACTCAACAATCCTATGCTTCTGTGCTTTGCCTCCTGGGCCACTCACAGGCTGGTGCTGGCAAAGGGATCTGATTGTGATTTTATTGGTATAGCACACAGGTGATTTCAGGAAGTATCCAGCAAAGTACAACCGTACCTTGGTTCTCAAATGTAATCCGTTCCGGAAGTCAATTCGACTTCTGAAACGTTCGAAAACCAAGGTGCGGCTTCTGATTGGCTGCAGGAGCTTCCTGCTCTCAAACAGAATCCGTGTCGGACGTTCAGCTTCTGAAAAAAGTTCAAAAACCAGAACACTTGCCTCTGGGTTTTCGGCATTTGAGAACCAAGGTCCTACTGTACCTCTCTTAGCACAAACATTTCTGTTTATGTAGTGGAACTGCCTCTCCTCTCCCTGTGTGCCCTTCCTCAGATTTGTTGGTGGGACAACCTAGCACAGATTTTGAGGTTGTGCAGCAAGAGAGAGAAGGGGGCATTCCTTTGTGCTAACAGAACTACTTCTGTGGGATCCTGCCCTTCTTAATCTCCACTTAATTATTTTATTACTTAATGCATTGATATCCCACCACGGTCTCCAGGGAGCTCAAGGTGGCATACATGGTTCTCCCCCTCCTCATTTAATCCCCACGACAACCCTGTGAGATAGGTCGACTGAGAGGCAGTGAATGACTCAGGGTCACCAGGTGAGCTTTGTGGCCAAGGGGGGATTTGAACCTTTGTCTCTCCCTGGTCTTGGTCCAGCCCTCTAATCGCTACAACACAGTGGCTCTCACGCTTGCACAGCTGTGGGTGGGGAGGTACTGTGCCTTGGTGGCAGAGTACAGGATTTGTACAGAGAATGTTCCAGGCAAAATTGTCTACATTGCTAGCAGGGGAAGACTTTGCTCAAGACCCTGGGAGAGAGCCGATCCTGTTCTGACTCAGGAGGGATTTGCATACGAAAGGTCTGTAGCCTTCTCCACAGCATCTCCAGGTAGACCTGCCAAAGCCCCTTTTCTGAAACCCTGAGGAGCAGCCACCACTCAGTGTAGACCATCACTAGGCAAACTAAGGCCTGGGGGCCAGATTCGGCCCAATTGCCTTCTAAATCTGGGCCGCGGACGGTCTGAGAATCAGCATGTTTTTACATGAGTAGAATGTGTGCTTTTATTTAAAATGCATCTCTGGGTTATTTGTGGAGCGTAGGAATTCATTTTTTTCTCCAAAATATAATCTGCCTCCCACAATGTCTGAGGGACAGTGAACCGGCCCCCTGCTGAAAACGTTTGCTGACCCCTGGTGTAGACAGTACTGAGCTAGGTGAACAGAGGTTCAGTAGAAGGCAGCTTCATCTGAATGTCATTTTTCAGCGGATTTCAGAGCAGCCCTTAAACGCTGGAGGTTTGCAGGACCAGCTGCTCTTCAAGGAGTTTTGTCTCCCCATCTCTCTCCAATGGCAAAGGAGATTCCCACAATGGAGGTGACTCCACCCTGTAGTTTACTCATTCTTAGGAGGCTTCTGTAACCTCAGGCACAGGGGGCTGGTTATTGATTGCTTTTGATGCCTGTATCTCTCCCCCCCAACTCAAATGCAGCACGACGTGCTGCAGTATCACAGCTGAGCATCTTTTGAGCAGCCTGTAAACAAGCCTTTTGTTTCCAGAGATTTCCAGGCAACTTCAAGGTTAAGATATGGAGCTGCTAAGTAACTCCCACACATTCAATAAATGCCACCTGTGATATTCCTGGAGGCAGGCTGGAACCTCCGGTAATGTATTCATTCCCCTTCCTTTCTGTTTAAGTGACAGCTGTCATTGCAGGGTGCGTGTGCCCATCCCAAGCAAGCCCATTCGTTGAGGTTACCTGAGGCCACGATGCTAATCCCCCCCCCAGCTGCTGGCTGTTGCTCCTTGAGTCATTCTTGGTGCTTTGGCAGCTGCTGCAGAGAGAACGTGGTGGCCTTATTGTTTGCAAGTGACTAGATGTGCACAGAGGTGTTTAGAGCATGGGGTGAACTTAACCAGAATGTAGGAACAGCCCTGCTGGGTCAGGCCAGTAGCCCATCTAGTCCAGCATCATACTGGCCAACCAGATGCCCCAATGGGAAGCCCACAAGCAGGATTCGAACACAAGAGCCCTCTCCCCTCCTTTTGGTTTCCAGCAACTGGTATTTAGGGGCGTTGCTGCCTCCCACCTGAGGAGGCAGAGCATAGCCATCCTGGCTAGTAGCTATTGATTGCCTTCTCCCCCCTGAATTTACCCAATCCTCTTTTAGAGCCATCTAGGTTGGTGGCCACTGTGTGAGTGAGTTTCATTGTTTAGCTCTATACAGTGGTACCTCGGGTTACATATGTTTAAGTTACATATGCTTCAGGTTACAGACTCCGCTAACCCAGAAATAGTACCTCGGGTTAAGAACTTTGCTTCAGGATGAGAACAGAAATTGCGCAGCGGTGGCAGCGGGAGGCCCCATTAGCTAAAGTGGTGCTTCAGGTTAAGAACAGTTTCAGGTTAAGAACGGACCTCCAGAACGAATTAAGTTCTTAACCTGAGGTACCACTGTACTACGTGAAGGGCTTTCTCTTTTTTGATCTGTCCTGAATCTTCAAACATTCAGCTTCATTGGGATATCCACAAGTTCCAGTGTTATGAGAGGAGAAAATCTTTTCTCTATCCACATTCTCTGTGCAGTGCATATTTTTAATACATTTCTTGCATGTTACCTCTTGCCCTTTTCTCATGCAAAAGGTCCCAACGCTGCAACCTTTCTTCACAGGGAAGTTGCTCCACCGCCTTGATCATGTTGGCTGCCCTTTCCTGAACCTTTTCCAACTCTACAATATCCTTTTTGAGGTGTGGCGAAAGGAATTTCACCCATCAGCTGTTTAGATAAACCTGGAATGAAGCCAGCCTTGCTTCTTGCTGAAGAGGAACCTACATCAATGTGTAATGCCCTCGAGATGTTTTGATTTACCATTCCTGTCACCCAAGCTGCCCCATGGGTTGGGGGCTTGCATCTGAGCTCCCTCAATGGGCCATTTTGGCAGGCGAATGGAACACCCTACTCAGTCACATGATGTCATGGTGACGCCCCCTTGGGTTCCACCTTGAAAGGCAGGTGGCATGGTATACATGGAAGAAAGCACAGAAAAAGCTTTATAAATAGCAATAATAGGTGCAGTTTTGCACCCCTTGGAGGGCAGTTAATGAGGTTTACCAAGGCGGCTGTTTGGGGACTTGCGCCTGGTCTATAAATAGGGGTGCAGCGAAGCTGACGAAACAGCGCTAAAGTCTTTCATCTGTTGCGGAGACTTCCTTCATCAATCTCCGAAGCAACAATGTGGTGCTTTGCTGGCTTCAAGGGGGCCTCGTAATGCATTTGCAAGCAGCTGGCAGAGTTTGGCGTTCTTGTTTGTGCCATTAGCAAAAGGGGGTGGGGGGCTTAATAGTCTAATCCATCTGGAAAGCACGTAGATTTATTAGGCTCCACACTAAATGGGCTCATAATTACGACAGCCATTTCCGCTCACTCCCATTTCCCACCCCCCACCCCCCAGTACACAAACCAACATGGTTCAGAATCTCACAGCAAGGAGAAAATTGCACATAATTTGCAATTTTGACAAGGATTAGAACCTCCAGCCACTTTTTATATGATTTGGCATTTTTTTTTAATGACACATACAACAGAGCCATCATTTTCAAGACAGCCCTGGCAAATCTGGAACCATATTTGCTAACCAGATAACTCTGATACAGTATTCTTTACTTGAACTTTGTTCTTTTAACCCATGTGCAACTGTACTCATTCTGTGTGCTTATAGTTTTGTTTTTCATCTTTTAATTTTCACCTGTTGTTATCCCTGTCCTCTTCTGTTTTTTATACGTTATAAAACGAAATAAGAAAAACTTACAAACATAAATAAATCTCACAGCATGTTAGATAGGCAGCGACTGAGTTCAAAGAAAGGAGTCTCCCATTTGTCTGAATACTTTGTGGCTCTGTCTGCACAGAGGTCCAGTGTTTTGAGTTGGGCACCTCCGTTTTGCACTTTGTGTTTCTCAAGGTGAGTGGATTCTAGCTGTGGTGGTTTGGAATTGTTCACGTTCAGTTTTAGCAATAGCTCAAACCACCCCTTGAGATCTAGACGCTGGGAAAAGAGCATTTCAATAGCATTGCAGATTTTTTTGATTTTTTTAAAGATGCCTCAGACCGGAGTTGGCAACATTTCACTGGCCCTGAATTTATACACCTCGGGCCTAATGTCTGTTGGAGTGCGATCTTAGTGCAGTGTTAATGTGTCCCATGCTGGCTCTGTGTGTGTGAATGAATGAATGGGCTTGAAATGGGCATTCGGCAGAGTGCTTTGACAGAGCAGGTGGAGGTTTGCCAGAGGAGCAAAATGGGTCTACCTGGGAGGAGGGAATTTTTCGCTGTGGAACAGGGTTGGGCAGTTTTGCGTCTTACGCAGGCGCTCCGTTCCCAGGGTTCTGCATATATGTAAAAATTTGTATAATCAAACCGCTCCTGGGAAGCATCCCTCGCCTTCTGGAGCCAGCCACTGAGTGGGCCTTGCCCCCCCCCCCAAGCAAGGCAGAGAGTTTAAAAGCTCCCTTTTTCTTTCTTTTTTTGCACTGGGTAGCCCTGGCACAAAAATAGCTTTTTAGCTTTCTGCCTCGCTTGCATTTAACTTGCAGAATTTCAGCCAGCCTTCCACCACATGTGGTTGAAAGTGCGCAAGTTAAATGCATGTTAGAGGCGATCGTACTGTACTCTGTTTCTGGCAAAGCAGTCTCAGTTCAGTCTTAGATCTATGGTTCCGTTTGCCAATCTTCTGCCCTCCAGATGTTTAGGACTACAACTCCTAGCAGCGCCAGCACCAACGAAGTGTGTTGGCTGGGGCGGGGGAGCTGATAAGAGTTGCAGCCCAAAACATCTGGAGGGCACCAGGTTGGGAAAGTGGCATGTTCCAGTTCAGTTTTCTGAGGTTAGTCCTTCCACACTGAGTGCCAGGTACAGCAGCCCTGGTCACATTTCTCTTCCTGCAGCCCCTTCTGTGCCCATCAGTCCATCCCCACAGCTTGCAAAAAGAGACCAGATGAGTTGCTCTTCTTGGGTTTCCTAGCCTTTAGCAGAGGCAGCCATGAGGTTTAGAGAAAGCAAAGATTTTTCTGACAAATCAGCATATGACTTTAGGAAGCTGTGTGTATGGCTAGGTCACCAACAACTAAGTCTGGGTACATAGCAAAAAAACAACAACACAACCCCACACGCACACCAAAGGAAGAAGCCTGAATAAATGTCTCGCCTGCTGCTTGTTGATAACTTGTGATGTAGGGACTCAGTATTGAAATTCACAATGATTTCTATTAAGGGAAAAAATTCAATATTTGGTAGAGATCTGCTGATGTTTCACTTTTAAATTAGGTGCTCGAAGGGACCTCTTGCTAACGACTGCGTTGGATTGCCATCACAAAATTGCAGAACCATTCCTGGGCACTCTGTCATTCTGCTAAACAACTTATGGGTGTTTCTTTCAAATGCTACACAGATGGAATATGGCTAACAGCCGTAATTAAATAGTAAATCTCTTCTAAAGAGTCAGCCAGCACAGAAAGCCCCTACGTAGATTCAATTATCATAACACTGTTCATTTGTATTTGTATGGTATTATAACTTTTTTTCTTCCTCCACTGCACAAAGAAAATCAGTGCATTGTTTAAAATTCTGCTCTGGGTCTTTATCAAGTCAAGATGCATTTAAAATGCTAGCTGCAGAAAGATTAAAAGGCAGATTAATTGTAAATAAGCCATTAATTAGGCATTTGCATTCAAATCAGCATTTTTTCCTTTCCAGAGGGAAACAGCTGAACACTATTTGGATATTTTAATGCCCCAGGAGTTCATGCGAAATCATTGCATAATCTTGCCTCCTGTCTCAAGCTCTGGGCAAAGCTGCCCCAAGATACTTTGGTACCTGAGGAGGACCCCAAAATAGTGCCCCCCTCCCTACCAGGGAAGAAGGAGGCAGGGAAGAGCTACATCAGGAACAAGGGGACAGAAAAATCTGCTGCTGGGGGCGTTGGTCTCACCTTGCCTCATGGGTGGGCTGGTCCCTGCCCTAGGGCACTGCTTCCAGTTAGTGTGAACCAGGCGTGGGGAATGCTTGGCCTACCTGATGCTGCTGAATTACAATTGTGGCCAGAGATGATGTGTTTTGTAATACAGTGGTACCTCGCAAGACGAACGCCTCGCAAGACGGAAAACCCGCTAGACGAAAGGGTTTTCCGTTTTGGAGGTGCTTCGCAAGACGAATTTCCCTATGGGCTTGCTTCCCAAGACGACAGCCCATAGGGAAATATCCGGGACAGCGGGGAAGCGCAGCGCGTCTTCCCCACTGTCCTCGGACCTCCTCCGAAGCCGGGCGGCGGGGCGGGAATGCCTCCTCCCGCCGCCGCCGGGCTTCGGAACGATGCTCTGAAGCCGGGCGGCGGGGCGGGAACGCCTCCTCCCGCCGCCGCCGGGCTTCGGAACGCCTGCCCCCGCCGCCTGGCTTCGGAGCATCGTTCCGAAGCCGGGCGGCGGGGAGGGAACACCTTCTGAAGGCGGGCGGGGGGCGAAAGTCTTTGCTCCCCCCTGCCTGCCTGTCCCGGAGGGCTTTTGAAGGCAGGCGGGGGGGGGAGCAAAGACTTTCGCCCCCCGCCCGCCTTCAGAAGAGGTCCAGGACCTCTTCTGAAGGCTGGCGGGGGGCAAAAGTCTTTGTCCCCCCTGCCTGCCTTCCCAGGGGCTTTTAAATCGCCCCGGACAGCGGAGAAGTCCTCCGCTGTCCCGGGGCGATTTTAAAATGCCGCCCGCCAGCATTTTAAGATCGCCCGGACAGCGGAGAAGTCCTCCGCTGTCCCGGGGTTTTTTAAAATGCTGGGGGTGGGAAGAAAAGCCCTTGTCCCCCCCCCAGCCTTCAGAAGAGGTCCGGGGACAGACTGTCCCCGGACCTGGTCTGAAGGCGGTTTCCCTAGGAACGCATTAATTGATTTTCAATGTAGTCCTATGGGAAACTGTGCATCGCAAGACGAAAAACTCGCAAGACGAAGAGACTTGCGGAACGAATTAATTTCGTCTTGCGAGGCACCACTGTACAGCAACCCCCGGGAAGCCAAAGATTTCCCACCCCTGGTGTAGACAGTTCTACTGAGCTAGCATTTCTTTATTGCATTTATATCCCAGCATTTCCTCCAAGGAGCTCAAGGGTGGTGTACAAGGTTCCCCCACTTCTCATTTAATCCCCACAACAACCCTGTGAGGTAGGTTGAGATAGCAGTGACCAACCTGAGAGCTTCGTGGCTAGGTGGGGATTTGAACCCTGATCTCCCAAGTCCTGGTGCAACACTCTAATCATGATGTTGCATTGGCTCTCTACGTGTGAAAACACGCACACACGGGAAAAGGACAGGGAGGGAAGAGGAAAAATGCAAACTCAGACACCAATTCTTAAACAGCTATTCTTACAATGACCAGCTGGCACAGTTCATGGGTAGGAGGTGCCTGATGGAGCTGGGCTTTCGGCAGAACTGATGGAAGGAGCCCTGCATTGTGGTGCTTCCACAATAACTTGGGAGCATTTCTGTGTGCTGGGGTAAAATGAGTCCCTTTCTGTACTCGGTTGTGGGTTTTTTTTTAAAAAAAGCATCAATGCATGTGCTAGTTGCTTGGCGAATCCCTTAATACTCAGGCTTGCTGAGAGCAGTGCAGATAGTGGGAGGATGAGGAAGGAAATGCTGCTTTGGACGGACCCTCCAAGTGCCAATCTCCCGTTCCTGGGGCTTATAAAAACACTGCTTCTGCATGTATCTCTCCTTTGCCAAGCCCCGGGCTTGGTGGCCTCTGTGTTCATTTCAGAGCCAGATTAGACTGGCCCAGATTCTTGAGAGTAAACAAGGGCCTTATCTAGGTGTAGCAGAAATCCCTGATCTTTGCATTTAAAGGCTGTTCCCCCCCCCCTCCTTGCATCCAAAAGAATATTGTGGTGAGGCGCCTGCAGAAACATGGACTCATTTGGCTGTTCATTTTGGAAACATGTTTTAATATCGCCCTTTATTTTAAGCCTTAAGAAGCTGCTCTGGTGTTTTGCACCACCTGAATTGCCTCCAGTGGATCACTGATAGGTAAATAAGGGGAATGGAATCTTTTTGCCCGGTCCATATAGCCCACTGTGATCTGTAGGGGAGCAGAAGAGCTTTATAAGGCAGGGAGCATCTAACATTCATTCTACTCACAGTAGGCCTATTGAGGTTAACAGACCTAAGTTAGGAGCGAGACCCCGTCAGCATGTAACACCTCTGCTCAGAGATCTGCACTGGTTACCTGTTTGCTACTGTCAGAGCTGCTTGAAGATCCTAGCTCACAGAGGATCACGCTAGCCAGCGATCATTAAGTAAAAGTCTTTATTGAATTACAGTTTCCATTCTCACGCTGCTGCGCGCAAACTCTACGTCTAGTAGCTAGATCGGCGAAGCTCCGTCTGAGTCTCCGCCCCGTGTGCACCAACTTAATATCCTCGCCTTGCTCCACCTTTTCCGCCTGACTGTCCTCCTCTGGGTCCCTCTACCCCCCGGGGCTTCTTCCTTCCGGGATTCTTCTGACGCTGACCCGGACCCTCCTGCCTCCTTGCGCCTGGCTTTAGGACCTGGTTCCCTTTCGGGGCTGCTTACTGCGCCGCCTTCCTCTGCATTTGAACTTGGCGCGCGCGCCCAACCTTCCACCTTCCTCTTAACCGTTTCTTCGCTCCCCGATGGAGGTGTGGCCACTCCTGACTCATGCCCTCCCTCCTGTGGTGAGCTGCCAGCGCTTCCCCCCTGGCTCCCTTCCTCTTCCCTGCTTCCTGGCGGTGACGCTGGTCCCGATTTCCAGCTGCTCCCCCCTGAGTCCCTTCTGGCTCTATCTTCCTGGGGTGCCCCCCTTGACTCCCCCCTTGCCCTGGCCACTGGTGCTCCTTTCTGTGAATCCTCTGATTCACTGGAAAGACTAGGAGATCTCGGGTCGTCGTCATCACTCATCTTTTCTTCTGCCTCCTCCCCTTCGCTCTCTGTTTCCTCCCTTGCCCGTGCCTCTGCTCCTAAACCCCTGACATCCATCCCCCCCTCGAAGCCCCCCATTCCCCCCTCCCCTCCTTCCGGTGCTAGAGCTGGGGGCTGCTGTTGCAAAGGGACGAACGTCGGATATCGGTCGCTTCCCGTGGCGGGCCTCCATCTGAAGTCTTCCGGTTCTTCCTCCCTGCTCTCGTCGACGACGGTCACCTCCGCTTCCATCTCTGTGCCGCCGTGCTCGAAACCAGGGTCGTCCCCGAAAATGTCCATGTCCGTCTCTCCCTCACTTCCTCCTGGCGGCGTTGCTCGTCCTGAGCATTCCAGCCACTTTCTGCGGAACTGCTCCTCTGGCCTATCGTCCCACCAATACGAGGGTTCTGAGGCGGATCCCGAGGGTGACCCCTCCGGGGAACGGACGTCTCGTGTCGGTTCCTCGTCCGAGTCGAACCCCCGGAACGTGCTGGCCGAAAGCGTGGGCGTGAAAAGCCAGTCGTCGAAAAAGTCTGCTGGCATAGGTCTATGTGGGAAGAGGGCATGAAACTCGTCTTTGAGCAGAGGTTCGTCTAAGGCGTAGCCCGGCACCCAGCTGTTCGCACTGGCCGGGGTGCCCTCCTTGGCGAGAAAGTATTCTACCCCCTCTTCCCCCCATCTGGAGTCCAAAATCTCCGTGACTTCGTTGATGCGCTCCTTCTGTGCCACTCCCGCGTGCCCTGTTCTGTCTCTGGCCGGACTCGGCGCCGTTCCGGGTTCCTGGAACCTGTGCGGTGCCTTGTAGGGAGTGAGCACCGATCTGTGGAATACCGGATGCATTCTGGAACCCTCCGGAAGTGCCAGTCTGAAAGCTACCGGGTTGACTTGCTCTTCGACTTGGTAGGGCCCCAGTTGCTTATGCCCTAGTTTCTTCTTGGCCAACGACCTGGCCGGCACTGCGTTGGCTGCTAACCAAACCCAGTCTCCCACGTGGAGCTCTTCTCCAACCCTTCTGTGCTTGTCTGCTTGTACCTTGTATGCGTGCTTGGCCAGCTCCAGGTGGCGCCTCAGCTGATCGTGGACTTCCTGCAGCTCCGACGCGAACGCATCTGCTGTCTGCGGCTCCCCCTCCCCCATTCTTTCCAGTCCCGGGAAGGTTCTGGGGTGCCTTCCGTTGTTGGCGAAGAACGGCGTGACCCCCGTGGACACGTGCTTCGTGTTGTTGTAGGCGAACTCGGCAAGCGGCAGGTAATCCACCCACGTCGCAGGCTGTTGATTTGCATAACATCTCAGGTACTGCTGCATGATGGCATTGACCCGCTCCGCTTGCCCGTTGGTCTGCGGGTGTCTCGCCGACGCCAGGTTGATCTTGACGTTCAGGAAGCCCATCAGCTTCTGCCAGAAATTCGAGATGAACTGCCGCCCCCGGTCGGACAGAATAGACCGTGGCAGACCGTGAACCTTGAACACGTGGTCTATGAACAGTTTGGCGGTTTGCTCCGCCGTGGCCACCTTAGCACACGGAATGAAATGGGCCATCTTGGAAAACAGGTCCACCACCACCAGCACTGCCGTCTTGCCCCTTGAGCTGGGCAGATCCGTGACAAAGTCCAGGGCCACCCTTTCCCAAGGTTCGACCGGAGTTTGCAGGGGTTCCAACAGTCCGGCCGGCGGTTTGTGCACTGGTTTGGCCCTCTGGCAGGTGTCACACCTCGCCACGTAGTCTGCGACCTCCCCTCTCATTCCAGGCCACCAGAAATCCCTGGCTACTAATTCCACCGTCTTCTCCTTGCCAAAGTGCCCGGCCGTGGGCGCGTCGTGCAGCTGCTGCAGCACCTTGGCTCGAAGTTCGTCTCCCGGCACGTAGATGGCCCCTTTACGGATGAGCAATCCATCTCTTAGCTGGAAACCGTCGGCCGCTGCCTTGCCCCTTTGCACCTCTGCCATCTTTGCTTGCGCGAAGGAGTCATCCTGCAACGCTCGTCGCACCGCCTCTAGGTCCACGGTCGCCGCGGCGCACGCCCACACTGTCGGTGCGAAGATGTGCATGGCGGCCGCTGGTGTTGCGTCCTCCAGATACTGTGGCTTACGGGAGAGAGCGTCTGCCATGATGTTGGTGTCCCCCGGGACATACTCTATTCGGAAGTCGAAGTTCGCAAAGAACTCAGCCCAACGTATCTGCCTCTGGTTCAGGAACTGTGCCGTGCGCCAGTGCTCTAGATTCTTGTGGTCCGTGCAAACCTGCACCGTGTGCTTGGCGCCGATCAGAAAGTGCCTCCACGCCTTGAACGCTGCGTGAATGGCCAGCAACTCCCTGTCCCATATGGTGTAGTTCTGCTCGGACTTGCTGAGCTTCCTGGAGTAAAACGCTCCCGGTCGCCACACCCCCTGCGGGTCTTTCTGCAGCAGGACCGCCCCCACGGCTCTGTCCGAAGCGTCTGTCTCCACCCTCATCGGCTTGCTGGGGTTGACATGAAGCAGCTGCTCTTCCGACGCGAAGAGACGCTTGAGTGCCTGAAAGGACTGCTCCGCCTGCTCTGTCCAAATGAACTTCTTTTTCTTGGAGCTAAGCGTGTCAGTGATGGCCGCCGTCTGCATCGCGAAGCCCTTGATAAACTTGCGATAGAAGTTCGCAAAGCCGACAAACCGTTGGACCTCCTTCCGGTTGCGCGGGCTCTTCCAATCCAACACCGCTCGCACCTTGGCGCTGTCCATGGCGAGCCCCTTGTCAGACAGCTTGTAGCCCAGAAAATCCACCTCCGTCACGTCAAATTGGCACTTCTCCAGCTTGGCGTAGAGCCTATGTTGCTTTAGCCTGCTCAGCACTTCCTTGACGTGTTTGTCATGCTCCTGCTGCGACTCCGAAAAGATCAGGATGTCATCTAAGAAACAGACGCACGTCTTGTAGAGAAGTCCCGCCAACACGTGATGCATAAATGCTTGAAAAACGTGGGAGCCATTTTGCAATCCAAAAGGCATAACTCTATATTCGTAGGTCCCCAGTGGCGTGAACATGGCTGTCTTCCACTCATCACCCTCCCGCATGCGAATGAGGTTGTACGCCCCCCGCAGGTCCAACTTGGTGAACACTCTGCCCTTCCGTACCTTTGCGAGGAGGTCGTCAATTCGGGGCATGGGGAAGTCCGATGGCCTAGTCACACTGTTCAAAATCCTGTAATCCACTACGAGTCTCTTTTGGGGCGTGTCCCGCTTCTTAACAAAGAATACGGGACTGCCCCCCACTGCCTTGGACTCCCGGATGAAGCCGCGCTGCAAATTATGATCAATGAACTCCTTGAGTTCTTGCAGTTCGTCCTCTGACATGGAATACAGTCTCCCTTTAGGCAGCGCCGCCCCCGGCAGCAGGTCAATTTTGCAGTCATATGGTCTGTGAGGGGGTAGCCTGTCTGCCTCCTTCTCGCAGAAAACTTCCAAAAATTCAGCGTACTTGTGGGGAATCGCTTGCAGCGTGCCTAGCAGCAGCTGTGACTCCTCTTCCTCTCCTTCCTGCCTGGGCACGATGCAGTGTTCAGCACAAAAGGAAGAGCCGAAGGTCAGCTGCCTCTGGTACCAAGCCATCGTTGGGCTGTGCTTGTCCAGCCAACTCATGCCCAATACAACGGGCGTGTCAGATAGTTGAGTGACGTTGAAGCTGATGATTTCTCTGTGATTCCCAAGTCGCATCACCATTGGTGGCGTCTGCTTCACCACTTGCCCCCCGAGCAGCTCCCTGCCATCCACCGTGACAACCTGCAGGGGCAGTGTGGCCGGCAGCAGCTGCACAGCGTGCCTGTCGACAAAGTCCTGCCCTATAAAGTCCGCATTGCTGCCTGAGTCAATGGTGATTGGCACGTCTATGGTGATTCCATTGGGCAGCTGGAGAGATGCTGTGAGCCTCACTACTGGTTTGGGCGGGAGGGGGTTCACGGGCTGTAAAATCTCTGGGGACTGCTTCACTAACACGTCTGGCTGGGCCCCAGTGCCTCTTCCTCCAGCCAGACTGCGTCGTTTCCCTGCTGTGGTCCTCCTTGCTGCGTTGCTGCAGTCACCATTGCTGAGGCTGCAGTGAGCTTGTGGGGCCTCTGGGGACACTCTTTTGCCATATGCCCTGGTTCCTCACAGACGTAACACTTCCTGTTCCCTCTAGGAGGCTTCGCTTTCACTGCTGCCGGTGCTAGGGCTCTGGTTGCTGACTGAGCCCTTGCACCTCCAACCTCCATAGGTTCGGCTCCTCCTCCTGGCGGAGGCGTGGATTGCGCCCGCGCTGCTTCTCTGGGAAGGAAGGAGGGGCCCCCGGCTGGTTCGCGCCCTCCACGCCCTTCGTCCTTGCTCCACGGACGTCCTTCCAGCCTCACCCCCACTGCCAGTGCCCTCTGAACGACCTCCTGGGTGGTTCGGGGTCTCTCCCCCCTCGCGATCTCATCTTTAATCGAGTTGTGCAGCCCCTCCCAAAAGAGGTCTCTTACAGGAGCCGAATCTCTGTCCCATTCCAGGGCACTGACCAAGGCGAAAAAGCGGGCATGATACTGCCTGACGCTGGCCCTCCCTTGTCTCAGCCCATGCACCTCCTTCCGTGCAAGATCCACGTCAATACTTGATAAAAAGCACCCATCCATCGCTTTAATAAAGGCATCCGCATTCTGGAGCGCCGGATCCTTATCTCTCCATAAATTGCGTAGCCATGCTTTCGCATCCCCATGCAGATGGGACATGATGAACCCCACTCTCTCTTGTTCATCTCTAAAGTCTTTATGCAGCAGTTGCAGTGCGCACAGTACGTCGGCTCTAAAGTTGGGATACTGTTGCAGGTTCCCATCGAAGTGAGAGACCAGCCCGCCTGTCCGTCTCGCCAACCCAATTCCCTCCTGCCGGGGTGTCTGCTTTGTCAGCACGTCTAACCTGACCTGGAGATCCCTGCAGGCGGCAGCTGCCTCCTCCTCTCTCTTCCTGGATGCGAGAACCTCGGCGTTCAGTTGTGCCACTGCTTTCCTGAGGTCCTCTATCTGCTGCTCAGCCGTCATGTCGTCTGCCGTTCGTGAGCTCGCTAGTAGGCACCTGTTTCTCTCCCCTCCTCGAGGCTGTAGATGCCCACAATGGTGAGACGGAGCTTACTGTCAGAGCTGCTTGAAGATCCTAGCTCACAGAGGATCACGCTAGCCAGCGATCATTAAGTAAAAGTCTTTATTGAATTACAGTTTCCATTCTCACGCTGCTGCGCGCAAACTCTACGTCTAGTAGCTAGATCGGCGAAGCTCCGTCTGAGTCTCCGCCCCGTGTGCACCAACTTAATATCCTCGCCTTGCTCCACCTTTTCCGCCTGACTGTCCTCCTCTGGGTCCCTCTACCCCCCGGGGCTTCTTCCTTCCGGGATTCTTCTGACGCTGACCCGGACCCTCCTGCCTCCTTGCGCCTGGCTTTAGGACCTGGTTCCCTTTCGGGGCTGCTTACTGCGCCGCCTTCCTCTGCATTTGAACTTGGCGCGCGCGCCCAACCTTCCACCTTCCTCTTAACCGTTTCTTCGCTCCCCGATGGAGGTGTGGCCACTCCTGACTCATGCCCTCCCTCCTGTGGTGAGCTGCCAGCGCTTCCCCCCTGGCTCCCTTCCTCTTCCCTGCTTCCTGGCGGTGACGCTGGTCCCGATTTCCAGCTGCTCCCCCCTGAGTCCCTTCTGGCTCTATCTTCCTGGGGTGCCCCCCTTGACTCCCCCCTTGCCCTGGCCACTGGTGCTCCTTTCTGTGAATCCTCTGATTCACTGGAAAGACTAGGAGATCTCGGGTCGTCGTCATCACTCATCTTTTCTTCTGCCTCCTCCCCTTCGCTCTCTGTTTCCTCCCTTGCCCGTGCCTCTGCTCCTAAACCCCTGACAGCTACCCAGCCATGTTCAGGGTGTTACTATTAGTATACAAAGTCCTTAACTTGGAGCCAAGATCTCCTTACCCCAGATAGGCTCACTTGACCACTCTGATATGGGGAACTGTCACTGTTCCGGGTACCTCATAATATTGGTTCCGCATTTGTAAGAAACCAATTTTGTTATTGTGACAGCTCAAAGACCTTGGAACTCCCTGCTTGTTGACATCAAGTGTCTTCATTGCACTCTTTCAGGAAAAACAAGTCTGCAAGTTGATTTTGCAAATGGAGGCTCTGGTTCGGCTATAACCAGGCACATCGCCCAAAGGCGAGTATCTCTATTTCTAAGTTAATTTCTGGTAAATTCAGCATAAAAATCCCCAGAACCCTTGCACCGCTTTTGCTGACCAAACACCTTTGCCTACGATTCTGGCATGGCTGTGACGCACACACAACCCGGTGATGAACTCATAAATTCAGCTCCCTCGCTCTCTGTCTCTGATATATGCTAAGGAGGGCAATTGCCTCCTTCTTTGAAGTGCTAATGTAATTCTGACAGTGGCCACACATTGTACAAGCTGTTCACCATCTCATTTGCCATTAAGGATGCAGGTGAATGAGCCTTTAAAAAGAAAGGGAAAAAGCAGGGTGAATTGTCACCAGCGTGGGATGGTGGCAATAAGCCTGGCGATGTTGGATCTGGAACTAGATGAGAGCAGAAAGCCAGCTGCAACAGTGAAACACAGAGGTGTGGTAGGGGCTCCTCTCCCTCCCTGTGTCCTGTGCCCCCTGCGTTGTAGCAGCCTTGTACCTGCAGAATGTTGGTCCATTGACTAGTGTCTCCTACTCTGAAGGGCAGCACCTGTCCTGCATTTCAGACAGGAAGTCTTTCCCAGCTGCACCTTGAGATGATGGAACTGAACCTGGGGACCTTGTGTATGCAGCTACCCAGTGATGACCCTTCCTGCCAAAGGAGTCCTAGTTCTCCTCCTCCTTGTTGTTCATTTATATAGCACCCTCCATGCACATTACTCTGTACACAATTAGAATAAGGCATTCTATCCTAAAGGGCATGCAGTCTGCATAAGAACCTAAGATGAGCCTGCTGGATCAGGCCAATGGCCCATCTAGGCCAGCATCCTGTTCTCGCAGGGGCCTCAATGGGAAGTCTGCAAGCCCTCTCCCCTCCTGCGGTTTCCAGCGACTGGCGTTCAAAAGCATTTATGGCTCCAACTGTGGAGGCAGAATGTAGCCATCAATAGCCCCCTCTTCCATTTGTATAACCCTCTTTTAAAGCCATCTAGCTTGGTGGCCATCACTGCCTCCTGTGGGAGTGAGTTCCATAGGTTAGCTACGTGCTGTGTGAAGCTGGGCTTTCTTGTTTATCTGTCTCGAACAGGGGTCAGCAACCTTTTTCAGCCATGGGCCGGTCCACTGTCCCTCAGACCATGTGGTGGGCCAGACTATTTTTAATTTTTTTTTTTAGATAAAAATGAATGAAGTCCTATGCCCCACAAATAACCCAGAGGTGCATTTTAAATAAAAGGACACATTCTACTCATGTAAAAACACCAGGCAGGCCCCACAAATAACCCAGAGATGCATTTTAAATAAAAGGACACATTCTACTCATGTAAAAACACCAGGCAGGCCCCACAAATAACCCAGAGATGCATTTTAAATAAAAGGACACATTCTACTCATGTAAAAACACCAGGCAGGCCCCACAAATAACCCAGAGATGCATTTTAAATAAAAGGACACATTCTACTCATGTAAAAACATGCTGATTCCCGGACCGTCCGTGAGCCGGATTGAGAAGGCGGTTGGGCCGCATCCAGCCCCTGGGCCTTAGGTTGCCTACCCCTGGTCTCAAACCTTCCAACATTCAGCTTCAGTGGATGGGTCCACCGAGTTCTATGTCTAAAACAGTTGATCTTGAGTTCCAGGGAAATGCACTGGCCACAGAACCGTAGAGATGGAAGGGACCATGAGGGTCATCTAGCCCAACCCCCTGCAATGCATAAATCTTTTCCCCCAACGTGGGGCTCAAACCCACAGCCCTGAGATTAAGAGTCTTATGCTTTATCGACTGAGCTAACCATGCTGTCAATGCATTCTGAGTTTTTTTTCCTTCTTGATTAAAGGCTGCTGATGCCTGGAACGTATTAGGATAGCCTTGCCTGGCTGATGGGAATTATAGTCCAAAACATATGGAGGGTGCCAGTTTGGGGAAGCCTGCTCAGAATCCTTCCAGGCTCCTCCAGGAAACCTAGAAGTCATATTTCTTACTCCTTGAGTGTCTGAATTTTTTTTTTATAGGTGAGCATACAGTCACATGAATGTGGAAGCACATCCATTGCCCTTATATATTATAAATTAAAAGAGATGACTCTGAAAGTGCTATTCTGATGCCTGTCTCTCTGAGTGCTTTTCCTGTTCCTTCAGTTTTTCATCTGTGTTTACACTGCAAGGGTCTTAACTTATTTAGGGGTGGAGCGAAGCCAGTGGAGAAACAGTGGGCTGTTTGTTGCCTGCGTGTAGCTGTTTCCTGCAAACAGAATAGTTAAAGAGGATCTGTTCTTCCTTCTCCTCCCTTGAGCGCCACACCACACACCTCCAAACAAGAAGATTTCTCATCTCTCAACGGCAGCCATCACAGCTGGATGCTGGAAAACAAACAAAATCCCTGAAGCCCGGGCCTCTAAGTGGGATAAGTAACAAAAACAACAACCCAAGCAGTCTTCAATATTTTAAAAGCAAGCCCTAGGAAAGAAAGAGCAGGGTGGGAGACAGAGTGAGAGGGAGAACAGGCCAGCTCTAAAGGAGAAATCATGAGGGAATCAACTTAGGGAAGCTTTGTCAAAGTTTTTTCTGCTTCCCATCTTGCTTTTTTTTATCTTCTCGTGTGAGCAACAAGGTTATAGAGAATTGCACTCAAGGCAAGATGTGTAGGCACATAACGATACATAGAAATCTGGCAGTGTTATCTCCCATAATGTAGCTCATGTAACTAAATTCAAAATGTGTTTTATATTTTCTTTTCCTTCTCTGGAGGTGGGATGAGAGACAGCAGCAAATTTTTGAGTGTTTTTAATTTTGCAGAAAATGTTTTTATTCTTGTTGGTATTTCCGTAAGAGTGAAATTGGTGTTTTTTTTTGTTTAAAGAATTAGATATACCCTGTATTCTTCAACAATATGGGACGTTTTCCTTGTTAAGTGTGAAACGGCCGGGTGGGAGCCAACACAGTGTGGAATTGTGAAATGAATGAAGGGTAAACCAAGGTCCCATCAACTTGAGACTGGCGAGATGTTACCTCTCTGATGGGGGCAGGTATATATCCACTGATGTCATAGCCCGAACTTCTCTTCCTTTGAGGTGAAAGGATAGCATGTAGATGGTTGCTTTCATCACTTTCTGTCTTGGGTAGCAGGTGGTATCAAATCCGCCTCAGTGTCCTAGCTGGGACAGTGTAGACTAGTGGTTAGAACCCAAAGTGGGTGGTACTGCCCCCTGGCCCTGGCAGGCAATGGGTTTAGGGGGCAGTAAGACGCAAGGGGATGGCAGTGGGGCTCTGGAGGTGTATATGACTATCAGGCTTTGTAAAGCCGGTATCACTGGAACCAGTTCATCAGTTTTGTTGAATTGATTATACTAAGCAATTTTAATTGGGTTTTGAATAAATGTGCAATTAACTCTTACTATTTTGAATCTGATTGTTACTGTCTTCCAAGGGAGCTGTGCAAACTGCTCTTATAAATAATGCCTTTTACGGGGGAAGGGAGGGGGCACTATGGAACCAAGAAGGCAGTGGCCTGAAAACGTTTGCGAACCTCTGCCCTTGTTGGACTAGGAACTGGAAGACCAGGGTTCAAATCTCTGCATAGCCATGAAGCTATGACCTTGGGCCAAGCAAACCATCTCAGCCTAAAACCTATCTCGCAGGGTTGTTGTGAGCATAAAATAGGGAGAATAATCTATCAACTGTTTTGGGGGGGCAGGGGTGTGAGGTGGGATATAAATGTAATAGATAAAGCTCAGATTAGCAAGCAAGCACGTGTAGGGCACACTGTTAGTGTGGTGAGCAAGATCCCAGCATAGAGGGCCGCTAGTCTAAGACCCACTGTGTGTTTGAAATGGGTCGGGTATTTCTTGCTGTGCTTTAGCAATGTGTGGACCAGCCCTAGCTTGGAAGATTTCCGCAAGAGGTCAAGAGCCTCTGATGAGAGTTTATCTTGCCCCTTCTATGTGCTCTGGATATCATCTTGCTCTGTGTGGGAATGGAAGCAACTCTGGGTCTTTCCAGGACAGCTGTGAGGCAGACACACACACACACACACACACACACACACACACACACACACACACAGCAAATTATGCAATGGTTAGCTTGCCTGAAGCAGTGCATTTTCTTGCAACACCTCCTTCGTCACCCTTTCCAAAATAGCTTGCCAAGTTGCGTCCCAAGTACATATTTTATAGCTTGTGTTGAGTTGAAGATGTCCAATTGAACCTTAAGTACCTATTTAAGTCACTGAGACAGGCCAAATAAAGGGTCAAGTGGGGAGATGTAGTTGTCGGCACGGCAGAGCTCAAACGGGGCTCCGTCCAAGGGGCTTTGGTTCCTTTCCCAATTCAAGGCCACCAGCACAAGAGTCCCTCTTGACCTGCCCAGCACCCTTGGTGTGAATTGGCAAAAGCGCAAGCCAGCTAAGTTCCACCCCTCCCCCCCAGATGACTGTGAAAACTCAAGGCTGGAGAAACTATTTTCATTGCGGGAATGGCATTAAGGACAATGGCGTTTCTGTCTAAGCAGCCTTCTCGTTTGCCAAAGAGAGGGAGCTTTTCTGGGCATGCTAGCGTTTGGTTCAGCCGGTTACGGTGTGTATCGGTGCTTTTCAAATTCCCTGTGCTTGAGGTACCTTTTCTGCCTTGATGCACCTGCCATCTTTGTTAGCCATGGAACATCTGTGCATTTTTCTTCCAGGTGTCCAGTTCCCCACTGGCAAGTCCTCCGAATGTAGGGTTGCCATATTTCAAAAAGTAAAATTCCTGACACTCACAAAGTTGTTGAAAACACCAAAATTGTTGAACTTTTGTGGGAAATCTAACCCCAAAATAGTAGGTTTTAAGCTGTTTCCGCTGCTTTTTCCATCATGTTGCCATACACCCGGGTTTCCCCTGACATTTTGCTGGTTCGACAAAATTCCCCCCAACGCCATTTTTAAACCCCAAAACCAGGACATGTCAGGAGTTATGCGTCAGGAACACTGAACACAGGCAAGCCTATCGGAATGAAACCTCTGGCCCTTCTTTGTTTGTTTCAGGTATGGTGTGAATATGCGCTGCTTGGCGACCCGGGTCAACTATAAGACTTTGATCGTCCTCTGCGTTCTGTTCACCCTGGTCACGGTCCTGCTGTGGAATAGATGCTCCAGCAACAGGGCAGCCCCACCCTTCCTGCGTAGCCCTAGCAGTGCCTTCCGAGCGGACGGACTGGAGAAGCGAGTGGCCGCTTCGGAGAGCAACAAGGATGTGAACGGCCCGGCCAAGCAGCAGCAGCAGCAGAGCGAAGAGGCCTCCCCGCAAGAGCAGCAGAAGGCGCCCCCTGTGGTCGGGGGCTTCCACGGGAACAAGGCGCTGGGGCTGAAATACGAGGAGATCGACTGCCTGATCAACGATGAGCACACCATCAAAGGCAGGAGGGAAGGGAACGAGGTCTTCCTGCCCTTCTCCTGGGTGGAGAAGTACTTTGAGGTCTACGGGAAGGTCGCCCAGTACGATGGGTATGACAGGTTCGAGTTCTCCCACAGCTACTCCAAAGTGTACGCGCAGAGGGCGCCTTACCACCCGGATGGCGTCTTCATGTCTTTTGAGGGCTACAATGTGGAGGTCCGGGACAGAGTGAAGTGCATCAGTGGCGTCGAAGGTGGGTCTTTCCTTGCTCTTCTTTGCAGGGGAGGAAGGGGAGCTTGTAGCCCTATAGATACTGTTGTTAGACTGCAATTTCCATCATTCTTGATGATTGACTCGGCTGGCTGGGGCTTTTGGGAGATACTCCACAGTTACTACATATCTGTGAGTACAGTGGTGCCCCGCGAGACGAACGCCTCGCGAGACGAAAAACTCGCAGGACGAAAGGTTTTTTCGTTTGCGAGTTGCTTCGCAAGACGAATTTCCCTATGGGCTTGCTTTGCAAAACGAAGCTTGCCCCGCAAGCTCCGGGGACAGAGGGGAAGGCGCGCGCGCGCCTTCCTCTCTCTCCCCGACCCCTTTTGAACCAAGGGGCGGCAACGGGGAGAAGCGATCTTCTCCCCTCCGCCCCTTGCTTCAAAAGAGGGGACAGAGGGGAAGGCGCGCGGCCATTCCCCTGTCCCCGGACGGTCTCCATAGGAACGCATTGATTGATTTTCAATGCATTCCTATGGGAAACCGTGCTTCGCAAGACGAAAAACTCGCAAGAAGAAAAAACTTGCGGAACGAATTAATTTCGTCTTGCGAGGCACCACTGTAGTAGAATCTGACTTTTCAGGACATGATTCAACTTGGCCACGGAATTCACATGATTCCGTTTGTGTGCTTTCGGGTTGCTTTTCTGAAAACCAGCAAACAAAACAGATAATATCTATCTTTTCTATTACCTACAAGCATTCCTAGACGATAAAGCCTATCTTGCATTTTAGTAAACTATTTTAAATCATTTTCCAAATCTGTTGCCTTTGGGGGGAATGTCCTTTTCAATGTAGCCTGTTATCTGTCCTGCTTATTATTATGAATCTCCTTTTGCTTACATGTCTCAAGGCAATTTGCAGACATATCTTGGGGACCTGGGAAGCTGCCTTATACTGAGCCCAGACCATTGGTGCATTTAGCTCAGTACGGCCTACACTGACTGGCAGCAGCTCTCCAGAGTTTAAGGGTTCTATTTCCGCCCCACTTGGAAATGCCATCAAGAACTGAACATGGGGTTTTCTTCAGGCAAAGCAGATGCTCCTATCGCTAAGCTAGGGTTCGTACCAGTATCATAAAATGATATTGGAAACAGGTTTAAAAACTACACAGAATGAACACCTGATCTTAAAAAGCTTGTTGAATCAAAAGGTTTTCGATTCCCGCCCCCCCCCCCTGGAAATTAGAGATAGGGTGTGCCTGTTATATCTCATTAAGTGTACAGTGGTACCTCAGGTTAAGTACTTAATTCGTTCCGGAGGTCCATTCTTAACCTGAAACTGTTCTTAACCTGAAGCACCACTTTAGCTAATGGGGCCTCCTGCTGCTGCTGCGCCGCCGGAGCACCATTTCTGTTCTCATCCTGAAGCAAAGTTCTTAACCCGAGGTACTATTTCTGGGTTAGCGGAGTCTGTAACCTGAAGCGTATGTAACCCGAGGTACCACTGTATAGCAAATAGATAGGATTTTACACTGGAAACCTCTTAGAAGCCAGCTTGGCAATTAAGTAGTATATAGTTTTTTTATTATCACTCTTAATGTATATAGCCATAAATAACTAAAGAGCAACCGTTTCTAAAAAAAATATATTCCTGGCCTGGTTGCCTGCAGGAGATTTCTTATTCACCCCAGGCGACTACTTGCAAGCCTAGTCTGGTGGGATCACTTCTTCAGCGGAGAGCCTCTCCTGTCAAGTAGATTGCAAGGCAGTGAAGGAGTTCATTTTAGGTTTCCTCCTGTCTCATTCCCACAATGTCATTGTGTTGTCTGGTGTCCTGTGACCTGGAGAATTTAATCATGTCATCTTTCTAAATTAACAGCTGCAAGCGAAGCTTTTATAGCAGGCGTAGGGCTGGTGCCTCTCTCCCGGATCCCGAGGCCTGCGCCTCTCGCAGAGACCCCTCTTCATTAATAAGCAAAGCATCTTTTAGCATTTGAGATATTACATAGCGCTCTTTAAATAGTTCCCCTGGCGCTTTTGCCCTTCAGGCAAACACATCCATCAAGTGACTATCACAGACACTTATCGGCATTATGAAGTGCGGATGATACGTGGAAATGCATTTTCTTTAATTTTGTTTCGGTAATCTTTCTGTCACGCTCGGTTTGAGGCATAACCACTCTCCGAGCTAGACACTGCTGTGTTAAGGGGAGAAGCCGTTGTTAGGCCTAAGCCTGCAAGAGGGTCCAGCTGGTGGAGCTGACAGTGGGTGACACTAGATCTGCCTCGAGGGGAAAGGCCTTCGTACCCCTGCGGTAGACCCACCTGCTCTGCATGCAGAAGGTCGCAGGTTCAGTCCCTGGCAGCATCTCCAGGTGGGGCTGGGGAGAGCCTCTCGCCTGAAATCCTGGAGTGCTGCTGCTGGTCAGTGTAGACAATACTAAGCTGGATGAACTAGTGGCGACAGAAAGGTAAATTACTTTTAGATCGGTTGTCAGAGTCAGGCTAAAAGTGCAAGCCCCACTGAGTGGAGTGGGAAAGACTCCTGAGTTGGCCTGTTTCAGGTTCCAGATTAATTGGCACTCACTTGCTATGTTATCAAGCAAGCTGGGCAGACTCTTCCCACCAGACTTTATCTTTATTTTATTATTTCTTGTATTTATATCCCACCTTTCCTCCAAGGAGCTCACGGTGCTGTACATAATTCTCTTCCTCCCCATTTTACCCTCACAGCAACCCTGTGAGGTGGGTTCGGCTGAGATTGAGTGCCTGGCCAAGGTCACCCAGTGAGCTTTATGGCTGTGTGGGGATCTGATCCCTGGTCTCCCAGGTCTTATCCCAGGACTCTACCCCAGTACACACTGGCTTTCAAGTAGACATTGGTTGTGGTTGGATTCAAGCCTATGCCTCCGAAGAGACTCTTGATATTAAACTAAGCATCTAGGTAGCCAGGTATGAAAAAGGGTGTGTTCATGACTCTCCTGACTTAGTGCAGCCTTCCCCAACCTTATACCCTCTGGAACTACAACTCTCATCAGCCCCAGCATGGATGCAGTCCCATCAGCCTCAGCATCATACAACTCTGTTTGCTGGGGCTGATGGGAGATGCTGTCCAGGGCATCTGAAAGGCATGCGATGCCAACAGTAAGTAGCTGGTTCCGTTGGCAAATGTGTCATGGCCCTAAAAATGTTGGCGGCCCCTGGAGTGTAAAGGGTTAATCTAGTGGTTTCCAAAGTGGGTGGTACCCTCCAGGAGCGGTGGTGGTGGTGGTGGTGGTGGTGGGATTCTCTAGGGGGCCGCTCAGAGGCAAGGGGGTGATGGTGTGTGTGTGTGCGTGCTGGAGGTGTAATTGTCAACAAAATATGAAAATCTGGTATCACCAGATCCAGTTCATCAGTTTTGTTGAATTAATTAAACTACAGTGGTGCCTCGCAAGACGAATGCCTCACAAGACAAAAAACTCGCTAGACGAAAGGGTTTTTTGTTTTTTGAGCTGCTTCGCAAGACGATTTTCCCTATGGGCTTGCTTTGCAAGACGGAAACGTCTTGCAAGTTTGTTTCCTTTTTCTTAACACCGTTAATACGGTTGCGACTTGACTTCGAGGAGCAACTCATAGAACGCGGTGTGGTAGCCTTTTTTGAGGTTTTTAAAGACTTTGGTGATTTTTGAAGCTTTTCCAAAACTTTCCCGACACCGTGCTTCGCAAGACAAAAAAAATCGCAAGACGACAAAACTCGTGGAACGAATTAATTTCGTCTTGCGAGGCACCACTGTAAATGGTTTTAATTGGATTTTGAATAAATGTGCAATTAATTGTGAGTTGTGCAGACCTCTATTCTGAGTAGTGCTTTTTATGGAGTAGGGTAGGGGGGCACAAGGAATGAGTTTATGGAACCAGGTGGCCTGAGAAAATTGGGAACCACTTTGATAGAGGGGAAATAAATGGAGGCAGGACTAAATTGCAGGATCAACAGAATCCCATATGTTGTTATTTGGTAGTCTTCAGTGGGGCCTATTCCCAGGAAAGTTCGTACGAAACTGCCCAATTCTTAGGTGCAGTTCTATATTCATTAGTGGATCGTGGAAACCACGGCTCTGAATTAAGCTTTTAGTAGGGTGAGGGGCACTGGGGATTAGAGCTGGGCGATATATTGGTAAATTGTCTGCAACCGGTATAGCGTTCAGATCGTGATATATTCCCAGCTCAGATTGCCTGCAGACAGCCAAAGGCACAGGCAGGCAGACGGAGGAAGAAGCAGCCGAGATACATTCCAGAACATTGTGATAGACCAGCATACCGTAGTATTTAGCTGCTGATATATCACAATGTTGAAAACCAGATATCGCTGGCCCTGCTGGGGATGAGCTTATGGAGCCAAGGGGGCGGTGGCCCGAAAAACATTGTGAGCTATGGGGTTAGTCTGACCCCACAGGGCTCTTCTGTTGTGCTCACATTCCTATGCTGTGTCTTCTGCCCCTTGTCACAGGCGTACCACTCTCGACGCAGTGGGGGCCGCAGGGCTACTTCTACCCCATCCAGATTGCCCAATATGGGCTCAGCCACTACAGCAAGAACCTGACCGAGAAGCCTCCTCACGTGGAGGTGTATGAGACGGCCGAGGAGAAGGACCAAAACAGCCACACTGCAGACTGGACGGTACCCAAAGGCAGCTCTGTCACGACGGTGCTGGACAAGTCCAGGTTCACAAACGTCAAGCAATTTGTTGTCCCAGGTGGGTCAGTTCAAAGGGAGACGGTAGGTCTGGCCGGATCCTGCAAGGCTTTTCTTACATTCCCATGACATAGGGTGTGGCTTTATATAAACACACACATTCACTTCTCCATGATTCCATTTCTTTTCATGCTGAAAGGTGTGTGCGGGGGGAAACATTCCCCCCACCCACCCAGAAAATTAATGATTATATGCAACATTTCTTCTCTTTCCCCCACACCCATAAAATTAATGATTATATGCAACATTTCTTCTCTTTCTCCCACCCACCCCCCAATTTGCTTTGTATGAAGACAGCCTCATTAATAGGGGCATAATGTATTTCCCCCAACTAATCAATAGCCATTAGAATTAATGAGTCCATTACTTTAAAAGGCAACGAAGTAATTTTAGTCAGCGCCTTAGGCTGGGGTCTCTAAGGCGAAAGCAGTAAAAGTCTCCCTTCCCTTTGTAGTCAGTGGAGCATCCAGGAAGGCTGGATCTCTAAGGTGTGCTCCTCTCCCACTTCATCAGCCGCGGAGTAATCCTTGGGCTTCTCAGAGGCCAGTGTGGGAGCAGGATTGGGGGTGGGTGGAGCTTTGATCCAGCCCAGCAACCAAGCTGGACTTGATGGGCCGCTGGCCTGATCCAGCAGGCTCTTCTTATGTTCTTATTCACCAGAAACATCTAACTGGCCGTTGTGGGGAACAGGACCTTGAACTGGACAGCTCTGGCTTGATCCAGAGTGCCCATACTTGCATTTGTAACTAATTAATAATGAACAGAATCAAAGTTGAAATGCTAATTTCATGCTATTGATTTGAATGTCCTTGGCAGTGCATGAGAACAGGCTTTGTGGCTGGCAAGCTGCTTTCTTGATGCCTATCTGTCAATACTCAGGGGGAAAAGAAAGATCCGTCCCATGTTGTAGTTTTGCTCCATAACCAACCCCTTACCCTTTTTATTCCCCGTCAGAAAACTCCGAGGGTGCCTCTCTGCAGCTGGGGAACACGAGGGACTTCATTATTTCCTTCGACCTCAAGCTCATCACCAACGGGAGCATCTCGGTGGTCCTGGAGACCACAGAGAAGAACCAGCTGTTCCACGTGCACTACGTCTCCAACACCCAGCTGATAGCTTTCAAGGATAGAGACATTTACTATGGCATCGGGCCCAGGACTAGCTGGAGCATGGTCACCCGAGACCTTGTGACCGACCTGAGGAAGGGGGTCGGCCTCTCCAACACAAAGGCCGTCAAGCAGACTAAGATCATGCCCAAGAGGGTGGTCCGCTTGGTGGTGAAAGGGCACGGCTTCATCGACAACATCACCATCTCTGCCACGGCCCACATGGCGGCCTTTTTCGCCGCTAGCGACTGGCTGGTGAAGAACCAGGATGAGAAGGGTGGTTGGCCGATCATGGTGACCCGGAAGCTGGGGGAAGGCTTCAAGTCCCTGGACCCCGGGTGGTACTCTGCCATGGCGCAGGGCCAGGCCATTTCCACCTTGGTTCGGGCCTACCTCTTGACGAAAGACCACACATTCCTCGGTGCGGCTCTGCGGGCCACGGCGCCTTACAAGCTCTCCTCAGAGCAGCGTGGCGTGAAGGCCGTCTTCATGAATAAGCACGACTGGTACGAGGAGTACCCCACGTCGCCTAGCTCCTTTGTCCTGAACGGGTTCATGTATTCCCTCATTGGGCTGTATGACTTGAAGGAGACGGCGGGAGAGAAGCTGGGGAAGGAGGCCAAGCTCCTGTACGAGCGGGGCATGGAGTCCCTCAAGGCCATGCTCCCTCTCTACGACACGGGCTCAGGGACCATCTATGACCTCCGCCATTTCATGCTTGGGACAGCCCCGAACTTGGCCCGGTGGGACTATCACACCACCCACATCAACCAGCTCCAGCTCCTCAGCACCATCGACGAGACGCCCCTGTTCAAAGAGTTCGTCAAGAGGTGGAAAAGCTACCTGCGAGGAGGCAGGGCGAAGCACAATTGAGCCCAGCTCACAACCAAAATGGAGTTTCCGCCCGTCTGCGGTGCTTGGCAGCCGCCATCTTTGAAGCAGAGTGAAGGTGGTGCCTAAACCCTCTGTGTGTGTGTGCGTGTGCGTGTGTGTGCGTACTTGTGTTTTGTTTTTTTGAACAGACTCTATTTTCAAAGAAGTGATCCTTAAAACTCATCTTTTTTAAATGATTGCATTCCAGCGGATGAATCCTTTATAGAGTGGGGAGGTAAAATTACAAAGCAGCCATCTGATCAAAGGACAAAGTTTAGCGAACTTGTTTACTTTTCCACAGCGGTCCATTATGGTACTTGTGCATAATAGAAAATGTTTTCTGGTGGGTGGCGGGAAATCACAAAAGCTATAATGGTTTTTATAGCCCAGGATTGGTCAGAAAAAGTAGAATATGGCCTCTCTCTTTCTTTCTTTTTCTTTTTTAAAATTGATGGGTGCAGAAATGGGATTTTCACTTGGGGGTGGAGCGGAAAATAGTGTGCCATGCCAGAAATCTCTCTTAACTCTTATCCCAGAAAGTGGGTGACGTCTTTATTTCATTCTACATATATTTCCCTTTGGTGGGAAATTTCAGAGCAGTTTGTGTTGAAATTCTGTACATTGCGAAATACTTCAAATGTCCAGTTTCTTTAAAGATGTACAAATGGGATTAAAAAAACAACAACACCACACTATTAGTGGTGAGGATTCACTGGGAATTTCTGTGAAAACTGCGTGGCTACTCGGGAGAGCTGGGGCAGGGGATGTCTGTGCCTAAGTACCACTCCCATTTCCTTGCACAGGGACCTCCCAGTGGGCAAGTTCGAATGTGTGTTTTTCTTACTCTGTTCCGTAAGCAACCGACCATCACAAGCAGGACCAGCTGTCAGCACAAAAACGTGGTCACCTTCTCTCAAACTGGTTCTGCCGCCACCTTTTCAAGCTGGGCCAAGCCCTTTCCTTGCTTCCAGATGAGCTGAGACCTCTTCCGGTGAGAGCGGGAGGCTCTTTCCCTCCTGATCATTTACAGCAGGTGTGGGGAACCTTTGACCCTCCGGGTGCTGCCGAACTACAACTCCCATCAGCCGCAGCAAGCATGGCCAGCGGCTCAGGGACAACGGAAGCTGTCGTTCAGCAACATCTGGATGGCCGAAGGTTCCCCACATCTGGTTTTTACAGGGTTTCCTTTCCATGTAAGCCATTCTGTCCCGGGGGGGGGGGTTCAGGCCCTGTCCTTTTGGTGTTTGGGGTGCCACCCCCTACCATCTCCAAGCACTGGTTGTGCTGGCTGGAAGTTGTCCCCCCAAACATCTGGAGGGCACCAAGCTGAAGAAAACTAGTCTAGGGTACTGTTGAAACCAGGTACAATTCATGTGGGTGAGGGGGCCGGAAATAATCTTTTTTAAGTGGCATTATGTTTGAACACTGTGGAAGCTTTTCTGCAGCAACTCGCTCTTGAAACTGCTACTGGTGGTTGGAGGGGAGGTTTGTTTTTTTAAAATGGTTTATTTTGTTTTGGGGAAGTGAAATGAGTATGTATTTATATTTGTCTTTCTGTAAGTCATTCCACTTCTGCCGGCACCATGGTCAACAGCACTTGTTTCGAAAAATTTATTTTTTTTCATTGGGATCACAGATATTCATTTGGCATTTTTTTCGCCATTGTGAAAACTGGCCAGGGGCACAGTCTTCTGGGAAGCTGCACTTGAGAGAGATGGGAATAGATGCCTTTTTTTCTCCATGGACCAGCCCTCTCTTTCCAATACTACTGTATCTTCCAGGCTTGTTCAGTGGAGCTTCCATTAAGGCTCAGGAAGAGCGCTAATGAGGTGGTGGCTCGATTCTGGCTTGGAAATCCCCTTCCCAGGCTTAGAAACTACGTCTCTCGCAAATGTCTTGTGCTGTGTGGTATACCCTGCCTTTGGCAAACCGCACTCCCCGTTTCCAGTTGCTGAGAAGTTGGTAGCTGGAGAAATCCAAGCAGGGGACCCTGCAGATTAGGGAGGTCTAATCCAGACCAGAGGTAGCCATTATTGGACTCCAGTTCCCATCAGCCCCAGCCAGCATGGCCCAATGGCCAGTGATGATGGGAGTCAGAGTCTCAACAACACTCAGAGGGCACCATGTTGGCTACCCTGAATCCAGAGGGGCCATGACCCTGCTGCGGCTTTTCATTTCAGTAGGCACATTTGCTGCTGGTAGATGCTTTGGCAGGCTGCCTGAACTTGCCCAGAATCCCGTGTCATTGGCAGCTTGCCCCTCTGTTCCTAATGCCGCGCTTAGATATTCAAATCCCACACTTGTGCATTTCAAGGAAACCAGGCGTTTCAGCTTGGCCATTTTTCTTTGCTCGCCTTGCAGTGTATACAGAAGCACGGAAGCCTGCACTATCGCTTTACTGGGGAAAGATGTGGGCCGTGGTACTCTCAGATGTTCTGGGCTATAACTCTCCCCCCCCCCAAAAAAAAAAATCTGCATGGCATCAGGTTGGTGAAGCTTGCTCTGAGGCACGCTGGTCTGTTGGTACATTAGAAGAACATTTGAATTCCTAGGTGCTGGCAACACAGTTGTACGAGCCAGGGCTCCTACATAGGTCGGCCTCCACTTCCACTGATCTTGGTAAGAAGCTGTTCTAGAGGGGTCCCCAGGTTCTTCCAGAGCAAAAGTTTGGGTACAGCTATTGCTGACTGCATGTGTTTCTGAAGGGGGGGGGACTGGAGTGTATGCAAACTACCAAGAGAAAAATAGGGGCATCTGAGGAATCAGGAGTTAAGTGGGGAGGGAGTAAATTCAAGTTCCAGAAGAGAGAAGCCTTAGAATTCCAGTTCTCTTTGAGAACGTTGGTTTCTGTGCTGATAGCCAGTATATTGAACTGCACTCCCCAAGCCAGTCGCCTCCAGATGTTTTGGACTACAGACAGCCTCAGCATCATATGACTGTGCTGGCATATTGTGCTGATGGGAGTTGTAGTCCCTAACCTCTGGAGAGCACCAAGTTGTGGAAGGGCTGGTCTGTGTTGCGATGATACCAAAGTGGTCGATTCCAGGGCCTCTTTCCTCTCTAGCAATTGCTTCTGGATGTGAGAGTGAGACCGTGGCCAACCAGATTTGGAGCAGCCAGCACAGACACTTTCGGGGTACTGTTTAGGTGGAGCGTTAGTGCCTTGACCATGCGGCCATAACTTCCTCTTGCAATAGGAAATGAGTATATTTGTGGCTGGTTGATGGTTCTGTGCTTATGACTCACTGTGGCACTCCCAGGGCTTCCAGATTTGTGTAGGCTTGTCATATTCGTTGGCCCGAGATTGGCAACCGGAGGAAGCTGGTATTTGGGAAATGAGTGCTGTTCTAGTTGGCACTCAAATTGGCAACCAGCTGCTCTCCACGTGACCCTTTCACTAGCTGCTCATGGTGGGTGTGATAGAGGTCAGGGAAGCAGAATCTCAGGTAGGCTGGGTTTAGTGGGAATTGGCTTCTGAGAAATAGGGATCTTGATTATTTTAGTACATTGTCTTTGGCTCAGTATGGACAAAGCAGGTTGTATCCAACTATGTCATACTCAAGAGTAAACCCGGTAAAATCCGTGAACTTAAGTGAATCATGCCTGCTGCTTTCAGTGGGTCTCCTCTTGTCGCTCAGTTGGATACAACCCAATCCTCCTGAGCATTTAAGGATGGCCAGGTGTACCTCTCCCCAACCCCTCAAAGTGCAGAGTGGTCCTCATTTCCTTTTTCAGAGCCACAAGCCGCTCGGCTTCTGAACATACAAAGATTTATTTCAAACCAGAGTTTGGAGCTGATCAGCAAACTCATTCAAGATTATGTGCTTGTTTTGGTGCCGATCCAACACATTGCGCCATGGTTAGCTCCCAAAAGGGAAAAGTGTGTGCGCATCGGGGTGGGAAGTTCACAAGAGAGCAGGGAAGGGGGATTACAAGAGCCCCAGCAGACTCCCAGTTTCCTTCCTTTGCAGGTGCCACATCTACATTGGGCCCCTGGGCAATTTTTTTCCTCCTTTGTATACATGGGGTGTGAGGGGTGGATGCCCAAGTTGCTGTGTCTGGAGGCCAACTATGAGCAATGAGGGAATTCCAAGGAGGCAAAACCGAAGTTTAGTATTGCAAGTTCTCTATTTTTTTATTTTAAAAAGGTAGGGGACAAGAGATGTCATGAATATGGAGGCTAATGTGTTGAAGTTCACAGAGCGAAGCCAATGCCTTTTGTTCCTGAGTAGACACGACCCTTTCCCCCCGTTTTGCACTATTGTGCGACACACAAGCACAACTGGTGTCGAGTTTTGCTTTACATCCTTTTGAGGCTTCCACTGAAAATTGCTGCTTTTCGTCCACCTTGCAATTGTATTTCTGACCCCCCCCCCCCCTTTTTCTTTTTCATTTCTTTCCTTCCCTTTTTACATGCGGGGTTTGAACCATGGGTTTAAATATGCAATAAATTGTTTACAGGATGCCCTTTGGAGGGCAACAAGTCCTTTGTAAAGCTGTACAGACTTTGTGGGTTAAGCACAATGTGCACAGGTTAGTTTTATATGGGGCAAGACATGATTTTTTGCAGTGGGAATGGTCCTATTATGTTTATATATACATATACATATATATATATATATATTAAAAAGTAAACCGATCAACTTTGTGCTTCATGTAAAGCTGCTTTATAAAATTGTAAAATAAAGAGTTTTTAATCTTACGCTGTCACTTGGTGTGCATTCGTTGTGTCAAGAGAGGTAAAAGCCCCAGACTGAATAGAGTCTTAATGGGAAAGCGGACTTCGGAACCAGATGCTCCAACCTTTTTAAAAGGTGGATCAGAGGATGCATTTAAAATCCCGTCATATTTTGCAGCATAAAATGGCTTTTGCTGGACTCAAGAGAATGTCTTGTGTAGACACAGAAACTGATTCTAACGCACTGGGTCTTGGTTCTTTGTAGCAGTCTGAGGTTGCAGGGATTCTAATATGTGTTGTTATGTCTGCAGCAGGGTCTCTTGTCTCCAGTGTCTCATGAAAGGGGAGCTTTTTAGCCCCTGAGAAGTCTTCTCGTCCTTGGTTGCCAATCACAGTCAAAGGAGGTAAGTCTGAGGATCAACTCCTAGGGTCACCCTGGAGAAAGCACATGGGAAGATCACTGAGCAGTTGTTGTGCATGGTCCAAAGCTAAGCCTTTAGGAACACTGAAAACAAGGTGCTTCCGAATCAAGAGAATGGCGTGCAAGCTCTATTATGTTCAGAGGAACTTCAGGGAAAACACATCAAGTCATTCCAAAGCAAGATATTTGAGCACGCCCCATCAGTTACCCATGTATGTGCAGAGGAAATCATTGATCTAACTGAAAGGCAACACAGGCAGATCTGCGTTGATCAATGCAGTGCAACCCTAATTATTGTTGTATAATTAAAAGATTATACAGTAATCTTAAAAGGTCATATAATCTCATAAAGGGGGCATGGCAGTGAGGGTGTGCGGCTGACTATTGTGAAGGAACCCTGAATTTCGGAACTCGCCACTAGGCTACTGGCCACGGGATCGTACTTGAGGTAGCACTGTGAAGAAGAAGAGGAGTTTGGATTTAATATCCCGCTTTATCACTACCCAAAGGAGTCTCAAAGCGGCTAACATTCTCCTTTCCCTTCCTCCCCCACAACAAACACTCTGTGAGGTGAGTGGGGCTGAGAGACTTCAGAGAAGTGTGACTAGCCCAAGGTCACCCAGCAGTTGCATGTGGAGGAGCGGAGACGCGAACCCGGTTCCCCAGATTACGAGACTACCGCTCTTAACCACTACACCACACTGTGGATTTGCTTGGATGCTGGACTATGACCAGAAACATGCATTTGGCCCTGAAACTCACTTAGTGACCTTAGGCCAGTCACTATCCTTATCTAGCTTAGCCTAGCTTAGCTAGGAGCAGCCAGAGTGGTGTCAGGCTACTTGGGACTACAATTCCCATCAGCCTCAGCCAGCACGGCCAATGGTCAGGGATCATGGGACTTGTAGCTTGCAACATCTGGCAGATCCAATAATGTTGGCTACCTCTGCACCACAGGGTGGTTTCGAAGATAAAATGGCAGAGAGCCATTGCGTGCTGGTTGCCCTGAACTCTTTGGAGGAAGGGTGCAGACAAAAATGTAAACCCTAAATATTTAGGAGTTCTTTGCTCTCTGCACAAGGGAGCTGTCAAAGTGAGCATTGTACTTTTGAGGGGCCGCCATTCCGCTTTGTCTGAAACCCGCCTCCACGGCGAGAACACAAATGTCTCTGCCTCTCTGGGTGACAATATTGATTTTCATCACTCTTGGCAATTTGTTAAGAAGGTCTGCATGGAAAATTGAAGGGAATTTAAATATGTTGTCTTGGTGATGAATCTGAATGTTTGCTGCTCAATTTGTGGTGAAAGGAGATACATTTGCCATCTGCTGGGAATGATTGATGGCTTCCATGACTAGCTTTGGTGCTGTCAGCATGTTAAGCAGCTTGCCTCTTTAATGAATTGCTGCCCCAACTGGAAAAATGGGAGGACTTCTTTTAACAGAGAGAGAGAGAGAGAGAGAGAGAGAGAAGAAGAAGAAGAAGAAGAAGAAGAAGAAGAAGAAGAAGAAGAAATAGTCCTCATTCTTAGGATTTGGGCACGGCTAGTTTTATGCACATGTTTTCAACACATCTGCCCAAGCTTTTCCATATTTCATTCAGATGTACCCTAAAAATGTTGTAACCACCCAGGTCTCCCACTAGGGTGGGAAATTTGCAATGTAGAGTGAAGTGCTGGCGAATCATGGAGTCAGAATTGTAGAGCTGGAAAGGGACCCTGAGGAAGTGGAGATTTGAGGTTGATAGGAGGGGATCACCTAACAGCTCAGCCTGGAGATCATGAAACACTTAATTTCAGACTTGTGGGTTTGAGCCCTACATTGGGCAAAAAGATTCATGCATCGTGGGGCATTGGACTAGATGACCCTCATGGTCCCTTCCAACTCTGCCATTCTAGGAATTCCCATCACTCTTGAGAAACTACCGGAGGGTTGGGATACATGAGCCTTAGGGTCTCTTCCAACTCAACAATTCTATGATTCTATAGTTCCCAGGGATTTTTTTTGGGGGGGGGGGTAGACCTGAGTGTTAAATCACCCTTCACTTTTGCACACCTGGCTTGCAATGTTGGTGGCAGAGGCCAGCAAAAGGAATACAGTGGTACCTCGGGTTAAGAACTTAATTCGTTCCAGAGGTCCATTCTTAACCTGAAACTGTTCTTAACCTGAAGCACCGCTTTAGCTAATGGGGCCTCCTGCTGCTTTTCTCATTCTGAAGCAAAGTTCTTAACCTGAGGTAATATTTCTGGGTTAGCAGAGTCTGTAACCTGAAGCGTATGTAACCCAAGGTACCACTGTATTGGAAGCTTCCCTTATACTGAATCAGAAATTCATTCCATATAGTTCAGTAGTTTCTACACTGGCTGGCAGCAGCTCTCCAGGGATTTGCACAGGAGCCTCTCCCAGCCCTACCTGGAGATGGGGATTGAACCTGGGCCTTTGCATTCAAGGCAGTGAGCTGTGGCCCTTCCCTAATGGGTCTACCTTGATGTCACTGTCGGAGGCAGTATGCTTTGGAATGCAAGCTGCTGGGAACCACAAGAGGGGAGAGATGTTGCACTGTGGGCATCTGGTTGGCTACTGTGGGGGAAGGGTGGTGGGCTAGATGCGTCCCTTTGGAACTCATCCAGCAGCCAGGCTCTCCAGTTCTTACCAGGGAGGACAGCAAGCCCCTCCAAGGAACAGCCGGATGATGTACGTTGGTTGCTCCTGGTCAGATCATCCTTTTGGCCAGTCTTCCCCAAACTGGTGTCTACCAGGTCTTGTTGGACTACAGCTCCCATCAGCTCTGCGTGGTGCCATGGCTGGTGGGAGCATGGCATGGCCTACTGAAGTCTGCCACACTGGCTACCCTTGCAATGCATTGCCCCTTTTTCTTTTTGCCAGCATTATATTATGCTGCCATCAGTGGCAGGACCCAGGGGCTGCAAGCGTTTAGCATCCTTGCCAAGCTTTCTTCACCTTTGATGCTTCCTGCTTTGGTCTCCTATCCCTGGCAGAGTTGTGCCGGTGACATGCCAGCGTAGAGTCGTTCTCCACCCCACCCCTCAAGAATGGCACCTCTTCAAGACTCGTTGGCACCAGACACGACTTTGCCAGCTGGGATCCTGCAGCTCCCCAGTTGGATGAAATGCAGCACAGGGTTTTTTTCTTTATTGGTTGCTCAAAATGTATATCTTGCCTGGACCGTGAATAGGATTAAAGAACCACCAGTGTTCTGTTTACTTCCAGCTCAGGGAGCTGAGCTGGTTTATTTATTTATTTAGCATCTTTTAGGTTTGCCACATCTTGAATGGAGGACACCAGTGGGTTTCTTTTTTTTGGGGGGGGGGAGAGAAGGGATTGACATAACTGGCGACTTTCCAGGCCGTTTGAAGTTTACAAAACCAGTTTGGGAAGCAACTCCTTCTCTCCCCTCACCCACCCCAACTCTCTCATCTGCCTTGGATTAAAACAGCTGTGCAGGCAGACTGAAGCCAAATGTATTAAATGCATCTTTCAATAATATTTTTAATGCGTCACCATCAATGTGTGCAAGCAAAAGAGATGGGTTTGGGTTGCATTTATGGAATTGTAGAGTTGGAAGGGACCCCAGGGGCCATCTAGTCCAACCCCCCGTCATACAGGAATCACAACTAAACAATCCCTGACAGATGGCCATCTAAGGCCTGTTGAAATTTATGATCCGAAATTGGTCGTGTTTAGCAACTTCAGTGGGTCTGTTCTGAATAGGACTGGCATTGAATAAGCACTCTTTGTTGTCATTTAGTTGTGTCCGACTCTTCGTGACCCCATGGACCAGAGCACGCCAGGCACTCCTGTCTTCCACTGCCTCCCACAGTTTGGTCAAACTCGTGCTGGTAGCTTCGAGAACACTGTCCAACCATCTCGTCCTCTGTCATCCCCTTCTCCTTGTGCTCTCCATCTTTCCCAACATCAGGGTCTTTTCCAGGGAGCTAGCAGACCTGGAAGCCACCCAAGGAAAACTGGAGCACAGGGATATCATTGCTGCTCAAACCTTCAAGTCAGGAATGGGTGTGGTCAGCACACTTAAAAAAAGAAAGTTGTGGTTATTGAGTTTTCAAAAAACAACATGCAAACAAGACAAAGAGTAACAAGACAACTTAGCTGGGATTCCTTCATTGCCGGGGGTTGGACTGGATGAGGCTTTGGGTCCCATTCCAATGATGTTATGACCAGATGCAGCATATTACTGCAGTTGGGATAAAACAAGCAGAAGCTGCAGCACACTCTTGCAGGCATCATAATAGAATAGATTCAGGGCAGGGGCATCGCTAAGGTTGCCTCGCCATGCAGAGGCGTGTTTCAGGGGCCATCCAGCCCCCAATTTATATACAGTGGTACCTCAGGTTACAGACACTTCAGGTTACACACTCCGCTAACCTGGAAATAATACCTCGGGTTAAGAACTTTGCCTCAGGATGAGAACAGAAATCGTGCCGCGGCAGCGGGAGGCCCCATTCGCTAAAGTACCTCAGGTTAAGAACAGTTTCAGGTTAAGAACGGACCTCCAGAACGAATTAAGTTCTTAACCCGAGGTACCACTGTATATATAATTCATGTAAATGGAGGCCATACCACACCAAAATGGTCTCATTTGGTAACCCCTCTTAGAACCCTGGGAGAAATGTTCAGACAAGGCAATGTCCCAAATTGTGGTCAGGACATCTTGAACTAGCCCATGCCAGAGCCCCCAGCCAATCTGGGTACGCAGTCAGCAGCAAAAATGGCCCCCGCAGGCCAGTCAACTTTGGCAAAAACCAAGAGGGAGAGTTGTTCTCAACCCCTCTGGCCCTGATGTAGAAACCAGCTCCTGTTTCAGTATTTGAGGCAAAGGAAAGGATCTGTTTTTAAAAGGCCCCTGATTTTTTTTTTGGGGGGGGGGAGCCTCAGAGGTTTTTGACTCCTATACTTGGCATGCCCAGTCTTTTTGGCTCAGTGCTTCCTGCCTCTGGCCCCCACAAACCCCAGCCAAAAAATAAAATCCAAGCTCCTGACTGGGTGGGGGCACAGTGCATTTGACAAATCTCCACCCTCCCATAGTTCTATCCTCCATCTTTGACACCTCCCCTCCCACCAAACCTGTCCTCAGCTTTCTATCTCTGGCAAACTCCGAGCGTGACAAAGAGTTTGTTGGCAAACAGCAATTGGGGGTATTTATAGGCCCTTGTTGGTTGCTTGTCTCACTCCCCCCCCCTTTTTAAGGAATGTTAAGAGCCAAACCAATCTGGGGGCTTCGCTGCCCACAAGGAGGAGGATTCATGCAACACGTTGGCGATTAATATACACAGAACAATAATTATACATACTTTATCAACCTTCCGAGAAAAATACAAACATTAAACAAAGCCACAAAGTCTTGCGAACCAGACATTATGAGATTATTTTAGGCTGGGTAGTTCGCAAGTCTTTGTGGCTTTGTTTAATGTTTTGTCTTTTTCTCGGAAGGTTGATAAAGTATGTATAATTATTGTTCTGTGTATATTAATCGCCAACGTGTTGCATGAGTCACACTACTTCTCTCAGCAGCACAGGTTGCATTTTTCCAACACGAGGAGGAAGATGGCTGTCTCATTTTCACCAAATTCAGGGGAACCTTCTTGCTGGAAGATTCCAGATGCAGAGAAAGGAAACTGCTTCTTTTACACAGCAGATAGTTGAACTGTGGAACTCCCTCCCACAGAAGGCAGTGATGACCACCAACCTGGGTGGCTTTAGAAGAGAAGCTGACAAATTCCTGGAGGAGAAGGCTAGCCCATGACGGCTGCGCTCGGTCTCCACAGTCGCGGATGACTCTGGGGTTGCGGCGCTCATCTCGCTTTATTGGCCAAGAGAGCCAGGCGTACAGCTTCCGGGTCATGTGGCCAGCATGACTAAGCTGCTTCTGGCAAGCCAGAGCAGTGCACGGAAACGCCGTTTACCTTCCCGCCGGAGCGGTACCTATTTATCTACTTGCACTTTAAGGTGCTTTCGAACTAGGTTGGCAGGAGCTAGGTTGGCAGGAGCAGGGACCGAGCAAAGGGAGCTCACCCCGTGACGGGGATTCGAACCGCTGACCTTTTGATCAGCACGTCCTAGGCTCTGTGGTTTAACCTACAGCGCCACCCATGTCCCTTGTGACCTCCACAGTGGGAGGCAGCAATGTTCCAAATCCCAGTTGCTGGAAACCACAGGAGGGGAGAGGGCTCTTGGGCTAGAATCCTGCTTGCGAGCTTCCCATGGGGGCATCTGGATGGCCACTGTGAGAACAGGATGCTGGGCTCAATGGGCCACTGGCCTGATCCAGCAGCGGGGCTCCTCTTCTTCTTTAATAATAATATTTTATTCTTTTTTTTCCATATAGGAAGTTAAATTTGCTACTCAACAATTATATTCCAATTCAACAAAACTAACGGCTTCCCGCTCACCCGATGTCAATGTTTATAACTCAGATCACATACAATTGCTTTTTAAGGTTCCATCTTATCTCATTTCACCCTCTCTAGCGTGCCTCTTAATACATTCTGCTATTTTCTTATACTTCAAACCCCTCTGCGATCTTCACATAAGGGAAATAACTTTCTTTCACCGCCTAGAAAGGGTTTCCAGTCTTCTTTAAAAGATTCGGAGTTTGTGTCTTTTATCAGTGCCGTCAATTTTTGCCATCGCTGCATATTCCGAGATCCTCCTTGCCGGGGATACTAGACAGCGAAATCCCAAAGGAAGCTTCAACAGTATTTATGTAGGGGACTACAGCAGCCAGGATTCTCTGTGCACAGAAATGGAAGGAAGAATGGTTGATGGAAATCTAGGAATATGCAGCAGGAGTCTTCTTACGTTGTCCTAAGGATGCAGGAGATTTTTTTAAAAAAATGTGAAATGTTTCTGCTTTTTCAAGAGGTGAGCTGGCCTGGACCTGCATAAACCTCCAGCTGTGGTTGGGATCGGCTTGTCACTCTTCCTGGGCGACTGGCCTGCTGTCGGTGAGCGAAGGCCACCTTTGGGCTCCCTGTTTGTCTCTATCCCAATCAAAGCGCCAGGCAGGCGTGCTAATCTTCCGCCTTTGCCTCTGCACCGCTGTTGCTGAGGGACCTTCTGCATCGCCCACCGGGCGCTTAAGCAAGAGATGAGCTGCTTAGAGCAAATTAAACATTAATGCTGTGTCTCTGACTCCCTTGTGCACCAAACCCCATTGATGTCGTGCAAAGTGCCAAGTAGATGCGTTCCACCCCCTCCTGGGGAATGCTCTGCATTAGCCACAGAGGGTTGGGAGAGGGGCTGGGGGGGGTGGGAAGGTGGCTTTTCCAGGGGACAAAGGGGATCATGGTCAAAGTTGAGCACACCCCAAAGGGTCCGGGGAAGGGGAAATCTACCAAGAAGTTCTTCCCCACAAGCTCCAAGGACACTAAGAGCTCCTGTTGCTCTAGAGGGGAAGGAGAAAGTTCATTCATTTCACATTTTAATGCAAGTCTAACTCATTTGCACATCCGGGAAAACAGGCACGGCAAGCCAAAAATGTAGGTATCCTTTGAAATTCATACTTCTCTGAATTTTGCAACACGGCTCTCCAAACAAAAAAGTGTGCGCCAACTGCATATATTAGGGGGAAATGTGCATAAATGCAAATGTGTATTATAATAGGGGGAAATGCTTGTGAAAAAAATATGTATCAAAAGCACTAGCTAAAATGCTGGGGGATTTTTGTGAGTGTGTGTGTGGGTCTGAAACGGATGCAAAAACATGGCAAGCAGAAGATTAGGAAAATGAGGAAACGAGAGAAACTGAAACCGACAGAGGTGACACGATAGAAGTGAATAAAATAATTAAACGGTATGGAGAAAATAGACAGTGGAAAGCTTTTCTTTCTTTCTTTCTCATAGTGCTAGAACTTGAGGGTGTTGAATGAAGCTGAATGTTGAGGGATTCAAGACAAAGCAAGAACAACTACTCCCAGCACAGTTAAACTGTGGAACTCACTCCCACAGGATGTCCACCAATTTGGCTTTCTTTTTTTTAATAAAAGTTTTTATTAGCAATTTCAACATAACAAAGTATAAAAACAGATCATATTCCTTATTTCCCCCCTTCCCCCCCAATCAAACCCACCTTCCCTCCCCCAGAGACTTCCCTCAGCTCCTCTCTCTGATTTCTCAGCACATATTACTCCCTGCATGTTACAAAATTATACATATCCCTACATTATCTATCTACCATGTTATCAACCAATAAATCTGTGTATGTTTATTCAAAACCTGCCAAGGATTTCAGTTCATTCTGTTGTCTTTTTAGATAATTTGTAAAAAGCTCCCATTCTTCCTTAAAGTCACAGTTGCCCTTGTCCCGCAGTTTGTATGTCAATTTAGCCAACTCTGCGTAGCTCATCAATTTTTCTTGCCACTGTTCTTCGGCTGGGATTTCCTCGTTCTTCCATCCTTGTGCTATCAAGACTCTTGCCGCTGTTGTAGCATACCACCAACTCGGCCTTCAAGGAGGATTAGACAAGTTCATGGAGGATCAAGTTATGAATGGCTACTTCTCTATGTCCGTAGGCTTCATGTTCCATTTTGTTCACTAGAATGTTTCTGCTTTTACTCATGGACACGAATTCAAAGTGGCTTGCAGTTCACACTACAGAGGAGCAGGGCCTTGCAGAGCCAAGCAGAGGCTCAGGCCAGGTAGATAATATGCCCCCCCCTTTTTTACCCTAGGGATAAGTGAAGTCTTATAAGTAAGTATATAAATAATTTTCACAAAAGTTATGCTGACAAATAATTTTATTTCAAGGCTTGAACCGTATATGCATATAAAGACAAAATGGAAAATCTAGATATACGATTGTGAATATGCTGACTGAGGCCCCCTTTGGAATCGGAGGCCCTGGCCAAGTGGCCCATATGCCCCCCCCCCCCGTCTGGGCCTGCAGAGGAGAAAAGCCCTCCAAACAACCAAAATCAGTTCTGTACTTTAACCACCAACAAAGGAAAGCGAATTGAGCGTAAAAACAGGGGAATCTGAAGCTCCACAATAAAGAGCTTTGGTTGAGCAGAAAGGGTCTCAGCAGCTGCCCTGAGGGGCTTCAAGGTTCCTTGCTTTGGTGGTGGTCCATGGGCTGGCAAAGGGCCATAGCCCAGTGACAGGAGCATCTGCCTTGCAAGCAGAAGGTTGCTGGTTCAATCCCAACGGCGTCTCCAACAGAGATGGATTTAGGGCATCTCTGCTGGTTCCCCTGCACAGGATGCAGAAGCCGAGGGGGAATGCCTTCCTACTTCTTCCCAAACAAAGCCTAGATAGTGCTTGCCCAGCTTTGGAAAGGAAGAGGGGGAACTCTAGGACCTTTCCAGAGGTTTTGGCATTAAGGAGCTTGGGCTGGGGACAGCATCTGATTTTGGACTTGCACAGGGCGCCATATTGCCACAGTCCTCTGCTGTCTCCAGGTCGGGTTGGGAAAGATTCCCTGAATTTAAAACCCCGGAGAGCTGTTGCCAGTCAGTATGGGTTGGGAGAGACTCCTGCCTGGAATCCTGGAGAGCTGCTGCTGCCAGTCAGTGTAGACAATACTGTGCTAGATGGACCAACAGATTCCCCTCCAGCGAGCGACTCGGGTGCCTGCTGAATATCAGGCCAGGACAAAACAAACCGCCTCTGCCGATCCCCCCACCCATGGTGGAATGACAAGAGGGAGAAGTGGGGAGGGGGAGAGGCTATTTCAGGGTCGCTCTGCATCCAAACTGCTGGCCTGTGCCTTTTTTGGAAGCTGAATCAAACTGCTGACTGGGCAGGAGCCGGCAGCCCTCGCCTCAGCAACCGGGCAGCCATGCAGCAGCAGCTCTCAGAGAGGAGAAGAGGGCCAGCAGGCCGGTCTGCAAAGCATCTGGGCATCTGGGACACGACAGGAAGGGGCTGCTCCGGAGGATGGGAGGTAAGGGGGCACAGGGGGCCTGGGGGTTGAAGCACCACCACAGGCCTCTCCCAGGACTCAGATGGAGGGATGGGGGAACCCCAGCCAGAGCCGGTGTCACCATGAGAGACAGTGTGGTGCAGTGGTTAGAGTGTCAGGATAGAACCTGGGAGAGACCAAGGTTTGAATCCCCACTCAGCCATGAAGCTCTTGGGCAGGCCAGCCACGGCCTCGCTCAGCCTAACCTACCTGGCAGGGCTGTTGTTGTGGGGATGAAATAATGAGGGAGAAAGAAACATGTATATCCCCTTGAGCTCCTTGGAGAATAAGGAGAGATATAAATGCAAGGAAAAAACAAATAACTAGCTGTCCAGGGCAGCTGTTTATCAGCTCCATCTGGTACGCAGGCTGAGACCCTACCTGCCTGCAGACTGTCTCGCCAGAGTGGTGCATGCTCTGGTTATCTCCCGCTTGGACTACTGCAATGCGCTCTATGTGGGGCTACCTTTGAAGGTGACCCGGAAACTACAACTAATCCAGAATGCGGCAGCTAGACTGGTGACTGGGAGCGGCCACCAAGACCATATAACACCGGTCTTGAAAGACCTACACTGGCTGCCAATACGTTTCCGAGCACAATTCAAAGTGTTGGTGCTGACCTTTAAAGCCCTAGACAGCCTTGGCTCAGTATACCTGAAGGAGCGTCTCCACCTCCATCGTTCTGCCTGGACACTGAGGTCCAGCGCCGAGGGCCTTCTGGCGGTTCCCTCACTGTGAGAAGCCAAGTTTCAGGGAACCAGGCAGAGGGCCTTCTCGGTAGTGGCGCCCGCCCTGTGGAACGCCCTCCCACCAGATATCAAAGAGAAAAATAACTACCAAACTTTTAGAAGACATCTATTTTTTTAAAAATCATATTTATTAGAGTTTCCAATAAAAACAGAAAAGAGATATAACAGAAAAGAAAAAATAGAAAAGATAGAAAAAAGAATTTAAATCCTTACTTTCATAACCTTCTTTCTAGGACTCCCTCCTCCCCCTCCCAACTATATTCCCCTTTCATTAATTTAGTTCCACAAGTTCTCATTCCCAATTTAAAACTTAATATATTTAACCCATTAACCAATTTAAATTTATACAATCTTACCATCCACCTTTAACAGAAAAAGAAAAAAGATTTTCCCCCCAAGATCTACCCCAATTTCCTTCCACGAATTCCCTCTTTTTTTAAAACATGTTAGATCAAAATACCCTGGTATACAAAAGTTATATAAAGAAATAGAAGATAAAAAATATAAGAAGATTCAAAAAGTTGGTTACATAGCCTTTGGATTCCAAAACTCCCCCTCCCTTCCCCGGTTTGAGTTCCCCATGTCCATCAGTCTATATGTTATCAGCCTGGAGGTCTCAAGTCCATAGCCAAATTTTTCCCATTCCACCTTGCCGGTTTTCTTTTAATTTGTTTATTTTAATGATGTTTAACTTCAAATATCCAGTCAAATAGAGGCCTTTAGTTTCCTTGGTCTTTGTTACTCCTCCCATTGTTCTTTCCGTGTCGTAGTTGGTCCTTTGTTCTTTTTATTCCTTACTTTCTCAGGTTTCTTGTCTTGTTCAGCTGCTAAAACGTTCTTATTCCGAGATCTGGTATCTCTACAGAGGTTTGTTATTCAGGAACAAAAACTTACGTCCAGTCCCTTCCTTTCTTCAATAGAGAATTCTATTGTCTCCTTTTAATGTAAACACCTCTGTAGACAAAATACTATTTCAGTTTTGCAGCTTTCCCAGAGAATAAGCCCTGTGCTCAGCCCAGAGTAATTTTCCACGTACGATCACTTGTAATGTCCCGAAACCCCTCTAGGGGGATTACAGTAACTTTGTATCCTCTAATCCAAAAGTCAAGTTGTTGTTTCTTTTTTCCCCGATGTTTTATATCCATATAATGTCAATTTGTAACAGAATTAGCCAGCAAAATACTTGTAACAAAGTCCTCTTTATATTCTCAAGCTTTGACAGCTACTTTGACAGCTGTCAAAGTCTCCGTCTCTCTTCGCCAGGCTCTGCAAATCGCCCCGGTTCCCAGGGGGGGGGGTTGCCTTTTCCCTCTCACCCTCCACTCTTCTCCTCCAGCACAATTCTTGTAATTTCCCATCGTGGAATTAATAATTTTTATCAGCAGTAAACTTCTGAATCGATCTTGGTTACCCAATCCTTGTTTTAGAATGTTTACAATCAGGGGGGGACTGACTTCCTTTTTAGATCACCCCCGCTCGTGCCGAATCCGTAAAAAATTTCTTTTTTTCTCCTTTTGTACCCGGTTTCCCAATTACTCACGGGTTGTTGTTAATAGTCCGAATTTCCAATGGAAGAAGCCAGCGCTCTCCGTCGAATGGCATGCGGCTGCGCTCGGCAGGGGAAGCGATAGACTCACAGCACCACGCCACTCCCCGGCACCCGATCCGAAGCCTTTAAAAAGGCTCCTTCACGAGTCGGGAGGGCGCTAGTGGTGCCAGCCGAGTCCCCATGCCCACGGGCTCTGTGCCCGTGGTTTTTAAGGGTCCCCGCGTCGCCGGCGCGGTAAGACCCAGCCCCTGCCGAGCAGACTCCCTCCGGAGCTTGGAGGGAGTCCGCCATTCGGCGATGGCGCCAACCCGGAAGTCCCAACTTTTAGAAGACATCTAAAGGCAGCCTTGTTTAGGGAAGCTTTTAATGTTTAATAGGTTATTGTATTTTAGTGTTTTGTTGGAAGCCGCCCAGAGTGGCTGGGGAAACCCAGCCAGATGGGCGGGGTATAAATAATAAATCACTATTATTATATTATTATAACTAGGAAAAAGCCTCCCCACTCCTCCTGCAAAGAGAGCTGAGACCCTCCCTCAGCATGACGTTTCCCTGCTTCCTTGAGGCTTCCCTCTGCATAAGCAGCAAACCTCCTTAGAGTTATTTATTAAATTTATATGCGACCCGTCATCAAGAGACCACACGAAGAAGGCAGAAATTCTGGAAGGGAGGTGTGCAAAAAGGTTCACCCCACCCTCGCATATCTGGGGGGTGAGATATGGATCCTCAACCTGCCAGCTGGTTTGAAACCAGGGCCTTGCGCTGTCATTTAGGGCTGTTGCTAGGGATTTGCAAAACTCGGCCTGGCGGGGGGGGGGGGGAATATGCCCACAAGGCCTATTTACATAACATACGCCTATGCTGATTTCTATGTACAGATGCAAATTTCAGCCAACTTCCAGAAGAGGTGGGGAGACCCCAAACTGTGGCTCTCAGAGCTGGGGATGATTCAGAGAAGCATATTTTTGAGCCATGAGGTGTCAGGCAGGTTCTCTGGGGCCAACACCCTGTATGCGGATTGGACATCCACCAATTAAGATGTTGGGTGGGTCGCTGGGGGTCTTAGCAGCCCTGCACTTTATAGCATATACAGCTTCCTTGACAGCATTTTTCCCCCTCAAAAAAAAAAAAAGAAGATTTAAAATTCAGGGGAGAAAGGAGCAAGTGATGGGGGGGGGGGCAGAGACATCTGTTGAGGGTGCTTGGGTCTGCTGAACCCCTCCTCAGCCATGCACCGCTGTTGGCACAATGGCACAAACGGGAGAGGGGACGGGGCGCAAATGGAGCTTGACACCAGCTCAGAACTGCTGTACACAACACCTGAATTGTGCAAGTGGTTGCTTTAGAACCACAGAATCGTCGAGTTGCAAGGGTCATCTGGTCCAACCCCTGCACCCACCCACCTGCAAAAGTGGCTGCACCATGGGGGGGGGATGAAGCATTGGGCAGCTGCACTTCCCGCTTGAAAGAGCCAGACCAGTGTTGGAAGCTAATGCAGTCCTGCAAAGCCCCCCCAAACTCCACTCTCTTTGGGGTGGGAAGGGAATGTGCTGCGCAACGGCGCCACCTGGAGGGCGCCTGGGTGGCGACACGGTCCCGGAGCTAGGATTGCAAACGGGGAAAAGAGTCAGAGTCTGTGGCAATGCGTGGTGGGTGGGCAGGTGATGCGGGTGTCGCGTGAGCAGATCGCCGTCCCTTTGCAATGTCGCGGGGCATTTTTAACAGAAAGGTAGCATAATAATTTAAGAAAGAATAATGAATGGCAAGGGCACAGGGGAGATTTGTTAGGCTTTGAAGTGGGCACCCCCTTGCCATTACTGCCCGTGGGTCAGCCCCAGGCTCTCTCTCCATCACCTTGAGGCAGTGGCGTAGCGTGGGTTGTCAGCACCCGGGGCAAGGCAAGTAATTTGTGCCCCCTAACCCGTGGATTTGCGCCCCCTAACCCGTGGATTTGCGCCCCCTAACCCGTGGATTTGCGCCTCCTAACCCTAACCCCCAGATGTTGCGCCCGGTGCAGCCGGCCCCCCCTGCACCCCCCACGTTACGCCACTGCCTCGAGGACCAAACTAAGAACACAGGAAGCCGCCTTATTCCTGTTGGTCCACCTATTTGTCCTTGCCAAGTTTGTTTGTTATTTATTACATTCAGGGCCGGCCCACCCATGAGGCAAGGTGCCTCAGGCAGCAGGATTCACCAGGGTAGCAGATTCTGATGTCAATCCTTCTTCCCTCCTTGTTCCACATGCAGATCTTCCCTCACCCCTTCTTCCCTGCCAGGGAGGGGTGTGTGTGCCATTTTGGGATCTGCCTCAGGTGCCAAAATGTCTTGGGCTGGCCCTGATTACATTTATATTCCACCTGTTCTTCCAAGGAGCTCAAGGTGATGCATTTGGTTCTCCAACTCCCCATTTTATCCCCATAACAACTCTGTGAGGTAGGTTAGGCTGAGAGTGAGTGACCGGCCCAAGGGTCACCCAGGGAGCTTCCTGGCCAAGTGGGCATTCAAATCATGGTTGCCCAGGTTCTAGTTCAACTCTCTAACCATTACACTACACTGGTGAAATGTTGGTGGTGCACATTTGACAACAAGAAGAAACCGAGGCCTTCGGTGTCATCGGCCTGGCCCTGTGGAACTCTCTGCCACTAGAGATGCAGCAGGTGCACCTTCTGCTTCTACTTTTAGGCACCTGCTGAAATGTTTTCTATTCCATCAGGCTTAGGCAAGCAGGCAATGGAGTATACATCTCTCCATAAGCGTTAGCTGGTTTCTGATTTAAACTTTGTTATATCTAAATTGAAAATCCTGCATGGATCTCCTTGGGAAACCAGTTTCAAGCAGCTTCAGAGAGGCCCCCCCATGGCTGTTGTGGAGCAGGATCGGTCCAGGCCAGCCTGGTCTGGCACAGCCGAGTCTAGCTGACGTGCAATGCACTCAGCTGGTGACTGTGATGCTTTGCCTCGGGGTAAATGATTGATCTGGCCTCCTGCTTATGACTTTTCTCCCAGGCACAGGACGGGTAGAGGCTGTTTCTGGGTGCACTTGGAGGGGGTCACTCTAGGGACAGACACAAAAAAACCCAAGATCACTGAATATGGATTGGAAGCTCCTCAGGCCCTTACCCTGGACACATACAGAGTAGGGGCTTCAGTACCTTGCAGTATTCCTTATTCTTCCCCACAGAGGAGAAGGTTATGTGCAAAAGCCTGTTTGCTAGCCTATATTTCTTATTCGGATTGCAGAATTTGAATTTTTACTGACATAATCTTGGTATGTAATGTAATGGAGATCACAAGCTGCCAATTGGCAGTGATAGTGTCCCACCCAAGAGTGAAGTTGAGTCCTGTAGGGTGACCTCAAACTCTCAGCAGCTGAGATTGAACCTGCAAAGGTGTCAAGTGATTAATCCCTCCTAAAAAGATAGATTTTTTTTATTTTGGGGCTATGAGAAAACCAACTCACAACAGAACTGGGTGCTGGAGTTACAGTCTCACGTTTGCAAAAGCATCTTGTTTATTGATTTCAAAACATTTGCCTATCATGGGATTGTAATAAAACCTCTAAGCGCTTTACAAAACAAAAAAACACCCCAAACATTAAAAGTGTCAAGGAAAGACAGTTCAAAACAAGCATTTATAAAGTTGCAAAAGATAATTAAAATCAACGGCAAACAGAAAGATCGAAATACATGCCTGCATTCTCCATGCATGGACAGGGTTTGCTAAATGAAAATGCTTTTAGCAGGCACTGAAAAGAGTACAGTAAAAGCACCTACCTGGTGTCAAGAGGCAGGGAGTTCCAAAGTCTAGGTGCTGCTACACTAAAAGAACAATTCCTTGCAGGTGTGCTATAGGCCTGAGAGCATCTCCCTCTTGAAGGGTGAGCATACTCAGCATATAACAACAGCAGCCTACCCTGCAATGTTTTCATTTCCCATCATGACTAGTTGCACAGAGCAGTCCAGAACCAAGGTTCAAATAATCCTGAGCAATGTCTCCATCAATGCAGGGGTCCATTGCTCTGATTGTTGCAGGGCATGTAGGGAGGGAGAAGTGGCCCCCACCTGAGCTGGGCCTAATAAGACACAACCACCACCACCACCACCATCACCACCCGGCTTTGTTTCGTGACGTATGATGCCACCGCTGTCGCTGCCTCTAATTGCTTCCTGTGGATTTGCCTTGAGTCCTGCTGATCCAAACAGCCTCAGGTGTTTTGCTTTAATTGAACCATCCTGAAATCCTGCACAGGTTGCAGAGGTCTACGAGCCACCCTTTGCACCCCACATGGGCTTAGACGAACAAAGTGGCTGGCTTGCCAGGAGACGAGACCAGGAAGACGGCCTGTAATTGGCAGCACCTGATCTCTTGCTTTGGCGCTTTGGCGAAGGAGGAGGGATCTGAAGGGAGATGCAGAGGGGAGAGAAATATCTACCCCTGGATTTCTCCAAAGTAGATGGCTGGGATCTCAAATACATAGAGACTTTCACCCACCCACTGCAGCTGATGCCTCCTAGCCATGTTTCCACAGAAGCAATTACCACTCTCAAGTGCATTCCCTAATAGAATCATAGAATTGTAGAGTTGGAAGGGACATCAAAGGTCATCTAGCACAACCCCCTTGGCAAAGTAGGAATCTCAGCTCAAGAATCCCTGACAGATGGCCATCCAACATCTGCTTAAAAAGTGCTGCACCAACAAGCACATAAACAACCCCTCTGCAGTGCCACAAATCCAGCTTAACGGTGTATCGTTGGAAAATGTTGATCACTTCTACCTGGGCAGCTATCTTTCCACAAGGGCTGACGTTGATGCTGAAATCCACTGGTTGCGCTCCCCTAAATCTGCCTCTGGTGGGGCAGGGCTGGGGGGGGGGGTCTGTCCACATTCTCTTTTCTGCACCACTCTTTGAGGTGCAGCAACAGCAAAGGAATCCCTTTGCAGCTGGATACTGTTGTGAGGTGAGCAGTGATTTCTGGCATCATATGCAAGGCGGGGTTGGGGGGAGATATTTTCCAGGCCAAGCAGCCTACTGAAGGCCACACTCCAGTGATGTCTGGAGCCAGAAGCAAGAGGTGCGATTCAGAACTTTGTTCAGCTAAAAAGCCAGAGGCTTCCAGTGCACACACAACTCTCCATCTTCAGTTCAGGCAGGGCACAGGCATGAGTGCAAAAAGGCCAGGGTGTGCCCTGGAAAGAGCCAGGTAAAGAGGTTTGGAGGGCCACAGTCAGCTCCCATTCCTGAGCTTTCCCACCTCAGATGTAAAGGGTTCTGTTGCTATCCTGAGCCTGCTTACTTGGGAGTAAGCCACATTCAGTTCAATAGGACTTGCTTCTGAGAAGACATGGTTGGATTAATGCCCCAGTTTCTGTTTGTGGCGAGTGAGGTGGGAGGATGCTTGAAATACTTTCAGGTAGCTCTGACTTTTTTAAAAAAGCAACCATAACCAGGAGCAAGCCCTCTGCTTTTGCAGCTTAGCATGAGACATGCCATCTCCCCACTTCTTGTGAGGCCAAACCAGCTGGTTTTCAGCTCTGAACTGGAAAGACTTGCTTTCGCTTGTTTACGCCCTGAATGCAAGTCCTACTGCTGCAAGCTTTGGCTAATTTGCTGGCCTGGGGACTCTTTAACTGAAGGAGCATTTGGGGTGGGGAAACCCCAGCACGCTTTTAAAAAAACAACCACCCAAAAGGCTGTCTCTTTCCTTTAATTGCAAATACAACCAGAAGAAAGGAGTGGCTTCTGGAAAGAGCTGGTCACATTCTTCAACCTGTGGAGATGGCCTAGCCGCTGTCAAGCCTCCCTCCTCTGTCTAGGCTAAGAGCTGGGGACTGACTTTCCTTTCCATCCCACGAGAGCATCCCTCTGAAGCTGGAAACCAGAGAAGGTGCAGCAGTAGCAGCAGCAACAGAAGCAGCATTGCCTCTCTCTCCCCATGCCTTTGACAGAGCTTGGCTGGCAGAGGTAAGTACTGGACTCTTAAATTTCTAAACTGGGATTATGACCTCCCAGTCTTGTTCCTTCTAACCCTAGATTTGTGGGGGTTCGGTAGGGGTCTCCTTAGGTTCACCAGATGCAGCGGTGAGGAGGAAGGGGTAGTCTGCAGTTGCCTCCCCCGCCTCCATTTGCTTCCCGCAGATACTACACTGGAAGCATTGCACAGGAGCCAGCTCCTAGGGGTTGAGGTTCCTTCACACACCCCAACAAAATATTTGAGGGGGGCAGCCTCCTCCAAAGTTGATGGGCATTGCCATTCAAATGGTGTGCATGCACTGTGTCTTGTGATCATTTATGCAGGGCTGCCCCCCACCCCACAATATTTTATTCAAGTTGGCACCCCTGAGGCAGTGCTTAAAGAAGTCAGAGCACAGATTCAGGAGTGTGAATCTATATGTACAGTGGTACCTCGGGTTACAGACGCTTCAGGTTACAGACGCTTCAGGTTACAGGCTCCACTAACCCAGAAATAGTACCTCAGGTTAAGAACTTTGCTTCAGAATGAGAACAAAAATCGTGCAGTGGCAGCGGGATGCCTCATTAGCTAAAGTGGTGCTTCAGGTTAAGAACAGTTTCAGGTTAAGAACGGACCTCCAGAACGAATTAAGTTCTTAACCCGAGGTACCACTGTATAGATGCTTCCGGGAAAATGATAGTGAGTCAGTGGCTGGGGTCACCAATGTTTTGCAGTCTGCCCAGTTTACAAAAAGGGGTAGGAGACATGGGGGCCAGGGTGTAAGACCCAGGTCTTGCCCCTGCTGTGCTGCTCTCTAACAACACCCATATATACCACACCTGCTGAAATTCCTGCTTCAGTCTACACACATGTCGGAGGCACCTGTTCCCCTCTTCTGCTATACTGACGATCCGCCTGGTGCCTTCATTATATTGTCACAAAAGTTGGGTGCCTGCCCCTCTCTCTGCCAAGCGGTGGCAAGAGCCCATGGGGTCTTAGGCACACACACAGGGTCTGTGTCCCTTTGGAGACTGTTGTGCTTTAAGAAATAGGGTTTGTTCACCTTCTTACAACTTCAGTCTGCATGGAGGAAGTCCAGAGGCAGCAGCGCAGGCAACCTTCAGGCTGCCTCTCTCCAAGATAGATCTCCCCCTCTCCTCCCTCCTCCCAGAAAACCCCTGCTCAAAACACACAAGGGACCCCTGACCATTAGGTCCAGTCGTGACTGACTCTGGGGTTGCGGCGATCATCTCACTTTATTGGCCAAGGGAGCCGGCATGCAGCTTCCGGGTCATGTGGCCAGCATGACTAAGCCACTTCTGGCGAACCAGAGCAGCGCACAGAAATGCCGTTTACCTTCCCGCCAAAGTGGTACCTATTTATCTACTTGCACTTTGATGTGCTTTCGAACTGCTAGGTGGGCAGGAGCAGGGACCGAGCAACAGGAGCTCACCCCGTCGCGGGGATTCGAACCGCCGACCTTCTGATCGGCAAGTCCTAGGCTCTGTGGTTTAACCCACAGCACCACCCGCATCCCTCCCATCACCTTGGCAACCCTTTAAACCCCTGTCTCTCTTCACACCTCAGGGCATGAGGGAAGTTCTCTTGCATTGCCTCAATGGGCCTCTGTCGTTCCCTTAAGGGCCCTAGCTAGGCCAAGCTGGTTTGCATAAGCCAGCCCAGGAATCCCCTGTCCGGCGCATCTCTGCAGTTTGTGTTTCAATCTGTATCCCATTTAATCAAAATCTTAGCATTTATTCATTCCTAGGGTTTAGGGGGACCCTCCCCCCCAATCTATGACACCATACTTTAGGTGCCAGGCAAAAATGTTCCTCTTCAACCAGGCCTTTGGCCGATTAATATTCTACAGCCTTTTGAATGTGTCTGTGGGGAGGGGGGGAGTTATAGTTTTGCTGTTTTGTTCTAATTATTTACTTGTTTCATCCTGTATTTTATTCTGTGAACCACCCTGAGAACTTACGATGGAGGGTGGTATATAAATATTATTATTATTGCTACAGGAAGAACCCTTCTGTAAACTGGGACTAGCCCGTATCATACTGCAGTTATACAAATCTATGGCACAACCACAATTGGCATACCAGTCACCTCAGCTGAAAAGGATATTGCAGAGTTGGGAAAGGTTCAGAAAAGGGCAACCAAAATGATCGAGGCGAGGGAGCGACTTCCCAATGAAAAAAGGTTGCAGCGTTTGGGGTTTTTAAATTTAGAGAAAAGGCAAGTAAGAGGCGACATGATAGACGTTTTTAACATAATGCATGGTGCAGTATTGAGAAAGTGGAGGCAGAAAAGTTTCCCTCCCTCTCCCCTAACACTAGGACTCACAATAAAAAAATTCCACACGAAACCTCATACCAATAACAAGCTTAGTTGGTCTCTAAGGTGCTACTGGAAGGAATTTTTTTATTTTGTTTCGACTATGGCAGACCAACACAGCCACCTACCTGTAACTAGAACTAGGACTCACAGACATCTCAGGAAGCTGAGTGCTGGAAGATTCAGCGCAGATAAAAGGACGGACCTCTTCACTCAGCAGATAGTTAAACTATGGAACTCTCTCCCACTTGAGGTAGTGATGGCGATCAGCCTAGATGGCTTTACAAGAGGACTGGACAAATTCATAGAGCCAAAGGGCTATTGATGGCTTCTAGCCATGATGCCTGTGCTCTGCGTCCACCACCAATCCAGATTTGAGATTGTAAGCTCCTTGGGAGCAGAGACCTGTGCTCTGGTATCGTTTAAAGTGGCAGGCATGTTGTTGGTTCTCTATAAATAATCAAGGACAAGAGAGGCGAAACAGGAAAGAGCGTGTGACAGACTGTTTGGTGGGAGCGGAGAAAGAGGGTCAGCAACAGCAGACAAGAAAAAGAGCAGAGGAGAATGAAAAGGAGGGGCACCTCAGCATCAGCACCGCTGTCCCTCACCATGGGGGGGGGGGCTGATGGGAATTGTAGTCCTAAACATCCAGGTTGGTGAAGGCTGCTCCAGACTCTCTCAAAACCCTGCTGCAAGTCACCTTAGAATCATAGAATTGTGGAGGTGGAAGGGGCCCAAGGGTCATCTAGTCCAGGGGTCAGCAACCCGCGGCTCCGGAGCCACACGTGGCTCTTTTACACCTTTGCCGCGGCTCCGGGGCGGATACTAGCGAGGGGAGGAGGCGCATTGTGCGCCCCGACACTCCCCACTGTGGCGGACGCTGTACTGGCTGTGACGTCGCATGGGGGCGGTGCGTTCGTTAGTCACGCACCGTCCTGACGGCACCTTCCCGCCCGCTACATTGTAAGGGGCATGTACGCTGGTCACTGTTTTGAAGGGGAGTGAAGAACACACACACACACACAAAAAGGTAACTTGTTAATTTAACGTTTATTTCTATGAGGAGGAGTAATTTTGAGGGGTCAAACAAAGAAATAATAAAAAAGTGACAAAAAAGTTATTTTTATAATGACGAGTTTTGCGGCTCCCAGTTTTTTTTTCTTCGGAAACGGGTCCAAGTGGCTCTTTTTGTCTTAAAGGTTGCAGACCCCTGATCTAGTCCAACTCCCTGCAGTGGTGATAAGGGCAGGTTCAGACATCCACTCAATGGCTCTATTGAGCCTGAGAATGTTCTTGGTGGTGGTGGATTCTTAAATCACGTAAGTCGCCCTAAGCGGACAGTCCTCAGGGGACAAGCGTGAAGGTGTGAACCAGCCCTGAGTCCCTTGGGGGGCCAGAACAGAGGCTGAGGGTTCCAGCCTGAGGCTCTCTCTCTCTGGCTAGTGGAAATGCAGTTCCTCATTTCTTTGGCATGATAATCATTGGTGTTGCCTGGGCAAAGAGGACAGGAACAAAAGTAGCTTTTTATTTTATTTTTGGAAAAAGTTTCAGTCCGCTGTGCTTTAATTGGGCTGTCCGTCTTGTTTTCACTGCATGTTAATTTCGTGCTGTTCTTGTTTTGCAACTTGTGGAATGGTTAAAAAATAAATATTGAGCTGCCTTTTCGCAGCATCTGTAAATTTCCACTTGCTTAGACTAGCCTGGCCAGCTGCTGTAGTATCTGAAGGCTGGTCAGGGAGTTCTGTTCTGTTGAGCCATGCCCCTTCCCCCCAAATCATGTAAAAGGGGTCAGGGGCAAAGCCATCCTTCTGGCACAATACAAAGGCATTTGCTCTTGGGTTCCAGCTGGAAGACTAGGGTAAAATAGGTGCCTCTCCAAAGAGAGCTGCTGGTGGTTTAGTGGTTAGAGCACCAGACTAGGACCTGGGAGACTCAGGTTCAAATCCCCACCCAGCCATGATTCTCACTAGGTGATCTTGGGGCAGTCACCTACTATCAGGCAAACCTACCTCAGAGGGTTGTGTGGGGATTAAATGAAAACTAGGATCTTGGAGACCTGGGTTCAAATCCCCCACTTGGCCATGAAGTTCCCTGGGTGACCTTTGCAGCTGGTCACTGCATCTCAGCCTCGCCCACCTCACAGGGCTGTTGTGAGGATTAAATGGGGAAGAAGAGACCTATGTATATCACCTTGGAGGTAAGATGCAATATACAAAAAGTACATTCCTTTTTCCCCAAAAGAGACACCCATGTTTTTATTACACCCCAAACATTATCTGGTAAGGCTGCTGCTGGCTGGCCAGTCCGCACCAGATCCAGTCTGCGGGAATTAAGATGCCATTCTTGATAGAACTGATCTGTTGTTCTGTAATCCTTGCAATTCCTGGGGGTCTGGATGATGACCCTTTGGGTCCCTCTCAGCTCTAAAGTTCTATGATACTATGATTGACAGTTTCTTGGGGAAATCACTTAAGGTCAAACCTAGGCAAGGACCCTTTTTAATGTTTTGCAAACTCTTGCAGTTGACTGGCAGAAAGTTTTGATGCAACCAGAATCCTCTGAGTCTACTAAAACTTGGTTAATCCAGGAAGGAACAAACTGTTTATGGGGCAGCTGAGAGCAACTCATCTCTGCCCTGTTGTTTTCCTGGCTCCTTCTGCCTGTTGAATAATATACCCGAGAGAGAGGATGTTGCTAAATAACCTGCATTATGAAAATGGGGTTTGACTGTATAACTTGGCAGAAGAGACAGCAGTTTCGAGCAACGCAAGCTGGCTAGGAAAGTATGTCTCCATAAAGCAGCCTTCCCCAAACAGGTGCCCTCCAGATGTTTTGGATTTACAACGCTATCGGTCCCAGTCTTCTGATGGAGCTGCAGTTCAAAACATCTGGAAGGCACCAGGTTTGTTTGTTGCATCTGAGCATGGATGGAGGAAGAAATCCACAACAGTTTTCCTTGTACAGCAAACCTTCCTGAAACAATGCATGGACCAAAACACAGCCATCCTTGGAAAGTCACACTTCTCCGAATTTTGCAATGTGGTTTTCCAGCCAAGCCATGTGAGCAGAACAGTGCATCTCCAAGGATAACGTGTGCATAAAAATGCATGTATTCTATGTAGGCAGCATCATTGGGAAATGGTGATAGGCCTCCAAGAACACATAGCAGATTATGGGATGATATCTTCGTACAAAAACCGAAATGGCATAAAAGTGAAATGTCATTAAACAGACATTTGGTGCTTCTGCTGGGGGGCGGGCAGGATTGTTGAATATTGATCTTTGCTTCTCGTATAAATAAGTGAAAACAATAAAATATTTGAGGGGGGGGAATGCATATACAGTGGTACCTCGGGTTAAGTACTTAATTCGTTCCGGAGGTGCGTACTTAACCTGAAACTGTTCTTAACCTGAAGTACCACTTTAGCTAATGGGGCCTCCTGCTGCTGCCACGCCGCCGGAGCACGATTTCTGTTCTCATCCTGAAACAAAGTTCTTAACCTGAAGCAGTATTTCTGAGTTAGTGGAGTCTGTGACCTGAAGTGCATGTAACTTGAAGCGTATGTAACCTGAGGTACCACGGTATATCATAAAGATAGCATACCTGAATGCAATACAGTGGTACCCCGCAAGACGAATGCCTCGCAAGACGGAAAACCCGCAAGACGAAAGGGTTTTCTGTTTTGGAGGCGCTTCGCAAGACGAATTTCCCTATGGGCTTGCATCGCAAGACGAAAGCCCATAGGGAAATGCTGGCGGTCGGGAGCAAAGACTTTCGCCCACAGCCGGCCTTCAGAAGAGGACCTCTTCTGAAGGCCGGCGGGGGGCAAAAGTCTTTGCTCCCCCCCCGGCCTTCCCCCCCGCCTGCCCCGGCGATCTTAAAATGCTGGCGGGCGGGAGCGAAGCGTTCGCTGCCGACCCCCAGCATTTTAAAATCTCCCCGTGTCCCGGGGAGATCTTAAAATGCTGGGGGTCGGGAGCGAAGCGCTGCCGACCCCCAGCATTTTAAAATCTCCCCCTGTCCCGGGGAGATTTTAAAATGCTGGGGGTCGGGAGCGTTCGCTGCCGACCCCCAGCATTTTAAAACGCTGTTCCGAAGCGGGGGGCGGGAACATCTGCCCCAGCCGCCCCACTTCGGAACGCTGTTCCGAAGTGGGGAGGGGGGGCGGGAACAGCTGCCCCATCCGCCCCACTTCGGAACGCTGTTCCGAAGGGGGGAGGGGGGGCGGGAACAGCTGCCCCATCCGCCCCACTTCGGAGCGCTGTTCCGAAGGGGGGAGGGGGGCGGGAACAGCTGCCCCATCCGCCCCCCTTCGGAACGCTGTTCCGAAGGGGGGAGGGGGGGCGGGAACAGCTGCCCCATCCGCCCCCCTTCGGAACGGTGTTCCGAAGGGGGGCGGGGGGCGGGAACAGCTGCCCCATCCGCCCCACTTCGGAACGCTGTTCCGAAGGGGGGAGGGGGGGCGGGAACAGCTGCCCCATCCGCCCCACTTCGGAACGCTGTTCCGAAGGGGGGAGGGGGGCGGGAACAGCTGCCCCATCCGCCCCACTTCGGAACGGTGTTCCGAAGGGGGGAGGGGGGCGGGAACAGCTGCCCCATCCGCCCCACTTCGGAACGCTGTTCCGAAGTGGGGAGGGGGGGCGGGAACAGCTGCCCCATCCGCCCCACTTCGGAACGCTGTTCCGAAGAGGGGAGGGGGGGCGGGAACAGCTGCCCCATCCGCCCCACTTCGGAAAGCTGTTCCGAAGTGGGGAGGGGGGCGGGGACACCTGGCCCAGCCGCCCCACTTCGGAAAGCTGTTCCGAAGTGGGGCGGGGGGGGCGGGGACACCTGCCCCAGCCGCCCCACTTCGGAAAGCTGTTCCGAAGTGGGGCGGGGGGCGGGAACACCTTCTGAAGGCGGGCAGGGGGCGAAAGTCTTTGTCCCCCCTGCCTGCCTTCCCAGGGGCTTTTAAATCGCCCCGGACAGCGGAGAAGTCCTCCGCTGTCCGGGGCGATTTTAAAATGCCGCCCGGCAGCATTTTAAGATCGCCCCGGACAGCGGAGAAGTCCTCCGCTGTCCCGGGGTTTTTTAAAATGCTGGGGGTGGGAAGAAAAGCCCTTGTCCCCCCCCCCCCAGCCTTCAGAAGAGGTCCGGGGACAGACTGTCCCCGGACCTGGTCTGAAGGCGGTTTCCCTAGGAACGCATTAATTGATTTTCAATGCATTCCTATGGGAAACCGTGCATCGCAAGACGAAAAAACCGCAAGACGAAGAGACTTGCGGAACGAATTAATTTCGTCTTGCGAGGCACCACTGTATATGTAGGGAAATTGCTTTGCCAAAATGTGGAGATTAGGAGACAGTCATAGGGAAATTCTGGTGCATTTACAAGAGGGCTTAAGAAAAATTCACAGACTGGTGTGGAAAGAGGAGAACTCAGCTTGAGATTGCAAAAACTGAGAAACTGGAGTGGACAGCTTTACCTGGAGGGGCTTAACCCTAGCTGTGCCAGCGGCAGGCCGTGAGGTATACATAGTTCTGTCCTTGAGCCACCTCGAAGCAGCCGCACCCTGGGAGGTTGCCCCAGAGCTCTTCCTGGTTTCTTTCTTTCCTCCCTGCCCTTCCTCTCTCCTGCCACTCAAGTGAGGTATTTGCAACCATCAATGTTTAAACTCCTTAACCAGACTCTCTGCAAACTGCTGCTGGAGGGGACCATCTCAGGGAGTCTTGCCAGGAGCGACTCAGGTCGCCTAGGAGTACAGTGTTTTCAGCGGCATTTGGGAGCCCATCTGGTGGCTTGCAGCATAACTCAAGAGAAGATCTAAGGGGCTGCTGGATTTGCAGAGCTGGATTTGCACAACGTCGCACAGCATCGTCAAGTAAGACATTGACCTGGTGGATTTGGGCAGGTGCCTGTCAGTGGCCGAGATCGGCTGCTCCTTGCTACCTTTCAGGCAGATCTCGGAAACATTCTTGTTTCCGATTGTGCTTAATTGAGGGGGGTAGAGTAAGGCTGTGTACGCATTGCCAGCTTAAAATGCCACACGATTGTTCTTTTTCCTCATAAAATTGTGTAACTGGAAGGGACTCAAAGGTGCATCTAGTCCAAACCCGCCCCTGCGAGGGTGGTAAGGATGTTACCTATCATTGTCAGCCTTATTTATATACCCCGTAAAATCACTGACTGTAGAAATGTAGAGTTGGAATAATAATGATAATAATTTATTATTTACCCCACCCATCTGGCTGGGTTTCCCCAGCTACTCCGGGCGGCTCCCAGCAGAATAATATTAATAATAAGAAGAAAGTGATAAAACATCAAACATTAAAAACTGCCTTCAGATGTCTTCTAAAAGTCAGGCAGTTGTTTATTTCCTTGACATCTGATGGGATGGTGCTCCACAGGGCGGGCGCCACTACCGAGAAGGCCCTCTGCCTGGTTCCCTGCAATCTCACTTCTCACAGTGAGGGAACCACCAAAAGGCCCTTGGATATGGACCTCAGTCTCCAGACTGAATGATGGGGGTGAAGACACTTCTTCAGGTATACTGGGACCCCGAGGGCCATATAGTTCAGACCCCCTTTGCAATTTTGCAAAGAAATTCTTCCTCAATATAATGCATTCCTCTGCCCCCCCCCCATTATATGCATCTTTATGCACGCTTTACCCAAGCAAGTATATGGTTGCATATATAGGGAGAACTGTGCTACAAAATTTGGAGAGCCGTGAATTTTGAAGGAGTGCGGGGTTTCTATTCTGATATCATTTTGCAAATCAGGGAACTTTGCCTTTAAGTGCAAACTGAATCAAATCCCTACCAGCAGTCAACTTAGATGATATTCATCTGCACCAGCCTCTTTGGAATCACAGGGAGTTGTGTGAGATTGCGGCTGTTTTTTCCCTGCTTTGCAAACCATTTTGAGCAGCCTTCCCCACCTTGGCACAGCTGTTTGATGTTGTTTGGAGTTGGTGGGAGTGCAGCTGCCCTTGCTGGAGCTGATGGGAGTCCAGAACATCTGGAAGGGCGCCAGGTTGGGGAAGGTTGTCTTTGAGGGTGTGCACAGCAGGGTTTGGTCCGAGGCTGGTTCTCCACTTGAACAATCTCATCTTTGGTGCCACAAGGGGGAAGTCGTAAAAAGTTACTCATTAACATCTCCATTATTTACCCAGAATGTTGAACCTCCTTGCAGGTGCATAACATTCTCCTTTGGGTGGGGGGGGGGGGAGGATGGATGCTTGAATCCTTGCTTTATCCTTGTAGGGAAGGCAGGCAGGCAGGCAGGCGGGCAAGCGATCCTGTGTCCTGAACGACCTGGCGGAAATATTTAGCATCCAGAAAGGGTGGGGAAGGCGGTGTGCTTCAGCAGTCGGGTGGAGCTTTGTGTCACTGTGTGTTTTGCAAGATTCACACACACTCTTGGATACAGGGCGTACACTGGCATGTTGAGATAAGCCGGGAGGGGGGACCTGCACGGTCACCAAGCCAAACATGAACACAGTGGCCTGCAGGGATGTCTCTTGCCAGACGCAGCAGGGAAGGTATGTAGCTGTGCCAGACAGCAGCTCCTGCAATTTAGAGGGGAAGGGGACAGGAGCCCATCGCAAAGAGCCAGACTTTTGCCAGAGTTGGGGTGGGGCAGTAAATTTAAGGAGCGGTGGTGGCTTTGCTCCAGACCTCGGTTGCCTGGCCAGGAAAGAAGTTAAGCCAAGAAAGGAGTTACTGGTAATTTATTTCATGAAATGTATTCATCGCTGGATTGTAAAAAAAAGAAAAAAAAAGGGGAACTAAAAGAGAGTGAGAAAGATAAAGCAAGACAGTATCCACAAGAAAAATTAACATTAAGGATTTAAAACTTTCAGAAAGTTAAAATAACAATAGGCTGAAAACGTATGAGCTAAACAAGAAGGTATTTAGCAGGTATTGAAGAGAGGACAGTGAAGGCAACTACCTGATATCAATAGGCAGGGAGTTCCACAGTCTAGGTACTGCCACATTTCAGTTGCAGTCTCCTGTCGGTGTGATAAGGGGGTTGTCTCACTCCTTATACAGGCGTCCCACCCCCTTACGTGCGATCAATTCATGTGCGATCGTGTATATGCAGGGTGCCGGGAAATAGATAATTTAATTCAAACTGGGAATGGCAGGAGAGAGCTGGAGAGTCCTCATGGCTTGCAAGGAGACCCTTCCCAGAGCCTGAAGAGGACATCAGTGAGGGCGGATGAAGCCCTGAAGAGACCTGAGGTGCAGCGGAGCTTTGTTTAGGCTGCTCAGCCTCCCCGCCTAATAGCTGCTTTCCCATGCATCCTCCAGCCTCCTGCCGGCAGCAGAGCTCTAATTCTAGTTATGGATATTTTGGGATACAGTATTTTTGGTTACGGATTGGAGAGAGATCGGCAGAGAGGACGCTCTCCACTTACACGATTTCTGCTTATGTGCGTGGGGGTCCAGAACGCAATCACCACATAAGTGGGGGGATGCTTGTATATCCATCCGATCGCTCTGCGGAAGAAAGTCTCTTAACAGGGACTATCTCACCGGGAAACCGTGTCTGTGGTGGCTCCTCACAGAACTCTAGCCCAATGGTTGGCATTCATTTGATTTGAACTGATTTTATAATGAACTGATTTTAGAATGCTGTATTATTTTACTGTTGTTAGCCGCTCTGAGCCCGGCTTTGGCTGGGGAGGGCGATATATAAATATGTTGTTGTTGTTGTTGTTGTTGTTGTTCATGGAACTTTGAAGTGTCAGGCATAGCCCTACTGGCTTTAGCCCAAACGTAGCAGAGTTTTCCTGCACAGCGAAGAAGCTAGTTGCGGCAGTAATGACTAGTCAGCTAGACTCAGAATAACTATTTACAGGATTTATTAAAAGGAAAAATAAAACCAGCAGAGTTTCTGCATACAAATAAAAGCAAAATAAATCCTTCCCTTTCTTTCTCTTTCTCTCTCTCTCATAACCATACACAGCACTTCTAACTCCTAACACACCTCACATCAAACTGTGCTAGCAATCCCTAGATAACAGAGTTGAGTGCTGCTCGTTAACCAATCAGAGTGAGTAGTTTCTAGGTCAAGCAGACCTGGGCTTTCTGCCAAGAGTAAATTGACACCAGCTGGAGTTAATTGGTGAAGCTAGAATCTGCAAGTTTCCCACGAGAACCAATTAACAGAAACTGAAACCGAAACTGAACACCCCCTCACAGATTCTGCTGAACAATTAACACCAAATACACCTATGTAGGAGATTATTTTTCCAGCAAACCTAAACCCTTGCACATTCGCTTGTTCTTTACCTTTGCCAATGGTTTAGTTAACACATCTGCTACATTTTCTTCACTTGACACATAAGTACAGGTGATTACATTGTCTTGTACACAGCAACGTACATTTTGGTATTTTACAGAGATATGTTTTGAACGCGATTTGAAACCCTCTGTTTTACTTAAGGTTATACAAGCTTGATTATCAATGTAAACTTGTACTGGTTCTCCACAATTCACATTTAAATCTGCCATCAAATGCTTGAAATAAATCACCTCGTTGCACAATTCACTCAATGCAGCATACTCTGATTCCGTTGATGACACACTTACAACGTCTTGCTTGCGTGACCGCCAGCTGATTAAAGCTCCACCGACCATTATGACTAGTCCTGTGACAGATTTTCTATCCGGCAAATTTCCCCAGTCACTATCACAGTAGCAACTCAACATTTCATCCTCTGAAGAATTTAATTGTAACATATAGCCAATTGTCTGTTTGAGGTACCTCAGAACTTGTTTTACCCCTTTCCAGGCATTTAGTGTGGGTTTTGAGACCAATCTACTTAATATGCCTACAGCATAGCTAATATCAGGTCTGGACCACTGTGCTATATACAATAAACTTCCAATTACAGAGTGATATACATCAGGATGTTCAAATTCAGGACTCTCATCTGTATGAAGTGTTTTTATGAAACCTGGATCCATAGGCACCGCTGCCCCTTTGCAATCCTGCATCCTGTATGTAGTCAGTAGTTGTTTAACTTTGTTCTGCTGACTAATTAGGCAGCTGCCATCTTGGGCCCAGCACACTTCCAACCCTAGATATGTCCTAACCGGGCCTAAGTCCTTCACTTTGAACTTACTGGACAATTGCTTGGCAAACCTTTTAGTTTGTTTATCTGTTTTACAGGCATACAATACATCATCTACATAAATCAGACAAAACTCTTGATCACTGCCTGTACCACGTACATAAACACAATTGTCAGCTGTACTCTGCTTGAAGCCAAATGACACTAAGGCCTCATGGAAACATTTGTTCCAAGATCTTGCAGCCTGTTTGAGACCATATAGAGCTTTGTTTAATTTTAACACTCTATTGGAACCTGTCTCATAACCAGGCGGTTCGGCTAGATACAGGTCTTCTGATATTGGTGCATGTAAATATGCAGTCTGGATATCAAAATGGTTTAACAGGAGTTTTCTCTTTGCTCCAAGCGTTAAAATCAGTCTTACACTGTCCCCCTTAGCAGTAGGGGAAAAAGTTTCGTCATAATCTTTTCCAGGCCTCTGAGAATATCCTTGAGCAACTAAACGAGCTTTGTATTTGTACTCTCCTGTCACCAGAGGTTTAAGTTTGTACACCCACCTGCAGCCTACAATCTTTGCCCCCTCAGGCGCTGCCACTGGTGTAAAAACCTTGTGCTCATTCAGAGAGGACATCTCTTCCTCCATTGCCTGTTTCCAGCGCTCTGCCTCCTCTTTTGGTAACTTTAACACCTCCTGAAAACTCTTGGGTTCTGCAATTACACTAAACACATTTGCAGTATCTGGGGAAAAACGCACCGGAGGCACTCCTTTGTTTTGTCTTTTAGATCTTCTGGGAGAAAATTTTTCTTCTGACCCACTTTCCTCCTCAGAACTACGACCTCTCTTTTGTTGCTTAGCAACTGGTCTTTGGCTAACTCCACTTTCTTGAGAGCTCTTATCTGAACTTTCCTCCCCCTCAGACTCTGATTCTCTATGTTTACCTTCAGAGTCATGAAGCTCCTGGGAAGGTTCAAACCAAACCTCAGTATTGGCATGTAGTCTCTCCCAGCCACTATGTTCACAAAAACTGGCATTCCTGGAGATCACAATGCCATTTGTCCCTTCAGCAAAGCGGAAACCTTTTCCCAGCTCCTGGTAACCCACAAACACTAGCTGTTTGGTCTTAGGATCTCCCTTCTTTCTCATTTGTTTCGGAATTAATACCCAGGCTTTTGATCCAAACACATGCAAATGGTCAATTTTAGGTTTTTTCTGAAACAATTTAAAGTACGGGGTTGTACCTATTGTTTGGTGAAAGAGCCTATTTTGGAGATAACACGCGGTGAGCATGCTCTCCCCCCAATAAGACATGGGTAAATCAGCATCATCAAGCATGGCAAACATCATATCCTGTAAAGATCTGTTTTTTCGCTCTGCAACGCCATTCTCCTCTGGGGAAAAAACGTTCGTTTTTCTATGCCCAATGCCACGCTTTTGTAACCAATCTTTAAAGGCATTTGACATAAATTCGCCACCTCTGTCCGTCTGAATCCTTTTGAGTTTAATGGACAGAAATCTTTCCACAGATGCCACCCAGCCTTTAAACTTAGTGAACACGTCACCCTTATTTTTCATGGGAAAAACCCAAGAATAACGCGTGGCGTCATCCACAATTGTTAGTGAAAAACGCGATCCACCCCTGCTTACAGCAAATGGACCAATTACGTCCATGTGAACCAGCTGTAGCGGTGACTCACTAACTCTGTCACTTCTGGGGTAAGAGACTCTGTGGGTTTTAACCTTTTTACAAACATTACAATCAAGGTACTTGTTACAACTCTTTAAATTACCCCCATCAGCCAATTCAGACATTTTTAGTACACTTTTCCAGCAAGCATGCCCCATTTTCCTATGCAATAAGTGCACACAGTTGTCATGTATAGCTTTGTTATTCACTGCAGGCTGAGATTTACTGACTACTGCTGCAACTTGAGATCCTGCTTTAAGCCAAAACAAGCCTCCCTCTGACTTAGCAGTGCCTAAAATCTCACCAGCCTTCTTAATAATGCAACTGTCTCCTTCAAAATACACTTTAAACCCAGCTTTTAGCAAACAATCTACAGACATCAGATTGCTCCTTAATGAAGGCACACAAAGTACATTTTGCAGGCATTCACGAAGACAAGGAACATAAACTGCACCCCCCGAAATCACTTCGGAAGTACTTCCGTCTGCTAGAGCCACCTGGCTGCGCTGTGCTGAGTTCTTGGAAACAAACAATTCATCTGAATTCATGATGTGGCGAGATGCTCCCGAATCGACCACCCAGACCGCTTGTTTCTCATCAGCAATCTTGACCTCGCCGGTCACCAGCTGAGCCGACTGTTTTCGTTTGAAGAATTTCCTTTTACGCTGCTGCTGCTGCTGATCTCGTCTCTGCTCCTGCACCGGCAACTGAGACTTGACCAACTCCGGACATTGTCGTTTTAGATGCGCTGAAGACCCACATCGGAAACAACGCCTAACAGCAAACGCTGACTCCTCACCGGTACGCTGCTTTTGCTCCACCTCTGGCACGGCATGAGAACTCCCTCCAAACCGCCCACCTGTAGAAGCCTCTGCAGCCACCGACCTTTCTTGCCTCTTCTGCCATTCTTCAATCAAACGCCCAGTAACGTAACTGACTGATAAATCACGCTCCTGCATGCCTTCTAGAGACAAAACTAAATTATCCCAGCTTTCCGGGAGAGAACTCAAAATAATAGCCACCTTCTCCTGCTGGTCTAAGGCACAGTCTCTTTCCTGTAGCGCAGCAAACTTTAACTGTAAACTGTGTAGGTGTTCTTGCATTGTAACCCCAGGCTGTAACATTGCCTTGTACAATGCCTTGCGAATGAACAGCTTGGAAACCGCTGTCTCACGCACATGGAGTTCTTTAAGTGCTTGCCACACACCTCTAGCTGTCTTGATTCCCCTCACATACGGCAACTGGGAATCTTCCAGCCCCAAGACAATTGTGGCCCTTGCTCTTTGGTCTTTATCGAGGTCTTCATCATCAGGCTTCGTAGGAAACTTACTCACCACTTGCCAGAGACGATCCCTCTGCAGCACTGCCTGCATGCGTTCCGACCACAGCAAGTAATTGGAGTCATTCAGACGCTCAAAAGCCATCTGAACTGGTTGTGAGGCCATCTTGAGAGCGATGTCCCTGGAACCCGGAACCAGCTACTCACGACCACCGAGAGAGAAAACAGGAACCACAGCACCCAGCACTCACACGCTGCAGCTGTTGTCCTTGTGTCCGCTGCGTCACCAGCTCACCACGGTCAGGAACCAGCCAGGAACAACAACTTCTGGAACTACTGGAACCAACGCCGTTGATGCTGACACCACCGCAACTCAGGCTGGCAGCACAATGCCCATAACCTCATGGAACTTTGAAGTGTCAGGCATAGCCCTACTGGCTTTAGCCCAAACGTAGCAGAGTTTTCCTGCACAGCGAAGAAGCTAGTTGCGGCAGTAATGACTAGTCAGCTAGACTCAGAATAACTATTTACAGGATTTATTAAAAGGAAAAATAAAACCAGCAGAGTTTCTGCATACAAATAAAAGCAAAATAAATCCTTCCCTTTCTTTCTCTTTCTCTCTCTCTCATAACCATACACAGCACTTCTAACTCCTAACACACCTCACATCAAACTGTGCTAGCAATCCCTAGATAACAGAGTTGAGTGCTGCTCGTTAACCAATCAGAGTGAGTAGTTTCTAGGTCAAGCAGACCTGGGCTTTCTGCCAAGAGTAAATTGACACCAGCTGGAGTTAATTGGTGAAGCTAGAATCTGCAAGTTTCCCACGAGAACCAATTAACAGAAACTGAAACCGAAACTGAACAGTTGTTGTTGTTGTTGTTGTTGTTGTTTTGGGGCTCCCTCCTGGTGTATATCCAACAGGGTCCATTTTTAATGTCCTTTTTGCACCTGGTAAAGATGTTCCTCTTTCAATGAACCATTTAAGTGGATTTTTTAAATAAAGAAAACCCTCTCTCTGTATCTGTATTGGTCTAAAAATATATAAAATCATTTCAACAGTCCAAGTTCACGGTGTTGCTATTAGTATATCAGCCCTGAGCAACTTTGGACCAGTTTACCTATGAGATCACCTTACACCCACTTGACCACTAGTGGAACTAGCTCTGTTACACGTGCTATATAATACCTGTTCCACATTTGTAAGAACTTAATATTTGCTGCAGCACCTACACTTTGGAGCTCCCTGCCTGTTGATATCAGGTTAGTCATCACTGTCCTGCTAAAAACGCTTTTGTTCAGACAAGCCGACCCAGATGCTTAGAAAGTCGATGTGAGTTTAAATTTGTTTTTAGTCTAACCTTTTGAAACTCTTCAGTTTCTTAGAGATAATTTTATTGTGTCTTTTTCACAAACTGCTTTTAGGATTTACAGTGGTACCTCGCAAGACGAATGCCTCGCAAGACGAAAAATGCGCAAGACGAAAGAGTTTTCCGTTTTTTGAGTCGTTCCGCAAGATGAATTTCCCTATGGGCTTGCTTCGCAAGATGAAACGTCTTGCAAGTTTTTGCGAGTTTGTTTCCTTTTTCTTAAAGCCGCTAAGCCGTTAATAGCCGCTAAGCTGCTAAGCCGTTAATAGCCGCTAAGCCGCTAATAGCCGTGCTTCGCAAGACGAAAAAACGGCAAGACGAAGAGACTCGCGGAACGGATTAATTTCGTCTCGCGAGGCACCACTGTATTTCTCTTTTCTTTATTTTACAATCAAGCTGTGTATAACTTGTACGAAATACAATCATACCTTGGAAGTTGAATGGAATCTGTTCCAGAAGTCCGTTCGACTTCCAAAATATTCGGAAGCCGAAGCACGGCTTCTGATTGGCTGCAGGAAGTTCCTGCAGCCAATCGGAAGCTGACAAAGCTTTCAGCAGATGTTCAGCTTTCAAAAATAGTTAGCAAACCAGAACAGACACTTCCAGGTTTGCGTCATTCGGGAGCCAAAACGTTCGAGAACTAAGCTGTATGAAAACCAAGGTACGACTGTAATAAAATGAAGAGAACATGCTCTTATTATGCAATTGCTCTGATATTTTTTTTTTTTTTCCTTTTCTGGAAGCGATTGTTAAATGAAATAAATATTAATGCTGACCTACTTTCCTGGCTTGAGGTGGGATTGAGATGCACCTTGAACTTGCCTGCCAAAATACTGGCATCTGCTCAGGCTCAGGCTACTCAGGAAATTCTTGACTGGCCACACTTACAAGAAGAGAGGTGGGGTAAATGGGTGCAGACGGCCATTATAGAAAATGGGGGCGGGAGGAAGTGGGTTAAAAGAAATAAAAGAGGTGAAGGATAATAGCAGGCTGAGAAAAGGTGTGGCCAAGTTATGCATTTTGTGGATTCTTCCTGCAGTGAATCAACACCTCCCTTTTTAAACAGTCCGCTTCTGCAAGGAATTTCTCATTGCCTAGGGAGAGTTCAATGCAGACTTCAAGGGCTCGTCCTGGCTGCGTTTTGGTCACTGCATGTGAGAGAGAAGAGCGACTCGTATTGCCTCTTAGTATCCTGGGGTAGTAGCTTGCCAGGCAGTGAGCTAGAACCAGAGGAATCAATTTCTACAGCAAATCGCAGCTCATGTGCTACAGAAATTCAGGGTAGGTAAGAAGGTTGAGCTAGGTTTCCACTTATGGAAATTTTGGGCAGGCAAGAAGAAGAGACGGGGGGGGGGGAGGGTATTTTCCACATGCTTTTTACAGCTAGTTCTTGGGAGTCACCATCCAGCCCTCAAGATACAGCTTTGAGGTCATTTTCTTCTTTAAAAATGGGCTTCCTCTTGAGTTGATCCCAGCCAATCAGGAATCCTGTTGGGAATGGAATGCCACAAAGCTAGCACAGAGCAAGGGCAGTTTTTCCTGCCCTTATTCTGAGCAGCCTTTTTTACCCAGTTTTTCTGGCTCTTCTCTAAAAATCAATCTAAGGAGAGGTGGGTGGGAAACACATTTTGCACCGGCTGTTTTGATTTGATTGTTTCTGCATCTTGTGCACCCGGCGCTGCTTCCATTCCGCTGTAGTTCATCTTCTACCAAAAAGACTACATTAGTCTGTCTGCTGCGGCAAAATTATGTAACTTCAGCTCCCTTTTCTGTTTTTGTCGGAATTCTCCGACATCTGCGCTGTGACTGAGGGCACGTATTTGAATCTCTAAAGAGGCCTGGCTCAGTAATGTCAGGATACATAGCCCCATCTGAACGCCTCCCACAATATAGGCGAGTGGTGAGAAGTGGAAAAAATTGCTTTGAGAAAGGGTGTTTTATTGTTTTCCTTTGTAAATAAGGACTCAGGATTCTCAGGCTCTCACAATCCCAAACGCCTCATTTTGGAGGGGCTATACAGTGAAGGCCTCACATCAATAGGCAGGGAGTTCCAACGAGTAGGTGACGCCACACTATAAATTTAAGTTCTTTCAGCTGTGGAAATGGGTATTAGGTGGCACCCATAAAAGTGCCAGTACCGCAGATTGAATCGGCAACCAGTGCAGTTCTCTAAGAACCACACAGAACTGGCAATGACTCTTCTGAGATAATACAAAAATTTGCTGCGATATGACCTGACTCTGCACTTGGTACGCTAAAGCCTGTGTCTGTAACTGAATTCTGTTACGTAGGTTGACTTGAAGTTCATAAAAAAATATTGTACAGTGGCACCTCGGGTTACATACGCTTCAGGTTACAGACTCCGCTAACCCAGAAATAGTGCTTCAGGTTAAGAACTTTGCTTCAGGATGAGAACAGAAATTGTGCTTCAGTGGCGCAGCGGCAGCAGGAGGCCCCATTAGCTAGAGTGGTGCTTCAGGTTAAGAACAGTTTCAGGTTAAGTACGAAGCTCCAGAACGAATTAAGTATTTAACCCGAGGTAGCACTGTATATACAAATGGAATTCTGTGACATGAGAGCATGTGCTTGTATCTTTCCTTCTGTGTAAAGCCATGCCTTCGGACTGTGAGTGTTCATGGAGCTCCACTCCCTGAATCTAAGCCTGAGGAGAAGCTGCCATGTTTGCAGAGGGTCAAAATACGGAGTCCAGAAATTCTCTGGGAGCCTCTGGGGCTGCATGCAGATCGTGTTTGGTACACATTGCAATGTACTGGTTGGGGAGAGCTACCCAGTAGCTTGAACCCCCTCCTTAAGTAGTGGGGCTGCTGCCACTTGAGTTTTCTGACTGGGGCAATGACTTTTTGGGGGGCACCAATCCTAACCTCGTGGGTTCCTGTACACTTGCTGAGGCCCATCTCTCGATCATTTTCATTCCTATATCAACCCTCGTGCGCTGTCTCTTTCCTTAAAAAACGCCCCCAGGTATCCGTGGCAAGTCTGAACGGAGGCGCCGATGAAGACTTAATCCAACCTGCCTGTCTCTCAGGCGGGAAAATTCTTCCCAGAGGAAAACTCTCCGCCCAGATCAGCTCGTGACCATGAACACCATCCTGAGTTTGAAGCTTCCCCGGCTGCTCCACACTGACCAGGTTCCCAAGGTGAGTAAAGGGGGCCTTTGCAACATGGGTCTCGTGCAAGGTGAATGCCACCCTGGGTAAGGCAGTGTGGCATAATAGTGTGACTAAGGAACGCAGGTGGTGCTGTGGGTTAAACCACAGCTCCTAGGACTTGCCGATCAGAACGTCGGTGGTTCGAATCCCCACGACGGGGTGAGCTGCCATTGCTCAGTCCCTGCTCCTGCCAACCTAGAAGTTCAAAAGCACGTCAAAGTGGAAGTAGATAAATAGGTACCACTCCGGCGGGAAGGTAAACGGCGTTTCCGTGCGCTGCTCTGGTTTGCCAGAAGCAGCTTAGTCATGCTGACCCGGAAGCTGTACGCCGGCTCCCTCGGCCAATAAAGCGAGATGAGCGCCGTAACCCTAGAGTCGGCCATGACTGGACCTAATGGTCAGGGGTCCCTTTACCTTTAGGACCTGGGAGACCAGGGTTCGAAACCCCTCGCTCGGCCCTGAGGTTTGCTGGGTGTGACCTCAGGCCAATCACTGCCAGTCTAATTATTATTATGATAGTTTTTTATTAGCATTGCCTGTGGTAAGTAATAATTATAATGTTATTATTTGTACACTGCCCATCTGACCGTGTTGTCCAATTTTGATTTTTCTACCTGGAAGCCAAGTTTTTTATCCAAATTATATGCCTCCATTATTTGGTAATAATGGAGCCAATCTCACACTTTGTTTTTTAATTTTTCAAAGCTCTGCAGTTTTATTCTGTCTCCCTCTTGTTCCAGAATTTCCCAATATTTCAGCCATTTGGCCTCCATATTGAGTTTGCTACATCACAGGGTTGTTGTGGAGATTAAATGATGAGGGGAAGAACAATGTGTGCTGCTTCAAGCTGCTTGGAGGAAAGGCGGGATGCAAATAGAACAACAACAACAACAACAATTTTATTCATATGCCATCCATCTGACTGGGTTGCCCCAGCCACTCTGGGTGGCTTCCAGCAAAGTATAAAACAACAGTAAAACCTCAAACATTAAAAACTTTCCTATAGAGGGCTGCCTTCAGATGTCTTCTAAAAGTCTATTTTATTGGTTTTAGTTAGAGCATATTCTTCCCACCCTTCCAGGAATTCTGGGAACCGTAGTTTGCTAGGAGTGCTGGGGATTGCAGCTTTGTGAGGGGTGAACTACAGTTCCCAGGATTCTTGGGGGTGTGGATGGGCTCTAAATGTAGAGGGGGTGTGCAGCTTTAATTTCCATCTTGACTGGCCACATGGTATGAAACCAGGATGGTCTCAATTCTCTTCCCTGCTGTATCTTCTTCTTTAAAGAGGGCAAAGCTCCCAGGTGGGGCTTGGAGGAAGCAACCAGCACAACACTAGCAGAGGCAGAGGTGCCCCAACCACGGGGCAAAGTAAGGCAACTGCTACAGGTGCTGGAGAGGAGTGGTGGCAGGCCCCATCCCCAGACTGCCCTTTCTAAGCCCCCTGGCCACCCCCCTCTGAAATATACTCGGAGTCGAGAGTGGATTTCATGCTCTTTATTCAGCTCATAGTGATGAGGAGGAATGGAAGTTCCCCCAGAATGTCTGCCTTATATACATTATTTACACAATGGGCCCCACGTGATTGGCTAATTTTGCGATTCACTTGTAAGCCAATCAGGTTGCAGATTCACTTCCACCTGGAGCTGGATTGTGGACCAATCAGACTGCTGTATTCTGGACCCTATTGTTCTAGGACCAATCAGACTGCTGCATTCTGAATCCTATTCAACTCAGTACATAAGACCCTCTGAGAGCAGGTGTATGTTTGCTCCCTGCCTCCCTCCACCTCCCCAACCGGTCTGCTGCCTCCAGGTGTGCTGGAGGATGCTCTTAGCATCGCTAATATTTGAGTGAGCTTCATCTGACAGTCTGCTCGGCTTCTGTGTGTGGAATGGCGGGGGGTGGGGGGTGGGCAGGTTTGCACTATTTTGTCCTTCAAACCAGGCTATTTATCCATTTATTTCATCAAATTTATACACCGCTTGATTCTTAAAAAAACAACAACAACCAACAACCTCAAAGCAGTTTACAAAAAAAAGATAAAGCAATACAATTGTCACCAGGAAGAATTAACAACAAGAATTTAAAACTTTCACACAGTTAAAATATCAATAGGCTAAAAACAGATTTTAAAAGTGCATCAACTTCCTTAAAACCCGGACAGACATGTCGAAACAATAATGTTTTTAGCAGGTGGTGAAAAGAATACAATGGTGTCAATAGTCAAGGGAGTTTCAAAGTGTGGGTGCTGCCGCACTGAAATAACTCGTTCTTACAAATGTGGAACAGGTTTGACGTAGCACCTGTGAAATGCCAATTCTGCCAACCGAAGTGGCTGAGTGGGCTCCTATGGGACAAGGTCTTGGGCCAGTCGTGAGAGGAAGGGCACCCTCTGACCATGTTTGAACACATGCTGTGCCCACTGAAGGTCACAGCCCTCACTTGAAGGAAGGTGGGCGGCAGGAAGACTGGGCTGGACCTCTGCCCAAGAACCTGCCCCAAATACTGCCAGAGGAGACCCTCCAAGTGTCCCTTTTTCCAGGGGCAGCCCCAGATTTACAGAAGCCGTCCCGGTTTCTGATTTGATCCCTGAATGTCCTGCTTTTTCCTTAGGCTGCTCCTATTTTCATCGGAAAAACATTGGAGGGTATGGTGTTATGTGACCCCCGAGCCAAGGAGATAAGTAACTATACAGTGGTACCTTGGTTCTCAAACTCAATCCATTCCACGAATCTGTTTGACTCAAAAGCCAAGGTGCGGCTTCTGATTGGCTGCAGGTGCTTCCTGTGCTCAGGCGGAAGCTGCGGAAGCCATGTTGGACGTTCAACTTCCTAAAAGCGTTCGCAAACCAGAACACTTACTTCTGGGTTTGTAGTGTTCGGGAGCCGATCTGTTCAACAACTAAGCCATTCGGGAACCAAGGTACCACTGTACAAACTTTAGAAGACATCCGAAGGCAGCCCTGTATAGGGAAGATTTTTTTAAATGTTTAATGTTTTATTGTGTTTTTGTATAGTTTTGGAGAAAAGACCCTGATGTTGGGAAAGATTGAGGGCACAAGGAGAAGGGGACGACAGAGGACAAGATGGTTGGACAGTGTTCTCGAAGCTACAAACATAGAATCATAGAATCATAGAGTTGGAAGAGACCACAAGGGCCATTGAGTCCAACCCCCTGCCAAGCAGGAAACACCATCAGAGCACTCCTGACATATGGTTGTCAAGCCTCTGCTTAAAGACCTCCAAAGAAGGAGACTCCACCACACTCCTTGGCAGCAAATTCCACTGTCAAACAGCTCTTACTGTCAGGAAGTTCTTCCTAATGTTTAGGTGGAATCTTCTTTCTTGTAGTTTGGATCCATTGCTCTGTGTCCGCTTCTCTGGAGCAGCAGAAAACAACCTTTCTCCCTTTGGTCATGAGTCTGACCAAACTGCGGGAGGCAGTGGAAGACAGGAGTGCCTGGCGTGCTCTGGTCCATGGGGTCACGAAGAGACGGACACGACTAAACGACTAAACAACAACAAATAGTTTTGGAAGTCACCCAGAGTGGCTGGGGCAACCCAGTCAGATGGGTGGGGTATAAATAATAGAATAATTATATGTATGTATTTATTTATTTATTTAGGATGTCCCTTGTTTCATCAGAGAAATGTTGGCACATATGCCAGAGCAGACTGTTCCAGGCCAGAAGGAAACCCTGGTTTGGACATAGGAAGCTGCCTTGCATTGAATCAGACCATTGGGTCTATTTGGCTCAACATTGTCTGCACTGACTGACAGCAGCTCTCCAGCGTTCCAGGCAGGAGTCTCCCCCAGCCCTACCTGGAGCTGCTGAGGATTGGGGCCCTTCTGCACGTGAGGCAGATGCTCCATGACTGAGATACAGCTCTTTCATCCTCCCAGGACATTTGGAGGCAAACATGAAAGTCATCTTAGTCTACCAAAGCAAGTTTCAGCATGAAGCAAAGCTGGCACTGTAGGCCTTAGGTCCCAGCTAATCCCGGGAGTGGCTTGCTTGTGACAGAAAAGACCTCTTGAGGTGTTGGTCTAGCTAGCTTATTGAACTTGCTTTGCTTATTCATCGGTGGCTGCGAGGCAGGAGAGGGTCACACCCATACAGACTGAATTCTGTATTCTCCATTTCTGTTCTGCAGAGTACTAGCTGCCACTCATATTTGCATTTGGTGTGGCTTTCTGAACAACGCCTTTCTTTTTCTGAGGGTCTCATGAGGGCATACGGCATGCCTACAGAGCTGGGTGGCTCCTTCGTAACTGAAAGTAGGGTCTGGAGAGGAATGGACACACCTGTCCTTTTCAATTTTAAGTTTATATTATCCCATTTTTGAATGATGATGATGATGATGATACTATAATTCATTTATACCCCGCCCATCTGACTGAGTTGGCCAAGCCACTCTGGGTGGTTTCCAAAACATAAAAACATGGTAAAACATCAAGTATTACTAGTAACAATCTGATCCAACATAAAAGTCACTATAGCTTTAAAATAAACAACTTATATCAAACAAAGCAACAATCCATCAGAATCTAATACTAAACAGTAAAATTAAACATCAGCAAGTAATAATTAAACAGTTCAGCCACAGTAAAGAATTACCCATCAATAATCAATAAAAGTAACAGCAAATCACGATGCATAAAATACCACAAAACATACAAAACCATGTAAAAGGATCAAACTGAGAAACAAAAAGGCACAACTTATAAAACTATTTTTTTTTTAATATCCCTGAACTCTCTTCCCAGCTGCTGCTGCTGCTGCTGCTGCTGCTCTTAAAGTCATAGCCTGGGAAAGACTGGGTGGGGAAAGGTAGGGGGAGCGCCATTGCCTGATGAGGAACAGGAAGCCTCGCTCCCCTCACAAGTTGACAAACTTGTCTTTTTAAAGCCCATGTAGAAAATGGTGCAGATTTTTGCATGTATTTCCCCTGATCCAATGCATTTTTTTCAAAGTCATTTTCACTAATGTACACATTTTTTTGTAAGCAGTTTTCCTCTAATACTTGCTGTTTAAAATATTTTAATGGCTTGTGGACTGCATTGCTACATTTGGATAGCTTGAGACTTCGGAGGAAAGCTACATTTTGGTTCAGGAAGTACAGATGAGTAGATTGCTATTAAAAATGTGAGCCCAGCAAATGCCACCCAACTGCATGTGGCAACAAAATGTTATACTGCGAACAACGTGCCAGCCTTTTCATGTGCCAGGAGACTCTTCGCTGTGTTTTCTTCAACAGAACTAAATGACTCCCTCTCAGGGATTAAGTGCCACCCCCCCCCCCGAAATCTACAACACTTACCTGTGAATACAACTACAGTCTTAATGAGCCATCACTGAGTCCAGCAAAAAAGAAAGAACTTTTATTATAAGTTGTGTTCATAATTGTGGTGGTGGAGACATCTGGTGGACATTTCCAAAGCAAAAAAACACAGCAGCAAGCTTGAAACATCTTGCCTGCATTTTCTTGGCTCTTTACAGCAGTGGTTCCCAAAGAGGGTGGTACCGCCCCCTAGCAGATGCTGGGATTCCCCTGGGGTGGGAGTTGTACTAAGAGGCAAGGGGGGCGACAGGGAGGCACTGGAGGTGAAAATGACAATCAGATTTCAAAAAGCTGGCATGACTGGATCAAGTTTATTTTGTTGAAATTAGTTTTAACTGAGTTTTGAAAAAATGTGTAATGAATTGTTACTGTTTTGACTTTTATTGTGTTATTATCTTCCTTGAAGGGTTATGCAAACCACTATTCTGAAGAGTGGTTTTTGTGGAGAAGGGTAGGAGTACAGTTTATGGAACAGGGGGTGGGGTGGGGGGTGGCGGCCCTCAAAAAGTTTGGGAACCACAGATCTACACTGCCCTGTTCACTCTGCATCCAGGGCACTGGTTACACAATGTAAGCAGCAATCTGGATCTATTCTGTTGTTTCTTACAAAATGCTGCATTTTCATGTGTTTCTACCCAAACCAGCTGTGATCCAAATTGAAACAAAGGATGCCCTGGCTGCAACTTAAGTTGGGAATGGGTGCACAGTCCTAGTTTGTGTTCTTTGAGAGCTTTTAACCAGCCTTCAAGAACCCATGAAAGTTTCAAAATTAATCTCCTGAGGTCCTGTTTGCAAAGCAGGCATCACAGTGCCTTTGTGGTTGTTGCTGCAGCTCCCTAGCCCTCTTCTCCTGCTTAGGACTATTGAGGTTGGCTGTGAACTATGCAAGTTGTAGCAAATTTGGTTCATCTCCAGTTTGCTGGCTGTCCTCCTGCAGGTTTTCCGAGAGAAGGGCATTCTTTTTGGGTACCGTCACCCGAGAAGTTCCGCAACAGATTGCATCGTCAGCCTTTTCCAAATGACAAATGAAACTGTGAATATCTGGACGCATTTTCTGCCTGCCTGGTATGTGATGATCTGTCTGTGCACTTGAAATATATAAAAGAAGGAGCTGTGTTCCTTGACAATGGCCTCAAAGGAGCTGTGGGCTTTTGATTTAAGGGGTGGGACGCCGCTGGCGCTGTGGTCTAAACCACAGAGCCTAGGGCTTGCCGATCAGAAGGTTGGTGGTTTGAATCCCCGCAACGGGGTGAGCTCCCGTTGTTTGGTCCCTGCTCCTGCCAACCTAGCAGTTTGAAAGCACATCAAAGTGCAAGTAGATAAATACTTCTGGCAGGAAGGTGAACAGCGTTTCCATGTGCTGCTCTGGTTCACCAGAAGCGGCATAGTCATGCTGGCCACATGATCTGGAAGCTGTCTGCGGACAAACGCCAGCTCCCTCGGCCTATAGAGCAAGATGAACACACAACCTCAGAGTTGTCCGCAACTGGACCTAATGATCAGGGGCACCTTTACCTTTACCTTTACCTTTACCATTACCATTTCACAAACTCATAGAATCATAGGATTGTAGAGTTGGAAGGGACCCTGAGGTTCATCTAGTCCAGTGGTCAGCAAACTTTTTCAGCAGGGGGCTGGTCCACTGCCCCTCGGACTTGTGGGGGGCTGGACTATATTTTGAAAAATAATATGAACGAATTCCTATGCCCCACAAATAACCCAGAGATGCATTTGAAATAAAAGCACACATTCTACTCATGTAAAAACACCAGGCAGGCCCCACAAATAACCCAGAGATGCATTTTAAATAAAAGGACACATTCTACTAATGTAAAAACATGCTGATTCCTGGACTGTTCGCGGGCTGGATTGAGAAGGCAATTGGGCCGGATCCGGGCCTTAGTTTGCCTTCCCATGATCTAGTCCAATCCCCTGCAGTGCAGGAATCACAGCTTAAAGAATCCCTGACAGATGGGCCTCTAACCTTTGTTTAAAAACAAACCACCACCTTCCAAGGGGCTCCGTTTCACTGTCAAACAGCTCTTATCGTCAGAAGGTTCTTAATGTGTAGTTTGATTCTCTTGTAATTTTAATCCATTGGTTTGGGTCCTGCCCTCTGGAGCAGCAGAAAACAAGCTTGCTCCATCTTCCATGGAACAGCCCTGCAGATATTTGGAGATAGCTATCATTTCTCAGGTTTCATCCACACTTCCTTTTGTGCCATGCTAGGCACAGGTCTGGGATTTCCAGGTCAGTGTCCACCCCTCCACCACTTTCCCCCAGAGACCCCAGGTTTTACTGCTGAATCAGAGACTCAGTGAACTTTGCTCCATTCAGTGGCAAAACATGGGTTTTTCTGGGGAAGGCAGTGGAAGAAAGAAACCTGCTCGGACACAGATTTGGAAATCCCGGACCTGTGTCTGGAAACGCAGGACAGAATGTAGCAGCCTCCCTCCTTCCCCCCCCCCATCAAGTAAATCAATACAAATATTTAACTAACTGAGGTTCCCCCCCCCACAACATGAAGCCTGCCCCCCACAACATACACACATGTGGATGAGCTCTTAGAAAGGTACCTGCAGTGGCATCTCAATGGGCCACTCTGGTTGACGAAACCTCCTAATTATGGATAAAGTGCATAGAGAAAAGTTGCTTTCTCTCTTTCATAGCACTGGAACTTGTGGAAGCTGAATGTAGGAAGATTCAGGCAGAGGAAAAAAGAAAGGTTGTTCCCACGCAGCACAGAATTAAACTATGGAACTCTCTCCCACTGGAGGCGATGATGGCCACAAACCTAGATGCCTTTAAAAGAGGATTGGGCAAAGTCACAGAGGAGAGGGCCACTGAAGCTGCTAGCCATGATGGCTATGCTTTGCCGCCACATTTGTGATGCTTCTGAATGCCAGTTGCTGGCAATTGCAGGAGGGGAGAGGGCTCTTGTGCTCAAATCCTGCTTGTGGGCTTCCCATTGGGGCATCTGGTTGGCCAGTATGAGAACAGGATGCTGGACTAGATGGGCTGCTGGCCTGACCCAGCAGGGCTGTTCCTACATTCTGGTTAAGTTCACCCCATGCTCTAAACACCTCTGTGCACATCTAGTCACTTGCAAACAATAAGGCCACCACGTTCTCTCTGCAGCAGCTGCCAAAGCACCAAGAATGACTCAAGGAGCAACAGCAGCTGGGGGGGGGGGGGATTAGCATCGTGGCCTCAGGTAACCTCAACGAATGGGCTTGCTTGGGATGGGCACACGCACCCTGCAATGACAGCTGTCACTTAAAGAGAAAGGAAGGGGAATGAATACATTACCGGAGGTTCCAGCCTGCCTCCAGGAATATCACAGGTGGCATTTATCAAATGTGTGGGAGTTACTTAGCAGCTCCATATCTTAACCTTGACGTTGCCTGGAAAGCAAGATCCTGCTTTCTGGTTTCCCACGGGCATTTGGGTGACCATTGGGAGAACAGAATGCTGGACTAGATGGGCCCTTGGCCTGACCCAGCAGACTCTTCTTATCTTCTTAAGGTAAGCTACAAGACTGTTGCTGCTAGCTGATTGGCTTTTCTGCTTTCTAGGTACTTCCTATGGAAGCTTTTGGCCTTAGTCTACGCCTTGGATGTCTGGAGGGACTCGTACACCTGGCCCTTTCTGGCTTACATGGTCACCTGCTGCATCTACCCGCTGACGTCCAGCATCGCTCACACGTTCAGCACCATGTCCAGCAGGGCCAGGCATATCTGCTACTTCTTTGATTACGGTGCCCTCGCCCTGTACAGCTTAGGTGAGGATGCGAGCCAATGTATCGGAGCCTTGACTTGAGGTGTGTTCCTTTTGCAGCAGGGAGATTATTGCATTTTTCCTAATGCACAAACCACAGCGTTTTGCTGCCAAGAAAATGTGTCATTCCCCACAGAGGGCACCGCAGCTGTGGCTCCGAGTGCTGCGGAGAATGTGGTTGCCTGTGCATCATAGGAACAGAGGAAGCGACCTTGTAAGTAAGCAAAGCAATTTGGGCTTGTCCACACTTAGAAAGCACAGGGTCGAGTGGTTTCCTTTTTGCCCCGCTCCTTCCCCAGGGAAAAGCCATTCTTCGGTGCTAAGTCAGAGCAAACATCAATCTGGACAAAACCCAAATTGCTGTTTGCTTCAATTGAGCTCTAAAGAGTGGTTTTTCCTGGAGTAAAGCAGCGGGACAAGAAGAAGTGAGGGCAAGCCATTAGTCCATATAGCTCAGGACTGTCTACACTGACTGGCAGCAGCTCTTTAATGTTTCAGGCTGGGGTCTCTCCTGGAAATGGTGCCAGGAATTGAACCTGGGACTTTTTAGTTTGTGAGTGGTCCCATTTTGGTTAGAAAATGATTGTCATGCGCCACACAAGTTTAGCACTGGGGGAAGCGGTGAGGTGTCCGTGGAAATGCAGGTTGTCTGATAGAGTTGTGGGGTCTGCTTTATCCCTTTAGGCTCTGCCATTGCTTATTCCGCCTACGTTTTCCCCGAAGAATGGATTGGCAGCACATTCCACCATTACTACGTCTCCACTGCTGTGCTCAACACAGTCGTGGGCACAAGCCTCTCCTGCTATTCCAGGTATTGACGGCTTCCTCTCTGCAATGGGAATGCAGCTGGGAGTGTGCCATCCTTGGTTGGGGAGAATATTTATTCTGGAACTGAGTCAATTACAGTGGTACCTTGGGTTAAGTACTTAATTCATTCCGGAGGTCCGTTCTTAACCTGAAACTGTTCTTAACCTGAAGACCACTTTAGCTAATGGGGCCTCCTGCTGCCGCTGCGCCACCAGAACACAATTTCTGTTCTCATCCTGAAGCAAAGTTCTTAACCCGAGGTACTATTTCTGGGTTAGCGGAGTCTGTAATCTGAAGCGTATGTAACCTGAAGCGTATGTAACCCGAGGTACCACTGTACACTAGAAAGCAGCCCCCCCCCCCGAAATATATACGGTATTCATTTTCTGGTTTTGGTGTCTTCGGGTGTCTTCCCGTGTAAGAGTTGGGGTGTCTAGGCAACGTTTCGACGAGGTCTCACTCGTCATCTTCAGGCTGGTGCTTTCGGCTTCTTGTTACTAGAACAGAGCAGGATCTCAGTGTTTGAGTTCCTATAAATACTGTTGGGGGGGTGTGGTGTATAGCCTCCAACGTTCTGGGCAGAGAGGAAGTTCCCAGGTTAGTGTGCCTTTTCTTCTTTTGTTCATTAATTACTTGAGGGATATCTTGAGTGATTTCTTGAGTGATATTCTGAGTACCACTTAGGAGGGTCATTAGGTGTGGATTAGTTGCTAAAGCTTTCGTGTCTTGACCTCTTGAGCTTGTGAAGAGTTTTTCTGAGAAGATGGCTGTACTGCACTTAGTTGTGCTCTGGCTTGGCTTCGTGTATAGGGGCGAGCTGTGGTTTTGTGCCCTGTGCCAGCCAGATCTGTGTAGGGATTGCAGGGGGGTGCAGCATCCGGAGGTGCCACTATGGTTTGGCTACTGGATGGTGTCTGTAATTTATCTGTGGAGAGGGTCTGGGTTTGGGTCTGGTGTGGTTGATTGGAGATGGCGTTCTGTGTGCCTCTGGTTCTGGTGTCGGTTTTTGTGGGGAGGGCTAATTTCCAGATGTCTGGCAGGCGGGACGTGTCGTCACGCTTGTTCATGTTGTGAGGGTGTTTCTCTATCTCGATGGCTTCCATGATTATTCTCTTGTGGTGATGTTCCATGTTAAAGAGCAATTTGGAATCTGCAAAATTAATTTCGTGTCCTGTTTCTTTCATGTGTTGGTAAAGGGAGGAAGTTTTTTCTTCTTTTTTGACGGCATTCTTGTGTTCTGCGATACGTGCATTTATTCGTCTGTTTGTTTGTCCAATGTACGTGGCTGGGCAGACTTTGCAGGGTATTTCATAGACCCCTTGGTTTTCTAACTGGATTTTATCTTTTGGGTTTCTGAGGATATTGGCTATTTTTTGGTTGGTGCAAAAGGCTGTTTTGCACCAACCAAAAAATAGCCAATATCCTCAGAAACCCAAAAGATAAAATCCAGTTAGAAAACCAAGGGGTCTATGAAATACCCTGCAAAGTCTGCCCAGCCACGTACATTGGACAAACAAACAGACGAATAAATGCACGTATCGCAGAACACAAGAATGCCGTCAAAAAAGAAGAAAAAACTTCCTCCCTTTACCAACACATGAAAGAAACAGGACACGAAATTAATTTTGCAGATTCCAAATTGCTCTTTAACATGGAACATCACCACAAGAGAATAATCATGGAAGCCATCGAGATAGAGAAACACCCTCACAACATGAACAAGCGTGACGACACGTCCCGCCTGCCAGACATCTGGAAATTAGCCCTCCCCACAAAAACCGACACCAGAACCAGAGGCACACAGAACGCCATCTCCAATCAACCACACCAGACCCAAACCCAGACCCTCTCCACAGATAAATTACAGACACCATCCAGTAGCCAAACCATAGTGGCACCTCCGGATGCTGCACCCCCCTGCAATCCCTACACAGATCTGGCTGGCACAGGGCACAAAACCACAGCTCGCCCCTATACACGAAGCCAAGCCAGAGCACAACTAAGTGCAGTACAGCCATCTTCTCAGAAAAACTCTTCACAAGCTCAAGAGGTCAAGACACGAAAGCTTTAGCAACTAATCCACACCTAATGACCCTCCTAAGTGGTACTCAGAATATCACTCAAGAAATCACTCAAGATATCCCTCAAGTAATTAATGAACAAAAGAAGAAAAGGCACACTAACCTGGGAACTTCCTCTCTGCCCAGAACGTTGGAGGCTATACACCACACCCCCCCAACAGTATTTATAGGAACTCAAACACTGAGATCCTGCTCTGTTCTAGTAACAAGAAGCCGAAAGCACCAGCCTGAAGATGACGAGTGAGACCTCGTCGAAACGTCGCCTAGACACCCCAACTCTTACACGGGAAGACACCCGAAGACACCAAAACCTGCATTCCTGTACCCGTGAAAATCTACGAAAGCAAATATTCATTTTCTATTTCAATAGCACTATAAATATCAGACCACAATTCCGATCAGCCCCAGCCAGCAACCTTTGCCAACCTGGTGCCCTCCAGATGGCATTGGACTCCCATCATCCCTGAAGGGCTGGAGCTGAAGGGAGTTGGAGACCAACAACATCTGGAGGTGTCATGTTAGCTAACCCTTGCATAGATGGTGATTTCCTGAGTAACACAAGGAAATAAATATAGGGTCCCCACCTTAAGGGATTTTATGATATGTGAGTAGTGAGGGAGGATGGTACCTGAATAAATTCAACACTCGGGGCTGGACTTGATACTGCCTCTCCCTGATCCACCTCAGGGGAATGACAATAAGCCTCTTCCCACATCGTCTAGTGTGCCCACCACATCTCTGATGCGCCCCGTTGAGGGTGATGAGGTAGCATTCAAACACAGGGAGGGAGGGAGATCTCAGCCTGTCAGAGGTGGTGAGCATACTGAGTCGGGTGATGCTTTGTTAAGATTGGATCAGGGAGAAGCACTGACATATACTCATTTTCAAAGTGATGAGGCTGATTTGCAGGTGGTTGGAATAGATCAGTCTTTCTCAACCTTGGGTCCCCAGATGTTTTTGGCCTACAACTCCCATCATCCCTGACCACTGGTCCTGTGAGCTAGGGATCATGGGAGTTGTAGGCCCAAACATCTGGGGAGTCAAGGTTGAGAACCACTGGAATAGATGATGCTTTGGGTCCCTTGCAACTCTCCAATTCTATTGTTTTAATTAGGGGGAATGTACCTTTTTTAAAAAGAACAAAAGTCAATACTTGTGGACATTGCCTGCATAATCAGAACATTAAAGCCAACTAGATGGCTTTAAAAGGGGATTAGACCCATTCATGCATGGGGTGCAAACTTGGATAAAATACTGGGGGGGGGGGAGGTAAGTCCCACCCTGCATAATTGATCACATGACATGGTCACACACCCCGTTTGAATGGCAATGTTAATCAACTTTTTGAGGGCCTGGTCCTCTCAAATATTTTAGGGGGGGGCGCGAAGGGACCTGAGCCTATAGAAGTTGGCTCCTATGTTCATGGAGAAGAAAGCTGTTGATGGCTATTAGCTACAAAAACAATGCCACCACAGTTGGAGGCAGCAATGCTTCTGAATACCAGTTGCTGGAAACCGCAGGAGGGGAGAGAGCTCTTGTCCTCAGATCCTGCCACTGGGCTTCCCACTGCAGCATCTGGTTGGCCACTGTGAGAACAGGATGCTGGACAAGGTGGGTCACTGGCCGGATCCGGCAGACTCTCCTTATATTCTTATTCAAAGCACTGAGTTAGGCTAGACTGGCAATAAGATACATGCCATTTATACAAACATGTCCAAGTATTTATTTCTGCATCCAAGCATTCTCATGTGAACTTACTGTGTGTAACCAACAGGCTCGGCCTTCCCTATTTCCATTATAAGAGTGGCGGCATAGAAAGGTAACATGGGCCCCTCTCAACTGAGGTGTAGATTGGAAAGCAGGCAGGGGACACTAACAACCAAAACAGTGATTCCACCTAATTGACGACACTTGGTGGCTAATAGTCAATATGTCACCCATGTCAATACGGACTCTTAATTGGGAACAAATCAGTCTTCTTCCAATACTAACCCAGATGCCTAATCAGTGATCACAGTGGTGGTGGTGATAGCCAATATCAGCAGCTGCTTAAAGGTGCAAAGGGAAAACAAGACATTGATAATGATACATTTCTGAAGGCTTCCTTTTAGTCCAAAGGTCAGCTGGCTTTGCTACATCCTTTGGCATGTACTTTTCATTTCAATTTTCACTTTCTTTGCCCACATCCTGCTGGTGACGCTCTGTCCCGTGTTTTCCATGCATTCTGCCAAACAGATGACCTAAATCAGGATGAAGAGGCCTTGGATTGATGGTTCAAAATTCAGGCTTCATAAAGCAAGTTCCAAGCTTCCATTATAGAGAACAGTGAAGTGAGGATTTTTTCTTAGGCTACATGACTTTTGGCCCACCCTCAGTGCAGGGCGGTTTGGATACATCCTGTAATGTAACATGTTTGGGCAATTCATCAGTTGGGAAACTGCTCACAGGTTCCGTGATATGCCAAAATTGTACAACTGAAGTGGATGTAGGGTTCTTGCACAATAAACCCACTTTTTCTTTTTTAAAAAAACAACCATAATTTTTTTGGCTAAGAAAAGTGACAGGAGACCACACTAGAAAGTGTGGTATAACGGCAACATCATATAACTTCCGTGCAATCAGATCAGAATTAACGTTAGATTAACAGTGTTGTTGTATAACCTCCACACAAATTGTATAGAAATCTGGGTGACGGCTCAACAAATGGGTCATCTGTAAGAGCTCAGTGTAAAATGAAAACAACCAACCGCGCCCACCAATAATTAAAATTATTTATTTGAGTTCCAACTATTTTCTTTGGCCTCTTGTGCTTTGAGTCTTCCCTTCTTTATAAGCTTGAATCAGTTGAGTTGAACAAAGGTTTCCTAACCACCTGAGCAGAAAAAGTCATTGGGGCTGTGCACAGTATGGATTGGTCTGTGCCTAGGCAATACGGGCATAGCTTTAGCATTTTGGTGCCAAGGCAATGCCATTCTGGCCCCAAAGCATGCAGGTCTTGATGGGATACACATTTAAGTATAAGTAAATTGCAGAAATTCCCTCTGTGTCATGTGAGGACGTGGAAAGCTTTGATAAGAATGGGAGACAAAGCCAAGACCCATGCCTTACACACTCTGTGTTCTGCAAACCAGACCTATGCACTGTGCTCGTTCACATATATGTTTTCAAAATGTATTCAGGTTCAATGAAATGGAGCAGCCAAAGTTCAGCAAAACAATTCGCACATTCGCCTTTGCTCATCCTTACGTGTTCGACAGCATCCCTCTCTTCTACAGGGTATGTATGGCTTTAAGAATAGTTTCCCTCAGTCTGCTGTGTTTTTATACATAACATAATGCATGGCTGCTGAAGGGTGGTTCTAGGCTGCCACCCTTTCCTGCGAATAAGGGGGCTTCCTCATTATTTCCCATTTAATCTGAATTTGTTCTTTCCATGGAGAATCTGATCAGAAAACGACTTAAGAAGCACACATACAGAAACAGTAAATCCAGATTAAAAGAATAAAAATATGGGGTGACCTTTCAGAGAGGACGATATTATGTGGGTGCTGAGAACGACTTCCATGCATGAACAGTCAGCACTAAATCCACAATAAGCTGCTGTGCCCCAATCCCTATTAAATTCAGTGGGGTTTACATTGTGAGTAGACAAATATAGATTTGTGATTATGCTGGAACTTCTAGACTTTCCTACAGTTTCTGGAGGGAGGGCACCATGCTGGCTAAACATAATTGGGCTAAACAAGGAGCTTATATTGACCTTCCACAACTTTGTGTTAACCGGATATTTTGCACTAGAATTCCCATCAGCCCCTGCACCTTATGGCTCTAATGGCAGGGACTGAAGAGAGCTGTAGTCCAAAGAGCCTGGAGGAAATCAGGTTAAGGAAGATTATCTTATGCTTTCCTTTCTATGCCACAGCTGTACTTATGTGCTGCAAGAAGTTGCACGGAGAGCGTAATTCCAATCCACCTCAAGCACACTGTCTTTGCCTGCCTCACCTGTTTCCTTTTTGCGACACACCTGCCGGAGCGGCTGGCCCCTGGAATCTTTGACTACATAGGTGAGGACAACAAGGGGCTGCTCTCCCCCTTGCAGGCCCCACTGAAATGAACGGGGTGGGTGGATTCCAGCAGATATTGGCAACTGATAACATAAAGATGGCTGTTTTAATCAGCTGTTGTGGCCACACCTGAGAAAGGGAATAACAGCTGCAAGGAATTGAGAGTAGCCCTGTTGGAGGAGAGTGACTTGTTCTGGATTCAGAGAAACAAAGGAACCAGTTCAGAGTCATTAGGATGCTTGGCTTATATCTCCCATCCACGGGCAAGTGCAAAACCCCAGAGTTGGGCAGCAAGACACTTTGTATAATAATCCTAATTATTACAGAACAACCACCAGCAGCAGCACAATGCATTGTTAAATCTATTACCTGCCCTTCGGCAGTAGGGCATGTTACAACAATTTAAAATTCAGTAATAACAACTGTTAAAACAAATTGCAGTCACAGGAATGAGTCATACCCTCCAACATTTCTCTGATGAAAACAGGGACGTCACATTCCATAATGATAATTTTACCATTTATACTCCACACATCTTTTTGGGTTGCCCCAGACGCTCTGGGTGGCTTCCAACATATATAACAACATAATAAAACATTAAACATGTAAACAACTCCCCTATACAAGGCTGCCTTCAGATGGTTTGGGGATTGGACAACTCCATACCCTCCAACATTTCTCCACTAAAAATAGGGACATCCTAAGGAAAAGTGGGACATTACGGGATCAAATCAGAAACCAGGACGACATCTGTAAATTGGGGATATCCCTGGAAAATAGGGCTACTTGGAGGATCTGCTGCAATTCACAATAACACTGTATGCATCTGATGAAGTAGCCTGTAGTAGCCCAAAAAAGCTTATTCCGTAGTAAACTTTGAGGGACCATAAGACTCGTCGTTGATTTTACTGCAAGGGAGGGATTGTGGCCCCCCTATGGAAATACTGAGTGTTGTATTCTTTTGATCTCTCACAGGGCACAGTCACCAGCTCTTCCACATCTGTGGGATCATTGGGACCCACTTCCAAATGGAAGCCCTTCTGGTTGACATGGCCAACCGCCGTGAGTGGCTGCTGGCTCCATCCTTCTCTCAAACCTTTGGGTCCCTTGCAGCTGCCATCGTTGTCAATCTTATCATCATTGCTGCTTTCTCAACGACGCTCTATTCCATGCCAAAATTCTGCAGGAAAGGAAGCAAGCACAAGGACTAACGCATGTTGAAATCAAAATGAAATGAAATGAAATTATGTTGCAGTTAAAAGTAGAAGTACAACACAAATTAGAAACTACTTCAAATGAGGCTTGGTGAATATTATTTGAGAAGTGACTTAAATGATTCTTTTTTTATTATGAATATGGTTTTGTATTGTGGTTTTTCTACAACTTGAGCTGGAAGACTTAACCAATTTGGGACGTAGCTTTTCATTTGTTGATCCTGATTGACCATTTAGAATACCAAGCTGCAATTCTGAGGACTCTGTGAGAACTCTAAATAACTTCAGCCACTTAAGTTTGTGTCAGATTATTATTTTTAAAATAGTGATTGCAATTTAACTTGATGTGCCAGTTTGCACTGATAACATAGAAATGTTGGCCACCTTTCATGCCAAAGCAGCCACAGTGGCCTTTTAACATAATTCCATGCGTTTTTATGCTTTATTTGAAATGACAAGCACATGTAACATTTCTATCACAAAATACTAATGTACATATCTTTCTAATTCAGAAACTTGCAATGAAATAATATGAGGTTTCTTTGAAATTACATATATTAAGAAGTTTATATTTTTGTAAATAGCCTCTGCTGGGGTATCACACAAGCACTTTTTGGTAACAGTAAATGAAGCTATTGTGGAATAAATGCCCTTTTGAAAGGTACATTCAACTTGCACCCAAAGATTTTGCTCTTTATTTTAAAGCATCATTTACCAAGCTAGTACAGACGAAACGTTTAGAGGGTTCCAGATCAGCAAAGTTGAGAGCTCACTTTAAGCTCCCGATTGTCCCTGTGCAGCTGTTTCTGTACCTGTGTCACATCTGATGTTACATATGATGTCAGGTATGAGACTGGTGGATTTGTGGCAATGACCTCACAGGCAGAATTGGGACTCATGCCAGGCCTAATTAGGCAGTGGGCCATAGATTCCCCACACTTGCTGATCCTTCAGCCTCTGAGGTGTTTGGAACAGAGTCCTCCAACCCATTTATTCATGACTTGCCACTTGCTCTTCACCTTGACAGTTTGTGTGGGTTGATTGACCAAGGAGAGGAAAACACTGCCCAAACCAATCTTCTCCCAAACCACAGTCACATCTTGCTTGGTTCAGACCTCAACCATGGTTTAGTGCTCAACAGTGGTTTAGCACTGACTTACCGTACCCATTGTGGTGCCCTCCAGCTTCCATCATCCCCGACCATTGGCCTCCAGCTCCTATTATCCCTGACCATTGGCTAAGGCTGATGGGAGTTGCGGTCCAACAGCATTTGGCAGCCATGATGTTGGCTAATCCTGATTTTAGCATTATGAGAACAAACCACTGCAAGTATCAGGCTTGTGCTCTTTTTCCTCTCTTGTTCATGTGCAGGGGAAGCTCGAAAGCTGCCGTTTCCAGTTTCTAATAAACTGCAGTTTCCCATTCCTTCCAAACATAGGAAACTCTGAGGAAGCCCAGTCAGATGGGCAGGGTATAAATTCTTCTTCTTCTTCTTCTTCTTCTTCTTCTTCTTCTTCTTCTTCTTCTTCTTCTTCTTCTAACTGTGCTTAGTTATCAAGGACCCGAAACCACAGTTTGATCTGAGTTTGTTTCAAGCTGGCACCTATGGTCACCTCCAGGCAACCTAACCTTGTAAAAGCTCTGACATGGTGGGATAGAGAAATGTGTGTTCATGTTAAAAGGTAAAGGTAAAAGGACCCCTGACCATTAGGTCCAGTCGTAACCGACTCTGGGGTTGTGGCGCTCATCTCGCCTTATTGGCCGAGGGAGCCGGCGTACAGCTTCCGGGTCATGTGGCCAGCATGACTAAGCCGCTTCTGGTGAACCAGAGCAGCGCACGGAAACACTGTTTACCTTTCCACTGAAGCAGTACCTATTTATCTACTTGCACTTTGACGTGCTTTCGAACTGCTAGGTTGGCAGGAGCAGGGACCGAGCAACAGGAGCTCACTCCGTCGCAGGGATTCGAACCGCTGACCTTCTAGATCGGCAAGTCCTAGGCTCTGTGGTTTAACCCACAGCGCCACCTGTGTCCCGTGTGTTGCTGTTACTTTACACCAAAAACAGCAAAGATTCTTGTGAAGCATTTATCACAGTATATATGTGTGTGTGTGTGAGAGAGAGAGAGAGAGAGAAAGCAGACCCTCCAAGTGTCCCTCTTTTCCAGGGACATCCCTGATTGACAGCTGTCCCGGTTTCTGATTTGATCCTGGAATGTCCCGCTTTTGCTTAGGGTGCCCCTATTTTCATTCGAGAAATGTTGGAGGGCATGGCCTTATCTGACTCCCAAGCCGTCTGAAGGCAATCCTGTATAGGGAAGTTTGTTTTATGTTTTTATATATGCTGGAAGCTGCCCAGAGTGGCTGAAACAACCCAGTAGGAATATGTGGGTTTTAAAAAGTAAAATTATCATTGTGAAATGTGACGTCCCTATTTTCATCGGGAGAAATGTTGTGTATATGAGAGGGAGGGAGTTTACTTCTTTAACGTCGCAGCAGTCCCTCTTGAGTCTTTTTTTACGTTCATAACCAGATTTGCACATCTGGGGCCTAGCCCGCTTCGTTAAGGCCTGAGCTCGCTTGGCTTTCCCGTTTCCATGGAGACGGGGCGGTTTGTCTCCCTCCCTTTCCCGCGCGCTGCTTTATGAGGTAAAAAACTCGCGCCACGACGCCACACAAAGAAACAAGGGCCAATAAGCAAGGAGGCGGTGACAGCAGAGAAGGTGTGAAGTCTGAAGGCGGCGAAGGGCCGCTGTCCTGTCCCCGCCCCTTCCCTCCCTAGCTCCATCCTGATTGGTTGGATTTGAATAACAGCGGGCCGCGCAATGGATGTTGGGAAGCGGGAGGGAACGTTCAAACCGAACCTTCGCCAACAGGGCTGCGAGAGGGAGAAAAAGAAGGACGAGCGGGGCGGCCTCGGCGAGATGAAGGCGGCCGCGTGAGTGACCCGGGGCGGGGTGGAGTGGCGCCTAGTTAGAGGCCCCCCAGCCCTCCCTTTAAAGTTCTCCCTCCCTTCCTCTTTCCCTTACTACTTTCCTCGAACAAAAGCGCCCTTCTATCGTGCAGATTCATGTCTGAGATACTGTACTTATCTGCATTCATTATCTCTCTAGCTCTCTCTGTATCTATATGTCATAAAATATATATGCTGCTTGATTGCAAACTTTGTTAAACAATCTACAAAAAGTATAAAACAAAAAAATGGGTATAAACAGTTCAACAACTATTTAAAACGTTGAAAAAAATAAAAAGCAGCGACAAACAGATTAGAATACAGACCACTGTTTTATGTATCTGGGTAGACTTGTCTAAATTAAGATGTTTTAACATATACACGCATATGTTTATATAGATAGTTGCCGATTATTATTGTACAGTAATTAATTAATTGCCTTCTAAAGCACTGTCTCAGTGAGATTTACAGATATGGCTTCAGCAATTTGAAACACAAAATAATGAACACATTTAAAAGATTAAAAGATTACTTGTGTGTATATAAAATCTTGTGTGTGTGTGTGGTAGAGAGAGAGATACCCAGTTGGTATCTGTTTTAGATTTGAATTGATTTAAATGTGCAATGGTTTTAGCACTATTACCTATGTAACTGTTCTGCTTAAGTAATTACATTGAAAATTGTTTTGGGGTGCCTTGTGAGAAGTGATTCATAAATGAAATAAGATTGAAAAAATTCTCAGATGCGTATGCATATCATCTCTCTCACTCGCTTTATAACCTGTATATCAATTTATATAACTAGCATAGATTATATATGAGAGATTCTCTCTCTTGTATTTGTATTGCTTGGTAGCAGGCTGTCTTAACAGGAGAGATTGGAAGCGGGGCTGTATCTGGCCCTGAACTGTTTCTGTTCTAGCTAGCCATAGTAAGAGCTGCTAATAGACTTATAAGAATTGGTGCCTGAGTTTGTTTTATTTCCTCTCCTGTCTTTGTTCCTCAATTCCTTTTGTGACATGTATTTAATACTGTAAGCTTGTAGGCAGAAACTGTGTTTTTAGTAAGCTGCTGTAGGAGCCTTTTTGGCTGAAGAGCAGGGTACAAATGCTCTAAACAAGCAACTACATAATCTATGCACGCTACTTTAACTAAATCAGGGACATATCTCTAAACTGTGTTACAAAAAAGTGTTACTAGCTTTTTCCAGAGTGACAAATGGCAAAGGAAAAAAGGTTAGATTCTAATACAGTAATGACCTTCAACTTTATGCACTTCTATCATTTATAAGCACTGTGATACTACGATCATACAATAGTTAAAAGCAACAGGTTCCTGCCATGAAATGCTAGTTTAAAACAAACGATGCTCCTCTCCAGGCATCAGCTGTGTCATATGAAGGCAGAAACATTCCAGAGTCTGATTTCTTTCCTCTGTGCAACAAAACTGGGAGCTGGGGAGGAACAAAGCAGTTATGTTTGTGAAGCCATCCTTTACACAGGTTAATGTTACCTTGTGAACCAGCTCACTATCTAATTTTTAAGAGCATAGGAGATGATGCTGGCAGAGGCCAGAAGGGATGAATGTGTCTGATAGCCAGCCACCTTGACTACCTTTTCTTTTAACAGAGTGGAGGGATATAAACAAAAGAAATATGTGTGCTCTGCTGTTCCTCCTGTCTCTAGTCTCCTCTGTGTTTCAGATTCTTTTTTTACATGGACTTCAACTCTAGCAGAGCATTTAAGACTGGCCTGGAGTCCATTCTAGATTGCTTTTAGCTGAAAGCCACAATATTGGAGAAGGAGGGGTGTGTGGGATTGCATATCTTCTAAACTAAAATGCTCTGCATGTGATATTTTGTTTAAGTAGCATTAGTAGTGCAGTGCCTTTCTGCCTTAGCTGTTCTTATCAATGAATCCAGTAGTAGATAGGTAGCCGTGTTGGTCTGCCATAGTCAAAATAAAAAAATTCCTTCCAGTAGCACCTTAAAGACCAACTAAGTTAGTTCTTGGTATGAGCTTTCGTGTGTGTATCTGAAGAAGTGTGCATGCACACGAAAGCTCATACCAAGAACTAACTTAGTTGGTCTTTAAGGTGCTACTGGAAGGAATTTTTTTATCTTATCAATGAAAACTATTTCACATGGCTTGTGGTTGACAAGGTGACTTGCATTGTTGTCACACTGATCCCAGAGCAGTCAGGTTATTTGTCTCCTGTGTGCCTTGGTTCTTGATTGACTTGCCTGATGATTTTTCTTTCTTTTGTTTCCAGGAAAACCAAAACTCCAAGGAAGCCTGGGCAGAAAAATGGATCTAGCAACAATTTGAAGGACCCTGTTGGGGTAAGTGGCTGATACAGGGGATGGACATGGGATGTAAATGCAAACCTCATGTGATGTGTGTTTTTCTAGATGAATAGGTGAGATGCTCTGACAGCAGATCAACCTAGGCAGAGTCTGTAAGCAAATAAGGGCATAACTTCATGTTTCCCATGAATATTCTCTCTTCCACCCATTATCTGCTATGACAATTAATTGGGGTCTCAGTCAGGTTCCCTTCACAGCTTTGCTACTTTTATTTACTTTTATTTCTATCCCACATTTTCTTTAAGATACTCAAGGTGGCATTCATGGCTCTCTCACTCTCCATATTGCCCACACGTCTACCATATGGGGCAGGGTAGGCTGAGAGGCAGTGGCTGGCCTAAGGTCACCCATTGCATTTCCCGATCAGGTGGGAATTTGAACTTTGTTCTCCTAGGTCAGGGAGATCCCCCTTGGATCCTTTCACATAAATACATCAATGGTTAGACTGGTTTAGGTATACTGTATAAACATGTGTTAAAAGAATAATGGCCTGTGATGACAGCTGACCTTTAATTTGGCTGATCTTTCTGATGCTACAAGATGCTCGTTAGTTTTGTCACACAGTCCTTTGTGAGAGCAATAAGTGGAAATATGTTTTAGGTTTTTTGTCTGTGGTAGACACTGATTCCCAGCTACATTAAAAATCTTGGATTTCTGTCTCTGTGGGAGGTCCTCACTTCCAGTCCTGAGGGCAAATTTCTTGGTTCACAGAAAGAAATTATTTTAATGAAAGATCCAAGGAAATCAATTTTGCTGTTGCCTCTTCTCTTTCCAGCATTTCTTTCCAGTGGTCCTCTTTAGGGTTTTTTCAGAAACACCTTTTATATTTCTGCAAACCTTGGGTCGTCCCCCCCCCCCAGCCTGCTGATACCTTCAGCCTTCTGTGTTGGTGCATTTGTTTTGGCTACCTAGTGGTGGGCTCTCTTCATCCTAAAATGGGGGCTAGTGGTGGAAGTTTCATTTATCTCACCTGCTAGGCTTATTAAGACTTGGAATCTGCAAGTTGTGACATTTCTAAGCAATTTTTCCTCAGGTGTACTGCCGGCTGCGCCCACTCAGTGTGCCAGACCAAGAATGCTGCGTAAAAGTGATCAATACCACAACAGTCCAGGTTCACCCACCAGATGGATACCGAATTTTCCGCAATGGGGAGTATAAGGAGGTAAAGCCTGCTGGAAAGTGGCCAGCAACCAAAAGCTGAAAACTGAGGTTCTGTTGAGTTTAGGTTTGGATCTGCTTTATCCTTTAACATTTGCAGGGAACTTTCTTCCCTGGAGGACAAATTAAAGCTTTGTAAAAGGCAAAACTTGTAATGAGATGACGAGTGCCCCTCTCATGGGACATAACAAAGAGCTCCTCTGGATCAGACCAAAGGATAGCCTAGTCCAGTGTACAACCAGATGCCCCTGGGAAGCCCGCAAGCCATGCATGAGAACAATAGTAGTCTACCGCTTCTCCCCAGCAGCTGGTAGCCAGAGGCTTGCTGCTTCCCTTGACTATGCTCAACTAGTGCTTGAGATGGGGAACTAATAGGATCTTGGGGGAAATTAGAGTAAAATGTGTTTATTAGGAATTAATATGCTGCAGCAATGCTAGACATCCTCTATCAGCCATTAGGCAGGAGCCCCAGTATCTATTTTTAGATGTCTATTGAAAACCTTTTTTTTTTAGTTCAGCAAGCCTATCTAGATATAAATTATGTGTATTTATTTTTAAACATTTTACTGCTTTTATCTCTGTTATTGATGGTTATTTTAGATTTGCTTGTTTTTCAAAGAGTTTTGCTGATTTTATCTGCATTTTAATGATATTTTTATTACATACTGTGCTTAAAGTTTTCTGAGTAAGCAATCAATATTTTTTTTCTAAAAGAAGCAAGACATAATTTGAGGTCTAGAAACAGCAGCAAAGTGCTTGCTTGTTGCTTCATAACAGCTTGTTGTCTTCCTCTTCAGGTTCAATATTCATTCAAAGAGGTTTTTAATGTCGGTGGGACTCAGAAACATGTGTTTGACGTTGTTGCCAAACCTCTAGTGGATGATCTGATTCATGGGAAAAATGGTACGAGAGGATACTACATTTCATGCTCTAGCTGATATCTAACCACTAATCTTTCTTTTTCTAAACTTGCTTCATTTCCTCCTGCACATTCTGCTATAACTGCCCAAATATTGATTAGGATCTACTTTATTTTGTACTGATTAAAAGCATATATGGTTTGGAGTATCTTCAGCCCAAATACACCTATAATCATCCAATCTTAATTGAATAAAATACTTCATTTTGTGGAGGTCGGTGAAGCTTAAAACGCTTTCCTCATAGCTGCACCTAGACTGAGGAAATCCTTATTTGAAACGGACATCTGTTTTGACCCTGCTGGGCAGAGAAAGCTTTTTAAAGTTTGTGTTTCTTTGTTCTGCCTGCCTCTGTTGTATGGTTTGTATAGCATGCATTTATGGTACAGTTTGATTCGTTGTAAGCCCAAGTGTTTTTTTGTGAAACAGAAGGATGAAGTAGACATTTGCCTATAAAATGTTCTCTTTGACTCCTAGGCCTCCTTTTTACATACGGTGTCACTGGGAGTGGGAAAACTTACACCATGACTGGTTCTCCTGGTGACGGTGGCCTGCTTCCTCGCTGCTTAGACATGATCTTCAACAGCATAGGATCTCTGCAGGCCAAACGATACGTAAGTCTCTTCCTACCAAGTCTTGGTGTGTAAACGGTTTCATTGCCATTGCCAAATGCTTAACTTATAAATCATTGAATGAACAGGTTGGGATGCATTGCATTTAAAGACACACAATGCAGGTAGAGAAGAAGTCCTGAAAGGCAGGGTAGCCCCCTGCAAACCACTTGGGTGGAGTTCAGAGGGTCTCTTTTGCACTTACTGCTTACTCTGTAGCTAAGAGAGTTTGTGCTTCTTTTTGTAAAAGGCAAACTGAGATGAAGGGGAAACAATCAACAGCAAAAGTTCAATGTGTAAATCTCAACGTATTTTCTGATGAGTTCTGAATCAGTGCTCCCCATTATGAATGTTAGAAACCTTCGTTGTTGGTTGGACAGGCTTGATTATTAAATTTCTTTCCTGCCCTTCATCATAAATGTGAAGAGGAGAGCCAGCACAGGGTAAGCCAGGGTTCAAATCCCCCAGCTATTTGAAGCTCACTGGGGAACCCTGGGCAGTTGCTATCTCTCAGCCTAACTTTCCTCACAAGGTTTTTGTGAGGGTAACATAGGATAGGGAGGAGTCAATGTATGCTGCCTTGAGCTCTTTGAAGGAAAAGTCGGACCTAAATGTAACAGATAAACATCAAATCAATGAGCTTGGGGTTTGTAGCAACAATTTAAATAAAATACAGTGAGATCAACTCTTCCCATTCCCAACTCTTCCCATTTTTAACCCATAATTAAAATATAAAACTACCAATATCTCACATACCTGTCTCTGTGCAGACCCAACAGAATGACAAAGTATGACAGAAGAGGGAGGTGTTCCAAAGGTGTGGGGCAGGGCTATCACTAAGAAGGCCCTGTGGTGGGTCATAGCCCCTGGCTTCCTTCAAAGACTGAATCAGCACTGCCCCTCCCCACCCTAGCTGACCTTAATGTCCAGGCACGTGAATTTTGAAGGATGTGAGTCTGAGTAGAAATCTTCAGCTGGTGTTGGCTGTCCTTCCTGCTTCTCAGGTTGAGAAGGTCTGGTCTGAGATAGCAGAGACCACTGGCCAATAGCCTAACTGTGACACTATTAGTAAAATAAAATTATAGTAAAATAAAATAAAATTGCTACTTTCCTCTTGGAAAGACTTACCTTATTTCTGAAAACCTTTTACCTCAGGTGTTCAAGCTGGATGATAAGAATGGAGTTGAGGTGCAGTGTGATGTTGATGCTTTACTTGAACGTCAGAAACGAGAAGCGTTTCAGACCCCGAAAGCTCCATCTAGCAAGTAAGTAGCAATGGGCGGCTGGGACACCCTCATCTCATCAAGGACTGCCATAGATCCGTTGTCAAATATATCAAAATTTTAACTTGCTGTGCTATTTTTTATTTTAAAAGCAGGCGGCAAATTGATCCTGAAATAGCTGATATGATCAATGTCCAAAATAACTGCAAAGCGGAAGAAGTTGATGAAGACAATGTTTACAGTGTGTTTGTCTCTTACATCGAGATCTATAACAACTACATCTATGACCTTTTGGAAGAAGGCCCCTTTGATCCTATCAAACCAAAGTGAGTAAACTTCCTTCAGCCTGGCTCTCTGAATCTGACAGCTAACCAGATTATAGCTACATGGAATGTAAGTGACAGAATTGTGGTCTGGTGTTTCGGATTCCAAAAAGTAAAGTTGGAAATAGATTACAGATCTGGTGGTTTATGCCTTGGGGAACAAATGGATTGTGTCTGTTTCCAGAACATTGGGCTGAGGTAGTATTGAGGAAATGTTTCTGTAATAGTGAACATTACTGTGAAGCAGTGTCATGCTTACAGATGCATTGCAGAAGTCAGCTTTGGTACCAATATGGGTCTTACCTAGCCTTGGTGTAGGCACTATTCTCTTCATCAACATTTCTTCGACATCTTTGGTCAAGGGTTATGCAGAAGCATCACTGAGCACACTCCTTTTTTCTGAGGCTGGCATTGCCCACAAACAAAAGTCTTCCAAACTCTGGTGTTTGCTGGCTGCCTACATAGGAAGCAACCCCAAAACAGACTTTTAGGAATGTTCCAAAGACATACAAATTCTGCCACAACTTCACCTAAAAGCCACAGGCATACATTCCAAAAGCAGAAAATGTCTTGGGAAAATGCTCTGAAAAGGGTTGTGTAGTGGAGAAAAGGCAGTGTGGGCCTGTAACACTTGTAATTTCTTTGCTAGGTGGAGCAGCTGTGGCACTCCAGTGCGAAGTGCTGACTTTATGTATGTGCACAGGTTATATTTTCCTCTTGTTAATGTGCAGTTGGCTGTTTTGCACTTAGTGAAACTGGTGTGATGTCTCCCATTGGCTTTTCTTCCCTGCAGCTTGTTGTTGATAGCTAACATGTACCTGAGTGTTTCCCTCCCTATATGAAGTCTGAATAGCTTGACCTTCCCTCTCTTTCCCTTCTTGCCTGAATAAGCTAATCCTGCATGGCAGCTTGTGCTGTAGCTGACCTTGGCGTGGTTAGTTTTTGGCTTCCCCTTGCTAGCAATAAGTATGTTGGTGCTGGCCAACTCTCATTGACACCCTCACTCTTACAGACTTCCCCAGTCCAAAATTCTCCGCGAGGATCAGAACCACAACATGTATGTTGCAGGATGCACGGAGGTGGAAGTCAAATCCACAGAGGAAGCTTTTGAAGTCTTCTGGAGAGGTAGGAAACTCCCTGGGCTCCTCCAAAGTTCTGCCCTTGTGGCAGAGGACTGCCACAGAGGAAAACATCTGGCACAGAGCTTCCTGTTCCTGTTCGTTTGAGCCCTGATAGGATAGAGGGTTCATAATGTTCAGTTCTTTGTCTTCTAACAGCAGCCAGGCCTATAGGAAGCCCAAGCAGCAGGTCACAAATGCAACAGGACAAGCCCCACCCTGAAAATCAGTTGCTGAGGGTGGGGGTAATACCCAGTCCTCGTGAAAGCACAGTTGGCATAACTAATTGCCATTGATTGCATTATCCCATGAATTTGTCTCACACCTTTTAAAAACCACTTGAGCTAATTGCCTTGTTTTGTGCTCATGCATATTCCATAAGTCACACATTGTGTCTAGCACTTCCTTTTTTCTGTTCTGTATTGACTGCCATTGAAATTCATTGATTAACCCCAACTTCCAGATACAGGAGAGGGAGAAAATCGTTTCCGTGCCATTTGCAACTTGATAAATCCCCCACATCCTCCTTAAGCTGTCACTCACACAAACAAAACATCCCTCCCCAAATATATTGACTTCTGGGGAAAAATGGTGCTCCAAGCCTTGCCCCTTTTGGCTTCCTTTTCCTGTATGTTTTTCTATCTTGGACCACCTTCAGCTATGGCTCCTAGAACTGTGAGCGCACCACGATGCACCAACACCTGGAATGCTATTGATATGTGTTCAGTCTCTGCTAGATTAAAGGACTTTTTCCTGCTTTCTATCAAACAGGCCAAAAGAAGAGGCGCATTGCAAACACTCAGCTCAATCGTGAATCCAGCCGTTCCCATAGTGTGTTCCTGATCAAACTGGCCCAGGCGCCACTTGATGCCAGTGGGGATAATGTTCTGCAGGTAAAATCAAGAGGGGCTAAGGAGAGCACAGCTGCTCTTTTCTCTCCCTCAACCCATTCCCAAAAGGTAGATCCATAAAATGACTCCCATCTGATAGCCAAGGTATGGGATGTAGAGCTGGCTACAGGTCTCCCAACCAAGGCCTTGAAAGAGCTGCTGCTCTTTCCAACTTGTGGAGGAAGATTCTTTTCTCTCATTGTGGTTGTTTCTTTATTAAAACTATGACTCCTTCCCTTCTCTTGCAGGACAGAGAGCTGATAACCTTCAGCCAGTTATCTTTGGTTGACTTAGCAGGGAGTGAGAGAACAAACAGAACCAAAGCAGAAGGGAACAGACTACGGGAAGCAGGTAGGGGTTGTGACTTCCTTGTCCAAGCTTTGCCACCCTTTTCGGGCATGAAAACGAAATCTAGCTCCATTCATGAAAGCTTTCCATTGAAGCCTGGTGGGAAACTGTATTCTCTGATAGAGCAAGGAGGGCATTTCAGTTCCTTTGGGGTTGCCCCCCATCAGGAGTAGGCGGGGCCAACTTGGCCCAGACTGTGCCCTGCCTTGTGACTACAAAGGAGGGTCTCTGTTCCCCCCACCTTTTCTTTCTAGATCCCCTCCCTTAGCAGGGACTTGGGTCATTTTCACAATCAGAGGGTGGGGATTGTTTCCCATCCTCTAGCTTATCAAGAAGAGAAACAGCAACCTCTGCTGCAATGGATTTAAGCTATGAGCACTGCCAGCCTGTCTCTAGTGCCAGTGGGCTGGCTCTCTTCAGATGACCCAAGCAACAACTAGAGTGCAGCTTGTGTGTGCCAACCCCACTGACAGCGCTTCTAAATCCCCAATAAATCTCCTCCTTACTCTGCCAGAGAAAACAGGCTTTTCTTACTGTGCTTAGGAGAGTGAGCAGAGCATTTGACTCACCCTGCTAACCTCTGATTCTGCTTTGTCCTCTTGGATGATTGGCAGGTGGCAATGATGGGCAGATTAAGGCCATCAGGGACGTTTTTTCTTATGCCTTTCCTAAATGGAGTTTAACCAGAATAATGGCTTGTCACAATAGCAGCCTGTGATAGATTTTCTGTCTTGGAGAAGGAGCTGATAAAAGGTTTTCCAGTGAACTTGAGATCCCCCAGCCTCCGAGGGGAAACCCTTGGACAATAACAATGGACTGAAATAAATGAAACTGGGCTTTGATATATTGGCTGATTAATGCTGTCCAAAAGGTTCTCTTCTGAGTTTCAGGAAGAGGAAGCTGACAGTTCAATCCCCTGGACTGGATGTATTTAAGAAGACAGTGTGGGCTGGTTGAGGGCAGACTGAGATTGTGGGGCAGTGCCACGTTTGCCCAAACTGGCTAGCCTCCACTACAGTCCAGTCTGAGAGGGCCTCCTGGTGGGCAAAATATATAGAAAGTGCCCTTTACTCTCCCGAGAGCAGGAAATTTACAGTATGAAATGTCCCTGTTTTTTCAAACCATGTATTGTGACCAAGGCATGGTTTGGGGTGAATAATGGGCTACACCTTTCCCTCTCCCCTCCAGGTAATATTAACCAGTCCCTAATGACGCTGAGGACCTGTATTGAAGCCCTGCGGGAGAACCAAACTTATGGGACCAACAAGGTGTGTGGTTGCTCCCCATTTCTGTGGGTCTCCCTCTCCCCTGGCAGTCTTTCTTCCTGATAACTTTTTTCTTCTTTAGAACTTAAGGACTTTTTTCTTCTTTAGATGGTCCCTTACCGAGACTCTAAACTAACCCATCTCTTCAAGAACTACTTTGATGGAGAAGGCAAAGTGCGGATGATAGTCTGTGTGAACCCAAAGGCTGAAGACTACGATGAGAGTTTGGTAATCTAAATCTTCTTTGAGCTTCCTTGCTCTCATCTTGCTGAAACTGGGATGGAGGGGAGGGCTACCTTTATTTATAAGAACTTTACATCTGAGGAGGCTGGTCAACCCAAATAATGAAGCACAAACCTGCTCTGTAGTGGAACTACCTTTTAGAGCAGAATTAACTTGTGCTGTCTGTTATAGGGTAGGTGGGAGGGAGAGAAAATAATGTGAAATCCTTAGATCTTGCATACGCAAATCTGTTGGTGTGTAATTAGGCTTGACTAATGTCTCCATTTCTTGTTTAATTGTGTTGTAAAGTACCAGATCCTACATACCCCCATATATCATTATTTTGTAGCAAGTCCTGCGATTCGCAGAGCTCACCCAAGAAGTAGAGGTTGCGAGGCCTGCTGAGAAGCCAGTCTGCGGCTTAATCCCTGGTCGACGGTTTAAGAACCAGGCCTTTCGGGAGGAGCTCTCGCGGCAGCTGGAAATCCGAGGTGGACCGATTGATGGAGGTAAATCACAAGAGGCTACTTAGAGTGCCCAAAGCGGCATTTATCAAACAACCAGCAACATAGACCTCTCATTCTAGTTTATTCAACTGTCTTAATCCTTCCTGCTTTGTACACACATACACAGAACTGCCTGAACATGGTGTTCTGGACCTGTGTTCTCACGTTCAGTGTTAGCTGGGTAAGAGCAGCAGGAGGTGTGTTGGAAGGAAAAGGGTTAAACTACCACCGTTTTCTCCCCCTCCTCTGCTGCAGAGCCAGTCCCTTCTCACAGAAGGCATCAGGGTATTGTTGCACTTCAGCCACTGTATCATATGAGGTTTGGCCTAGAATATATGTGTGTGTGTGTATTAACCCTTAAGGTCCTTTTTGTGGTTATCTTGATAGGCGTGCATTTGAATTAACAGAGTGCCCTGTTCAAGACATGTTCTTGAAACAGCTGCTTCATTGTCTCTTGCAGATCGGGAGCGGTCTATCACAGAGGTGCTGCTGCAGAATTTCCCCCCAATGTCTTCCTGCGAGCTTCTGGACATCCATGATGACCAGACCCTTCCTCGACTGATCGAAGTGCTTGAGAAACGGCATCGCATCCGACAGATGCTGTCGGAAGAGTTCACCAAAAATGGTGAGCTGTATGACTCTCCTGGCCAAAAGTAGTTATGCAGGCAGCTTGGGCTGCTTCTGCCTTGGAGGTAACTGACCTGGTGTCCTCCTGTTGCTGCTGAAGTCCACTTCTTATTCTCCCTGGCCGCTGGCTGGGGTTGAAGGGAGTTGGAGTCCAATAATAGCTGGGGGGCACCACGCCTCAGCTATTTCATTAAAAAAAAAAATCATCTTATGAACACAAGAAAGGGCCTGCTGGATCAGGCCAATTGCTCACCAAGTCCAGTATCCTTTTCTCACAGTGGCCCAACCAGATGAGTGTGGGAAACACACAGGAAGATCTGAGCCCAACAGCACTCTCCCCTTCTCTGGTTTCCAACAACTAGCATTAAGCTTCCAATTGTGGCAGCAGAGCATGGCCATCATGGCTTATTCCCATTCATAACCTCCTCCATGAATTTGTCTAATCTTCTTTTAAAGTCATATAGGTTGGTGGCCATCACTGCCTCCTGTCTCAGTGAGTTCCGTAGTTTAACTGTGTGTTGAAACACTTTATTTTATCTTTCCTGAATCATCCAACACTCAGCTTCATTGGATATCTAGGCATTGTAGTCTTCTTGCTTATACAGTCTTACCTTGGTTCTTGAATTTAATCAGTTCTGGGACTCCGTTCGACTCCCAAAACGGTTCGAAAACCAAGGTGTGGCTTCCAATTGGCTACAGCAGCTTCCTACAGCCAATTGGAAGCCACATTGGACGTTTGGCTTCCAAAAAAAGTTCGCAAACCAGAACACTCACTTCCAGGTTTGCGGCATTCAGGAACCGATTTATTTGACAACTAAGACATTTGACTACCAAGGTATGACTGTAGTTTTAATGCATCAAATTCTAAGCAGGAATGCCTTATTTTCTGATCAGAAGATGCAACTGGTAGTGAATTATCCTAGTATCTACCACCTGAAGCACTTTGATATTTTCTGTCACATGAGGGTTTCCACATAATTCCCATTTTACAAATGTGCTTCCACATCCTTGGAGAGATTCCTTCATTTTATTAGCATGCCGCTTTTCCACAAAGAAATCATTCTCAAAGCAGTTTACAATAAAGAAAACAGGAGGGCATTTTGAAGCAAACACTGCATTTCATAATAACATGGCAAAATATGACAATGGCATATATAACATACTATATATATATATATATATATATATATATATATATATATATATATATGCAGGTTTTGGTATCTTCGGGTGTCTTCCCGTGTAAGAGTTGGGGTGTCTAGGCGACGTTTCGACGAGGTCTCACTCGTCATCTTCAGGCTGGTGCTTTCGGCTTCTTGTTACTGGAACAGAGCAGGATCTCAGTGTTTGAGTTCCTATAAATACTGTTGAGGGGGTGTGGTGTATAGCCTCCAACGTTCTGGGCAGAGAGGAAGTTCCCAGGTTAGTGTGTCTTTTCTTCTTTTGTTCATTAATTACTTGAGGGATATCTTGAGTGATTTCTTGAGTGATATTCTGAGTACCACTTAGGAGGGTCATTAGGTGTGGATTAGTTGCTAAAGCTTTCGTGTCTTGACCTCTTGAGCTTGTGAAGAGTTTTTTTTTTTTTCTGAGAAGATGGCTGTACTGCACTTAGTTGTGCTCTGGCTTGGCTTCGTGTATAGGGGCGAGCTGTGGTTTTGTGCCCTGTGCCAGCCAGATCTGTGTAGGGATTGCAGGGGGGTGCAGCATCCGGAGGTGCCACTATGGTTTGGCTACTGGATGGTGTCTGTAATTTATCTGTGACAACTGAGTTACAGAATCTCTCAAATGTGTTAATCGCCAACGGATACCAACAAAACAGGGTTACGAAGCTAATCCAAAAAGAAACACCCCCCAAAAACCAAGACACAGAAGAAAACAATGGCATGGCCCTCCTTCCTTATATCAAGGGCACTACAGATAAAATTAGCAAAATCCTCCATAAACACAATATCAAAACAGCCTTTTGCACCAACCAAAAAATAGCCAATATCCTCAGAAACCCAAAAGATAAAATCCAGTTAGAAAACCAAGGGGTCTATGAAATACCCTGCAAAGTCTGCCCAGCCACGTACATTGGACAAACAAACAGACGAATAAATGCACGTATCGCAGAACACAAGAATGCCGTCAAAAAAGAAGAAAAAACTTCCTCTCTTTACCAACACATGAAAGAAACAGGACACGAAATTAATTTTGCAGATTCCAAATTGCTCTTTAACATGGAACATCACCACAAGAGAATAATCATGGAAGCCATCGAGATAGAGAAACACCCTCACAACATGAACAAGCGTGACGACACGTCCCGCCTGCCAGACATCTGGAAATTAGCCCTCCCCACAAAAACCGACACCAGAACCAGAGACACACAGAACGCCATCTCCAATCAACCACACCAGACCCAAACCCAGACCCTCTCCACAGATAAAGTACAGACACCATCCAGTAGCCAAACCATAGTGGCACCTCCGGATGCTGCACCCCCCTGCAATCCCTACACAGATCTGGCTGGCACAGGGCACAAAACCACAGCTCGCCCCTATACACGAAGCCAAGCCAGAGCACAACTAAGTGCAGTACAGCCATCTTCTCAGAAAAACTTTTCACAAGCTCAAGAGGTCAAGACACGAAAGCTTTAGCAACTAATCCACACCTAATGACCCTCCTAAGTGGTACTCAGAATATCACTCAAGAAATCACTCAAGATATCCCTCAAGTAATTAAGGAACAAAAGAAGAAAAGGCACACTAACCTGGGAACTCCCTCTCTGCCCAGAACGTTGGAGGCTATACACCACACCCCCTCAACAGTATTTATAGGAACTCAAACACTGAGATCCTGCTCTGTTCTAGTAACAAGAAGCCGAAAGCACCAGCCTGAAGATGACGAGTGAGACCTCGTCGAAACGTCGCCTAGACACCCCAACTCTTACACGGGAAGACACCCGAAGACACCAAAACCTGCATTCCTGTACCCGTGAAAATCTACGAAAGCAAATATCTCACCTCTACGGGGAGGAAACCTTCCAGCTGACAAGAACCTACGAGAAACTAGAAATCCGAAGAGCCACCATCTTATGTGATCTCTTGTTCCTACGCAACTGCCGAGACAACAACTTAATTCCCACATGCTTCCAACTTAAATTCCACTCTAAAACCCCAGCTACCGAAAGGATCCTGAAACGAACTGAACTATCCCTAATCAGAAACGAACTTCATAAGAAAAGATACCTACTAAACCAAACCAACAAAGATCTGCTCACTCTTCACCTCAAACTCTGTAACAAAATCCACCCTGCACTCTGGGACAAATGCAAACAACTAGCCGTTTGGAGAGCTGAAACAGAGTCCTCACATAAGACAGACACACACACCAACAAACTCCACAAACTAGAGAAACGCCAGAAGCCCAGCCACCCTCCACAACAACCCATGAAACAAACAGTACATAACATATCAGACAGGATCCTCACCTCAACTGAAACCAAAGTACTCTCCAAAGGTTTCAACTTTGCAGTCGCCCCGAGACGCATCCCCACGGAAAACATCATATGCGGAGTCGAAGCTAGCCTAACCAAAATCAACCCAGATGAAGCCAATAAAATCAGACTTGAAGTCACCAACATCCTCTGCTCCAGCAAACCACCCAGAAGCAATTTACACAAAGAAGAACAGAAAGCACTCACCAACCTGAGGAAAGACAACAACATAATCATTCTCCCAGCAGACAAAGGTAATGCCACTGTTGTGATGAACACATCGGACTACCAAGCAAAACTATCAAATCTACTCCAAGACCCTACCTACCAACCTATAAAAACAGATCCCACCACCTATCTGGAAAAAACCACCAAATCCAAAATAAAAGCCTCTCCTATCAGTGAAGAAATCCAGCTAAGAATCATCCCCAGAGAAAAATCATCCAGATGCCCCAAACTCTACGGTCTCCCCAAGATACACAAAGAAGGAACACCACTCAGACCAATAGTCAGCTCCATAGGCTCACCTCTACAAAATCTCGCTAAATTTCTCGCTAAGCAACTTCAGCCCTATGCAGAATCTATCGCTTCACACGTTACAAACTCCTTCCAGTTCATAGAAACAATAAAGAAGCAAAACCTACATCCCGACGACCTACTTGTGAGCTTCGATGTTGTATCTCTCTTCACACAAGTGCCCATTAATGAAGCCTTGACAGCCATTCAAAACAAATACAATCCCCCCGAATACATCCTGGACCTGACCAACCACTGCCTAACCAACACGTACTTCATCCACAATGGACAAAGATATAAACAGATAGAAGGAGCACCTATGGGATCACCCCTCTCACCGGTCATCGCAAATCTGTACATGGAACACTTTGAAACCAATGCTTTAGACAAGTCAGAACACAAACCCAAACTTTGGCTCAGATATGTTGACGACACCTTTGTAATTTGGCCACACGGGAAGGAAAAACTAGATAGCTTCCTCACACATCTCAACAGCCTACACCCCAAAATACAATTCACTATGGAAATAGAAGCCAACAACCAACTTCCCTTCCTTGACGTCCTAATCTACAAAAAACCTGATGGCTCCCTAGGACACACTATCTACCGGAAAAAAACACACACCAACCGCTACTTACATGCACAATCACACCACCACCCTGCACAAATAAACTCCGTAGCCAAGACTCTCATCTCCAGAACCAAACGCCTGGCTGACAAGGACCACTTGACAACTGAGTTACAGAATCTCTCAAATGTGTTAATCGCCAACGGATACCAACAAAACAGGGTTACGAAGCTAATCCAAAAAGAAACACCCCCCAAAAACCAAGACACAGAAGAAAACAATGGCATGGCCCTCCTTCCTTATATCAAGGGCACTACAGATAAAATTAGCAAAATCCTCCATAAACACAATATCAAAACAGCCTTTTGCACCAACCAAAAAATAGCCAATATCCTCAGAAACCCAAAAGATAAAATCCAGTTAGAAAACCAAGGGGTCTATGAAATACCCTGCAAAGTCTGCCCAGCCACGTACATTGGACAAACAAACAGACGAATAAATGCACGTATCGCAGAACACAAGAATGCCGTCAAAAAAGAAGAAAAAACTTCCTCTCTTTACCAACACATGAAAGAAACAGGACACGAAATTAATTTTGCAGATTCCAAATTGCTCTTTAACATGGAACATCACCACAAGAGAATAATCATGGAAGCCATCGAGATAGAGAAACACCCTCACAACATGAACAAGCGTGACGACACGTCCCGCCTGCCAGACATCTGGAAATTAGCCCTCCCCACAAAAACCGACACCAGAACCAGAGACACACAGAACGCCATCTCCAATCAACCACACCAGACCCAAACCCAGACCCTCTCCACAGATAAAGTACAGACACCATCCAGTAGCCAAACCATAGTGGCACCTCCGGATGCTGCACCCCCCTGCAATCCCTACACAGATCTGGCTGGCACAGGGCACAAAACCACAGCTCGCCCCTATACACGAAGCCAAGCCAGAGCACAACTAAGTGCAGTACAGCCATCTTCTCAGAAAAACTTTTCACAAGCTCAAGAGGTCAAGACACGAAAGCTTTAGCAACTAATCCACACCTAATGACCCTCCTAAGTGGTACTCAGAATATCACTCAAGAAATCACTCAAGATATCCCTCAAGTAATTAAGGAACAAAAGAAGAAAAGGCACACTAACCTGGGAACTCCCTCTCTGCCCAGAACGTTGGAGGCTATACACCACACCCCCTCAACAGTATTTATAGGAACTCAAACACTGAGATCCTGCTCTGTTCTAGTAACAAGAAGCCGAAAGCACCAGCCTGAAGATGACGAGTGAGACCTCGTCGAAACGTCGCCTAGACACCCCAACTCTTACACGGGAAGACACCCGAAGACACCAAAACCTGCATATATATATATATATATATATATATATAAAATGTAACAAGATTATATAAACAACATCTATCTTCTAAGGGCAAAAATGGGAAGGGAGCCTTACACTTTTAATCTGGTCTTAGAAACACACCTCCCATGACGTTGCTCTCATGGGATGACCCAGGCTTCCCTGGCGAGTTGGCCTAATCCAGTCAGTAACGCAGATTGCTTTTTCTTTTGTTGCAGTGCATTCTGTCAAGGGGATGCTTCAGGAGCTTGACTCCAGTATCGTCTCCAAGGAGAACTATGCACAAGTTAAAATGGCCGAGAGAGAGAAATTTATAGCAGCCCAGAAAACTGAGATCGAACGCCTAGAAAAGAAAGCAAAAACTCTGGAATACAAGGTTTGGGTTCTGTGCCTTTATGTTCTTTAAGCATGCGGCCTATTTCACATAAGTCTAGGAGTGCAGCGTCTCAGGCCCAGAGGCCAAATGCAGCCCTCCAGCATTCTCCATCTGGCCCCTAGGATGCTACCCAGGACACACCCCTGTTAACTCTGCTCCTTGAGGGTGTTTGCCTGGCTGGAATGTGTCCTTAAAACGTGAGAATGCCATGTGTGTGTGCATGGAGAGAGAGAGAACTCTCTGGTTTTTGTATGGCTGGAGTGTGGCCTGTGCATAAGAGTCTCTATGGTTCTGCCCACCACTGACTGCTGCCCTGCTGCCCACAGGATGGAGTGCAAAAGGATCCCTGTTCTCCTCTCCCCACCCCAGTGCAAGTGGGACTCTTGTAACTTGCTGAGCACTATGCTAACCTAGAAGTTGCAAGTATGATAGCTTTTTTGCCCAGCGGTGATCATTTTTGAGGCTGTTGTCTTGAAACAGGGGTGTCCTCTTAGCACATGCCTGACAGCTTCAAATTATGCACGTTTTGACATTCAATTGCAGTGCAGGTTCTTTCTTTGCCCCCAAACCTCCCCTCTATTTTGGATGTAAGGGTGGGTGTGGATATGGAAGCATGGGGGTGTGAAAATGAAGTTTTGGTAACAGAAAGTGGACTTTGTCTTACCAGATCGAGATATTGGAGAAAACGACAACAATTTACGAAGAGGAGAAGCGCAACTTGCAGCAGGAGCTGGAAAGCAAGAGCCAGAAGCTGCAGAGACAAGTTTCTGACAAGCGCCGCCTTGAAGCACGGTTGCAAGGCATGGTGACGGAGACAACCATGAAGTGGGAGAAGGAATGCGTAAGTGTTGTGTGTGCCCACACACTGGGGTAAATACTGTTTTGGAGGCAAGCTGCTTGAGGCACAATCCGAATGCTTCCAGGCAGAAGTTCCTAGGACCCTTCATATTGAGTCAGACCATCGGTTCATCTAACTAAGTACTGTCTACACTGACTGCCAGCAGCTCTCCAGGGTTTCAGTCTTTCCCAGCCCTACCTGGACATGCCAGGGGTGGAAGCCATGACCTTTTGTATGCAATGCAGATGTTATGCTACTCCCTGCTCCCTGTCGTTTTACCATGAGGCAGTGCTGGAGATCATTTGAGCCATTCCCTGCTACGCATTAGGGGGTTTTGAATGTTTTATGTAGTTTTATGTAGTTTTTCAATTTCGTTGTCCTGCATGGGACAATGACAATAAAGATAACATATATCGTATGAGAGCTGGCAGGAAAGGGTTAATGCAGTCCGCCTAGTTCTCTGCTCTGCCTCCTATGCAGAAGGAATTGAGCTGTTGGACTCCTGGCTAATTTGGGAAGTTCCTGCTGATCTATGTGGTCCGCTGCTTATTTGTGTGCATGAGATATATTGATTTTCGTTCCTGGTTTTTGTGTTTGTGTGTGTTTCCCCCTCAAGCCTGAACAAGAGAAAGGTACTTCTTTGGGTGCCCATGGCACGTTGAGGACTTTTGTTCGTTCATTCTCTTCCTCCCTACCATGGCTGCAAAGGCATCCTTGGGTGCCTGTACCATGCCCAGCAGCTCACAGTCTCTTCTCTACTGGGACAATATGAAAGGGATTTGAGGAAGTCTGCATGTCTGCATGTCCCAAAAGCTTTGCTGACTTGAACTCTCTGGTCCAAGCAAAAGGGGATCCTATCTACCCCCACCAAGGGCCCAGGGAATCATTCATCTGTGTGATTGTGGTGTCCATCCCGCAGGAAAGACAGTCTTTGTGCTGCTGCTCAATACCTGCAAGGCTCTTTGGGCGGGGGGAACATGTCCTCTTCTACGGGCCCATAGCATCTTCTCCTCCTGTGGTTCTGCCCGGAGCCCTTCCTAGCACCACTTGACACTCTCTCTCTCTCTCTCTCTCTCTCTCTCTCTCTCTCTCTCTCTCTCTCTCTCAGGAGCGGCGGGTGGCAGCCAAGCAGCTGGAGATGCAGAACAAGCTTTGGGTGAAAGATGAAAAACTGAAGCAGCTGAAAGCCATCGTCACGGAACCCAAGGGCAGCAAACCGGAGCGGCCTTCTCGGGAGAAGGATCGGGAGAAGCCCCTGCAGAGGTCCCTGTCGCCTCCCCCAGTCCCTGTAGGTTGTCTTTAAGTGTCTCTTATGTGTGTTTGTCTGTGCGTCGGGCAGAAGCATTAGAGAAGCTGAACTGTTCAGCCTGGGTGGCTTTCTGGGGCTAGGGGATTTTGTAGTCCAGTAAGGGAATTTGGCTGCGAGTGCGCCGAGTCCCTGCCTCTGTTCCCTGCTTTCGTTCTTTCCCCCAAACCCTCTGTAAATCTGCTTAATTCAGACCGGTAGATCTGGGGGCCACGGTGGGTGTCTGCCTGTGCCGGAATCTGGGGGCTGACTGACTCTCTCTTCCCTCTCCTTGTTTGCTAACTGCACCTCTCTTCAGTTTTCTAGTCCCTGTGTCACTCAGCTCCCTAACACCACCAACTTGCCTGCCGCAAGCCAGCCACAGCTGCACAGGCGTTCTAACTCCTGCAGCAGCATTTCGGTGGCCTCCTGCATCTCGGAATGGGAGCAGAGGACGCCTACTCAGAGCAGCAAGCACCCCGGCGGTGGTGGCAGTGGCGTGCCCAAAGGCAGGAGTAGACCTCAGGAGCTCCAGCAAGCTAGGCACTGTGCCATGTCAGACAGAAGGCGAGGCATGTGCTGGACCGGCGCCCTCGAGGTCCCCAGCGCTAGAGAGGCTCTAGAGGTAGAAGAGGACCTGTGCTGCAGGGTTAGTGCTGCTCCTCCTAGCTGGGGCTTGACGCTGGGGTGAGCCTGGCATAGTGGCTCAAGGGTTGCCTTTCCCCATCCCCTGAAAGCCATGGAGAGCGCAGCAAAAGCAAAATTGCGTGAATACAATATATAAGAATTAAAAGAAGCAGTAAAAATAAAAAATTAAAAATTAACATGCATAGTTAATTTGCTATCTCCCACCTTCAGCTGCACCACAGATCCACTGTGGACCACTGAATTAAGCTCGCGGACCAGTTTGGGACTTAATTTTGGAGCCCAAACAAAACCTTTCTAGGAGATGGATTCTAGCCAGACTCTGCTTGTCCCATGGCTGTAAGCTTTCCTGCATCTGGGGCTGGGTAGCTACTTTTAATTGACTCTCCATTTTAAAGATCTGAAATATGTTGTATGCTAGACTTCTCAACATGTAAAACCTGCATCTTTCTTGCTTTAAATTGCTATGAGGTAGCTTTCCAAATAGTTGAAATCTCTTTCAGTTGGGATTGTTTAAAGCACACACTTAAATCTGTTGCCAGCCAGTCCCAAACACATGTCAGCTTGCTTAAACGTCTTCAAATAGTGAGATCAGCCTGTCGATGCAAATCAGCTGTAAATCAGAAAACTTATACTGTACTTGCCTCCAATCAAGAGTTCTTGATTTTCTTTCTCTGCGTCAATCAAGGGCAATCAAAACTTTGGAAAGTGCATCTGACAGGCTGCAGTGGTGTTTGTGTCACACTGTGTGAATCTGCACTCGTCTTTCCCATTAGCCGTGCTGATAAGAGTTGTAGTCCAGAAGGATAGGGGGCACCAGGTTGGGAAAGGTTCTTCTAGAGCCCTGGGGTGCTGTGTGGACCAGTATAACTAACAGGCCAGTTCCATGGAATGGGGCAATGGTCACTGTGGGCAACAAGGCTGCTACAATGCATTGTTGTAGACTAAGCATAGGTGACCATGGAGGCAAAGTTCATGGGCTGTAGCTGATGCTACTTCAACTCAGAGTAGGCCCATTGGCATTAACGAGCTTCAGTGAGTCATGCCCAATAACTTTAATGAGTCTACTCTGAGTAGGACAAGCATTGGATACACCCCTATGAAATCTTATTACTTTTTTCCCGGGATGTGAGGAATGTGGGGTTGCCCCATGGTTGAGCCACCTGCCCCCATCAGTCCTCACCATTGGCTATGTAGGTTGGAGTTGATGGGACTTGTAGTCCAACCATGTGGAAGGCCAGAGGTCCCCCCCCCCTTGCCTTCCTCTCTGCCCCTGCATCAAGGGCTTCATGAGAAAGGAATTATAAGTGCATGGAGCTGCCCAGGCTATTTTCCCCTCTAGCCCAGAATGTGCTCTGGTATGAGAGGGGCCTTTCCTGTCACTTCTAGTTTGATCCACCCAACAACCAATACCATAGATGTAGTCCTGGGCCTTCTGCATCCAAAGCTCTTGAGCTACATGGTCCCTCCCCAAGCTGGTCTCCTGGGTTCCTGTTGCTCTATAGCCACATTACACAGCTGCTTATGGTGGCTCCCATTGAGCACATGTCCAGCAGTCATGCTAATGGGAGCTGTGGTCCAAAGCACTGGAAGATTCACAAGCGGGTGAGGACTGTCCTGGGAAAACCTGGTGGCCAGGGCAGCTTGTTGGACCTTATAATGGTGATCAGGTCTACTTGAGAGCAAAGGTTACCTTGTCCCGACATTTCTCCTCCCCACTCCCTGTGTGGCTGTGAAACAGCATTTTACCTCTGGAGCATTTAATCTGAGTGTCCATCAGCAGGGCAAAAGGCAAAGAGGCAGGAACGTTTGATGCTCAGCCAACTTAGGAAATCTTTGCAGGTGGGGGTGTTGCATTTGTCTTGTCTTTTGTGTGCATACTTGATTTGGCCTATTGGAATTGAAGAGTTTTGCCCATGGACTGACCCCACCCTCCTTGCCCCCAGCCTGGTAATGTGCCTGCGTTCAACACTGTTGCTCTAAAATCAAGACTACTTGTTATCCTTTGCTCTTCCTTTTCCAGCTCTTCCACCCTCCCCAAAATACTGCGATTGCACCTATAAGATTTATGCATGACACTGAAGGGATATCTTAAGAGTTGGGGATGAGAATAAAGTGACTAAAGATTTTGAATTGCTTTGTTGACTTGGCTCTCCAAAGATAAGCTTGGGTGAAATTTGCTGCTCATCCCCTCTGCATCTCTCTTTTCCTTTTGGGACCCACTTAGAATGCTCCGCCAGTTCGCATCCGGCACAGGCGCTCTCGTTCAGCTGGGGAGAGATGGGTGGACCACAAGCCTGCCTCCAATGTCCAGACTGAGACAGTCATGCAGCCCCACGTCCCCCACTCCATCACAGTGGCGTCTGCCAACGAGAAGGCCCTAGCCAAGTGCGACAAGTACATGCTGACCCACCAGGAGCTGGCTTCCGATGGGGAGATTGAGACAAAGCTCATCAAGGTAAAGGGGGCCAGAAATCAAGCAGGCAGGCAAGGGAGCTTTCCCAAATGTGTGCCTGTTTTCTAACAAAGTCCTCCAAGCAAACTTTGAGGCTTGTTGGGCTGCAAAGCAGCTGAACTCTTGTGGTGCCATTAGAATTTTACACATTTAGAGCAGAGGGGCGTGTGGAGAGATGCATACAAATGACAGTCGCATATTGCACACCATTAACTGGCATGATTTCAACCTTGGGCAGTTGAAAGCTGGCCGGCTGAAATCCCAGAAATTAATTGCATGCAGGGCAGAGAGCTCCAAAGCTCCTTTTGCACTGAGTTTTCCTGGCATGGAAAGTGCTTTTTAATCTCTCAGACTTGCTTACTGGGCTCGGAGATGCCTTTGTGAGATCTCACGGGAACTCAGATGGCCCTGCGAGATCTTGTGAAAGCATCCCAGAGCTTGGCAAGAAAGGCAGGGATGGTTGCCTGGGGGCAGTTTAGGGGTATGTTTTTAGCATATACGTGCCCTTCCTGGAATGCAGCCCCCCCCCCCCAAGACGTGATTCTACTGCATCAATTTACATTTTCACTGCCTTCAAACCCAGGCTAGGCTTCAAACCCAGGCTAGGCTGGTCTGATCTATATACAGTGGTGCCTCGCAAGACGAAATTAATCCGTTCCACGAGTCTCTTCGTCTTGCGGTTTTTTCGTCTTGCGAAGCACAGCTATTAGTGGCTTAGCGGCTATTAACGGCTTAGCGGCTATTAACGGCTTAGCGGCTTTAAGAAAAAGGAAACAAACTCGCAAGACGTTTCGTCTTGTGAAGCAAGCCCATAGGGAAATTCGTCTTGCGGAACGACTCAAAAAACGGAAAACTCTTTCGTCTTGCGCGTTTTACGTCTTGCGAGGCATTCGTCTTGCGAGGTACCACTGTATCTGTAAAAATGGAGCACAGTTAAAACAATACAAGAGTGGGAACCTCAGCTGCCCCCCTCACGATGCAAAGAGCTTCTTCACTGTTCCTGTCTTATAGGGTGATGTTTACAAGACCAGAGGAGGTGGCCAGGCAGTCCAGTTCACAGAGATAGAGACCCTGAAGCAAGAGTCTCCAACAGGGTGAGTTTTCTAGCCCAGATTTCTTGCCCTCTTAAAACGCACAGAACCAAGATGTCCATTCATGGGGCTTCTCCTGCTCCTGGGAGTATGGGGAGGGCCCAGTGAGACTGCTGTAACTTAGTATCATGACATAAAGTATTTATGTTTAAGTTTTTTAATACGTTGTAAGAAACTTGGAGAACTCTGTGTACCCAAGGCTAGTAAATAATATGAGGCAGGTTCCTGCTGCAAGGCCAAGAAGTGCATCTCCCAGTGGATTTGATCAGACTTGAAGTTTTCAGGGCAGGATCAGGTTTGATGAGCAATCCTTTAAACTAACCATTACTTTTTCCAGATGAGTAGCCATAAAATTTAATACAAACATAGAACTATCCTTAAAACAAGTTCCATTTAAGATCAAGGTATAAAAATACGCAGTAAACAGACAAAAAAAATGGTTGTCAGAAAATGATGGCAGTCTTGATGTGGGGGGCAGGTATTGTTCCCCCCCTTAATCTGTGACTAGTTTACCTAACCTCTGGACAGGGTGTTGGACCTTGAAGGCCTTGGCTTGTGAACCAGCCAGGCGCCCTATTGTGGCTTGCTTCTATCAGCTGGACACAGCTTCCCCTCAACTGATGTTCCTTTGCTTCTTCCAGCCGCAAGCGAAGATCGTCTCCCTCCAGCCGTTCACCTGCAGAGGAGGGTACAGAGTCCGAGTGGACAGATGTAGAAACAAGAGTAAGTTCCAGGGAGGCCCTTCTTCGTGTGCCTCCTCCACGAGAGATCCAGAGTGTGGCCATACGAGAACGGGCCTTTTCTGCAGTGGCTCCCTGTTTGTGGAATGCTCTCCCCGGGGAGGTTCGGCTGGCACCTTCATTATACACCTTTAGGTGCCAGGCAAAAAATTTCCTCTTTAACCAGGTCTTTGGCTGATTGCCATCTAGTGCCCTTTTAAAATGTGCTGTGGAAGGGGGGATTATTGGGTTGTCGTTTTTATTATGTATTTTGTGATTTTATGTTGTAAATTGCCCTGACAGGTATAGAGCAATATACAATTATATATTTTTTGTTATTGTTGTTGGTGTTATTATTATTATTACAATGGTACATTGGGTTACATACACTTCAGGTTACAAACTCCGCTAACCCAGAAATATTACCTCGGGTTAAGAACTTTGCTTCAGGATGAGAACAGAAATTGCACAGCAGCAGCGGGAGGCCCCATTAGCTAAAGTGGTGCTTCAGATTAAGAACAGTTTCAGGTTAAGAACGGACCTCCGGAACGAATTAAGTACTTAACCCGAGGTACCACTGTATTAGTCCTGGTGTAACCCAGGGTGGGGGGGGGGTGAGCAGCAAAGACTGCTTCTGAGTTGCCTCTTGATCCCATGTGGTCTCTCTGTGTTTCTCTGTCCAGTGTTCTGTCGCAGTGGAGATGAAGGCAGGCTCTCACCTGGGGCCAGGATACCAGCACCACGCTCAGCCCAAGTATGTTTCTCTCTCCTTCTCACCCCTCACTCCTAAATACTGAACAAGGCTTTCTGCTTCCCTAAGCTTGTAGCTTTGTGTTCTTGAGAAAGCTGGGTTTGGAACCAGAACCAGGCTTTCTGCTTAGGGCCTGAAGACGGAACAGGAGCTGTGCCTGGGAGATGCTGGCTTTGGGGTGGGGGGGGGCAGAGGGGGCAGAGTTTATTATTGAGGTTTGGCCTCTTGCAGATAGGTGCCGACCAAGCTGTGAAAGTGATCTCTTCAGCTCAGGGGACGAAAACATGGCAGTTTTACAAGACATGTTAACAGGCAGGAAAGAGGGCATCAGAGGTAAAAAAAGAAAAGAAAAAGTTACTGAAAGTTCTGAGTGGGGAAAAGCTATCATCAGGACCTGGAGAAACCTCTAAGGTAGTGCTGTGTTTGAGTTACAGAGAAGGCAGGATGTTCCATAGGACAAGGAAGCCTGCTCATACTCTGCACCCCCTCCCCTCAGTGGCTTCTGGATTTCCTTGCTGGGTGTTGCTCACATATATTTTACAGCCGCACAGGCTAGAATCCTTTTTTGTCCTCTGTGGGTTGCCAAATCCTGCCCTGCCTTGGGCAGTTGCTGCTCCCTACGTCGGCCCCTCCTGACCAATTGGCTCAACTGCAGAAAGCTTTTCTTGAAGGTTTTGTCTGCTGGGTAGGGATGGGGGAGATGTTGGGATGTGACGGCAGCTCCTGGAGCCAAAGGGCTGGAAATAGCCTCTTGCAGGAGTCTCTGCGGGGGCATCAGGAGGTTTTGGGAGCTGCCTCATCGCAAGGGGCTCTGCTTGTGCGCTGAGAATTTTACATCGATCATGACCTTCCAACTTTGGTATGTGTGAGGGATGACCACAAACCTTTCTTTCCTTTGCAGGCGCAGAAAACCATGAACTATTGGAGATTCCTTCTAGGACTTCTTTGGCAAAGGGATTATTTGCAGGCCTACATATGCTAGGCAAGGAAAGAGCCAAATATATAATAAAAGTACATTTTTTTCCCTTTGGCTCTCTTCTGTTGTGGCATTGAAGAAGACAACCTTGTTTTGTTCTGTTACCTCTTGACTGGATACAAGACTCCCTTGCATAGGGCTCAGCTGTGTTCCTTGCTACCTTTTTTGTCTTCTTATGGGTATTTTTATGAGACTGTATTAAAAATGTGCTGCTATTTATTTAGCTGTCCTGATGCACTTTAGAATGATCCTGACGCCTGTTTAGAATGGCAGTCCTGCCCAAGCTTTCAGCTGGGAATGGCTTTGTCCTTAGACTGGGAGCATCTGTGCCCCTGCAAACCGGTGGAGAAGGCCTTCTCCTGCCAATGTATTCTGAGCAGTGGGAAGGATGAGGCTCTCGGCGCTGGCTACCTTCTCTCTTTGTTTTGTTTGCTATGCATGATTGTAACGGGGCACGATGAGTAGACATCTGTGTAGGAAGGTGACTATATTCACGTGTGATATATATGTATATTTTAAAGGGCTGAATTTGCCAATAAATTTTCACAGCATCTTGCATTCTGTGGTCTTCCTTGTCTACTTCTAACATATCTGGCAGTACTTTTAAAAAAGCTTTCTCCCCTCCCATTGACGTCATCGAGTCGGAATTGGCCACAGCCCGTCATCTGGGGTGAAGTTTTTGTTGATAAAACAAAGGGGCATTTGATGTGGCATGACTTTGTTCTCCCTCTAACATATCCAGGATTGGCCCCAGCTGCTGGAGGAACTCGTAGAGCTGGAATGGAAAAGGTTCAGAAAAGGACAACCGATACCATCAAGGGGATTAACATTCCCTGATGAGGAATAATTAAAATACTTGGGGTGTTTTAGTTTAAAAAGGCTAGAGGTGTATAAAAATTACTGGTGGTGTGGAGCAGATAGAGATTTTGTTCTCCCTTTTTCATAATGCTTGGACTCCCAATGGGCTCATCCAGCGAAGCTGAATGTTGGGAGATTGGGGACAGACACACATCATGTATTGCATTACAATTTCATCTTGTGCTGGAGTTCTGTTCCAGGTATGGTGTGTAACTGCCACTGTACCAGCATGCTCCTGGGGCTAGTGTACTGAGTGGTACATGCCTCCCCAAGTAAGGCAGAGGGCTGTTAAACACTACCTTGCTTCCTGGGTAAGTCCTGCTCAGTGCATGGCCTCTGGGATGCTCTTGAGGCCACCCAAGTTCCTGCAAGATCTTGTGAGAGCACCCTAGAGCCCGTGTGCTGAGCAGGACTTGCCTGGTAAGCAAGGCAGACAGCTTAAAAGTGCTTTCCACATAGGGAAAACCCAGCACAAAAAGAGCTTTTAAGCTCTCTGCCTTGCATGCATTTAATTTACACAATTTTAGCCATTTGGTTTTCAATTTTGCATAAGAAGCAACTGTGCTGTATTTACTCATTGAATTCATATCCCACCCTCTGGAAAGGAGCCTATGGTAGCAAACAGATACACAGTTTGAAAAGGAAAATAAAAACAGTTATGACATTCTAAAAGCAGTTACAGTTAAGAACATTCTTCCACTCAGTGATCTTGGGTTTGCCAGGAGCAGTCTTCTTCAGCCACCCAAATCCTGGGTGAACAGGAATGCTTCCAAACTCCTCCTGAAAGTGCATAATGATGGAGACAGGTGCACCTCACTGGGGAGAGCATTCCACAACTGGGAAGCCACCACTGAAAAGGCCCTGTCATAAGTCAGCACTAACCAGGCATTCCTGCCCCTTACATAAAACGAATTTGCTACCATAAAATACGGTGCTAGTCACTAACCCTGATGGCATTAAATTCATGGAGCATAAAACTATCAGTGTTGTTTGCGGTTATTCCTATGGTGTTGGAGGCAGTAATATATGCAAGAGTAATATGTGCTGTTGTGCTCAGGTCCAACTTTTGGGCTTCCCAGGGGCATCAGGATGCTGGGCTTTTGTTTGATCCATCAAGAGCTGCTCTTGGGATTTACCCCATGACCAAAGCAGGGGAAGAAATGATGTGATTTTCCTTTCCTGCTTCCTCTAACCTCTCAACCCTTGCTGGTGCTATTTGCATTTTTTTAAAAATTGCAAAAAACATATTTCACTTCATGCCTAGTTTAAGTTCCTCTGCCGCCTTCTGAATACAGTAAAAATATCCTAAAGTAGGTTGGAGATGATACCTAATGAATTGAGCAGAAGAGGCTGTATGAGCTTGCCTAGTAGAGTCCACTAGAGGACAGCATCCACCTAAAAATGAATTGAACAAAGCTGGGTTGGTTTCATGCTTTGGGTAGTGTATGTTGCATGTATGTTTAGGCAAGGTGCTGTTCAGGTCGCGGCATCTGAAGGCTTCTCTTAACTGTGTTACTCTTAACACAGACTACACCAACCTGGTGCCCTCCAGATGTTTTGGACTAAACCTCCCATTAGCCCAAATAAGCTGGCTTGGGCTGATGGAAAGTGTACACCAAAACATCTGCAATTTTTTGGTTTTTGGAAAATAAAAGAATTTAAGACAAAACATCTGGAGGGTGCCAGCTGGCGAAGGCTGAATTGGCATATGCAGGTTGGTGTCTGTTTCTTCACCTGAAAAAGGATATTGCGGAGTTTCAGAAAAGGGCAACCAAGATGATTAAGGGGAGGGATCAAGTCCCCTTTGAAGAAAGAGTGCAGTGTTTTGGGCTTGTTAGTTTAGCGAAAAGGCGAATAAGAGGCAACATGATAGAAGTTTACAAAATAAAGCATGGCATGGAGAAAATGGATTGAGAAAGGCGTTTCTACCTCTCCTAACACTAGAACTTACAGGCTGCTTTTTTTCTTTAAAAATGTTGAGGTACTCTCATTTTCCTACTCATTGAGGCCAACCTTAGATTCACAAAATGTTTAGGGGTATGAGTACTCCTGCGTCCCCCCCCCCCCCAGTGAAAAAGCACTGCTTGCAGACATCCAGTGAAGCTTGAATGCTGGAAGATTCAGGCCAAATAAAAGAAAGTGCTTCATGTAAGACATAAAACCACGGAACTCACTCCCACAGGAGGCATAGATGACCACCAGCTTGGATGGCTTTAAAAGAGGATCAGGTAAATTTATAGAGGAGTGCTATTGATGGCTACTAGCAGCGTTGGCTATGCTCTGCCTCCAGAGCTGGAGGCAGCAATGCTTCTGAATATCAGCTGCTAAGGAACCACAGGAAGGGAGAGGGCTCTTGGGCTCGGGTCCTCCTTGAAGGTTTCCCACAGGCATCTGGGTGGTCTCTGAGAAGAGGATGCTCGACTGGATGGGTCATTGGCCTGATCCAGCAGGCTCTTCTCATTTGTCTTGGACCTCCCTGTGCCCTTGTCAGTACAGTGGTACCTCGGGTTAAGTACTTAATTCGTTCTGGAGGTCCATTCTTAACCTGAAACTGTACTTAACATGAAGCACCACTTTAGCTAATGGGGCCTCCTGCTGCTGCCGCGCCGCAGGAGCACGATTTTTGTTCTCATCCTGAAGCAAAGTTCTTAACGTGAGGTACTATTTCTGGGTTAGCGGAGGCTGTAACCTGAAGTGTATATAACCCGAGGTACCACTGTACTTAGCAACTCTCCTGCCCCCACTCTCAACATGTCCTGTCTTCCTCTTCTTTCTTTTTGAGGAATGCCGGCCAAGGTGCCTTCCACTCAATTAGAAAACAGCAAATAAAGTAAGAGCCGTTATCTCAGCTTCCTACCTGAAAAGGCCAGAGTGCAGCCTCTGCCCCTATTGGTTGCATCACACAGCAGCCTCCTGGGTGCCTGTTCCTTTGCCTGTCTTGTTCATCCTTGCAAACAGCAGCAGCAAAAGTGTTTACCCAACAAAGATTCCTCTTAAGACACACAATTTACTCTGCTAAGAATGCTGCGCATCGGTTATGGGAACAGATGTTTGTTATTGTCTCTGCTGACACTGGAGGGTGGGGAAAATGAAAGCCAACACATGTGTGTGTGTGTTTTCTGCATGTAGTGTGTTGCAGGGGTGATGCTAAGCGGCTGCATGTCTTGACCTCCCTTGGCTAGAGGGGAGCTGGGTGGATATCTGCACTTTTCCATAATTTGCTTCCTTTGCAAAAGAGGCTTCCAGTTTTTCTGTCTGATTCTCAGGGACCTTAATGTCTTTTTAATAATTTTGTTGATACCACCTTTATTTGCAGTAGCTGATATATGGGAACCAGACTTTGTCGAAATGATGGTGATTCAGCCTGATCTCTAACCATCCTTCTGTGTTGCATTAGATGCCCAGAAGAGCCAGATGGGCCTTTTCAATGGGAGACAGTTTCTAAGTCATAAGCAGTCTGTCAGGTGGGTTCTTATGTGTAAAGGAAGGCATCTAGTGACAGAAGGGCCAGATCAGGGTTTGGGTTCAATGCCTGACCAAATGATACTAGAAGCAGCAGCAAAAATCCTTTGTCAAACCCCCATGGGCTCATCACATTCCCTTTGATTACATTGCTCTAACATGCTGCAGCCTCCCTGCCTGCTGGCACTTCCTCATCCTGATCTGAGCTACTGCACGATGTTTCCCTCCCTGCCCCCATTGGAAAGTGGGCACCTGGGCAGGCTGCAGAGTTTGGGAACTCCTTGGGTGTTCTTGTAACCAATGGAAAAGCAGGGGGGATCTTTTTATTAATAGTTGAGAGCATAAATGGCCGAAAGCAGCTGTGTAGGAGGTACTATTCATTGTTTTGTCCATGTGGTCAAAGCCAACAAGCTGTTTCAAGGTGGTGGTGTGATCTTTCTTCAAGAGATACCCAGACTACGGATTCAGACATGATGCTTTTCCTCCACGGAAGTCATTGCTCTGGGTGTCTTCCATATGGGGGCTGCAGAGAGGACCACCCTGCCTTAAACCCCTTAAAGCTACAAGTGCATGGACTGCTCCCCCCCCCCACTTTGCTGCATTGAATATTTTTTTGCATAATATTCTGTACACACCCACACCCCAGGCAGTTAAAAAGCTTCTGCTTTTAAAACCCCAGCACGCCATTGAAGGCGAGGCAATCTCTGCTTATTAATCATTTCAACCTCCAAAGCAAACGGGATCCCAAATAATATAAGTAATTAACTTTATCTTGTTGACATGGCTGTTTATAACACAATGTCAACACTGGCTCTGCCAACATGGCGGAGTTGCTATTTACATAAACGGAGGGCTGGAGACAAGAGCCAGGCGGGGCTGGGGCAGAAGGAGACGGCGGTCTGGTTTATGGATCAGGCAGACAGTGCGACTTACCTGGTGCCTTGCAGAGTCACTGAGTTCTCTTGGTGGGCAGATTCCTTCAGGATGTTATGTTTTTTTGATGCTGCTGATCTGATGGATCTCATGTATTTTTGCATGTTGGGATGCTTTTTCTGTCTAACTGCCTCAGTAGGGGATTCCCCTGCCTGCCTGAGGGGGGGAGAGAGGACATAATTAATATTTGTGTGGTCCCTGAGGAGGAAGTTTGGCAGCCACCAGCAATGATTCTTCAGGGGACTGAAACTGGAAGTTTCTGCATGCGGTACATTTCTGAGCACAATTCAAAGTGTTGGTGCTGGCTGTTAAAGCCCTAAATGGCCTCGGCCCTGTATACCTGACATAGCTTCTCCACCCCCATCATTCAGCCCAGACACTGAGATCTAGCATTAAGGGCCTTCTGGTGGCTCCCTCACTGCGATAAATGAAGCTACAGGGAACCAGACAGAGGGCCTTCTCGGTAGCGGTGCCCACCCTGTGGAACACCCTCCTGTCAGATGTCAAGGAGATAAGTAACTACAACCTTTAAAAGACACATAAAGGCAGCCCTGTATAGGGAAGTTTTTAATGTTTGATGTTTTATTATGCTTTTATATATGTTGGAAGCTGCCCAGAGTGGCTGGAGCAACCGGGTGGGTGGAGTACAATTATTATTATTATTATTATTATTATTATTATTATTATTATTATTTATTTATTTATTTATTTATTTATTTTTTATAGTGGAATAGGAAGGACACTCTGCTTATGTACCAAGACTATCTTTTCTTTTTGCTTTCTGTGTTTGAGGCCTGTGTCCTTCAATTTTTTAAAAGCCGTATTTACAGTATGATGAGCATCTATTCCAAAGTGGATCCCTCAAATCCCCAGAACTTTCTCTTGTATACTGAGGCCTGTAGTCCTCAAGATGGCACAAGACTTTGTTGTTGTTGTTGCTACAATGGACAAACCCTTCTGGAAATCATGGACTGTATCTATTCCCCCCCTCCCTCAATTTATACATTACACACAACCTGGTATTCACCCCTCCCGCCTTATAACTTGCTCAGCCAGGAAAGGCTTCCCAAGAACATCGTGGTGAGAGTGGAGCTTTCCAATCAATTTTGCTTTTATTGGTGGGTGAAGGGCTCAAACCAAGTGTCATCTCCTTAAGTGATGGGGGTGTCTTCACTAAGGCCATTGCTGGAAGTCATCATCATGGTCCTCTTTCAATGGGCAGCTCCCATTACCATGGACCATTGGTCATGCTGGCTGGAGCAGCTGATAGCAGCTGGGAGTCAAGCAACATGCTGCCTTTGCTCCTTTGGGAGGAAGGGCAGGATATAAATTAATGGAGGGCCAGGGCCACCCCCCACCCACCCTTGCTTTTATGCCTGGGTGCACCCAAAAAGCTGGGTGTCATTTCCCAGAAAACAACAACTCTAAACTTGGCCTGAGCTCTGTAAACTGATGCTTGAAGAGGCTTTACATTCACCAGAGCTCCTGGACCTTTGTCCCTGCCTGTGAAAATATTGACTCTGCTAACACCTCCGTTTTGTTCTCTTGTTCATGCAGACAGCAGCTAAGTGCTTTGAAAACAAAGATTGCATGTTTCGGGGAGGCGGTAGGGAGAATTGGACAAGGCCTGAAATCAAACACTTTCCAATAACAGAGTAACTCTCCTCCACTTTGTCCTTCATGTTTGCCCTGCCAGGGGTGTGTTCGTTGGCTGCCTTGGGATTTATTAGGTTCTCGCAAGTGAGGAAGTGGTAGGAAGTCACGGAGATTGGAACACCATATTTCCTGTTAAAAGCCTTCTTTGCCTTCCTCGCCTGTCTTCCAAGGCTCTTTCTGCACCGGTGTTTTTTGGGGGGGCAAATTCACTCCTGGTTAAATTATTGCAGGTAAATTGTCATGGCTCCGGACCAGGACTCCTTGGAAGTGGGGTCCTCTGGAACCTGCAGCTCATAGAATTATGGAATTATAGAATTTTAAACCAAAGGGTCAACTGGTCCAACCCCCTGGCAGTGCTAAAGAATCCCAGACAGATGGCTATCCAACCACTGTTTCAAGACCTCCAGTGGAGAAAGTCTGTTCTACTGCTCTTACTGTCAGAAAGTTATTCCTTTTTTATTGTTAATGTTTTATTGAAAGGATTTCAGTTAAACAAAATAAAGTGGGAAACAAATCAAAAGGAACAAATAGTGCATTGGAAACAAACAAACAAGTGTAATTCTATAAGTATCTAATACAATGGTATGTAAATGAAATTATTGTTCTAATACATATGCAATTATTTATAGTTTACAGTGCCTTTTATAAACGTTTTCCAAATATATTTGTCCATACGCAGTCTATAAGCTATCCATTCATAAACTGCAAGAGTTGCCATGTCCTCTATCCATTGATTAAAGGGGGGCATATATTTATCTTTCCAGTGGATCAATATCAGTCTTTTAGCTGTAGTGAGGACGCAAATAATACATTTATGCTTACCAGTTGTCAAATGCCATGTTGTAGGTAGATAATTTAAAATAATATTATCCTCTGACAATATTAGATTTCCCCCAAAGTAATATTTATACAATCTAGTACTTTCCCCCAAAGCTTCATAAGCGATGGACATTGCATAAACATATGTTGCAAAGAAGTATCCAATAACATGTTATCATAGATAGTCCCTTTCTATACAAAGTTCAATAAATTATAAATATTATTTTTTGTTGTTTAAGATGGCATTTAAAATCCATTAACACCTTTCTTACAGAAGTGAAAACATACTCACATTGGTCTAGGTAATATGGGAACCTCCAATTCATTATGTTATAATAATAATAATAATAATAATAATAATAATAATAATAATAATAATAATAATTTCTTTATTAATTAGTACCCTGCCCATCTGACTGGGTTGCCCCAGCCACTCTGGGCAACTTCCAGCATATATAAAAACATTGTAAAACATTAAACCTTAAAGAGCTTCCCTATACATGGCTGCCTTCAGATGTTTCCTAAATGTTTTATTTCCACAGGGTGGGTGCCACTACTGATAAGGTCCTGTGCCTGGACATTCCTCTTGTTTAATTGGAATCTCCTTCTTTGTCACTTGATCAAGTTCTCCCCACGGGAGCAGCAAAACACAAGCTTGCTCCATCTCCAGATGATAGCCCTTCAAATATTTGAAGATGGCTTCCATATATCCTCTCAACTCTTCTCTTCTGCAGGCTCAACATGCCCAACTCCCTCAACTGTTCCTCATAAGGCTTGGTTTCCAGACCCCGTACCATTCTGTGTGGGTCTGTGAGCACTACGAATCTGCCTTATGCCCCCTGAGCCCCAAGGAGACACCTCTGCCACCAGACTCTGATGGATGGTCCACGGACTCTTCAAAAGAGCCCCGAGGAGGAGTCCACACACCTGACAACCCTACTACACAGAACGCAAGAACAGCCTGCTGGATCAAGCTAATGGCCCATCTAGACCATGGATAGCACTCCTGCAGCAGAAGCCAAACATCCAAGTTGTCTCAGCAGAGTCTTGAGAAATCAATTGATTGAGTTGTACTGGAGGGCTATAAAGCCAGGTGCTCATGAGAAACCCTCAAGCAAAGTCAGAGCCAGAAAACCCTTCTCCCCTCTCACAATTTCCAGCAGCTGACTTCAGAAGGCGGCATTGGCCCTTTCACTGGTCAGGAGGCAGCACTCAGGGATGGGGTCTCCATGCCACCCACCTAGCCTTACATTTATTGGTTGGTTGGTTGGTTGATTGATTTCCCACCCTTCACGCTAAGGTCCTAGGGCAGGTCACAGCATTAAAAATAATATTAAAAATAATTTAAAGCAACATATAAATCTCAGCCCGTTTCTCCAAGCAACTCAGACGTTTGGTCTACAGCTGCAGGAGTGCTAATCATGGTCTTGAACCTCAACCTTCTTCCCCAAAGCTGTCCTTTGCCTTGCCTTCCTGCCTACTGGGGGACCAGAAATTATCTGGGAACACTGGTCCATCTAGCTCAGTATTGTCTACACTGACTGGCAGCAGCTCTCCAGCATTTCAGATTGGGTTCCCTCCCAACCCTACCTGGAAATACCGGGAACTGAACCCGGGATCTTCTGCTTGCAAGGTAGATGCTTTTCCACTGAGCTATGGCCGTTGCCCACTACTAACCCCCCCTTGCACAGGCCATTGGCTCTCCTCTGTGGTGGCCATCCCTGTACACCACAACACAATTTTGGTAGCTCACATTTCACCCCTAGCCTGCCATCCACCAATGTTCTTCTGGCTCAGTGCAGACATAGAGACTGTTCTGAACCATTGCTCTTATTTGATGGAGGCTATGAGGGTGGCACTGTGGGTTAAACCACAGACTTGCCGATCAGAAGGTCGTCGGTTTGAATCCCCGCAATGGGGTGAGCTCCCATTGCTAGGTCCCTGCTCCTGCCAACCTAGTTCAAAAGCACGTCAGAGTGCAAGTAGATAAATAGGTACCACTCTGGCGGGAAGGTAAACGGCGTTTCCGTGCGCTGCTCTGGTTCGCCAGAAGTGGCTTAGTCATGCTAGCCACATGACCCGGAAGCTGTACGCTGGCTCCCTCGGCCAGTAAAGTGAGATGAGCGCCACAACCCCAGAGTCGGCCACGACTGGACCTAATGGTCAGGGGTCCCTTTACCTTTACCTTACTGCTCTTCCCATCTTCCCATGGTCAAAATGGCTCATCCACCCCCACCTTCCCTTTCCTGCAGCAGTGCCAAAAGGACGCAGGGTGGCCGCTTGGCTATGCTTGGGGTTTCCTCCGCCACCTCGGTCTCCCCACAATCCGAGCCGTTTATAGCAAATGTGTTTGCTTTGTTGCCGAGTTGCTTGCAACGCCTGCCAGCAACCGACACACCAGCTGTTAATTAGAGCTTAGCTTTTATTGCCCGAGTCTGCTGTGTTGATACGGAAAATGGGAATAAAAAAGTCATTTTGCTCATTGTGATGTGAAAATAAACGATGCCTCGTTGGTTTGATTAAATAATCTACTTATACGGCCTGTCAAATAGCCTGAGTGTAGGCAAGAGTGTTGGCTTCGTCTCCTGGCATGAAGGGTCAGAGAGAAGAAGAAGGAATCGGGGCCGCAACATAGGGGACTCCTAAACCCACATCCAGAAGTACTTTTTGCCTAAAGCCCCTTGCCGGGCAGGATATGTCCAGTTTACAGCAACTCAACTGGATCAGAGAGGACAAGGGCATCAGAAGACACTGGCTTCTGGATCAGTCCAGTACTTTATTTTCACCATGGCCAACCAGCAGGACATTATGGTGGCATCACCCTCCCTATCTATGGGACTGCCTCTCCTGGTATGCCCCGCAGAGGACCTCAAGGTCCATGAATAACCATAGTTTAGAGGTCCCGGGCCCTAAGGAAGTCAGACTATCCTCCACCAGGTCCAGGGCCTTTTCAGTGATGGCTCTGACCTGGTGGAATGCTCTGTCACATGAGACTAGGGCCCTTCAGGATTTAACCTCCTTCTGTCTGGCCTGTAAGACAGAGCTATTCCACCTGGCCTTTAATTTGAATTCAGCCTGGTCTTTTATTTCCCTTCTCTTCTCTTCCCTCCGCCTCCCCTTTTATGAAGATCATCCGCTCTGAGACCCCACAGCTAATTTTCCCCTGGCCTCCTCGAAGGCCCAAGTAGGACCAATTCAGCCAGCTAGCCCTGGGGATTATCTAATTGATTTTTTAATTTTATTGTTATTCATGTTTTTATACTGTATTTTATGCTGCTTTTACAATTAAGTGTTTTAAAGTGTTGTTAGCCACCCTGAGCCCGGTTTTTGAACTGGGAAGGGCGAGGTATAAATAAAATTTATTTTTATTATTATTTGCAATTCCAAACAACTGCACTTCCATCGCAAGCAATGCTTAGTTTGGGGAAGCTTTCAATGTTTGATGTTTTGTTGAGTTCCTTTATATTCTGTGGGAAGCCCCCCAGAGTGGCAGAGCAATCCAGTCTGATTGGTGGGGTACAAGAAAATTATTATTATTAACATTATTAACTATGGAACTCACTTCCACATGAGGCAGTGATGACCACCACCAACGTGGATGGCTTTACAAGAGGATTAGACGAATCCATGGAGGAGAGGACTATCAAAGGCTGCCTCCACAGTCAGAGGTAGCAATACTTCCGAATACAGTTGTTGGAAACCAGAGAGAGGAAGATTGTTTTTGTGCTTGAATCCTGCTTGCAGGTTTCCTGCAGGCCTCTAGTTGGCCACTGTGAGAACAGATTGCTGGACTAGATGGGCCTTGGGCTTGATCCAGCAGGCTCTCCTTATGTTCTTACATGTACCAGCGGTAGCACTCTCCCCACTTGCAATTTCAGCTGCCTCCACCACCACCATGGCTTAGTAGCCACTGACAACCTTGTCCTTGGTGAATTTGTACAATTTTCCTAAGTCATCCAAGCTGGTTGGCATCAGATCTCCTTCAGGAGGGGGTCAGTCCATTGAAAGGACAAGCAAACCCTGAAGCCTTGGAGAACATCTTCCAGTGCACACTAGCCCCAGATTAATCAGTCAACCTCAACCATGGCTCTGGTGGGACATCATCTGAAGGGGAGGTAGATGGATTCTGCAGAGCTACCCCAGACCCTGTTGAAGAGACCCCCCCCCTTGCTTGCCTCTCCACCCACCCAGCAACCCCATAGCCAGCAGCTGGATCTCACCCCAATTCCACACTCTTCCCCTTTGCCCCGGAGGACCCTGAATGTTGTCTGTGCCAGCAGGTGAGGAGAAGAGAGGCTTCCATGAGGACATTCTGGGGAGGAGGAAAGCGAACTGAATGTGCCAACCTGAAATTAAAATTGGAAAACAGGGAACAGAATTAACAGTTCCATCCATACCTGGTGTCCCCTCTGTGATGATATACAATAATAATTAATAATAATCTATAATTTATACACCACCCATCTGGCTGGGCTTCCCCAGCCACTCTGGGTGGCTCCCAACAGAATATTAAAAACAGCAGGAACTGCCAGAAGGCCCTTGGCGCTGGACCTTAGTGTCCAGGCTGAATGATGGGGGTGGAGATGTTCCTTCAGGTAAACTGGGCCAAGGCCATCTAGGGCTTTACACATCTTGCCTCTTTAGCTCCCTTCATGCAGTTCATACACTTCTGCACCAGAAGATGTCAGTGTGGTTTTTCAAATGTGTATTTGCGAATACTTCTCACAGTGGTTTCTTTTGGCCCTGCTTCCTTGAAGGTGAGGAGTAAATGAGGGCATTGATGCCTCCAGTTCACCAAGGGAGCGTCTGTTATTTGGCCAAGCACAAAAGTCGGCATGTCTTTGCAAGGATCCTGGCAATGTGCTGATATTTATTGTTTATTTATTTCATTGTGTGTCTATTCCACCTTTTCCTCCAAGGAGCCCAAGCTAGTATACGTGGTTCACCTCTCCTCATTTAATCCTCACAACAGCCCTGTGAGCGGCAGTGACTGGCCCAAGGTCAGCCAGTGAGCTTCATGACTGAGTGGGGATTTGAACCCTGGTCTCTCAGGAGCTAGCGCACACTGTTTCAGTTTGTTGTGGGTTTGTTTGTTTTTATAGTACTTTAGGTTAATTGCCAGCCACATTGGAAGGTTTCATATCTTGGAAGGCAGGCGAGAATTGATTGTAATAGACAACAGTAATAATTACTCAGTTTCCCCTTTTCCTTCCTTGTCCCTCGTTCTCATCTCACTGAGATCTTCTCCAGCTTTATTTGCATGATCACCTCCTGATGTGGAAATGTCATTTCTTTTATCATCCATCAATTAACTAATTTTTATACCGTACATTCCTGCACAATATCTGACACAAGGAAGTTTTGTATTTTCAGCTCCAACATGGTGCGAGTGTTACACAGCCAGGAAAATGTTTTAAGAAAACCAAATGTGTTCTGGAGCTTGGACATACTTCTCTTCCTTGCTTTCTCTCAGGCATACTTGCCAGCCAAAATCTGTAATGAAGATCTCCTTATGGTGACTTTTCCGTTAGTTACAGTCCTGCATGTTGGACTTGTTTAGCTGTGATTCCTGCATTGCAGAGGGTTGAACTGGATGACCCTGTGGGTCCCTACCATGTCTACAATTGTATCATTCTGTGATTGTAAAAAAAAGGTAAAGGTAAAGGTCCCCTGACAGTTAAGTCCAGTGGCAGACAACTCTGGGGTTGTGGCGCTCATCTCGCTTTACAGGCCGAGGGAGCCGGCGTTTGTCCGCAGACAGTTTTTCTGGGTCATGTGGTCAGCATGACTAAGCCGCTTCTGGCGCAACGGAATGCTGAAACCAGAGCAGCGCATGGAAATGCCGTTTACCTTCCCGCCGGAGCGGTACCTATTTATCTACTTGCACTTTTTGATGTGCTTTCGAACTGCTAGGTTGGCAGGAGCTGGGACTGAGCAACGGGAGCTCACCCCGTCATGGGGATTCGAACTGCCAACCTTCTGATCGGCAAGCCCAAGAGGCTCAGTGGTTTAGACCACAGCGCTACCCACATCCCTCTGTGATTGTAGGGACCAACTAAAGGGCAGAGGCCTGGAGCCTGAGGTTTTACGGGTCCTGAGTCCTTTGCAGAGCTAGGATTTCCGAGGCCAGGCCAACCAGCACCAAGATTGGCCATTTTAAAAACAATATTGAGCCTTTCTTCTCAGTTTGGGGCACCTGTGAGCTCACATTGGATCCCTAGTCCACTTGGCAAGCATTCTTCCTTGGCATATCCTAGCACTGCTCGTTCGGCACTCAATTTAAGTGAAAATTATTGTTTCCCCAAACTTGCTGCAAGGTGGGGCACCAACACCCAGTTAAACTTTTTTGCCTTCTGGTCTTGCTGATGAGAGTTTTATCTCACCGGAGACTTGAGACTTTGGCAGTTTATTATCAGGTGAAACATGCTTGATGCAACTAACAGATTAATAGAGAGGAGTTGGGGAGTGCGTGGGGGGGATGTTTAGCAACTGACTGTGCATGTCAAATATTAATTATGTTTCATTTCATATGTAGATGAAGCAATCAGCTGTATAGAGGCGAGATAATGCTTGCGTCTGGACTTGTTTTTTGACCTTGAAAAGGCTGCATGGCTCAGAAATCAGAATTCATATCTTAATTATACTATGTGACCGGAGTTAACACGAACCCTTCCAGGAGATAACAGGGTCCATGGTACTGTACAGACTTTGCCTTCAGATCATAGCTTTCCGCTGAGCACCCTGTAATCTGTTTGACCTCGGTGCTGACAACAGCAATGTTTTTCTCAGCCTCGTTTTTTGAATAATGGGCGAGAGGAGAGCCAGGGCAACTTCATTAAAGTTGCACTTTGCGTGCGGAAGGTCCCTGACTCCATCCCTGGCATTTCCAAGTGGGGGCTAGGAATGCCCCTTGCCTGGAACCCGGGAGAACTAGAGCTGCTGCCAGTCAGTGTTGGAACACAGAAAGGAGATGTAGACCAAAACATCTGGAGATCACCAGGTCAAGGAAGGCTAGCTTATGCAGTAGCAAGGCTGACCCAATGAAAAGTTTAATTATAGCTGATGCCCGCCCACTAGGCAATCCCACCACCCCTTTTGGGAACCACTGGTGGTAGAGAGTAGGGGCAGGGAACCTTTTTCCAGCCCAAGGACTGCATTCCAGTGGTAGGCGAGGCCAGAGGCAAAAAGGAGGTGGACATACCCTCCAACATTTCACAGACAAAAATAGGGACATTTCTCACTCCCCACAACTGACTCCCCATTTTGGGTCCCTCCCACCCGCAGAGCATTTCCTATCAGAAGAAGGGCAAGTGGTGCCACAACCACAACACCATTTTCCAATAGTACATTCCGGTTGCCACATTTGCCCATTAGTTTGCTTTTTTCAAAATGTCCTCATGATTTTTTTTTATTCCCCCTCCCCCTCATTTTGCAAATATTTTAACGGAAAAGCAAAGTCTTGACATAACCAATCTGCATTTCCCTCGACTTCCCTCCCCTCCTTTCTGGGGTTACTTAGTTTATATCTTTTTGTTACTGCATATCCAGTTCAAGCCTATTTACTAATTTCCCCTCTGTAGTCCCTTCTAATTATTTCTTTCTGTGCATGTTTATGTCAACCCTGCTAATGTTTTAAGTTGTTTACAGTACATCTTCAAATAGTCAATAAATTTTCCCCATTCTGTTTTTAAAAGTATCTCTTCTTGGAGTGGATCTACAAACAGAGGAAAAACACTATAAATAAGTCAGAAATAAAATCGTTATAACAAAAGAAAAAAATGCTATGTAAAATTGCATATAACACATTTAAAACACTGCTTTTTTCTTACTAGTGTATCTGAGTCCTTGGTTTCTTATTCTTCCAGTAAGTTTCGCCATTTCTGCATACTCCATCAGTTTTAATTGCCACTCCTCCTTCGTTGGAACTGTTTCTTCTTTCCATCTCTCGGCATAAATCATACGAGCAGCTGTAGTAGCGTACACAAATTATTATTTTCTTTTCTTTGGGTACCTCTCCACCGATTATACCTAAAAGAAAAGTTTCTGGGGGTTTTTTTTAAACAAAAGTTATCTTCAATTCCCCCCCCCCAACTCATTATAAATCATTTCCCAGAAAGCTTTTGCTATCTTACATGACCATCAAAATGTCCTCATGAAAGCCTCTCTTCTTTTTATAGGATAAGTAGCACTGGAGATGAGCTTATGGAATCCAGGCAGAAGGCAGGGCTCAAAAAAGTTTGCAAACCACCGATCTAGTCCAGTGCTCTAACCATAACACCACACTGGCTTAAAAGGGCAATGCTGTTTGAGGCATGGTAAGAGTCTGGCAGTCCTCCTTGCAGTTTAAAATAAAATATGAGGCCGAGGGTTTGTGCATCTGCTTCCATCCTCACTGATAACATGGTGTGACCAGGTAATGCTTGCAAGAAGTCTGGGAGGTAACTTTACCCAGCAGGTCATGGGTATGGCTGGAATTCCAAGGCATAAGCTAAGCCTGCCTTTAATTACCTTGGAGAAAGCATCTTGATCCACGCACGATTAAATATTCATTCTGTATAACTAGACGGTTTCGTTGGATGCAAAGCCATATGAAATTTAGCTGGCGCAAAGCCCTACCACCCAACACATCTAATAAATTCTTTGCGAGGCCTTGTGGCTTCGAACCAATCTTCTTTCCCTCCCCCCCACCCCCCTGCTTCCAACCTACTTTCTCGATCTTATTTAATTTTGATCTCTCTCTCTCTCTCTCTCTCTCTCTGCCTCCTTCACCTTTATGTCTGAACAATCAGGGCACATATGGGATTTTTTAGACAGGAGGAAATGACGGAATCTGGGCTCGGCCTGGGAAAAATAAACAACCAAGTTGTTCAGCGAGGAATAGAGGCAAGAGGAAAATGTGATTCTCTCTCTTTCTCTCGTTTTCACAAGCGTTGCCAGCTAACTACTTTGGCAGCCAGAGCCACGGATAATAATAATCAAACCTCTTTTTAAAGTCAAGGCAGAGCTGAGGTAAATATTTGTATAATATTTTCTTACAATCTGAATTTGTTCCTTGATTGAGAACATTTCCTACGGACGGGCCCACTGGAAAATCAAATTGATATGTAATTGAAGTTGCTGGGATTTGTATTTGTTTTTTAACAAGGGATTCTAGCTGGGCTGCCTACAGAATACTGGCCGAGCCTCTGTGAGTATCAGGACAGATTTCAAATTGCACTGCTCTTGGAATGAGAGGCAAAGAGGTGGGGGGAAGCCCAGGTAGCTCAGCAGATGAAAATCTCATTTTATACTGTTGTGGGTTTGGGGGCTCAGTCTGGATGATGCCCCAAGCCCCCTTCCAATTCTTGGGGTCCTGTACCCAGTACTCTATACTTGGGGTCCTGTACTTCAGTTAGAATTTAACTGGAGATTCTATTGTTTGAACTAGTCAGTTTCTTTGTAAGACAGTGACCTGATCTGGCTACATAAGTGTCCTCATCAACATCCCAAAAGAATTAGCTAGGCTGTGAGAGCTGTAACTGAGTGATGATGCCCTTCAGGCAAAAGGGTGGGCTTTCCTCTACCCCTCTCACCTAGCTTCTAGGTAGAAGAGCAAGAGCCAGAGTAGATGTGTATGAGCTGGAAGACGGCTTGGAAGCTGGAGCCGTAGAGACCTGCTTGCTCTGCACTCCTACGCCGAAACTAATGGAGAAGCAACTTCTGCTGGGGGGGTTAGTGCTATGAGCCCTTCCAGCTTATTCTCAAGTTGTATATATGAGTAAGTAAAACCATATATCCTAAAGACACCACAGTCTCTGTTAAGTTCTGGGTGAACATATCAGATGACACAGCGATTCTTCAAAAAGCTCTTGTTTATTCACAGGCCAGAACAGAACTGAACTGAAGGGTTCAGCATAGGCGCCGACTCCATGGGGCCTGAGGGGGCTCGAGCCCCCTCAAAAAAATTTTTTGGGGGGCTCAGCCCCCCCAATAATCTCGGGCGCCCTTCCAGCAGAGCGCCGCCGCCGTCCCCCGCCTCCTCCCCACCTGCTCCCTCGCCAGCCAGCCAGCCAGCCGCGCGCCCTAGTCGGAGAGCCCCGGCCGTCCCCCGCGAGATTAGGGAATCCCCGGGGGCGGGGGCTCCTGCCTCGCTGCTTCGCAGCACCACCGCCACTGCCAAGGCACTGCCGGGGGGAATTTCCTTCCTCCTGGCGGTTTCAGCCCCCGCGAGAACAGGGGAATCCCGACTGGCCACACCTCCCAGCCAGCCAATCGGCTGGCTGGGGTGCGTGGCTTTCCCTATTTAGGGCCGGTGCCACTTTATTTGCATATTCATGAGCTTATTTATTATTCATGAGCTTTTCCGGGCCCCCCCAATATTTTTTATAAGTCCGCGTCCCTGGGGTTCAGCCAGCCTGCTTATATAGAGCTCCACTACAATGCAACAGTAACCACTTTCTGTAACTATCCAATCACTGAAAGTCACTTTCAATCCCTTATTTGCATATGTGAACCTGAGTGAAAACTATCTACAGTATCCCCCTGCTGGCCCAGGGTGGGAACTTCAGTACATAACAGTCTCCTCGTTCCAAGGAAACTGAACCTGGGTAAGTGCCTGGAACCCCTGAGTTCTCTCGCCACTCAGAGATTGGGATGGCATGTACCAGTATAAGAAGGTCCCAGGATGAATCTCCGATGGCATCACCAGGTAGGACTGGGGAGGACACACTGGAGAGCTACTGCCCAGTCAGTGTGGAACAGTACTGACCAATGGTCTGGCATGGTATACGGCAGCTTGTTCCAGAAGAGCCAGTGAGAACCCACTTGTTTTTCTTGTCTGTAGGAAACTATGTTCATGTAGGCTTTTCCTGACGTGACCTGGGTTTCGGGTGTAAAAAATGGCGTCAGGAATTTTGCTGAATCGGCAAAATGTCAGGGAAAACCTGAATGTATGGCAACGTGATGGAAAAAGCAGCGGAAACAGATAAAAAAACTTTAAATCACTATTTTTGGGTTAGGTTTCCCCAAGGAAGCGCAACAATTTTTGGGGCTTCTTTAAAAAAAGTCCAGGAATTTTACTTTTTGAAATATGGCAAACCTAGTTCATGGCAAAGTAAGCCTGTCTCTTTTTGAAAAATTCTACACAGGTAGAGACCCTGGGAGATGAAAGCTAAGTGGAATATCTCCATGTGACCTTGATCCTCTAAGGCAATGAAGACACTTTCTTCTTCTTCTTCTTCTTCTTCTTCTTCTTCTTCTTCTTCTTCTTCCTCTTCCTCTTCCTCTTCCTCTTCCTCTTCTTTTTCTTCACATTTCTATCCCACCTTTGGTTCTTCCCCTCCTCATTCAATCCCCACAGCAACCCAGCAAGGTAGGTTAGGCTGAGAGGCAGTGATTGGCCCAAGGGTCACCCAATGAGCTTCAGGGCCAAGTGGGAATTTGAACCCTGGTCTCTGAGGTCCCCGTTCGACTCTCTAACCACTACGCCACACTGGCTCTCCTCAATTCTGCCAGGAGGCTGCAGCGTGAATGATGGGCAGATTTCAGAGAGCTGACTCACACAGTCTAGGCAGAATTCAGTCTTGGCAGATTAACTGGTGGGCCTGGGCTCTAGGCGTTATATGTAGGGCTGCTTTTGAAGATGGTTCTGAAACTGCAGAGGACCCAGGTGTTGTGACACCACCTCTAATGGTCCTCCTCTCCCCCATTTCATACTAACCAATCTAACCACTACACCACCACTGGCGCTCCTATGGCCTCTGGTTGGGTTTCTAGTGTGTGTTAATGAGTCTGCTTCACTTACATCTTCTGGTTGGCAGTGAGAGGTTCCTGTGAGCTCCTTCAAAAATACCGTAATTTGCTTTTCAGAGGGGTGGGAAGTGCTTGGGAAGCATTATATTTTTACTGGTGTGTGTGTGTGTGTCCATCCCTTGGAAGTGAGCACACACACATCCACCTGAAGCAAAGAAGCTTCCTTTTGAATTTGCTTACGTGCAAATTGAGGCGCCCTTAATGAGGCAGCCAAGGCTGGCGGATAAAGCACAAAGCCAATTAGCTGTCTTGGGGGAAAAAAGAAAAAGAAGAAAACCCGACGTGTTCATTAGCATGAAAATAAAGCTAAACTTTTAGAAGATAATTGCATCTCCCTTAAAAAAAAAAAAAGTATTCTTGATCTATGGCAGTCTCATAAATATGCATTCTTATATAAATACTCTTCCCGAAGGCAGGAATATGTGTCCCAGAAATATTTGAACCATTTCAGACAGTGACAAAACCAAAGCAAAAGGAATTCTTCTTCCTTTCCTAAGCCTCCCCCCCCCCAATATGACAAAAATCATCGGCAACACAATCCTGTCCTTGAGAACCAAGCAGGGGGAAGTGCTGCAGCTTGGTGGGAGAGCATCTGCTTGGTATGCAGAAGGTTCAATCCCTGATGCCATTTCTAGGTGGGGTTGGCAGAGATCCCTCGCCTGAAACCCTGGAGAGCCTCTGCCAGTCTGTGCAGGCAATACTGAGCTAGAAAGGCCTGACTCCGAAGGACTCAGCAGCTTCCTATATACAGTGGCACCTTGGGTTACATGGGCTTCAGGTTACATACGCTTCAGGTTACAGCTTCCGCTAACCCAGAAATATTACCTCAGGTTAAGAACTTTGCTTCAGGATGAGAACAGAAATTGTGCTCCGGCGGCGCGGCAGCAGCAGGAGGCCCCATTAGCTAAAGTGGTGCTTCAGGTTAAGAACAGTTTCAGGTTAAGTACGGACCTCTGGAACGAATTAAACACTTAACCTGAGGTACCACTGTATGCCTATTTTAGACTTCATACAGCACCCTCCAGCCTCTGCAGGAGAACCTATGTGGTGGGCCTGGGAGACCTGGGTTCAAATTCCCCACACAGCCACAAAGCCCACCCTGGGCTTCATGCTATCTCTAGCCCAGTCAGTAGAGTATGAGACTTTTAATCCTGGGTGTCGTGAGTTTGAGCCACACATTGGGTGAAACATTCCTGCATAGTAGAGGGTTGGACTAGATGGACCCTCAAGGCCCCTTATAACTCTACGGTTCTATGATTCTATTCCGTGCCTAACTTACCTCACAAGGTTGTTGTACAGATAAATGGGTGAAGTGTGTACATGCTGCCTTGAGCTCCTTGGAGAAAAGGTGGGATATAAATATAATAATAAATAAAACCTTGTGCCTTCTATAGAGTTCTGTGGGCTGGCTGGTGTCTCACCCTGAGCCGAATTGGGCCGACTGTTTCCTCAACTCCCTCACGAAGCTGTGCTGCATCAGGAAGGTCTTGAAAAAAGAGAGGCAGTGTGTCTAGAGTGTTGGAGACCAGGGTTCAAATCTTCCCACTGGGCCTTGAAGCTCTCTGGGTGAGCTTGGGCCTCTCAGCCTGACCTACTTCACAGGGTTGTTGTGGGGATTAAATGAGGAGAGTTGAACTGAGGAGGCCACCATGAGCTCCTTGGAGAAGGTGGGATATAAATGCTAAAAATGATTATGACGGTGATGTCAGTAGAAGGGGGCTGATGGGAAATGAAGTCCAAAACATCTGTAAGATGCCAGGCGGGCAAATGTTTTCTTAGAGAGTAGCTTTTAAGATGTCTGGCTTGGTAGCCCATAATAACCCCCCCCCCAGCTTGTTTCCATGTATTTCCCAGCCTCAATCTCATCTTTCAGCTGTGGGTGTCAACACCGACACAGATGCTGAACCAGAAGTGCTTAAATAGACTTTCCAAATGAGGGGGCGGAAAGCCATCCTGCAGTTCTTTTCCCTCTTAAGGTGTTAAGTGCTGAATTCTCTGACTCCTTTGCAGAACCCAAACACTTAAAAGATTAAGCCGGGAGAAGATCTGGGCATGAGCAATTGACGGCTTCTGTTGTGAGTAGCACCACCAAGAAAAGAAAAAAATAACCTAGCTTTCCCCTGATGCTTTGTTTTTTTTTTTTTTATAAAATTTTTATTGGTTTTACGAAATTTTTTAAAAAACAAACAAACACTTAAGAAAACAAACATACACGTATAATTTCATAACATATTTTCATAAACCTCTTTTCTAAGACTTCCCCATACCCCCCCTTTCTGCATCCCAATGTCCATAATTTTATAGCAACTCCCAATTGTTACTTTCCAACCTTAATCATCTTAGTCATCTCTATATTCTAACCTTATGTCACTGTATCCCTTTGTTCCTAAGAACCAAAACACTCTAACATTCATTAAGTTTATAATAGTCCTTAAGATATCTTTTGAATTTTCTCCATTCTTCTTCCGCTGTCTCCTTTCCTTGATCACGGATTCTGCCTGTCATCTCTGCCAATGTCATATAGTCCATCACTTTCATCTGCCATTCTTCCAGAGTGGGTAGATCTTGTGTCTTCCAATACTTTGCGATGAGTATTCTTGCTGCTGTTGTAGCGTACATGAAAAAAGCTCTGTCCTTCTTTGGCACCAATTGGCCGACAATGCCCAAGAGAAAGGCCTCTGGTTTTTTAGGAAAAGTACATTTAAGTACCTTTTTCATTTCATTATAAATCATTTCCCAGAAAGCCTTAATCTTCGGGCATGTCCACCAAAGGTGGTAGAAGGTACCTTCAGTCTCTTTGCATTTCCAACATTTGTTATCGGGCAAATGGTAAATTTTTGCCAGCTTGACTGGGGTCATGTACCACCTGTATACCATTTTCATAATGTTTTCCTTTAAGGCATTACATGCCGTAAATTTGATACCGGTGTTCCATAACCATTCCCAGTCATCTGACATAATGTTATGACCAACATCCTGTGCCCACTTAATCATGGCTGATTTGACTGTTTCCTCCTCTGTATTCCACTTCAGCAACAAGTTATACATTCTAGATAGATTCTTAGTGGTAGGTTCTAGCAATTCAGTTTCTAATTTTGATTTTTCCACCTGGAAGCCGACTTTCCTGTCCTGTTTAAAAAATTCCATTATTTGACGGTATTGAAACCAATTTTCCACTTTATGTTTCAATTTTTCCTGGCTTTGTAGTTTGAACTTATCTCCATCCTGTTCTAAGATTTCCCAATACTTCGGCCATCCGACCTCCATATTGAGTTTTTTCACAGCATTAGCCTCCACTGGTGACACCCATCTAGGGGTTTTATTTTCCAATAGATCTTTATATCTTATCCAAACATTAAACAATGCTTTTCTAACAATGTGATTTTTGAAGGCACTGTTAACTTTATCATACCAAAGATATGCATGCCAACCAAAAGCATTGTTGAAACCTTCCAGATCCAAGATGTCTGTATTCTCGAGGAGCATCCATTCTTTGAGCCAGCAAAAAGCTGCTGCCTCATAGTACAATTTTAGGTCCGGCAGGGCAAAACCCCCTCTTTCTTTAGCATCTGTCAGTATTTTAAATTTAATTCGGGGCTTTTTGCCCTGCCAGACAAATTTCGAAATATCTTTATGCCACCTCTTAAAACATTCCATCTTGTCAATAATCTGCAAGGTCTGAAACAAAAATAGCATTCTAGGCAATACATTCATTTTAATTACTGCAATTCGGCCTAACATTGACAGTTTCAAATTTGACCATATTTCTAAGTCTTTTTTGATTTCTGACCAACATTTCTCATAGTTGTCCTTATACAAATTCTGATTCTTGGATGTTAGATAAACCCCTAGATATTTGACCTTTTTGACCACAGTCAAACCTGTTTCCTCTTGAAATTTCTCCTTTTCCATATCTGTTAGGTTTTTCCCTAAAACTTTGGTTTTTAGCTTGTTCAACTTAAATCCAGCTACCTGGCCAAACTGTTGTATTATTTCTAATACCTTTTTCGTACTAGTGTTTGGCTCTTGCAAAGTCAATACTAAGTCATCTGCGAACGCTCTTAATTTGTAATGTTTAGCTCCGACCTGCACACCTTTAACCTGCTGGTCATTTCTTATCATATTCAGCAAGACCTCCAGAACTGTAATAAAGAGTAATGGGGAGATCGGGCACCCCTGTCGTGTTCCTTTTTCTATCTTAAGCTCCTCAGTCACCACATTATTTACAATCAGTTTGGCCTTTTGTTCAGAGTATATTGCAGCCATACCATTCTCAAAACCCGGACCTACCCCCATCCTATGCAGATTCTTCTTCATAAAACTCCAAGAAATATTGTCAAAGGCTTTCTCCGCGTCTACAAATATCAATACTGCTTTAGTGTTTATATTCACCTCTAGCTTTTCCAGAATGTCTATAACATTCCTTACATTGTCCGCCAGGTGTCTTTTAGGGAGAAAGCCTGCTTGGTCCTTATGAATCATCTCCATCAAAACTCTTTTAAGTCTTTTTGCCAAAATGTCTGCAAAAATTTTGTAATCCACATTGAGCAATGATATTGGGCGGTAGTTCTTGAGTTGGGTCTTTTCAGTCTCTGACTTTGGTATGAGTGAAATGTATGCCTCTTTCCACGATTCAGGTGCCCTTTTTCCTTCTAGGATCTCATTACAAACTTCTCTTAATGGTTGAATCAACCATTCCTTCAGCGATTTGTAGTATCTAGAAGTCAATCCATCTGGTCCCGGAGATTTGCCCAGTTGCATATTCTGAATGGCAGCCTCTATCTCTTGTTCTGAGATTCTCTGGTTCAAGTCCAACTTACTTTGCTGAGAGATGTTTTGTAATCCATATCTTCCAAGGAATTTGTCTATATCTTCTTCATTTTGCGGGCCTTGAGTATAGAGTTTTTTGAAATAACTTAAAAAGCAATTTCTAATTTCATTGGGTTTAGATATGTTCTTTCCATCCACCTCTAGACTTGTAACTGTATTTAGTTTCTGCCTTTTCTTCAATTGCCATGCCAAAAGTTTACCACATTTATTTGCTGATTCAAAAGTTTTTTGCTTCATTTGCTTTATCTTCCATTCAATCTCTTGGTTCATCAATTCCATATATTGGGTTTGATATAACTTGATCTCTCTTAAAATGTCCTGAGACTTTGGTTTTGTTCTTAATTTCCTCTCTCCTTCTTTTATCATTTCCAAGATCTTCTCTTTTTTCTCATTTTGTTTTTTCCTCTTTATTGAGTTTTGTTGAATCAAAAGTCCTCTCATAACCGCTTTACTTGCATCCCAGATCACTCTTTTCTCGACGTCGGTCCTCAAATTTATTTCAAAATAGTCTTTTAGGGTCTTTTGGGCCTTCGTGAGAATCTCCTTATCTCGAAAGAGGGTGTCATTCATTCTCCATCTAAATTGACCAGTTATTGTGGGTTTCATCTCCATCTTCACGGCGTTATGGTCGGAGCAAGTTTTTGGGCAGATTTCCACTTTCTTAATCTTTGGAGCCAGTCCACTAGTAACCCAGATTTGGTCAATTCTGGTCCAGGTCATCATTGCTTGGGAGAAAAAGGTTCCCTCTCTCTCCAGAGGGTTCCTTGTTCTCCAAATGTCTATCAAGTCCATATTTTCTGTCATTTCGAAAAAAGTCTTAGGGAGTCTCCCTTCTTTAGTGACTGTTAATCTTTGTGCCTTGTCCATATTAGTGGAGACCACGCCATTCATGTCTCCCATGATTATCATATTGTAATCCAAATAGTCCGTCAAGGTTTCATGAAGTCTCTTAAAGAAGTCAGATTTGCCTTCATTTGGTGCATAAATTCCAACAACTAAGAATTTTTCTCCATGTACTTGTATCTCCACAGCCAGATATCTCCCTTGTTCATCTTTGAATATCATTTTTGGAGCCCATTTCTCCTTCACATATATTACAACTCCTCTCTTCTTAACTTTATCTGATGAAATAAATTCTTGTCCTAGCCTTTTATTTGAAAGTAATCTCCTATGGGCTCTGGTTATGTGAGTTTCTTGTAAGCATATCAAGTCCAATTGTTCTTTATTCAATATATGAAATACTTGTCTTCTCTTCAAAGGCCCATTGAGCCCATTACAATTCCAACTAAGGAATTGCAGAGCCATCTTGTTATTTTCTTAAGACTCCTCCAACAGCTCCAAGTTGTTGCTCTTCTTCTGATGGTAATGATTTTTGTCCAGGCAAGAGATTCAAGATGTCCAATGCTCTCCTCTGTTCTGCAAGTACGTCCACAGTCCCCTTCTGTAAATCCTCCTGGTATCTTGCCAAAAATTTGTCTTTGTCTTGAATTGTCTTTATTTTCACTTTCTTTGCCTTGTAATCAAATGACAGTCCTTGTGGGAACTCCCACCTAAAGCGAATAGTGTTCTTCTTTAGCAAGAGAACCAGGTCCTTGTAAAAGTTTCTTAAGTCCAGAATGTATTTTGGGATGTCTTTAAAGATCTGTACAGCTGAGTTTCCAATTTGCAGGGCCTTTTCGAAGTGTAATCCTAATATTTTGTCTCTTTCCTCCTTAGATCTGAGTGTAATCAAACAGTCTCTCGGTGTCTTTCTATCTTGCTTTTTACCCAATCTGAAGGCAGTCGTAATTTTAAATTCGTCTTCCTCAAGGTCCCAACAATCCACAAACTCCCGTGTCAAGTATTCCACAAGGCTGTCTCTTTCGTTCTCCGGAATCAGTCTTAATTTTAAATTTCTCTCTTTCCTCTGTAAGTCCCACAAGGCCAATGTTGCATCATGCTCATAGACCTTCTTGGCAAGGGGCTCTAGCTTCTCCTGTGTCTCTCCGGCAGTGGCTTTGGCCTCCTCGGCAATTTGGCGCGTGGTGGCGTTCTCCTCTACCAATCTATTTATAGATTCTGTATTCTGATTCAGTCTTGCTGATATTTCTGTTAATTTTTGTGTGTTCTCTGAAGTCTGTTTTGTCAAAGACTCCAGGGTTTGGTTTATCTTGAGCAAGGCCTCTGTCACAGCTTCCATAGAGACGGCTGCTCCTTTGTCTTGACCTGTTGTTCCTGCTGATCCGGCTGTTGCGCCTGAAATTGAACCTCTTTTCTTTGCCTGTTGCAGCTGCAGCTGTTGTTGTTGCTGTTGTTGCTTGATCTTGGCTCTTGTCACTATCTCTTCTTGTGGGCCACTCATGTCAAGGTCAATTCCCACGGGATTTGTTCTCCCTTGGAAAATTCCACTGTCTTAAGCCGTGCCGAACTTTACTTTATCCTCTAGAGGGAGCAAATCAAAATGGCCATAGAACAAAATTTCCAAGTACCAAAACAAAGGAGACAGTCCAAAAAGTGAGAAAAAGGGGAAATTAACACAGTCCAAGCCAATGTTACTAAATCAAATTGCCACAGTTGCCCAATTTATACTGTTTCTTCTTGTGATATACAATAGTCAGGCAGTGTAAAAACTTTGTATCAAAGTATCACTTCACAGGGAAAAGTCAGTTCAGTGTACTAAGAAGGCAGACCGTTTCGTACAATCAAACAAATGAGACAGCAGATGTTTTTTTCCTCCAAATAAGTCATGCAGTTAATGGTCAGATTCGCCTCCCCTCTGCCCTGCTTGCTAGAGGGGAGATCAAAGGTTTAAATGTCCGGTTTAGCTGATCAAAGGACAGATTTAAACGGATGCAGGTTTAAAGTTCCGTTGCTTTCGCTTTCATGCAGTCGGGGGGAGGCAGACTTCCTTTGTTTAAATCTCCCCCGTTTTTAGCCCAATTTTTAAAAGTAAAAGAGTCCCAGTTATTTTTCAGTTCTTACTCACGGGGAATCAGTCCGAATTTCTTTTCAGGAAGGAATCGGCGCTCTCCGCTTATGGCGACGCGGCTTCACTTCGCAGGCTGGGTAGCGACTCTCAGCACCGCGCTCACTCCCGATGTCGATCCGTAGCCTTTAAAAAGGCTCTTTCACGGTACCGGGGGGCGCAAAGGTGCCCACCGAGTCTCCTTGTTCTCAGGCTTCAGCGCCTGGGATTTTAGGGGTCCCCCGCTTGCCGTAGCGGGTAAGACCCGAACTTGCGAAGCAGTCCTTCTCCGGAGCTCGGAGCTAGGACCGCCATTAAGCGCTGGCACCGACCGGAATGCTTTGGGCATGATGTGTGAGAGAATTGGCCTGTCAGGCACAGAGTGGGAGTGGGGTGAATATACCAACAGCAGGAAGAACCCTAGATGGATAAAGTGGTACCTCAGGTTAAGTACTTAATTCGTTCCGGAGGTCCGTTCTTAACCTGAAACTGTTCTTAACCTGAAGCACCACTTTAGCTAATGGGGCCTCCTGCTGCCGCTGCGCCGCTGGAGCACGATTTCTGTTCTTATCTTGAAGCAAAGTTCTTAACCTGAAGCACTATTTCTGGGTTAGCGGAGTGTGTAACCTGAAGCGTATGTAACCTGAAGCGTATGTAACCCGAGGTACCACTGTATTGGAATGGCTGCTTAGGAAATGCTAGAAGATGGGCATTCACTTGCTGAAAACTGTGGCATAGGGCAGGATGGGAAGGGAAAAAGGAAATCATGGACTTGTAAAAAGGTAGGGTTGGGAGAGCTCTGAGGGGTCATCTAGCCTGACCCACTGCAATGCAGGAAGTCCCTTGTCTTAGACCTCATTGAAGATCATCTTTTCACCCCCTCGCTGTTGGCTTGCTCGCTGGCACTCTCCCCCCAAGTATTGTAGGGGGCGAAGTAGATGACCCTTTGAGCCCCTTCCAGCTAAGTAGCAACGAGGATTGAGTCACAACATGTACACGTCTGCGGACAGGCGGGGCCTTCTTTGCTCAGGCCCCTTGCCACTCGGAAAGCATATGTCAACATTATCTCAGAAGCAGAGGTGAGAATACGCTGCCTGGCGCTCAAAACACAGCTGATCAACAGCCATATGTATGAACAGAGCAACAGTGTAGTTTACCCCTCGCAGAGCTACAATTCCCAGCACCCTTAAACTACAGTTTCCAGGATTCTCTGCAGGGCAGTGGGAGTCTTTGTTCCCCACCTCTTTGGTGTTCAGGGTGCTGCCTCTGTCTTCACAGACATAATTGGGTTTGGCAGCTAAATATAATAGCCAAGCACCTGTTCCCCACAGCTGTCATGAAAGCCACTGCTAATGGCACCAAAGAGAGGCCTGAGGGATTGGTTGCAAATACTCTTTGGGCAGCAGGTGCCGGGAGCAATGGCCGGCCTGCTTGAGCACTCTGAAATACAAGCAGCTAATGGGTAACCCAGGACGAGGGAGATTGGAGGACCTAATGGAGGGGATTAGCAAGGAAAGGCCACAGTCAGGCCTTCTTCTGAGGCTGTGATGGCCATTTTGGAAAGTGATCAAAGGCCGGTCTCTCTCTGACAAGGGTCTGTAATCAGGAAATCACTGTCCACAGACAGCCAGCTGGGTGTTAGGGACTGTTCTGTATGGGTTAGGGATGGCAAGAGCTACTCAGAGCTCCTCTCTCTCTCATGCACACACGCAAACACACGTCTCATGAATACATTATCTTCAAGCAGATTTATAGCAGAATTCCTTGAGTTTATGCATTTGAGCAGAGAATGAAGCTTTAACTGACACTCTCCCACCCTGGCCCTGCTATCACGGTGGAGACTACCTCTGTATTATTGGACATTTGGAAAGTGGTACATATCAAGCCCTATGCCTGGTGCTCCCCCATCATAATAACATCATAGCCCGCTGGATCAGGCCAATGGCCCACCTAGTCCAGCATCCTGTTCCCACTGAGATGCCTGTGGGAAATGAGCAATGGTGGAAGCAGAGGATAGCATAGCCAATAGCCCTCTCCTCCATGAATTTCTCTCATCCTCTTTTGAAGCCATCCAGATTGGTGGCCAGAACTGCTTCCTGGGGCAGCATAGTTCAATTTTGCACTGTGTGAAGAAGAATTTTTTTTTAAAAAAATCTGTATTGAATCTTCCAAAGATCTTGATGATATGAGAGATGAAATTTTTCTCCATCTGCTTTCCGCATGCCGTGCATAATTTTTAAAACTTCTATCATGTTGTCTTCTTCTCACCTTCTCACCCAATTGCTGAAACCTTTAGTCATAGGGGGGTTATTCCACCCCCTTGATCATGACTCTGGAGGAGCCAATTCTGCCTGACTCGCTGGCTATTCAGGGCTCCACCACAACATGGAGGATGTGCCCTAGGAAGGGCAGTATGGGGAGGAGTCCCAAGTGCTGTTTAGAATAATATAATTGTAGAGTTGGAAGGTCAACGAGTCTACCCCCCCCCCCACCGGCCTCTCCTTCATCCCATCTTCCCTGCCTTGAAAAAACAACTTGGCAGAAAAGTTGGGATATGTCAATTTTGATTTCTCTCTGTTTTCTACTTCTCCTGTTTCTAGTCTTAGGTTCTACACGTCAGCTTGTGATTTATTTATTTTTTAAATAAGTTCTCATGGAAGTTATTCATCATTTTAGCACGAATTTCTCCTGATTTGTATGCAATTTTCTTTACTGCGTGCATTGTTGCAAAACAATTTCTCCTGGTATAGTGCATATTGATATTTTCACTAATATGTATACGCATTTTATTCTGTTAGATGCATCTTCCTACGCATTGTTTGGCTGAAGAACTGCATTGCAAAATTCAAAGAATTGTTACTTTCAAAGGAAGGTGTTTTGATTTGCATAATTAGGCAGATTAGATCACCTCTCATTTAAAAGCAGACTTCGTTGAACTTTTGTCTCACTCATCCTCACAACTCCTTCCTTGGCCACCTCAAAAGTAAGGTAAGCATGAGGCAACCCACCGATGAGAATTTCATTGAAATGTTCTTTCCCTTTTGATCATTTTGGAAGGCAGTTTCATTTTCCATTAATTGATGGAGAACAGTTTTTTTAAAAAACCAACAAGAGGGATTTTTCAGAATGTGCTGCTTCTAAAGACAATATTCATGACAATATGTTAATGATCAAATGCAAATATTTATGAATTGGCAACTCCTGGAAAATTAATATGAAACTCCGAGGTAATCTTGCAGGTATTTCTATAACAAATTTCTTAAGTGTCGTCCTCTTTTGCGTGAATACTCCCAGTCCCTGTTGCATCCTGCATTTATCTCTGTGCCTTTGAAAAGGAGATGGGCGGCTGGGAAACTGAGCTCGGGGAACACAGGGTGAACTCTGTTGCTCCGATATAAAGTGCCCTGTAATTCTATATGTGGACAGGATGTTGGCTTAACATCGTATCAGCAAGACGGGCCTTCCGGGGCAGCCGGGGCTTTTAACATGCTGCTGACAGAGAGCACACAGGCTGCCCTCTTGATCCAGGAGGGCTTGGGTTTCTCCCCCATCCATCACTCCCATAATAGCCCTGAGGACAAAAAGGGTTCAAAGACACCCAATCTCCAAATCTTGGGATAAACTGCAGGCACAGGGGGATGAATTCCAAGATTTAAATGTTCCTTAAAAATGAGTGAAAGTGATCTCAAATCTGGAATTATAATGAATTCTGGTGACATTTAAGGGCTGGGGAATGAGTATTTACACCGTTGTTCCCTGAGGGTCTTCATCAGTTACCACAGCCTTAAAAAGATTCATAGGATATATTATGTAGCTTATTAAGAATCAGTACCTGAATTTGTTTGTTTTTCTGTCCTTGGCATCTGTGAATTTCAGTTTCAACCAGTTTCCCATTTTTTTCCCATTGGAAAAAAAGAAAAAGGAATATTATGCAGATAAACAAACAAACAAACCAAAGAGCGTTGCAGGAGGGGGGAGGGAGTCTTTGCCAGCCATATCAGCAAAATCCAAAGGCTCCTTTGCACAGTAGCTGTAGTCAAGAGGTAAAGTGCCCAAGGCTGGACACAATGTGCTTAAAATGTCATTATCCCTCTTAACAGGAGTAACGGTGTTCTGTTGAGTAAACCGTCTGTTTGCTTTGGAGTCAACACAATGGCTGGCCGGCGGGTTTGATGAATGGTTCAACGTACATATAAGTCACTTATTAATCCACTGTGACAATGCAGACCGTGCTTTTCCCATGTTCATTGTCTAGGGGGCATCCTGCTACCATGGAGCCTCTGTTTCCACAGATTACACTTACACACACATCTCCCACGGCATGTTTCATAAATAGATCCCTCAAATTACGATCAGATAATTTCGATTTGAATGCTATTTGGACAATGGGGCCATGTGATGATATTGTATGCCTTCATCCATCTTGACTGGCTTTGATGGCACCTGAACCTGTCTGGCTTGTGCCTCCTAAGTAGGAGGAGCTTCGGGGCAGCTTAGGAGGGGTTGGTTAAGGAAGATCTTGCCCCACCCCCAAAAAACACTCTGGAGTGGCTGCTGGCACATGAGACCACAAGGCACAATACATTTGTCAGTCTTTAAGATCCAAGAACCGTAGTTGAGTTGGAAGAAACCCCAAGCCTCATCCAGTCCAATCTCCTCTACAATGCAATGAATTGCAGCTAAAGAATCCTTGGCAGATAACTGTCCAACATTTGTTTAAAATCCTCCAATGCCATCATCACATTCTTGGTTCTTCAAACATTATCTTGACCCGTTGTAATCTGTCCATGTTTTAGCACCAAAACAAGAGCAATCTACCTGTGTTCTCATGAGCCAGACCTTTGGATTTAGTAAGTTAAGCATTTAAAGCTTACTTAACAGTGTGTGGTCTGGTCATTACGAGAGGGGTAAAGGGAGGGAGACAAGAGCTTTAAAGCCGACTAAGTGGAATATGCAAACCTATTTTCCACTCTGAAAGTGATTTTTACTCTGCTGGAGGCTCTCTCACTCAAGAGAGTGTGCAGAGCCCTGCCTTTTGAATGCAGGCACCCACATTTTCTTATGTTAATTACACACATGTGGGTCAGATCTATTTTCCACCTCCAGGGACCCTGCACCACTTTCCTAACAACGCTCCTGCAAGTTGTTGAGTTTGTGTAATGCTGTTGTTGTTCTTGTTGTTGTTTGAAGGGTGGGATTTGGCTGAAATCTGAAATTAGTTTAGTAGATTTCAATAAGGGACCACCTTCCTTCCTTCCTCCCCTCCTCATTTCAGAAACTCTTTGAGAGGTGAAAAGCAAATAGTTATACTATGGAACTCACTGCCACAGGAAGCAGTGATGGTCACCAACTTAGATGGGTTTAAAGGAGGATTAGACAAATTCATGGGAGAGAGGGCTATTGATGCCTACTCACCACAATGGCTATGCTCAGCCTCTACAGTAGGAGGCAGCAATGCTCCTGAATCACAGGAGGGGAGAGGGTTCTTGTGCACAGATCCTGCTTGCAGGCTTCCCACAGGCATCTGGTCACGCCCCCCCCCCCCACTAGATGGGCCATTGGCCTGATCCAGCAGGCTCTTTTTGTACTAGCTCCTAGCCCTGAAAAAAAAGGACACCTATCCACTATTTCAACGATTATTCATTTAAATGTTAACCTCTTGACTAATCTGCCTCATTCTCACTGGAGACCTCTTTTGCTATCTGCATTGCAATGTTTATCCCCTGCAATTTCTGAAAGGATAAGAGGACCATCAAGCTTTTCCTAGTTAAACGCAACCCTGACATTTCAGGTAATCCAGGCGCTGGCCTCAAGCTGCTCTTTGCCCGCTCTCCTCTCTTCCTCCCTCACAATGATTAACTTTGCTATCCACACAACAAGGCCCGGCTAATCTCTGCACTGCAAATACGGTTGTTAGCAAGAGCAAGCTATAATGAGCGCAAAACGCAACCCTTCCATTTAAAATGCAGCCTATCTGTAAGCTCAGGATGAAGACCAAGAATGTACGATGCCTTAAGAGGTCTTCTGAGAATGGAGATGCCAGCGATTGAAACTGCAGCCTTCCGCATGCAGGGCAGATAGATGCTCTACCCCTGAGCCATTCTCTTCCCAGAAAATGGGACTTTAAGCTTATAGCCCCTGGCAATTTTCCTGAACACTTGAGCTAATCCTAATGTCTGTAGTGCATCCCCTCCTCACTGTCACCACTGGTGTGCGGCATCCCCTGCTGGACTCGCTTCCCTTGGGTTGGGACCACTGGGGCAGGTCTGCAGGGTCTGCTCAAATTTGGGTGGGTGGCATTTGGAAAGTTGCTTTTCTTAAGGATGTAAGAACCACCTGCTGGGTCAGGCCAGGCCAGCTTCCTGTTCTCACCGTGGCCAGCCAGAAGACTGGGCTGGGAAGTCCTTAAGCCAGACCTGGGCACAAGACCACCCCTCCTGCCATTTCCAGCAACTGGTATTCAGAAGAATTCCTGCCTCCAACCATGGATGGCAGCAATTTCACGACACCTTGCAGTGATGGGGAAGAGTCGCTCCTTTGGTGAGTGGGGGTGCTTGGGTGCTGTGTCCTTTCAGCCAGACCCCCAGAATTTATTAAGGGTAAAGGTAAAGGACCCCTGACAGTTAAGTCCAGTTGCGAACGACTCTGGGGTTGTGACGCTCATCTTGCTTTACAGGCCGAGGGAGCCGACGTTTGTCTGCAGACAGTTTTTCCAGATCATGTGGCCAGCAGGACTAAGCCGCTTCTGGCGAAACCAGAGCAGCACACGGAAACGCTGTTTAGCTTCCCGCTGGAGCGGTACCTATTTATCTACTTGCACTTTGACGTGCTTTCGAACTTCTAGGTTGGCAGGAGCTGGGACCGAACAACAGGAGCTCACCCCGTCGCGGGGATTCGAACCGCCGACCTTCTGGTTGGCAAGCCCACGGCTCAGTGGTTTACACAACAGCACCACCCGCCTCCCCAGAATTTATAAGCAACCCCCAAAATTGTTCAAGGAGACAGCAGGCCTTTCATGTGTTGCTTTCACCAAACTCCCATATTAGAGATGAACCCCTGCCTTCTCAAAAGGAGAGGTCCCAAGTCCTAGCACTGCCCCCCTTTCCAGGAGCATTCCTTATTCCCTTGCAACTTAGCCTCATTCAGCCCTCTCTTGGCCTAGCGAAGAGCTTGGCTTGGCCTCGAAAGAGTCCCAAAGGCAAGTAAGAGGTGACATGATGGACGTTGATAACAAATTTTGATAACAAACGTTGGACAAATTCATGGAGGAGAGGGCTAGCAATGGCAACTAGCCGGGATGGGATACCCGCCAACATTTCTCCGATGAAAATATGGACATCCAGTGGCTATGCTCTTCCCCCACAATTTGAGGCGGTAATGCCTTTGAATACCAGTTGCTGGAAAGCACAGGGAGTGAGAGGGCCCTTGTGGTCAGGTTCTGCTTGAGGGTTTCCCAGAGGCACGTAATAAAGAATTAAGGTACTTTATATATATAATAAATGTTCATAAATGTACCAACCAAGGACATACATAGATATGTGGACCACATGTCTGGAGCAGCACAGGAAGACCGTCCTGAAACCATTTTGACTCTCAAAATGACCAAATGTTTTCTCTGCAAGGAGGGAGGGGGTGAGGGAACCTTCCCGTTGTCTCAGGAATTGGGTAATCACCATCTCAAAGGAATGGCCAGACTACCAGGAAAGGCAATCAGATAAAGCCTTATCAGATAACCTGGCAGATAGGAAAAACAACAACATTCAAATTTCTGTTGTAGACCACCTTTTCTGTGATGTAGGTATGATGTTTGTGGGGGGTGGTCTTGGTTTACACCCCTTCTGTGATGAATGGAGGGGTGGTCTTGAGCTCCAGAGAAGGCAATTTAAAATGTCTATATAAGGGCAAGCACACCTTTGTTCTGGGTCCTCCTCCTTTCCTGCGTTTGAGGGGAGCACCCTGTTGCAACAATTCAATAAAGATCAGGCTTACGATCTGCTTTGCTTCTCAATACTCTCTGGTTGGCCTCTGTTATTTTCTCCTGCCGATGGAGAACCTACAAAGGACTCTGTAAGGGCTCTTGTGTCCCCTATAAGGGAATAAGGGCAGATTTTGTTTACAACAGGCACCTGGTTGGCCAACGTGAGAACATGATGCTGGACTAGATGGGGCACTGGCCTGATCCAGCAGGCTCTTCTCTATGTTAACACCGAGATGACTCAGGGCGGTGGGGAGCCTCTCAGGAAGCCTCAGTTAATTTTTATTGCTTCATGGATTTAAGGATTTGGAGGAAGATAAATTCCACGAAGCCCTCCACTGCCAGCTCACCCGGATAACATTTGCATGCTCTGGGTGTTTGCTGCCTTGCTGATCCCTCTCAAATTCCGCTCCCTGTTCAAACTTTTTCCCCCTCCACCTTGCGAAGGATCAGTGGCTACATCAAAGGTTACGTGAAGGTTGTCCACATTCCTTCCGAGCTGTTTGCACAGCCCTCCAGTTTGCTCTGCTAACACCCCAGGCAGCTCTCCTTGCAATCGCTCTGTTTGCCCAGCATTAGGCCCCTGTTTGCCCAAACACCTCAGAGAATCCGAGGGGGGCGGGGCGGCCGGCTTTCTAAACATTGGGTCCCATCTGTCAATCAATAACACCAATCAGTTTCCTGATACAAACAGCAAACTCTGCCAAAGCCAATATTTGCCCAACTTTTACTAACTCTTTGTGTGTCATTGGGTTTGGCTTTTTTTAAAAGCGTAAGATGCATCTGAGCAGACGTTTTGTACACAGAATTGTCCTCTCTTAATGGTTAACTCTGGGCAAACAGAATGTATGATTTCAGTTAACGGAAGGGGGGGGGAGGAGAAGGGGGGAAAAAACAACCGGCATTTTTATTGCCACCTTTTAAAGAGGAAATGAAAGGACTGGGGGAGGCGATTTGCATAAATACAGGGGTTGTTATCTGTTACCATAGGCAGTAATGAAAAAGGGCAAGAAAAAGGACTCCATTGAGTCAGCCATGTACACACCCAGCCCCACAGGCTCACCTTTGACTGGTGTTTGTTTCAGGTGATGTTTATCCAGGCTACAGACCCATAAACCCACTGATGTCATTACTGTGGAATGGGAACAGCACGACACTACAAGACCCATGCACACATCCTGCAAGGGACAAAGTGCTCCATGGTCTGCCTTGGGAGTCCAGGGGTGCCAACTTGAATAAAATATTGGGGCAGGGGGAGGGTTCCAGGTAAGCCTTTCCCTACATAATCAATCACAAGACGATTCACTGGAGGTTTTAAGCTGAGGTTCGGTGGCCACCTGTCAGGAATTCTTGAGCTGTGATTCCTGCACTGCAGGGGGTTGGACTAGATGGCTCCTGGGTGTCCCTTTCAACTCCACAGTTCTATGATTCCATGACTTGTTTACAGGCTGTGCTTCAGTCTTCGGCTTTCTTCCTCCTTGCCCCCTTTTAAGTTCTTAACATTTCTTCCGTGCCTTTTCAATATCCCTCCTGGAGCTCGGCTTGCGTCAAAGCGATTAGATCTCACAGCCCCCCTAAGGATGACAATACTGCTTGTCTTGTAAAGGTATTTCTTTATTATATCATTTTTTTATTTTTGCTGGAGGTTTGTTCAGAGAGAGAGAGAGAGAGAGAGAGAGAGAGAGAGAGAGAGCGTGCTTCTAGCAGCTCAGTTCATGTTTAATTCATGATGTTTTGCCAAGAAAAGGAAAACCCAGGAAGAACTGGGCCAGATAATGATCTGCCAAGAGGTGTGTGTGTGTGTGTGTTTAATATGTCACGTTTTGGTAATCAAATAAATCTCCTTTTGAGATAAATGTCAGAAGTATTTTAAAAGCTTTTCTTCACAGGGAAGGAGCCTTTCGCTGAAAGGGGCATCAAACAGTCATTTTCACAAGGAAAAGATCCCTTAATTGGGTCTGACAAGGATGGAGAGAGGAAAGAAGAGATACCTGAACAGCAGTCTCCCCCAAGCTGGTGCTCGCCAGATGTTTTGGGCCGTGGCTTCCATCAGTCCCAGCCAGCTGTTTTCTTCCCCTCTTGTCTAAATGCCAGAACTTGAACTGCCCTGTGATCACCCTCTTAAATTTTGTAGGGAAGGTAAAATCAGCAGGAGGCAAACAGGTTGAATCATAGAACTGCAGAGACACCAGGGGTTGTTTAGTCTAACGCCCCACAATGCAGGGGTTTTAACTAAAGCATCCATGACAGAACAGCCATCCAACCTCCAGCTTAAAAACCTCCAATGAAGGAGAGTCCGCCACCTTCTGAGGGAGTCCGCTGCACTGTCAAATAGCTCTTACCATCATAAAGTTATTTAGTCCAGTGTTTCCTAAACTTAGGTCTCCAGCTACTTTTGGACTACAACTCCCATCATCCCTAGCTAACAGGACCAGTGGTCAGGGATGATGGGAACTGTAGTCCCAAAATAGCTATATTATACAGTGGTACCTGTTTATTGGGAAGCTAGTGGTGCTGTGGTCTAAACCACAGAGCCTAGGACTTGCCGATCAGAAGGTCGGTGGTTCGAATCCCCGTGACGGGGTGAGCTCCCATTGCTCGGTCCCTGCTCCTGCCAACCTAGCAGTTTGAAAGCACGTGCAAGTAGATAAATAGGTACTGCGCTGGCGGGAAGGAAAACGGTGTTTCCGTGCGCTGCTCTGGTTCGCCAGAAGCTGTTTAGTCATGCTGGCCACATGACCCAGAAGCTGTACGCTGGCTCCCTCGGCCAGTAAAGCGAGATGAGCGCCGCAACCCCAGTGTCGGCCATGACTAGACCTAATGGTCAGGGGTCCCTTTACCTTTTACCTCGGGTTACAGACGCTAACCCAGAAATAGTACCTCGGGTTAAGAACTTTGCTTCAGGATGAGAACAGAAATTGCGCAGCAGCGGCACGACGGCAGCGGGAGGCCCTATTAGCTAAAGTGGTGCTTCAGGTTAAGAACAGTTTCAGGTTAAGAATGGAACTCCAGAACGAATTAAGTTCTTAACCCAGGGTACCACTGTATTACATTTATATTCAACCTTCTCCTCAAAGAGCCCAAGGTGGCAAACATAACTTCCCCTCCTCCTCATTTTATCCTTACAACAGCCATGTGAGGTTGGTTAGGCTAAGAGACAGCAGCTGGCCCCAGCTCACACAATGAGCTTCACAGCTCATTCAATGGTCCCAGGGTGGGGGTTATAACCATTTTAGAACACAATGGGCAGTATCCAGCTAGTGTATCCCATCATTTCAAGGATTTCCGCTTGTGCAATGGAACTCCCCCCTCTCCTCCCCCTGTGCCCTCCCCAGATTTGCTCTGGAGGTTTGGGGGAACCCCTAGAATAAATTTAGGAGGAAGGGCGGGAAGAATATTTGCAAATGCTTGTGTTGACGAGACATGATAGTTGTTCAATATTCTATTAGAATGGGACTCAGTGTTGCCGCTGCGACCAGAAATTGGCCAGGAGGGGACCAGCAGGCGCTCACACCTCACTGGTAAACTGTGGAGATTCTCTTGGTCCCCCAAAAGCCAATACTTAAATTCAAACAGAAGGTGGCGCTAGATGAAAAATGATGGCTTTTTACCCTCCCCACCCCCAGCTTCCTGTTCCTTCTTTATTGGAAGCAAAGATTGTTGTACTTCTGATACCATCAGAATGGTTCACGTGGAGGGGGTTGGGGATCTGCAGTGGTAGGAAGAAGAATATGTGTACAGTGACCATCTCCCCATCCACTAACTTAGAGTGGTGGGCCATTATTTATTCCAGCCTTGCCCTTTCCAAATGCTGGCAAGCACATTTATTTATTAGAATTGTAGAGAGGCGCCCCAAGGGCCATTTAGTCCAGCCCCTGCAACGCAGGAATCCCGGCTATCTGTTTACTCGACTTATTTATTAGCAATGCCCCTTATTCCCCCTGAAGCCAGGAAATGTTGCCACTGCTGGGCGATCCAAATAAATAAGGAAGCACAGAGGCTCCCAAAATCTTACTAGGTTTTATGGCAGTCCAAATGTATTGCTTATTTATTCAGAAGTGAACCCTGTTTAAATCAGCGGGGCTTTCAGTGATGAAATATTGAAGTGCACAAACATTATTGACAGGCCCAGCGCCGTCAAATGAATCCAAATAGAGTAATGCAGTGATTGCCACTTTGCCGCTAAATAACCTACAAATATGTGGTCTCTAATCTACAGTGCTTGGGAAGGGAGATTCTCTTCTCTCCATTCATGGAGCCTCTGCTTTGCATGGAGAATGTCCCAGATTTGGTTCCTGGCATCTCCAGGAAAAGTGGCTGGGAAAAGCTTCCACTGGAAATCCTGGAAAGCCACTCCCAGCTGGTGTCAACATTGCTGGTTGACATCCATCTGTCTAGGGAGACAGCGGAGGAGCGAGCCTTTGGAACTGTATATATTTTGCTAAGAATTACATAACATACTCTCTAGATGGAAACCCAGGCAGATGGGCGTGGTACAAATAAAGTATTATTATTATTATTATTATTATTATTATTATTATTATTATTATTATTTATTATTACATTTCTCTGATGAAAATAGAGATGATGGTGATGATACTATTTATACCCCCACGTGACTGTATTGGCCCAGCCACTCTGGGTGGCTTCCAACATGTATAAAAACACAACATTAAATGTTAAAAAAACCTTCCCTATATAGGGCTGCCTTCAGATGGATCAGGAGTCAGATAACTCCATACCCTCTAACATTTCTCAGATAAAAATAGGATGCACTAAGGGAATGTGGGACATTCTGGGATCAAATCAGAAACTGGGATGGCTTCTGTAAATCTGGGACTGTCCCTGGAAAATAGGGACACTTGGAAGGTCTGAAAACATATACAGTGGTACCTCTGGTTAAGAACTTAATTCGTTCTGGAGGTTCATTCTTAACCTGAAACTGTTCTTAGCCTGAGGTACCACTTTAGCTAATGGGGCCTCCTGCTGCTGCTGCACAATTTCTGTTCTCATCCTGAAGCAAAGTTCTTAACCCGAGGTACTATTTCTGGGTTAGCGGAGTCTGTAACCTGAAGTGTCTGTAACCCGAGGTACCACTGTAGAAGTTTTTGGGGCTCAAAGCCTCCTTCTGGACTGCTTGTTCCCAGTAATCTGTACTGTCTGTCTCCCCACCCACACCCTCCCCGTCATCGGGCCCTGAGGATAGATATTGGTTGTGGCTAATAGTGTGCGTCGATTTCTGGCTGTTTGTGTTGCATGGGTACGCAGGGTGCCACCACAACCTGTGGTTGTTTGAACTAGTGGGGAGTGTCGATGCCAGCATGAAACCCAACAGCTGTACTTGGGCAAGTCCCACCCCCATGCTGCACCGCTCTCACCCCCCCTCCCCATCCCAAGTACCATTATGGCACCATATCCTACATGGGCCTGATGGATTGGTTTCCCTGTTGTGCTCTGTGTTATCGCAGCCCTGTTCTAATGCTAGTCAAACATCATGGTGAATAGCCCAACTCAATGGCAGCCGTGTCGGGCTGGAGAGTCAATATTAGCTGAGCAAACAGCGCAAACAAAGAGTTGCTATTTGCGTAGCTATGAGGAGCTGTGTGCTTTTGTCACCAAACAGGCCACTTGGAAATTTCGTGAAAAGGAAAGCTCAGAATTCTCTTGCTCAGCAAATGCTCTCTGTCAGGGTTAAAAACAGGCTGGGTTTTGTTGTTGTTGTTAAGCAAGTATATTTAAGACCAAGACTGGTTCCCATGCTTTCATAAGAGCCTGCAGGATCAGGCCAATGGGCATCTTGCCCAGCGTCCTGTTCTGACAGTGGCCAACCAGATGCCTGTGGGAAACCCGCAATCAGGATTCGAACACAAGAGCCCTCTCTCCTGCTGCGGTTTCCAGCAACTGTTAATCAGGAGCATTGCTTGCCTGGTAGAACATGAGACTCTGAATCTCAGGGTTGTGGGTTCGAGCCCCACATCGGGCAAAAGATTCCTGCATTTCAGGGGGTTGGACTAGATGACCCTTGTGGTCCCTTCCAACTTGAAAAATCTATGATTCCATGATTCCAGCTGTAGAGGAAGAGCCTAGGCATCATGGCCAGTACCAACAGAAACAAATGACAAGCATTAGGAAGAGCTGTTTGACAGTGGAGTCACCTCTTCGTTGGAAGTTTTTAAACAGAGTTTAGATGGGGATTCTTGAGCTGTGATTCCTGCACTGCAGGGGGTTAGACTAGATGTCCTTTGGGGGGTCCCTTCTAACTCCACAGTTCTATGATTCTAGGCCCGTCTGACACATTGCTCCCTGGGTCCCCATATGGGTGGCAGAAGGGCTGTCAGGCTTCCTGATATTCAGTCTTACACACATGTGTGTGAATCAGTAGCTCTACAAATGTGCACATTTCAGCTTCAGAATTCCAGCGCGGTGGCCTTGTCACTGAGGAAGCTCATTTACAGTGCAATTATGGCAGGAGTCAAAGGCTGTTTGGAATAACGAAGCCCCCGTGGCAGACGCCGTTGCATTAATTTTATTTATCTCGAGTGGGTGAGTGGGAACGAGTGGCAGAGGCAGAAAAATAATTGTTTTGCTTCTAGGTCACTGGGATTGCTTATCGGGAGGGATCTCGGAGGCGCTGCTTTCCCCGGCAGAGAAGAGCGCGATATGAAATGCAGGAGGCACAGCCGCGGTGCATAAATAGGAACATAATTTCTGAAAAATGGAATTAATGAGGCAATGAGGTTGTCTTAATGAGTGCAAGGTCTGCTGTAAATGTCACCGCGCCAATGTCTTCATTGTAAATTACCGTATGAATTTCTGAACACCATTTTGAGAGGCAGAAATGAGTCGTGGGGTGGGGAAGAGGAAGGAGAGGCTGCGAGCGCATTGGGGGGTCAGTTTCCAGGAGAGGGACAGGCAAATGTGCTGTGAAATTTGGCTCACTCCCCAGCCCAGCAGGATGGCAGGTACAGGGCGGCTGTGTGTGCTGTGTGTAGTTAAAGGTAAAGGGACCCCTGACCATTAGGTCCAGTCGTGGCTGACTCTGGGGTTGTGGCGCTCATCTCGCTTTATTGGCCAAGGGAGCCGGCGTACAGTTTCTGGGTCATGTGGCCAGCATGACTAAGCCACTTCTGGCGAACCAGAGCAGCGCACGGAAATGCCATTTACCTTCCCGCTGGAGCGGTACCTATTTATATACTTGCGCTTTGTGCTTTCAAACTGCTAGGTTGGCAGGAGCAGGGACCGAGCAATGGTAGCTCACCCCGTCACAGGGATTCGAACCGCCGATCTTCTGACTGGCAAGTCCTAGGCTCCGTGGTTTAACCCACAGCGCCCCAAACAGACATGACACATAAGGGAAAAGGGATGGGGAGGGAGAAGGGGGGAAATGCAAGCTTAGGCACTGGTTCTTAAAAGTTACAGTTCTTCTTAGGAGCAGCTGGGATGGAAATGGTTTGTGTAACCTATGTTTCCACTGCTTTTCATTCCGAATTTTAAATTTTAACCTGTCCTGGGACCTGCTGGTGAAGGGCGAGTAATAAATTTAAGGATGATGATAATGCTGCCAGATGGGGTGACAGGCAGTCAGGAGATCCATGCAGAGCTTCGGTGGGCTTGCGCTTTCCATCCAAACATCGGGGATGGAGGATGCAGGATCAGGGCGAGGCGGAGTCTACGGCTAGGAAGTGCACACCTTCCACTTGTTCAGTGGTAGCTCATTGCCTTGCATGGGAACTGTTGGATAGGGGCCAAGGGGTATCACCTGGTTTGCTGTGACCTATTGGGATAAAGAGGAATACCTAGGTGCATAGTCTACAATGGGCCAGAACCATGAGGTACCAGATTGAGAGCGGTTGCAGACATTTTCCCCATTTCATTTATTTCATTTGCTATATTAATATCCCACCTTTCCTTCAAGTAGCTCAAGGTGGTTGCGTGGTTCTCCCTTACCCCATTCTATCATCACAGCCACCCTGCAAGGTAGGCTAGGCTGAGAGTTACTGGCCATTTATCTCATAGTTCACTGCAGCAAAATCAGGCCACTAACATAAGGTGGTGAACTCTCCTTCATTGGAGGTTTTTCTATCAGGGATTCTTTCACTGTGATTCCTGTGTTGCAGGGGGTTGGACTAGATGACCCTTGGGGATCCCTTCTAACTCTACAATTCTATGATCTTATGATAATTTATGCATAAATTACATTATCCCACCCCAATCCTTTTAGTGCAAGGGAAACGGAATGCAAAAGAATGAGTGGGCAGGGGGAACATAATATATTTTATATTGTTTCTGGGTTGGAAGCAACAACCATCCAGTCTTTACTGGGCTGATTTCCGTTCTGGATGGGGGATAAATAAGCAAATATTGACAATTTCTGCTCCCATTTCTGTTTTCACTGAATTCTCCGGCACTTCTCCTTGAGGAGTCTCATGGGGAGAGAGGGCATTCTGCAGAGCAGCATAGATTAAGTTTGCTCGCCCTATTGATCTGAACTGAAACTCCCATTTTCCAAAGCCAGTCCCATGCCTATTCAAGGACCCGATACAACTTGACTTGGAGGAGGACAGCGCCAGTTGCTGCGTCTGGATTCGCACTCGCCTCTTCAGTTAGCATTCCAAAGGAGCGTGTGCTCATTTGACTGATGCTCTCTATCTCTGGAGCTGCTCCTGTGAAAAGTGGCTGTGCTTCTAAGGAAGTCAAAATCTTCCTTTGGGTGCCAAAACCTTCTTTGATGCAGCTATAAAACAAACAAGACTCCTTGGGCTCTCTCCTCCTCTTACCCTTTCAACAAACAGCCTGAGTCAATGTTGGCGCTTTTGCCACCTTCAGATGCATAAGATGGCTGTAGCTTCCTTTTCGGATAGAAAGGGCGCCCGTCAACGCCCTGAAAACAAGCCAGGAAGATGACGATTCTTTTCTTTTTTCCAGGCAGGTGTGGTCTAATCAAAACATGTAAGTGTTTAATTCCTCTCATTCAGTTGAAGAAGGCAAATGGCAGGCCTGGCACACTGCTCCTCCTCTGCTCCAACAAGCCCAGTGAATTCCCCCTGTGCTTCCAGTGAGTGACTGGCCATTTCTGGGTTCCCTAAGCAGAAGGAGGGGCTGATGGCTATGGGCAGCTAAAGCACTGCCCTGCATCCAATTGACGCACTTCCATTATTATTATTATTATTATTATTATTATTATTATTATTATTATATACACTGCCCATCTGGCTGGGTTTCCCCAGCCACTCTGGGCGGCTCACAGAATATACAGATGTTACATACTAAAACATCAAACATCAAAAACTTCCCAATACAGGGCTGCCTTCAAATGTCCTATGGATTAGGGATGTCTGAATCTGTCCAATTTGAGTTTTCTCCATTTCTCATTTTTCTGACTTTAAATTCAGGTCTTCACATTGCCAGATAGTTAACAATTAAAAAAAAGAGATCCCCATTAAAAACCAGTGTTTTAGTGCAAATTTCATAAAATCATAAAATTGTAGAGTTGGAAGGGACCTCAGGGGTAATCTAGACCAACCCCTGCAATATTTGAATGTACATGCTATTCTGCCTAATAGATACATTAATTAATTATTATTATTTTTGCAAAGCATATTGGGTGGAATTCAACTCAGTTTTACTCAGAGCAGACTCGTTGAAATTAATGGACCTAACTTATTTAAGACCTTAATTAAGTCTATGCTAAGTAAAGCTTAGTTGAATATCACCCAATTTCTCCTAAAATAATGCATTTTTGTATATTCACAATTATATGTATTTTTATGCACACTTTAAGTAAGAGTATGCATTTTTGCACACATTACTTGACTAGAGAAATGCATTGCAAAACACAGAGCACGGGGGCTGTTAAAGGATAGCTGCGTTTCCATTTTCATATTGCATACATGCAAATTAGATCGTTTCCTCTTCACAAGCAAACTGAATTGAATCTCTCCCCCATCCAGGTGTTGCTGGACTACAACTCCCATCATGCACGGAGACTGGCCATGCTGGCTGAGGCTGATGGGAATTAGAGTCCAACAACATGGGAGGGTACTAGAAGCCTGAAATAGCATCATGGGGTGGTGGGGATTTCCTTCACCACATTCATCGTCATAAAAAGAAATGCTTCTTTCACATTTATTCATTCATTTTATCTAACAGAATGTGCATGCTGCTTAATTGTAAAAACCTCTGAGCAGTTGACATAAAATACAACCGAAACCTATAGATAAAAGTCAGAAATTAAAAACAAGATAAAATCAGCCTTGAGGTTTTTAAACTGCTTTGAGGTTAAAGTTATCATTGTTATTTAATAAACAAATCATGCATATGAGGTTTCACTTTTCCTGAAGATGCTTTTTTTAAAAAAACACACACAAAAAAACACCAGCAAGGAACTTCTGTTGCTTGCAAACAAAGGTTTTGCAACTTCCAGACATCCCTCTGTGGCCTCCCTTCTCTTAGGCCAATTAGGAGGTGCCATCTGCCCAGTGTCTGTTTGCTTTCTGAAGAAGGAAATGGGGTAAAAAATCGACAAAGGGCTCTCTCTCCCCCATCAAGAAGTGTCAGAGCCTTTTGTGAAGATGTTTGCACTCAGCTTACATGTCAACAAACTCTTAATCTGCCTGGTCTGGTAGAGGGAAAGACAAATATTGATTCTCCAGGCTCACAAGATGGCCTCGCCATTGTTTTCATGTCAGCGTGATCTCAGGAGGTTAAGGAATGATTTTGGAGGTTCTCTGGTTTGGGCTTGTAGCCAACCAACTAAGTTCTACTCAGAGAAGACTCATAGGGTAGAATCATAAAATCACTAGGGTCCATTAGGGTCATCTTGTCCTGTCTCACGCAATGTAAGAATCTTTTTGCAAAAGAAGACAAAGTTCCACCCAGAGAGGAATGGCTGATGAAGATGATGGACTATGCCGAAATGGCGAAACTGACTTGGAAAATCAGAAACCAGGAAGAGAAGAATTTTAAGAAGGAAGTTGTGCATCTCTATGCATCTTCCACTGCCTAAACTCCAGGGATGGTGGCTGCAAGCGCAGCTCACCCTGGCATCATCTCGCCTCGCAGAACTGGCTTAGCAATGATGCCAACCCCACAGCTGCCAAGTTGGGACTTGATGGGCAGGCGCAGCACGAGTGCCTGCTGAGAGAGAAACTTGGCAGCGGGCGAGAGGCCTTCTGAGTGGCGTCTCTCGGGTATGTTTAGCCTCCCTGCCTGAGAAAGTGAAGAAGCCCCAAGTCGGCAAATGTGCAATCTTTCCTGGAGCTATTTATAGAAGGAGATGATGAGAGACAAGCATCATTCAAGGAGTGAGGGTGCCGGGAGGCGGGGGGTGGGTGGGTGGGTGGGGAGGAGAGAGAAAGAGAAAAAGAAGGGGAGGGAGGAGTGCGAAAGGCTGGCAGCTTCCTTATGGCTCAGCCCAAGTTGCCATCAGCCATCGAGGCACCTCAGCTGTCAATCTGCATCTGCAATCTGGCTGCATGTGGGCCCCAGCCACAGGAAGCAGGGTGGGGCTTCTGAGATTGGCAGGGAATGAATTTAAATATAAGTATGAATATGAATTTAAATTTAAATAAATATGTATTTATTTTGGAAAGGGCATGTGCTTCAATGGCACACATGAAAAAAGAAAGGAAGGAAGGAAGGAAGGAGGAAGGAAGGAAGGAAGAGAAAATGCAGATTTGGGTTGTTTTGGTCACAATTCCTGAAAGAATTATGATTCTTGGTATTGGGAGCAGGGGTAGCATACCCTCCAAGTGTCCCAATTTTCCAGGGACAATACCGGAATTACGAAAGCCATCCCAACTTCTGATTTGATCCCGGGATGTCCCTGTTTCCTCTGCCAGCGCCATAAGTGCTGAGCTCAGGGAGGAGGATGAGCCAACACTTGTCCCAAGTGACGATGACAGCAGTGGCAGAGGCTGCCAGGAAGCATCCCGTTGTCTCTCTCAAATGACAAGTAAGGAGATTCCAGCAAAATCTCAGGAAGAACTTTCTGGTGGCAAGAGCCATTCGACAGTGGAACAGACTACATCAGAAGGTGGTGGACTTTGCCACCTTGGAGGTTTTTCAACAGAGGTAGGGTGTTCATCTGTCAGGGATTCTTTAGATGTGATTCCTGTGTTGTTGTGGGGGTTGGACTAGATAGATTGGTGTCCCTTCGAAATCTATGATTCTATGAAAGCTGGCTTTTGCTTACGAAATGCCCTCTCTGACGTCACAGCCTGGCTTGCAAGACAAACAACTCACATTCCATGGTGGGAAAAGACTTCAGATGCAATAATTGTGGCCTAGAGTTGGCTGTTGAGATGTGGAGTTTGGGAGGGGAAGATAGGCAGAACATGTGAAAGCTATTGATCTCAGAGCATCCGTGAACACGCTCTTATTAACCAACAGTAAATCTCAGCTGCTTTATAATTAGGTTGCTTCCTTCCCTTTGAACTCTCATCGCAAAGAGCCATTACTTAATTTGGCTGCCGTGATTTATATCTGAGAGGAAATACTAGGTTTGCTGGCATCACCGCTTACGCTTGAAAGGGTGTTCACATTTGTTGGGGTTTTCTTCCCCAGGGAATTGTGTTTCTCTCTGAAGCTTTTGTTGTGTAACCTGTGTGGGATCACACAAACATACCCATCGCTGCCCCGGGGGCTGTATATTGTCAGTGGTGGTTGCCTTTGGTGGAACAGAACACTGTCTCCCAGGATCAGAGCTGTGATCCAGGGCACGTCTACTCTGCAAATACGAACCGGTTTCAGATGTGTATCACTATCATATCAGTGCCATCGGAACAAACTGCAATCATGTTAATGTTTGCATTGCAGTAAGATGCAGATCACTCCTTTCTGCCTATGTTGGATTTCTGGAAATATGACTGAAATCAGGGGTTGCCAGAATTGGATGTGGTGGTGAGGAAGCTGAGGCTCATTTGGGTAAAAGGGTTGCAAAGGTATATGAGGGTGGGATGGAAAGGCTGGTGTAGTGGTTAGAGTCTTGGTGTTGTAAGTGGGAGAGCCAGGGTGACTTTGGACCAGACACTCCTTCTCTCAACCTAATTTACTTCACAGGGCCATTGTGGAGATTAACTGAGGAGGAGAAGAATCAGGTGGTTACCGTGAGCTCCTTGGAGGAAAAAGTGGGATATAAATACATAAATAAGGTGGGGAAAGAAGCCTTCTTCTTCACACCAGAATGGTCAAAGGGCTGAAGCAATTCCCCTATGAGGAAAGAGCACAACCTTTGGGCCTTTGTAGCTTGGGCAGGGGAAGTCAACAGCAGCAGCAGCAACAACAACATTAATAATAATTTCTATGACGGCCATCTGATTGGGTTGCCCCAGCCAGTCTAGGCAGCTTCCAGACAAGTAAGGAGGGGACATGATAAAGATGTCTAAAATTATGTGGAGACTTCCTGTGGGCATCTGACCAGCCACTGTGGCTACATTCACACTACACACTTAAAGCATCACTTTGAACTGACATGGCTTCCAACCAAGGAATTCTGGGAACTGCAGTTCGTTAAGGCATTAGGAGGCCCCCTATTCTTCCTCCCAGTGCTACAATTCCCAGAGTTCCCAGTGAAGAGGAATCAAATGTTGAACCACTCTGTGGAATTGGGTTTCCTGACAACTCTCAGCACTCTTTATTTTATTTTATTTTATTTTATTTTATTTTATTTTATTTTATTTTATTTTATTTTATTTTATTTTATTTATTATTTATACCCCACTTCTCTCCCCACACACACCCCAAGGAGCTGAAGGTAATGTACATGAATCTTTCCCTCATTTAATCCCCTCAACAACCCTGTGAGGTAGGCTAGGCTGAGAGTAAATGACTGGCCCAAGGGGAGCTCCATGCTTGAGTGGGGTTTGAACCCTTGACTGTCCCAGGTCCTAGTCTGAAAGTCAGGAGGCACTTCTTTCGGTGCCACACTCTCACAGGAGGCCATTGACTCGTGTGAGAGCATGGCACCACAGCAAACTCCAGTGCCAGCTGCTCCTCTTCCCCAAGTTTGGCGGTGAAGGCGGTGCTGGAGGGGGGGGGGCGGAATGGGACATTCTGAGATCCAATCAGAAGCCAGAATGGCTTCTGTAATTCCTGGGTGTGCCAGGGAAATCAGGATGGTTGAGGAGTATGCACCACACTAGCCCTGACAGTTCCCAGAATCCTTTGGGGGAAAGCCATGACTGTTCAAAGTGGTACAATAGTCCTTTAAATGTATGGTGCGAATGGGGCCACTGTGAGACTAGGATGCTTGACTAAAAGGGGGTTCTGTTTAGATCCTGCAGCCAGATTTCTCTCCTCTTCTTAGCCATGCACTTGCAAACAGAACTGATATGAGTTTGGGGAGGGTTTGAGATCACAGGCTTGCTGGGGAAAAGTTCAAACTGATATGAGTTTGGAGAGGGTTTGAGATCACGGGCTTGCTGGGGAAAAGTTCAAATGGATCATCTCTCGAGCAGGCGTGACTGGTTGGGGGCCTCCCGCAGCTCTTCACACGTTGAAGAAGAGAGCCTCAGGCATGGCTGGCTCCAGGAGTCTCTCAGATGTTTGTTTTAAAATTTCAATGCTGCGTTTTCCAGAGATGCTCATGGAAAGTAAGGGATGGGATTAGAACAAAATTCAGAGTAAAAAAAAAAGTGACATAAACAATAAAACAGCTGGTGCAGTGTAGGAGTTAAAGTGTCAAACTAGGGCCTAGGAAAGACCAGGGTTCAAATCCCCACTTGGCCAGGAAACTCACTGCATGACTTTGGGTAAGTCACTGTCCTTTGCAGCCTAACCTACCTTGCAGGGCTGTTGTGGAGATAAAATAAAGCATACCCTCCAACATTTCTCCGTTGAAAAGAGGGACGTCCCCTTCCATCATGATAATTTTACTATTTATACCCCACACGTATAGCATAGCCACTCTGGGCAGCTTCCAACATATAGAAAAACAAAATAAAACATTAAACATTTAGAAACTTCCCTATACAGGATTGCCCTCAGATGACTCGGGGGTCAGATAACTCCATACCCTCCAACATTTCTCCAATGAAAATAGGGACATCCTGAGGAAAAGCGGGACATTCCGGAATCAAATCAGAAACCGAGACGTTCCTGAAAAATAGGGACACTGGGAGAGTCTGATAAAGGAGGCAGGAGAGGACTGTGTCCGCCACCTTGAGCTCCTTGGAAGAAAGGAGGAATATACTGTAGGTGGGAAATAAATGCAATAAAATATAATAAAAAAGTAAATAAATTATGACTCTAACCAGACCACCCAAGCCTCTTGACACCCTAATCTTTCCTCCATCTTAACCAGGATTATTTTTTCTTCCTTGTGAGAATTAATAGGGTGTGTGTGTGTGTTTGGTTGTAATAGACCTCGGTTGCCCTTGGCAACTTTGTCGGAGTTCACTTGTCTGTTCACTTCTCTCTAAATCTTCCTTTTTCTCCCCTTCAGGCTCTTTCCTGTCAGGTCGCAGCCGAGGAAAAAGTAAACAGAAAAGAGAAAGAACAACAACCCTGTAGCTGACACAAGACGGGCTTGGTTTCCCCAGGTGCCCCTGAGGATTCTCGCATCACCTCTGCTGTTGACAGATGGCTTTTGCTTTTCGCTTTTGAATTTTGTGTCAATGACTTTCCAGTGACTGGAATACATTATGTTCTCGGGTCCCGCCCTGGCTCTCGAGATGCTTTTAATTTGTAGGTTTAAGCTTAAATTCCTCGACGGGTGCCAACTGTTCTGTTTGTTTTCCTCGGGAGCGCTTTGCACTATGGGTTTCGGTAACTGTTAACCGTTGGGGGGCATTAATTGCAGCTCCCGAGGTCATCTTTCAGAGCTGACTTATATTTCTGTCGACACCAGAGTTGCTCCTCGACGACCTGCCTTTCTGCTGCGGCGCAGCTTTTTTTTGACTCCTGTAATTACCCTCTGAATTTAAGCTGATTATGTCGACTTTGGAGGCTGCGTGTTTGTTTAATTCATCCATTGCTGGGTGTTTGCACAGGAGCTCCACGAGTAAACACAAAACTGATTGCGCATCTCTCAGAAAAAAACGGGTTTGCCCGATGGCTGTTTCCCCAAAGATACAGTCAAGTAAACAAGATGAGTTTCTCCAGAGCTGGCTGGTATCTGCTCTCTTTCACAGCCGTGTGAAATGTCAAATCATGCAGGCTTTCTGCAAATGTTTCCAAATGGAATCACCTAAAAACCAGCTCCTGCCTCCAATGAGCCACCTCCTGCTGTTGACCAAACCGCTTTTGATGCCAAGGAATATTGTTTGATGGAGGAAGGAGCCGGGCTCTGAATGTTGGCAAACAGTTCGGCTTCTGTGTGTGAAGTGAAAGGTCGATTGGGGGAAAAATGCCTTCAAGCAGGGCTGTGCTGAAACAGGACCTCTCATTTCTCGATATTTTTGCTCTCCTGAGAAAGAAGCTTCTGCTTTTTCTCCTCATTCTCAGAGACTTTGAAAATTTCTCATACCCTCCAACATTTATCTGATGAAAATAGGGACATCCTGCTTAATAATAATGATAATGTTAAATTTTATTATTTATGCCCCACCCATCTGTCTAGGTTGCCCCAGCCAACATATATAACATGCAGCTTCCAACATATATAAAACATAACAAAACATTAAACATTTTAAAACTTCCCTATACAGGACTGCCTTCATATATATTCTAAAGTTTGTGTGGTTCCTTATCTCCTTGGCTTGGGGGTCGCATAAAAGCTCTTTACATGCAGGGTAACCCCAAGCAGACCTGGCACAAGAAGAGCTTTTGTCTCCACCTTGCTTGGATTTAGCTTACTCAATTTCAACCAGCCTGCTTTCAACCATGTATGGTTGAAATCACAGAAATTAAGTCTGACATAAGCTGTAACCATACTGGATATTATTTAAGACTATCAAATACTCAAAAAGTAATCATCAGTTTGGTCCAATGATCATCAGTTGGGAAATGCCTGGGCGAAGAAGGAGATGTGTTTAGTAAGTTTCTGAAACATGCTGTAGATAGAACCTCCTAAATGCCAGAGCAGAGAACATTCCAGAGATAGGGGCCACCACAGAGAAAGCCCTGCTTCCATATTGCCTGTAGGGAGCAGCCTGCATGCCATAGCAAGGTCGGCAGAGCCTCCTCGGATTATCTCGGTGATTGCACAGGTATGTATCGGGGAAGGGAATCCACTAGAAGGTATTCTGTGCAATTGGTATCTCTCTCTGTGCGGGGGATATGATTTTGCCCCTTCCTCTGGGTTGATGTCTGACTCCCTGGAGGGGGTTATGGCACACTGGCAGTGCATCATAAGGACGCCACAGGTTTGAAGTCCTGTAATAGCACCTCTGCAAGCAAACTCAACAAAGCTTTGATGTATTGCGATGATGCATTATTGGGACAATGGCAGTTTGATGCATTGCATTAAAGCATCATCAGAACAAAGGCACTTTGATATATTGTGGAAGCGTCTTGGCGTATTATCTTCCTCTGCTGCCGACGGGATGGCCTCTTAATGTATTTTCAATAATACATCATTATAGAGACAGACAGTGCTTAATTTCTAGGAGAGCGGCTGGAATTGAGTCTCCTGGAACAGAGTCGAATAGTGTTCTCCAAAATAATGCTCCTCTGATTCATTTCAGAGACACTTGTGCAAGAGGACTTTGTGGTGGTTTTGCCCCCTTAATAAAGGGGTAGGGGTCCTTTTGGCTATGGGAGCCAGTTCTTTATCTGCCCCCACCCCGTGCACCAACTGTGACCTATATTACCTATAAAGTCCTAAATGGCTTGCACCCAGGCTCCCTGAAATTTTGTATCTCCCTATAAGAACCTGGCCAGGTGTTAAGAGCCCCAGGTGAGCACCTTCTCTTGGTCCCATCACCATCAGAGGCATGGTTGGTGCTGACATGAGAGAGAGCCTTTTCTGTATCTGCGCCTATGTTATGGAACTGTAGAGTTGGAAGGGACCTTGGGGGGACACCTAGTCCAACCCCCTGCATGGCAGAAATCAAAGCTAAACAATCCTTGCCCATCCAACCTTCAGTGGAGAGTCCTTCCTAAGTCGCCCTTTCCACAGCTGAGCAGCACTTACACCAGAAAGTTCTTCCTAATGTTTAGGCTTCAGGCACAGCCCACTGGAACATGAAGCACAGATAATTTGTGTGTTGTGGGTCTCTCTCTGAAAAGGTCTAGCGTGGCCTGGGAAGCTGTCATAATTGATGGGACCTGTCAAGGAGGTTCCAGGGAGCCCCTGCTCCTGAAAGTGGCAAAATGCAAAGTCACTGCTGCAATCCAGTTCAAACTGGACCTATCTGACTGGGATCTGCTGCTGTAGAGTGTAGATGTTAAGTTGTGGGTGAACATATCAGACGACACAGCGATTCTCCAAACAGCTCTTGTTTATTCACAGGTCAGAACAGAAGTGAACTGAAGGGTTCAGCCAGCCTGCTTATGTAGAGCTCCAGTACAACGTAACTGTAACAACTTTCTGTAACTATCCAATCACTGAACGTCACTTTCGATCCCATATTTGCATATGTGGACCTGAACTATCTACAGTATCCCCCTGCTGGCCCAGGGTGAGAACTTCAGTACATAACAGTAGACACTCCAAGCTCTTTTGGACACCCTTTGCCAGCTTGGTACCCTTGAGATGACTTTGTAGGGTTTTGCCAAAAGTTGTCAAACTTTTCTGGGCAAAATCGCAAGAAATGGAAGTTTTGGGGCTTTATGAGTTCAATTAAAAGTGTTGGTGCTGACCTTTAAAGCCCTAAACGGCCTTGGTCCAGTATACCTGAAGGAGCATCTCCACCCCCATCGTTCAGCCCAGACACTGAGGTCCAGCTCCAAGGGCCTTCTAGGGTTCCTTCACTGCGAAAAGTGACGTTACAGGGAACCAGGGAGAGGGCGTTCTCGGTACTGGCACCCGCCCTGTGGAACGCCCTCCCATCAGATGTCAAGACAATAAACAACTACGGTATTTTTCGCTCTATAAGACACACTCTTTCCCTCCTAAAAAGTAAGGGGAAATGTGTGTGTGTCTTATGGAGCGAATGCAGGCTGTGCAGCTATCCCAGAAGCCAGAACAGTAAGAGGGATTTGTTGCTTTCGCTGCGCAACGATCCCTCTTGCTGTTCTGGCTTCTGGGATTCAGAATATTTTTTTTCTTGTTTTCCTCCTCCAAAAACTAGGTGCGTCTTATGGTCTGCTGCGTCTCATAGAGCGAAAAATACAGTATCTGACTTTTAGAAGACATCTGAAGGCATCTCTGTTTAGGGAAGTTCTTAATGTTTGATGTTTTATCCTGTTTTTAATATTCTGTTGGTAGCCGCCCAGAGTGGCTGGGCAAACCCAGCCAGATGGGTGGGGAATGAATATTATTAAATCACCAAAAACGGCATTGCCGACACGGGTTGCCATGTGTCCGGGTTTTCCTGGACGTATTTTTGGGGAGGCTGATTTCCACCCGGACACGGTTTCCAACAGCAGTATACTGGGTATGTCTGGGAAAATCCGGGCCTATGGCAACCTTCATTTTTGACTACAATTCCCATCAGCCCCTGTCTCCAAAAACACTTGGAGGGCACCAGGCTGGCCACTTCTGCTCCTGCAGAGCTCATGCCAAGCCCATAAATTTATGCCTGATTTTCTCCAAACAAATTCAGAGACTGAGAGTGAGGCAAAGCTGCTACGGAGGGCTGCCAAGAGGAATCTATCTCAGAAGAGGCGCTGTGGGAGCGGCGCTAATACTTTTGGAGATTGAAATGCCGCCCATGAAATTACAGATCATTTATCATCGCCAAGCGCTTTATGGAGAAAAATGGTTATTGCTTTTTAAACACTGGTGATTGCAGAGAAATTCTATCTAATCTTGCCTCTTTAATATGCATCTTATGAAAATGTCTGCAAGAGTGAGAGTGGGGTAGCAGCAGCAGAGGTTTTCAATGCGTGTTTAAATGCAAATATTTGCTTTATACAGTTTATTCCACTGAAACCTTGAAACCGTCCGGTGTCAGAATTTAATCCAAACTCCATTCTTGCCGCTGAAATAGTTTTCTGTTGTTCTGTTGGGAGGGAGGTGTGATGTGCTTAGAGTGCCAAAACTAGCACTTGAAATGTTCATGGTATTTTTTTCAGGTCAGCGGCCACACTTCCTTGTGGCCAAGCTTCTGGCAGCCATGGAATCATGGAGATGGAAGGGACCCTGAGGGTCATCTAGTCCAACCCCTGCAATGCAGGAATTTATTGCCCAACAGGGGCTTGAACCCATGACCTTGAGATTAAGAGTCTCATGTTTTGCCAAATGAGCCATCTCAGCCAGCCAGGTGCCAGCAGTGGGTGGAGCCAGAGCCTAAAGTGGGTGGAGCCAGATATGAATTTCTCCACCCCCAATGCAAAGAAGCAAGTCCAGGGACTTATTCAAGCAAAGACAAAAGGCCTTGATGATGGGGTGGAGCAGCGCTGGTGAGGGGTGTGGCCATGGAAGGGTTCATGGCCCAGGGAGAGTCCTGAGGGCCAGATTGAGGTCTGGAGAGACATTTGTCTCCCAGGCCTAGTTTCCTACCCTGGTGCAAAAGACTCGTGGGGGAAAAAAATCTATTGAACATGTGCAGAGTTCTTTTCTCTCATCACTTCCTGTCCCAGGGTCTGCACATCTAGGAGTTCAGGAGGTTGGGGCCTTCCAAAGTACAAAGGGGGGGGGCATATAATAGACTTCTATCTAGAAACTTTTCTTAGGTCAAACTCAGCTAATTCCCACCTTGTTGGGGAAAAACACAACCATCCATCAGATTTCAATCTTCGCTGAATTTTGCAATATACTTTTTGACTCAAAAATGAACCCAAAGTATGCGTTTCAGGATAAAATACATTTAGAAATACACACGTTGAGATAAAATATGTATTTGTCAGCTGTCCTGCCATGTCCTAACACCCCCATGGAACTCCAGAACACCAGGAAGTCTCCCTTATCTTCAGAGCCCCTCCCTCCCACTGAGTTTGGGACTCTGGTGGGCTCCAGTTTGGGGAAGCGGGGGCTTAGATTAATCTGGGGACAAATGGGCTGGAGAGAGGAGCACTTGGATTTCTCACCTGATACCCCAAAGTGCCTTCGGCTGGTGCTAAAGTGTGTTTCTCTGGGCTGCAAAAAGAAACATGAGAAATTCCTTCCACTGCAGAGTTCTCCCCATCAGTTTATTTCCTGTATTCAGTAAACAAGGATCTCCTACAAGCTAAAGTCATCATCCATCAGAGGCATTGAGCTTGGAAGAAAATGCATTAGGCTTTTCCTTTTTAAAGAATAACAACAGCAAAAAGGTGTTGTTCTTTTGTGGGGTTGGTTTCTCTCTCTCTCTTTTTGGCTTGGGTGGAGGAAGAAATCAACTCTGGAAAAATGCTCCTCAAAATGACAGCAGCCCCAAGCACCCCTTGATGGGATGGATAGCAAATGTGCAAAGTTAAACTATGGAACTCCCTGCCACAGGAGGCAGTGATGACCACCAAGTTGGCTTTCAAAGAGATTGACCAATTTATGGAGAAAAGGACTTTTGACGGCTGCTAGCCATGATGGCTAGGGACGCGGGTGGCGCTGTGGGTTAAACCACAGAGCCTAGGACTTGCCAATCAGAAGGTCGGCAGTTTGAATCCCTGCGACGGGGTGAGCTCCCCTTGTTTGGTCCCTGCTCCTGCCCACCTAGCAGTTCGAAAGCACATCAAAGTGCAAGTAGATACATAGGTACCGCTCCGGCGGGAAGGTAAACGGCGTTTCCGTGCACTGCTCTGGTTCGCCAGAAGGGGCTTAGTCATGCTGGCCACATGACCCGGAAGCTATATGCTGGCTCCCTTGGCCAATAAAGCGAGATGAGCGCCGCAAGCCCAGAGTCGGTCACAACTGGACCTAATGGTCAGGGGTCCCTTTACCTTTACCTTTAAGACAGGATTTTGGAAGGAAAAAGACAATGGGGAGGTTTCCCACTTTGACCTTGCAGAGAAATAATTGAGGTCAATTTGTTCAGGACTTTTTTCCTGTGGGGTTTTCAGACATGTGGTTTATATATTTATGTACGTGTTTGCTGGGTACATTTATAAACATTTATTACATATCTAAGACCTTAAAATTCTTATCACACTACTCTCTACCTCCACAATTGGAGGCAGCAATGCTTCTGAATACTAGCTGTTGGAAACCCAGGAGGGGAGGGGGCTCTAGCACTTGAATCCTGCTTGCAGCTTTCCCAGAGGCACCTGCTCAGTCAGTGTGAGGAACAGGGTGCTGGATGAGATGGGTGACTGGCCTGATCCAGCAGCCGGTGATGATGCTCTTATAGTCTTGGCAAGACCTAGACAGCATCTTAAAAAGCAGAGACATCACCTTGCCAGCAAAGGTCTGTATAGTTAAAGCTATGGTTTTCCCAGTAGTGATGTATGGAAGTGAGAGCTGGACCATAAAGAAGGCTGATCGCCGAAGAATTGATGCTTTTGAATTATGGTGCTGGAGGAGACTCTTGAGAGTCCCATGGACAGCAAGAAGATCAAACCTCTCCATTCTTAAGGAAATCAGCCCTGAGTGCTCACTGGAAGGACAGATCCTGAAGCTGAGACTCCAAGACTTTGGCCACCTCATGAGAAGAGAAGACTCCCTGGAAAAGACCCTGATGCTGGGAAAGATGGAGGGCACAAGGAGAAGGGGACGACAGAGGACGAGATGGTTGGACAGTGTTCTCGAAGCTACCAGCATGAGTTTGACCAAACTGCGGGAGGCAGTGGAAGACAGGAGTGCCTGGCGTGCTCTGGTCCATGGGGTCACGAAGAGTCGGACACCACTAAATGACTAAACAACAACAACAGTCTTGGCAAATCCTGCCACAGGTGTTAGAGGCCAACTGCTGGCTGGGAAGGATCCCTACCGCCCCCTCCCATCGTCTGCCACCCCAAAGAAACAACATTTGTTGCTCTCTTCTCTCCACAGCGCCACCCCCACCCCTCGCTGTGTTCCCTGGCACATCATGCAATGCGACAATGAATATATATTGACCTTATTATAGCAGCCGGCTGCTGGTGCCAGAAGCAGGCAGGCATACTTTGCTCAAATTAAAGCTGTCAGCCTGTAATTTATGGTTCGTTGCAGGAGAGGAGCTCTGAGGGGAGAGCTGTGGAGCTGGGGAACAGGCAGGCAGGTAGGAAGATGAACCCTGGGGGGAGGTGGGGGAAAGATCTCGCTAATGATGCCATGCTAGCGTTCAAGTGTCATCTCTCTCCTGATTTTGCACATCTTTCAAAGCGGCTCTGTTTGCCGGAGGTGATGTCTTGCTCCCCTCTTGCCCGCCTCTCCTTGCCTTGGGATTGTTTCTCCCCCAGAGTTAAATTACTGGTTATACCTGAAAAGGATGAAGTAGGTGTGATAACAGAGGGCTAGACAGAAGTTGTCTGAAGACAATGGGGTAGCTTTGTGTCTTCCAGCCTCATAATATGGTATCGTTTTCCTAACAGAGCTAACAGGCTTGTCAGATTAAGACTCTGTGGGTGGGAGAGAGAGAGAGAGAGAGAGAGAGAGAGAGAGAGAGAGAGAGAAGTCTTGCTCAACCTGTACAAAAGGAAAAGTCAAGTCTGTTCCTCCACCTACTTTTGCATGTGGCCCTGTCAACCCTCGCACACAGCTCCTGACAGGGGGAGCATAGCCCCATGGCTGACAATGTTCCCCCTGTGGGGCGGGAAAAATAAACATAGTTCACCCGTGTGGGGGAATTAATAAAAGACTTGGCTGGATCCCTAGATCCTAAGCACAGGGCTAACCACACTCTCCAGCAAGACAGAGCCCCCAGCTGAGTATTAAAATCCTAGAATCATGCAGCACAGTGACGCAAAAAGGAATACAGGCTGTTAGACCTTTTAAACACCCCATTTAGTCTGCTTACAGAGCTTCCCCTCTCCACCTTTCTCACAATGAACAGACCACACCGTTAGCAAGTTTAAATGCTTTACTTACAAACTCCGAAGGTCAGATTTGTACATTATTCCATGCAGCAGCAAGAAGAACACAGGTAGAAATCTTGGGTTTACAAAATACAGAAAAATATTTCTGAGCGCGTGGTCTGGGCTTGAAGGAGTCAAGCCCAGACATGTTGCCTGGTCAGCATCACATGGTGGAAGGGAATGAAGTAAGAAGCTTCACTTCCTTCTTCCCTGGAAGTGAGGGGGCATGAACTGCCTGAGTCCAGGAATACAGATCTGTAGTCCTAACCCCTTCATGCATTAACTAGCCCTAAGCTAGTGGGGGGGGGGGAATTTGACTGCAATTTCCTTCCTCTCCTGCACCCTTCCTCTCCTGGCAGATAAAGGCCCGCAGCGAGAATTTCAGGGATTCCTTGGGAATGATATGTTAAACTTTTCTGATCATTTCGAATGTTGCTATTCCAGTTGTTCTGTTATGACGAGCCCAGCTGTGCACTGCCGGTCAGATCTGCTGGCAAGGGGCCTTTCTGAAGGGTATCTCCATGGCTACCTATGAAAGGATTACAAGAAACATTAGCATTATTTGTTTTTAGGTCACCCTTCCCCCAACTTAGTGCCCTCCAGCTGTGCTGGCTAGAGTTCATAGGCAAAGCCTGGGGGGCAGGGAGGGGCAGCTGCCCCCTAAATCAGTAAAAATCAATAAAAATACATAGCAAACTGAGGTTCTGCCCCCCCAACAAAAGGCCTGCCCCTCTCAACAAAAATCCTGGCTACACCTATGCTGGGGTTAATGGGAGTTATAGTGCAAAACATTTGGAGGCCACTAGGTTGAGGAAGGGCATTCCTTGATGGGTAAGGTAAAGGTAAAGGAACCCTGGACGGTTAAGCTCAGTCAAAGGTGACTATGGGATGCAGCATTCATCTCGCTTCAGGCCAAGGGAGCCAGTGTTTGTCCGCAGAGTACATTCTAAAGCACAGCTGAGTACAACTGGTTTGGCAAAGACATTCTATGCTTGAGCCAGACCCCCAAATTCTTATGCAATGTACAGTACTGAACATGATTTCTGAAAAGGATGAAGGTTGGCTTGGGTTCCATTGGAGCCCCCCTGCAATGAAACGGCTAGCACAGTGGGCCGACTCCTGTGGATTGACCTCAAAGGGATGCCATCAAAGTGTTTTTAGCCTTTGGGAGGCATAACTCTGGGAGTCACCTCAAGGATGAGGATGCTACCTTCATAGACCTTGTTTATGCCCCCCCCAAGCTTGGGTGAATATGTTGCTTGGCGAAAGAAAAGTTTCTGGTCACGAGAACTGCACTGCCAAATCTATGTGGGTTTTGAAGGACGGCGGTGTTTTGGTTTGTGGATTCCTTCAACAGTTATGAATGAGGTAAGGTAAAGGTAAAGGGACCCCTGACCGTTAGGTCCAGTCGTGGACGACTCTGGGGTTGCGGTGCTCATCTTGCTTTACTGGCCGAGGGAGCCGGCGTACAGCTTCCGGGTCATGTGGCCAGCATGACCAAGCCACTTCTGGCGAACCAGAGCAGCGCACGGAAACGCCATTTACCTTCCCTCCGGAGTGGTACCTATTTATCTACTTGCACTTTGACATGCTTTTGAACTGCTAGGTTGGCAGGAGCAGGGACCAAGCAATGGGAGCTCACCCCATTGTGGGGATTCGAACCACCGACCTTCCGATCAGCAAGCCCTAGGCTCTGTGCCTATAAATGCGGAATGAATCAGGTTTCTCTCTCAACCCTGCAACACGCCAAGCATCTACAGTAGACGTAGCAAGATGGAGATGACTTTCTAGAGGATGGGAAATCAGCCTAGACTCCAGCAGAGTCAAGCAGGGCTGCTTTCCTTTCCCTGATTTATTAATTAATGTATTAATAGGCTGAAACAAGCATTTGTTTTGCTCATTGAGGGATAGCGTGAGATGGCGCGGACAGTGGCGGCGGCAGCAGCAGGGAGCTGAATGACCTCAGCATGGAAGCATTTTTATTTTCTCCTTCCCCTAGATGTAGGACAGCGTCCTTTTTTTGCGATTAGCACCTCTGAGCAGGAAGGAGGCTGGGCCAGCTGATGGTGGCTGAGTGGAACAAAAGAGATCCGGGAAGCAAACTGAGGTCACGCAGTCTTCTTGACAGCCCTATTTGGACGCCCAGGAATCGGTGGCCCGAATACCTGCGACTGGAGGCCTGGAATAGCGTGAGGAACGGAGTGGAAGGAGACACCCTCAGCACATTGCAGGCTGAAGAAGCAGAGGAGAGAGCCATGGGGAAGGGCAGGCTCTGGCATTCTTGTCCATTTCTAGAGCATCGAGCAAATTTGGATGGTGGGGTGTCACCATGATCCCTGCAAGAGCAGCATAAGACGGCTGTTTCGCACGTTACACAGAGTCTAGGGTGGGTTGACCGCAAGAGTGCGTGCCACAAGTGCCTGCAGCCCATCCTGGCTGTGTGTTGTTGACGGAGTTTGGGGGAAGGGTTGTAGCTCAGCGGGAGAACATCTTCTTTGTGTGCAGGAGGTCCCAGCATCTCAAGGTAAGGTGGGGAATGTTCTGTTATAAGAAAAAAACTGCTCCTTTTCCCTTACAGGGTACCCAAGAGCCCGTATAGAATCCTTAAGTGGGTTCCCTATTGGGAGGAGAAAATAACAGAAGCCAACCAGAGAATATTGAGAAGCAAAGCAGCTAGTAAGCCTGATTTTTATTAAACTGTTGCAACAGGGTCCTCACTCATCACATGTAGGAGGAAGGAGGAACACAGAACAATGTTGCGCAAGCCCTTAAATAGACTTTTGAAATTGCCCGCCCTGTAGCCCAAGACCACCCCACAAAACATCATACATACATCACAGAAGGAGGCCGTCTACAGCAGAGGAGGCGGTCTACAGCAGAAATCCTGTTTTGCCAGGATACCTGACTATGGTCACTGATTGCTTTACCTGTGCAGTCTGACCATTCTTTTGTGATGGTTAATAGTTTAGTTCCTGAAACCAGATCACAGGCTCACCCTATTCATACACAAATATGCCCTTAAGAAGGATTTGTAAGCAAAAGACAATGGGGGGAGGCTTTCCCATTTCCTTTCTCCTTGCAGAGAAATATTTGAGGTCAATTTGGGAGAGTCAAAATGGCTTCAGGATTGCTCTCCTGTACTGTTTCAGACACATGGTTTATATACTTACGTATGTGTTTGCCTTGTAAATTTATGGACATTTAATTTATATATTTGAGACCTTAAATTCTTCTAACAGTTCCTTTCCTGACACCCCAGGGAGTCATTGCTATGTAGACCAGTGGTTCCCAAACCTTTTTGGGTCTCTGCCCCCTTGGTTCCATAAACTCATCCCCCCTGCCCCCTGCCCTATAAAAGGCATTATTCAGAATAGCAATTTCCATGACCCATTAAGGAAGGTAATAGCGCAATAAAATTCAAAACAGCAACAATGCATTGCACATTTATTCAAAATCCAATTTAATTCAACACAATGGACAAACCTGATCCAGCGATAGCAGCTTTTCAAAGTCCGATACACCTCCAGCCGGCTTCCTTAACTTGCAAAATGCTGCAAGGTTGCCACAGGTTTGGAGGGGATTCCAGATTTCGGGGCTTGCAGTTAACGAAGCTCCTCCAGCACCTCCTGCTGCCTCTTAGCACCCCCTAGGTGATCCCACTGCCCCCATGGGGTTTCCCCATGCATTTTGGGGACTTGCTAGCATAGACAATTCTGAGCTAGATGTTCTCTTCTAAGGCAAGCTACCTTTGTTCCCTCTGCTGCTCCCAATTGAACAGCCTTCCCCACCCTGGTGCTTTCCAGATGTTTTGGACCACAAAGCCAAAGGCAACATCTGGAAAGCACCAGGTTGGGGGAGGCTGTTGAGGAAGACGTTGGCTTGCGAGCTCTGGTTTGATAAGTTTGTCTGGTTGCATTTTTAGGTGAGCACTGAAAACAGGCCTGCCTGATGGAACTCAGGCAGCTGCCTTACCCAGAGTCAGATCACGGGTCCATCTAGCTCAGCATTGTCTGCACTGGTTGGCAACATCTCTCCGGGGTTTGGGGCAAGAGTCTCTTCCCAACCCTGCCCGGAATGCTGTTGGGGATGGATCCTGGGATCTTCTGCATGAAAGCCAAGGGCTGTACCACTCAACGATGGCCAGACCTTAATGGTGGGGTCAGCTCTGCAAGCCATCAAGGGGGGAACATTTCTGCACGCATAAGCCGCCACCCCCCTTTATTTTCGGAGGAAGGCGTGCAGATTTTATCTCTGTGCTTTATTTCCCTTAGAAACAGCCCAAGCCTTGATGCTCCTTCCTTGGCTCCTCAGTGGCCCAATTCCCTCCCCAGCGTCTAAGGCAATTTGACAGATTTGGCAGGGTGGGGTCAGCAGCTAAATAAAGCTGCCATTCTAGCTGCATTGGATAAATGCACCCTTTGCTCTCCCCAGAAAGCTATTTGCAAGTCAAAATGTGGCACAGGGTGATCTTGAGCTGTCAGCAGCAGAGGTTTTTTTGTTTTGTTTTTTGAGACTGCGGCTCATGGCCAGCTCAGCAACATGCTCAAGCCCTGAACCTAAAAATAAGGAGGCAGCAGGGCCAGGCTGTGGTTTGTGGCAATGGGGGCGGGGCAAAGAGCAAGTTGCGATTGACAGGTGCCCGAGCAAAGCTGCCTTCAGGTCCTTCTTCAGAAGCACAACAACTGAGTGTCTTCTTTCTGGGCTGCAATTATTGCTTCCATTACCTTCATTTTAAAAATATCCTTGATGTTTGCAGATGTTCACACACTTTCACATCATACGCCTGCGGTGTGGGGAGGAACAGATGGGCACACAGAAGAGTGGTTCTGGCAAACCCTTTTGGTTGCAAAGAGATTTAGCCATCACTGCTGCTTGCCCCCTGAGTAGAACCTGTTGCTCAGGGAACACCTTCAGAAATTTGAATAGGCACTTCCTGGAGTTCAGGTGGGCTGTGCCTGTGCTGGATTTACACAATAAGCTAAACAAGCTATAGCTTAGGGCCCCACTCTCTTGGGCCCCTCCCAAAAAAAATTTGAAGAAAAAACCCTGGATGTACATTTCCAAAATATAAGATAAAAACAAATAAAATAAAACCTATATACAGCAACAGTGTTTGCTAGCCTGCTCCCTAAAATATCACCCGCCTGCTAGCCTGCTCCCTAAAATATCACTGGTTTGCTCATTAATTGATAAAATACATATTTTGTTATCTGCAAATGGCTTTAGATACCTATTAGGTCCATAAATTACCATATAGTATATATTCAACGCAAAAAACAGTGACAATTTGTTGTTGACAACGGACAGCTGCACATATAAAGGGCCCCATTGCCTTCAATAGCTTAGGGCCTCATCAAACCTAAATCCGGCCCTGGGCTGTGCATTTACTTGTGGCAGGGCACCCCTACAGATTTGCATGCTCTTACCATGTGCAGGGAAGTGGTGAGTTGGTTTTCTTTTCTTTTTCTTTTAAACTACCAGCCTGAAGTGACATCGTCCCTGCTTGGCACCTAATCATGCAAGCCCACTTTTCCGCTCGGGGGTGCATTACAGACATTCAAGTCTCCTCTCTACCATGCAAGAAAAATCAGCTAAAAATATGCCCAGGGAGGCAAGCTGCACGAAACCGCCTTTGCTCTTTGATTAGGGGCCTGTTGTCTGTGTCATTATTACCTGCTCCAAAGGCTGCTCTTGCACACTGTGGTGTCTTTCTCATTCCAGAGAAAGCTTTCCCATTGCTTGCCTTTTCCCTCTTTCTGCACAGGCTACCAAGGCTTTAATAGGGTGGCCTCGATGCTCTGCAGTGATTTACAGGGGAGCAATTCCATAAATGGTTTCAAACTCCCACCGCCCCCAAGATTTATTTGCTTTCCAGCTAAAAGCCATCCAAGCTGGTCCACCACGTATGCTGCTTAGGTTAATGATGCTATTTATATGTAAGATAAATTGTTTAATGGGCAGGATGCCAGGGTTGCTGTTTAGTTTGACGCTAATGTCTCCTAGCAGATTTTGCTATATATGTTATAGATATATAATCCTGCTGAAAGTTTGCTCTCCCTGCACAGAATATCAAGAGCGGGGAAGGTTTCCCCAAGCTAGACGGTGCCCTACTTCAGAGTACTTTGCACTACCAGGAGATGCCTCTAATTCCCTATTAATAATTCCCTTTGCTTCTTCTCCAGCCTGGTTCTCAAAGGGAGGAAGAGGCGAGCGAGGCACAAAACAGAATGTTCACGTCCGATTTCCAAAGTGTGTTTCCTCACAAACACTTCCTTTTCAACATGCTTTCTTCTAGGATTTCAGCCCATTTTCTCAGTCCTTCAATTCTCTTGGTGCCTTTTTCATATCCCCACCACCACCAACCCCCTTTCCACGGAGAATTTTACACCAGTTTTTGTTTTCGTTGCATTGGCATTTTGCCAACAGGGTATTCCCCTCCCATGCCCCAACTCCTTCTTTAGAATATAAGAGCCCGGCTGCTGGAACAGGCCAAAGGGGGACACATCCAGTCCTGTATCCTGTTCTCACAGTGGCAAATCAATTAATAATAATAATAATTTATTATTTATACCCTGCCCATCTGGCTGGGTCTCCCCAGCCACCCTGGGCGGCTTCCAACAAAGTATTAAAATACAGTGGTCTGTTAAACATTAAAAGCTTCCCTAAACAGGGCTGCCTTCAGATGTCTTCTAAAAGTCTGGTAGTTGTTCTTCTCTTTGACATCTGGTGGGAGGGTGTTTCATAGGGCGGGTGCCACTACCAAGAAGGACCTCTGCCTGGTACCCTGTAACTTGGCTTCTCACAGTGAGGGAACTGCCAGAGGGCCCTCGGCGCTGGACCTCAGTGTCTGGGCAGAACGGTGGGGGTGGAGACTCTCCTTCAGTGTACTCTCCCTTCCTGTCGTTTCCAGCACCTGGTATTTCCGCCTCTGACCATGAACGCAGAGCATACCTATCATGGCTAGTGGCCATGGTTGGGCCCTTTTCCAATAATTTGCCCAATTCTTTTTCAAAGCTATCCAAGTTGGTGGTGATGCTGCCTCCATGTCATGAACTGGCTGGATGCAGAGGGGTGTGGGGTGGGAGGCACCATCTGGGGAACCCCCAAGGGAAGAAGACTCAGAGCTGGGGGATTGGTGGTAGGATGACAATGAGTGGTAAGAGGGAACATGAGGCATTCTGGGCTACAGTCGCATAGCTAGGGGTGGGTGGGGATGCGTCCTGGGAGGCAGGGGCAATTGGCAGCCCCCAGCTGGCTCCAGCCCACTGGCCGGCAGCTGGGCAAACTCTGGTTCTCGGAACAGCATCAAAAACTGTGACTCAAGCCTCAGAGACCTTTAGAGACTGAGCATGCAAGCCAGCAGAGATAAGAACTCTTTGCAACGGAAGGGCGGACAGAGGCATATGTAAGCATATTTACAAGCATTTATTCAGCATCAGGACAAAGGAAAAAACATGTCTGCTTCCGTTCGTGTCCAAGCAAAAACAGCATAGGCAAAATTTATATACAACGGAAGTTCCCAGCAGACTGTGCCGGAAGTAAACAGACATGTGACATACAACAACTCCACATGCCTGTTCTAAAGGTGGAACGGAACTATATCCTAACGGGGCACACAGGGTATCTTGTGTCAGGCGGCAGAGGAACCAACCCCCACAGCAGGTTGCCAGGAATGGATAAGACAAGGAAAAGTCCTTACCACCTGCTTCTAAGGCTCTCTGGGTTCTGGGAGATGGTGGGTCTGGAATGTTTTCTAGTGACAACGTGCCAGCCAGCTGTTCCTGCTATGCCTCCTTCTCCTCTCCCATTATTTCCCACCTTTTCCCCTCATCTTCCTCTGAGCTGTGATCTCCCTCAAACCCCTGTTGTAATTCTGAACTTCTCTGGAAGGGTCAGGCTAGAGAGGTGGTCTGCACCATTCCTCCTCTGCCCAGTCCCTGGCATCTTGGGGGCAACACGCTGTGCCCAAGGTGACACCCAAGTCCAGGAGCCCCAGAGCACGGCATGCCACTCCTAAAAGTAGCATGGCCCAGGGCCGTGCTCTCAGGGCACCAAGAGGGCAGCTGAGAAAGACTCTTCTGGGAGTGATGCGGTGGGCTCTGGGGCCTGCAGGCACCACTCCACCCGAAAAAGGAGCCTGGGGGTGCCACCGCCTGTCACCTCCCCCTCAGCCATCCTCCAGCTAAGGGGTGTGTGTGTGGGGGCAGGCTCCCTGCAGCCTCTGTGCTCTCAAAAAAGCAACACGGGCCTGCAGGGCATCCGAGAAGAACGCGGCAGCTCAGACGATGGGATTCCAGCAGCATGCCCTGCTGATGGGATTCTGCGCACTATCCCGGGCACCCAGCTAGCTACGCCACTGCTGGGCTGAAGGGTACCTTTAATGCAACTTTCATTCATTTCATTTATGCACTGCTTAATATGCTTAATATGTACTGCTTAATATACCTGAAGGAGCGTCTCCACCCCCATTGTTCAGCCCGAACACTGAGGTCCAGCTCCAAGGGCCTTCTGGTGGTTCCCTCAGGGCAAGAAGTGAGGTTACAGGGAACCGGGCAGAGGGCCTTCTTGGTAGTGGTGCCCACCCTGTGGAACGCCCTCCCATCAGAGGTCAGGGAAATAAACAAGTATCTTACTTTTAGAAGGCAGCCCTGTTTAGGGAAGTGTTTGATGTTTTATCATGTTTTTAATATTCTGTTGGGAGCTGCCCAGAGTGGCTGGGGAAACCCAGCCAGATGGGTGGGGTATAAATAATAAATTATTATTATTATTATTATGCAAAATCCCTAAGTGGTTTACATAAAACACAATAAGATCATTTTTAAAAAAGGAAAGAAAAATCTGTATGGTATCCAAAGCCACTCATCAGTAAAAACAGAGACCCTAGATGGGTGTCACCAGTGGAGGCTAAAGCAGTGAAGAAACTCAATATGGAGGTCGGATGGCCGAAGTATTGGGAAATCTTAGAACAGGATGGAGACAAGTTTAAACTACAAAGTCAGGAGAAATTGAAGCACAAAGTAGAAAATTGGTTTCAATATCGCCAAATAATGGAATTTTTTAAACAGGATAGGAAAATCGGTTTTCAGGTGGAGAAATCAAAACTAGAGACCGAATTGTTAGAACCCAATACTAAGAATTTATCTAGAATGTATAACTTGCTGTTGAAATGGAACACACAGGATGAAACAGTTAAATCGGCTATGATTAAGTGGGCGCAGGATGTTGGACACAACATTATGTCAGATGACTGGGAATGGTTATGGAACACCGGTATCAAATTTACGGCATGTAATGCCTTAAAGGAAAACATTATGAAAATGGTTTACAGGTGGTACATGACCCCAGTCAAACTGGCAAAAATCTACCATTTGCCCGATAATAAATGTTGGAAGTGTAAAGAGACTGAAGGTACTTTCTATCACCTTTGGTGGACATGCCCGAAGATAAAGGCCTTCTGGGAAATGATCTATAATGAAATGAAAAAGGTACTTAAATGTACATTTCCTAAAAAACCAGAGGCCTTTCTCTTGGGCATTGTCGGCCAATTGGTGACAAAGAAAGATAGAAATTTCTTTATGTATGCCACAACAGCAGCAAGAATACTCATCGCAAAGTATTGGAAGACACAAGATTTACCTACTCTGGAAGAATGGCAGATGAAAGTGATGGACTATATGACATCGGCTGAGATGACAGGCAGAATCCGTGACCAACGAAAAGAGACGGTGGAAGAAGAATGGAAAAAATTTAAAAGCTATCTTAAGGACTACTATAAACTGAATGAATGTTAAAATGTTGTGGTTGCCAGAAGCAATAGGGTACAGGGATACAAGGTTAGACAATAAAAGAGGACTAAGATGACAGAGATTGGAAAGCAACAATTGGGAGTTGCTAGTTCAAATATGGACATTGGGATGCAGAGAGGGGGGGTATGGGGAAGTCCAAGAAAAGAGGTTTATGAAAATATCTTTGAAACTATTCGTGTATGTTTGTCATTTTTTGTGTTTGTTTGTTTTTCTTAAAAATGTTGTAAAACCAATAAAAATTTATTAAAAAAAAAACATCAGTAAAAACAGAGAAACCCTATCAATAAAACATTTGGTTAAATATCCATAAATAATAAAACACAGCAGTGTGATGAATCTTATGACTAAACATTCAGAGGAAGTTTCTGACAAGAAGAGCTGTTCAAGAGTGGAACAGGCTCCCTCGGAAGGCGGGTGGACTCTCTTTCACTGGAGGTTTTTTAAACAGAAGTTGGATGGCTGCCTGTCATGGATGCGGTAGTTGAGATTCCTGCATTGCAGGGGGTTGGACTAGATGACCCTTGGGGTTCCCTTCCAACTCTAAGATTCTATGATTCCCCAAGGAAGGTGGCTTGGGGGGGGGGGATTTGATTCGGTCTGCACAGAAAGGCGAACCCACTTACCTGACACTTTCCCCCCCAAAAATACGCAAACCGAAACAAAGCCACCCTTTGAAATTTTTGTAAACTACTTTGAGGTTTCATTACAACCAAGTGGTACAGAAATGGTGTGAAAGAAATAAAAAAGTCACGCTGCATTCCTACCCCACCCCAGGTAATGATGCACGAGATACCGAGGTCCGACTCTTGCAACCACCCCTTTCTTGTTGGCCACTGGAACTGTACTGTCTTCCAGCCTGAGGTTTGCACCAAGAGCTGTGGGGTTAGGGCTGTAGCTCAGATATAGTGTATCTCCTTTGTGTGCAGAAGGTCCCAGGTTGAATCCCAGATATATCCAGGTAGGGCTAGGAAAAACACCTGAAAACCTTGGAGAGCCACTGCCAGTCAATGCCGACAATACTGAGCTAAATGGATCAGTGATCTGATGTGGTATCAAGCAATTCCCTATCAAACTCTCCCCCCCCCCAATTTTTTTTTTTTTTAGTTTTCCACATTTATAACCATTATAACATATCAAACACACAAAACAAAACACATTACAATACTAAAAAATCAAAAATCACATATTCCTTCTTATATTCATTTTAAATTCCATTGTTAAGTGACCTCCTCAAATCCCCCCTTACTGAATTTCATTATGTCACCTTGTAACAGTTCTCCCAAACATCTTTCTAAATAATTAGTTCCTTCAATTAACTATATTCAACTCTTTTCTTGTTGTCTTAAATCCATATTTCTATACCACATTCTTATTGTTGTCCTAGGCCTGTTTAGTACTTTTAAGAACCTTCTCAATTATCTTATATTACAATATCTAGCTAAATAGTCTTTAAATTTCATCCAGTCTTCTTGGTATTCCTCCTCTTTCTGTAATTCCCTATCAAACTCTTAATTCAGCACCATGTGGACTGAAATATTGCCAATGCTCTAGGTAAGAGTTTCTGCTAGGCATGCAGAAGTCCCTGGTTCAATCCGCCCCCGCCCCCCCATCAGCATCTCCAGGTCATAGCTGTCAAGTGTCCCTTATTTGAAGGGACAGTCCCTTATTCCAGCGCCATGTCCCGCTGCTGTCCCTTATTGATGGATGTCCCTTAAATGTCCCTTAAATGATGTCCCTTAAATTTCAATGGAAGCAGCTCCTCTCCCTCCCTCCCTGCCGGCCAGGGAGGAGGGAGGCTCCAACTGTGTTGCTTGGCTGTGTTGCTCACCCAATAAGAAGTCTAAGAACGACTGGGGGGTGGAGCTTGCATGCCTTGTGTGTGGCTAGTTAATGCAAGCTGAGGGGTTTTTTGAATGCTGGACGCCATTTTGTTGCACGTGCTGCTGCAAACTTTGTAGTGCAAAGCCAGGCCGGGGAGCCATCTTAAGTTGAGGCTGCATAGGCCTTGTGGTGCATGTGATTCAGCTTCTATTCAGTTGAACCTCTGGTTACAAAGTTGGTTGGACAGTGTTCTCGAAGCTACCAGCATGAGTTTGACCAGACTGCAGGAGGACAGGAAGACTGGAGTGCCTGGAACAGGTGAGGCTGCAGGTCCTTTATTTTGGCTGCTGGTCCCTTATTTTCAAATCTGTAAGTTGACAGCTATGCTCCAGCTAGGGCTGAAGACCCCAGAGGGCTGCTGCCAGTCATGTAGACCACACTGAGTTAGTTGGACCTGGCATAAGGCACTATCCCCTCTGTTCTGACACCGGCCCATTTTAAACTTGAATTCCTTATTGCCCCAAAGCCAGCTCTCTCCGGGACCCTTCAGGCTGTGAACATTCGCTACGAGCTGGCTGGCATCTCGCCCTGAGCCAAATTCAGCAGGCTGATTCCTTGACTCTCTCACAAAAACGGCATTTCATCCGGCAGGTCTTGAAAAAAAATCTTCTGAAGGCCTGGGAGGAAGTGGGCTTGTGTGAGTACATTCCAGGCCTTCAGCTCTTCCCAAGTTGCGGTTTTCAAGGCTGCACCAGAAAGGATGACTAGGCTGGCTCTGAATCCCTCAGCTCAGACCACAGAAACCCAAATCTCAGTGTTTTTTTAATGCAAGGTTCAATTTGATACTAATTAAGCCAAGATCAAAATATTATCTTAAGGGTTACCACCACATAAAGCTTGCAGAGGTGGAAACACTCAGCAATGGAGCGTTTTTGTACCAACTTTTTATTGCATCTTTAAGAAGCAGGCCAGAAACAAGCCTGTTGCAAAGATTTATTTGTGGGTTAAGAGGCTGGATTTTTAAATATGACATCTTTGGTATGCTAGCTGCTTGTTTCCTATAAATCTTAGCTAGTATTTCTTAGAAAGCTTTTCATGCCAACGACTTTTTGGCATCCTAAAGCTTTCCTTAGCAGCTGTCTTTCAAGAGATTGAAGTGTTTCAAGGTTTGAGGTGGAAGATGATGAGGCAAACTTTTAAGATGTTTCATAATGATGGGTGGTTTTTAAAAAACCAACAACTGCCAAATCATACACTTTCCTAGTGTATTAAGGAAGAGCTTCCAGCCATCTGCTTGCTGTCAACAATGTTTGTCTGGCACTGGATTTTACGGCATTTCCCCCATCTAACACTCCCATTTTTACAAGTCGTTGACTGAACTTCATAAATGTCAACTTTCTCTGTAAAATTGCAAGGAAATTCTGATTTAGGAGATTTCGTCAACAGTGAGTTGCCCTTTTTCTTTAATCAACTGGAAATGGAGATCCAAAAAAACAAACAAACACAAATAAACTTGAACTGAAAAGCTGTTATTTGAAATATCCTAGGAGGAACTGGAGCGTGTTTTCCTAACATAATTATTCCCAGGCACGATCAAACTTCTTCGAGCCCGAGTCAAGCCCCAGCTCAAATTAAGACCAGCTAAATTGGAAAAAGATGGATTATGGAATGGTTATTTATCCAGGGCAGAAAGAGTGTTGCAAAGTCAAGGTGTCCATAATTCCTCCTGGCAGCTGAGGCTGGAGAAACATTCCACTTGTTTCCTGTTTCCCCCCAAAATATCCTTTGAACTGAAATGCCTGGTTTGTTTGATTTGATTAGGAATAGTGGACATTTTGATTCCAGAGCATGAGCAGGAGATTCAAAATGGTGCCGGGGTGTGTGTGATGCTCATGGGGAAATGACTGTGTGTCGAGGCTAGGTCCATGGGTTGCTGAACTCAAATCTGGGCAAGGGCCTCCAGCTCCAGGTCTGTGATGGGGTGGAGAGACACAGACCCAGGGCCAAAAGTGGTTCTTCGTGCATCTCTAACCAGCCCTTGCGAGTCTCCCCAGACCATTGCTGCTGGTTTCCTCAAGTGCCTTTGGCCTTGAAATGGGATGCTGCTTCTTGCTTGCTAAGACGGAGGTGTGTGTGTAGAGAGAAACCTTTCACTTTTTCCTGTCTGGTATGTAGCCTACAGTATAAAGGTGAAAACTGTGGGATAAGCAGCTTCATGTAACCAACATGCTTAAGTCTAATTAATACATGAAGGGGTTAATACCATAGAGTAAGCTTTTCTGCCAGGCTTGGTGTGGCCACTTCCCCTTACCTTGGGAGGAAATGGACAATCAAGCCTATTGTTCACCCTCCTGCCTACCAGAAAAGCTCAATACATGAGGTTTGAGTTGGTTCTGCAGCTCAGATGGCATGACTCTTACAAGCCACTCTTGAGTTCCCATACCAATAACTGAGGAACAATTTAGGGCAAATATTTGCATGCCCTTCTGGGGTAAGAGGCTGTAAGATCTGGGCTCCTAAGGTCTTTTGGGACATTGAAGGATCCCATCAGGAATGCAAACAGGAGCAGACATTGCCACAATTTCCATGTTTGCCCAAGGTCAGGAACAGAAGTCAAGTGAATTCAAGCAGTATTCACTATCATTGGTTTTTTAACCTGCAAATATCACGTAAATAATCACATTATTTTCTGCATTGTTTTTGATATTTCTCTTCCACTGGAATTAGCCATGTTATGTATATAGTTATGTTATCTTATGTACCGTATATAGTTATGTTATGTATATGAATTAGTTATTGTGTTAGCTTTGGCCATTATGGATGATAAGACAAATGTCATCCACGGGTGCAGTCAAATGCAACATTCCTTATTTCCCGAGAGTGGGCACAGGGAGGGGGACATCCAGTCAGTGTAACTTCCTGTTCCACTGGTCTGGAGCTCCTCCCCCTGCATGTGACCTGGGAAATGGGTGTGGCCCTGGCTCACTCCATAAAAGAGTCGAGTCATGCAGCCATTTTCTCAGTACGTCTTGATCATGGGTAGGCAAACTAAGGCCCGGGGGCTGGATCCGGCCCAATCGCCTTCTAAATCTGGCCTGTGGACGGACCAGGAATTAGCATGTTTTTACATGAGTAGAATGTGTGCTTTTATTTAAAATGCATCTCTGGGTTGTTTGTGGGGCATAGGAATTCGTTCATATTTTTTTTCTTCAAAATATAGTCTGCCCCCCCCCAAGGTCTGAGGGACAGTGGACCAGCCCCCTGCTGAAAAAGTTTGCTGACCCCTGGTCTTGATCTCTCTCTTGTCTTGTTCTTTTGCTGCCATGCTGCTCCCCTGCCGGCATTTTGTTATCTTAATGAAATTTTGCTGTCTGCTGGTTCTCAGCCAGCAGCACATGAGTTCAGTCTCCCTATGAGATGAACTCACAGTTTCTTTGTGTAACTACCAAGTAAAGTCTGCCTTTCAGGGATCATATTGCGAACTGAAATGTGAGTAAATGCTTTGTTACTTTACTCAGAAAGACTCTTGTGTCTTTATTCTTTTAGGAGGGATCAAAGGGAACACCAGCAAATAATCTTAACTAAGAGATTCAAATGAATCTGCAAACTGCTTCCAGCTATATTGAGGGGAATTTGCTCTGCCATATCACTTCACTAGCGTGAGTGAAGGAAGGATAATACTTATTCAATATATCCTTTCCTACTATCCTTAACATTCCCATCAGTAAGAGCTGTTCAAGCGTGGAACAGACTCCCTTGGAAGGTAGCAGTCTCTCCTTCCTTAGAGATTTTTAAGCAGAGGTTGGGTGGCCATCTGCCAGAGATTCTTTAGCTATGATTATTTCACTACAGGGAGTTGTACTAGGTGACCCTTGTGGTCTCTTCTAACCTTACGGTTCTATGATTGATTCGAGTCCTGGAGTCCCTGTCAGGTTGGAGGAAAGGGACAAGTGCTAGGGGGGAGATCATAGAAGCTGCACCCCATTACTGGGTAGCAAGAAGGTCATGAGACACACATTCATGCTTCCGGACCTAAATTCCCCAGAGCTGAACCCAACCCATCTTCACTGTTCACGGCCCACTTGTGATTCGGTTCCTGTCTAAGCATTCCAGATCACAGCCTGCTCATTCCTCGAGGCCTAATTATCTATCATTTCATGTCTAGGCCTAGGAGGCTTTTTAAGCTGTGTGGAAAATGTCAGTCATCCTGGTGGAAACGTAACGATCCCAGTATCCGTTTCATTTTGGCAAGGCTTGGCAACGGTGGACACGACTGGAATGGCGCGTTAATGATCCGAGCCGTGCGGCGCAGCTAGTGCGGGGCCCTGAAAACCAAATTAATTGGGGTTACAGCTGGAGCAATACCCTTCGGAATAATTAAGAAGTCAAACCAAACTTGGAGCGAGTTGGGCGGCTGCACACAGGTGCCTAATTGCACTCTGGAGTGTGCTTGCACGCCATCTCAAAAGGTAGCAAACGGAAGAGAGGAGGAGAGAGAGAGAGCGAAGAGAGAACATAGATGTCTGTACATACGTTTAATAAAGGGATAGGAGGAACCAAGGCAGAGATTGCTGGCTCATTTCTATAGAGCACTAGGAATGAACATAGACCACTGCCCTGTTTCCAGTGTGGGTCGCCGAGTATCTCCTGGTTGGTGGGATTCTGGCCTGAAGCAACAAGGAACAGAGGGTGTGTCATAAGGAAAATGAATGGATATTGATTTATATATATTTGTAATTTTTTAATATTTTAGTAACTTTGTATTACTGTGACATTTTTTATACAGTGGTACCTCAGGTTAAGTACTTAATTCATTCTGGAGGTCCATACTTAACCTGAAACTGTTCTTAACCTGAAGCACCACTTTAGCTAATGGGGCCTCCTGCTGCTGCTACGCCACCGGAGCCTGATTTCTGTTCTCATCCTGAAGCAAAGTTCTTAACCTGAAGCACTATTTCTGGGTTGGCGGAGTCTTTAACCTGAAGCATATGTAACCTGAAGCATATGTAACCTGAGGTACCACTGTATGCAGCTGTATGTAAGACTTCGTTTAAATTGTCTGTTGTTTCATTTTTCTATACACTACTTAAAGACATTTTAAATATAGAAATTACCGTATTTTCGCTCTATAAGACGCACCAGACCACAAGACACACCTAGTTTTTGGAGGAGGAAAACAAGAAAAAATATATTCTGAATCTCAGAAGCCAGAACAGCAAGAGGGATCGCTGCACAGTGAAAGCAGCAATCCCTCTTGCTGTTCTGGCTTCTGTGATAGCTGTGCAGCCTGCATTCACTCCATAAGACGCACACACATTTCCCCTTACTTTTTAGGAGGGAAAAAGTGAGTCTTATAGAGCAAAAAATACGGTAAATAATCAATCAGCATAAGATGCAGGTGGAGCAAGAAATGTTGGTTTACTCAATGCACCCCTTTCTGACTTCCATCCAGATGAGCAAAAAGCACCATCAGAGTTCAAGGACTTCTCCTAGCCAGTCAAAATCTCATCAGGAACAAGCATAATTTTGTTCCAAGGGAGTGGAGGGGGAAATGTCAGCGGGTTCTTCCACTGCTTTGGCACTCCCAGCATGCCTGTGATGGGCACCATTATTTATTTACTCTCCAGGAAGCCAGAAGCTGGCAAACATTTCCTCTTTGGAGGGTCTTTCTTCTGCCCTGAGCCCAGTCTTTGTGGCACCAGAGCTTGCAACATGCACTCCACATTTTGCTTGTTCTACTCTATAAAAACGCTTTCTGAATCCAAGGAAATGGATTTTTAAGAAGAAAAGGAAAAAGCCTCCAGGATGTGTGTGTGTTTTCACAGGTTCCCTTCTTTATTTGTCCCTAATCCATCCCACTTACGATGCCTCATGTATCCTAAGCTCAACATCTGGCTCCCATCACACCTTCTGTCGACTCAAAAGGGAATAAAAAGACGCAAGATGGCTCCCAGATGCGGAAGGCTTTCAGCATCCCGTAAGGGTCCAGGTTGATGGCAGGAGGGAGGGAGGCCAAAGAGAGACTGCCTGTCCCAAACTAAGAGGGCTCTGCGGGCATCACATCTTCTCGGTTAAGGCTTATGTATCAGGGTGTTCCCAATGGGCTCCTGGGGAACTGTCCTTTTCTCATTGGCTGTAACCTCACATGGAGCAAAGAAACTCTTCTCCAAGGGCAACGATAAATAAGCAGACTTATTTCACAGGCTGTACGTGCCCGTATGGGACATCTCAAGATAAAACTGCTCCGATTTTTTGAAAGTCAATATTTAGAGTCTACAAATGGATAGAGTCTACTGTGGATAATCAAATGATCAGAGAGTTGGTGGCCTACAAAAAATAACAACACAGAGCTGATAATTCTGCTCCAGGCTAGAAACAATCATTGGTAGTGATGCGGGAGACTCCAGGCTTGGTTGGGGAGTGAGCACTTATCCTTACACCATATTTCCAGGTTTTAAAAATGTGAAGGACCTGTTTGACCACTAATGCAGAGAGTGGACAAAAAGAGGTTTTCTTCCCCTTCTCACAATGTTAGAACTTCGAGACATCAAATGAGTGAAGCTGAACATCTTAATTTTTGGGACGCATGAAAGAACTTCTTCATGCAGCAGCACAAAATGAAACGGTGGCTTTTGCTCTCACAGGAGGTAGTGAACAATATATTATTTTTCATAATAGTTTTATTATTTATACCCCGCCCATCTGACTGGGTTGCCCCAGCCACTCTGGGCAGCTTCCAACACATATAGAAACATAATAAAACTTCCCAATAATAATAATAATAATAATAATAATAATAATAATAATTTATTTATACCCTGCCCATCTGGCTGGGCTTCCCCAGCCACTCTGGGCGGCTTCCAAAAGAATATTAAAATACTATAATACATCAAACATTAAAAGCTTCCTGAAACAGGGCTGCCTTCAGATGTATTCTGAAAGCCTGGTAGTTGTTGTTCTCTTTGACATCTGGTGGGAGGGTGTTCCACAGGAAGGCACCACTACCGAGAAGGCCCTCTGCCTGGTTCCCTGTAACTTGGCTTCTCGCAGTGAGGGAACCGCCAGAAGGCCCTTGGTGCTGGACCTCAGTGTCCGGGTAGAACGATGGGGGTGGAGACGCTCCTTCAGATATACTGGACCAAGGCCGTTTAGGGCTTTAAAGGTCAGCACCAACACTTTGAATTGTGCTCGGAAACATACTGGGAGCCAATGTAGGTCTTTCAAGACCGGTGTTATGTGGTCTCTGCGGCCGCTCCCAGTCACCAGTCTAGCTGCCGTGTTCTGGATTAGTTGTAGTTTCCGGGTCACCTTCAAAGGTAGCCCCACGTAGAGCGCATTGCAGTAATCCAAGCGGGAGATAACCAGAGCATGCACCACTCTGGCGAGGCAGTCCGCAGGCAGATAGGGTCTCAGCCTGCGTACCAGATGGAGCTGGTAAACAGCTGCCCTGGACACAGATTTGACCTGCACCTCCATGGACAGCTGTGAGTCCAGAATGACTCCCAGGCTGCACACCTGGTCCTTCAGGGGCACAGTTACCCCATTCAGGACCAGGGAATCCTCCACACCTGCCCGCCTCCTGTCCCCCAAAACAGTACTTCTGTCTTGTCAGGATTCAACCTCAATCTGTTAGCCGCCATCCAACCTCCAACCGCCTCCAGGCACTCATACAGGTGATGGCCACCAACTTGGATGGTTTGAAAAGAGGATTGGACAAATTCGTGGAGGAGAAGGCTACCAATGGCTATGATATTGGAGGCAGTATGCTCTGAATTCCTGTTGCTGGAAACTACAGGAGAGAGCTGTTGTGCTCAGATCTTTCCTTCGAGCATCCCATTAAGGCACCTGGTTGGCCACTTTGAGAAAAAGATGTTGGACCTTTGGTGTGATCCAACAGGGATCTTCTTTTGTACTTTTGTTCCTGTAGTGAGATATGGGGCTAGACTAGAGGACCCTTCAAGATCCTTTCCAACTCTACAATTCTATGGTTCTACGAGAAGTAAGCTCCTGTGCTGTGGGAGAGGAAGCTGTCTTTACCAAACCGTCTTCTGAACTACTGCTTGCAAACAGCCCATTTTGCCCAGGGCTGCCAATGAGAAGGTTTTCCTTGCATCAGTTCTAGACATAGCCTCCAACCTGCTATTTGACTCAGGCAGATTCCTGGGGATGTCTGAGCTGATATTTCCACTCATAACGCTGTTCCATTGTGTTGAGGGGATCGTGAGCATCATGTCACTGTCACACTGGCAAAACCTCCAGTTTCGAAGTCCTTTGATATTTCCACTTGTACCCCCCCCCCGCCCTGTTCATCTCTTTGGCATTGATATAAATGCATTTATCTGAACGGAGAATCTGATTTCCATGGTTGCGTGCGAGACGTTCATTGTCTCCTGACAATGAGATAAAATCCACCAATTATGGGCTGTTGTAAAGTTCTTCTTTGACAGAGAAAGAGAGAGAGCTTTCTTCAGATGCCCACTGCCGTGTGTGTGTGTGTGTGTGTGTGTGTGTGTGTGTGTGTGTGTATTTGTGTCAGATGAAACGGTTCTGTTTGCCTCGGGCCACTTCAGTCCACAGCAGGCAGACTCAGAGAGTGAAAGGGAAATATCACAGAGTGCAGAGATCCTCTCCGAGGCAAATGAATCTGTTTTCATCTCAAGTCTTCCTTTGATGTGTCAAGATGTTAAAGGCCTCCAGTCTTCTTTTCATACCTCTGTCCTTGTCAGAGGAGCTCCTTTTGGTCTCTGGATCTTTCCAACGCAGCCGCTGGAGAGATCTTGATGAAAGTGTACAAGCTCCCCCTCCCTGCCTCCCGCCAGGCCTTCGTGCTCCTCAAACCTGGGCAAGCGCTTATGAAAGAGGAAGAGACTTTCCAGGAAGGATGTTTCCCCCTTCTTAAAAAGAGAGAGAGAGAGAAATGCATCCTGTCAGGTGATTTACATAGTGACTTGAGGCATTTGGAGGCACAAACAGGACTTGCAAAGAGATGGCAGGCAGCTGAGATTTATCAACCAGGGCCATCAAGTGGCTGGGGCATTTGGCTAGAGCAGCATTTCCCAGCTGAGGGCCATATGGCCTCCTGGAGGCCCCAAGGATATTCCAAGGGTAGCACAGGTAAAAATCGCATAAATGGGGGGCCAGGATGCCGGCCTGGCCAGGACGGCTTTCCTTTTATACCATCTGGGCTCGATGAGGCATGTCACCCTCACCTGCCCCGAGTCTACTCCAGCTGAGGAATCACACCTCCTCCCCGAACCAGCAAGCCCCACCTGGGCTGGGGGTCCTTGCCTGCCTTCCCTCGGAACTGACAGCTGTAAGTTCTGGAATCCGAAGGTCAGGGGTGGTAGGTCACATTTTGCCACTTGAGACAAAACAGGAAGTGCCACCCTGCTCTACCACACACCCCCCCCCCCCCAGTGTGGTTGGTGTCCTAGCCAGGCTGGCGTCATCAAGCACAAGGGTCACATGGATCGAGAAATACTTACAATGTCATTTTTTAAAAATGTGATTGTATTTTTTTTATAAATTATAAAAATTGTAAATAAAACATGTTCTGTTTGCAAACAGAAAATTTAAATAGCTACCTTACTATCGGTAGGACGGGGGGGGGGTCACAGGAAGGAAGGAAGATCGGAAAAAGGTTGAGATACACTGGTCTAGACCAGGCATGTCCAACAGGTAGATCGTGATCTACCTGTATATCACTGGACGTTTGTGGTAGATCACTGGCTCCCCCCACCAAGAAGCTCAACATCTTTGGCTCCTACTAAGAAAAACTCAACAACTTTGACCTGAACCCAAAAAAAGAGGCGTTCCTCCTTCCTCCTCCCCCCAAAAAGCTCAACAACTCAAGTTTTTAACTCTGTAAGTAGATCACAGTCTCTTGGGAGCTGGCCACCCCTGGTCTAGACCAATCATCGCCGACCTAGTGCCCTCTGCCCCCGGCTGCTTTGGTCTACAACTGGGTGCTGGCTGGGGCTGATGGGAGTTGTAGTCCAAAGCAGCTGTGCAGGGGAGGGGGAGGGACACATCAACCTGGCAAAGGGTAGAGGGTCTTTTCCCATGGGCGTAGCCAGGATTTTTTAAGGGGGCAGGCTTTTGTTATGGGGGACAGAACCTCAGATTTGTATTGATTTGTACTGATTTGGGGGGACAGCTGCCTCCAACCCCCCTTGGCAACGCCCAGGTCCCCCCCCAAAAAAAATCCTGGAGAGGTTCTGCCACTCAGTGTAGACAATACTAAGCAGCGTGAGCCAAGGGTATAAGGCATGAGACTTGGCATAAGGCAGCTTCCTATGTTCCAATAGCAGCTCGCATCCTGCCCAGGACCTAATGAACGATCCTGCTTTCAGGAGGACTTACTTCTGAACAGACATAGTTAGAACTGCACTTAACTTTTTCTCCTCCCTCCCCATCCCTTTTTCCTTCTCTGCTCTGTAAGCATGAAAGCAAGGATTAACTTTTTAAATAAATAAAAATTAAAAATAAATGATGCTTTAGCCACTCTGGCAGTCTTTCGTACTGAAGAGCAGGGTGATTTTCCTTTCTTTCCTTTGATACAGGAATAAATGATGGGTTAGCCAGGCAGTGCGGCAAACCAGTAAGATCAGAGTGGTAACCTATGTTATTGGGCTAACGGTTTATTTTATTTGATGTAATTTCCTAAAGATATTACAAGCCAAAGAGCTCCAAAGGGAAACGAGCCTTTGAGGCCAAACCTTCCATCCCAGCTGCTTTTCATTATTCCGGGGTGACCACATTTTCCTACTTTACATTACCCATGTACGGCGCATTCTGCCGCCTTTGGGATTTGCTGTCTTTTATAAACACTGACTCCCCCCCCCAAAAAAAAAACCCTTTTTGTGGCTGCCTCATTAAAAAACAACAACACAAAACTTTAGATCTTGGAGGCAGGCAGTGCCTATTTGCATATGTATAAACTTTAATTTCCCCAAAACATGCTGGCTACCAGATGGGGAAGCAGAGAGGCCTCTGACGTTTATCTGAAAGCGGAGACATTTTCCTGTGTTCTTAACCTCAAAGGAAACTTGGTGGTTTCTAACCAGGCTGCCAGATCCTAACCTTAGCAGGGTTTTTTTATTTTAAAAAAAAGGTTTTTGGGGTTTTTTGACAGACAAATGTGGAGGGGAGGGGATGTAGAGGAAAGCTTTTCTCTCTTTTCCTTCAAACCAGATGGTGGAATGGAGTCATGAAAAGGCAGCCCTCCACATCTGTTTGCATTGAATAAAAGGGGCAAGATTACCTACCAAATGCAAATAGCACTGTGGGAAGGGGGGAGGGGCTTGTAATGACAAGGATCACAGTGAATGGGGTGGAATTTAACCCTCTCCTCCACACTGCAGCGCTTCTGAGGTCTGTTCTGCACCATCTTGGAAGTGGGCCTTTAGTGCAGCAGCAACCTCCCAGCCTTTGGAACTCCCTCCCACTGCATAATAGGCACGTGTCTTCTCTGCTGCCTGCTAAAGATGTTCCTCTTTCAACAAACCTTCTAAAATATTTACCCTGCCTTGAATTTGAAGTGATTGGACAAGAATGGAAGAAGACCCTGCTGGATCAGCCCATTGCCCATCTAGTCCAGCATCTGGTTCCCACAGTATCCAAACAGATGTGAATGGTGAGAAACCAGGGAGCAAGATTTGACCACAAAAGCCCTCTCCTCTCCTGTGGTCTCCACCATCTGGAATTCAGAAGCACTGCTTCCTCCAACTGTGGAGCTAGAACATAGCTATTCTGGCTAGTAGCCATCGGTAGTCCTCTCCTCCATGAATTTGTCTAACCCTCTTTAAATGCCACCCAACTTGGTGGCCATCCCAAAGGGAGGGAGTTCCAAAGTTTAACTATGTGCTGCATGAATTACTTTCTTCTATCTGTCCTGAATCTTCCAATGTTCAACTTCATTGGATGCCCATGAGTTCTTCTACTATTACAGTGGTACCTTGGGATGCAGACGGGATCTGTTCCGGAGCCCCATTCGCATCCTGAATAGAACGTAAGACACGACAGCGTGTCTACGCATGCACGGGTCGTGTTTTGCAGCTTCTGTGCATGCGCATGACATCATTTTGACCGTCTGCGCATGTGCGAGTGACGGAACCTGGAAGTAACGTACTCCGTTACTTCCGGGTCGCCATGGAGCACAACCCGAAAATACTTATCCTGAAGCATATTTATCCTGAGGTATGACTGCACATGCTGTTGTTGTTTTTAAACTGTTTTTGTATGTGTAATTATTATTTTGTAAATTGCTTTGGGAAGTGATTCATAAATAACAACAAGCACAGCACCTACTAGATCCTATTGCAAGTGGCTGTCAGCTTGGTTAAAAGTAGGCATGGGCTGAGCAGGATAATTCCGTCCAGTTTTTGCATCTCTGTAGATCTGCCCCAACCTCCATAAGGAGGATTTTCTAAAAGACAATCCCCAAAGTCCACATTTAAATTGAATGCACCATGTACACAGTTGGTGTAGTGGTTAAGAGCGGTAGTCTCGTAATCTGGTGAACCGGGTTCGCGTCCCCGCTCCTCCACATGCAGCTGCTGGGTGACCTTGGGCCAGTCACACTTCTCTGAAGTCTCTCAGCCCCACTCACCTCACAGAGTGTTTGTTGTGGGGGAGGAAGGGAAAGGAGAATGTTAGCCGCTTTGAGACTCCTTTGGGTAGTGATAAAGCAGGATATCAAATCCAAACTCTTCTTCTTCTTCTTCCTCATAAAACATGCACTTTTCAATGCCTCTCCCTGTGAAATATGCATTTGTAAAAGTGTGACGTAGTATTTTTGTGCTTTTTGTGGACCAGCAGCCAGAGAAGTGTGCAAAGCAACTGAGAGTTGAGTTCTGACACACAGGCAGGCTCAGGAACATTGGATCAGGTTAGTACATTGCAAAAAGCAGACCAGACCAAACCGTCCTCCAATCCTACTTGAAAACTCCATCCATTTTCTTCTTTTTGTGTGATGGTGAGAGCAAAAATAGAAGAAGAAGCAGACACAGGTTTCAGTTAAAAATAAAAAAGAAGGCTTCTAATCCTTCTCGTGAAATTAGTCTGTTGGGTGAAAGACGCTGATTAACTGAGAATGCTTCCCAATGGGTGCTTATTATGGGATAGGTGCACCTCCTGCATGCACACAACATGCACAGGACATTGCTGGCAGCAGTGGTCCCTGTCCCACCCATTTAATACAATATAGGTTTTTTTTAATTATTAAAAAAAACCTATTTGCAACATCTCAATTTTGCAAATTAAGCACATTGAATTTCCCCCAAGAGAACACAAAAATATCATTACCTTTTATTTGTTTCCAGTAAATGGAAAAATACGCTTAAGATTTACAGGGGCGCCGAATGCGTTGCCATCAGTTTGCAAACATGCAAGCCCAGTTCATCCCTCCCTTTCAGTACATGCAGCCAATTTCCCCCATGTAGCCTCCCTCGAAAACATGAGCTCCCATTATGAACAAAAAAATCTGTCCTCCATTAATTCATTAGAAGCTGACAAAAGGAGCTTTGATCAGGCCTGTTTAAAGGCTTCTCGATGACACATAGCAGTAAACCTCAGCTCTTGCACCGGAAATGTCGCCATAACTCTTCCTGCTAAATTTGACGATAGGCCGCCCCCCTCCTCGGATATTAATTGGCGCTTGAGTGCTCACACATGGTCTCCAGGCATGCTTTCGATCTGCTATTTGAACTCTGGAGCTCGCGGAAGAACAGGAAATCTTGTGCTTGTTCCGTGAATGAGGAAAGCCAAGACTGGTGTGTGTGTTTTTTCATCCCAGGGATCAAAGGGTTATGGAAAGCAAGGAGGTAAATTAAGACTGTTTGGGCATCTACCAGCCGCTGGGCTGGCTTTACAGACAAAGAGAGTGTAGTAATGTCTAAATATATATCATTTCCCACAGATAGCCAGTGTGATATAGTGGTTAGATTGTTAGACTAGGACCTTGGTAGACCAGGGTTCAAATTCTGCACTCAGCCCTGAAATGGAGTGACCTTGAGCCACTCACTGCCTCTCAAGCTAACCTACCTCACCTGGTTGTTGTGGGGATTAAAGGAGGATTAGGACCTGGGCTGCTTCAACAGAAGTCTAGTGTCCAGATCAAAGGAAGTAATAGTACTACTCTAGTCTGCCTCGGTCAGACCACACCTGGAATCCTGTGTCCAATTCTGGGTACCACACTTTAAGAAGGATGTTGACAAGCTGGAACGTCTGCAAGATGATCAAGGAGAGAGCTTTCCAAACTTTTCATGTTGGTGACACACTTTTTAGACATGCATCATTTTGCAATATAGAAATTCAGTTTTACTAGCACACCAGAGGTTAAACCAGGGGTCAGCAAGCTTTTTCAGCAGGGAGCCGGTCTACTGTCCCTCAGACCTTGTGGGGGGCCCGACTATATTTTTTTTTGGGGGGGGGGGATGAACGAATTCCTATGCCCCACAAATAACCCAGAGATGCATTTTAAATAAAAGCACACATTTTACTCATGTAAAAACACACTAATTCCCAGACCATCTGTGAGCTGGATTTAGAAGGCGTTTGGGCCGGATCCAGCCCACAGGCCTTAGGCTGCCTACCCATGGGTTAAACTAACTCCTTTCCTGTCTAAGGAGGAGCTCAGGGAGAGTTCAAGCAACACACATACACACTGCAGGCAATACACTAACATGTTGTGACACACAGTTTCGAAAGCTAAGGAAGGGAAGAACCATGTACACTGCTTTGGGCTCCTTGGAGAAAAAGGTGTGCAATAAATGCAATAAAAATTAATGTGCTGCAGCCTAGAAAACCTTATTTGTTCATCTTTCATTCTTCAATATTTCTGACCCCCACGCCCTTCCCACCCCAGGACAGCAGGCTTACAAGACAGCCTTAAAATGACCAGGGGCCAGAAACAATGGGAAATGGCGATCAAAGGTAACAAGGAACTTATTAAACACTCCAAATGGAACCTGCTCGATCCCACCGTGCAGAAAACGTAATGGCATTGGGTAGCTTTAAATTGGCTGGCCCGTTTAATATCACAAATATGCAGGGGAAGAACATTTCAATGCCGCCATTGTTGCTCGCTCTGCCCTCTCGCCGTTTGCGTGCACGAAGTCTGCATTCCGTTTGCACCCACACACACGTCAGAGAGCCCGACAATCAGCCACTATGAGCACAGAATACAGAATACCTCCATTGTACGAAAAGGGAACGTGTTGGGCCTGTTTATTTTTCTGCCTCCCCATCCCGGACCAGCCGTTCTGCTGGCCTGCTGGCCTTGGCGGGGTGGGGGGCAGGGAGAGGAAGTGGGGCAAATACCTTTAAAAGAAACCCCTCCATTCCATGCAGTATGCATGCTTTGCACGCAGTGTCAGATCTCAGGATCCAACCCTGGGATCCCTACCGAGGGAACGTGATTGTTTTGATTGTTTCTTGAAGGTTTCTGTTTATATTGTGATTGAGGCTGGAAGTTTGGGTACAGCTCAGCTTGCGTGAGACGAGTTTTTATGGGATTACAACAGACAGAAGGCGGGACCTCTGCATTCCCAGACGGCCCTTGTACCTTTAACCTCTCAGCTTACTTCTCTATCTGCTATTTAGACAGATACATCTTAGGTTGTGTCCCATTTACAGCCTCCTCCATCTCCTCCTCACACCTCTCCTGCACCCCAAGATGAGAGGTAGTCTTTAACTATTCTCTGGGAGAATGAAGGATTCAAGCATGGCTGCCTTGCTCTTCTCTAGACTAATTATTTACATGAGAACTAGAAACCTTTTCTTTCCAGGCTATGTATTTCCTGCAATAAACAGCTGCACTAGGGAACTCCCTGCCCATTGACCTTAGGCAGACACCTTTAGCGTACTGCCGCCCAGAGTAGCTGAGGCAACCCAGCCAGATGTGTGGGGTACAAATAAAAGCAGCACCTTAAATTGGGCTTGCATCACCACTAAGCCATGGCACAATGTTTTCCCAGAGAAGTGTAGCCTTAGGATGCTGCCCAGAGCAGTGAAAAAACAGAACCGGGGGTGGGGGATGGAGTTCTATAATTATTTATTACTTGTGCATCCCACATTTTTTCTCCAGCGAGCTCAACATGCAAAAATGCACTCCTATAAATATTTTGAACCTGCTCCTCCGTTGCGATTTGGGAGCATTCCAGGCAGATGAGGCTGAGCTCTCCACCCCCACAGCAAACCCACCGCAGCAACGCAGAACAACAAAGCCAGAACGCAACAGGAGACCCCGTGCAGAAATCGGAAGAATGTGGCTAGCTGCAGCTGACCCAGGAGAGGTCTTAAAAACTTTCCTTTCAACTGTTAAATTGTTGCGCTCAGCTGTGACCAACCCTGGCAAAGAGGCCCAAAGAGTCTGCTCCTTGTTATTCACCGTTTAAATGGAAGTGAAGGAGATTTATCTGGCTGTCTTGGGAGACAGCGGGATGATGCTGTTCCATGCTGCTTTGATAGACTTTGGCCTACCCCAGTAGACTTCGGCCAAACCTTTTCAGGCCGCCCCCCTCCCCACCTCCATAAACCCATCCCCAGTACCCCCTACCCTACCCTATAAAAAGCATCATTCAGAATAGCGGCCGGCACAACCCACTAAAGAGGATAACAGCACAATAAAATTCAAACCAGGAATGATTAGTTGCACATTTATTCAAAATCCAAGTTTGGCTATTAATTCAATGAAATGGATTAACGTGATCCAGTGATACCAGCTTTTCAAAGTCTGGTAAACTAAAGGTAAAAGTAAAGGACCTCTGGACAGTTAGGTCCAGTCAAAGGTGACTATGGGATGTGGCACTCACCTCACTTTAGGCCAAGGGAGCCGGCATTTGTCCACAGACAGCTTTCTGGGTCATGTGGCCAGCAGGACTAAACCACTTCTGGTGCAAAGGGACACCGTGACGAGTGCCAGAGTGCATGGAAACACCATTTACCTTCCTGCCGCAGTGATCATATTTATGTCTCCAGGGGGCCCCCTAGGTAACCCCCCTCCAGGGAGTGGTATCACCCACTTAAGGATTCACTGGCTTAGAATCAGGCTGCCTTCTTCCCCCATTGCTGGGGAAAGTCACCCACCACTTACCACAAATGGTAGAGTATACCCTCCAGGTGTACCAATTTTTCAAGGACAGTCCAGGAATTATAAAAGTGATCCTGGCTTCTGATATGACCCTGAAATTTCCCTTTGGCTCTCCAGATGTTCTTGGGCTCCACTTCCCATCAGCCCCAGTGGTTAGGGAAGAGGGGATTTGTAGTCCAATGATGTTTGGAGGACTGAAAGTTCCCCAACCCTGGTCTCTGCTGGCTGGCTGGCTGACTGACAGCAGCTTTCCAGAGTTTCAGACCAGGCCCATTCCCATACCTGCTTGAGATGCTGAGGGACCTTATCCATGGAAGACAGGTGATGCTCTACCACTGAGATATGCACCTTCCCAGATTATTTTGTGTTGCCTAATGAGATACATGGCCTGCCTTGTTGGATCTGCCTGGATCTGGCTAAAAAGATCCATTTTATGTCAAGGAATGGGGAGCCCAGCTCCTTAGGAGAGTAGAGGGAAGGAAGCCTCACACAACTTGGCTCAGAAGAGGCAGTCCACTGGCTCTATGCCAGGGATCATATTGCAGAGACTGCAGACAAGGATTTCAATTGCTTGCTGACACTGCTGGAAAATGTCACTGTGGAGTCAAGTGTTCTCGCTACCCCCCATTTTTTTCTTAGAAATGTTCTGATGACAAGCCAGGCTCTTTGGAAAGAACATTAACTATGATACACACTTGTGCTCGATCATCTTTGGTGCTTCAGTCCACACAAGGCCTCAACACTGCAGTTAGAGTCTTGTGAGGATTTGTCCAGAGCAGCTTTCCCCAACCTGATTCCCTACAGATGTTTTGGACCATAACTTCCATCAGCTCCAGAAGAACAGAAGAAGAGTCTGGCTGGAACAGGCCAATGACCCGTACAGCCCAGCATCCTGTCCTCACACTGGCCAACTAGATGCCTAGAGTGGGGAACTCACAAGCAGGATTTGAGCACAAGAACAGTCTCCCCTCCTGTGGTTTCCAGCAACTGAGATTCAGCTGCATTGCTGCCTCCAATTGTGGCGACAAGAGCACAGCCATTATGGCTACGGAGCTGTTGATAGCCCTCTCCTCTGTGAATTTGTTGAATCCTCTTTTAAAGGTTGGTGGCCATCACTGCCTCCTGTGGGAGTGAGTTCCATAGTTTAAATATGTGCTGTATGAAGACATAGTTTACCTTTCTGCCACAGCTGTACCTACTTATCTACTTGCGCTGGCGTGCTTTTGAACTGCTAGGTTGGCAGGAGCTGGGACAGAGGAGCTCACCCCGTCACGGGATTCAGACCACTGACCTTCCGATTGGCAAGCCCAAGAGACTTAGTGGTTTAGACCACAGCGCCACCGTGTGCTCTGGTTTCTGTCACTGTGTTCAGGGTGTGCACGGTGTTAAGAACAGTTTCAGGTTAAGAACGGACCTCCAGAAGAAATTAAGTACTTAACCCGAGGTACCACTGTACTGTCCTTCATCTGAAGACCACAGGGTGGCTTACAATATAAAAACACAAAAACAAACACCTTGGTAACAAACAAAAACAATAACACAAACTCAGTTTAAAAGCCGTAGTTCAGTTAGCCAAAGATCTGGGAAAAGAGGCATGTTTTTGCCTAGCGCTCAAATATATGTAACAAAGGCAGCAGGCGAGCCTCCCTGGGGAGAGCATTCCACAAATGGGGAGCCACCACAGAAAAGGCCTGTTCTCATGTCGGAGGAGGCACATGAAAAAAGACTTCAGATGATGATCGCTTTCTCTCCTTTCCTTCCAAGGAAGATGACTGCATGTGTTGGTGCACAGCTGTCCAATGATGCTGACCTATGATGACTAAGCCCGGGTCAATTTTTGAAGGATCTGTCTGCCTGGTGGCTGGTGAGACTTTGGGATCAGCCCGGGTGTGCATCTTCACCTCCCCTGGTTTTATGAATCAGTGGGGAATCAAAGTGGCGGCTGCCGTCGACTCCCCATTACAGCGCTAGAAAAGAATGAGAAGCACCAAATGCCATTATGATTAAGATCTCCTTGGAGCTGACAGCTAGAACTGATGGGGTGTGGAGCTGGCGGCCGCCCGCTCAACTGTTGCCTTTCCCTTTTTCTTTTTGAGCTGTCACTGGGAAATTGTAGAGTCTGACAATCATGTTGCTAATGTAGCAGCCCTAAGTGATGGAGATTCTCCTCTGGGGTCGTCCCCCCCCCCCCAGCAAAACACCATTCCCTGGTGTCATCACCTGGAGGGCTCTTTTGGAATGTGCATTATGGGATGCCTGCCAGAGGAGTAGGCACAGATAGGCCTTGAGGTTTCAAGCCCTTAACAACTTGGGACCAGTTCACCTGCGAGATCGCCTTGCCCCATCTATGCCCACTCGACCGCATCAACTGGAGGAACTGGCACTATTACAGCTGCCACATACTACTTGTGTACTCATTGTAGGATTTGAACTGTAAACAGCAGTGGAAAATAATTCAGATATTAATAGGATGAAAGTGGGATGTTAAGTTACAATATGCAGCAGGGTAAGGGGAAATAAGGAAACAACAGAGGGACGGAGGGCAAGTTCACATGTACTAGAAATATTGTTGGAAATTAAATATGTAATACAGTGGTACCTCTGGTTACGTACTTAATTCGTTCCGGAGGTCCGTTCTTAACCTGAAACTGTTCTTAACCTGAAGCACCACTTTAGCTAATGGGGCCTCCCGTGGCCACACGATTTCTGTTCTCATCCTGAAGTCTGTAACCTGAAGCATATGTAATCTGAAGCATAAGTAACCCAAGGTACCACTGTAAGTGTCTGGAAATTCCAAATAAAATAATTTTTTACCATACCTGTTCTGCATTTGTAAGAACTCAATCTTTTAGTGTGGCAGCACCTACACTTTGGAACTCACTGCCAGGCAAGCATTTTCGCTGAGCTCTTTGCTGCTTTGCTGAAAACATATTTGTTTAGAGATGCCTACACAGATGTTTAGAAAGCTGGTGCGAGTTTTAATCTGTTTTAGTCTATTGTTGTGTTAACATTTCAAAAGTCTTACGCTAATTTTTCTTAGTGGTCATTCTGTTGCTTTATTGGCTTTGTAAACTGCTTTGAGCTGCTGTGCCGCTGAGCTATGGCCTTTCCTTACTTCCTACCTACCTACTGATCTTTCGATCTATAGAAGGGGTAGGCGACCTAAGGCCCGTGGGCCAGATTTGGCCCAATTGCCTTCTTAATCTGGCCCACGGACGATCTGGGAATCAGTGTGTTTTTACATGAGTAGAATGTGTCCTTTTATTTAAAATGCATCTCTGGGTTATTTGTGTTGGGATACTGCCAGGGAGACAAAGTCCATCATGGCCCCGAGCCGTCTGCCGGACGATCCATCGATCTCCCGTAGGCACGCAGTATCAGCAATTAGTGACATGAGTTTCTAGAAAATATCTTGCCACATTCCAGAGCTCATGCACACTCTATCAGCAGATAATGCACAGCAAAAGTCGCACTCAGGAGAGCATTATTTACAAGTTTTATTCAGCGTTGATCAGAACAAAGAAAGACATGACTGCCTGCGTCAGTGTCTCCAGACAGAGAGAAAACGAAAGCAATAGGAAACATAAACATCCTGTGAACAGGAAATACGCAGACTCTGTGACTCTCAAAGACTGCTCCCTTTTAAGGTGGAATGGAAATATCCTAACAATTTGTGGGGCACAGGAATTCATTCATTCCCCCCCCCCAAAGTATAGTCTGGCCCCCCACAAGGTCTGAGGGACGGTGGACTGGTCCATGGCTGAAAAAGGTTGCTGACCCCTGATCTATAGGTAGGGCTGGGGAAATTGCCTGCCTGAAGCCCTCCAGAACTGCTGCCAGTCAATGCAAAAGCTACTGAACTAGATGGACCAATGCTCTGACTCCATATAAGGCAGCTTGCTGTGTTGCTCTTAGGCAACCACAAAGCTTCTGGGATCAAGGGGTGTCAGAGATCCCAGAGAAATGCACGAGTCCCTGGCTCCTCTCCAGTGGAGAGATTAATCCCTGGAGGGATTTGGTCATGTTCAGGTGCCACAAAGCGTCTTCACTTGTTTGCAGTAGGACATGGTGTTCCAGCCAAGTATGGAGACATTCCGGCTACGTGGAAGCACTTTATGCATCATTGATGGGAAGACAGAACACGAGGCATCTGTTCATCAGCTTCATCTTTTGCAATGTGTTCTTGCTGTGCACAACCGGAGCCTGTAATTACAAGTGACCCAGCACTACACGAGGTGAGATGCATCTGATAACTCTGAACACTCTTCTGCAGTCAAGGTAGTGTGTTAAGACCTGCAGGTCTTCATACCTGAGAAGCAGCCTTGTGTAAGATTGATGGATGCATCTCTGTGGTTCTTTTGTAACTTCCCGCTTCTTCCTCCTCCCAGCACCAAATCTGTAAACATCCCATTAAGGTTTGCACAGCACAGGCCTGGGATGGCAGAGTCGCAAGTCGGCTGGGCCCCCAAACCAAACGAGGAGTGGGTGTAGGTTAAGTAAAGGTAAAGGGTCCAGTCGTGGTCCATTAGGTCCAGTCGTGGCCGACTCTGGGGTTGCGGTACTCATCTCACTTTATTGGCCGAGGGAGCCGGCGTACAGCTTCCGGGTCATGTGGCCAGTAATGACGAACCAGAGCACTGCAGAGCACTGCACGGAAACGCCGTTTACCTTCCCGCTGGAGCGGTATCTATTTATCTACTTGCACTTTGCTTTCGAACTGCTAGGTTGGCAGGAGCAGGGACCGAGCAACGGGAGCTCACCCCGTCGCGGGGATTTGAACCGCCGACCTTCTGATCGGCAAGTTCTAGGCTCTGTGGTTTAGACCACAGCGCCAAGTCCAAAAACCTGATTGAATCAAGATGATTGGTGACAGAAAGGAGACTCAAATGTGGTTGGTGAAACTCCAGAGAAAGAGAGAAAACTCATATTTCACTGCCAAAATGAGAGGTTCACATGTTGACACTGTTAAGGAAGTTCCAGCAATGTAAGTTCTTGTTTATGCACCACACACCTGTGAAGGGGTGGGCAGGTGGTGGTTTGGGATCTAGTGGCAGATCTCTGAGTAATCTTCAGATCAGCAAGGATGTTGTCTGACTCTCAACTGTTTAGCAATAAGCAGCCACAAAATGAAATCAGTCTCACTCCCACTCTAAATTATATTGCTGAAATTGAGAAAGCATAGGGGAACAAGGAGTGTTCCATTTATTTATTTGTTTATTTGTTTATTTGTTTATTTATAAATGCTTGTACACTGCTGTGTCATTACAATATATATCAAAGCAGTTGACAACAATAAAACCATACAATAAAAGCCATACCAAAGTTAAAACAGGCATCAATTCTCCATTGTGGAAAGATATACTTTTTTTAATTGCCTGCACAGGCCTAGCAGAACAGAATAGTTTTTAGCAGGTGTTTAAAAGTTGGCACAGAAGGTGCCTGCTGAATCTCTAGTGGCAGAGTGTTCCACAGGACTGGGACAATGACATTAAAGGCTCAATTTCTTGTGGTTGGCAAATGAGCCTCACCAACTTGGGGAACGACCAAAGATGCTCCTGCAGGGGAATCTCAGGGGACTGAACTACGATGTAAGGGTACAGACAGTCCCTAAGATATCCTGGACCATTCAGTTGTGCTATTCAAAGCAACTCTGAATTTTAAAATCCTAACTCCCCATGTTTTGCACCAGCCTCCTGTTGGTGAATCCTGGTGTCCTAGAAACAAGCCTGTAGACCACTTATCCCTATACTAGTGGAAGGTGATCTGGTTACATTCAACAAGTTATAGAATTATCAGTTAAAGGAACCTGGTGGTGATATGTGAACAGAGGTTGTTGTGTTGAAATTCCCATTTAACTAAGATATAGCTGCTCTCCAAGGTGATATTCAGTTGAAGCTCCTGAGCCAACCTGTCATCAGTCAAACGTTTTTCCTGAGCTGCAGTTGTTGTTTTTTTTTGGGGGGGGGGCGCGGGAAATCTGACCTCCTGTGCAATTCAGGCATCCTTTAAATCTGTGCAATCTGTGCTGATCGCTTCCATTTCATTTGAGTGATTCACCAGCTCCTTAGCTGATGCCGCTTCCTTCAAGATTGGGAAAGCAGGAACAGAGTGACAATCAGGGAAACAAAACGTCTCATCGTCTCATCATGGAGGGAGGCAAACTTACTGGAAAGAGGAGGTGTTTATTGATTTGCACTAATAGCAACTTGAAAGTGGATGCCGCTAATTAAAGTGTTACAAGCCTAGATCTTCCGGGAGCAAGGACTCAGATGCTCCTGGAGATTGTCTCTGGAGTCAAGATATCCCAGCCAAGGCTTGGGTACCCTTGTTTATAGTCGAGTAGCCGTTGTGTAACTCCTGGAGTGGCCTCCAGAGGCATTACAGGGGATCAGGTCAGGAAGAGACATAAGAACATGCAAAGAGGATGCCGGATCAGACCAATGGCCCATCTAGTCCAACATCCTGTCCTTACAGTCGCCAACCAGATGGCCATTATGGGAAACCTGCAAGCAGGATCAGAGCGCAAGAGCCCTCTCCCCTCCTGTGGTTTCCAGCAACTGGTATTCAGAAGTATGTATTGCTGTCTCCGAGTACAGAGATAGAGCAAACCCATCACAGCTAGTAGCCATCAATAGCCCTCTCCTCCTTGAATTCACCTAATCCTCTTTTAAAGCCATCTAGGTTGGTGGAGATCTCTACCTCCTTCAGGAGCGAGTTCCATAGTTTAACTAGGCACTGCATGAAAAGGGGCTTTCTCTTATCTGTCTGGAATTCTCCAACATTCATCTTCATTGGATGTCTATGCGTTCTAGTGTTACGAGAGAAGAGAAAGTTTTCTCTATCCTCTCTCTCTCTCTTTGATAACATTTTATTAGTTTTCCAAAAATAACAACAACAATACAAAAACAAAACAAATTGACTTCCCTCTAGTCCCTTCCTTGGTTCCATTATTTATCAACATACCGCATGTCCATTGTTAAATTTTGAAACCCATTTAAATTACCTATTATCTGTTCATAACTAATTCACAAGTAATTTAAAAACCCTGCTAATATATTGACCTGTGTACAATGCTTCTGTATATATGCAATAAACATCTTCCATTCTTCCTTAAATTCATTGCAGTCTCTTCCTCTTAGTTTCATTGTCAGTTTTGCCATTTCAGCATATTCCATTAATTTAGCTTGCCAATCTTCTATAGCTGGGACACCTTCTTCTTTCCAATGTTGTGCTAATAATGTCTGTGCAGCCATAGTTGCGTACATACTGTAAATAAATTCTTTTGTGATTTTCCTGTACTACCTAATAGGAAAGCTTCTGGTTGTTCTTTACAAAGGTTATCTTAAACATCTTTTCTATTTCATTATAAATCATTTCCCAATATTTCTTTATAATGTTACAATCCATCCACATGTGAAAAAATGTCCCTTCTGTTGTTTTACATTTCCAACACTTGCTTTCCTTAGTTTTATACATTTTTGCTAATTTAACTGGAGTAAGATATCCACCTTCTCCATGCCATGTATCCTTTTATAAACTTCTATCAAAACCCGAAGGTTTCTCTTGCACTCATTCTTTGGCATGGGGAAGCATCCAGATCACAGCTCTGCCCTTGGCTCAGCCCAACTTGAATATAGGCGCACCAACTTCCCGTTTGCTCTTCCTCAGGCTTCATGAAACTCCAAGTCACTGGATATTCAATGCTTCAAGATGTTTGAAATATCAAGTGGTATACAAATGCTTTTGTTCAAATACAGTGAAACCTTGGTTCTTGAACTTAATCTGTTCCAGAAGTCCATTTGACTCCCGAAACCATTCGAAAACCAAGGTGCGACTTCTGATTGGCGCAGGCTCCCCGGAAACAATAGCCAACAGCCGCATCGGACGTTCGGCTTCTGAAAAATGTTCAATAACCGGAACACTTACTTCTGGGTTTTCAGCATTCGGGAGCCAATTTGTTCGTCAACTAAGCTGTTTGAGAACCAAGGTTCCATTGTTTTTCATAAATATGGAGCTTCTAGGAGGAAAGGTGAGATATAAATCAAGAATAATAGACAGCAAAGTTGTGTCTCAGTTTGTGCATTGTTTCGGGGAGGGCGAATTGGCATTTTAATGCAAACCAAATGAATTTTTGCCTCCACCCTTTATGCCGGGGAGAAAAGCGCTGGGAGCATTTTCATTCCCCAGGCAAGATGAGCTCCTTGCTCTCTTCAGACCAACAACATTTCTCCGCCCTCCTATAACCTTTGCATACCAACATTTTTGCCGTGTTCGCCTGTCACTTTTGAAGCTCAAATATGAGGTCCTTATCTTGTTTCATCTCCTCTGGCCTTAAAACGGAGACAAGACATGACACACACACTTTGCACCTCTTGGGAGCTGACAAGGGCTGGGGAGGGGGGTCTGCCGCAGACCCTGACAATTGCCAGAGCTCCCTGCGCTTTATTGACCAGCTGAAGCCAAGACAACAGCAGCAGCAGCAGCAAATCCCCTTGGCCCCAGAGCAGAGGGAGTGAGCAAAGGCAGATGTCTCTCTCTTCCTCCCTCTCCTGTATTTGCAGCTTGTCAGCGCCAGGCAGCTGCTCCTGTCTGCCAGTAGTCCTGTCAGTGGTGAGAGGGGAACAGGCGCACATTGAGGTCAGGGTGCAGAGCAGATGGATGACGCAGGATTTATGGCTTCATCTTCCACCTGGAATGCCTCTGGGTTCCAGATTGGCTAATAAGAATATCAGGCCTCTTGCGGATAAGTCTGGGAGCTGTGTGGTTGGATAATTCTCTCCCTCCTTCCTTATTTATTGCATTTATAGTCCCTCCTCTTTCTCCAAGGAGCTTAAGGTAGCATATGCGATTCCCACCCACCCACAACAACTCTGTAAGGTAGGTTAGGCAGAGAAGAAGTGACTGGCCCAAGTATGATGGCTGAGGGCAGATTTGAAGCCTGATCTCCCTAGTCCCACACCCTAAGGCAGCGGTTCTCAACCTGTGGGTCCCCAGATGTTCTTGGACTACAACTCCCATCATCCCTGACCACTGATCATGCTGGCTAGGAACAGGGATGCGGACTTATAAAAAATATTGAGGGGGGGGGCGGGAAAGCTCATGAATAATAAATAAGCTCATGAATATGCAAATAAAGTGGCGCCGCCTCCTCGTGAGCAAATAGGGGAGAGCGTGCTGCGCCTATTAATCAGCTCCGAAGGAAATTGGGTGGAGCTTTTGCTCGGGAGGGAGGGCAGGAGGCATGCAGCCCGACCCTGTGCATTTTGGGCTGGGGGAGGGGCGGCGATGGCGCTCTGCTGGAGGGGCGCCGGAGATTATTGGGGGGGGCGGAGCCCCCCCGAACGAATTTTTGAGGGGGCTCGGGCCCCCTCAAGCCCCATGGAGTCGGCGCCTATGGCTAGGAATGATGGGAGTTGTAGTCCAACAGCATCTGGGGACCCACAGGTTGAGAAACACTGCCCTAAAGGTAAACCACTGGTAGGGGGAGCCCTATGATCTACATCAAATCAGGGCACCCCCAAGGTCCCTGATGGGGTTGTGGCATGGCCCTAGCCCACTCCCAGGCTTTGGACAGAATCCACGCCCCCGGATCCCTTTAACGGGACACCCTTAACGAGGAGGGGCAGGCTTAGGCTACAACCTCCCCTCCCAAAAACAAGGCTTACCCAATGCCTAGCCTCACAAAGTTGTGTTGATTGTTACAAGGTAGGCAAAAACCAAACAGCTGGTGCCAATTTGCCAAATGGGAAAAATTCCTACCCGGCCCCATCAATATGGCAGTCGACATATGTCCATAGCAATGTCAAGTCATAAAGTAAAGGTAAAGGGACCCCTGACCGTTAGGTCCAGTTGTGGCTGACTCTGGGGTTGCGGTGCTCATCTCACTTTATTGGCCGAGGGAGCCGGCGTACAGCTTCCGGGTCATGTGGCCAGCATGACTAAGCCGCTTCTGGCGAACCAGAGCAGCGCATGGAAACGCCGTTTACCTTCCCGCCAGAGCGGTACCTATTTATCTACTTGCACTTTGATGTGCTTTCAAACTGCTAGGTGGGCAGGAGCAGGGACCGAGCAACGGGAGCTCATCCCGTCGCGGGGATTTGAACCGCCAACCTTCCGATCGGCAAGTCCTAGGCTCTGTGGTTTAACCCACACGCCACCTGCGTCCCTTATGTTGAGTCATACCAGAGCTTTAAAAAGAGGGCGGGTGGGCTGGGAGATCTGGCAAGGAGGTGAAAAGGAGGGGGCACCCCTGGCTGTGGCACAGTTTAAATGGCCACTGGCCATGCCCCTGGCTGTTCCGATTGGACAGCCAAGGGTGTGATGCTGCCGGGAGTCCCGGTGACACAGGAGGCATCCCCTTCCCTTCCGCCAGGTCACTGCGAGGCCTGGATGCCCTGCGGCAATGCCACCCACTGGGGTAAGGTGAGGAACAGGAAAGGAACTTCCCTTATTTGTCGCTCCGGCCAAAAAGCCTCCTAAACTTTTGCTGATGAGGACAGTGAGAGCCAGTGTGGCACAGTGGTTGAAGCACTAGGCTAGAAGCCCCCCCCCCCCTGCCATGAAAAAGCTCACTGGGCGACACTGGACTAGTCACTAGCTCTCAGCCTAGCATACCTCACAGGGTTGTTGTGGGGATTTAATGAGGAGGGGGAGAATCACCCACGTCACCTTGAGCTTCTTGGAAGAAAATATGGCACAGAAAAATTGACGGGAAAGTGTGGGATAATAAAACCTGTTTTGCTGCCACTTCATTTAACCTCCTTGCAAACAAATTGCTCAAGAAATGGGTCATTTGGTAGCATCCTGAGCTGTGCAGATTTGGGAGTTAGAGGCCTTTGCTTGAGCATCTTTTCCCGGATTGTATTTCTGCTTCTAACTTTCTTTATTCCAGCACCATGCTTGCACATCTGTGCCCAAAGCACACCTCCAAATTCTCTTTCAAACTGACCAGGAGCAAGTTGCATTTTCCACCAAAGACAGTCTCTTGCCTTTCATTGCTCCTGGTGCCTCTTTAACTCCCCACGCCTACCCTGAAACTGCCGCCTCCTTCTTGCTGAGCCAAAGGTTTCAAGCTCCTTTTCACAGTTCCTTGCTAAGACACAGGTCGGATAATTGGATCTTCTAAAGTTACAGCTTGGACTGGGAGAGTCTGCCAAGAGCCAGCGATAAGTGACACAAGGTGCCCTTTGCAAAGCTGTCTGGAATGAGAAGGCAGCAGACAGAGCGCTGCTGGAGCAGGCCTCTGGTCTGGCCACCTGCTTTTGGGAAGTCCACAAGGCTCTGCCATTAGTCCTCATGATTGAGGTACCATAGATTGCCTTTAAACCTGGTTGTTCTATATAGCCATTGTACGTTGGTGCATTTGTTGTGCGGTCTCCTTGTTGACCGTCGGGTCTCTCAGGCTCAGTTTTCCCTATCTGGAAAATGGGTGCAACCATGAAAAAAGAAGAATCCCTGCCTGATAGGAGGATTTGGCCCCAGTATAAAGAGGCTCTGGCCAGACGTTTCACCTGGTATCCATTAAGTGCTCAGCGCCAGGTGATTAGCAAGGAGCTTGAGATAAGAGGCTGCTGGTCGGGTGCCAAACTGCTCAAAGGGAATCTGAGATGATTATGGCGTTTGGTCGGCTGGCAAGCTGTCAAGGAGAGTTAAGAAAGTCCCGCCTGTCCTAAGAATTTGCCCAGAGCACTTGATGTGTCCAGCGGCAGCCCAAAGGAGTTGGCAAAGGTGGGCCAAAATTTGTCCCCTTTGCCTCTCCCGTTGCAGCAGACCAGCATGGAAAATGGAAGTTTGGCGCTGGAGGGGTCCTGCTGCCAAGCCAAGGAAGTCTACTTTGTGTTCCTCATCAGGCAATGTCATTTCCATCTGCCTTGCCCCACCCAGTCTTTCCCAGGCTGTGACTTTGAGAACAGCAGCAGAAGAAGCAGGGAAGAGGAGTTCAGGGATTTTTGAAAAAAATAGTTTTATACAGTGCTTTTTTTGTTTTTGTTTTTAAAAAATCTTTAGGGGTACTCTCATTTTCCTACTCATATTGAAATACAGTGTTACCTCAGGTTACATACCCTTCAGGTTACAAATGCTTCAGGTTACAGACTCTGCTAATCCAGAAATAGCACCTCGGGTTAAGAACTTTGCTTCAGGATGAGAACAGAAATCATGCTCCAGTGCAGCGGCAGCAGCCGGAGGCCCCATTAACTAAAGTGGTGCTTCAGCTTAAGAACAGATTAAGAACAGACCTCCAGAACGAATTAAGTATTTTTCGCCCTGTAGGGCGCACCGGCCCATAGGACGCACCTCGTTTTTTTTGGGGGGGGGGATGAATAATAATAAAAAATCCCCTCCCCAGCCCTCAGAACAGGCTGCTATCGCTGGGCTCGCAAGGCTTGCGACACCTGCGCGAAGCACGGGGCGCCCTCCGGAGGGCACCCCGTGCTTCGGGCTGCAGGCTGCTGCCCGCAAGCCTTGCGAGCCCGCGGGAACTCCCGCCAGGCTTGCAAGGCTTGCGGATAGCTTCCTGAAGCCTGGAGAGCGAGAGGGGTCGGTGTGCACCGACCCCTCTCGCTCTCGAGGCTTCAGCAAAAGCCTGCATTCGCCCCATAGGATGCACACACATTTCCCCTTCGTTTTTGGAGGGGGGAAAGTGTGTCCTATAGGGCGAAAAATATGGTACTTAACCTGAGGTACCACTGTACTGCCCCTCAATGAAGCCAAACTTGAGATAGACAAAATGTTTAGGGGTATGCACACCCCTATGTCCCCCCAGGGGGAAAAATCACTGGTTTTATAAGTTGTGAGTCTTTGTTTCTCAATTTCATCCTTTCCCATGGTTTTGCATGTTTTATGGTATTTTATGCATCGTGATTTGCTGTTATTTTTATTGATTGTAGGTTGGCAATTCTTTATTGTGGTTGATAAGTGTGAACTGTTTAATTATTATTTTTTGATGTATAATTTTACTGTTTACTATTAGATTCTGGTGCAATGTTGAATGCTGCTTTGTTTGATATACAGTAAGTTGTTCATTTTGAAGTTATTATGACTTTTACATTGGATCAGATTGTTACTATTCATGTTCGATGTTTTAGTACGTTTTTATGTGTTGGAAGACGCCCAGAGTGGCGGGTGTGGAATAAATAAATATAATAATAATAATAATAATAATAATAATAATAATAATAATAATAATAATAATAATATATTATATACCTCGCAGGGTTGTTGTGACGATCAGCAGGCTACACTGCAAATTATGCTAGGATAGCTGTTGTGGATTCTCTTTCTGCTGAGTGTTTTGAATAGGGAATCTGGTGAGTTTGTGGCGCCCCCCCCCCCAATTGTTTCCGGAGTGAGCCTGCGATCCTGTTTTCCCGGCCGGGTATTCTCAACCTAAGCCTGCTATTTGAAGCATCAGCAGTAATAAATCCAGCTAATCCCAAGGAATGGCCAGGCGCAACACGGACTGCTACATTCCGACGGATTAAAATAGAGGCTGCAGCCTTCCGCCGCTTGGAGGGCGCCCAATTTTACCCGGGAACCTCAGAGCCGCGCCGAGCATGCTGTTAATTGCTGTTTTGCACAAATATAGCGTGCTTTAATGCTGACGCGAGTCACGGACTGGCAGATTTAGATCGCTGGTATCAACAGACATTAACGCCTCGCGGCTGTAAACCTGGGAAGGCAGCAAATGGGATTTGCCTGAGCCGGTCTGAACGCCCCGGGCCCTGCCTGTTGATCTGTGGCAGCTGACTGAGCATCGCCACTTCTCAGAAATGTGCTGCCTCCATCAAAACTGGGAGCAGCTGGCAGGCAGCTACAAAGGTCATGGTTGCTGGTGGGGAAATACCTTCTCAGGACGCGCCACATTACTCAGCCGCGGATCAGCTGCGGGGGGGGGGGGGCTGCTCATTAAAGGAGCCTCGTCATCCCCTCCCTCCTTAAAAGACGCATGTGAGAAGGACTGGCGAAAAGGAGGAACCACTTGCTCTGCCTCCCCGATTGGAGGCAGCAGTGCTTCTGAATGCCGGTTGCTGGAAGCCACGGAATCCTGGATTTGTGCAGTTGGAAGGAGTCCCCTAAGGGTCATCTAGCCCAACCCCCTGCAACGCGGGAATCACAGGTGAAGAATCCATGACAGATGGCCACCCAACCTCTGTTGAAAAAACTCAAATGAAGGAGAGGCCACCGTCTTCCAAGGGAGTCTGCTCCACTGTCAGGAAAAAAAAAGTCTTCCTGCTATTTCGTTTAAACAACTGTCAAGTTGGGAGGGTTCCCTAAGGGTCATCTAGTCCAACCCCCTGCAATGCAGTGGGAGAGAAGGCTCTCTTGCTCAGGGCCTGCTTGCTGGTTTCCCACAGGCACCTGGCTGGCCACTGTGAGAGCAGGATGCTGGATTAGATGGCCTGATCCAGCACAGCTCTTCTGATGTTCTTAACATCTTCACACAGTGCAGAGTTAAACTATGTAACTTGCTCCCACAGAAGGCCAGTGATGGCCGCCAACCTGGCAGCATCTCCACGGAGACAATCCTGGCTGAAACCCTGGAGAGCAGCTGTCTGCCAGTGTTGACAGTACTGAGCTAGGCGGACCAGTGATCTGACTCGATATAAAGCAGCTACGTATGCATAAAACAAAAAGTGTCCTGTGATTGCTGAGCTGGCTGGGGATGAGGGAAGTTGTAGTCCAAAATATGTGGAGGGCATCAGGTTGGGAATGGCTGTTCCAGCATGCTCAGGAAAAATAATGCAGGATAAGGTTGTGCAGACAGAGACCGGCTCAGTCCTGGGCAGCTCCCATTTGAGACCCGCGAAGAGTGACAAATGGCTCAGGACTTGGACAGCCAAGAGATTCCTTATTGCAATTCTTCTGGTTTGCAGACCGAGGTCATGCTTAGTAAAATCTGTAGTTGGCTGAAGGGCTGTAAGTCACACTTATCTCATGAATCAGCCTAGACACCAGGCATCACTCTGTGATCCGTGCTGAGAACAGGGTTTTGCTTTGTTTTTTGGTAAGGAAGAATAATAATTCTTCCCCACTCGCTCCGTTTTAGAAAATTGTGACCGAATCGTTTCTCTTGAACAGCCAAATTCCTTTCAAAGTGGCCAAGACTAGAGGCAAGTGGGTCCCTTTAGCAGGAAAACACAAGACAGGTGTCTTGTTTCTGGAAGCTAACCTTACAATGGATACTTGACTCGTTCCACTGGAGAAAGCCTTTGCTGAACGCTTTACCGGCAGATGCAAAAAAGAGGTGACTTTGAAAGGGGACGAATGTGTTTGTAAATAGCAGCCAGCAGGCGAGGAAAGAAGAATTGCAGAGTTGGAAGGGCCCCCAAAGGACATCCATTCCAACCCCCTACAATGTCAGGCCTTATTGCTCTAACCACAGCACAGACGGGCAGTGCAACCAGTGCATTGCAGCAAAAATGGGGCGGGGGGGGGCGGTTTGGTCGGGTGGATCAGGTAATAGTCGAGCAAGCGAGGGAGGGGCATCCAGCAGGCCCTGAAGAACAGGAAAGGAACTTCCCTTATTTGTTGCTCCAGCCAAAAAGCCCAAACACACCCAGTGGTTTATAAAGTAAGCAGAAGTAGCTGGAAATGGTTGGTTCCTCCTGGCACTCTCACAAGACATTCCTGTCTGTTGGATTAAAGAAAAGTGCATAAGAGCCTGGCTATGCTACTGGATGAAGTCAAGGACCCATGCAGCTCAGCGCTCTATCCTCAAAGGGCTCCACCAGATGTCCATGGGAACCCTGCAAGCAGAAAAGGCAGGATCATAGAAGCTGGAGGGACACCCACGGGTCATCTAGTCCAACCCCGGGCAACGCAGGAATCGCAGCTTGCAATTCCAGCAACAGGTACATTGCATCTGACAGTGGAGGTAGAACACAGCCCATGCGGCTAGTAGCAATACATAGTAGCCTTCTCCTCTATGAATTTGTCCAGTACTCTTTGAAAGCCATGCAAGTCAGTGACCATCAGTTCCTCTTGTGGGAGTGAGTTCCACGGCTCCCTATGGGATGATGGCATCATTTCTGCTCTAACAAGCTGTCCTGGAGAGGAAGAAGCTGGTGCCTGACTCCCAGGGGGCTCCTGGCGTGAAATGAGTCATCCTGCCACCCCTGAAGGCAAAGGCTGGCCTAGGCCACAGCTCAGCGCCTCTGCCAGTGTCGATGTGCTCATGGGCTAGTGATGCTCCCTGGCCTCCCTCCAGCTGCCAAGACACCCTCTCCACCCCCATTGCAGTTCATCTGCTGTTGTATTTCAGAGCAGGCAGTGAATTACTAAGCCTGGTGAGTAATGCTTTCGGAATCTATGTACTGATCTATTTGCAGTTATCAAGGCAGGGGATTCTGTCCAGACAGATGAAATTATAATTACCTTGTATTGACACCCCACTCCATTTCCATACTAAATGCATTCATTAGTAAGTGTTCAATGTGTGTGTTCTGACTGTGCCTGCCAACACAGCCGCCCTGATTTCCTGCGTAGATTCAGCAGCAGCTCTTTGCTTCTGCCGTGAGTCACTTTGTATAAAGTTCTGGGAAACAGAGCGCCAAAAAAGAGAGAGAGAGAGAGAGAGAGAGAGAGAGATTTTTGGGAGAAGCAAGGCAAATGAGAGGGCAGAGTGCACCAGGCCTGAGATTTTTAAAGAAAGAAAATGTGCATTGTTTCGCTTTTACATTTCTGCTGGAGAGCATTGCGAGGGCATGAACAGTAGCCTTTGCTAACCTGGTGCTCTCCTGAAGCCTTGAACTACAAACCCCAGCTGCTCTTCAGCATCCTACGACCAGGCTGAGTGCTGAGAGTTCAAAACGTTGAATAAGACTTGTGTGTACAGTCAGCTAATCTGCGTTGCTGGGGTTCCAAGTGATGCTTCTTTACCTCTGCAGGTGATGCCCTAGATATGTGTTCTGCTCCACAGGTGTCCTGCCTATTTCCCTGGGCAAGGATGTCCTGGGTCTTTGCCCCACCAGATCTTGCACTAGGATGATGTGTGCCAATCACAAAGCACCTGCCAAACTCCTGGGAATCCAACAAATACAGTCTGTACAATGCTCAAATCCCGCTGGTGGGTTTCCCATAATAAGCACCTGGTCTTCCACTGTGAAAACATGATGCTGGACAAGATGGGCCATTGGTCTGATCCAGCGGGCTCTTCTGACGTTCTTAATGCTGCAAAACGAAATCACGCCTTTTGCTTTTTTTAGTGGACAAATGGGCGGAGATTCCCAAATTGAGCATTCCCAGTAACTGACAGCCAAAAAACTGAAACCCAGCTATCGAGCCACCTCTGCAGCTCTTTAAATGCTACAGAGTGCCACTGCAATAAGCAGGCATGCTGTCTCGTGACTCTGCCCTTTGTGGCAAAGTGCTCTATAGAATCAGAATTCTAGAGTTGGAAGGGACTGAAAGGATCATTTCATACAACCCCCTGCAATGCAGCTGTAGCGGAAGGTGGCTGCGGAACTCCAGACACACTGAGCATCTGAATCAATTTCAATCTTGCTCCACGCCTGGTTCTAGCACAGAAATTGCCTTGGTCTCGCTGGTGTAAGGCAGTTGAATGCGGGAATGCAAGAAGAGACCTGCTGGATCAGACTCAGTCGTGTTCCTTCTTCCAAGCGCTTGGTCACTGATATGGAGCCACCAAGATCAGGCTGCCTTTGGCTTTTTGGGAGCAGCTGAGTCATCTTCTTGGGTAGGAGGGTCCAAGAAGATGGGAATCCTCCTCTCTCTCTAATAACACTAGAACCCAGTGAGGCCATCCAACTAAGCTGGAAGATGGAAGATTCAGGACTGACAATGCAGTACATAGGTAAACTGTGGAACTCACTCCCACAAGAGGCAGTGAATGCCACCAATTTGGATGGCTTTAACAAAGGATGAGGCAGATTTGTGGAGAAGCTCCTACCCACAATGGCTATGTTCTACATCCACTGTCTGAGGCAGTAGACTTCCAAACACTAGTTGGCTGGGATCGCAGCTAGGCTTTTGTAAGTTGGGAGACTTCTCATAGGAATGTGCTTAGCCATGGTGAGAGCAGGACATTAGAGGAGATGGGCCTTTGGGTAGATCATGAACTTTGAGTATATATATATATATTTAATGAATGTATTTTAATGTGTTCTTTTATATGTATCATGGGATCACAGAATTGTAGAGCTGGAAAGGACCATCTAATCCAGGAGTAGGCAACCTAAGGCCGGGGGCCGGATGCGGCACAATCGCCTTCTAAATCCAGCCTGTGGATGGTCTGGGAAGCAGCGTGTTTTTACATGAGTAGAATGTGTCCTTTTATTTAAAATGCATCTCTGGGTTATTTGTGGGGCATAGGAATTTGTTACCCCCCCCAAATATAGTCTCCCCCCCACACAAGGTCTGAGGGCTGGTGGACCGGCCCACGGCTTAAAAAGGTTGCTGACCCCTGAGATTCTAGTCCAATCCCTTGCAATGCAAGAATCACAGCTGAACAATTCCTGACACATGATCACCCAACCCCTGTTTCAAAACCTCCGACAAAGGAAAGCCTACCACTTTCCAAGGGAGTCTGTTCCATGGTGGAATGGCTCTTACCCTTGGAAAGTTCTTCCTGATGTTTAGCTGGATTCTCCATTCGTGGCACTTCAATCCCTTGGTTTCCTCCCCTTGGGAGCATCAGAAAACAAGCTTGCTCCATCTTCTATGTGACAGCCCTGCAGATATGGGAAGATGGCTATCATTGCTGTTAGTCCCTCTGGGAAGCAATGCGAGGTGGAGGTGGTGAAGAAGAACCAGAACCAGAACCAGAACCAGAACCAGAACCAGAACCAGAACCAGGAGAAGAACCCATTCTCAGTACTATTGGGAGAGCCACATTTCCAGCAAATGCAGGAGGGAGGGAGGGAGGGATGAGAAACATCAACTGTCATCTTCAGATGCAGAGCAGCATATAGATTTCAATAAGAAGAAACAACAAATAATAACGACCAGGTTTTCCCATGGTTACTTCTCCCTCTCTTCCTTTCAAGATCATGTGGCTTAGAGACCACAGTTCCTTTACTTGTAGGGAACACAAACTCAAGATGATAATTTTTTTGTTCCTCAATGCCAACCAATATGATTATTGCTTCCCACCTCTTGCTTTCCTAAATTGCTACCTTTACTTTTGCAGTGTGTATATAATTATTCACTGTTTCCAGAACCCTGTGCCTGGCAAACCTCTGCTTTTCTCGGCATTGATTTCCACTCAGTTACTGTCAGCATTTTGATACAAACAGTATTTTAAACACACACGCACACAGACTGGAGAGAGAGAGAGAGAGAGAGTTATGAGTGAACAACATTAAGGTAGCAAGCAGCTTGTATGTTCTGCTTCTTGCTAAAAGAAACCCCAAACACACACACACACACACACACACACACACACCAAGAAAAAACTCTGGGAAGATATTCCTGGATTGATTCACATCCATACGGTAGCAGGAGAGCTCACTTTTTGGAATTGTAGAGATGGAAAGGACTGTGAGGGTTATCTAGCTCAATGCACCACAATGCAGGAATCACAGCTAAAGAATCCCTGAGAGGTGGCCATCCAGCCACTGCCTGGAAACCTCCAATCATCCACCACCTTCCAAGGGAGTCCATTCCACTGTTGAACAGCTCCTACTGTCAGCCAGTGGAATAGACAACCTTAGAAGGTGGTGGACTCTCCTTGGTTGGACGTTTCCCCCTTGAAATCTGGCCACATGGCTGCAGACAATTGCTTTGGAGGCCTCGCCTCCTTTCCTCAGTTTAATTGCTCCAAGCGAGCGACGTTAGTCACTGTGTAATGTACCCGAGCAAGTGTGGGGTTTAATGAATCATACTAACTGTGCACTCCAAGCAATTAGGTAAATCTAGCTGTTAGTTAGTGAGGCATAAAATAAATTTAATCTCTCTTCTAAAAAATCAATTATAGTGCTGTAATGTATAATTCAAGTTTGGTCATGCTACATAAATTTTCTGTTTTTAGTACGTTTTTAAGCTGGTCGGGTTATTAGATTCCGCCATCCCTCTGCCGTTTCTGGAGGGCGTCTGGCAGCCTCGGAAAAGCAGAATGGGGAGTCTGTGCAATTGCTGTCCCTTTTTTCGGGGGGGGGGAGCGATGGCAGCTTCTCGTCATCTCTGGGGCCATTGGCTTTGAAGTGTTTCCGAGAGAAAGCCAGCCAGCCAGGGTGCCAGCCAAGGCACGGTGATGAAGTTGTAAATGAATCGGAGCAAGAGAAAAACATCTGGATGCCTCGTTAATTTGGGAGGCTGGAAGATGCTCTGGGTGCTTTTTCTCGCTTCCAACAACCTTCGCTGCCCAGATGCTCTGGATAAGCAGAGAGTTGCCTACCTGGGATGTGTCCACCCCCCCCCCCCGGCCCACCCCACCACCCCCCGCCTCCAACACACTTTACTCTCATGGCTATAAATGCAAAAGCATTTCACAGATGGCTGTTTTGATTACTTGTCAGCCTTAAGTGGCTTTTCAAGAAGGATTGCTTCATATGGGTCTATCAGCAGCTTTGTGCTATCAAAGGAAGGGAAGGAGCCTCGGTCTTAGAAGGTAGTATGCTTCCAGTGATGGCTGGGGGAGGGATAGAGCCACCCTACGGAGGCTGCTGGGGGACATCTGCTTGGCCATGGGTAGGCAAACTAAGGCCCGGGGGCCGGATCCGGCCCAATCGCCTTCTAAATCCAGCCTGTGGACGGTCCAGGAATCAATGTGTTTTTACATGAGTAGAATGTGTCCTTTTATTTAAAATGCATCTCTGGGTTATTTGTGGGGCATAGGAATTCGTTCACCCCCCCCCACAAAATATAGTCTGGCCCCCCACAAGGTCTGAGGGACAGTGGGCCGGCCCCCTGCTGAAAAGGTTTGCTGACCCCTGTGCTTGGCTATCAGAAACTGAGGGTTAAGAATGCAAGAAGAGCCCTGCAGGATCCGGCCAGCGGCACATGTAGCCCAGCATCCTGCTCTCACAGTGTGCAACCAGGTGGGAAGCCTGCAAACAGGACCCAAACACAAGAGCACCAGCCCCAACCCCCATGGTTTCCAGCTACTGGCATTCAGAAGCATTGCTGCCTCCAATGTGGAGGCTGAGCACAGCCATCCTGGCTAGTAGCCATTGATAGTCCTCTCCTCTATGAATCGGTCTAATACTCTTTTAAAGCCCTCCAAGCTGGCCATCACTGCCTCCTGTGGAAGGGAATCCCATAGGTTAACTACATGCAGCATAAACAAGTATGCCCTTTTATGTTATGCCAGCACAGGCTTCTCCAACCTGGGTCTGCCCCCAGATATTTTTCATTCCAGCTTCCATCAGTCCCAGCCGGCATGGCCAAGGGTCAGAGAAGACCAAACAAGCAGGATATTTGGTGTAATCCAGTATTGTTATGCCAGTGACTATCTACACACATCTGTGATTCAGAAGAGAGCTATGCCAGAGAGGTGGGAGCAACCACGCTGGTCTGTATACTGGTCTATATTGCTTATTGTCTGTTTTATTCTGGTTTGTATTGCTTGAATTATCCTGTGGTAGTCCCTAACCAGATGGTTGTATATAAATGCATTTAAAAGCAAACAAACACAAACACATCCAAAACAAAGGCCAACCCCATTTCAAGCTGGTCTCCACGAACATCAACATTATATAGAAACTGCATGTCGTACAAAGGCGAAATGTTCATGCATTGTGAATTTCTAACAACGTCAACCTTTGCTTTTCAAATGGTTGCTGCCTCAGGCAGAATACTTTAGCATGACAGAGCAGTATTTGGGGTGAGAATCACCTCTCCACCCCCACCTCCACAGCCCCTCAGAAGAAAAACCACTTTGAGCTGAGATCAGCTTCAGTGCTTTGGATACTAGTCTGCTTGCTTCAGTTCAGAGCTTTGGAAAGACTTTGTTCTGCCTGGAGCAAAGGAGTTTTTCTTCTGTAATTTTCTAAAAATCTGCATGTCTCCCCCCCCCCAGTGAATATAATATAAAACTCAACAAATGCTGGCATATAATTTGTCCAAACCCTGAACAGCCAAAGACAGCTCTGAAGGCAACGTGCCTCTGAAGAGTAACCCCAACACCTAAAATATTGCTCTGGAATTTAATTCATGCTCATTATCGCTGTGAAGTCCTGCAGCCTAAGAGCCCGTCTCTTGCAGAAGAGATACCATGGACAGCATCCCTTCAGGACCATAGATGACCTTTGTAGATTCTGAAGGGCAGGAAGAGGTGATGTCTGTTTGTTCTAACCTTACTTGGGGCTTATCCACACCTGTTTGCCCCATTGCTTCTCCCCCCACCCCGAGAAATCCAACCTTAAGTGATGAATCAGACCAAATTGCAATGGGGTTTCCTTGCAGATGGAGTACAGTGGTACCTCGGGTTACAGACGCTTCAGGTCACAGACTCCGCTAACCCAGAAATAGTACCTTGGGTTAAGAACTTTGCTTCAGGATGAGAACAGAAATCGTGTGGCAGCAGCAGGAGGCCCCATTAGCTAAAGTGGTACCTCAGGTTAAGAACGGACCTCTGGAACGAATTAAGTTCTTAACCCAAGGTACCACTGTACCACTAAACAGTGAGTTTTCCAGGCAACACTGTTTGGACGCAGAATAAAAATTAATCCAGCAAATGCAAGCGGTGTTCTTTCAGTCTGCAGAATGATATGTAATTGGTTACATCTCCCTCCCCTACCATTTGCACGGTGTTTCTTTTGCATTGAAATGAAAGGGGTGCAATAATATATCGGCAATGCAACTTACAGTGTGGAATTTTGTCACCCTGGAAAGTAGGATGAATGATGCAGTTTTTGGTGGAAACTGAACTGCAGTGGAATGGAAACGGTGCTGCAGGTGGTAGATTTGATGCCGTCTTTCATCCCTATCTGTAGCGCATTAGGATGGGGGAGGCTTGGCCCTGGAAATGTCAAAGGCCATTTTCTAAGGTTCCCCCGAGGATTCTTTTTGTGGTGTGTGTGTGTGTGTGTGTGTGTGTGTGTGTGAGAGAGAGAGAGAGAGAGAGAGAGAGAGAGAGAGAGAGAGAACACAACTCCAAACTAGTTAGCCTGGAGAAGAGAAGACTGAGAAGTGACATGATAGCCATCTTCAGATATCTGAATGGTGTCACATGGAAGATGGAGCAAGCTTGTTTTCTGCTGCTCCGGAGGGCAGGATCCAAACCACTGGATTCAAATGACAAGAAAGTAGATTATGACTAAGCAATTAGGACAACAGCCATTCAACAGTGGAGCGGCCTTGAAAGTGCTGGACTCTCCTTCATCGGAGGTCTTTAAGAAGAGGTTGGATGACCATCTGTCAGGAATTCTTCAGCTGTGATTCCTGCATTGCAGGGGTTGGACTAGATGACCCCTGGGTTCCCTTCCAACTCTAAAATTCTATGACTCTACCCAACATTCTGCCCGTAGCTCTTGTGGTAACTAAAGAACAGAGAGAAGCCACAGTTCATCTGGAAGGCAAATTCCCTGTTTGCAAACTCCACTCAACCCAGTAGGTCAAAATGAAGGCTGCTGCAGAGCAGAAAAATGAGAAGCCTTCTCCATAAACATACATCCAACACCATATTGAAACCCGGCAAGATGTCTGCACATGGCGTCAAGCGAAGAAAGAGAAAGGCAAGTCTTTGGCAGGTTTTTAAAATAGATGTGCACATGTTGAATCCACTTTAATTTTTAAATGCCTAAATATACATCATGTGTCGGCTTGATGCCAAAGAATACGCACTGCATATTTAATAGTTTAAAAGTGTTTATTCTTTTTTCCTACCACAGAGATCACACAGATACCCAGGCTGTCTATTTGACAAGATGGCTGGGTGAGGTGACTTTCATTTTTTTTTAATTGAAAGAGCCTGCCAATTTCTCCGTAAGTCATATACAAACCGATTAAATTCCTTGTTGAGGAGTTTGTTGGTGACAAACACAGCCGGGGAAGAATGATTCCTGTGTGAGAGCTCCCCCCCTGCCCCCCCCGCTCTCTGCGAAAGGAGGGGAAGATCAAGGGTTGCGTTTAACAAAATGAGCTGCCCTTTTATGTCTGCACACAGCCGTCCCTCCTAGCGGTAATTGTGGAAGCGAGAGAATATCGTTAAGAAATAACAAATAGCCTTGCAAGGCTCATATCCAGAGCTCAGCGCTATAAAACCTAATTAGAATCTGCAGATAATGATGGAGAGGCCCAGGCCCATCGTCATGGAACGCCAGCCCACAGAATAGAGAGAGGGCGTCCATTAGCCTTGTTAGCAGGGAGAGAGCTGCTATCCAGTGCGAGCCCTGGGAAGGCCTTTTGACCCAGGGGCACGGCCCCTTTGCCCCTGGAGAGGAGAGAGCAGGCAGAGGGGGTGAGGGGGAAGGGAGGGAGAGGAGTAGGAGGGGCTTTCAAAGCACTGGAAGAAGTGCTTTCCCTGTTCTCATATCCTCCAGGAACTGGATTCAGACATCCAACATATTGATGCAACAGCAAAAAAGGCTAATGCTGTTCTAGGCTGCATTGGCAGAAGTATAGCATCCAGATCAAGGGAAGTCATAAAGTAAAGGGACTCCTGACCGTTAGGTCCAGTCGCGGACAACTCTGGGGTTGCAGTGCTCATCTTGCTTTACTGACCGAGGGAGCCGGCGTACAGCTTCCGGGTCATGTGGCCAGCATGACTAAGCCGCTTCTGGCGAACCAGAGCAGCGCACGGAAACGCCGTTTACCTTCCCACCGGAGCAGTACCTATTTATCTCATGGAACTTTGAAGTGTCAGGCATAGCCCAACTGGCTTTAGCCCAAACGTAGCAGAGTTTTCCTGCACAGCGAGGAAGCTAGTTGCGGCAGTAATGACTAGTCAGCTAGACTCAGAAGAACTATTTACAGGATTTATTAAAAGGAAAAAATAAAACCAGCAGAGTTTCTGCATACAAATAAAAGCAAAATAAACCCTATCTTTCTTTCTCTTTCTCTCTCTCTCATAACCATACACAGCACTTCTAACTCCTAACACACCTCACACCAAACTGTGCTAGCAATCCCTAGATAACAGAGTTGAGTGCTGCTCGTTAACCAATCAGAGTGAGTAGTTTCTAGGTCAAGCAGACCTGGGCTTTCTGCCAAGAGTAAATTGACACCAGCTTGAGTTAATTGGTGAAGCTAGAATCTGCAAGTTTCTCACGAGAACCAATTAACAGAAACTGAAACCGAAACTGAACACCCCCTCACAGATTCTGCTGAACAATTAACACCAAATACACCTATGTAGGAGATTATTTTTCCAGCAAACCTAAACCCTTGCACATTCGCTTGTTCTTTACCTTTGCCAATGGTTTAGTTAACACATCTGCTACATTTTCTTCACTTGACACATAAGCACAGGTGATTACATTGTCTTGTACACAGCAACGTACATTTTGGTATTTTACAGAGATATGTTTTGAACGCGATTTGAAACCCTCTGTTTTACTTAAGGTTATACAAGCTTGATTATCAATGTAAACTTGTACTGGTTCTCCACAATTTACATTTAAATCTGCCAACAAATGCTTGAAATAAATCACCTCGTTGCACAATTCACTCAATGCGGCGTACTCTGATTCCGTTGATGACACACTTACAACGTCTTGCTTGCGTGACCGCCAGCTGATTAAAGCTCCACCGACCATTATGACTAGTCCTGTGACAGATTTTCTATCTGGCAAATTTCCCCAGTCACTATCACAGTAGCAACTCAACATTTCATCCTCTGAAGAATTTAATTGTAACATATAGCCAATTGTCTGTTTGAGATACCTCAGAACTTGTTTTACCCCTTTCCAGGCATTTAGTGTGGGTTTTGAGACCAATCTACTTAATATGCCTACTGCATAGCTAATATCAGGTCTGGACCACTGTGCTATATACAATAAACTTCCAATTACAGAGTGATATACATCAGGATGTTCAAATTCAGGACTCTCATCTGTATGAAGTGTTTTTATGAAACCTGGATCCATAGGCACCGCTGCCCCTTTGCAATCCTGCATCCTGTATGTAGTCAGTAGTTGTTTAACTTTGTTCTGCTGACTAATTAGGCAGCTGCCATCTTGGGCCCAGCACACTTCCAACCCTAGATATGTCCTAACCGGGCCTGAGTCTTTTGTACACCCACCTGCAGCCTACAATCTTTGCCCCCTCAGGCGCTGCTACTGGTGTAAAAACCTTGTGCTCATTCAGAGAGGACATCTCTTCCTCCATTGCCTGTTTCCAGCGCTCTGCCTCCTCTTTTGGTAACTTTAACACCTCCTGAAAACTCTTGGGTTCTGCACTTACACTAAACACATTTGCAGTATCTGGGGAAAAACGCACCGGAGGCACTCCTTTGTTTTGTCTTTTAGATCTTCTGGGAGAAAATTTTTCTTCTGACCCACTTTCCTCCTCAGAACTACGACCTCTCTTTTGTTGCTTAGCAACTGGTCTTCCACTTTCTTGAGAGCTCTTATCTGAACTTTCCTCCCCCTCAGACTCTGATTCTCTGTGTCTACCTTCAGAGTCATGAAGCTCCTGGGAAGGTTCAAACCAAACCTCAGTATTGGCATGTAGTCTCTCCCAGCCACTATGTTCACAAAAACTGGCATTCCTGGAGATCACAATGCCATTTGACCCTTCAGCAAAACGGAAACCTTTTCCCAGCTCCTGGTAACCCACAAACACTAACTGTTTGGTCTTAGGATCTCCCTTCTTTCTCATTTGTTTCGGAATTAATACCCAGGCTTTTGATCCAAACACATGCAAATGGTCAATTTTAGGTTTTTTCTGAAACAATTTAAAGTACGGGGTTGTACCTATTGTTTGATGAAAGAGCCTATTTTGGAGATAACACGCGGTGAGCATGCTCTCCCCCCAATAAGACATGGGTAAATCAGCATCCTCAAGCATGGCAAACATCATATCTTGTAAAGATCTGTTTTTTCGCTCTGCAACGCCATTCTCCTCTGGGGAAAAAACGTTCGTTTTTCTATGCCCAATGCCCCGCTTTTGTAACCAATCTTTAAAGGCATTTGACATAAATTCGCCACCTCTGTCCGTCTGAATCCTTCTGAGTTTAATGGACAGAAATCTTTCCACAGATGCCACCCAGCCTTTAAACTTAGTGAACACGTCACCCTTATTCTTCATGGGAAAAACCCAAGAGTAACGCGTGGCGTCATCCACAATTGTTAGTGAAAAGCGCGATCCACCCCTGCTTACAGCAAATGGACCAATTACGTCCATGTGAACCAGCTGTAGCGGTGACTCACTAACTCTGTCACTTCTGGGGTAAGAGACTCTGTGGGTTTTAACCTTTTTACAAACATTACAATCAAGGTACTTGTTACAACTCTTTAAATTACCCCCATCAGCCAATTCAGACATTTTTAGTACACTTTTCCAGCAAGCATGCCCCATTTTCCTATGCAATAAGTGCACACAGTTGTCATGTATAGCTTTGTTATTCACTGCAGGCTGAGATTTACTGACTACTGCTGCAACTTGAGATCCTGCTTTAAGCCAAAACAAGCCTCCCTCTGACTTAGCAGTGCCTAAAATCTCACCAGCCTTCTTAATAATGCAACTGTCTTCTTCAAAATGCACTTTAAACTCAGCTTTTAGCAAACAATCTACAGACATCAGATTGCTCCTTAATGACGGCACACAAAGTACATTTTGCAGGCATTCACGAAGACAAGGAACAAAAACTGCACCCCCCGAAATCACTTCGGAAGTACTTCCGTCTGCTAGAGCCACCTGGCTGCGCTGTGCTGAGTTCTTGGAAACAAACAATTCATCTGAATTCACGATGTGGCGAGACGCTCCCGAATCGACCACCCAGACCGCTTGTTTCACATCAGCAATCTTGACCTCGCCGGTCACCAGCTGAGCCGACTGTTTTCGTTTGAAGAATTTCCTTTTACGCTGCTGCTGCTGCTGCTGATCTCGTCTCTGCTCCTGCACCGGCAACTGAGACTTGACCAACTCCGGACATTGTCGTTTTAGATGCGCTGAAGACCCACATCGGAAACAACGCCTAACAGCAAACGCTGACTCCTCACCAGTACGCTGCTTTTGCTTCACCTCTGGCACGGCATGAGAACTCCTTCCAAACCGTCCACCTGTAGAAGCCTCTGCAGCCAACAACCTTTCTTGCCTCTTCTGCCATTCTTCAATCAAACGCCCAGTAACGTAACTGACTGATAAATCATGCTCCTGCATGCCTTCTAGAGACAAAACTAAATTATCCCAGCTTTCCGGGAGAGAACTCAAAATAATAGCCACCTTCTCCTGCTGGTCTAATGCACAGTCTCTTTCCTGTAGCGCAGAAAACTTTAACTGTAAACTGTGTAGGTGTTCTTGCATTGTAACCCCAGGCTGTAACATTGCCTTGTACAATGCCTTGCGAATGAACAGCTTGGAAACCGCTGTCTCACGCACATGGAGTTCTTTAAGTGCTTGCCACACACCTCTAGCTGTCTTGATTCCCCTCACATACGGCAACTGGGAATCTTCCAGCCCCAAGACAATTGTGGCCCTTGCTCTTTGGTCTTTATCAAGGTCTTCATCATCAGGCTTCGTAGGAAACTTACTCACCACTTGCCAGAGACGATCCCTCTGCAGCACTGCCTGCATGCGTTCCGACCACAGCAAGTAATTGGAGTCATTCAGACGCTCAAAAGCCATCTGAACTGGTTGTGAGGCCATCTTGAGAGCGATGTCCCTGGAACCCGGAACCAGCTGCTCACGACCACCGAGAGAGAGAACAGGAACCACAGCACCCAGCACTCACACGCTGCAGCTGTTGTCCTTGTGTCCGCTGCGTCACCAGCTCACCACGGTCAGGAACCAGCCAGAGAACAACAACTTCTGGAACTACTGGAACCAACGCCGTTGCTGCTGACACCACCACAACTCAGGCTGGCAGCACAATGCCCATAACCTCATGGAACTTTGAAGTGTCAGGCATAGCCCAACTGGCTTTAGCCCAAACGTAGCAGAGTTTTCCTGCACAGCGAGGAAGCTAGTTGCGGCAGTAATGACTAGTCAGCTAGACTCAGAAGAACTATTTACAGGATTTATTAAAAGGAAAAAATAAAACCAGCAGAGTTTCTGCATACAAATAAAAGCAAAATAAACCCTATCTTTCTTTCTCTTTCTCTCTCTCTCATAACCATACACAGCACTTCTAACTCCTAACACACCTCACACCAAACTGTGCTAGCAATCCCTAGATAACAGAGTTGAGTGCTGCTCGTTAACCAATCAGAGTGAGTAGTTTCTAGGTCAAGCAGACCTGGGCTTTCTGCCAAGAGTAAATTGACACCAGCTTGAGTTAATTGGTGAAGCTAGAATCTGCAAGTTTCTCACGAGAACCAATTAACAGAAACTGAAACCGAAACTGAACATTATCTACGTGCACTTTGATGTGCTTTTGAACTGCTAGGTTGGCAGGAGCAGGGACCGAACAATGGGAGCTCACCCCGTCGAGGGATTCGAACCCTCGAGGGATTCTGATTGGCAAGTCCTAGGCTCAGTGGTTTAGACCACAGCGCCACCCACGTCCCAGGGAAGTCATAGTACCACTCTATTCTGCCTTGGTCAGCCCGCCCCTCCCAACCTGGAGTCCTGTGACCAGTTCTGGGCACCAGAGTTTAATGAGGATGTTGACAAGCTGGAATGTGTGCAGAGGAGGAAGGCCAAGATGATCAAGGGTCTGGAAACCATGCCAGTTGAGGGAGTTCAGGGTGGTTAGCCTGGAGAAGAGAAGACTCTCTGACAGTGTGCACCCAACCTGCTTAAAAACCTCCAACCAAGGACAGTCCACTACCTTCTGAGGTAGTCCGTTCCACTGTTTAGTTGGAATCTGCTTTCTTGATATTTGAATCCATCAGTTTGGGTCCTCCACTCTGGAGCAGCAGAAAACCAGCTTGCTCCATGTGACAGCCCTCCAAGTAAGGTGTTTGAGGATGGCTGTCATATTACCATAGTCATCATTGGGTGTTTGACCCCTGCTGGGATGGACTAAGTGGTCCCCAAACACAGATGCTTCCCCACGCCTCACCTGCCCATATGGGGCCACTTTGCAAAAAACGGGCAAGAAGGTCTGTTGGAAGACTAATGTGGTATAGTGGTTAGAGGGTCCAACTAGGGCCCGGAAGACCAGGGTTCAAATCCCCTCCTCAGCTATGAAGCTCACTGGGTGCCCTTGGGCCAGTCACTGACTCTCAGCTGAGCCTACCTCAGAGGGTTGTTGTGCGGATTCAATGAGGAGGGGGGCCACCACTGTGCATGCCACCTTCAGCTCCTTAGAGAAAAAGGTGGGATATGGATGCAATAAATAAAATAAATAAATTGGCCTGGATCTGAAAAGGCAGCATAAAAAAGAGCTGTCATTCACTCACCACCCCCCAGTGCATTTAAATTCTCTGACAAGCAGCTCATCATTAATACTGTTTGCCTAATTAACACATTTCTTGAATGACAGCAAACATGTAAACAGGTTTCACTGAGCAAACGGCTGTCTGATTAAAACTCCAGTCTGAGCTAATTATATGGAAATTTCTTCATTAGTTTCCTTCTCTCTCCACTCCCCCCTCTTATTCCACCAGCATCCACTTGGGCTGCTTTCATAATCAGCCAGGATTGTCACTAGAGGCCAGGCTGCTTACGGGACCTCCTTTCCATTCCTCCCACCCCTCGTTTGGAAGATGCAATTAACTCCTGGTCCCAAGCTGGCCTGGGCAAACCCCATCGGAGCAAGGAGGGAATGGCAGGCATGCGCTGGGCTCTGCACGCCTTGGAGTTAACCAGCTGTATGTGTGTGTGTTTGTGCAGAGCAGCGAAGCCCCCTTGAAATTGCAGCAATCTGCAATTTGCAAAGAAGAATCATGGTGCTGTTGTTGCAGACAGACACACCAGTGCTCTGCTCATCCCCTCCATGGCACAGCTCATGAGAGCATGCCTACAGAGTCTTTAGCTGGGGTTCTGGCGCTGCAGAGGGTTGGACTAGATGACACTTTAGGTACTCCCAGCTGTGCAATAGTAGGATTCTATTATTCTACGCCACCCACCTCCTGAATACTACAGTCCCCAACGTGCTTTTGGGAGGGGAAACCACATGACAGCCAAGCCAACTTCAAACTGGTTTGAAATCTGTAGCCTTTTTAGAAATTAGTTTTCAATATAACTTTTAAAAATATACAACAAATATACAAATATACATTGCCCAGCTCAACAGATGTATAGCATAAATGTAAAGGGAGCCCCTGACCATTAGGTCCAGTCGTGACCGACTCTGGGGTTGCGGCGCTCATCTCGCTTTATTGGCCGAGGGAGCCGGCATACAGCTTCCGGGTCATGTGGCCAGCATGACTAAGACACTTCTGGTGAACCAGAGCAGCACACGGAAATGCCGTTTACCTTCCCGCTGGATTGGTACCTATTTATCTACTTGCGCTTTGACGTGCTTTCAAATTGCTAGGTTGGCAGGAGCAGGGACCAAGCAACGGGAGCTCACCCCGTCATGAGGATTCAAACTGCCAACCTTCTGATCAGCAAGTCCTAGGCTCTGTGGTTTAACCCACGGCGTCACCCACGTCCCTTGGCATGTATAGCATAGATGAGGGCAAATTTTCATCTCTGGGGAAAACAATGTTCTGTAAACCAAAATTCCCCTCTGGGACACAGTCTGCCCACGGTAGTCTGCCACAAACTAGCCAAGGATGACGTTGGTTTGTCCAGGCTCCTAGTCCTCAGCTTCTCCAAAGAACCACTGCCCTGTTGGCATCCCCATTCAGGCAGTCTGCCCACCCCCAGTGCTCCTCTCAGCCTTCCTCTTGCAGCAGCTTCTCATAAGGCTCCCAAAGGCAGGAGCGGGTTAGCTGGAAATGCTCCTTCCATGGTGTTGCATTTGCTTAGTCCACAATATAAGAAGAGATTGCTGGATTAGGCCAATGACCCATCTATTCCAGCATCCTGTGCTCACAGTGGCCAACCAGATGCCTGTGGGAAACCTGCAAGCAGGATTCAAGGACAAGAGCACGTCCTCCTCCTGTGTAGGCAACGTGTGTAGGCAGAGCACTTGCTCCATGACTCTGTCCAATCCTCTCTTAAAGCTACACAAGTTGATGGCTGTCACTGCCTCCTGTGGGAGAGAGTTCCACAGTTTAACTAGACACTGTGTGAAGAAGCCCCTTCTTTGATCTATTCTGGATCTCCCAACATTCATACCTGGGATAGCTCAGTTGGTAGACCATGAGACTCTTAATCTCAAAGTTGTGGGTTCGAGCTCCATGTTAGGCAAATGACACCCATGGTCCCTGCCAACTCTAAAATTCTATGATTCTATTATTTCAGACCCTCCAAGTGTCCCTATTTTCCAGGGACATTCCTGATTTAGAGAAGCCATCCCAGTTTCTGATTTGATGTCCCTTTTCTTTAGGATGCCCCTATTTTCATTGGAGAAATGTCGGAGGGTATGGAGTTATCCAACCCTCAAGCCGTCTGAAGGCAGCGTTGTATAGGGAAGTTTTTAAAAATGTTTAATGTTTTATTATTATGTTGGAAGCCACCCGGAGTGACTGGGGTAACCCAGTCAGATGGGCGGGGTATAAATAGTAAAATTATCATTATGGAATGGGACCTCCCTATTTTCATCGGAGAAATGTTGGAGGGTATGTTATTTAGCTTCATTGGATGTCCATAAGTTTTAGTGTTATGTGAAAGGGGAAAAAGCTTTTCTCTATCAACTTTCTCCATGCCATGAATGGTTTTAGGCATGTCAAACATATTGCCTCTTATGCACATTTTCTCTAAACGAAAATGTCCCTGAACTGCTCTGTGGAAGCAACCGTGTTCCAAAACACCTGGAGGGCGCCAGGTTGAGGAAGTCTGTTCTCGGCATTGTCTCGCTGAGCCAGGCAGAGGTTGGTTGGTTAGGCCCACGGCGGGCCTGATGTAATGAGCTATAACAGCAAGGAAGAGCAATTACAGCTTTGTCTCGATCTGCCTCTAAGATCATCAGTGGCACCTCATTACTTTACAGATTGTTCGTGCTGCTGGCAGATGACGAGAATCCTTTTGGAATGTTAAAACACACACACACACACCACACTGTGGAAAAACACCCCCCCCATCCCACATAGGCAGCCTTTGCAACAGAGAGTAATTCCGGATGATAAATTATCACCAGTAGGTTGCAGCTAATTAGGCCTCTCTTTGTCCAGTCCGATGGCAAATAGCAAAAGAGGTGAAAGGGAGGGAATGTCAGAGGAATCCATGGGAGTTTTCCTCTGGGTGATCACTGCGGGAAGATCAGGAATCCAAACAAGGATTGTTGCAGCGGCAACGTCATCTGTTCCCAAGATGTCTGTCCGATCAACAGCTAATCTATTGCCATGGAGTGTGAAGGAGGGTGGCTTTGCTCCACACTGGTCAGCAAAGCTGCAGCCCAAGATTTGCAAACTGTGCTTTGTGTTATTAATCAGGAAGAACAAGCGCTCCCCAGGGCTACACCTCAGAAGCCCCCCCGGTTCTCTCCCCGCAATCATTTTAACAACAGATAGTTAAATGGGACCTCGCGGATACTTTTAGTCTCCCGGTTGTTTTATTCACGGGTATTTTTCATGCTGCTTGTAACGGTTCTAATTGGCCCTGGGCGCTGGTGGGAGCAGCAGGTAATAAACTGAAATGAAGGAAATCAATACATAAAATAATAGCGAGGACCCTGGAAAGGATCAGATACGATTTTAATTGAAAAGCCGAAGCGGAGAGAGAGACTCGGAAGCCCAGCCACGTGCAGAGGAGATCATCCGCAAAGCTCTTCATCACCAGAGCCAGCAGGTGGCCATTATCTACCCAGGTGCTCCTTTAAGCAGGAGCCAGCCCGCCCCTCCCTGTCCTCTGGGAGCCTATAGGAACATAGGAAACTGCCTTGCACAGAGACTATTGGTCCATCTAGCTCAGCACTGGTGACACTGGCTGGCTGTGGCTCTAAAGGATTTCAGGTGAGGGTCTTTCCTACCTGGAGATACCAAGGAGGGGAGAGAGGTATCAATGGCCACTAGCCATGATGGCTCTGCTCTGTCTCCACAGTTGGAGACAGTGATGCTTCTGAATGCCAGTTGCTGGAAACCACAGGAGGGGAGAGGGCTCTTGGGCTCGGGTCCTGTTTGCGGGTTTCCCATAATAGGCACCTGGTTGGCCACTGTGAGAAGAGGATGCTGGACTAGACGGGCTTGTCTTACGTGTGGGATGTAAACACAGGAGCAGTCAATGACAACATTCCTAGAGTGTACATGTTAGAACATGGGGAGGGATGTCTGTCCAGCAAGCAGGTAAACTTCCTGGGGACGGACTTCCTCCGCATGTGACCAGAGGTGGGTGTGGCCTCACCTGTGCAGGTGATGACAAAAGCACAGGGCAGGCAGCCACACTCTCTCTCTGCCATTTTTCCTTCGATGAGGAAACATCTAAGGACTATCTTGCTACAAGATAGATTCTGAATGTATGTAACCTTTTTAAGCCTGTCTGCCTTCTGGGATCATATTGTGAACAGAACGTGAGTAAACTCTTTTATACTTTTATAAAGACTGTGTTGTGTCTTGTATTTTAAGAGGGAACAAAGGGGAAATTACCAGAGTAATTATTATAGAGGTTCTAGCGAACCTGTGCAAGCGTTACTGTTGCGAACTTAAAGGGGAATGTCTATAAACTCTGCTGATATTTTGGGAACTTGTTAGCACAAGTTGGATAAGGATATAATCCCACAATATATCCTGTCCTGCACCCCAGAACATTCCCACATTACGTTCTTATGAACCAGAGATACCCTGCATCAAAGGATATGCTATCATTGAACCACGGCCCACAGAAGCAGGTGGCACAGTTGTTCTTGCAGATAGATTACAGGTGATGTGGCGGGCCAGGAAATCCTGTTGGCAGCCCTGCCAGGCACCTCATGGATGCTTTGGGTCTGAGTGCATTGCTGCTTCCAGGTCTGCAATGAGCTGTTCGTGTGGCATGGTCACCATGCACCAAACAAGGCTGCAATTGCAAAGTGTGCATCTGTGACAGTGTGAAAAGGTCAGATTTCTCCCACAGAGGAAGAGAGGGTGGCCACATATTGCACTTTACAGAGGACAGTTCTTTGTTCAGTGGAGTCATCCATCAGAAGGGCTTGCCCAGCCCAAGCCCAGTTTAAGGGGCGGGTGGGTTGAAGTACTTCACGCAGCGCATGGTTAAACTGTGGAACTCCCTCCCACAGGAGGCGGTGATGGCCACCAACCTAGAAGGCTTAGAAGAGACAAATTCATGTAGAATTTGATGGCTACTAGCCAAGATGACAAGGGATGTGGGTGGCGCTATGAGTTAAACCACAGAGCCTAGGACTTGCTGATCAGAAGGTCGGCGGTTCGAATCCCCACGACGGGGTGAGCTCCCATTGCTCGGTCCCTGCTCCTGCCAACCCAGCCATTCAAAAGCACGTCAAAGTGCAAGTAGATAAATAGGTACCCCTCTATCGTGAAGGTAAACGGTGTTTCCGTGTGCTGCTCTGGTTTTCCAGAAGCGGCTTAGTGTGCTGGCCACATGACCTGGAAGCTGTCTGCGGACAAACACCGGCTCCTCAGCCAATAAAGCGAGATGAGCACCGCAACCCCAGAATCGGTCACGACTGGACCTAATGGTCACGGGTCCCTTTACCTTTACCTTTACCTTTAGCCAAGATGACTAATGTTTCCCTCTAAGGCTGGAGGCAGCAATGCTTACAAATACCAGTTTCTTCTGGAAGCCACGGGAAAGAAGTGGGCTGTCATGCTTGAATCCTGCTTATGGGCTTCCCATTGAGGCAGTTGGTTGGCCACTGTGAGAACAGGATGCTGGACTTGATGGGCCATTGATCCAGTGGGCTCCTCTTATTTTCTTAAGTTACCCATCAGGAGTAGACGCACCTGGTCAGCACACTCAGTGGGCACACCGCTGCCTCATCCCAGTTCCAGCCTTCCCCACCCCATAAAGAGTTGTATTGTTTCTCTGTTTAACTTAGAACAATTATATCTAAATTTGCTTTGCATCTTTATAAATTCCTAAATGCCAATTTTATGCAAATACTTTGCCTTTTTTTTTTTTTTTGGAACAATGCCTTCAGAGGTGTTGCAACCAAGCTCTCATCAATGTTCCAGGCAAAGTGACCAAGCACTTCCAGCAGATTTGCCAAAGGAAGAGAGAACTGGATTTTTAAAAAACCCTGCAAGCTGAGCTTCCACTGCAGCCTGGCAACACATAAGGAACAATCCCCCGCGGAGCTGTTGCGATTAGATTTCACCCTGTGACATTAGAAAGCCTCTTCCTGCCAGGGAAGGGCACACCGTCCATCTCCATGAGCCCCTCATCTAATTTAAGTTGTTTATCTTGGTGGCAGCAAGAAAATTAGAGAGAGAGAAATTAAATCACACTTCTGGAACTCTTGGTCTGGTTTATTACCCTCTTATTATATTTTCCTTTGTTGTAATACAGTGTTTTGTGCCCTGTGCCCTCGGCCTCCTTGCAAGTCTGCCAGAACCTTTTAACGGTGACCCAGAGGATAGCTCCAGCCTTAGACATTATTGCATTCCCACTTATTCAGTCTGGGTCTCGTTCTGGCAAATGCAGTCATCTTGAATTGTTCTCAGCAAAGTCTGCAGGTTTTCTCTTTTAACAAGTCTACCGGGCTCGCAGAACACATATCAAGTTATAACGCTCATAAGTGGCCTGAGTCCATGGAAATGACAATATAGATGTCATCCTCTGTGACCCAGCCATTCGCTCTGGCTCCATCCTTGATGCAGGGTTCTGGAGTGAAGCATTGTGGTCCTCCAAAGAATGGAGCTGGCTGAGATCCCACCATGCTGTCGTCGGATGTCAGTGGATTCACATAACCACTTTTCACCAGTTCAGACCTTGCGGCTCATCTGAATCCACCCCAAGGGGCTAGATAACCCCAGATAGGAATTGTTGTGGTGGTGTGTTGGCAGGGAAAGCAGCTGGGCAAATTGCCATCAGTGCAACTTTTTCATATGACATCACATAAGGACATAAAACAAGCCTGCTGGACCTGGTCCCTGGCCTATCTAGAAATCTTCATAATCTTCTCAGACTTGTTGGAGAGGCTGTGGAAAAAGAGGCAGCTTACCCCACCTATGGAGGGACTGCCCACAGGTAGGGAGTTCCACAGTTTAACCACACGCTGTGTGAAGAAGGTCCTTTACTTTATCTGCCCTGAATCTCCCAACAAAAGTATCGGTCCTGATCATTAGAAACACCCACCCAATGGCCGGCAGGCCATTAAGTGCCGTGGTGGAAGCCTGCCTGGCAGGGGGTTGGACTCGATGGCCCTTGTGGTCTCTTCCAACTCTATGATTCTATGAAGCCATGATAAAAGGCAGGCAAGGAGAAGAGGCCGACGAGTGCAGTAAGGCATCCGTGCGGAAGGAGACGGCAGCTACGGGGCTGTAATGCTTTGCGGAGCGTGCTTAATGGAAATATCAGCTCGGGCCTGCGAGAGACGCGGCGTTCATGTATAATCAAATGAGGCTTTTCAAACACTTCTGAGCGCCCGCCATCTGCTCTGCTGCAATGTACTGGCAGCTCATTCCAAATCCTGGCTCGATTGCAGATTTCTGCGCCGGGACAGCCGTGCGAGGGTGGGAGGGGCGCTGCACTTCAGGGCAAGCAGCATGACAGTGAATTGCCCCCCCCCCCCTTTTAATCACTTACGGTGCATTGAAGGTGTGTTGGGCTGTAGGAAGTGCTTTGTCAGGACTTCTTCGCAGCTGGCCTCTCCTAGAAAGCGTCGATGGTCTCCAGGACTGGGCCTCCTGCACAAACACCCCAGGAGGAGTCAGTAATAAGATTCTTGCACAGGGAAGAACATCAGAAGATCCTGATGAATCAGGCCAGTGGCCCATCAACCACAAGCACGTCCTGAGCCCAAAAGCCTTCTCTCCTCTTGCAACTGGTATTCAGACACATTGCTGCCTCCAACGTTCTGCCATGGGGCCAAAAGACTTCCCTTCGTTTTAAATCAAGTTTCTAGTCCTCATGTTTCTCACAAAAGGCTTGATTTTAATAGGAAGCGCTGGGATGAGAGAAAGGGGGGGGGGGTGAGTCAGTGTTTTACTGATAAGGTGAGAAGGAAAAGAAAAGCAAGAATTAACAGCCCCTCTCCATTGGGTGTGGGACTCTGTGCAGGCTGAAGGCTTTGCTCCATTTTCTGTCCAAGTGGTTGACCAATGCGGTGTACACAAGGAAGGCATGTAAAGCCCTGAGAATTACGAAAAAATTTACAAGTAGCTCTCCTGAACTTCGGAGAAAACAAAGTAAAATCACACAGTTTTTCCTTCGGGAGAGCAAAACAGAGTCGATTAAGCTGATACAAGATGAATTGTCCCCTCTACTTCCTGTTTCAGACTGGTCAATAAATCTTAAAGGGGACATGCAAGAACCTAGGAACACAAGTCCTTCAATAAATTTGGTTCTAGAATTGGCCCTGGCAGAGGGTTTGACAAGATGACCATTGGGGGCCCTTCTCGTAGGGATTGCATTCCTCAGATTAGCATCACAGCCTTGTGAGGTTGCACAGTGCAGGACTCCTCTGTGGCAGACAACTCTCACGAGGACAGGGATGCTGCAGGCACTGGGACCACATGCTCCTGCAGAGGGTGCCATCACTGCATTCCTTGGTCTTGCCCCACTCTGCCTCAGCTAGGCAAGGCTCTATGATCTTGGAAGGGCAAGGGCTGTCATTGAAACACCTTTCTAATCTTTGTGCTTTGTGCATCCCTGCATGAGAAAATGGTCTCTGTGCAGCTGGCGTTCCCCCCTCTTAGTTTAGACTCCCCCATCTCCTAGCATCCTTTGGCTGTTCTGGACTGCAATTCCCATCACCCCCAGCCAGCATGGGAGCAGATGTGCTACAAAAATCAGTGCTTCTGTGTAGTGTAGTGTAGTGTAGTGGTTAGAGTTGCTCGACCTGGAATTGGAGGACCAGGGTTCAGATCCCCACTCAGTCACAAAACTCACTGGGCCAGTCACTGTCTCTCGGCCTAGCCTACCTCACAGGGTTGTTGTGCAGATTAAATGAGGAGAGGGAGAACCACGTACACCACCTCGAGTTACTTGGAGGGGGAAAAAGGCAGGATATAAATGCAATAAATAAATAAATAAATAAATGACAGCATACCTGTAGGGCGGCAGGGCGGGGGAAGGCTGTCCTGTTGCATTTGGGGAAGTTCAAGCCAATGTGTTTTGGGGGCTGCAGGTGCTAAAAAAAGCATAGAATGACAGGATCTTTTGTAAGGGACCCATAGGGTCATCTAGTCCAACCCCTTGTAATGCAGTGTGACTCTTTTCCTTTCAAACAAGACCAACTTTTGGGGTGTTGCTCTTATGGGGAAGTGGTTAGCCGGCTGGAAGTGACACTGAGATTAGCCAGGAAAAACTGGATTCTCCTAAGGAGCCTTCATTAAAATACATGTTCCATGCATTTTAATTTATTGGATATTCAGTAAACAGCTTTTGCTAATTAAGCTCCTGATTCACCTCCTTTCTCTCTCTCTCTCTCTTTGTTGCTCCGCAAAAGTCCAAGTTGGATTCCATCTTGCCAACAGCCCGGCTGATTTTCCACAAAGGGCGGGGCAAGGAGGAGAGACACACACAACCGCTTTGTGTCTCAGAGGTGTGCTCAATAACTCCCAGTGTAAACAGCGCTGAACGGTTTCGTCTGGACTTCATTTGATCATTGTCGCGGCTGCCGCCGCCACCACACAGAGATATTAAATTCATCTCTGCAGCTATTTATGGCTCCAGATAGCTGCCGGATTTGCATAGCATGTTCCTTAATACAAACAAGACTCTGAGTCCCAGAGCTTTTGTGGAGAATTCCTCACCGTCTGCCCTGTTCAGTTGTTAAATGCATTTATACAATTTGTTCTCTGAGCAGAAATCCCTGCCGGGAGGGACTCTATGTGCTCAGATAGCTTAAAACTGACTGGGGCAATCACTTGGATGCAAAGTAACAGGGGGTGAAAACTCCCAGGCAATTCTCCCACGTGGGGCTCTCATTGAAAAGGAGGTGAAATCCATACCGCACTTCTAAGAGTGCTCTGTGTTGTTCAACAACTGAAGCTGAACCTGTTGGATTTCCGTGGGAGAATTTCACAGATGATTTAGTTCATGATGAAGAACATAAAGGGAACATAAAGACCCCTGACAGTAAAGTCCAATCACGAATGATTCTGGGGTTGTGGTATTCATCTCGCTTTACAGGCCAAGGGAGCCAGCGTTTGTCCGCTTCTGCAGACAGTTTTTCTGGGTTATGTGGCCAGCATGACTAAGCCGCTTCTGGCGAACCAGAGCAGCGCACGGAAATGCCGTTTACCTTCCTGCCGGAGTGGTACCTATTTATCTACTTGCACTGCGTGCTTTCAAACTGCTAGGTTGGCAGAAGGATATCTCTAAGTTTGTCTGGCAGGGCAAAAAGCCCCGAATAAAATTTAAAATACTAACCGACTCAAAAGAAAGAGGGGGGTTTGCCCTGCCGGACTTAAGGTTGTATTATGAAGCTGCAGCCTTCTGCTGGTTGAAGGATTGGTTCCTGTTGGAAAACACCGATGTCCTAGATCTGGAGGGGTTTGATAATGTGTATGGTTGGCATGCATACTTGTGGTATGACAAGGCGAAGGTTCATAAATTGTTCAAAAACCATATTGTCAGAAAATCAATTTTTGCCGTCTGGATGAAGTATAAGGATTTACTAGAAAACAAGACCCCGAGGTGGTTATCACCTGTGGAAGCCAAGATTTCTAAAAAAAAGCCCAATATGGAGGCCTATTGGCCAAAATATTGGGAACTGATTGAAAGAGTTGGAGACAATTGGAAGCTCCAAAGCCAGGACAAATTAAAAGGTAAGGTGCGAGATTGGTTACACTATGCTCAAATTCAAGAGGTATTCAAAATGGACAAAAAAGTGGGTTTCCAGTTGGAGAAATCGAAACTGGAGACGGAGTTACTAGAACTAAAGACTAAGGTACTTTCGAGGATGTATGACTTGCTGCTTAAATGGAACACCCAGGATGAGACAGTTAAATCTGCTATGATAAAATGGGCACAGGATGTAGGACACAACATTATGTCTGAGGACTGGGAAAGGTTATGGAACACCGGTATGAAATTCACGGCATGTAGTGCCTTGAAAGAGAACATTATGAAAATGGTATACCGGTGGTACATGACTCCAGTCAAGTTGGCTAAAATATACCATCTTTCTGATAATAAGTGTTGGAAATGCAAGGAGGCAGAAGGGACATTCTTTCACCTCTGGTGGACCTGCCCGAAAGTAAAGGCCTTTTGGGAAATGATACATAATGAGTTGAAAAAGGTATTCAGATATACCTTTTCTAAGAAACCAGAGGCCTTTCTATTGGGCATGGTGGACCGGAAGGTGCCAAAGAAGGACAGAACCTTGTTTATGTATGCAACCACAGCAGCTAGGATTCTTATCGCAAAGTTCTGGAAGACACCAGATTTACCCACACTGGAGGACTGGCAGACGCAGCTGATGGACTACATGGAGTTGGCAGAAATGACCGGCAGAATTCGAGATCTGAGCGAAGAAACAATGGAGGAGGACTGGAAAAAATTTAAGGACTATTTGCAAAAACATTATAAGTTGTTTGAGTGCTAAGACTGTGCACGATTAAGAAACGTTATGCTTCTGCAATTTATTTTAAGTAAATGATAAAGTAAGTATTGATGGGAAAAAATGAGACAAATTAGAAACAAAATATTATGTTTATTAAGAGTGTTAAAATTAAATTACAAATTTTTGAAACTGGTAACATAATAAATACAAAGGTATAATAAGTCGGGAAATAAGATAATAAATTGCTGAATTGGTTAGAATGATGAACGCAATGCTGAGAGGATGCGAGGAGGTCCAAAAAGTTGTCGAAAAAATTTTATAATGATCTTTTCTTTTTTCTATGTTTTTTTTCTTATATATATGGAAAATGTTTCTTGTATATTGTTGTCCAAACAAATTTGTTCACCTATGGAAAGAAACGCAATAAAAAATTTTATTAAAAAAAAAAAAAACAAACTGCTAGGTTGGCAGGAGCAGGGACCGAACAACAGGAGCTCACCCCGCCGTGGGGCCTTGAACCGCCAATCTTCCAATCGGCAAGTTTAAACCACAACGCCACCCGCGTCCCATGAAGAACATAGAATCCTAGAATTGTAGAGCTGAAAGGGACACCAAGGCTCATCAGGTCCAACTCCCTGCAAGGCAGGAGGCCTAGCTAAAGAATCCATGGCAGAGGGCAAAAAACTCTGCTGAAGGAGGGTCCACAACCTCCCAATGGAGTCCATTCCACTATCAAACAGCTCTTATCATCAAACAGTTATTCCAAAGGTTTAGTTGGACTCTCCTTTGTCATTTGAATCCATTGGTTCAGGTCTTCCCCTCTGGAGCAGCAGAAAGCAAGCTTGCTCCATCTTCCATATGACAACCCTTCAGATATTTTAAGTCAGCTATCATTTCACCTCTCGGTCTTCTCTTCCAGGCTAGTTGTACCCAACTCACTCAACTGTTCCTCACTGGTTTGGTTTTCAGACCCTTGATTATCTTGGTTGTCCCTCCTTGGTGCACGTTCCAGCTTGTCAACACCCTTCTTCAGCTGTAGTGCCCATAACTGGACATAGGACTCCAAGTGGGGTCTGACCAAGGCAGAAAAGAGTGGTACCATTACTTCCCTTGAATGGGACGCTAGACTATTGTTGATGCAGCTTAGAATTGCATTAGCTTTTTTTGCTGCCGTATCACAGGGCTGCATCCAGGGCATAGAGACACAAGACTAGAAGGGCACTGACATCACTTCCTGTGAAGAGGAGCTCAGAGCTGCAGGGCAAGCCCAACTATGTCTTGGCTCTTTCCCACTTTCCCAGTAAGAGACTTGGAAGGAAACAGTCAAGACCACCTTTGAAATACGACATGTAACTCCACTTGGTAACAAAAGTAGAAAGCGAAGAGTGTCTGGACAATGCCTTGGCCAGACTCTTCTTTTGCTCTGCCTTGGAATTCAGAGACGGATCTACAAATGCATAATATTGTTCCCCATGGTGGGGAGAAGGAGGAGGTTACTGGTCACAGTGCATTGTTGGACATGAATGCAAAGGTTGAATCTTAATCCAGATTTATGGTTTGGTTATGAGTTCAGATGTGTCAGGCACTGCAGAAGAACAGGCAACAGAGAATCCATTAAAAAGAAAAACCCAAAGCTTTTTGTTTCCTTCCACTAATTTAACAATTAAGAAACTCATCTCCTTTTGGAAAGGAGAACAAAAGGGCCTAACAGATCCAATTCCTGCCCCATCCTTCATGGAAAACCTGTATTTTCCTTGGAAAAGCTGTATTTTGTTACGCTCTGAGGGAGGTCTTTAAAAACTTGAACCTTGCAATGACCTCTGGTTTTAAATGAATACATTGCACTGAACTGGAAACTAGAACTGTATCAAAACTTCTCTCTCTGTGGTTTGAGTTGACTTCCTCCTCCCTTGCCAACAAACACTATTCATATCTTGCTCCCCCCTTTTTTTTAAATCAGTGTTTCTGTGGTTTTCAAAAGATGCAGAGCGCTACTTGGCTGTGCTGGAGTCACTCACTCGGTGTACTTTTAATACTTCCCCTTTGAGGGTACATGGTATGTGCAAAATGTTGGCACACACACACACACACGAGTTCTTCACATTACTCTCTGCTGCTTTCTCAACACCTGAGAGTTGGCCAACTCCCAAGGAGTGCGTTGCATGAGATAGGATCTCAGAGCACCAAAAGCACAGCAAGTTTCTCAATCTCTGGTGCAGAAAAAATATAGTACATGTGTTGGAGGTTCCAGGAGTTGCTCTGGCTGAGATCTGAGGCCTGCCTCCTCTTCCCAGACTGCCCAGCTCCCACACAAGTAGACATCCGCTCTCTGGAGTTAAGAAAGCCATTAAACGTTGCGTGTGAACCAACCCAGAACGGCCTCCTCCAAACGTCTGAGAAGCGCAGAAAATCTTCAAGGGATCACTTTATCTGAAATCTGACTCTCTGGAAGGCTACCTCGGAGGGAGTGTTTCAAGAAGCGGACGTTCCCTTCGCTGCCAAATGAGACTCAGACACACACACATGGATTTCAATGGGTCTTGTGTTGGGTTCCTTTCTGAGCTCCACTTCTGTTTTTCTTTTTCTTTATGGCCTTGTAAAATGTGCCTGGACAATAGCTCACATTTATCCGGTCCGTGACAGACTGCCAGCTGGCAAAGCGGACAGCGTCTGTTTGATCCAAGGGCAAAGCTACATGTTACACAGGAGAACCACGACTGGATTTCCTGAATTTAACCCTAGAATAGTAGAATCATAAGAACTATAGAGCTGGGAAGGAACTCCAAGGGTCATCTAGTCCAACCCTCTTCTATGCAGGAATCTCAGCTGGTTTCGCTCAGTTTCACATCATTAGAATCTTAAGCTTAGCTTGCCACATTTTAAACCAATTTGATCATTCTTTTTATTTGTTTGTTTGTTTGTTTGTTTGTTTTCCTATTATATCACATCATCAATGCATACTGTGTTGCAGTCATACATAAGCTACTAAGAAGGCATAGCATAAAAATAGAACATGCATAAATGAGTAATAGTGGTAAACATAATTTATTCCTCCAACTTACTTAACTGTTATGCATCTTAACTTTTAAAAGGTTAGTGTTTCAGTCTGCATTTCCCCTAATATACATACTTTCCCCAAGCATTTTTCTTTAATATAATGCACGTTTGCAAGTTAATTTTACCAACAGATGCATTTTAGGCACGCATGCACTTTTGAACACCTGTTTTAGTTGGAGAACTGCACCTCAAAATTAGGAGACATGCTGATTTCAAAGGTAGTTGCCTTGAAGTGTTGCTTCAAGTAGCAACATTCAAGTTCAAGTTTTGGACTAGGACCTGGGAAACCAGAGTTTGAATCCCCACTCAGCCATGCATGGGCATAGCCAGGATTTGGGGGGGGGGCAGGTCTTTTGTTAGGGCTGGCAAGCCTTTTCTTAGGAGGGGGGCAGAATCTGAGTTAGTTATGGATTTTTATGGATTTTATTTTATTTTTATTAAAGCTTGCAGGGGGACCTAGGGCCAGTTACTGCCTCTCAGCCAAACCTACCTCACAGGGTTGTTGTGGGAATCAGTGGGGAGGGCAGAGAACCATGTGTGCCGCCTTCAGCTGCTTGGAGGAAATGGTGAAATATACATACAATAAACAAACAAACATGGTTAAACAAAAAAATAAACAAACCCCAATCACATTAAATCAACCCACTCAAAGGCTAAATAAACAAGGCAAACTTTGGCTCTAAAAGTTAATGGCAAAATGCCAGGAAGTTCTCCATTGGGAGGGAATTCTATATTTGGGTAACAGAAGTCGACCATCTTCTCTGGAAGCCAGTGATTTTACCTCCACAGGCAAGGCCCTCCAACGACAATCTTACGAAGCAATCTAAACTCAACCCTTGATTTGATCAACTCCAGGCACGGGTCTACAAGGAGGAGACATCTTTTGGGACCTTCACTTCACCGTGGTTTCTTCAGCTTCCAAATAATAGGGGCATTTAAGCAGGCAACTAGGTTTGCGGGGGGCAAAACACAACTGACCCACCAATTGTTCGTGCATCTTGAAGTGTGTGATGAGCTTTCTGAGAGTCAGAGCAGTTTGACTCCCTCAGAAGGTGATGGAATTTCCTTCCTTGGAGGTTTTTAAGCAGATGTTGGATGGCCATCTGTCAGGGAGGCTTTAGCTGAGATTCCTGCATTGCAGGGTGGGGGGTGGACTAGTTAACCCTCAAGGTCCAACTCTACAATTCTATGAAATAAGCAAGAAGTGCAAATAGATAAAGGTAAAGGGACCCCTGACCATTAGGTCTAGTCGTGGCCAACTCTGGGGTTGCGGCACTCATCTCGCTTTATTAGCTGAGGGAGCCGGCGTACAGCTTCCGGGTCATGTGGCCAGCATGACAAACCGCTTCTGGCAAACCAGAGCAGCGCACGGAAACGCCGTTTACCTTCCCGCCGGAGCGGTACCTATTGATCTACTTGCACTTTGATGTGCTTTCGAACTGCTAGGTTGGCAGGAGCAGGGACCGAGCAACGGCAGCTCACCCCATTGTGGGGATTCGAACCGCCGACCTTCTGATCGGCAGGTCCTAGGCTCTGTGGTTTAACCCAAAGCACCACCCGCGTCCCTTTTGCAAATATGATAGAGCTACCTTATAACAGGATCAGGGCAGTCTTTCTCCCACCTCCCTCATTGCTAGTATCTTCTGGCCAAGTCAAAAGGTCCACTAAGTGGGATAATTGTAAGGGCAGGACAGGAAACAGGTGGGACACAGCTGACCAGGAATGAAGCTGCAGCAGGGGAGGGAGGGGGGAGAGGGCAAATAATTGCCTAAAATCCCTGCCTATCGAAGTTGTTAATCAAGCCTTCTCCCCGCCACTTTGCTCTGCTCCCTTTTCTTCTTCTTGACTCCAGCAAGTACTTTAACATCCTCCCCCCCTCCTCTCCTCCTTCTTCAAAATTAAAGGGGGGGGGGAGAGACAGTGGTGGAACAGATAAGAGATAATTGCCTGGCTTTGACTCTGCCATTGATGTGAAAATAGGATTGGAATTACTCACTCTGGTTGAAAGGTTAGTTGAAGGTTATTACAGGGAAATTGTTATTCATACATTCCCCCCCCCGCCCCACCCCCTCCGCCTGCTCCCCCTGTGCTGCTGGATAGCCTAAAAGATTAAATCCACCGAGTGCATAATGACCCATCATGGCGGACAATGGAGGGGGAATCTCAAGAGACGCCAGATAACGGAACAGAGGGCCTGCTGAATAATTCATGGGCCGGCAGACATCCCTTGCTAACAGATTACATGCGGGTTTTCATTAGAAGGGAAACCATTTAAAGCAGATTTCAAAAAAAAAGGAGAGAGGGGGGGGGGAAAGCTGATATTTCTGAAGAGAAGTGGAATTACCATAAGCATTTCTGCACGGTTTGTTTATGCCTTTATAAGTCAGCCTTTCCCCTGACCTTCATACTGAGGGAGGGAGGCCGAAAAGGGATGAAGAGAGGCCTTTGTTCACAGAGGCCTGCATCCCATTTCAAGAGCCAGCGCAGGGATGGGCTTTCCTCCAGCGCAGGCAGAGATTTAGATGAATTCGTAGAGGAGAGGCCTATGGGTGGCTACTAGCCATGGTGGCTATGCTCTCGGCCTCCACTGTCAGAGGCAGCAACGCATCTGAATATCGGTTGCTGGAAACCACAGGAGGGGAAAGGGCTCTGGGTTTCCCATGGAGGCATCTGGGTGGCCACTGTGAAGACAGGAAGCTGGGCCAGATGGGCTATGGGCCTGATCCATGGGCACTTCTAGTGTTCCCGTGACTTAAACAGCATACACAAAATACTCCTTGGAGAAGGCAGGCACTGAGAAACTCAGACCACCCAAGGAAAGGAGGGTTCTGATCTGGTAAGGGAAACAGCAACCTGTTTACAGTGGTACCTCGGGTTACATACGCTTCAGGTTACAGACTCCGCTAACCCAGAAATAGTGCTTCAGGTTAAGAACTTTGCCTCAGGATGAGAACAGAAATCAGGCTCTGGCGGCGCGGCAGCAGCAGGAGGCCCCATTAGCTAAAGTGGTGCTTCAGGTTAAGAACAGACCTCCGGAACGAATTAAGTACTTAACCTGAGGTACCACTGTATACAAATCCAATTGGTAAGCAGGAGACACATAATCACAGGGTTGTGGGTTTTAGTCCCACGTTGCGGGGAAAGATTCCTGCATTGCAGAGGCTTGCACTAGATGATCCTTGTGTGGTACCTTCCAATTCCACAATTCTGGGATTCCCTGGCTGCATTTGGAATACTGGATCGTGGGGTTTGGGGGCGGAGGCTGGGACTTGTATGCTGACAATATAGTTGGGCTTGCTGTGGAAAAACGAGCCTGCATGAGGAGCAGCTGGTCCACAATAACACCCGTCTCGAAACAGCCGAGGTCTCTGAGGTCTCAGCACACACCATCAGTCACTGGAAGCTTCCTGGTTGCCCCTGACAGCAACTCTGACATCCGAGCCACAGCTCATTTCCTGCCTTTGCTGGAGTGGTAGGAAGAGTCAGCCAACAAATCAGATCCCTCACAGAGGAGATGGGGGAAGGAAAACCAGTTCAGGAGTCTGGTGGATGTTGCTTGGATGCAGCCCTTCTTTCCGCCACCAAAGTAGGAAGACTGTGACCAGCTCTGATTCCTGCATTGCAGGGGGCTGGACTAAATGACTCTTGGGGTCCCTCCAAACCCTACAATTCTATGATTCTGTGACTGGCATAACTGAAGATGTTGTTTGGGGTTGGGGTGTTTTATTAGGGGGTTGCTGCTGTTGGTTTTTTGTATCTTTATTTCAGAACCTGTGATTTGTGTGGAAATTGTGTGGTCTGGTTGCATATTTTTTATGTTTTATTTATTGCTTATGGCTATTTTTGTTATGTTATAAATGTATTTTTTTAAGATGTAAGCCACCTTGAGCACGGTTTGGGCTGTGTAAAAGCGGTATACAAATAAGATTATTTGTTGTGTTTGTACGTATGAAGGAGACGAGGGCTTTAGGCATCACAGACGAGTTCTTGAAGCCATGCTTTTTCAATAAGGAAGGAAGGATCTGATAATAAAACAAGTTGTTTTCTGAAAGAAAGACCCCTGATCCTCCCAAGACATTTACTAAACACTCCTCATTTATTCCTGCAGACCAGCTTAAGCGCTTAATTTCAACGGAGCAGGTTGGTTGCATTATATTAAAGTCTAATTGTTTGTCAAACATGTGCTTGTTGGGAGTTAACCATGGCCTGATCCGTATCTATTTGTTGTTCCATCGACCTCAACAAATACGTTTTAAGGAACTAATCAGCATTTAGTATACAGGCAAATGCTTATCTCCTTATATCTAAATGGAATCCTAATTAAAGCCACCCAATTCGCATCACTGCCTTTCCAAACTCCACATGGATTATGCTGGCCAGTTTAGCAGGTTGCCAGCTCCTGTTATTATTTATTACTAAGACCTGGGTGGGTGAGTTGGAAGGAGTTGAACTGACCCAGCTGTGCCCACCTGGGTATTCTGTGCAGCATCAGCAGAGGCAGCCGGGATGGGGAGGGAGGTGAGTTGCTGTGGTCCACAGGACTTCCATCATCAGGAAAGTCCTCTGTCTTGGAGCTGGCCCACCAATGAGTCAAGGTGAAGCAATTGCCTCTCAGGGCACCGGTCTGTACAGTAATTCAATACATCCATAAAATACATCTCTAAAACCAACAATGCAAAACGTGCCACTGCAACCTTTTCTTGCAAATCCTGCTTGCATATGACAACCTGGAAAACACATAGCTCCTTTTTAGTGAAAAGTGGGCCCTGTTAGATAGGCCCATTGTGCTCCCATTTCACAGATAAGGGGATTATTATCAGAGGCAGTCACTGAACGGAGCCCATAGGAAAGACAGAACTTAAATGAGAGAATCCAGCTGGACTTCCGTCAAAATTTACCTAATGCACAACATGGTTTTAAAATCCAATCCCAAAAGGATGTTGTTTGAAATGCTACCAGAGTACTGCAAAGCCATCTGATAAGAACAGCAAGAGTTTGTGTGAGTGTGTGTGCGTGTGTGTGTGTGTGTGTGTGAGAGAGAGAGAGAGAGAGGGGGGGGCAGGCTTCACTTTCATCTTGCTCTGCTTAGCAACAACATCAAAAAGAGCCTTCAGGTAAAAGCTTTCATGTTCTTGGCTTCCATTTATTCTGCCTACCAGAAGCCCTTTCACAATATAATAGCAGTTGGTGTGTAACTCAGTCAGCATGCACTAATGCTTCTAGCGATCACAACTAAAGATTTTGGTTGAGAATCTGCTTTGGGAGCAGTAGCTTGAGTTATACAAGGAAGAAATGCCCATAAGTGTGCAGTACTGGAGTGATGGTGGGGCAGTGATGGCGGGTGGGAAGACAGAGTGGGGTGGGGGACACCATAACGGGACCCCCTACCTTTTGGCCTGACCATCCTCCATTCCCTCTCTACAGCTGTGTACTCATTCTCAAGCAGTGCTTTTCTTCTTTTTAAAAAAATAAGTTTAAGGGTACAGTGGTACCTCGGGTTAAGAACTTAATTCATTCTGGAGGTCCATTCTTAACCTGAAACTGTTCTTAACCTGAAACACCACTTTAGCGAATGGGGCCTCCTGCTGCTACCACGCCGCCGGAGCACGATTTCTGTTCTCATCCTGAAGCAAAGTTCTTAACCCGAGGTATTATTTCTGGGTTAGCGGAGTCTGTAACCTGAAGCGTCTGTAACCTGAAGCATCTGTAACCCAAGGTACCACTGTACTCTCATTTTCCTACTTAGATTGAAATACTGCCCCTCAATGAGGCCAAACTTAGATTCACAAAATGTTTAGGGGTATGCATACCCCTGCGTACCCCCGGGGGGGGGGAAGCACTGTTCTCAAGGAATATTATATTTTGATGTTCTGCCTGCAGATAGAAAAATAGAGAACAGTTTTTCTACCTCTCTCATAACTCCAGAAGTCCTAAGCATGCTGGAAGATTGCGGACAGTTAAAAGAAAGTACTACCTCACGCAGCACAGAGTTAATTGAGGCAGAGATGGCTTTAAAAGAGATTCAGACAAATTCCTGGAGGAGAAAGCTATCAATGGCTGCTAGCCATGATGGCTCTGCTTGGAGGCAGCAATGCTTCTGAATATCAGTTGCTGGAAATCACAGGAAGGGAGAAGGCTCTTGTGCTCAGCTCCTGCTTCCTGGTCTCCCATAGGAATCTTGTTGGCCACTGTGAGAACAGGGTGCTGGACTAGATGGGCCATTGGCCTGATCCAGCAGGCTCTCCTTGTGTTCAAATACAGTGGTTCAAATACATGTTTAGTTCTCAGCAGGGCCGGTCCTATAATGAGGCAGCATGAGGCAGCTGCCTCAGGTGGCAGATGGGGAAGGGGACAAAGCTGTGAGTGCCATGTGGCCTACCCTGTACCCTTTATGCTAGCCTGCTACTCTCAACTGCCATGGAAGATACTTTCATTTCACCCAGTATTGGAGTAAGATTCAACTGCTCCTTCACTTGGCTCCCGTATGTGCCTTGGCAGAGGGCACCGTCTTATCCTTTGCCTCAGGCAACAAAATCTCTTGAGCCAGCCTTGGCGATCAGAAGACAGAAAACAGGCAGCCTTGAGATCTGGTGGTGAGCAAGCTGGAGTGCAGAAAGGTTGTCAGTGCCAGATAATCTGTTTGATTATTTACTTGCATCCAACTTCATCACAGCAGGCCTATGGAAATCCATCCGTTTCGGTTCATCAGGGCCTGCTCTGATCATGACTCCTGCTGGATACACCCCAGGGATGTCTGAGCTGGAAAAGGAAATCCAAACTTTCTGCTATTTTTAATCCTCAACTTATTTTGGATCAGATCCCTAATATAACATGAACATTCTGTTTCTCGTAGATGATAAACTAGGGGCAAGGAGACAGGTGTCTTACTTTGCAGCCCTTTCTCTGAAGCAGTCTCCTGTTTTGAAGGGCTTTGCAGTCCAGAGCTGGGAATTCAGATTTAAGCAAGGCTCCAGTCAGAAGCTAGCTAAGAGCCTGATCCTGCAGCACAGGGACAGATAACTAAGGAAAGAAAGAACTTCAAAATCATGTCACAAACCCTGCAGAGGAGGTCTGCCCTGTGTTCATAGCTTTCACCTCCACATGCTCCAGCAGTTGCCTTTTCTAAGTACACACTTCCTTCCCACAAAATTGTTCGATTTGGGGCATCGACTGGGCCACGGATGTGAAAAGGAAATGCTTCAGGAAGCCTGATCTAACAGCTATGCCTTTTGCCTCGTGTTGCTTATTGACCTCCGGTTGTTTCCCCACCATCGTGGGAGACGGAAGATCGATGGACCGTGCAGAGCGGAGCACCTCATTGCCTCATCGACTGCGGCCAGAGAGACGTAAACATGGATCTCTGGGTGAACTTTGGAGAGTTTCTAATTGAAACATTAGACCGCTGCACCTCTGACACTGCTGGGGTTGATTTCGCTTCTCATTTAGAGCTGTGGTTTCCTCACACTGGCCAATGCACCGGGTTTTGCTCAACGTATTTTCTCCCTGCCGTGCTTCGATGTTGCTTACGTTTTGGATTTTCCAACCGCCTTCTTCATCTGGGGTTAAAAATGCAAATGAGGCTTGTGTTTCTGCACCCCCCCCCCAAGCAGCTGGCCAGGTGTATTTCAGTTCACAATCTCCTATTTCTTACCCGCTAATGAGGAAGCAGAGGGCGCCCGGGTGGTGCAAAACAGGATCTTCCTTCTTAATATATTTCGACTGAACTGCTAGGCAACCACAGGCAGGGAGAAATGAGCTCCTGTAAGCTTTCTCCACAGACTGATTGCTGGTTTCTGGAAGGCACCAGCAGAAAATAAGAATCCCCATTCTGTCCCCATGCCGAGAGCTAAGTGTCCCTTTAAATAAGTTGCCCCATCATTTCTACTGCAAGACATGAGCAAGAGGTTGCACAAGGTTGCAGGATCTGGCCTTCCATCTGAATGTAAGTCTAGGCACATACCCTGCAACATTTCTCCAATGAAAATAGGGACATCATATTCCATAACAACAACAACTTTATTATTTTATACCCTGCCCCAGCCACTCTGGGTGGCTTCCAACATATATAAGAACATAATGAAACATTAAACAGGACTGCCTTCAGATGTCTTCTTAAGGTTGTATAGATACTTATCTCCTTAGCTCGGGGTTGCATAACTTCATACCCTCCAACATTTCTCCGATGAAAATAGGGATGTCCTAAAGAATCAAACCAAATTCCAGGATCAAATCAGAAACTGGCTTCTGTAATTCCAGGATGGGACTGTCCCTGGAAAATAGGGATACTTGGTGGGTCTGCAGTCAAGTAGTAAAGAAATGGTGGAAAATAAATTAAAAATTAAAAATCTTGTTGGATTTCCTCCCACCCACCCCCACCAGATAACAGTGGACAATATTTGCCTCCTGCCCACATTCCAATTCTGGACCTTTCACAACAGGTGATCTACAGACTTACTTGAATGGATATTGAATGCCGCTAACCTGCGTTTGAAGCCCGACCAAAGGAGGGTTGTCGGGTTTTTTGCCAACATTCGTCCTACAGAGAGTAAGCCCATTGAAAGTTATAGGCAGAGAAACTGGGTGAGAGTTAGGAACAGTCCAGGGCTGGTGTGTCCTCCTTGATCACCTTTCCATGCTAATATTTTGTGCCACCAAGAACTTAATCCCAAACACAGTACAGCAGTTAGCGCCTCCTTGTTTGAAATTAAGCTGTCCTAAATCCACAAGAATGCAGGCAAAAAGAAAAAAAGAAATGCAGATATGCTTTCTTGTTTTTAAAAAAATCTATCAACTTGTTTCCCCCCCCCTTTTTTTTTTGCAAAGCCTGTCATAATGAATCATAGCCAAGCCGTAATCCTTCGTTAGAGCATTCAGCACTAATTGCTGGCAAGGAGCCACTTGTCTCTCTCTCTCTCTTCTCCCCCCACCCAACCCTCATTTTAACAAAACATTTATGCATGAAAGATTTAATGCCAGGTATCAAGCATATCATTGTAAATTTGCCACTAATTAAGGCTAATTAAAATAATTAAATGGCTGCCGAGTCACAATGCAGAATGGAAATTGCCTCCGCCTTTTCCACGCACCCTGTCCTCGATTCAGATTCCAGTGCAAACATTTCCCCGCGTCCTGATTGGGAACGGCAAGTGTGAATGTGCTTGGGTGTGTTTGTGGGGACAGACGCTCTACCTGGAGAAAGGGTAGGTGTTAATGAAGCTAATATCGCAAAACGAAGGCTGTTGCTTCTTCTCAGTTTGGGAATATTATTTATTAAGGCCCTGTCTCATTTGCCTTTTCTTAATTTGGAGGAAGTGTTGGAAACCAGACACTTCTGTCGCTCTGGGGAGACGCCGGTCCTTGAATATTCATTACTCGCTGGGTTTTTAATCAAAGTCGCAGCCGACCCCTTTGCGCCACCAATATCTCGGCGATGAATAATTAATCCTCTGTTATTTGCAGGCCTGGAGTGAGGATGGGCAGGGCGGTGGTAGCGATGGACCGGCCTGCTGGAGACGCCACATGGCAACTCCAGATGTTTGGGGTCGGCATGTGCTCAGCTCATCAAAATGCAAAAACAACTGGCACCCAGAGCCCAGACCTTCCAGAGGTGGGCCATCTGGCAGGTGAACACAAACCTCTCAGCATTGCAGGAAATGTGCTGATATTCACGGCACACAAGCCTGGAAAAACCTTGTTCTTTCGCCATAAAGACCACCATTGGTGTAAGCTGAATTCTTACCTGCCATTCGCCATGGTTGAGTTACGGCCACTGTAAAAATATTATATGAAAAACAGTTAAAGGCAATCAAGGGAGTCGGGTAAGTCCTTGTCAGGGAACTGCCATCGGAAGGAAGGGAGGTGAAAGGGCTCACACAGGTTGGGAGAGACTCAGCAGCTGAAGAGGGAACCAGTAGGGGGAGAGGAGGTGAGCTGAGGGAAAGGGAGCTGGAGGGATGGCTCAGAGACACCTCCAGCGAAAACAGTGGGGAGGTTTCAGGACCTCCTGTAGGGACACCCACTCCTCGCCGGAAACTGTCACGCAGAGAGTCCAGAAGACGTGTTTCCGTTAAGGAGCTTTTATGTTGGAAACGATTCCGAAAGCAACCACTGTCGGAATCTGCTAGCAACTGACGGAGCCATGTTTAAGAGGCTCCGTTACAGACAGAGGTTTGCAAGCTTGATCAAACTCTGAGGGACTTGGATTTTACGCACAAGCAGCTCATCGTCCCATCACAGCATTCCGACAGTCTCCGTGAGCAGCTTGTGCAGGAGAAGGCATCATGAGCAACCCAGCCGGAACCGGAGAAGCAGGAGCTGGAGCGGGTCCAAGCTTGGAAGAAAGGTACCGGGCGTTGGAGGTCCAGCTAGCGCTGCAGACGGCGAGGCTCGAGGAGAGGAGGGCTCAAGATGCAGAGAAGGGGAATACCACCCCGCTCGCCAGAAAGTTGCCAGGATTGGTGCAGAAGTTTGGGGGGGAGCCCAAGGACTATCATGCCTTTAGGACAGAGATGCAATATGCCCTTAATCTGCAGTTTGATGACTTTCCCAACGAGGAATCGCGGGTGGCTTTTGTGATTGGGCATCTCGAAAAGGGGGCGAAAGACTGGGTGAGGCCCCTGATGGCAACGAATAATGACATCCTGAAGGACACGAGGAAGTTTTTTCGTGCCATGGATCTTATGTTTGCCAGCGATATTGAGCAGGGAGTGGTACGCAGACAGTTGATGGCGTGCAAACAGGGGAGCCGATCTGTTCGTGAGTACTGGACTGAGTTTACCATGTTGATCCATAAATTGGGGTGGGATCTATCGGCGGCACCCATTCAAATGCTCTTTGAAGAAGGGCTTTCTTCGGCGGTAAAGGATGAACTTTCCCGGGCGCCCAGGGCGGAGTCTATGGACCAGCTGACCAAATCAGCGCTGACCATAGGAGCGCGCCAAGAGGCGAGAGCCTTGGAGAGGCGGGAAGGGAAGGGGGAACGTTGGAGGGAGCTTCGCATTCCAGAGATTCCAGAGCCACCATTCCCGCCGGGAGAGCCGATGGAAATTGGAACAGCGCGCGCACACACAGTTTCAAAGCCCAGTGAAGAGCGGAAGAAGGAGGGAAAGGGCGCCAAGAAATGTTATCTCTGCCAACAGCCAGGTCATTTTGCCAGAGTCTGCCCCCAAAGAAAGGAATGGCAAGGAATGGCGGGAGCTGTTGGGGAGAGGGAGGAAAAGGTACCGGAGCAAGTAAAAGCCAACGCCTGGCTGCCACCGTCGGGGCACAGCAGCCAGGCCAAAGAGCAGTGAAAGTGCCCACGCCGGAACCTCCTAAACCCGCCCTAGTGATAGAGGTGTTACTAGAGCTGCCTAACGGACACCCACTAAAGATAAAGGCGCTATTGGACTCAGGCAGCTCCTGCAATTTCATGAGTAAGGAGTTTGCTGCTGAGCACCAGATACAGACTATCCCTTTAAGTAACCCTTTGCAGGTGACCACGATCGATGGAAGGGAGCTGCTGGGAGGAGAAGTCAGCCAGCAGACAGTCCCAATGCTAATGAGGGTAGCAAGACACACTGAGCTAATAGCGTTCAATGTGGCTACCTTGGGAGGAGCTCCCATTATTCTGGGGATGAGCTGGCTAGCGTTACATGATCCGCTAGTGGGCTGGCATCAGAGAGTGGTCTCCTTTGGGTCAGCACATTGTCTAGAACACTGCAAAGAGCGGGAGGCTCAAGGAGGGGCCAGAGCCACTCTAGCAGGGACGGAAGTAACGGAGAAGGGGAAGGTTCCCCAACAATACGCTGACCTGAGCAACGTCTTCAGCGAGAGGGAGGCAGACAAACTACCCCCACATAGACCCTTTGACTGTCAAATCAATTTACTCCCTGGGGCACAGCTCCCTGTAGGCAAGCTGTACGCCATGTCAGACAGAGAGATGCAGGAGCTAAGGGAGTTCATTGACAAGAACCTGAAGAGAGGGTTCATCTGAGAGTCCAGGGCGGTGGGGGGCAGCCCAGTGTTTTTTGTGGGCAAAAAAACACGGACAAACCTAGACTTGTAGTGGATTTCAGGGCCTTAAATGCAGTGTCAGAACCAGTGACTTTCCCGATGCCCAGAATTGATGACATCTTGACAAGGGTCAGGAAGGGAAAGATTTTTACTAAACTGGACCTGAGGGGGGCGTACAACCTGATACGAATAAGGAAGGGGGATGAATGGAAAACCACCATGTTCACTCCTTTGGGGGCATTTGAATATTTAGTTATGCCCTTCGGCCTACAAGCAGGCTCCGCGTGCTTTCAATCGTTTATGAACCACGTCCTGGGGCCTTTGCTTTACATGAATTGTGTGGCCTTCTTAGATGACGTGTTAGTATATTCAGAGAATGAGGAGCAGCATGTAAAAGATGTCAGGGAAGTGTTGGGCAGACTGCAAGCCAATCAGCTGTGGGTGAAGCTAGAGAAGTGTCAGTTTCATGCCAAGGAGGTGGAATTCCTGGGGTACCGCTTGTCGGACAAGGGATTGGCCATGGATCCTGGCAAGGTCCAAGCGGTACTGGAATGGAAAACACCGAAAACAAGGAAGGATGTGCAAAGATTCCTTGGATTTGGAAACTTCTATTGGAAGTTCATCAGAAATTTTACCCACTTGACGGCTCCCATCACGGACTGTCTCAGCAGTAAGAGGAAATTCGTTTGGACGGCGGAGGCGGAGCGAGCTTTTGAGGAACTGAAAAGGGCGTTCGCTTCGGAAGAACAGCTCCTGCATGTGGATTTACAAAAACCGATGCGAGTGGAGACGGACGCATCAGACTGTGGGGGCGGTGCTTCTGCAGCCTGGGAAGGAGAAGTCGGAGTGGAGACCGTGTGCCTTTTTTTCACGAAATCTGAACAAATCTGAGAGGAACTACACGGTGTATGACCGCGAACTACTAGCCATTCATGAAGCATTCAGGAGATGGAGCGTCCCGGCAGCCGAGCATTTTGTAGAAGAAATGGAAGCAATCCATCGTCAGCTCCAACTCAACTTAGAAAGGGCGAAGGAAGAATATAAGAGGCAGGCAGACAAGAACCGAAGGGAAGGCGAAACCATAAGGGTGGGAGATCGAGTGTGGCTGTCAACCCAAGGGTTGCCGTTCAAAGGAGGTTGTAAGAAATTAAGACCCAGGAGATTGGGTCCCTTTGAGGTCATTCAACAAGTCAACCCAGTGGCTTTCAGGCTCCAGTTACCCAACCACATGAAACTGCACCCAGTATTTCACAGGTCGTTACTGTCACCGTATGAGGGGGGACGAGAAGGGATGTCCACTCGGGGACCGGTCATAGAAGAAAGGGAATGCAGCAGCCATGTGGCAGAAATCCTCAACGCCAGGTGGAAGGGGGATCAGGTGGAGTATTTGGTAACGTGGGAAGGAGAACCGGAGTCAGAAAACACTTGGGTAATGGCAGAAGATATCAATGACGAGGTATTGATAGAAACGTTCCATCAAAGGTTCCCAAGGAAACCTCAGCCTGTGGAGAGGTTCCGGAGGGAATACTTTGGGACCACCGATGAGGAGGAGGAGGTGGAAGGATTCCCGGACTCGGAAGGGGAAGGGGAGATGGACTCTGAGGAGGAGGAGTACTTCGAGACCAGGAACCGCAACAGGTGGAGAGAAGTGTTCGAGACATCGGAAGATGAAGGAAGTTCCTTCCGGGGTTTTGCCTCCTCACCGCCCATAGAGGAGGGGGCGGGAGGGGGTGAAGGGGGCCCTGGAGGGGAGGTGGATGTCAGGGAACTGCCATCGGAAGGAAGGGAGGTGAAAGGGCTCACACAGGTTGGGAGAGACTCAGCAGCTGAAGAGGGAACCAGTAGGGGGAGAGGAGGTGAGCTGAGGGAAAGGGAGCTGGAGGGATGGCTCAGAGACACCTCCAGCGAAAACAGTGGGGAGGTTTCAGGACCTCCTGTAGGGACACCCACTCCTCGCCGGAAACTGTCACGCAGAGAGTCCAGAAGACGTGTTTCCGTTAAGGAGCTTTTATGTTGGAAACGATTCCGAAAGCAACCACTGTCGGAATCTGCTAGCGACTGACGGAGCCATGTTTAAGAGGCTCCGTTACAGACAGAGGTTTGCAAGCTTGATCAAACTCTGAGGGACTTGGATTTTACGCACAAGCAGCTCATCGTCCCATCACAGTCCTGAACCAAGGTTTAAAATGCCAAAGGCCCAGAGAAAAAGAGGCATGTCTTCTGTATGTTTTGAAGGTGCCAGACATCTCTGTAGAACTCCCTCCCCACAGAGAATACAATCTCCTGGTCCGCATTTCCCATGCTTCTGAGAGGGGTGCAGATTTTTCAAGTGTCCCTATTTTCCAGGGACAGTCCCAGATTTACAGAAGCCATCCCGGTGTCTGATTTGATCCCAGAATGTCCTGTTTTTCCTTAGGATGTCCCTATTGTCATCTGAGAAATGTTGGAAGGTATGGAGTTAGCTGACCTCCCAAGTCATTTGAAGGCAGTCCTATATAGGGAAGTTTTTAAAAAATGTTTCATGGGGGTTTTTTAATGTCAGACCCACCAAGTGTCCCTATTTTCCAGAGACTGTCGCAGATTTGGGACTGGTTTCTGATTTGATTCCAGAGCCAGTTCTGATTTGATTCCAGAATGTCCTGCTTTTCCTTAGAACGTCCCTATTTTCATCAGAGAAATGCTGGAGCGTATGGAGACGTCACTATTTTCATTGGGGAAATGTTGGAGGGTATGGAGTTATGTGACCCCTGAGCCAAAGAGATAAGTAACTATACAACCTTTAGAAGGCATCTGAAGGCAGCCCTGTATAAAGAAGATTATTGTAATGTTTCATTGTTTTTATATATGTTGGAAGCTGGCCAGAGTATAAATAATAAAATGATTGTTAATATTGTTAAGACGCCCCTATTTTCTGCCATCAACAGTGTATATTTTCCTGGGCATGGCTGGGGTCGGTCGGAGTTGTAGTCCAAAGTTATTTATCTCTTCCAGGGTTTCCCAAACGTGGGTCTCCAGCTGGTTTTGGACTACAACTCCCATCATCCCTAGCTAGCAGGACCATTGGTCAAGGATGATGGGAATTGTAGTCCAAAAATAACTGGAGACCCACATTTGGGAAACCCTGATTTATTCCATTTATATCCAAACTTTCCTCCAAGAAACACAAGGTGTACATAGTTCCACCCATTTTATTATCGCAACAACAACCCTGCAAAGTAGGTGAGGCTGAGAGAGGCAGTTACTGGCCCAAGGTCACACCCAGTGAGCTTAATGGCCAAGTGGGGATTTGAACCCTGATCTCTCCTAGGTCCTAGTCTGACACTCTAACCGCTATGCCACACTGACTCTGGTGGGCACCAGGTTGGGGACAGCTGGTGTCTGTCAGGAGGGCCAGTGTGGAAGCCCAGCCTTTCTCCAAACTGCATGCTGAACGCTCTATCTATCAAAATTTCATGATGAGTTTCAGTTACTGCCCTTTTGAAACTCAGCTGAAAGGTTACCTGTTATCCTAGATGTTGTTGCTCCTTGTAATACACACTCTCTCTCTCTTCGTGGAATTGCCACTGTGGAACTGGAGATGGGGCTACTGGGAAGTGTTGGCAGCGTCATAATGGGGAGGGAAGCTGGTTTGTTGTGAGGACAAACTCAGCTGAGAGCCAGAAGTCTGTTGAGGTTGAAGCACTCCTCTTGAAACACAGTCTTGGGTTCGAATTCTTGGCTCCACTGTAAAGTACAGTGGTACCTCGGGTAACATATGCTTCAGCTTACAGACTCCGCTAATCCAGAAATAGTGCTTCAGGTTAAGAACTTTGCTTCAGGATAAGAACAGAAATCGTGCTCTGGTGGCACAGCAGCAGCAGGAGGCCCCATCAGCTAAAGTGGTCTTCAGGTTAGGAACAGTTTCAGGTTAAGAACGGACCTCTGGAATGAATTAAGTACTTAACCTGAGGTACCAGTGTGGTGTAGTGGTTAAGAGCGGTAGTCTCGTAATCTGGGGAACCGGGTTTGCGTCTCTGCTCCTCCACATGCAGCTGCTGGGTGACCTTGGGCCAGTCACACTTCTTGGAAGTCTCTCAGCCCCACTCACCTCACAGAGTGTTTGTTGTGGGGGAGGAAGGGAAAGGAGAATGTTAGCCACTTTGAGACTCCTGAAGGGGAGTGAAAGGCGGGGTATCAAATCCAAACTCTTCTTCTTCTTCTTCTTCTACCACTGTAGCCTGGCTCAATGGCCTCAAGCCAACTGCTCCATTTCTCTGGCATGTCCCGTTTTTTCTGGAGCACTTGGTAGGTATGTCAGCATTCCTACACACCACCCCAATCTGTGAGTGGTGAGAGGAGTTCCTGGCACTTACCCATTTCCTGTTTCCTTGGAACAAAGGTTAGCAGAAACTGCAGTGTCTCACACACCACACTGGCTCTTGTTCTCCTACCTAGCAGCTAGGTGAGCAGGGTGGAGGAAACATCCACTCATTTGTTCTATGGTGCAGAGCAGCTTCTTTGGTTATGCTAATTGTGGTGCTTAATTTGGCAGCCAAAACCATTGCCTACATTACCAGAGACTGGTTCGACAAGCTTGCTCTCATACATTTCACCCCACAGATACAGGATCCCAAGAACTGGAAGGGACATTGACTGACGCCCAAACCCACAACAGTATTGCGTACACCGACTGACAGCAATAGCTCTCCAGGCTTTTCAGTCCTCCCTCCATTCTTTGAACCTGGGACCTTCGGCCGGTGCTCTGATGCCAATCTTCAGCTCTTTTCCTGCTGTTGGCCACAGGCCTGGGGCTGAGATGCAGCTGATACAGGTGCTGCAAGAGACCCAGTTTAAACTTGCACAATAAATAATTGACTCTCCTGGTGAATTGCTCCTGGGCTTTGCACATCGCCTACCCTGTAATGGAGCACCTCTCACTTAAATATTGAAAGCCTAGGAAACTCACGGCTCCATCCTACACCTCCAGACTGACGAGCAGGATGCGAAAGAAAATGTGGATAGGACCAAAAGCATCCTTGATGAAGTGAATGCCTGTCTCAGGCTCTAGAGATCAGGGTCCGAAATACAATGTACTAAACTCTGGGTCCCAGCATGTTCCAGGGTGGACCACACAGTGATGGGCACTCATCTGAGGTCTGTTTCATTGTTCCCTGAGCTGACAAGTTCACTGTCACCTTTGTGCGCCCTCTCAAAGAATCAGACTTCCTCCCTGTCCTCCTTAAATTATATTCGAACCCACCTACCCACCCACACTAGCAATAAAAATAAAATATGAACTGACTCGGTCTGAACTGCTGGTGTAGTCTTCTTGGGTAGCCTGTCCATGCGCATACCTATGATTTCCCAATGATTTCTGCAGTGCAGCAGGTTGGACTAAATGGCTCAATGGTACAGTTCTATGATTCTATACCCTTTATGGTTTGCATCTGGAAGACTGCCAATGGGAGCGTAGTCTAACCTTGCAAAGGGAGCATACAAATAAATGACAATGAAAATGAATTTGTCTGACTGTCTTAACCTCTAGAAACTTATTTTGCCTGAATTTAGTAACAATCTGGTTGCAGAGGGCAAGATGATCCAGCGGTATGTATCCTGCCCACATTTCCCTGTGCTTCCTCCACTGGAAGTGAAGAGGATGCCCACCAGAGAAGGAGCTTTTTCCCCATTTGTAAAATGGTATCCCCAATAAAAGGGACGCGGGTGGCGCTGTGAGTTAAACCACAGAGCCCAGGGCTTGCCGATCAGAAGGTTGGTGGTTCAAATCCCCGTGACGGGGTGAGCTCCCGTTGCTCGGTCCCTGCTCCTGCCAACCTAGCAGTTCAAAAGCACGTCAAAGTGCAAGTAGATAAATAGGTACCACTCCAGCGGGAAGGTAAACGGCGTTTTGATGTGCTGCTCTGGTTTGCCAGAAGCGGCTTAGTCATGCTGGCCACATGACCTGGAAGCTGTATACCGGCTCCCTTGGCCAGTAAAGCAAGATGAGCGCTGCAACCCCAGAGTCGTTTGCGATTGGACCTAACAGTCAGGGGTCCCTTTACCTAGTTCCATAAATATGCTACCATATAGCATATATTCAACACAAAAAACAGCGACAATTTTTTGTTGACAAAGGACAGCTGGATATATAAAGGGCCCCATTACCTTCAGTAGCTTAGGGCCTCATCAAACCTAAATCCAGCCCTGACCAGACCCCTCAATGGTAAGCCAGCAAACAAGACCTGAGAACAAGAGCCCTCTCCCGTCCTGTGGTTTCCAGCAATGGGCATTCAGAGGCATTGCTTCCCCCATTGTAGAGGCAGAGCATGGCCGTCATGGCTAGTAGCCATCACAAGTGTTGTCCTCCGTGAATTTGTCTCATCTCTGCCTCCTGTGAGAGGGAGTTCCATAAGAGCTGCCTGCCGGCTGAAGCTCTGGGAGTGGCTGGACTCTGGAGACAGCTAGTGCATTACAAAACAAGACAGGTGGACCGACCTAAGAGATGGTTCCTGAGACCCCCCAATCTTCATATCAGGCCCTGCACGATCATTCAACAGAGTTTCAGGTTTCAGTAGCACATTTAACAAGTTAGGAAGAACATTTGAAAGCTTCTATTAATTATCTTCATCATGTGGCGGTTCAGAAACTGTTTATTGCCTGAAAAATTTGACACACACACTTTTTGTCATCCTAGTCTTCTACCCTCCTCCCCCCCCCCCCCGGAATAAAACCCAGGTTGTCTGTTTCCTTCCCCTCCCCCACCGCCTTGTTGAGAAAAACCTGCTTCCAGCAGCTTAAAGTATTTGGTTTTTCTAGGATTATATCCTTCACCCTCCTATCAATATGAACCATTTTGCATTTCAAAAATCCTTCGGCAAACAGAGCCGGTTTGTCTTTTGTGTTTGCTAATTTAAAAACAAATATTTGCCTGCCAAGCAATACAGTCTCTTAGGATGAGCTATTAATAGGATAATTAGGCAGCCAGTAATGAAAAGGATTGCTGGTAATTATGGCAAGATTTGTTTTGGCATTTGAAGGCAGAAAAGGGAGGCTGGAGTGAGGAACATCTACCTTGAAGTTAATTAGCACGATTTGAAGATACCTGAAAGAAAAATAGGTGGCTGGTAAGGTCTTCAGTTATTTATTTATTTAATTTGCTTTTAAAGAGATGGCACAAAATTTTCTACACAATCTGGAAGGGAAAGAAAGTTCTGGCTTCTCAAAGGCAGGGTGCGGAGATCTTATGCCAGTTATTTATTTCCCACCTTTCACCCTAATGTCCCAGGGTGGTATTCAAAACAATATTTAACAGAAATTAAAACAACTTACGACCATAAAAACAAGGTGGGCCCTAAAAACACGTACCTGTAATGGAATGAAAGAGACTGCAGAACACTGGATCTCTTGGCTGGGAGAAACTCTTATATTTATTAATCACATTTCTAATAACCACCCACACCCTCCAAGTGTTCCTAATTTCCACGGACAGTCCTGGATTTACAGACGCCGTCCCACTTTCTGATTTGATCCTGGAATGCCCCACTTTTCCTTAGGACGTGCCTATTTTCATTGGAGAAATATTGGAGGGTATAGTAGAAAGTCCCTCCAATGTTGGAGGGTATGGAGTTATGTGCCCCTCAAGCCAAGAAGATAAGTACTATTCAAACTTTAGAAGACATCTGAAGGCAGCCCTGAATAGGGAACTTTTTAAAATGTTTAATGTTTTGTTAGGTTTTCATATATGTTGGAAGCTGCCCAGAGTATCTTGGGCAACCCAGCCAGGCAGGTTATAAATAATAACATTATTATTATTAGGTTGCTGTATTTCAAAAACTAAGAACCAGGACACCCTGAATGTTGTTTTACTTGCCGAGGATCCAGAGCAAACCACCACCTTCCGGAAATTCAACCCGGACATCACTTCTGCCCTAATTGCCAGAGAGCCAGTGTGGTGTAGTGGTTAAGAGCGGTAGACTCGTAATCTGGGGAACCAGGTTCGCTTCCCTGCTCCTCCACATGCAGCTGCTGGGTGACCTTGGGCCAGTCACACTTCTCTGAAGTCTCTCAGCCTCACTCACCTCACAGAGTGTTTGTTGTGGGGGAGGAAGAGAAAGGAGAATGTTAGCCGCTTTGAGACTCCTTCGGGTAGTGATAAAGCAGGATATCAAATCCAAGCTCCTCCTCTTCTTCTTCTTCTTCTTCTTCTTCTTCTTCTTCTTCTTCCTAATTATTATTATGATGGAATAAAGGTAAAGGTAAAGGTATCCCCGCCCGCACGGGCCAGTCTTGACAGACTCTAGGGTTGTGCGCTCATCTCACTCTAGAGGCCAGGAGCCGGCGCCGTCCGCAGACACTTCCGGGTCATGTGGCCAGCGTGACATCGCTGCGCTGGCGAGCCTGCACCAGCGCAGCACACGGAACGCCGTTTACCTTCCCGCTATAAAGCAGTACCTATTTATCTACTTGCACTTTAAGGGTGCTTTCAAACTGCTAGGTGGGCAGGAGCTGGGACCGAAAGACGGGAGCTCACCCCGCCGTGGGGATTCGAACCGCCGACCATACAATCAGCAAGTCCTAGGCACTGTGGTTTTACCCACAGCGCCACCCGTGTCCCGCCTATGATGGAATAGGACGTCCCTATTTCCATCAGAGAAATGTTGGATGGTATTTTAAAAAAAAAATATTTCACAAGTAACAACATAAAACACATATGGGCAACTGGGGTGACCAAATCCATCAATTTCAGTTTCTCTCTGCTTCACATTTTTCCTGTCTTCAGGATATTGCTGAAAATTCATCAATACCTCGGTGCAAATTTCGCCTCATACCTCCATTTTTGTGTGCAAAACGCCCATGCCCTGGTGAGGAGCAGGGCCAGATTTAGGTTTGATGAGGCCCTAAGCTACTGAAGGTAATGGGGCCTTTTATATGTCCAGCTGTCCTTTGTCAACAACAAATTGTTGCTGTTTTTTGTGTTGAATATATGCTATGTGGTAATTTATGGACCTAATAGGTATCTGAAGCCATTTGCACATGCAGAATGTAGGCATCCTATATATAGAAATGAGCAAACCAGTGATATTTTAGGGAGCAGGCTAGCAGGTGGGACCCATTAAATACATGATAGGAGCCTACACAACACAACACAACACAACACAACACAACACAACACAACACAACACAACACAGAACAAAACAAAACAAAACACTGTTGCTGTATGTAGGTTTTATTTTATTTGTTTTTTATCTTATATTTTGGAAATGTATATCCAGGTGTTGTTGTTTTTTAAATTTTTTTGGGGGGGCTCCAAAAGAGTGGGGCCCTAAACTATAGCTTGTTTAGCTTATACATAAATCTGGCACTGAGGAGGAAGAGGTCCTTGCTGGAGTGTGGACCTTAGTCAAGCCAATCGTTGCCACCAACCTTGCAGCTGGTATATCTCAGTCCACACTGTAGGATGGATGGTTCTCTGTGAGGATTTGCTCTCCATCTGCCTGCAACCATTCCCTTCTCCTCTTTGCACCCACACTTGCCCTCCCTGAGCTGCCTGCCTGCGACGAGGACAAGACGACTGGGGGAACCAAGCACATTCTGGAGTTTAGCCGAGGTCAAACGAATATTGAAATGCAAGCCAGGCTCTTCTGTTGGATCTCTGTCCACTATGAGTTAATGCCTTATCTTTAAGTACATTTGCCATGTTACAACCCCCCCACCCCCCTCTCTCAAAAAATATGCAGTAGCTGGAAGGATCTAAAAATGATTAATTAGAAAATTACATTTATATAACCCTTTAATCTGCATTTATAGGTTGCCAAGGGCAGAAGGTGAGGTAGGGGAATTACATGCAGATTAGCTTTGATCCCAAAGAAGCCGAGATCTGAGATTATTTTCCAAGAAAGAAGATGGAAAGTACGAGTAGTGTGCTGATTTGGGCAAGGGGTGGGGGGTGTGCTGGGGAAAAAATTAGGTTGCTCTTCTCATTTGTCCCTTAGTCAAGAGGAGACTGGTTGGAGGGAGAGAGGGGAAAACGGCTTCAGGGATGCCTTGATCTTCCACAGTTTACTGTGTGGCCTGTGCAGTGCTGGTTCCAAAAAACAACTGGGCTATAAAGCTTGGGAGGAGGGGAGATTACAGAAAAAGCTTATTTCCAGCTGAGCACGGCCTTCAGCTTCCTAAACAAAATTGCTTTTATTCTCCTCAACATGTGTTCAAAAAGATTAAAGAGCTGTAAGCTTGCACAGCTTAATAAGAGTCTGCATTAGAGGAGAAGGCCCAGAACAGCAGAACAGCCCACTCTCCGCTCTGGCGACGAGGATTTGGAAATCCTGTTTATTGAATTATAAAGAACCTTAAAGGATAAAGGATATTGAAGTAGGGATTTTAATATTTTGTAGCATTTGGGGGAGTTATTTGATCACAACAATCATTTAGAAAGTATTTTGCTTCCTTTCCCCTTACTTCCTTTTAAATAAAAGCAGGGAAGCCAAATTGACCATTAAGAATTAACGGGGGTGGAAGAGGAGGCGGCGGCAGCAGCGGGGGCAGGGAGGAGAGAATCCACTGTCCATGTGGCACTGGGCAGTGTAACAGTCCGGAGAGTGGCTCCTCAAAGAGACTAGCTGTCTCCTCACCCTGTCAGCACCAGGGCATAGGAAGAGCCTGCAGGGTCAGGCCAATGGCCCATCTAGTCCAGCATCCTGTTCTCATACTGGCCAACCAGATGGCCCAATGAGAAACCCACAAGCAGGATTTGACCACAAGAGCCCTCTCCCCTCCTGTGGTTTCCAGCAACTGGTATTCAGAAGCATGGCTGCCTCCAGATGTGGAGACAGAGCAGAGCCATCATAGCTAGGAGCCATCATAGTCCTCTCTTCCAGGAATTTATTTAATCCATCTTCTCCTCCTGCGGGAGGGAGTTCCAACTATGAGCTGTGGGAAGAGCTTTCTTTTGTTTTTGAATCAACTTTATGTTTTCAAAACAGGTGTTTTTCTTTACAAAATTAAATCCTGTTTCATCTGTTCAGGTGGGACCCTGACTGAATAACGCTTCAAATGCTGGGAGGCGAGGCAGGAACGAGCAAATCTATCAATTTCATTTCATTTCAGTGGCTCGTTTTCCTCATTTTACGCTCTGATGTTTCCACACCACATTTCTTAGTAGTCCTCAGAAAGTTTCACCAGAGGTTTAGTTTTTTAAAAAATAAATATTTATTAAGGTTTTTACAATGTTACAAAATGAAAAAGAGAAAAGAAAAAATACAAAATAAAAATAGTTAAAAACAATTGAATCTTTTCATCACTTATCTTTCATTTACTTGTTTCCCGGACCTCCTCATACCTCCCCTTTTTGTATTCCAGTTCAATTTATTAGTTCAGCAATTCCTTTCCCTCCTTATTTTATCCTGATCTTTAATCTTGATATATTGTAACCTAAATTTACCTGTTAAGAATCCATTTTTTTTCATATTCTTTTATACCATTACAGCTAGAAACCCCTTAACTTCAATCCAACATCATTCTAACTTTCATTAATTTTACAATATTTCTGTAAATAGTCTTTAAAGAAAGTTTCACCAGAATTTTAGTGGGGATTTTTCAAGGCAATGTTGCCCAATATACACATTCCCCCTAGTAAGGTGCATTATTATTATTTTGCACATTTCCCACTAATTTAGATGAGCACTTCACCCTAGCATATAAATGTTGGTGCACATTCCTTGTCTGGAGAACTGCGTCGCAAAATTTGGAGAAGTGGATATTTGAAAGGGCGGCTGCATTTCGTGTATTATTTCAGAAACCACGAATTAGGCAAATTGGCCTTTTAATGCAAACTGGATCAGATTTCTTTGCTGTCCCTGACCGTGAGATGAAGGTGGAAAGCTCTCTTGACAAGTGCCCATGAGGAGCTGTCCAAAGATTTAATGAATTTTTGGTCTAGAAGGACTGGCTGGGGGGCATGGGGGGGGGAAGATTCATATCCCTTAAAGAGCCACATTCCCTGTGTTAACTTATGCTGTTCTGCTGTATAAGAGGATTGTGCAGATTAAATGAAATCATGAGACATGCCATACAAATTACATCCCAAATCAGATTTTCTAGCAGAGATTAGAGGTGTGGGGCCCAGGCGGGGTGGAGGAAAAAAGAGAGACTGAGGCTGTGTACACACCATACATTTGAAACACATGACTTCTCCCAAAGCATCCTGGGAATGGCAGTTTCCCCCAGAGAACTACAATTCCCGGTACCCATAACAAACTACAGCTCCCAAGATTCTTGGGAGGAAATCATGTGCTTTAAATTTATGGGGCATAAGCAGCCAAAGAGAAAAAGCTTCAGCTACAGGATTATATGTTGTAAAAAAACCCACAACCCTAAAAACCTTCCCCCACATTTTATTTGTGCGCTTTTCCGTTTTCCTACCAAGCTTGGGGGAGCAGGAAAATTTTCACCAGCAGGGAGAAGTGGAGCGCTGCCTGTTCACACTCAGCATTATGCAAGCTCAACACAGGCGGGGGGAGCCCTTTAATTACATCTGGGCTCCAGATCAACACAAGCATCCTTCATGCTTTTAACAGATTAGGGCCTTTGACAACTGTCTGCTTCTCACACAGGGTGTCTGAGAACAGAGAGAATTGGTGGGGGGGGGGGAGAAAGCTGCTATGTGTCATGAACCTTGCCTCTAACAATCTGGGGGGGGTGCTCAGCCTCCACTTCCTTTGTGTCTTTCTTTTTAAAATAATAATAATAATAATAATAATAATAATAATAATAATAATAATAATAATCCCTTGTGTGTCCTCCATTTTCGACCACTGAATGATGGATTAGAAAACAAAAAGACATTAGCAGCTCCCAGCTCTCCCACTTTTCTAATCCCCCACAAACTGATCTCATTTTCAGGTGTGCTGCACTCTTCCTGCGACAATTAACTAGGGATCTAGTTCTCCCTCTGAACTCTGAAATAACTTGGTCATCACCATCATAAAAATATTTTTTAAAAGCCCAACCTAACACTGCATTTCTTCGTAGGCAGGACATTCATGCTTGCAGCCGCCTCAAGACGATTTGCTGCCTGATGAGAAGTGTTACTTATTTATTTATTGCATTTATATCACCCACCCTTTTTGCTCCATGGAGCTCAAGGTGGCAGACATTGGTTCTCCTCGTCTTCATTTAACCCTGTGAGGTAGGTTAAGCCAAAAGAAGAGGCAGGAGACTGGCCCAGTGAGCTTCTTCGCCAAGTGGGGGATTCAAAGTCAAGAGTCTAACCGCTAGGCTACACTGTCTCACTGGAAAGGTGTGCATAGAGTGCTGTGATAATAATAATAATAATAATAATAATAATAATAATAATAATAATAATAAATTTATACCCCACCCATCTGGCTGGGTTTCCCCAGCCACTCTGGGCAGCTCCCAATTGAGTGTTAAAAACAATACAGCATTAAATATTAAAAACTTCGCTAAACAGGACTGCCTTCAGAAGTCTTTTAAAAATAGGATAGATGCTTATTGCCTTGACATGTGACGGGAGGGCGTTCCACAGGGCAGGCTCCACTACCGAGAAGGCCCTCTGTCTGGTTCCCTGTAACCTCACTTCTCGCAATGAAGGAACCGCCAGAAGGCCCTCGGCGCTGGATCTCAGTGTCTGGGCTGAACGATGGAGGTGGAGCCGCTCCTTCAGGACCGAGGGTGTTTAGGGTTTTAAAGGTCAGCACTTTGAATTGTGCTTGGAAATGTACTGGCAGCCAATGCAGATCTCTCAGGACCGGTGATGCCTTTCCCTGATGCAAAGTGCTTAAAACACAGACATTTTCTGTTTTCACAGGCATTTGGACAGCACAGTCATGAATATGTTTTTAATATGTTTATGTGTTTTTACTGCTCAGTTTTATTCTGGTTGTAAATTGCTTCAGAACTTTTTGCTGGAGGGCGGGGTACAATTCACCAACCCAGCAAAACCAACCTGAATAACAATTCCATTCATATTTTCAGCAGCTTGGGACCAAGGGGAGGCCTTCACAATTCTGTCTCTGTGGGGCCTTTGGTCCTGATCCAGAACATTTTCTCTGCCACTAACTCCCAGCATAGAGCCCTCAAACCGTGCGCCCAGTGTCGCCACACTTCGGTAATGTGGGGAAAAACCCTAATCTCTACATTTTGTCATTAGCTCGCCTTATATTTTAGGCCCTTTTGCCAAACATCCTCCTGGCTCCATCCTGCTTGAAAAAAACTCGGCTCCTTTTGTGCTGTAAATCAGGATTGCTACAATTTAAGCCCCCTGCTTAAATTTAAGCTGCCTCCCAAACGCTCTGCAGTGAAATTTACAAAGAGGCTTTTAATAAGAACAGTCACACGTGTGTGTGTGTGTGAAAGTGTGTGTGTGTGTAGCCAATCCTCAATGTCATTTGGTTTTGCTTCAAACCTCCCCCCCCACCCCCACCCCCCACAACTCAGGTGGATACCCCTGCAAAGCAGCCAAAGATTTTATGAGGTTTAATTTCAAGGGATTTGGGGGGGGGGGTGAGGCTGCTTCACCCTCCTATAAATCTATATGTGTATATATCAAAAATCTGCAGAAGGCAGTATATGGTATTTCAGTCACATATAACAGGTCCTCAGACTGCAATCAATTAATGAGCACAATTGTGTCACTAGAGCTACCCCATAAATACAACAGAGGGGTTTGCCAAGTCCTTGGCTGGAAAGCTCATTCTTTAAAAAAACAAAAACAAAAACTTGGGTGGAATGATAAACCCAGTTTTTGTGTTTGTTTGTTTGTTTGTTTGTGTGTGTGTGTGTGTGTGTGTGAGAGAGAGAGAGAGAGAGAGAGAGAGAGAGAGAGAGAGAGAGAGAAATTTCATATTGTTCCTAGCACACACTCTTGGTGAAAAGATCATTATACAGCAGGAATATACAGCGAGAAATCTTGTTTTGTCTGTTGCTGTACAGATACGTCCCCCTTGGGATGTTAATATCCAGCCTCCGTGATGAGCATGGAGAAGATTGGAAGATGTGCAGGCAGCGCATCTTTTCCAGCGGCCTTTCCCAGGGTGGTGCCTTCCAGATGTTTTGGCCCACAACAGCTGTGTTATGCTGATGGCAGCCCAACCATGCTGGCTGGGGCTGATGGGAGTTGGAGTCAAAAATCCCCAGCTTGGGGGAGGCTGTTTTAGAGCAAACCGGGAGCGGAGAACCCGCAGCAGCCCTCCAGGTGTTGGTTGCCACCTGTCCTGTATAATATAGGATTGGTCCATATTTCAATGTAAAATGCTAGGCCCTGTATTGATGCAGTTTTGTCCTGTATTTCAGGTCTTCTCTCTCTCTCTCTCTCTCTCTCTCTCTCTCTCTCATTGTCAAGTTAGGAATCCTCTTCAAATGCATGAATTTGAAAGGGTGTGTGAAAGGTCCTGTATTTAAGCTCTGGGTAGCCAAGCACAGCCAAGTCCCTTTACCTGGGATGTGGGTGGCGCTGTGGGTTAAACCACAGAGCCTAGGACTTGCTGATCAGAAGGTCGATGGTTCGAATCCCCGCGAAGGGGTGAGCTCCCGTTGCTCAGTCCCTGCTCCTGCCAACCTAGCAGTTCGAAAGCACACCAGAGTGAAGTAGATAAATAGGTACCACTCCGGCGGGAAGGTAAACGGCATTTCCATGCGCTGCTCTGGTTCGCCAGAGGCAGCTTAGTCATGCTGGCCCAGAAGCTGTAAGCCGGCTCCCTCGGCCAATAAAGCGAGATGAGCGCCACAACCCCAGAGTCGGCCACGACTGGACCTAATGGTCTGGGGTCCCTTTACCTTTAGCCAAGCACAGACAGATTTACAAATCCATGTGTATGTGTGTGTACATGCATGTGCATTCATGCACATGACAAATTCCAGAGGGGCCATCCTATTAGGCTGCAGTATATTGTAATGGATTGCTTTGAAACCACTTCACTCACCCACCCCAACCATCCTGCCCTGTCCTGTATTTTTGCAGAAACAAAGATGGCCACCCCAGGTGCAGTTCCCATCACCTCTGGCCATTGGACATGCTGCTTGGGGCTGATGGGGGCTGGAGTACTACAGCATGTGGAGGGGCAAAAGTTAGCTGCCCCTGGAGGTTACTCAATGCTTCCTTCACACAGGTACTTCGTTGCCTCCACACACACACACCCAAAAAACTCAGGCCTCCTCCTCCTCCTCCCTTTCATTGCCTCCATCCTTTGACAAAGTGCCCCAAACCTTTGGAAAATCCAAACCCATCATTTCCGTTCTGTCAGCTTAGCCTGTTACGAAGCTGCCTTGGGCCACATCAAAACATAAACAAACGCCAGGCATGCACATCAGATTCCCCAGACTGAGTTGCTCCATGTTGCCAGCCATGCTCATCCAACCTCTCTCCCTTCCCTTTACCAAAGCAGAAAGCAATGGCCTTAAATGTAAGGACTCTGCCCCACGCCCCATCCTTCCCTCTAACAAATCCCACCACCACCAGCAGCTCTTGGAAGCTCCTACTTCTCTGCAGTTTCATTGTTGATCCAGATCTGCCCGGAGCTTATAATTGACATTTAAATTACTCCGCAGAACAACAAATCAATATTTATGGATTGCTGGGCCAATGTGTTGGCCAAATGAGTTGTTCTGGGATTCCGTCTCCCAGCGAAAAGGCCGACCAGGGTCAAGGTCAAGGCTTTGGTTAATGAGGAACAGAGGCCCCGTCAACAAACCACCAGACGGCATTTAGCAGGGATGGAGTTCCTGTTAGTCGTTTGGCATAACATATTACGCTCTTTGTTCGTCTCCTGACTTATCATTTTTTGCATTGAGAGCTGCTCAGCAGAGATACAAAGGCTGCTTTCTCCTCCCACAACAGACCACAAAAACTACTCACCTCAGCTAAGACCAAGGAACTAAAATACTGTACAGTGGTACCTCAGGTTATATACGCTTCAGGTTACAGACTCCGCTAACCCAGAAATAGTACCTCGGGTTAAGGACTTTGCTTCAGGATGAGAACAGAAATTGTGCTCCAGTGGCGCGGCAGCAGCAGGAGGCCCCATTAGCTAAAGTGGTGCTTCAGGTTAAGAACAGTTTCAGGTTAAGAACAGACCTCCAGAACGAATTAAGTTCTTAACCCGAGGTACCACTGTACTGCTTTTATTCCCTCTTTCTCTCTCTGTTCACAAGATAGCATGTCTACCCCCTGTTGACATCTGGGATAACTGATACACTTGGGTGTATTGATTGAATGTCTTCCTGTGTGTTCTTCATGGAGCTTAGAACAGCATCTTACAGCAACCTTGCGAGGTAGGCTGAAAGATGAGGAAGTGGCCTTAGAGTCAGGCTATTGGTCCATCTGGCTCAAAACCAAAATGGCCGAATGGGGATGGTGGAGTGACTCCCCTGTTAGGAAAGGCTGCTGCATTTGTTTAGAGAAAAGAGTCACATGATGAAATTATGTATGGCACTGAGAAATTTTCTCCCGGATAGAGGAATGTTTTTCTGCATCTCTCCTAACACTAGAAGTTGTGGGCATCCAATGAAACTGAAAGTTGGGAGAGAGAAACAAAGTCCTTCTTCATTCAGCAGTATGGAACTCACTTCTGCAGGAGGCAGTGATGGCTGCCAACTGTGATGGCTGTTGATGGCTGCTAGCCATGATGTCCATGCTCTGGCTCCACTTCCCACAGGCATCATAACCCTAAATCAGCCTTTGCCAACCTGGTGCCCTCCAGAGGTTTTTGGAAATGTGAGCTGCGACAACCCTCAGCCCCAGCTAGCACAGGAAGGTCAGCGCTAGGAGACCTCAGGCCTCAGTGAGCATTGATGAGTTACATGAGAATTGGCCTCTGCCTGTGAAGGACGGGTTAGTCCTCCTCCTCCTCTTGAAGAAGCCTTTGTCCCTGGAGAGCTGACAAGAAACAGCAACATACAGGCAGGATTTAGGCCCTCTTTAATTCACCATCATTTTATAATCACCCCCCTGGTGGCACTGGCTGCTTCCAATTAACCCCAGAGATGCCCTTGACTTCTCTAAAAGTTTTTTATCAGCTGGTACAGCCAGCACCCCCAGCGGCCAACCTCCAAGGAAAGGCGGGGAGACCCCAAAAAATGTCCCCTGGGAATCCAAAACATGCATCCGCACTCACACCTCACTCAAGTCATGCGGTGGAAAATTTCTTGAGGGTATTAAAAGGCAGGGAGGAGCGCTGCGGCTGCTTTTGAAGTCCTCTGTTCTCCCCTTTCCACGTTTTAGGAGACCAAACGGAGGATGAAACTCCAATGACATGGAGGAATAATCCCCTATTCAGCCCTGAAAGGATTATTCTAATTACTTTGATTATTAAAAGATCAGACGGGTCCCTTTCTGCAATCCTGCTTCTCCTCCCGCTCCCCGCACCCACCCACCGCACAGGCCGGGAGCATCAGCCAAGCCAGCTTTTTAAAAAAGTGCTCTGCAGTGGGAATTGGAGAACGTCTTAAGTAAACAGAGAGAACAAATGGAGGCCGCCAGAGGCCCTGGGCAGCTCCTGTCTGCTCCATGAGCTGTCCGCCCAAGCGCTGCCTCGCTGGGGCCTGGGTCTTTTGTGAGCACCTCAATAGGTACTAAACAGGCCCTGAAATCGGAACTCTTTGGGGCTTCTCAAGTGTGCAGAGCGTGGCTGGCTGCCTCCTTTATCTCCGTGGCAAGGTGGCGGTGTCAAGCAGAGCCGCCATGAATGAACCAGAGAATGGCGGCTTTCATGGCCGTCTATTTCCCTCCCCTCTCTGCGCTAAGCCTTCTCCCTCCTCCCTTGGGAGTGGAGGGGAGAAGAGAAGCACAGATGGTCTCTCCTGACCTGCTATTTATCATCCTGGCAAAAGCTTTCCTCCGCTCAATGCGGCGGAGCAGCCCATGGAAGGGAGCCTGTTTGTTTCTGCTGATGAGGACCGTCAATTTGCACAGCCGTCTCATTAGGCCTAAACCGCCAATTAATTTCTTTTGTTCTCATTAAACTGGCTGATTCCTAAACATTTCGGGCCTGGCAATGAGGGGCCCGGCTAAGAGCTTCAGTCCAGGAGGCAATAGCAGACACAAACGCCATACACTTGGCCAACTTTCTGGGCAGCTGCACAGAGGAGCCAGGAGTCCTCACCAAAAAATGCTTCTGGGAGTTGGGCGCGTTGAATTTCTCAACTTTCACATTCCAAAAATGAAGGGTGTTGAAAAGTTGTAACATGACTTGGGAATTTTGAAAGCTATTCTGGGTTAAATTGATTCAATGTTGTTTTGCATGGTCCATAAATTGTATAGAAACCATTAAAAATGACTGCCAAGTTTGCATTTAGGAAGGGACATTTCCTGAAACAATTCTCCTTTCAAAATTTGCACTTGTTCAAATTTTGCAATGGAGTTCTCCAACCAGGGAAGGTGTCCCCAAATGCATATGTTAGGTAAAATGCGTATAAAGATGCATCCATTTGTGAAAATCACATACCGTATTTTTCTGTGTATAACACGCCCCCATGTATAAGACAACCCCTATTTTTGGGGAACCGCAACGAAAACCAATCACACACCAAACCGCCACTGCCAATCTCCTGCTGGCTGCTGCCACCAATCCCTCCCGCTTTCCGTGTATAAGACGACCCACAATTTTTGCCTATTATTTCCAAGGAAAAAATATCATCTTATACACGGAAAAATGCGGTACATTGCTGCATTGGATCATGCAGAAAAATGTGTCTGTTAAGAAAAAATATCACTAAAATGCTGACAAATGTCCAGTGAGGACTTTCTTAAATCAATAAATAAATTGCAAATGGGTGTGGAAATATAGAGAATGGAACAAGAATCGGAAGGAAATAGAAACTGACCGATTTGCCCATCCCTGTCCCCAACAGGGGAATTAGCTTTACACTGCTCAAAATGGCTTGTTAAAGGGACGGTTGGCGACTCCAGACTATTGGAATCAAAGAATCATAGAGCTGGAAGGGAGCCTAAGGGTCATCTAGTCCACCCCCCTGCAATGCAGGAATCGCAGATAAATAATCACTAGCAATGTTTCATAGGCCCCATCCTTACAGGGGGAGTTGCTAAACTAGTAATCTGCCAGAAGCCTGTTTTGGCACTGAGTAGCATATAAACAAATAAATAACTAAATAATATATATATATATATTGTCCAGTAGCACCTTAGAGACCAATTAAGTTTCTTCTTGGTACTGTGGTACCTCAGGTTAAGAACTTAATTCGTTCCGGAGGTCCGTTCTTAACCTGAAACTGTTCTTAACCTGAAGCACCACTTTAGCTAACGGGGCCTCCTGCTGCCGCCGCACGATTTCTGTTCTCATCCTGAAGCAAAGTTCTTAACCTGAAGCACTATTTCTGGGTTAGCGGAGTCCGTAACCTGAAGCGTATGTAACCCGAGGTACCACTGTGTAAGTTTTCGTGTGCATGTGCACGAAAGCTTATACCAGGAAGAAACTTAGTTGGTCTCTAAGGTGCTACTGGACAATTTTTATTTTATTTTTTATATTTTGACTGTGTCAGACCAACACGGCTACCTACCTGAAATAAATAACTGTAAGGCAGAGATTTTGCAGCTCGGTTGCAGCTGGAGACAGAAAAGAAGGGTCTGAGTTTTTGGAAGAAGCAACTGCCTTTAATTCATACCCGCTGCACTGAAAGGAAAAAAGCCAAGAAAGTGTTTGTGCATCTTGGCCCAGAGAGCTAAGCAGCCCTCCTGAGTTGTAAGTTTATGGTTTCTGTTTCACCTCTTTCCTCCTTGCTTCTGCTGCTTCTTGCTTCGGTAAGGTTGGGGGGTTTTTTGGTGGTGGGGGAACAGTGGCGTAGTGTGGGGGGTGCAGGGGGTGCCGGCCGCACCGGGCGCAACATCTGGGGGTTAGGGGGCACAAATCCACGGGTTAGGGGGCGCAAATCCACGGGTTAGGGGGCGCAAATTACTTGCCTTGCCCCGGGTGCTGACAACCCATGCTACGCCACTGTGGGGGAAGTATGGTTGAGGTTGTTAAGTAAAGGATCCAGTTTACAGTTTATAGCTCTGTCTGTCTTCCATGTAGCAAGATTTTTAAAAATAAAAATAAATTCTTCTCTGCAGCATGAGTTTGGGAGCTATGTGGGAAAGCTGTCAAATGTGGGGAGACACCACATTTGGAGGGTTGTTACAACTTGGAACCAGTTTACCTATGAGATGCCTTAACACATATATAATGTTCACTCGACAGATTTGGAGGAACTGGCCCTGTTACAGGTGCCACATAATATCTGTTCCACGTTTGTAAAAACTCAGCCTTTTTTAGAGTGGTAGGATCTACACTTTGGAACTCCCAGCCAATTGACACCAGGCAGGCGCTTTCATTTTTTTCGGCACATGCTGAAAAAACATTCTTGTTTAGACATGCCTACTCAGATATTTAGGGACGCAGGTGGCGCTGTGGGTAAAACCTCAGTGCCTAGGACTTGCCGATCGCATGGTCGGCGGTTCGAATCCCCGCGGCGGGGTGAGCTCCCATCGTTTGGTCCCAGCTCCTGCCCACCTAGCAGTTCGAAAGCACCCTTAAGTGCAAGTAGATAAATAGGTACCACTTTATAGCGGGAAGGTAAACGGCGTTCCGTGTGCTGCTCTGGTGCCGGTTCGCCAGAGCAGCTTCGTCACGCTGGCCACGTGACCTGGAAGTGTCTGCGGACAGCGCTGGCTCCCGGCCTCTAGAGTGAGATGAGCGCACAACCCTAGAGTCTGTCAAGACTGGCCCGTACAGGCAGGGGTACCTTTACCTTTACTCAGATATTTAGAAAATTGTTGCGAGTTTTAATCCATTATTAGTATGCTCATTTTAACTTTTCAAACTTTTTGAATTTTCTCTGCGAATTCTTCTTCTTGATAACATTACCGCTTTATCCTTTTTGCAAACCACTCTGAATTACAGTGGTACCTCAGGTTACATACGCTTCAGATTACAGACTCCGCTAACCCAAAAATAGTACCTCAGGTTAAGAACTTTCCTTCAGGATGAGAACAGAAATTGTGCGGCGGCAGCAGCAGGAGGCCCCATTAGCTAAAGTGGTGCTTCAGGTTAAGAACAGTTTCAGGTTAAGAATGGACCTCTGGAACGAATTGAGTACGTAACCAGAGGTACCACTGTATTGTCGTCTTTACAATCAAGTGTACAAATTGTATGAATTAAATAAATAGTCCAACCTGCTCTGCTCTGGCTGAAAATGTAGCATTTGTAAACACACACACACACATTACAACACACCAGGAAAATCTCCACTCTTTCTCCTCCGAAGACAACGCAACCTCTATTTAGGGTTTTTCCATAAAGTATCACCATAGCAGATTCAGAGAAAAGGGAGTCAGTGGGGTGTGTGTCTGTAGATTTCCAAACAGTGCCTGCTCCCTTCCCGCAAGGCCTTTCCACACCTCAGCAGAAGGGTTCGTGGGCTGCTGCATCATATACAAGGTGTGCCTGCCTTTGTGACATGCTCACATTCCTGCTCTGGAAAACAGCCAAGCTCCCTGGGGGGGAAGCTGGTGACGTTAAGTGTCAGTTGCTTATTGTTTTCCCCTGGATGGGTGAGATGATTTATGGTGTCACCACGGCATGGAAACCTGGGAAGGAGTGTCCCCAAGCAATGTGTCCCAAGTGGCTGAATTGATGAGCTCGTGTGCGCTGGGACTGAGCAGAAATGGGGCTGTAGTGGCGATAAGAACCACTTTCTGCAGGACCCGGGCCAGGTTGTCGCAAACAGCAGAGGAGGAGGTGACCAACTGGACTCTTTGCACACAGCTGTTGGACAGTGGAACGAACCACCTAGGAAAGTAATGGACTTTCCGTCATGGGAGGTTTTTAAGCAGGTTGGGTGGGTGGCCATCTGCTGGGGAATCTTTAGCTGCGATTCTTGCATTGCAGGAAGGTTGGACTAGATGACCCTTGGAATCCCTTCCACAATTTAATGATCCATACATGCTGGCCTGCACACAGAACACAGCCGGGAGACTGGAGGGCTCTAGTTTTCTACATGCAGGAATTTGTATGGAACAATGTTCTGTTTTCGAGAAGCCTGTATATAAAATCCTGCACAGACAATTTCATTTCTAGCAATGCCCAGTTTGCTCCCATTTCCCCATGAAAATTGATGTGTTTGAATCCGTTACAGGGTTTCCCAAACTTGGGTCCCCAGGTATTTCTGGACTACAGTCTCCATAATCCCAGACCACTGGTCCTGCTAGCTAGGTTCTCCATCCTTTGCCACCCTGACCCCCACCACATCCTCCCGCAATGTCAGGGCCTGGCCATTTGCCTGTTCCCTTTATCTTCTGAAGACCATTGGAGGAGGAGATCTGCCCTGTCCCCCGCTTTCATCTTGCTCAAGGTGCTCTATTTTTGGCTTCGACCTTCTCTGCTTTGATCTTTCTTTCCCTTTGATATCTGGTGTTTTTAGAAACATATTGACTTCCTAAATTCCTCATCCTACCAGGGACCGATTTGAAAGTCAGTTGGTGCCTTGTCCCCATATAAATAATCCAAGCACAGCCTAACAGATAATCTAACAATGGGGAAGAAAGATGCCTGCTTTGCAATAGCCCATGATGGATGGGCCAGAACAAAGTTTCACGAAACTAAAAATTGCTTGCAACCTGAACCCCTAACCCTTTACCTCTAACCTGAACCACTTCATTTAACAGTCATTTAGTCCAGCCCTGGCAATGCCGAAATCTCAGCCAGCGATTCCTTTAGTTCTGCCATTACGGCATGTCAGCAACCTTCAAGCCAGCAAATAGAACTGGATGCGTTTGTTAGATGGAGTGTGGAATGCATAGAAATTCCCCCTGCCACTGCAGACAATGGCACTGCGCAATCGTTCATTATAACTCAATTACAGTAATTAAAACGGGTGGGATGCAGCAGTGGAACAGATGAAGTGATGGGGCGGGGGGGAGACCAACAAAATTTTGCACGCTGCCATGTCGTCAACTCAAGAGAGCAGCAGCTGACGGCATGCACCAAGCTGCCTCCTGCCATCTGCTCCAGGATGCAAGAGCGGCAGGGCGGTGATGCTGCCATTGTGCACTCCACGGGGTTAACTTGAGAGGGACGGGGACAGGTGACATTAAAAGGCACAGAGGACTACTCTGCATAGAGATGCCATCGGGAGAGGCCGCAAATATCCATGCAGGCTGTGGATGGAGCAGACATTTCATCCAAAACGAAATGTGGGCCGGCCCATCTGTTAGGCAAGCAGTACCACAAGGGCGGGTGTCAAATCCTTGTGTGCTCTCGTCTCAGACCACCTGCCTTCCACCCATTTTGCTGACTGCCAGCAGCACTAGCCAAACGCAGAAGCTCCTCCCTGGGACCCCAAGAACCAAAGAAAAGGCCTGCAGTCCAACATCCTGTTCTCACAGCAGCCACCCAGATGCCCCCGTGGGAAACCCGCAAGCAGGACCTGAGAGGAGCACCTTGCTCACCTGTGATTCCCAGCAAGTTGTATTCAGGAACATCCCGATAGTGGAGGCAGAACCCAGCCACTGTGGCTAGGAGCCATTGATAGCCTTCCTCTCCACAAATTTGCCCAATCCTCTTTTAATTCGCCCCATCCTGCTCCTGCTGGTGGGAGCAACCATTGCTTAACTACTGTATGCACTGTGTAAACCCTCCAGCATTCTGCTCCACTGGGTGCTCTCAGTTCTGGCATTAACAAGACTCTTCCCCATCCCTTTCTCCACTTCTTGTTGCAGCGAAGCAGCCACAATAAAATGCTCCTCGAGGCCTAGGCCTTCGTCTGAGGAAGACTTCATTGTGGACGAGGTGGCTTTGGCGAGCGCTTGGTTCACACTGCAGTACTAGGGAACTTTATTAATTTGCCACTTCAAATGTGCCTGCAAGGCCAGCTTGCTCCAAAAGCCAGAGGAAGAACCCATTCCACAGAGCAAGGCAAGGGCAATGTGCTTCCAAAGGCAGGCAGGAGGCGACAGGAAGTGGCTCACTTTACCTCATGAGGCAAATCATCTAGTGCCGGGCCTGCACTTTATTGCTATTTATTTATGGCACCTTTTTCTTCAAGGAGCTCAAGGTAGTGTACGGCGTTCTCCCCCTCCTCATTTGATCTCCACAACAGCAGCCCTGTGAAGTAGATTACGCAGAGGCAGTGACTGGCCTAAGGTCACCCAGTGAGTAAGGGGATTTGAACCTTGTTTGCTCCCAGGTCCGCTACCGCACACTGGCTCTACTGAAGTCTCTCCAGGTCCATCTCTACAAGCACATTCTGAACAAGAGGGGGATGAATGTCCATATTCCTTTTGCCTGCCACGCGGCCTGGAGCTCTTTAAATCCATCCTCACCAACATGGCTCATTAGCCATGGAATGTGGCTTGTCCGGTGCTTAGCCACCCACCTTCTTTCGGGGGTCCATGCCTGGTTTGGTGAAGGCTTCAGCCTACACATAAACGCCATCTGTTGACCTGCCCTCACAACCGTTTCCTGGAATCGCCTGAGCGTCACAGATCTATTCCCCCACTGTTGCCTGACATAACAACTTGTATCAAATAGAGCCACTGTCAGACCTTTTCCGGAAATGAAGCCTTAACACGACACAGAATTGACTGGGATATTAATGACCTGTTATTTTACAGCCTAGTGTCTATTGGGGAAGAGGCTGACCATGATGCTCAGAGAGTGTCAATGACTTCCAGGAATGGTAGGGATCCTGAAATTTGGACCAGGCGCTGATTTCAGCTCTCCTCCTCCTTCTGTCCCTCTGGCCACATTTCCACCATACATTTTTAGCACTAGAACTCCCCCAAAGAATTATGGGAACTGTAGTTTGGGCAACGGTGCCAAGTGTCGTTGGGAGACCTCCATGCCCTTCACAGCACTGCAATTCCCAAAATTCCCTGGGAAGAGGCATTGACTGTTAAAGCACTCTGGGAATTGTAGCTCAGTTTTGGACGTTTTGGAATACAGTTGTTATTTGAACTCTCATTGTGAATTCTGATTACACCTTTCCACTCGTAACAAATGTCCAAGGCAGCTTATATTAACAAAATTAAAAACCAGGACTCTATCCTTCCAGATTCAGTTCATTAAAAATAAAGAGATTATCCTGCAACTCGCCTTCCAAGTCAAGTGCTGAAACTCACAAGACTTACTGATCATACGCTAAGCCTCATAAAACCAAGGCCATTTTAAGCAAGCAAGCATAAATATGTTTTGCTCCATCCCATGTTATTTTACAGTTGTATCACCCAACACAGAGCATCTTGAAGAGCTAAAAGCATCCTTAAAAAAACAAAACGATAAAGAGGAATTAGTGCTCCGAGTTCTCAAAAGCTGCAATAGGACCCAGAAGAGACATAGGCAGGAAGGGCCTTTGAAATAGTGGCAAATGGAAAATGTATTTAGGTTATCCATAAATTTAACCTTTCCAAAAGTGCTGACTAGGCAAAGGTTATAGCAGAGATGAATCCACTCATAAAGGGCAGAAGACTGGAGGGAACTGGCAGATGCAACACCCTCTGCACAGACTGTGCCAGGAGGAGGACGCCACTCCCAGCCCACAAATCCATCTTCGTTCCTTACTAAGGCTATTGGGGGATTTCTGGGTGGGGGCATCTCCCGGGCCATAGGTCCAGCTACCTTGCTCCTTTCCTACCTACAACTCAGGCTTCACCTTTCACTGTGTTATATTTTATTGGCAATGTGGGTGGTTGCTCTGCTCTTTCCTCTTCCAGCCGGGGAAAGTTCGGGAACTGCTGCTGTAGACTATTGAGCTAAATGGATCAATGGACTGCATAAGGCACCTTCCTGTGTCATCTCTAAAGCAGAGCCGGCCCTATTAGTAGGCAGAGTGAGGAAATGGCCTCAAGTGACAGATGGAGGAAGCAGTGGGAGCTTCCTTCCAAAAAAACCCCCCAGGTTGACAAAGACTTGAGTACAGAACAGAAGACAAGGCACACAATGGTAAAGGGCCCACAAAGTTACTTGCTGCTGCTGTTGTTGCTGTTGAACTAACCTGCATTGCATGGGGTTAGAATAGATGACCCTTGGGGTCCCTTCCTCCTCCACAATTCTGCTTGGATGCCAGTTGCAATTTAAAACCACCACCACAATCAAAGCACACCCGATCAATTTCTGTACCACCGCCAGTTCAGAGACTTCCCTTCCACTCCATCCCAGTTCCTAACTGGAGCTAAGAAACACCCCCACCCTGAAAGGCACAGGCCACCAAAGAAAAGTACAATCAGGAAAAGAATCTCTCTCCACTCCATCGTCCTTTATGCACCGGCATGGCCTTTAATAAAAACAGGTAGTTTTTTTTTCACCTTTTAAGCCATAGTGTTTTGTATTTTTTTTAAACGAGATCAAAATCAAAAATTAAAAAATAATCCATAAAAATGTGGTATAAAAATTCTCTTCCATATGCTACATTACAGGGCAAGATCTTCTGCTACACAAATACGTAGATTTTTCCCCGTGTTTAAATCTTATTTTCTCCTTTAGTACAAAAAACGTCAGGAGGGCGAGTCTCCCTCCTCCTCCTCCTCCCCACTTTCACTTGATCCAAGAGGCTGGGAGAAGGAAGATTTGCCAAAGCCACTAGATGCCAACGCCACCCCCAGTCCCCGTCGCACAGAAATCGCTTCGTGTTAGTAAACTTTTTAAAAACAACAACAACCTGCATTTAAACGTTACCATCTCTATCACTTTTACTTTCATTGGAGTGTTTAAAATAAAATTTAAAAAAGCCCACACAAGTTGCTATTATCTTTTTCTCTCTCTCTGGCTCCCTGAGCATATTGTTGAACGTTGCTTTCTTGTAACCCCTTCCTCAGCATCTAGGCCTGAAGGTCGCACGTAACAGGCATGGTGGGGTCCAAAACCTATCCGGACACGGACCTCTCATCGCTTCGCTCCAAAGACGGAAGTGCTTTTAAAAAATAAAAAGAAGAATTCCTATAGAAGACGGTGGTGATTGTTCCGTTGCTGCCACCCGTCAGCAGCTAAAGGTTGTAATCCGGACAAGGGCTTGGGTCTTGGAAAAAGAGACAGAGGATGCTTCACAGGTACGGCAGTAGAAGATGGGAGGTTGGAAGGCAATTTTGCTTCCGCTAGGGGCAAGTGGTGGGTCAGCAGAGTCTCTCAAGCAAATGAGTGTTTGGAGGGGGGGCAGGAGAAGGATGGCCACCACCAAAACCAAAAAACCAAAACCCCAGTGGAATACAATTACAGCAGACCAAAGTAAGAGGAGAAAAAAAAAAATACACAGCTGGCCCCCAAGGCCAGAAGGAGTCCCCCACCGTATTAAAACTCGTCCACTATTTACATTTCCCACAAGTCTTACAGAGAGACAAAGAAGGACGAGTCTCTGCCGGGAAGCAAATCTGGTCCGGAGTTTGCTTCCCCGAGATCACAGGCATGAGAACCAAGAAGTTAAAAACCAGGAAAAACCACAAGCCGGCTGAGGTCTCCGGAGAAGACGTTTGCAAAATCCCGCACAGCTGGACCAAGCGCCAAGGTCTCCATTGCCACCAGAACAGCGACCCTAAGAGGGCGATGGAAGATCTCCCCCCGGCCCCATAGCCAGGTGGCGCTGCTTCCACAACAGAGAGCATCATGGGAACGTGCTCAGGCACTCTCTCCATCTGCCTGCTGGAGTCCCAACCGCCGCCTGGTCGGATCGCAGTCTGCCTGGAGTGTGGTGGCCCCGCAGAATCCCCTGGGCTCAGTAGATCACCTCGTAGACTGTGGCCTTCTTGTCCCCTGAGCCCGTGACGATGTACTGGTTGTCCGCCGAAATGTCACAGCTCAAGACGGAAGAAGATTCTTTCGACTGGAGGCGGGAAAAGAAAGGGAAAGGGAAACTCAGCAGGGCTATAATCAGCTTCAGCAAACGCATGTCAAGATCTATCAATACTCAGAGACAATAAGGGTATAAGTGACGTATCAGAAATATGGCGGAATCGGTGAGGGTGGGGCTCAATGAGACACAAGAGCTAGAACTGGGGTCCCCAATAAGGTTTGAGTTCCCTGGGTTGGACCGTACTGGTGGTACTGTGTCGCTCTGGAAAGTGCTGATGGATGAAGATGATAGAACTGACCAACTACAGACACACCTGTCAATACTGCTGCAATGGATCAAGCCCTCCCCTCACCTGCAGGGCTTGCCAAGGGCCTCAAGGAGGAGGAAGGGAGGTATCCTGCACCCTCAGGCTCTGTTTACAACCCTACCCCTTTCCGTCGGTCCTTTATCAACCCAGCCAATTTGCTTCAGCTCCACTTTGTCTTCCAAGGTCTGTAACATCTCACGCCCCACTCCACCCCCAATCTGGTTACTCAAGTTAACGGGGAAAGCACTCTGCTCGTGCTCAGAGGTGCTGTTTCCTGTCCCATCAAGTCACACTTTCCAGCTTGCATCTTGGCACCAAGATGGAACTGTAGAATCTGATCTGTGCAGACACACCCACATTCACACACCCCCTTCAGTCCAGATGGCACCCAAGGCAGGATTTGGATCCTGGAAGCAGGAATGACCCTTACCTGGAATATGCTTGCTCCATAGGGAGTCCTCCAAGCGTTGAGGAGGTTATCTTTCCCGGTGCTCACGAACCACTTCCCTGAAGGCACACAAAGCAGAGTTTCAGTTCTCCCAGGTCAGAAAGGAGGCCAGAATAGTGACAGAATCCAGTGACGTGATTCCCATAAACCCTACAAAAATCTCAACCAGGAAATTCAGCTTTCAGTAGGATCTAGCCTAGGAGAGGGAAGACTTGTGGGATCTCTTTTTTTAACTAGAACCACCAAGAGTCAATGTGGCATAGTGGTTAAGTGTGTCAGGCTAGGAGCTGGGTTCAAATCCCCACTTTAGCCATGAAGCTCACTTAATGACTTTTGAGCCAGTCACCTAACCTCCCTCACAGGGTTGCTGTAAAGCAGCAAGGAGAATTATGTATGTCACCTTGAGCTCCTTGGAGGAAAGGTGGGATAATAAGGATATAAAGAAATAAAAAAGGTCCACCAACCACGGCATGGTACAAAAGGCGTAACGGTTGAAATTAAATAATTCTGAGCCCAAGATTTTGCTTTTGGGGACTAGAACTGAACTGGACCCACAAAAACCTTCACTCCTGGTTACCCCAAACTTCCTTCACTTCAGCAGTAAAATTTACTCCCAGGGAATGGAGAGTCATTTACTTGTTGCCATTGCAAAACCATGGGAAATCCTTGTAGATCTACCACAAATCATCCAGAGATGGACTGGTTGACTCCAATTTACCACCTTGTCCACCACTCTGATCCAGTGGCGTAGCGTGGGGGGTGCAGGAGGGGCTGGCCGCACCGGGCGCAACATCTGGGGGTTAGGGTGCGCAAATCCACGGGTTAGGGGGCGCAAATCCACGGGTTAGGGGGCGCAAATTACTTGCCTTGCCCCGGGGGCTGACAACCCACGCTACGCCACTGCTCTGATCTAACATTTGTAAATGACAGTAATGGGTTCATACTCTCCTGCAACACATTGTATGACATCCTTCTCTAACCTGGTGCCCTCCAAACATTTTAGACCACAACTTGCATAAGCCCCAGCATCCTAAGGCTGGCTAGATCTGGTGGGAGTTGACGTCCCAAACATCTGGAGGGCCCCAGGTGGGAAGAGGCTGCTCTAAGTCACAACAGCAGCCACATCTCAGGTTCCACCATGGAAGGAAAGGAGGTAAATAAACAAAAGCAAGCCACTTCATCAGGTGTTCTGATGTTGTGTGACCTGTTCTGATGTTGCTCTCCCATACCTTGTGCCTGCCACCGAACTAGGAATCTCCCTAGAAATTAAGGTAAGGAGCAGACCAGCATTCACCCCTCCCTATGGGGCTCCCTACAATGCACCTCCCACGATGATAAAATTGTCTCTTAGCAAGCAATATAATCCAAGCGCCATTTGGGCAGCTGCTTTGCACTCAGTCTGTGGTTTATCAAGCCCAGTCCCCTCTATTTGGAAAGGGCAGAGGGCTCTCCAGAGTCTCAGAGAGAGAAGGGGGACCTTTCTTGGTGCAGCGACACTGAGGATTGAATCTGAGACATTTTGGACTCTGCAGACCCTTCCCCAAGAAAGAGGCAACTAACTCAGTTGATATTCTGGGCCCCTTACCGCAGTAGGCAAACTTCAGCGACAGGACACAGCTCTCGTGAAGGTGGAGCTGGTATTTGTCCGGCTTGGTGTGGTGGAGAACTTCCACGTTGCTGCTCTCCATGCCCACAGCCAGCCATTCGCCTGTGGGACAGTAGCCAAGCGAGAAGATCTGTGGGGAAGAAAGGAGAGCAGGCCTGAAAGGGGCGTTTCTGCCAGGAAGCAACCACACTTTGAAGTCTGCTTTGGAGGACACACACATACATGCAAGCTTTAAAATTCAATCCCATTGTATATGGCAAGTGGAAGGAAGAGAAGTTGCACACTGGTAAGAGATGGGGAACTGGAGGAAGAGGGTGTTGGGAGCTTCCATTCCACCTTTAGTAGCAGACATGGGATTGCTACGTGTCACATGCCTGTTTCTTTGTCTTGATTTTGATTAATAAATCCGTAGGTATTAGTATGTGTCCACAGCCTCAGCCTCTTCTGTTTGTGCAGTTTACACTGCTATGTATAGTGTGCTCAAGTCAGGTAGCTTGAGTCACTGATTTACGTCGGTTCCAGAGGTTGATGGATCTTCGCAGCGTGATGGCTGGGAGGGAAACGATCCAGCTGGGGGCTAGCCAGCTGGCCTTTTGACCCCCGGATGCTGACAAGTTCTCCACTCAGGGCCCTGAGGCTGCTGCACATTCAAGACCTACCTCCTTCAACACACCCCATTGGTAAGAAGGCAGCTCCTCTGGCTTGCAGATCAAACCATCTCCTAACCCAGTGGTCCCAAACTTTTTTGGGCCCCCACCCCCTTGGTTCTATAAACTCATCCCCAGTGCCCCCTACTCTACCAAAAGCATTATTCAGAATAGCACTTTGCCCGGCCCACTAAGGAAGGTAATAGCACAATAAAATCCAAAACAATAATTGCACATTTATTCAAAATCCAGTTCAAACGATTGAGTTTAATTCAGTTGACAAAATTGATGGACTTGATTCAGGGATACCAGCTACACCTCCAGTGTCATCTTGCCACGCCCTTGTGGTACAGCCCTCTCCAGGGAGTGGTACAGCCCCACTTTAGAACCGTTGTCCTAGATAGATTTCCAGAAGAGTTTCCAAACTATTTAAGGGCTCCTTCTCAAGCACGGAGTGTCCTCTTCCTCCTTCACCTCCAGCACTTAACTGGGGTGAGATCCCTGCCATGGATCAAGCTGCTCAAAACCTCAGCTGTCCCACAAATGCACTCCAAGTCAATTCTCACCAGTACCTGGAGCTGGGTGTGTGGGGTGATGTCTGCAATTGCAGGAGGAGAAGTAAATATAGGGGTGCAAAGGCTCCCCTTTCCTGGCCTTCAGAATTTGAGCACAGCCTAGCATGGAGAGGCTCCCAGAAGCAGAGGCTCTCCTTTGTCGGGGTTGCACAGAAACTCCCCTGACCCATCCACCAGGGCCTCCTTTCAACACCAGAAAGATGCTATTGTTTCCACCTCAGCAGCAAGTTCCCAAAGTGCCCCATGAAGGCTCATGTGTGAGAGATAGGGATAGGAACTCACTCAGGTTGCCTGGACTGTTCAGCCTGAGGCTTGCAGGTCCAAGAGATACCACTGTGAAAGTTGGTAAGGAATAACACTGCCAAGCTTTGCTAGTGAGCACACCAGACGCTCTTGAGCTTTCTGTCCCCTTGTCCAGGCTTTTTCTCTGCTCAAAGCTTCTGGTTTCTGAGCATCCTGAGCGGAGAGAGATGCTGTTGCACTCGGGTCCTGCTTGTGGGTTTCCCATTGGGGCATCTGGTGGGCCACTGAGAGGGCAGGATGCTGGACTAGATGGCCCCCTTTGGCCTGGTCCAGCAGGGATCTTGGTATGGTCTTCAGAGTTGCTTCTTAAGGAAGCCCTCCATCCTGAGCAGGGCAGTTCCTGGAGGGCTGCTGCCTCTAGGAGAAAAGGCCAAGGGAGTCCCACACCGGCTTACCTGGGAGGTGAAGTCATGCTGCTGCAGCTGCCTGCCTTCCCTCAGGTCCCAGGACCGCACCGTGTTGTCCAGGCCTCCCGTCCAGAGCTTGGTGCCATCGTGGGAGATGTCAATGCAGCTGGCACCGTCTGTGTGGCCTTGGAATTGTCTGAGAGAGAAAACCAACATTCAGAGACATTTAGGAGAAGGGCTGTAAGCTCACCGGTGCAGGATCTGCCTTGCAAGCAGCAAGTCCTAGATTCAACCCCCAGAATCTCTAGGTAGGGAAGGGAGAGAATCTTGACTGAAAACCCTGGAGACCCACAGGCAGGCAGTGTAGACCAGGGGTCGGCAACCTAAGGCCCATGGGCCAGAAGCAGCCCACGGAGGCCATTTAACGGGCCCCTGAACCAAGCTGCCCGCTCAGGGAGTCCCCATGCGCAGCGCTAAACCGGTGCAGTGCAGTGTGGGGACTCTCTTCTGTGGCTCCAGAAAGTGCTTCTGTGCATGCCCAGACACCGGAAATCGTGTCTGCGCATGTCTGTGGTGCCAGAAATTGCTTCTGCACATGCCCAGATGCCAAAAATCACTTCTGCGCAGGCGCAATTTTCAGCACCACGGGCATGCGCAGATGCGATTTCTGGCATTGCACTGCGCCGGCCTGGCCCACGGAGGATCTCTGTCCATGCCCGGTAAGCCTTGCCGACCCCTGGTGTAGACAATACTGAGCTAGATGGACCAATGGTCAGACTCAGTGTAAGGCAGCTTCCCATGTTATTGTGAGAGGGGGGAATTTAAGCCTCTACTGTCTGGGTCCCAAAGGTCCTTATCTCCAGCTTCCAGATATTTGGGAAGGGAAGGCTTGATAAGACACAGCTGCTGAGGAATCCTGCATTTGGGTTGCAGGTAAGGACCTGAGCTGAGCATATGGAGGGGGGGATGACAACTTAGGAAGCCAGGAAGCTTAAAAGAGGTCTCAGAGCACAGGAAGGTCGGTCAGAGCACTGGGCCCAGCTAGCTTAGTGCAGTCTACGTGACCTGGCAGCAACTCTCCAGGGTCTCAGACATTCCCTGTAAGAAGGGCCTGCAGGATCAGGCCAAAGGGGGCCCATCAAGTCCAGCATCCTGTTCCCACAGTGACCAACCAGTTGCCTCAATGGGACAGCAACAGACCCAAGAACAAGAGCCCTCTCTCCTCCTGTGGTTTCCACAACTGATAGTCAGAAGCATTGCTGCCTTCAGCTGTGGAGGCAGAGCACAGCCATCATGGCCTGACCTGGAGATGCCAGGGACCTTCTGCATGAGAAGCAGGTGCTCTACCCCTGAGCTGTGACCCTTCCCGCTCTTCCAGAGCAAAGGGTGAACAGAACATGGCGCAAGAATGCAGCTCTCTGGATCCCTTGGTTTCATTTGGACAGACGCTTCCTGCAAAATCTCCTTCCTCATCTACCCAAGACTTCTTTGAAAGCCCTTCCTTACCACCAGGACCTTACTCACCTGACCAGTGTTTGGTTATGGAGATCCCAGACAGCAATGTTGCCGTCGCTGCAACAGGAGAAGCAGACTTTGGCGTCTGGGCTGATGGCCAAGGCGTAGCAGGCGGGGGCAGAGGAGGTCAGCTCTGCCTTGATCCTGGGGGTGGGGGAGGCCAGGTCCCAGATGGTGAGGGTGCTGGCCTCGCCCCCCACAATCAGTGTGCGCCCATCCGGGAGGAGCTTGCAGGAGCGGATATAGTTGTCCCTGTTCTGGGGGCAGGAAAACGTAACGTCAATGACACAGCCCAGCTCCTAACTCCATGCAGACAGAGTCCACACAGTTCAACTAGCTAACTTTGGAACATTTGACCATTCCAGATACATATAAGGGGAGGTTCTCTTAGCTGCTATATATATATTTATTCCCCAGAGCAAAATGGTCTCTGGGTGCTGAGTTGGGCAGCTTGAGCAAAATATTAATTCTATTACCATAAGTGATTTTTTAATTGAAACATGATTAATCAGATGCAAGAATATTACGTTTTCACTTTTTGCCAAATAATATTGATTAGTTTTCCAAATTTCTAACAAATCAGTGCAAAATTACATCAAGTTTAATACAATTTTTCCAAAAAGTTGACTTCCGGCTCTTCGTCTTAGAAAATTATTACATTATTGAGATAAATAAGGAAGAGGTTGCATTGAGCATGGTAAATGTCCTCTGAAATATATGCCATTTCCAAATATAGCAAGCTTATATGTGACCCATGCAAACATTGCTATTGTTCATGTGCATTTATAATGTTTATTTACATATAAATCCATTAAAATACATGGAGAAACAAATGAAGGTGCAAAGAACCCAGGCTGAGTTCCCTAAGGCCGGCTGCTGACATGGAAAATCCTCAATCAGTGGCTTATAACTCATGAGTCATGGACCCAAAGACCAAAGGCTCCTTGGACTTGAATGGAGGGCCGTCCATTCCCACCGCTTACCAAGCAATCCAGCTGGGAGATGGGGCTCTTGGTGCCAGGCTGGCTGATATCCCAAATCTTCACACATCCTTTCCCACCAGTGTACACGTGCCGGGTAGGGTTGCTGATGGTCACAGCACACACAACCTCACCATGGCTCAGTGTGTTGATCTGACGGGCGTGGCGGGGGATGCCGGGGCCAGCCAGGGCGTCGTGAGGAAATGGGACGGGTTGCATCTGCCCATCGGCACTCACGTGAAAGGAGTAGGCTCTAGGGAGGAGACAAGAGAAGGGGGCTGAGACTGGTGGCGGTGGAGAATGAGGGCTCTGAAGACCAGTTGCTGGGAAAGACAAGCGGGGAGGGCACTGAGGTTGCATTCATGGCCTGATTGCAGGTTTCCCATCCAGGTATCTGACTGGCCATTGTTTTAACAGGGTGCTAGACCAGATGGGCTCCCTTTGGCCTGGTCTCAGAACCTAGTTTAGATTTCTTCTTTTCCAGCCTAAAAAAAGCTGACAGCGACAGTGGCTTCCATGAAAGGTTATGCCTCTATTTTAGAGGGAGTATATATGTACAGAGTTCAGAGGCATCCAAGGCAGGGGGAAGTGTAAGAGAATGGTTTTAATCTTCATGTTCCTTTTCAGCCCTTCATTAAAGCGTCTTGCACCATAGCAGTCTAGTCTTGAGAGGTGATGATAAGTCTAAATTCAGCACTTATCTGCTGTATCATGCTGGCTTTTCTACTCGTAGTCCTTAGTCTGCATAGTTGAAATATATTATGTAAGATACTGTTTTTTAATGTTTGATGTTTTATTATGTTTTCACATATGCTATAAGCCGCCCAGCCAGATGGGCAGGATATAAATAATAAAATATCATCATCATCCAGCAGCCAAGTTCTTCTTATGCTCTTGTCTGCTACACCCCCAACAGTCTCCTAGGGCTGGTGTAGTCCACCCTTCCTAGCAGTTGCCAATTGATTTCCAGGCACTACTCAAGGTGCTGGCATTGGTGCTTAAAGCTCTAAACAACTCAGGCCCCAAATATATGAAAGACCCCCTCTTTCCCTACAGGCCCTATTGGGAGCTGAGATTGGCAGAAGGGGCCCTCGTGGTTGTCTCCAGGAGATGACCTTCTTTGTGGTGGCCCCTAAGCTGTGAAACTCGCTCCCCACGCAGGTGGCCTCTGACACCTTCATTCTACAGTTTTCAGTACATCTCTTCACCCAGGCCTTTGAGGAGCACATTTTTAGCACCCCGCCTTATTTTTATGCTTGTTTAAAATTATTTTCAATATTGTGTTTTAATGCTGTAACACCCCATCGGGACCCTAGGGTGAAGGTCAGGTAATAAAAATGAGCAGCAGTCCCAGGGATTAATTAAGACATCACATTGCCTAACTGTCGCAATGCTATGCAAGTGTGGATGGTGCCAAAACAACCACGAGGAACATCCCACGGGAACATCAACACTTCTGTTCCCTTTTCAAGCCTCTTCATTTGAGGAGAATGGGATTTCTGCAACCAGAAACCTCATCGCTGTGCTTGCAGCATTTCTTTCAGACCAAGGCAGCACCCAAAACTTCCACTGGTGCCTCTAGCTGGCTCCCTTTCCCCGGCATGTTTATTTTAGACTTTGAGGCGGGAGGTTTTCTGGTTTGGTTTTCAGACTTTTTCTTTTCTTTTTATTAATTCTGATTACGACTCAGGCAGACATAGTAAGCCACCCAGATGAGCTCTTCCCTGCTGCCAAATTTACACGGGCAAGGAAAGGGCTAGGGTCTTCCTCAGAGTAGGCCCCTTGTCTGGAGATGGGCAGCAATTGGTTTTCAGACTTGTGGACTGAACGCTTTGGGGGAGAAGGTTGAGGGTCTGACTTACGGCTTCCCGCCGGGGATGGACGCCAGGCTGGTGGACAGGACGGGGGTCCTCATTGGCGGATGTGGGTCAAAGCCAACCTGGGAACCAAACAAAAGTGAAGGCATCAGGAGCCTGGGAGAAACAAAGATGTATACTCTCACAGGCTCCCACAGAAACCACCCAGCAAAGTGCTGCTGACTGGAGCGGAAATTCAGTTCTCACAAATTTGCGGTCAGTTGTTTTTTTTCATGGGAGGCGGGGAGATAGGGAAAGACCCCCCTCCAAGGCCAGGAAAATGAGCATCCATTTCTTAAGTCGGGGTGGGGGCTTTCCCCTTGTTCCACAGGCACTTCAGACCAACATAACATGGACTGAATGGGACAGAGAAAGCTGCCTGCCTTGTACTGAATCAGACCATTGGTCCATCTCACTCAGTACTGTCTGCACTGACTGTTAGTGGCTCCCCAGGGTCCCTACCTGGAGATGCTAGGAATCAAACCTGGAACCTTCTGCATGCAAGGCAGATACTCTGACCACTGAGCTACAGGGGCCAGAAATGGAAGAACTAGCAAAAGATAAACTAGGAAGGTCCTGCTAGGCAACAGGCCCAGAGGGGCATCAGAAACTGCCTCAGACCATTGGCCGATCTAGGGCCACTTTCACACTCTACACACTCTACATTTAAAGCACTCAAATACCACTTTATATACAGTCATGCCTTTCCCCCAAAGAATTCTGGGAGCTGTAGTTTGTTAAGGGTGCTGAGAGTGATCTCCCTCACAAAGCTGCAGCTCCCAGAGTTCCCAGGATTGGCAGTTAACCCACCCCTCACCCACCGCCCCGCCCCCCATTGAAAAAGGAGCTAAAAAGGTTTTACGTACAGCTCCAAAGCTCACCATTGGTGACCGGCCATAGGCAGCGGCAGCAGCGGCGGCGGCAGCCGTCATCTGAGGCGGGATGTTGTGAAGGCTGGCGTAGGCCCCAGGGCTGGTGAGGGAGCCGTTCATCTCATGGTGCCCCATCATGGCAAAGGGGGTGGCATAGGAACCGGCGATGGAGATGGGTGTCCTCAGGGCAGATGCTGGAGAAGGAGAAAAAGGGAAAGCGGGGGGTGAGTGGATCAATTACTCGGGGGCAGAAACGCTGGCTTTGAAAGAGGATTGGACAAATTCATTGGGGAGCATTGTCAGTGGCCAGTAGCTATAATAAATAACAACAACAACAGTTATAGTTGTTGTTGTTGTTGTTCTTTTATTTATATGCCACTCATCTGACTGGGTCACTCCAGCCACCCTGGGCGGCTCTCAAAATATTAAAAGCACACAAAAAAATCAAACATAAAAAACTTCCCTGAACTGGGCTGCCTTCAGATGATCTTCTAAAAGTCAAATAATTATTCATCTGTTTGACATCTGATGGGAGGGCGTTCCACAGGGAGGGCGCCACTACCGAGAAGGCCCTCTGCTTGGTTCCCTGTAGGTTCACAGCTTGCTGTGAGGGAACTGCCCAAAGGTCCTTGGAGCTGGACCTTAGTTATCTGGGCTGGGCAATGGAAGTGGAGATGCTCCTTCAAGCCATTTAGGGCTTTAAAGCCTATGCTCTGCTTCCACAGCTGGACGCAGCAATGCTTCTGAGTACCAGTTGCTGGTCCTCTTGTGCTCTGGTCCTGCTTGGGGGCTTCTCTCTGGGGTCTCTGGTTGGCCACTTTGGGAACAGGATGCTGAACTAGATGGGCCACTGGCCTGATCTAGAAGGTGTGGCTCATTTATATCTCTCCCCTTTCCAAGGTTATGTACATACGTCTCCTCTCCCCTCTTTAATCCTCACAACAGCCCTGTGAGGGAGGAGAGGCTGAGAGGCAGAAACTGGCCCTTGGTCACCCAATTACATACATGGCTGGGGGGTGATCTGAATCTCAGTGCGTTAGGTCCTCGCTCAACAGTCTAACAACTACCCCACACTGGCTGGTGATTTGAACCCTGGTCTCCTAGATCAGAGCTTTCCAAAGTTTTCATGTTGGTGACACACTTTTTAGACATGTGTCTTTTCATGACACGGTAGTTCAGTTTTACTAACAAACCAGAGGTTAAACTAACCCCTTTCCAGCCCTTGGAGGAGCGTGGGGAGTGTTTGTGCGACGCAGCTGACACACTCATGTGGTGACACACAGTTTAGAAAGCTCTGTCCTAGTCCTACATTCTAACCACTGGCCTATGCATTCTCTTCTGTGACAGGCTGCTCAGATTCGTAGAGGGAGGGGTGGAAAGGTGGGTCAGACAAGCAGGAAGCTGGGAGTTCCCTGTCCATTCCACGCAAATGCTAAAACCTAAGCCCTCTCTAGGCCAGTCTTTTAGCACCAAACATTGCTTTGCCTTGGCAGAAGTGGCGAACACCTGAACCACACGCACAACAACCCTGCGAGGGGAGCCACATACCTAAGGGATCCATTCCAGATGGCTTGCCTGGCATCGGCCGAAGGCCCGGGGTGGTGCTTGTCCCAGGCGTTGGGGCATCGTTCCTTGGAGTAGGGGTGTTGGACTTCAGCCCTGGGGTGGAAGATTTGTCGTTCTGGTGCAAAACAAGATTGGGGAAGATGGGTTGGCGTCAGCAAGATCGATTCCACAAGTGCTTGTGGGGTCTCTTAGCAAACAAACAATTTGGGAGGAGGTTTTGGCTCAATGGGAGTGCAGAAGGTCCCAGATTCAATCCCCAGCAGCATCTCTGGGTAGGGCCAGGTGAGACCCCTCCCTGAAAAGCTGGAGGGCTGCTGCCTGTCAGTGCAGACAGTTCTGAATGAGCTGGACCAATTGTTTGACTCAATGGTCTACCCTCAGGAACCCAATTCTGAGATCTGCCTCCATTTGACATTTTGGCAAGTTTGGCTTTCTGCTTTCTTCCTACGAAGGATCCTGAGACAAAGCCAGTCTTCTGCTTTTGCTGAGATTCCCGAAATGAAGAAGGCTCTCTGAGCAGAGCCACCAAATCTGAAACCTCAAATAGCTAAAATCTATGATCTTTTTTTAAAAAAATAATTTTTATTAATTTTCCAAACACATAATAAAAACACACTGTAGATAAGACAATAACAATAACATACAAACAAATAAACACGTATAATTTCTTAACCTTATTTTCATAAACCTTATTTCCTGGACTTCCCCATACCTTCCCTATTCTGCATCCTTATTTCACATTTCTTCAGCAACTTCTTAAATCAAATTTAAACCAATCACTTTCATTAGATTTTTTCTTTGACTTATTGATTTCAGCTGCAATTCTCTATTTCCTAGTTCCTTAACATCTTAACACTCCTCAATTTTACAACAGTTTTTAAGATATATTTTAAATTTCTTCCAGTCCTCTTCCACAGTCTCTTTCCCCTGGTCACGGATTCTGCCGGTCAGCTAAAATCTATGATCAACCCCCTCCTCAGTTTACTCAAAGATGGAGTTTTGAATTCTTCTAGTCAAATGTGGACTCTCCTATATTTCTTCTTAGCAAGTGTGGAAAATGTTGAACATTCGTTCTGGCTCTTGCTTCAATGCAGCTCTTCTCAAATGCCAGAGAGTTACCAAACATTACACATCAAAGCATGTTCCGATCAGTAAAGCATCTCCCTTGGATCCTTCGGGTGGGGGTTCTGTGCCCAGCACCCTCAACTATTGCCCCAAGGCAAGCATGTTCTTTGCTTCTCCAACACACAGACGGGGAACAAAGGCCTAGACTGTTGACTTTAAACTGGCTTGAAACGAAACTGCTTTCTGGACCAATGATCTGCACAGCAAAAATGGTCCCATCCACAGCAATTATTACCAGGCCCTCTTCTATGTGATCAGGTCTATTGGATCGCTCCTGATCTCCACAGTCCGATTCATGCATTTATAGGCCACCTTTTCTTCCAAGGAGTTCAAGGTGGCAAACGTGTTTCTCCCCTGCCTCCCTCCTTTAATCCCCTGGACAACCCTGTGAGGTGGGCTAGGCTGAGAAGCAGGGCATGGCCCAAGGTCACCCAGAGAGCTGAATGCCTGAGTGGGGTTTTGAACCCTGGTCTCTCCCAGTTCCTAGTTTCATAGAATTGTAGGAATGAAAGGGATCTTGAGGCTCATCTAGTCCTGCAATGCAGGAATCTCAACACGCGGTCCCCCATCCAATTTGAAACCATGGCAGACCCTGCTTAGCTTTGCAAATGTGCTAGCAGTTATATTGCTGCACCACTAGGTTAAAGACTCAAATCACTATGCCAACGCTGCCTTTCTCTACATTCACTCGTAAGCCGGACTTCCACTCCTCCAGGGAGAACCAGCCCCACCTTCAGCAAGCATTCCCAAGAGGGCAGAGGCATCTTCGGCGAGGCCTTCACTTACATGGCCCAGGTCTTTAGTCTTGGAGGAAGGGGTGCTGCTGGATGAGGCCACCGAGGCAGGGCTGTTGGGGGCATCCTTCTTCAAGCCACGGGCTTTGTCGATCCCGTTCTCCGGAGGCGAGTGGGCAGGGCTCACCCGAGGCGTAGCAGGATCCTGGGGAGCGGGGAACACAAGGAGGCTGTTAGCAGGAGGGGCACCACGGAGTCCCTTTGTCAAAGTAGGATGGAGGGGATTGCAAAACACCCTAACATAACACATTTACTTGGTATACTAAAACCTATTTACGTGTGTGTGTGTGTGTGTGTGTGTGTGTGTGTGTGTGTGTGTGAGAGAGAGAGAGAGAGAGAGAGAGAGAGAGAGAGAGAGAGAGAGAGACTTGCAAACTTATGAGACTTTACAGACTTATTCTGAGGCACATAACAGCATAAAACAAATTGCTGCTGCTCTCACAGAAAAGTTCACTCTCTACAGTTGATTACAGACCTAACGGGGGGGGGGGGGATTGCCTACTGTGGTGACATCCTAGGGTTCTATACTGCATCCACTCTTTCCAGAGCATTTTGGATGCAGCACCCCCACAGTAAAGCCACTGGACGCCCACAGCTTCTGCATCAAGAGAAAAATCTCTTTATTCTTTTTCTACAGATTATGCACTTAAAAGAAGCCTGGCCAATCTGCTCCATCTCCATATAAGGTTAAAGTGGACTTCTTGTTTGAGACTGAAAGGGAGAGGGACCCTATGTCGTACCTCATTGGAGACATCCACCACCAAGTCATCACTCTTGTCACCATCGCTGTCCTGAAACAAGAAGCAGTGACTCAGTTGAAAGACAGAAAACGCCTCCTCCTTAAAGCCTGCAAGGGCTGCCTAGGACGACACCCCCTCTGCCTACTGCGAAGTAGTGGATGAGTCATTATTAGTCCTGCGGCTACACTGCCCCTTGGCAAGATGACAGGTTTGCGCTTGGGGGGGAAATATGATGTGATTGTCACAGTTTGAGGTTTGTCCCGTTATCATATGTGTTCTGCTGTCGTGAACCGCCCTGAGATCCATGGTCCTTCGCCAACACCAGGTCAGATGGAGAGCACCACAGGGGCCTTCAAGACTTACATATCGGCTCATGCTGTCCTTCTCCTCCGCTTTCCGCTTCTTGGAATCGATGCTGTAGTCGGTGGGATTCCTGTGCTTCTCGCTGGCTCTCAAACTCTCTGATGGGGAGATGGAGTTATTCTAGAACAGAAGGAGAAAAAGAAGAGAGGGTTGTGCTACCTGCTTGCCTCTTAGTGCACCCCCTTGTTATTCTCTCCCCCCCCACACACACACACCTTGAGGTGGTACCACCCATTTTGGGAACCACTGGCCCAAGCCCTCCCAAGTCCATCCTCCAAGGCAGAAGACCACAACAGCACACAGCCAACTTGTGCGCACGTTTCAGACACATGCCTTAGAAACTGCACCACTCTTAAAAGTGAGAAGAGAGTTTGTTTCGATTTGTGGTCCCTCGTCCCTTTTCTAGATCTAAGACTTCCTAGTGCAGGATTCCCCAGCCCAGCAGCACCTCCAGGTGTTCTGGACTATGAAACCCATCATCCCCAGTCACAGCATTGATGCCAAGGGCTGATGGGAGTTGTAGTTCCAAACACCTGGAGGGTGCTGGTTTGGCGAAGGACATCCTGTCTCGCAGCCAAATAAATGTGCTTTTTAAAAGTTTTGCAAGCATGTGATGGCTTTATATGTTTGTATTGCTCTGAACTGCTTTGATGTACATTTTTATGCAAATATTTTTATTAATTAATAATTGGGGGTGGGGATGGGGAAGCTCAGGCTTAAACTTTACTGCCACTGCATGTTGCACACAGAACACAATTCTGAAAACAGCTGCTGGCCTCTTGGCATCTCCTGCCTCTGTAGCCAAAATTACAGGCATTTTGTTTCTCCACAGAACTCAACCCTCATCCCCCCCCACCCCGCAAAAGCCTTTTGCTAAAGATAAAGTGACTCTAAGCCAGCCCCCACCCTCCCTTTCTTTCTCCTCTGAATGGGAGAAGCCCAGCAGTTCATGTTTCCCTCCTCGCATCCCCAATAAGCTGCTTTGGGGATCAACCAGCCGCCTTTTCTTCTCAGCCAGTCATGCTGAAAAGGCTCACGGTTCCCGAGGAAGAATCACATTAGGGCCTCTGGAGGCACTGAGGCAGGCAGGCCGCCAAGAATCTCCCCTCCTCAGAATACATCTATCTCGTTATTTTTGCTGCTGCAGCAACCCAATTAGGGAATGTGAACAAAGCAACCTGGAGATGGATCTATGAGTGTCAAGGCCCTGCCCCCCCCCCTCACCCTAATTTGGCAAAAATGCTGCATCCCCCCAGAAACTCCCCCACCAGCCCCTTCATGAGAGCTTTCGGGGGAGGGGCTGCTGAGGACTATCTCCCCATGCCCACCAAGATGGCTCTGCCCTGTCATGGCGTCTGACACTCTGAGGGGCCGTTGGCGTCCCTCAGATGGGCAGGAAATCAATAAAAAGGGGGGAACTTTGCGCCTCAGGGGCATCCCCTCCTCCAGTTAGAGCTGAGAGGTGGAGAATAGCTGAGGCAGAGTCTACAAAGACCCCTCCCCTCAGCCTTCCTCATTTTCAAAGGATGATGATAATGAGGGCTTGGGCCACTTTGTTCCTGCTCTCCTCACAGCCTCTCTTTCAACACAGAAAGAGTAAGCAGAGCCCTCATAACTGTAGCTGGAAGCTGAGCCCCACCAAGGACCATTAATGTCCAGATGGATGGCGACGAGGGAGCAGGGCGGGGGGCCGCCGTCCTCGAGAAGCTTAGTTAACTGCCTGACCTTCCACGTCCCTGCCTCACACAACGTAATCACCCAAGTCCTTCCCAAAAGATTAGATGACCCAAGATAATGGAACAGCTACCAGGAATGAAATTGCTTCCTAATTGCTGAGGGGGCTTCTCGCTTCACTCTCCCCCCCCCCCAATCCCCCAGGTCATCAGCTCAGACTGAACCGCTCTTGTTGGCAACGGTTGAGACAATCTCAACAACAGCCAAATGGTTAGAAAAAAAAGTAGAGAAGTCACCCTAATTCAGTGGTTTCCCCTCCAGGGAATCCCACCACTATGGGCAACCTTTGCCAAACTGGTGCCCTCCAAGTATTATGGACCACAGCTCCCTCCAGTAGGGATCTCGGGTGCTGGGGGTGATAGAAGCTGGGTCCATAACACCTAGAGGAAACCAAGTTGGCAAAAGCGGATGCCAACCAAGCTGAATCCAATGATCTCAAGACCATCCAAGTGGCAGGGAAAGTCTAAGCAGAGTGGAATCCAAGGAAAACAGTGGCAGAACCAAAGCTCAGGGGTACAGCAGCTGCCTCGCATGCAGAAGGCGTGAAGTTCAATGTTCAACGGTGTCTCCGGATAAGGCTGAAAATGTCCCCTGCCTGAATCCCAGGACAGCCTGGCACAGATATTCCTGACTCTGGAATGGAGAAATGTTTTTCTGGGGAGTTGAAGTTTCTAAAACGTGACTTTTGATGGAAGGAGAGCCCGAGCCCAAGGAATGGCAAAACTCATCAAGCGTTCAATACAAAGATGGTGTGATGTCCAGAGGGGAAGGAAAGGGGACTTACTGCGCTGGCGTCCCGATCTTCCAGGAATGAAGGCCGAGTTGGCACGGAGGTCAGAGGCAGCCGAGTTGAAAGGGAGCACGAAAAGAAGTGGGTGGGGAAGGCAGGGGGAAAAGAGAGAAAGTCTTAAAATAGAACATCAACCCAACTGTTCCTTTGCACGTAGCGATCTCTGGTCTGGCTTGATAAAAAACCCCGCTGGCCTTTTCATCTTTGTTCTCTGGAAGGAATCTTGGCCCAGACGGCAGCAACCCCCTCGCTCCTTTTATTTTATTTTTTGGCAAACAATTACTGGGCCAAACAAGCAGCACCACACAAGGGGGGAAAATGGAACAGACATACAAAGAGGGAAAAGGGCAACTAAAAAATAAATAACTGCAAAATGGTTTGTTGACACGTTTCTTTCCAAATCTGGAGGAAGAAACCCATTTCCTTCCCATGTTGGTCCTTAGACAGAGAGATTTCTCCGGCAACTAACTAGGCGGCTGTTTTCTGTCAAGGGAAGAAGGCTGGAAAAGCTGTTTTGCTGGTGGAAGAGATCCACAGATCCTTTTTTGGGGGGTAGGAATTTCACTAGTCTGGGAATGGATTGAGACATGGGTGGAGAACTTCAGTCACAGAGTGGCCCTCAGTGTATTTCTATCTGGCCCCTGGTCACGCTTTTCCTAGGCCCTGTCCTGTCCCCTCCCTTAAGCGCATTTTCCTGCCTCAAGAGGATGGAGCTGTGGGCATGTAGAAACATCTGCCTTTTGTTTGGTTGGGCCAAGGGCACAAAAAGAGCCCCACCCATTACTCTGCCCTCTCTTGCCTCTGGCTGCCTGTGAGAAGATGCTGCCCCTAAAGAGTCCCTCCCCCTGGATTAATACAAAAACATTTTGGGGAAACCTACATTAATGCCACCCCCCTGCGTTTCCCAGACTGCATATGCCCACACAATACATTTAAAGTACAGAATTCTGGGGAAAAGGGTGCTGGGAACCGTAGCTCTGTAAGGGTTAAACTACAGTTCCCAGGATTCTTTTTGGGGGGAAGCCATGTGCTTTGAATGGATGGTGCATACTTCCTGAATGGAAATTACATCCACAACCCACTTTAGAAGCAGGGGTTCAGAGGCCCGCCTGCCCTTTCCTCACCTCGGTGGTCCAGGTCGTGGTGGTTCTTCTCATCTTTCACTGTCAGGTGGGCTTGGCTCCCCAGCGCCCCGAGAGCCAGGAGCCCCGAGCTGCTCCCTGTGACCGGTGGGATCCCAGGTGGCGGCAGGCCCGAGGGGTGGGGCGGGAGCTGCACAGGGGGGCCGTGGGCCGCATGGGAGAGGTGCTGGGCCTGGAGCTGCTGCTGCTGCAATAAAGCCAATGGTAAGAAGCGTTGCGACGAGACCTGGCGCATCGCTCTCACAAAAACCAAATCAAATCCAGATGGTCAAATTACACTGACAAAAAGGAAGGAAGTAAAACTTGAGCTTGAAAGGAAGGTGGCTGCAAGGCTGGGAAAAGGTTAGTACTTCAAGCCTTCATGCAGGAAAAAAATAAATACAAAGTTGTAAAAAGTTGCTTATGTACTTTTCGGCACCACACCCATAATTCTAGATACAACTGAGTTTACATTGTGTGTGTTTTTTAAAGGCGAAACAGTATAAAGGTTATGCACTTTGATACGTGCTAAGGATAAGCATTTATTGCCTTGAGTTTTACTGACAGTGCTTGAAAGCTCTGCAATCTGGAATTCTGAGATTTGAATGGCAAACCTGGGCCAGGTTTATTTTTGGCTTTAGGCCTGGGAATCAAACCTAAAATGAAACATTAAGCAAGTGAAAGTGCAGGCTGCAGAGAAGGGAGGGGGGAGGAGAGAGAAAGACAGAGAGAGAGAGACTTTCAACAAGAACTGCAAACCAATCAAAAGAAGAAGAAAATGAAGGCAAGATTAGGAACATAAGAGGAGACTGCTGGATCACTCAAGTGGCTCATCCAGTCCAGTTTTCCCTTCTCATGGTGGCCGACCAAATGCCTGTGGGAAACCCTCAAGCAGACCCCTCTCCCCTCCTGTGGCTTCCAGCAACTGGTAGTCAGAAGCACAGCATAGCCACTGGTTTTTGTTTTGTTGCCAGCAACCTTGAAAGGATTTAGCATCCTGAAAGGCAGGGTGATGGTGATGGTGGTGGTGGTAATAACATGGTATGCAAACTTTCCCAATCCTAGCCAAGGCCAAAACAGCACCGATAGCATTTGCCTTCCTGCCAGAGCATTGGAAAACCTGAAGCTTGCGCCTGTCCTTAGTTAATGATCCCCTCCTTTCCTCTAGGAGAGTCTTTGTCAACTTGCTGCCTACCTCCAGGTGTTTTTCCACTGCTACTCCCATCAAACCCAGCCAGGCACTGGGGGAACAGGCCATGCTCAATGCCAGGTAATTAACCACACTCACTTGGGGCTCACAATCAGGGTGGCAAAAAAGGGGAGCACTTTGCAGTGTTTCAGTGTGTGTTAGCAGGAGTGTGGGGGTGGGAAACTACTTCCATTTTTAAAAATGAAGGGGTGATAGCTCCCCTCCATTAGTTGCACATAACAGTGTGGTCTTGTGTGGCATTATTTATCAGTATGCATTTAATATTAATTTACTTATGGACAGATTAATTGGGGGGTTGGGTTTCTTAACTGTAGTACTATTAAACTTACTCTCTCTCTCTTTTAGGAATCCAATCTTACTTATTTCACAAAATTTAATACAGCACTGGATTGCAAAAAAATAAAACCCTCAAAGTGGTTTGCAAAAAAAGATAAACAGTGTTATCAATAAAAGGAATCAACAACCATAATTTAAGATACCCAAAAGATTAAAATAACAACAAACTAAAAACAGATTAAAACTCGCATCAACTTTCTCAACATCTGGGTAGGCTTGCCTTTAAAAAAAATGGTTTTAGGAGGTGCCCAAAACAGTACAGTGAAGGTGTTTGCCTGATATCAGTATCTTGTGTGTTTGGCAAACCTGCACAAGTTGAAACAAACAACATGAGCAAAAGTGTGATACGCGCACATGCATTTTCACTGGAGCTTTTTAATCAGAGGTTGGCTGGCCATCTGCCAGGGATTCTTTAGGTGTGATTCCTGCACTGCAGGGGGTTGGACTAGATGGCCCTCGGGGGTCCCTTTGAACTCTTACGGTTTTTCAAAAATAGAAACAAACCAAGGAATAAGTGTGCAAGTGACCTCATGACGGCTGCCTGAAGCTAGGAACCTCTTGGTGTCCTGTCCCCTCTGCCTCCCAAGTTCATCTCAGCGGATTACACAAGATCACTTAACAGGGATCAGTTACCTCTATAGCACAACACAGGCTCACCGGCAGGGCAAAGGGGAGAGGGAGAGGGATGTGTGTTAAAGAGAATGTGCCAGATCCCTTTCATTTGCTATGGGTCAAGGTGGGGTTCCTGGGAGCAAGGAGGTTAAATGATGCAGGGCAAGTTGAAAGCCTGGAAATTCTCCCTCCCTCTCAGTTTTGCCCCCATCTGGGTGGAAGGCTGACTTGCAAGTTCGTAAAGCCAACTTGGGTGGTGGGTGGGGAGCACTTATCTCAATATACCGGTGATACAAAAGGATGCCGTAAGTTCAGTGCGCAGGGAAGAATTTCTGTTAGGATATGAGAGGTTACGGCCACCATATAAGGATGTCTGGGCAGATGAATATCTTGGTATGTAGAGTGGTTTTAATTGGATTATGTACATCCTGCTTCATGGCTTTGTTAACCGATTTAATGGTTCACCACTTGCATTAAATTTAGTCAAGTCTTCTAATCATTTCCAGAGCTACAAAGTGAATCCAGGGCTCGGCTTCAGAGGCTTGAAGCAAGGCAGGGGTGGGGAGGGACAGAAAGTCAACCGCTTTGAGGTTTCTCTATAATCAAGTGGTGTATAAATTTTATGAAACACACAGCAAACAAACAAATAAATGATTGTGCCCTGGGTGCACAAGGCGACTGGGCAAGGCGGAGGAGGGGGAGAGCCAAACACGTGGTCATGTTGCGCATTACTCTGATGCTTCAGCCTTATTTGTTCTTTCTTCCAAAAAGGTGCAACGCTGGACGCAGAGCCTGCACTTTCCTTATAGCTCTGAGTGCAGTGCAGGGACTGGCAAGGAGACACAGCACCCGCCTCTATCGTTCTCCCTTGGCTTGTCCCTTCCAGAGACATGGAAGTTGGGGGATCCATCTTTTCTTGGGTGCTGCAAGAGACACATTCTCAGACTGATGCACCAGACAGGCCTCCATAGGAGATGTACTGCAAGCTAAGTGGCAGAACATGTGCCTGGCACGCAGAAGGCCCCAGGTTCAATCCCCGACGGCATCACCAAGAAGGACTGGGAGAGTCTCCCTGAGAGTCGTGGCCAGTCAGGGTGCAGACAACACTAAGCCAGATGGACCAAGGACCTGACTTGTTACGTGGCAGCTCCCAGTGTCCTCAAGAGAGTGCTGCTTCAGTCTGCAACAAGGGATAGGAGATAATCCAGGAAGTCTCTCTTGAGGCTCCAAAAAGGCTCAAGGCATTTCAAGTGTTATAGTTAAGAACCTAAAAAGAGCCTACAGGATCAGGCATATGGCCCATCTGATCAAGCATCTTCTTCTCACTGTGGCCAACCTGATGCCTGGAGGAAACCAGCAAGCAGGATTTGACCACAAGAGCCCTCTCCCCTCCTGTGGTTTCCAGAAACTGGTATTCAGAAGCATTGCTTCCTCCAACTGTGGCAGCAGAGCAGAGCCATCATGGGTAGTAGGTCTGTCTGAATAAAAATGTCTTTAGCAGGCACCAAAAAGAGTACAGTGAAAGCACCTGCCGGATATCAATAAACAGGGAATAAGCATAAATCACTCCATGTATGAGATAAGCCAACAAGTGCAATGTCAGCCAAGACAATTGCTATGTTAATGGACCAAGCCTAGCTATAGGTGATAAAGGCATGTCAGCTCATGTGTCTTGTGCTGTGTGTCAAGGTCAGTCTTGAGAAGTGAGTTCGAGTCTGTACAATGTCTACAATTGTTGCAGCAACAGAAATACTTAATGTTCTGTATCTGCAAAGACTACAAGCTATATGTATTTATCAACGTCCAGAACTGTGTTACTGAAGCCTTATCTTCTGCAGCAATAAACTATTTTGGACTTTAAGCTGCCTCTGTGGACAACTGCCATTACGTAAGATTCCCAACAGTTAAGGGCTTTATAATATAATAACAACACCCTGAACTTGGACGGTAGCAAATTGGCAACCAAGACAGATCTCTGAGCAGAAGTATAATATGCTGACAAGGCCCCCACTCCTGTCAGCCATACATATATTTGAAATTTTGCCTTCTCCTCTCTCTCTTATTCTCACCACCACCTCAATCTCCTGGGTAAGAGTCGTTTCTTGGTTGGTCCTCAGTAAATGTGAAAGCAAGCTACATTTCCACCTAAGCCAAGCGCAACCTTGTCAGCCTTCTGAGTCAGAGAGAGAGATCCACAGGAGCACAATAATTCCTGCTTTGGAGAAATCTGTCAGGTGGGCCATTATCCGCTCTCAGAGCTGAGAGAGGCTTGCACTCCATTTCATCCAGGAAGCAATTACCTGCTGGAGGAGGGCGGGGGTGGGGTGGGGGGTTCAGAGGCCTCAACTGTTTACCTAAATGGAATTCCAATATCTGCCTCTGGCTGCGGTGACCTGCCTTGCAGCCTTTGAAAAGAGGAGCCCATTCAGGCACAGAGCAGTCTCCCCCACCCTGACCCCCATTTCACACTATTCCCCCACACCAAGCAGCAAAGCCCCCCCAAAACAGCGTTCATACCATCCATTTAAAGCACTATGATGTCCCTTCAAACACTCACGGCTTCCCCCCAAATAATTATGGGAGATGTAGTTCATTAATGGTGCTGAGAGTTGTTAGGAGACCCCATTCCCTCCACAGAGCTATTAATTGTCAAAGAACAGTAGCCCTGTGAGAAGCATTGGTGTCTCCTAACAATACTCAGCACCCTTAATGAACTACAACTCCCAGGATTTGGGGGGAGGAAATGTTCCACAAACATGGGGATACCACTGAGAAGGGCCGTTCCATTCTTTCATCACCACCCTTCGGGTATCTCAAGTGTGGCACCCTGAGAACGGTCTCAAATTAAGACGTTGAGATCCAGGAAAGCTCATGCAGTCAAAGATCTATAAAAGCAGAGCTATTTTTCTAGAAAAAGAGGTGCTGGAACTCACTATAAATGCCTCCCTTTTTCGTTTATAATGGTAATGGTGCCCACCTGAGAGGTGCCCGTTCCGGCAAGTTCCGGCTGAAAAAACAACAATGTGGCTAAGGTATGAGGGTACTGGACCCTCTTAAGACTTCACAGGTGTAAGAACAATCTGGAGGCCAGTACACTCAGGACATAACTGGCAACGTATGTTTGGACTTTCTGGCCACCGTCGAGAATCTGGCTGCCAACAAGCACAAGCAGCTGTTTCCAAACAGTCTTCAAGGGCAGCCCAGCATTTAACACTTTGCAGTAATCTAACCTAGACCTGACAGGCCTCTCCGTATGGAGAGGTCTCAAGGTACTTGGAGACTAGGGCAGTTGTGCCAACTGCAAGGCACCCGGAGGGGTAGCGAAGTGGGCCCCACCCACCACGAACGAACAAGGCCCATTCAAAGTGTTTCCATATGTCATCACATTCCTTTGTCTGCAATGAATGGGGAAAGCTTTGATCTGCACATTAAAGTTCCTCCGCTCCAAAATACAGTCGTCGTCCCCCCCCCCCACCAAAGGAGTCCTTTGCAGAGCAAAACAGTCTTGTCACTGTTGCAAGCAGTCTATTTCCATGAGCCATTATAACCATGAAGGAAAAAGAGAGACACACACAGAGAGAAAATATGCCTAGGAAACAAGGAATTTGTTAAGGGGCAGAGGGATTTTTGGGGGGGTGAATCTGGTGTCATAGCAAGGCTGCTTTTTGACCCAAGGGTTCATCTACCTTCATTTTTTACAAGCAAACATGAGAGAAAACAAACATGTAGAATTCCAAATATTACCATTCACAATCAGAAGTTCTACAGCAGAAAAACAAACAGGAAAGAGTTCCAGGTCGTGTCATGTTAGCAACATCAACAGGAACAAGAAGTTAAGTAACTAAAACATCCATTATTGAGGGAGGGACTCAGGTGAACAAAGGCAAGGCCCTGGCTTCCCTGTGACATAAACCCAAGGAGATTCTTCTTGCCCTGACTCTGCATCATTGGCAGCCAACACGGGACTCTATTTTGAACCACAACTCTCAGCAGATGGGGATGATGGGAGCTGCAGCCCAGCAACACCTGGAGGGACAAAGTGTTAGCCACACCTGTGCTGCCTCAATGCATTTGGGAGGCTGTTTACCAAAGAACCAGGAATCAGCAGGTGTTTTGAGTCAGCAAATAAAACCCAGTTAAATAGAGCCTGTAAGATCTGCAGCACCTCCTGGAGCAAGGCAAGGCAACGGAAACACCAAACTGCCCCAGTTCAACATCACACATTGCACTACAACGGCGAAACAGAGACAGAACAGACCTCAGCGAAGCCAGGAGAAGGGCTAGCAATTGATGACCATTTTTTAAATATGTGTGTGTGTGTGTAACACAAAGGAGAATGAACTCCAAGATTCTTCAGGAACGTTTTGAAGCAAAGCTTCCCATATTGCATCCTGCAGGATCTGCTGAGGAGCAAATAAAAAGGTAAAGGGACCCCTGACCATTAGGTCCAGTCGTGACCGACTCTAGGGCTGCGGCATTCATCTCGCTTTATTGGCCGGGGGAGCAAATACTCTGGGCTTAATTTCATAGTCTAGTTCTAGATTTGCCAGGCATGCAAGGAAGGTCATCTTGCAAAGAATGTATATTTTTTTAAAAACAAAATTCACAGAGGGATTTAAGTAAGGAAATAATGCATTAAATATATATATATTAGTGAATGCTTTTCACATTCCATTAATGCCCACAGTTACTCCCTGAGGGGCAGGTCCCTGTTGGCACCATTTTGCATTAAGCCAGCCAGCCCATCTACGTCTCAGCAGGTTTTCCCAACTGGGCCATGTTAAATTTGGCTGTAATTCCTGCACTGCAGTGGGTTGTGGAGGGGGGGGGGCGGTGTCAAATTTTGGCCTCGCTTTCCCCACCCCTTGTGGGACAAGGCAGTGTGCAGCCAGCAGATTCCATGTCAAAGCACTCTAGAGACCCAAGTGGTATGAAAAGTTGGACCGCCCTGGTGTAGATGGTGTTGAGCTACATTGGCCTTATACACTGTATAAGGCACCTGCCTCTTACAATTTATCTGCACATTGGAGGTGAAGTAGCAGTCATTTGGGGGCAGTCATTGGCTCAGATTGACGCCATGGGAGAGCTTTGCTGGAGGCCCAGCTCTATTGGGCATCTTCTGCCCTTGAACTGCACCAGCAGGTCATTCTAGGAAGAAGTGTTCAGAAATTGGAGATTTCATTTTCCTCTTTCCTCCCTGTCCCCTTTCCCTTGAATGCCGTGTCTTTTTTGGATTGTAAGTCTGTGCAGGCAGGGGCTGCCTTGTTTGGGTCGATTGTATGTATGCCCCTCTGGGAGCCTTTTTGGCTGAAGAGCAGGATACAGATGCTCTGAAAGCAGTGGTTCTCAAAGGGGGCAGTATTGCCCTCCCGGGGGCAGTGGGATTGCTTGGGGGGCACTAGGAGGCAAGGGGGCGGCAGAACAACTATTGGACTTTAAAAGCTGGCATCACTGGATCATGTTCATCAATTTCATTGAATTAATTCAACTAAATAGTTTTAACTGGCTTTTGAATCAATGCACAATTGTCACTGTTTTAACCCGATTGCGTTATTGTCTTCCTTAGTGGGCTGTGCAAACTGCTATTCTGAATAATACTTTTTATAGGGCAGGGGATGAGTTTATGGAACCGATAGTGGCCCAAAAAATGTTTTGGGAAATAAAGTACAGGGTCATTCTTCAGGCTGCTCAAGAGCCCAGCAGCCAACAAACTGGGGGGGGGGGGGCACATTATAATTAAAACCATGTGTGGGCAAGAAACAAGACAGAAGCTCTTTCTGCCCCGGCTGCTGGGAGAAATTTAAACCAGGCATTTGGTCTCCAGCCCTCTGGAGACACAGCAGCAACATGGGCCTAGCAGAGAGGCTGCTTTTAGCTCAGGGCAGCGGCAGTGTTGTTTGCAAACGCAGCCCTTCTCTGAAGCCACGGCAGGGAGGCCAAGGCTGTCTCTGTTTACGGTAAATGATAGGAATAAAGGGGTAATACACACGGTGAGAGGCAGATTGGGAACTCCACGTACCCCGATGATGGCGTTCAGCTCCGTCATCGTGACCTGCTTGGCACGCTCAACAGCCTGAGCCACTTGCTGTTGGTGCTGCGGGGACAGAGAGAGAGAAAGTACTGAGGCATCCTGCATCCAAGGAAAATGCCGACAATCGAAAGGTACACCGGTTTGGCTTTAAAGTGGTACCTCTACTTACGAACACGATCCGTTTCAGGGTGCCATTTGCACCCCGAAAAGTCTGTAAGTAGAGTGCCGCTACTGTGCGTGCACAAAGTGCACAGATTGCCTGTGGCGAACCCGGAAGTAAACACTTCCCGGTTTGCCACATTCGTAACCTGAAAAGCCGCAACGTGAAGCAAACGTAACATGAAGTATGACTGTATTTCATTTATAGCTCAGCTTTTCCTCCAAGGAGCTCAAGGTGGTGTACACGGGTCTCCTTTGTCTTATTTAACCCCCACAACAACCCTGCAAGGTAGATTAGGCTCGGAGAGGCTGGGACTGCCCCCCCCAGGTCACATCCAATGAGCTTCATGGCAGAGTGCAAGGGGTGGAGATTTACCCTGGACCCTCCCAGCTCCTAGTCTGACACTCCCCACCAAGGGAATTCTGGGAACTACCAAGTCTGTGGGGCACCCCAGAGAATTCTGATAGCAAATTATCAGCATCACCCCAACGTCACGCTGCTAAGAACCCCCTGTGCAAGGAAGTCATGGCGATTAAAGCCAGATTTGCGGAGTGGATGTGTCCCGAAGGACTCACAAAAACAGAGGGGAAGCGATGTACTCAAGAGATCAGAAGCTGCTTCTTAAGAACTTGGTCGTACATCAGTATTTCCTGTCTTCTGGTACGTTTCTCTAAGGAAAGGGGGCTGGGAAGTCTTTTCAGGCTGAAGGCCACATTCCCTCTTAGAAAACTCTGAGGGTTATATGCCAAACACCCTCCCAGCCATTAGATTTTTCGGGGATTAGAAAAAAGCATTTCATCGTTTCAAGCCTAATTAGGGTTAGGGCAAGAGGCTGCGATTGCCCTCCAAAAGTCACACTCAGTGAGCTTCATGGCCAAGTGGGAAGTCTGAATCCTCGTCTCCCCATGTTCTAGTCCTCATGTAATCCCTACAACAACCCCAAGAGGTAGGTTAGGCTGAGAGAGGCAGTGGTTGATCCAAAGTCACCCAGTGAGTTTCATGGCCAATTGGGGGATTTGAACCCTGCTCTCTCCCCAGATCTTAGGCCGACACTCTAACAGCCACACCACACTGGCTCTCAAAACTGGCTGCTAACACTGCTTTGTGGACAAGTCTCAGAGACGCAAGTCCATCCTCTGGGTAACTTGCAGGAAGCATTTATTGGCTAAGAAAGAAGTAGCTCAGGATGGTACTGAAGCAAAATGGTGGGTCAACAATTATCCCACACTTGACCAAATTAAGTGGTGATTCTTCTGCATATCCATCGACCCATCACTGCATCAGTCCAGCCCTCCTGTCTGCAACCAGGTCTTTAAAATGAGAAAGAGCATTTGGTCTCAGCCCTGCAGGGCTCCTCTGCAGGTTTGGCTTACTTCTCCCCCAGCAAAACCCCTTGGCATCCTTACCTCTTGTGACAGAAAAGGCATGATCTGGGCTAGAATGGTGTTCAGCCTTTTAGCGATCTCCGTCTAGAAAGAAGATAGGAAAGAGAGAGTGAGTCAATTTACTGTTACAGGTAGGTAGCCGTGTTGGTCTGCCATAGTCAAAATAAAAAAATTCCTTCCAGTAGCACCTTAAAGACCAACTAAGTTAGTTCTTGGTATGAGCTTTCGTGTGCATGCACACTTCTTCAGATACACTGAAACAGAAGTTGCCAGATCCTTCTATATAGTGAGCTATCTGCCAATCTCCCATTCCCACCACCCTTCTGAGTAATACCCCTCCCCACCTTCTCACTATATAGAAGGATCTGGCAACTTCTGTTTCAGTGTATCTGAAGAAGTGTGCATGCACACGAAAGCTCATACCAAGAACTAACTTAGTTGGTCTTTAAGGTGCTACTGGAAGGAGTCCATTTACTGTCATTCACACACCATATTACAGGTGTGTGTGGCGTGTGGTTGGATTTTTTTTTGGGGGGGGGGTAAGGGGAGGAGTCATGATCCAGGGTTTAGAAGCAGCTGTAACAAAAGCTTTGCAACCCCCAGAACAGCATGCCCACATCCTTATCTGAGATTCCTGCATTGCAGGGGGTTGGACTAGATGACCCTTGGGAGTCACTTCCAACTCGACATTTAAATGATCCTATAATTAGTCAAGTTTCCAGTAACCCAAGGCCGAATGAAAAAGAGGTCTTTGGCTCAGCTGCTGTGCAGCAACTACAGATTCCATATGCACGTTTGTAACAGCAGCACTATGACTACATTTAAACCATACATTTAAAGCACTATGATACTATTTTAAATCGTCAAGGCTTCCCCTAGAGAATGCTGGGAGCTGTAGTTTTTTAAGGGTGCCCCCCTATTCCCCTCCCAAAGCTACAATTCCCAGAGTTCCCTGTGAAGGACTGATTGTTAAATCACTCAGGGGACTGTAGTCCCCTGAATCTCCTAACACCCATCAGCATACTTAACTACAGTTCCCATGATTCTTTGGGGAGAGCCAAAATTGGTATCACAGTGCTTTATGTTCCAGGCCTATTGCAGTATCCTGCAATACTGTAGTTGGGTGGGGCAGGGTGAACAGGGCACAAGCACACATCAAGTTTCTAATCCTCATGAACCCATAGGTGAGCTTGGAAGTACACAGAGAGCATCTGGTGAAACTTCAGGACTCGGACATCCTTCACTGCTATCAACAGCAAATACGTGCAAAATATACAAGAGCACTTCTTTATTTCAGGAGGTATGCAAGGATACGTAGTACCGGCACCTCTTTTTTTGTTGTTAAGAAGTATGGCACTTCCTATAACCACTTCATGGTGAGTAAAGTAAAGGTAAAGGGACCCCTGACCATTAGGTCCAGTTGTGACCGACTTTGGGGTTGCGTGCTCATCTCGCTTTATTGGCCGAGGGAGCTGCCGTACAGCTTCCGGGTCATGTGGCCAGCAGGACTAAGCCGCTTCTGGCGAACCAGAGCACCACACGGAAACACTGTTTACCTTCCCGCCGGAGCAGTACCTATTTATCTACTTGCACTTTGCCATGCTTTTGAACTGTTAGGTTGGCAGGAGCAGGGACCGAGCAACGGGAGCTCACCCCGTTGCAGGGATTTGAACTGCCGACCTTCCGATCGGCAAGTCCTAGGCTCTGTGGTTTAACCCACAGTGCCACCCGCGTCCCTTCATGGTGAGTACCGGTACCTATTTTTCAGGGGGGGGGCAGGAAGCATTGTACAAGCATGTCCATTTCATTCAGGATGTAAAACCCAGGTTTTCCTAGCACAGAGGAAGCCTCTGTATAAGGAAGGGTTAATAAAAGACAAGCACTCCTGGACCAGGGCAGCTGTTAAAACAGTTCTGGGTTCCAAGGCAAACAAAATCTGATCACTGGCCAAGGAATCCACAAACAAGGCTAACAATGGAGGCTGGTCAAAAGCACACATTGGAATGGGATCAAATGATCCAAAATTCCTTTTCATAAGTCAGAGTAGCTTGTTATCAATAAAGCATTTAATTTTTAAAAATGATTTAACAACTCAAGACACATCTCCTGAAAGCCAAAAGGTCCTCTGTTCTTACAAGCTGCTGATTTTCCAGTGAAGGCTATCCAAACAATATCTCTTCTCCTCTGGACAGGAAAAGCTACAGCGAGCATGATGAATGTAGCAGAAACTATTTCTCTTCTAATGGGCTTTGAAAACTGTAGAGGAAGCCTCTGATTCCTGCATTCTACTATTCTTCCCCTTTCACAGAACATCAGCTGCAGGAAACATTTATATGCAAAGTTTTAACGCTAGTTAGTTAATAATTGCTGCTCCCAGGATCAAAGGAGGGGGCACTATTTCCCCCCTCCCCCATAATATTTATATACCACTTGATTGTAGAAAACCTCTAAGTGGTTTACAAAAAGAATAAAACAACAATCTTGTTACTAAGAACAACACACACACACCCCAAATTTACAAACAAGCAATTAACTAAAAACACATCAGCATTCTGCATAAAAAAGAATTGTTTTTAGCAGGTGCTGAAAATAGTACAGGAAAGATGCCCCCCCCCCGCCTGATGTCAACAGGCAGTGAGTTCCAAAGTGTACGGTGCTGCCTACACTTCCAAATGCGGAATGGGTGTTATGTAACACCTGTAACAGCGCCAGTTCTGCTGACTGAGGAGGTCGCGAGAGCATATATGGAGTAAGGGAGATTAGGCGGCCTGTTGGCAGGAGAATAATCCTCTCTCTTCCAGTGTCATGGCAGCAAAGGGTTAACCAACAATGGAGTGAACAGCAGATAAACAGGAGCATTCCATCGAAATTTGATCTGCCATCTCCTCCTGCCCCCAATTAAAAAGTTCAGCTAGGAAGCAGCTCTGCATCTGCAATTTCCGGAAACCCCCTTTCAAAAGCTTTTCTATTCTTTATTTCTTTGTCGGGGGGGGGGGGTGGCTGAAATTTAAAGAGCTACGACCATACTGCTTTTAAAAGAGCATCCTGGAACAGATATCAGAACCAAATAGTAACCAACCAGCCTTTCCCCACTCCCCACCCCAAGAACAGGCAATCAAAAGGGAACAGCATCCTGGTTTGCCCAGAAAGAGAACCCTTTGCCCCAGTGGCACAAACCCCCATGCGCACACCCCTCACCCTAAAGAGAGGCTCACGGGCAAAAGAAACAGGGGCTGCTCACTCCAGAAACCACTGCCAGCAAGACACTCTGAAGACAGCCTCTGCCAACCTGGTGCCTTCTAGATGTTTTTGACTAAAAGGTAAAAGTTAAAGGACCCCTGGACAGTTAAGTCCAGTCAAAGGCGACTATGGGGTTGCGGCGCTCATCTCGCTTTCAGGCCGAAGGAGCCGGCGTTTGCCCACAGACAGCTTTCTGGGTCATGTGGCCAGCATGACTAAACCGCTTCTGGCACATGGAGGATTGTGATGAGTGCCAGAGCGCATGGAAAAATGCCGTTTACCTTCCCACCGCAGTGGTACCTATTTATCTACTTGCACTTTGACATGCTTTCAAACTGCTAGGTTGGCAGGAGCTGGGTCAGAGCAACGGGAGCTCACCCCGTCATGGGGATTTGAACTGCCGACCTTCCAGCAGGCAATCCCAAGAGGCCCAGTGGTTTAGACCACAGCGCCACCCGCGCTACCAATGCCTCTTAGCCACGATGGCTATGTTCTCCCTCCACCCTTGGAGGTATTCTGGGAATCGCAAGTGGGGAGAATTGCTCTTGCACTCAGGTCCTGTTTTGGGACTTTCATTTGGGGCATCTTGTTGGCCACTGAGAACAGGATGCTGGACCAGATGGGTGTGCTGGTCTGATCCAGTTGGTTCTTACATTCCTATGGACAACAGCGCTAGGACTGATGAGAGCTGAAGTCCAAAATGTCTGGAGGGCACCTGGTTGGCAAAGGCAGCCTTAAATACACAGTGGTTTTATTGTGGTGGAGGATTCCACAGGTTAGAGGACATCCAGCCAATCAGGGCTGGAGAAAATTCTAGGAGGATTAAGACAAGACTTGCTATATCCTCTCAGCAGCCTTAGAGTCACAGAATTGTAGAATTGGAAGGGACCCTGAACGCAGGAACCACACCTTGACCGCTACTCTGGCTGGAAATTCCTCATGCTAAATTTTGACACCAAATGTATTCCCTTCGCTCTGCTCCTCCCTTCAAGTCCCTCAAGGCAGCCCACAAGGATACGGAAGCCATTTAAAATCAACAAGCAGGCCACGGAAACTCACAAAATTAAAAGTTATCATTAGAGGCAGCCTAAAAACTAAACACTGAGGTACTCTGGGGTTCCAGACAGGACACAGATGGCCCTTTTGTCACAAAGCCTGAGTTGTAAATATTTCTGCCGTTGGCAAGGATTTCAGAAGCAAACTTTTGTTAGGGGTGTGTGTGTGTGGCAAGGGGGGTGAGTAGAAACCTCCAAGTTTTGCGTTCCAAAACATGGCCTCACATCAAAGCTACACCTTCCCGTTTAACATCCAATTCAATAGTCCGTTTAAAAATATTTGTTCACTTTAGTTAAGTTTGACAAATGAAAAATTTAAAACTCACTTGTCCCTGGGTAAGGCTGAATGAAGGCCTGCCAGGAGAGAGGCGGGGGTCTTGGAAAATGCACCTTCCTCATAAATTCACCCCATTCATCACAGCATCTCAGCCCCCTCGCCCCTCCCCACCAACCAACCTTAATTCATCACCCTCCCGTTTCCACAGCAACCCTAACCCCTCATTCCCCACTAGGACATTATGCAAATAGCTCCTTTGCCTGACCGCAGCTCTCTGCAAAAATCACAATGCCTGTGCCAAGGCAGGTCACATTCTGCTGAGTGCAGGAGCCGCCAATCACCGTTGGCTCCACAAATTAACACTGGATAAAAGCCACACTTGGGAGAGGAATGGGCAGCTGCAGGTGCAGGCAGAGACACTGTCAAGTGAGTGATGGTGAACAAAGGCAACTTCAGCCCACTTAGGAAAAACAGATTCCATCAAGTGCAGTGAGTCCAGGAGCCAGGACCATAATTCTTGCCATATGCACAGAATGCTTACAAATGCAATTTTTGACCAGGTCTGTGACATATCCCAAGAGATGGCAAGGAGGTGATTTAGATAAAGTCAGTGCCAAGCAGGTGGGGTCATGACCCACTGAAAGGCAATTGAAAGCCTGTGTGGTGTTGGTTATAGTGTCAGACTAGGACCTGAGAGATCAGGGTTCAAATCCCCACTTGGCCATTATGTAGTTCAGTGAGTAACCTTGGGCCAGTCACTCAGCCTAACCTATCTCACAGGGACTAGAACCTGAGGAGACCAGGGTTCGAATCTCCACTTGGCCATGAAGATCACCCTCTTCGTGCTGAGAGATGACACAGGAAAAGTCAATTTTTAAAGAAGGAACCTCTTTTTAAAAATATTTTTATACCAACTAAAGAAAGAACCTCTCAAAGCTTTAACAGTTATCTCACCTCAAGACTAAAGAACAAACTCGCTTTCTCTTCTGCCAAACATGAGGCCAAACTCACCAGGGAAGAACATTTGGGGGGGACAATCACAGCACTCAAAAGCAAGACTAGCTGCCTGCTGACTTAAGTCCATCTTGAAGGAACACGACCCTGAAAATCTCCCAAAGAAATGGATTCCCCAGCCTCCCTGAGTTGTTGTCAACTGACCAGATGCCCACCAACTCCACCCTATGTCCAAATCTTTGACTCTTCATGCCTGCCACCCAAGCCTATTGCCCCTTCTGCTACCTGTGATCTACACAGACTCGCCACCCTCCCTATCAGGGGGTAGACAAATGTGGTGCCCGCGAGGGGCGATGGGAGCAGGAGGACAAGACAGGCAGAGGGCACCCACTTGGCTGGCCCACAGTCCAGCAAGCTGGGAAAAGGGAAACCCAAATGGTCGAGGGGAGGAGCGACTATGCAAAAGAGGTTGCACTGTTTGGGGGTTTTTAGAGAAAAGTAGAGCAAGAAGTGACATGTTGGAATATTCAGGACAGATAAATGGAAATCCTTCTTCACCCAGCGCATAGCTAAACTATGGAACTTGGGGGGCTTTAAAAGAGGGTGAGACAAGTCCATGGAGAAAGGCTATCATTGGCTACTAAGTACGATGGCTGTGCTCTGCCTTCCGAGTCAGAGAAAGCAATGCTTCTGAATAGCAATTGCTGGAAGCCAGAGGAGGGGAGGGTGCTCTTGGGCTTGGATCCTGCTTGCAGGTCTCCCAGAAGAGGCCTCTGCTTGGCCACAATGAGAACGGGATGCTGGACTAGATAGGCCATTGGCCTGATCCAGCAGGCTCTCCTTATCTTCCTATTTCTGCCCAGTCAGCTCTTTAGACAACCCCACTGCCTTACCATCATTTTTTATTTGTATGCTGCCTTTCCACAGTTAAAAAAACAATGCTCAAGGCGGCTTACAGCATAACAAGATTTACCTAATTACAAAAGTCCTAAACAATGAATAAACCACATCAAAAAAATACACAACCAATGGGAAACAATTTCCACATAAATCAAAATCTTAGATGTTATTATTTTATTAGATTTTTTCCAGTACAGCTGTACCTCAGGTTAAGTACTTAATAGGTTCTGGAGGTCCGTATTTAACCTGTTCTTAACCTGAAGCACCACTTTAGCTAATGGGGCCGCCTGCTGCCGCTGCAGCACGATTTCTGTTCTCATCCTGAAGCAAAGTTCTTAACCTGAAGCACTATTTCTGGGTTAGCGGAGTGTGTAACCTGAAGCGTATGTAACCTGAGGTACCACTGTAGTGGGTTGTTGTTGTTTTATTTGCACCCCACCCATCTGCGTTGCCCCAGCCACACTCTGAGTGGCTGTTGTTGTTGTAACCTGCCCTGGGGACCTTAGGGTGAAGAGAAGATGATGATGATTTCCATTTGGGTGCTGAACAGTGTTCATCCATTTAGTGCAAGGGTTTCTACTTGGGAAGCAGGACTTTCCCCTCCCCTCTCACTTGCCAACATTCTCCCCCACCCTTCCCAAATCTGCTCCAGAGAGTTGTGGGGGGCTCCTGAAACGGATTTAGGGGGCACGCAGGAGAATCGAGCCCCCCAGGGGGTGAGCAGAGGGGTCACCAAGCAGCCCTGCTGACATTTGGCTTGGCAGAGCAGGCCAGCCAGCCAAGAGGATAAATGAGTTGAATTCCTCCCTTCCCCTTTGGGAAAAAAACAACACACACAGCCACCTATCTGCTTCTGCAGACCACCCTCCAGTTTCCCAAGGAGTCTTTAAGGGCAGAGGCAGGCAGGGGAAAGGGATGGGGATGAGGCCATCCGCCCAAGTGCCTCCAGCATTTGTTGAAAGCAGAATATTTGTCTCTCTAAGCAGATGAAAATAAGGTCCTTGAGCCTCCAAGCGGTTCTCACTCGGGGAGACAATTAGGGGCACTTCCAGCTGTCTAGCACTCGCTCAAGTGCGCTCTTCAACCAGGCTCTCAATGGCGTGTTGAAAGCTATTTGCGGCAGCAAAGCGTTATTAGCCAGGATGGAGAGCGCCGCTGATGAGAATTAAATTCAGGGAGGAGTGTGGGCGCGTGTGGGCGCAAATGGTTATTACGGATTTGCCAATCGCACAAGGCAAACGAGGCCGATTCAGGAGATAAAAATAAGGACGCCCAGCCAGGAGATTCAACAGATATTTGGGGCGGCAGCGAGGTGGGGGGGGGGTTGTAATGTGAATCCAGGCGTCCCTGCCATTAACTAAAGGAGCCGAGCTAAATGGGAGGGGGCTCCCGCAACTCGGGGGGTGTCTCAAGCACTTGGCAGATTCCTAGTATTATCTCTTAAGGAGATCACTAGCTGGAGATGATGCAATGTTCTTGGAACCTCAAAGCAGAGAGGGCCGGGGGGGGTGTCAGCAGCAGGTCCCCACCAGGCTGAAAAGGCACTCTGGTTTGGACAAACAGGCCAAACCCTACGCCAAAGGATAAATGGACATAACTCTGACATCAGGAATCGCAAGACAGAGAAACCAGGAGGAAAGCACTTCAGTCTCCCCGGACATTCTATACAAGATCTCAAAGTAGCTGTCATGTTACAAAATAATTTCAGAAATAGACTGGAAAGAGAAGTTGCTGAATTGCAACTTATTACCAAACTTAAAACCATGGAGACCACTGGTCTGAATAGAGACATTGGATTCTTATCTCATTATACATGATAAAGCTACAGGTTTACCACATCTACCAGCCAATCACCCATTCCCACCACCCTTCTGAGTAATACCCCTCCCCACCCTCTCACTATATATAAAGGTCTGGTGACTTCTGTTTCAGAGTATCTGAAGAAGTGTGCATGCACGTGAAAGCTCATACCAAGAACAAACACTAAGGTGCTACTGGACAATTTTAATTTTTTATATATATAGTTCTACTGCGTCAGATCAACACAGTTACCTACCTGGCTTCCCTCTGCTCACCCAATTAGGCAGATTCCATCTTTTGGCATTATTTTACCTATTTTAAAGCAAGAAGCAAGAGTGTGGTGGAGTCTCCTTCTTTGGAGGTCTTTAAGCAGAGGCTTGACAACCATATGTCAGGAGTGCACTGATGGTGTTTCCTGCTTGGCAGGGGGTTGGACTCGATGGCCCTTGTGGTCTCTTCCAACTCTATGATTCTATGATTCTAAGCTTAAACAGCCATTTTAACAGCTACAACGCAGTGCAGAGTTAAAACTATGGAACTCACTCCCACAAGGAAGCTGGGATGGCCACCCATCTAGACAGGGTTACCAAAGAGCATCAATGGCTGCTAGCTATTACGGCTATGCTGCCCGCAGCTGGAAGCAGCAATGCTGCTGAGTGCAGTTGCTGGAAACTGCAAGAGAGAGGAGAGGACTCTAGTGCTCATTAGTTTGCCAGAGGCAGGAGTTCTTGCACCACACAAAGGACCACTCACAGGCAGCTTAAACCTGCTGTGAAATTTTGCTTTAAGAGCATCCTTCAATCTGTCTGGATGTCTCCTAAGTGGCGACCAGTTGTACTTGATGCATTTTTAGGCCTTTTGGAGAGAGGCTCAGCGGCAGCACCTGCTCTGCGGGCAGAAGGTCCCCGGTTCAAACCCCAGCAGCATCTCCAGGTAGGGTTGGGAGAGAGTCTCTGCCGAAACCCCCCGAGAGTTTCCACTGCTACCAGTCAGTGCAGACAATGCTGAGCTAGATGGACCAATGTTCAGCTTCCCGTGTTCCCAACTTCTCCTAGTTATCCACTGCTCATCAAAGCCTCTAGACAGCTGCTCCCGCTGCAATTTCCCCAAAGGAAATCTCCTCCGTTTTTTATATACTCAAAGACAAACATCCACCAAGGAACCCTGCGCCTTGCTCTGCCATGCTAGTCTGGAGGGCACAAAACAGCATGAATCATTCAAGCGTCTACCCGATGGTGTGCAGATAAAGCTAATGCAGGTCACTTGAGAACTCTGTTAACTCAGAACCTCCTTGCTCAGCATCCATACCACTATTAGTGGCTGGGATTTACTTGCAGGAGTATCTTGGCCAGAGGAGGAGCAACAGGGGTCTTTTCATTCAGGCCTTCTATTTAACACCTCCTGGCTGGGTTTCTTCAGTGTGTGTGTGTGTGTGTGTGTGTGTGTGTGTGTACACACACGCACACAAACACAAACACATATGGCAGCTTGTGTTAACAGCTGTTCTCATCCAGCGGCTAAATAATTTTTAAAAAAGATTGAACCCTTCTCTCTTCCCACTCAGGATTCACAAGCAGTAAAAGCCAATCAATGGCTATTCCTTAAACAGAGGCCATTCAAAGGCAGCCTGCACAAAACCCGCCAATGTTTTCTCATTTGATAAAATTTATACACTGCTTGGCTGTTGTTGTTTTTTAAAAAAGCTCAAAGTAAGAGAAATTAACAACAATTTAAGGCATTTGAAAAGTTAGCATAGCAATGAACTAAAAACAGGTAAGACTTGCATCCAATTTCTAAACATCTGGGTAGGCTCAGCTGAACAAAACTGTTTATAGCAGGTGCTGAAAAGAGGACAGTAATGCACCTGCCTGATGTCAATAGGCAGGGAGTTCCAAAGTGTAGGTGCTGCCACACTAAAATATCAAGTTCTTTCTCTCCCTGCTGTCTGAACAGTTCCACACTGGATGGATTGTGATGAAACACTACAAATCCTCCAATGCTGGCTGTGTGATGATAGCCTTACATTTTTATGTATATAGGAAGATTACCCTAGAATTCCTTGACTGTTCCCCCAGGATATCATCCCCAAATCCATGACTTGCCAGATGGAATCCTTTGGGGATGAGCAAGTACTTGTATTACCAACAGACTAAAACACATACCCTGAATCACCATGACACTAGGAGCAGCTGAAACAAAGGAGATAGCAATGTTGGGGCTCACTCCCACTAGGACTTGAATGGGATGTCTGAAAGCTTTCCATTTCTTATATGAATTGGGGATTGGTGAGGGGCTTTCCCCAGGCAAAGAGGAGCCCACAGGTGGTTTTCAAACCACCCCAAACCCTTTCAAAGCCATGGAAACACAGAGGAAGCAGAATTAAAATTATTCCCCAGGGGCCGCTTGAAACAAGTAACTGCTTTTGAAAGAGTCATCCTACAGACTTCAAGGGGTATTTTTTTTAGTCAAACAGTGTATAAATTTCATGAAATAAACAAACAAATAAATCCTGCTCCAGCTAAAAGAGGTCAATCTCTCAAGCTTAAGGGTGAACAGAGAAAAGTATTTCCCTGTTGTCTAAAGACAAATAAGATTGGCAGCAAGCGTGTTTCCCTGGGGACAGTCATCCCCAAACAGGGAGGGCCACCACCAAAAAGGCCCATACTCATGAACCTCCCATGGAGGAGCAGGGGCACATGAATTTTAACACACCTTAGAATTAAACGGTTCTGACATGCTCAGCAATTATACAGAATGTCTTACATTCAAGAGAAAAATACATTTTTAACAAAGACTGGGTGAGGCTTTGTTCCCAGCCATCTCTAGACTTCTCAAGACACCCCAAACTGTCTTTGCTTTCATCCTGTCTTTCCTCTGCCCCACCACACCCATTGCAGGGACCTCACCCAACTATGAATGTTGTTCCATGGGGTCCCAGATCAGGCCAGGTGAGCACATAATGGACAGCCTCACACTTCTCTCTGACGTCACCAGGCAGACATTTGCCTTCAGATCAAATCCTACAAAAGCCACAGTCGCCCCAAACAAGTCCCATTAGACCAGGTTTCTTCATCCTGGCCACTTTGCCCTCCAGATGTTCTGGATGAAAACTGGGAGTCGCCATCCAAAACAGCTGGAGGACCCCAGGTTGGCAAAAGCAGCATCAACGTGAGTGGATGGGCGCGAAGGCAGGTGAGAGGAGAGCCAACTCTCTGCTACCAGCTGAGCCCAGCAAATCCTCTTCCCAACCTGCTGGAAGAGGCAAGGCGAGAAGGCAGATTAAAGGATCGGTTTTCCCTCCCCTCGCAATCAAGGCAGCTCATTTCATTTCGTTCAATAATCCTTAAAATGCCATCTCCAACCAAAAACATCACACAGACACATCGACTACAAAGCTGCCCGCCCACCCCCTCGCGCAGATATAAATCTGACATAATTACCAGCCAGGGAACCCGGCATCAAAAGGAGCCGTCCCCCAAAGCAAGACGTAGGCTGGGAGGGGTTTGCTTGCAGAGTGTGAATTATCCCCCCCCCCCCAAAAAAGAAGAAAAACAACAACCACCCAGCCAAATTGTCAAGTCTGAAGAGTCCCTCTCTGGCACTTTCTTCGCCTCCACAGGCCTTTCAAAGCTCGAAATCTGCAGCCGCTAATTTACGACTCTCTTAGAGGGGCGAAGATATAAAGCAGCAAATGGAAATGGGCCTTTAAATCAGGTTTGAGAGCAGAGTTCTGGAGGGCAGCAGCCACACAATAAGCGGGGGGGGGGGGGAGAGAGAGAGAGAGACTCTCTCTCTCCACTGGGCCACAAAGCTTTGTCAGGAAAAATACCAAAAGTGTCTCTCAGTACCCTGGTTCAGTTGCCTGGGACAGCCAACCGAGGTATCAAGAGACTTTTGGGTATTTTCCCCAACAGCTTCTAAACTCTCCTTATTTCTTTATTGCAATGGTTAGTTGCTCTTTTGGTTGTAAGTGACTTGTAGAGAGTGAGGCACACATTGAAGACCAGTTTAAAAAGCAGAAGAATACAAAAACCTAAAAAGCGCAAGATCTCTTACGTCTTGGTCAAAAAGCACACCTGGAGTCCTGTGTCCAGTTCTGGGCATCACAGCTTTACAAAAGATGTTTTGTAAGTTAGGACATGTGCAGAGGAGGGTTTGTTTAGCAGAGATACGATAGCCATTCTCAAATATCTGGAGGGAAGATGGTGCAAGCTTGTTTTCTGCTGCTCCGGAGGGTAAGACCAGAACCAATGGATTCAAATGACAAGAAAGGAGATTCTGGCTAATCGTTAGGAAGAATTTTCTGAGGGCAAGAGAAGAGGAATTGACTCCACTGGAAGAGTGTGGACTCCTGTTGTTGGAGGTTTTAAAACGGAGCTTGGATGGCCATCTGGCAGGGATTCCTTAGCTGTGATTCCATCACAGCCTAAGAAGAGCCACTGGATCAGGCCAGCATCCTCTCCCCACAGTGGCCAACAAGATGGCTGAGGTTAAATCAGCAAGCAGGTTTCATGCACAATCTCCCCTCCTATGGTTTCCAGAAACTGGTGTTCAGAAGCATTGTCTGCCTCAAACTTTGCTGGCAGATGGCTGGTAGCCATCAATAGCCTTCCCCTCCAAGAACTGGTCCAATTCTGTTTTAAAACCATCCAAGTTCCCTCCTGAGACTGTTTAACCATGCGAAGCATGAGGAAGCAGGGAGCTGGACTAAATGACCCCTGGGGTCCCTTCGAACGCTACAATCCTACGGTTCTATGGTCCGCTGTTAAGCTCCAGCTCTTCCCCTCCAAGGCATCACAACTAATCAGGCCTGATCTCAATAACTTCATTCCTTGAAGTTTTGCTATCATGCGCCCAGGCCCTAGGCTCCTTAAGGTTTTAAGCTTATCAAGGAAGCAAATCGCATTCCCAAACAGCTCAGCTTGTTCTGCCCTTGCGGGGGAGAAGGGGGGGGTGGGGAGCCATTAGAGTAAGACAGAAGTTGCCTCTTTGCCAGACAAACAGGTGGGGCTGCAATAGTCATTAGATGCTATCGCCTGGAAGAGGAGTTTAACTCTTTGCAAGCCAGTCACTCTCGGGAAATGGTGGCAGTTCAGTCGAATATGACTATGGGGTCTGAACTTTTGTCACAGGCAGCTTTTCTGGTCCTGTGGCTACCAAGAAAAGGGGAAGGGGATCTGGCAGAGCTGTAGGGGGTTGGGAAAGGATTCCAAATTCCCAGTGGTCCAAGTTTTTTGGAGAGGGATCTTTTACAGCACCCTTTGCCAACCCCGTACCCTCCAGTTGTTTTGGCCAACAACTCCATGCTGGTTGGGGCTAATAAGAATGGTTGTCCTAAAACATCTGGACAGCACCAAATTGGAGAAGGTCGTCTTACAAGCACTGACCAAATTACTTGTTTGCTGCTGCTCCAGAGGGTAGGACCTGAAGCAATGGATTCAAATGGCAAGAAAGGAGATTTCAAGTCAACATTAGGAGCAACTTTCTGAAAGCAAAAGCTGTTCAACAGTGGAATGGACTCCCTCAGAAGGAGTCATTTGAGGTTTTCCACAGGGGTTGGGTGATCATCTGTTAGGGAATCTTGCATTGCAGGGGGTGAGACTAGATGACCCGCAGAGTCCCTTACAATTCTAGGATTCCATGACCACTTTCACAGTCTCATCTACCTTCTATCCATCCCTATGTATGTACCACAGTCTACTCCCTTTTGGTTCTGCCCCTTCTTTTAAGAAGCAGGCATTTGGTGAGATTATGTAGCAAAAAAGTGTGCCCTTGAACACATACAAAGCACATTTCTATCAACACTCATTTATTTAGAGGAATACTAATACACTGCCCTTCACATTATCATCATAGGGCTGTGTACACATATGAAACAAGGACGAACCTATTAACTCTACCAAATTAAACTTACAACAGAAAATCAACTTCCATAACCCAATCTTTCTGAGGGCACCATCCAAACACCCCCCACCCCCCCTGGAAAATGTTCTAAGAGATAATTACAACTTTCAGTAAGACCTGGGTGCTTGACAACTTCATTAAGCATCAACTTCATTAAAACAACAAAAGTGACTTTAAACACAAAATGCTCCAGGTTTCTGCTAATTACTTTGCTGCTTTTTTAAAAAAAAACTGTGCTATCCTGGAATAAAATTTAAGCAACACGCAGTGAGGTTTCCAAAAAAAGAGATGAGTAAGTAGGTCATTGAACTCTTTTGTTTGGTTTCTACCCATACACCTATAGCCAGGCTACAGCTTTTATTTATTTTAAATGAATTTTTAAAAAAGAAATAAATCAAAACTACAGTAGCTATAAAAGCCAGTTGTGTTAAACAGGCCAATGCTTCCAACTTTTGACCACAGCCCAGTCGCTGTCAGTCAGCTGATGGACTTGATGTGCTCTCCAACCCCACAGATCTCCTTATGCCAGGATCCCATGTGAACGGCACCCCACTGCCGTGGTGCATTCCAAGGTGCCAGCAGAAAAACTACCTCTGCGATCCTGGGATCTCCACAGCAATGCATTGCAACACATCATGTGACAGAAACGGGCGTTGCAAAAGAGGAAAGTGCAACTTGGTTGGAGAAGGGGCAGGATGTGGAGGTGCTGAGAGATGGGGGTGGAGGGAGTAAGACTGCTCTGGTGCAACACAGCAACCGCAAAAACACAAGTATTTGCTCAAAACCACAGTTGCGAAAGGGTCAGAGTTCCACAACTCCAAAGCCCAACGAAAACAAAGGAATTTGAAACGCCAAATAAACGCCACGGTCGTGCACACCTCTTCACCTCCACAAGTCATTCTGAATCGAGTCCAAGGGGGCAACATTTGCACTGCCCTGATTTTCGCACAAATCTCCCTGGCAACAGCTTAATGCTCTCTATTCCCCAAGCCTTGTTCCTGAAGTAGCCGAAGAGAGGGAGGGGAGAGGCAACAGACCACTGAACAGGGACATAGTAAGCAAAGACACTCACCTGCTTGTGCATTTCAATGTTCAAGCCGTAAGACATTTCATAGTACTGAAAAAGAGAAAAAAATGGGGGGGGGGGAGATCTTCATTAATCATGCAATAAATGTTTGGAAGCATCCTGAATATGGTAGCCAGTGTCTCAAAGTGAAGCAGGAGGAGAAAAGAAAGGTTTGCAGGAGCCCAAGAAACGGCTGCAGCCGCAGAGTGTCCGCCCTACTTGACATATCTTTAACAAGATGACAATGCTTTGACACGCCTGCCTCTTCTCCGAAAGCCGCTTAGGAGAGTCTAGTCGTGAACTGCGTGCTCTCTGTCTCCTGGATGCAAGACAACCCACACAGGCTCTGGGGAGACATCTTGAGCTATTTCTGCGCTGCGTTCAACATCACAGCTCAAGGGTGTAACACACCACACATGCAGAAAGGCGCTTATTTGATAAGCAGCACCTGTCATTAAGGGATTTCAAAAAGCGGGATTGAGAAAACCCGCTACCTTTGACCAGGAAGGCCTACGTGCAAAAGGGCTCTGCCGGGATCCAAGTGTCCTACATTGATGAACACGATGTTTTTAATTGTTAATTAAAGGTTGTGCTGCACAGCAGCTGGGGATGGGGCAACACACCAGGAATTCCCTGCATTGCTTTAGACATGCCCTCTCACCCACACCCTGACACACAGACAATTTGACATAACACCACTCAACTCCCTTCTCAGATTGTTGTGAGGTTTCCAATTTATTGAGTCAATAGCATTTATACACCTTTTCCTCCAAAGAACTCAAGGTTCTCCCTCTCAACAACAAGCCTGCGAGGTAGGCTAGCCCAAGAGGCCCATGACTGGCTTCAGAGCTGAGCGAGGAGTTGAACCCAGTCTCCCAGGTCCTATTCCAACACTCTAACCACTACACCACAGTAGCTCTCAAGCCCTTTCAATACTCCAGGGACTGGTTGCATGCATGCTAAGCCGGTGGCATGTATATCTGCATGTTATACACACAAAGGAGGTAGGACCAATTGCACTCTGTGCTATGTGCAACTGAGAAGAGCACAGCCAATCCGGACTTCTCCAGATGTGTTAGTCCACAGCACAGCCAGTGGAGAAGGGTGATGGGAGTTGCTGCCCACCTGGCACACCTCCCCAGGAGCAAAATCCAGTGAACATTGTGGGTCTTATTTCTGAGTAGAACCACCCATGAACTGCATTTGTTACAGGGGGGCCCCACAATCTATCATTTGATGTGCGCCGGCCACAGGAGGAAAGGGGGACATTTTGGAGGCTGCAGACACACCAGAAGTGGTCAACTTGTTTCAGGACTGTACGACTTTCCTCGGGTGGGTGTGGGTGTCTCACAGGCCTCAACCTCCTCCAAATATGAAACCAGCAAGTTAAAGAGAAACAGAAACTAGACCCCTTTGCCCTGGTGTTCTACATACAAGAATGTCTGCTGCTCTTTTAAAATGTGCAGCCTAGACCACCTCAGTGAGAACCCAGCTGAGAAAATGAGATGCCCTTGATCCAAGTCCCCTGCAGCCTTGCATTACAATCCCAGGGGGTTTTGGGGGGGGCAGAAGGAGGGCAAAACCTCATTTGGGCATCTGGTGTGCTCATGAGGCTCCCAATGAGGTCAGACCCAACCATGCCTGGAAGGAGTAACATGGCGAATAGTCAGACTCAACTCAACTATTCTGCCATATAGCCAGCAAGAGCCAATCCATCACATTTACCACAAAAAGGACCCTTTAAATGCCTTTGAGCTGCGCACGGCCGATCAGTTTCTGACAGCCATTCCCCAATACTTGGTTCTGCCAGGGCTATTAACCTCTGGCATTCCCGGAGCTGCCACAACCACAGGGATTATTAGCAACTGCAAGGACCACTTCCCGGGAAAGGCTTTCCTGTAGCAAAAGCAACAACTGACCACACACCGCAGCGATTAGGCATTTACACAGCTATGGGGACTCAAATCCCACTGGGGAGGCTGCACTGGCTACAGCTGGGCTGAGTTAACTGTTGGGCCAGGAGGGACTCGCGAGGAGCTGAATCAAGGCATTTCCTGGGGTTGCGGGGGTTTTCCGGGGAGTTTCCTGCGGCAAAGAAGCGAAAGCCCAGGTCGGGCACCCACCACACCACCAAGGGCTTATAAACACTGTGGTTGTTCACATATGTCCACAGGGAGCCAACAGCTATTATTTTTCAGATATGGAAAAACCTGTCCTATTAGCGGCATATTCCATAGAAGAGCAGAAAGCGCTCAGAACTGCCTAAGAAAATCCTAAGGACATGGGCCATTTAGCCAGGTGTGTTAAAGTGCTTCCCTGAAAGCACAAGGGCACACAAAGGGGGATAGGTAGAAAAGGGTTTGTGGAGCGGAATGGGACGGGAACCTCATATGAGACCCCGTGAGTTCCGAAAGAAGCCGTCCACCCAATGTTTTGGGTTACAACTCCAAGTGACCCTGCCTGGGTCAGAGAAAGTCCGGTTTTCCCCAGGCAAACAGTCACCATCAAAGAGTCTCTCTTACCATCACATAGTGGCGCTGCATCTCTGTCTTTTCATTCGCAAGCTTGTCGTACTCTACTTTAAGACTAGAAAAGAAAAAGAGAGAGGGTACCCGTCACAACTCAGAAGTCCCAGAAACACTCAAGTTGCTAACAAGACAGGCAGGGTGGGGTGAAGGGAGAGCCAAGGAAAGGGTACCTGAAAGTCACACCTTTTCACCCAGAAACCCTTCCTTCCCCATTAACTCTGCAGACATGCAAACTATGAAAAAGGATGCATTCTGCATATGCTCCAAGACACTTGATCCTTCACAGAGCTGATTCAAAACAGAGTCACAAGGCTACAGGTGAGTGAAGCACAGCTCTTGTGAGGCAAGAGACTTACTAGATTTATTTTTTTTAATGAACAAAGTGTCACTGGAAATTCAGCAGAGCCTGAATTATATACACTGCCAATGAGTGGCATTTGTTCGTTTATTTACTGGAAATTGTGATAAAGTACTTTAAATTGGAGGTACCCTCAGTGAAAAGGCAGCCTTTTTCTGACAGATGAGTTGCAAAAAAAATCTGAAGAAACAGGCTTGATTTTTTGATGCCTTACCCTCAGAGCTTCAATTACAGAACCTGAAAAGGGACCTGTCTTGAACCTCTTAATGATGCCAGCAAATTAAAAGCCAGAGAGTTGATATTGAGGTGGAAAGGTAGGGGAGGATTAGCATGAAAATTTGGGATCTTAGCAAATCCTCCCCAAAAATGCCTAGAAGCTGTGCAGATTAAAACTCTCAGCTCTGAAATAACATGCCCAATTTACTTTTGGTGTTAAACACACAGCCTCTGACTGTGTGCCAGCAGGCTTTCTATGGAAGCCTGCTTGGGACTGCCTCTTATCTGAGAGTAAATCCCCCTAAAATAAATGGGACTGACTCCCAAGAAAACCTAGATGGGATTGGGCTGCAAGTAAGGAACCTTAAGAGTGCTTGATGGTACCACTTGGGGTGTTCCTTGCAATCAAAACAGCTTAGCAAGCATTGGGGAAGAGGAACACATCTGAAGGCAAGGGGGTTGTTTTCTTCAGCTAAACAGCTACTAACTAGCAAAGACAACGTGCAGGAAATAAATGGATGTTCCTAGCAGACAGGGCTGCAAAACTCCTTTCTGGAAACTCCCCCAAATGTTCTTAAAGAAAGTGAAAGGGGGGAGTGAGCCCCAAGTTGACAGAGAGTGGAGAACAATAAGCAGCCTGGATGTCAGCCAGCTCTGTGGTTTCTAAGACACTCCAGACCGCCTGCTCTTTTAACCCTTCAGCATCTGTTAGGATTAATAAGCCTTTCACCTTTGCAAGGTGGGAGGAAGGAGCCAGAGAAAGGTTACCTGTGGTACTGAGCCTGCAGGAACTGGAACTCGTCCTTAATCCTGTCGCAGGATTCGGCAACGGTGAATTTGAAGCCTGGCTGGCCAGGCTGGTGGGGTGCCTGGAATGGGGAGAAGACAGCCCCCCCCCCACCAGGTTTATCAGTAATTCCTCTGGGGCAGCAAGCCCATCATCAACACACACACACACCCCAGCTGTGGGCACCCAAAATGCCTCCCACAGGACTGGGGGAGAAGTGCAGGTTACACGCTAATCTCCCCCAAATCCTTGCCCCCCCAAAAAGCCTACATAAAAAGAGGTTGATGAAAATCTAGTCTTATGACACCTGGCTCCCCCGATTAAAAGGGGGTGCTGCACAATTAACCAAAAATATAAACAAGGCCCCCCACATTTTTTTAAAGCAGCAAGTTCTCTGTGACACCACTAGCAGGGGGCTCGGTGCTTCCGTTCCTTCTCCACCCCCAGCCCCACATATATCCGCGGGCTTGCTGGAGGGAAAAGTGAAGAGGGAGGGGGGAGAGCCTGGAATTGTATGGGGGGAGGGGGGAAAGAGCACCACGACAAACCCCACCCCACCCCAAAGGGCGAGTTCCCAAGAGGGCCCCAAGGGGCGCTGCTCCGTTTACACGCGGCTCAAGCCCCCAGGGCCGCGATCCGGATCAAAGGCCACGGGAAGGCCGAGCAGGGCGCCTCCCCCCCCCCCCCGACTCCGCCACCTACTCACCGGGTGCCTCCCTTGGGGATACATGGCCGGCCCCGCGATCGGAGCGACGGTCCCTCCGGAGCCTGGACAAAGGAGGCGAGCGCGGGCGCTTCAGCAGCCGCCGCCGCCACGGCCGGGAGCCTGACGCGCCTCCCTCTCGTCCTCCGAGCGCAGCAGCAGCAGCAGCGACGACGACGGCCGGGCTTCCCCCGGGAGGGCAGCGGCGATGGCGGGCGAGGGGGAGCCGCCGCCCCTTCCGGGCATCCTACCCCCCTCCCCGGGCTCGGAAAGGCTCCCCCGCCGCCGCTCGAGGAAGAAGGCAAGAGACGATCGCCTCCCTCGAACAACGGCACCCCTCCGTTTGTATTACACCCAAGCGCGTTCACACGCACAATCCGCAGCTACTCCGAAGCCGGCGGACGGCTGGGCTTTCCTTTTTGTTAGCAGATCCACCAGAAAAAGCTCCCTCGGGCAGAGCAAGAGACGAGACAAACGCCGCGGAGTGTTGGAAGGGGAGGGGGGCGATACTTCCTTGCAAATCCGCCCGGCTGCTCTTTCCCTGGCCGCCGGGGCTGCAACGATTTCCTCCTCGCTCGCTCGCAGGGAGACAAGAAAACCACACGAAGAAGAAAAACAAAGCCCGGATTGTTGTTGTTTTTCGGTGGTGGTGGTGGGGACTCTCTCTCCTTCGCAGTAACTCCACCGAGATCCTATCCCCGCGCGCGCGGAGCCGAGTCAGGCGGGCTCCGTCCCTTGTTCTCCTTCCCACGGTCCTCCCCGTCGCAAGAAAGCGCAGCCGGATCCAGACGGGGTCGCCGCGGTCATGGAGGCGAAGAGAGCGGGAGGGGGGGAGGGGAGGTCGCTTCTTCAAAGGAGGCAAATCCTCAAAGGCTTGTAGCGGCGGCCCCCACCCCGAACAAGCCGCGAGCAAACGTCGTTCGGCACCCCCCCCCCACTTCTCCAATCCGGCCTTGCAATGCCACCCACAGAAGGCGAGGCTCCTGCTGCTGCCGCCGCCGCCGCCGCTGCAACACGAGAACTCCGCGTCGCGCTCCAAATAGGGGGAGGACCGAGAAAGGCGAAGCAGCAGCAGCAGCAGCAGCAAACGCCGAGCAGAGAAGAAAGGAAGAAATGAATTGAAGGGCTGAGCGAGCTCTGCGCCAATCACAGCGCGGGGATCCCACGTGGGGGCCGCAGCCACTCGCCGCGTGATTGGTCGGCGCCCGGGTCGAGTGCGGGAGGGGCCGGGGAAAGGAGGAGGGGGTTGGAGGGAGGGAACCTCTCGGTGCCACCTGGCGTCCGAACCGGGGAAAGGGAGGCGAAGCGGAGCAGCGGACCCTCCCCCGATCTACTCCCACCCCCAACGCCGGGCCGCTTCCTTCCTTCCTTCCTTCCTCGCTGCAGCCCCCCTCCCCAGCAAGTCTGCCCCCCTCCCTTTTCCTTTTTTTCCCACGGCTCCTGCCCAGGCGTGGGGGGGGGGGCTTCTCCTTCTCTGCCCGGGGATCATTTGGTTGCGGTTTGGGCTGATGATATAATCCGACGTGAAATGCCACCGCGCCCGGTGGGGGGGGGGAGGCCGCTTCTGATGATGAGTTAGGAAGCTGTGTATGTTTGTCTGTACACTTCCGGGGGCAGGCGGGGAAGGTGAGGAGGGAATAGCAACAAGAGAAGCGCCCCGCCCCGCCCATCCAGGTTTTGGAGTGGGGGGGGGCACAACGTGTTAGGCGGAGGAGAGACCATCGAATGCGAGAGCCAAGGTGGGCGGCTTCCAACAAAACACTAAAATACAATAACCTATTAAACATTAAAAGCTTCCCTAAACAGGGCTTCCGTCAGATGGCATAGTAATCTAAGGGTATCGGACTACGAACCGGGAGAGACCAGGATTCGTATCCCCTCCACTGGGCTATGAAGCTCACTGGGCGACCCTTGGGCCAGTCATGGGCTCTCTCAGCCTAAGCTACCTCACAGGGTTGTTGTGAGAATTGAATGAGGCTGAGGCAAAGAAAGTCATACGCCACCTTGGAGGGGTATACAAAGTAATAACACAAGAACTGCTGCTGCTGCTGCCGCCGTCCTCATCCGTTCCTAAGACTTTGTAGCGCTGCCAGATCTTGTTGCTGTTTTAGTAACAATGCTTTTAGGACAGGAGTCCAATTCTTCCTCCCGCCCCAGCAGTACAGACAACATAATTGTCTTCCCACGTGTTGGGTGCAGATAAGTATTGCAGCGGGATGGTCAGTTCTCACCGAATTGCCTTGGCAGCCTGGGTGTTGTTTTTAATTTATCAGATTTTCCTAAGAAGGGGACAATCCGGATTATAGTGGGGGAGGAGGGGAATAGATACCAGCTCATCCCACAATAGCCACCTGTCTGGTAACACCCTTTGATCTCTGAATCAGCAAACATAACCTTCTGAATGGCCAAGGGCCTGTAGGCCCATTTTCCTCCCGAATCTAAAAGGCCTTTGGAACTCCCTGCGGGTGCATCTAAACACCGACTGCACTTCAGAAGCTTCTTCAAACCGGCTTAGCCTTGAATCCCTCCTGGTTGGGATGGAAAAGTGTTTTGATGCAGCTGGCCAAGGATGTTTTATCACCTTTAACTTGGGAAGGATTTGAAGGTTTTCGCTTTCCTCTGCTTGATTTTTCTATCCTTTTTTATTGTTAACTGTCTTGGACGGGCAGGCCGCCTAGAAATATTTCAACTCAACATTTTCAGCAGAATAACTCCACCCCTGAGCGATCTTGTTTGGTTGCGTGCAGTCAAGTGACCACTTTTCTAGGGAAATTGAAGGCTTTTCAAATAAAATAAAAATTGAAGAAGAAAGAAGACTGGAAGATGACCTCATGATACAATTTTACAGAATCATAACATTGTAGAGTTGGAAGGGGATCCCCAAGGGTAATCCAGACCAAATCCCTGCAATATACAGATACAATTTTTGTAGACTGTAATTCAAAGCGTTTGGACAGAACGGAAACTGAGGCTGGGTGGCCGGGCCCTCCACGAGGCCGAGGGGCGAGCAAGGTCTTGCACCCACTCGCTGTCTCCCAGGCCCGAGGCGACCCTTCCGTCGAGGCGAGGGGGATGCCCCTCCCCCACGAGGCAATCGCGGTCCGGACAACAATCGCGGTGCTTGTTTCCGCAGCCCGTGTGAACGCGAGAGCGCTTTTCCCTCCTAATCTCATTAGATCTGCAAAGCAGCCCCAATTAGAAGCTATAAAACAAACAAAATCGCTTTTGTCATTTTAATGTTTTCACTTCGGAAGATTTAGGGCCGATAAAACGGTTGGCAGGGCTGCAAAGGGAGAGGGGGAGCAGTCAGGCGGTGGGAGAATTCCTGGGGGGCGCTGGGCCCGCCCCTCCCCCTGCCTTTGATGTGCCCACCAGCAGGAAGGGGGGGAGGGGGGTGCCTTGTGCTTTATGCAAACACGACCCCCCCACTGCGCTACCTGTTATTCGCTCCCTTTTCTTCTGAAAGTCTGAGAGGCTTTGATGGAGGCCCCCCCTCAATTGGGGGGGGGGGGAGGAAAGTAATTTCATTAAAGTCACACACTCGGCTGCACCGATTTGCAACCAAGCACCGCTCAGGCAGGCCCCGGAAGGGCCAGAAAGAAGCGTCAGCCTGTTGCTTGCGCCGGGCCACCCCCTTTCCGGATCCGGCGCAGCAGCTGCGCGTGATCCCCAAAAAGCGGGGGAGCCGATAGCGGCGGTAGCTACACCGAACCCCGAGTTGTTTCAGATAAACCCCCTCTTGGCACGATCGTCCCGCGTCATCCCTAGCCGGGGCTCACAACGCTCTTTACGTGCCCCGGGATACCAATGAGACGGGGGACTGAAACGTGGACCTTTCAGGGGATTCTAAGCCACTTTTCCTCCGCGGTAGCAAGTATGAGCCAAATGACAGGTTGCAATCCTAAAGTTGCGCGCGCAAAACTTAATTGCTGGAGTTGTGCTCCTAGATATGTCTTGATACAATGACGATGATTCAAAGGCAGCACTGACTTAAGCCTCCCAAACCACGAACCTGCTTTGCAGAGCTTTCTTACACAGCGCCTAACACAAGAGTGCCTCTGGCGGTGCGCAGAGTGCCTTTCCCAAAGCCAGGGAGGCCAGGGTCTCTTGGGGGCTGAGCCCAGCTCTTCCTGGACCCCGAGGGTTGCCAACGCAGGGCGCAGAGCACAGTCCAGCGGGCCTCCGGGAAGCGGGGCCGGGGGCCGTTCCCACGCCGCGGAGTTCAGCTGGAGCTCCGACAGCGAGACAAAGGGAAGCATTTGCATGCTAACGAAGCGGTTGCGGGGCCTCCGTTGGCCCTGGCTCTTGCCGGAGCATTTGCAAATTGCTGCTGCTTTTGTCGAGCATTTGCAAATGGCAATTGCTGCTGGTGCTGAAGGGGGCCCGCCTTGCCTTTGCCGTCCCCTCCTTAAGCCCAGGCCCGGCCCAGACGGCTCCCAGCTGCGGAGGAACAGAGGCAGTAATTAATTGAAGGAGAAACCCAGGCCAAGCTCCCGCCCGCCCCTCCCGGGCAGCGCCCATTAAGCACAAAATGGCTCCCCTCGCCTGACGTCACGAGGAAGGAGAGAGAGAGTGGCGCGAGCCCCGCCCCTCCTCGTCTTCCTTGTCCCACGTGGGGCGCGGCCGTGTAAAGAAACGGGGCGGGGAAAGCAAACCACACGCGCGGGAGGGAGACGGGGAAGCGGCGCCCGACCAATGGGAGGAGAGAGAGCCCTCCGCCGGCTCCTCATTGGCCTGGGCGCCTCGCCGCTGCCACTCCAAGCCGGGAGACCTGTCCGTCAAAGGCACGTGGGGCGGCCGGAGCCCGAGCGCTGACAAATAGGTTGCCTTCCCGAGACTGGCGCTCGCGGATCCTGCTTGGAAAGGGCCGCTTAATTAGCTCTGAATGGCTTCTCCTTCCAGCTCAAACAATCTGTCACTACCATGTGGTAAAAAGGGAGCCGTGCATTTAAAAAAAAAAAGAGAGAGAGAGAGAGAATGAGAAAAGAAAAAGGGGAGGAGGAGGGGCTAAATATCAATTTGATTTTATGCATCAAAGGGAGAAGCTTCTATTTAAATAATAATAATAATGAAGGGGCCGTTTCTCTCCTTTGCCTCGAGGAAGTGAAATGTGCGTGTGCATTTAAAGGAATTTGAGGAAAGGGGGAATTAATAGGCCACGTTCCCCTCCCCTTTGCTAAATTGACCCCCCCTTTAAAAAAAAAACGGGGACTCAAATCAGAATTGCAGGAAGGGGGGTCTCTGCTTGCTTTGAAGTTGGACATGGGGGGGGAGGGGAAATGAGAGTATGGAGGGACTTCCCCCCCCCACCGCAGGCGTTCTCTCCCTCCCCGGGCAAAACAAAAAAACAAAAGCCTCCGAAGCCCCCCTCCCCCCTGCAGCTCATTAGTCGCCCGCGTCTTCAGGGCCCCCCACCCCCACCCGATTCGGGGACGTTGCCTTCTCCTCCGCGCCTCTAATTGGATCCGTTCCTGTTGCAGCCGAGTGGGCGCTCCAGGGTCGCAGGCCGCCTCCCCTCCCCCACCCCGCCTAAGCAGCCGGGCAGCCGCCTCGCGATTGGAGGCCTGCTGGAGCGCCGGGGAGCCGGCCCCACGTGGGACACAAGGCAGGGGAGGCTGGCACCACACCGCGCAACAACCGCCCTCCACCCCGAGCGCGGTGGCGGCCAGGGAACTCCGGAATGGAATCCAGGAGGGAGACGAGGAGCTGGATCAAGTGGGGACAAGTCCCTGAAGCTGGCCTGGTTTTCTGCATGGTTATCGTTGCGATTAATTTATTGATTAGGGCGATTTCCCCAGGTAAAGGAGATCATTTTAAAAGCTTTAAAGCACAAAAACAGTAAATACATTTAAAAGAGGACAGTGTTGTGGAGTGGGTAGAGACTCAGGGCCATGAAGCTCACTGGGTGACCTTGGGGACCAATCACGGCCTTTCTCAGCCTGTCCTACCTCACTCGGTTGCCGTGAATATAATACAGAGGATGATGTATGTCATGAGCTCCTTGGAGGAAAGATGGGAGGTGAAATGTAGCAAATAAATAAAATAAACCCTAACAAGAAGACAGGGACACGGGTGGCACTGTGGGTTAAACCACAGAGCCTAGGACTTGCTGATCAGAAGGTCAGCGGTTTGAATCCCCATGACGGGGTGAGCTCCCGTTGCTCGGTCCCTGCTCCTGCCAACCTAGCAGCTCCAGTGGTTCGCCAGAAGCGGCTTAGTCATGCTGGCCACATGACCCAGAAGCTGTACGCCGGCTCCCTCGGCCAATAAAGCGAGATGAGCGCCACAACCCTAGAGTAGTCTGCGACTGGACCTAATGGTCAGGGGTCCCTTTACCTTTAACAAGAAGACAATGGTGGTAAAGACTCATTTCTCCAGGTGGGAAAGCCTGCCAGAACAAAAATGTATTCAATGTTAAAAATAAATAAAAATGCCATTTGTATCTAGTGATGGCCAGAGAGAGAGAAAGAGAAACCACATCCTAAAATGGGAAAGACCAAAGAGTTATCGGGAGCAGCTCCAAGAGTTAACAACTGTGGTTGAATAAAGGTGCTAGTCCTCAAGGTTCCACAAGCTCCTTGTTGGTTTCTCTGCAAAAGGCTAACATGGCTACTGCCCAGGGCCCCACCCACTTCATCTCCTTTCGCCCCCATCTCCTGAAGACACAGTGCCCTCAAGATGTTGCTGGACTGCAACGCTCTTCAGCACTCCAGTGTTGGGGGACTATGGGAGCTGGGGGCTTAGCTTCATGTTCTCCATCTCTGAGCTGCAGAAATATGCGGAAAAGAAGAAATATGGTTTCTGAGAACAGAACATAAGAAAAGCCTGCTGGACAAGCCAATGGTGGGAAACCAGCAAGCGAGATCTGAGCGCAAGAGCACTCTGCCCTCCTGTGGTTTCCAGAACCATTTACTGCCTCAGACTATGGAGGCAGAGGATAGCCATGATGGTTGGGAGCCATCAGTAGCCCTCTCCTCCATTAATTTGTCTGATCCTCTATTAAAGCCATCTAGGTTAGTGGCCATCTCTGCCTCCCGTGGGAGCAACTTCCACAGTTTAAATATGGGGTGTGTGGAAAAGTACTTTATTCACAGCTGTACAGCACAATCCCCTGCATTGTTACTCAGAAGTAAGTCCATGTAATGCACCACACACACCCTGGAAGTGTTTACAATGAGAGAAAGGAATCATTCAGCCCAACATGAGTTAATTGCTATTTTCTGCAGCATCAGAAGGTCATCCATCCACCATTGCCCCATATTATCATTCCTGGATTCCTAAACTTTTTGGTCGCGGGCTGGAAATGCAGTCAAAGGAATTCCAAAGTCAGCAGAGTGGCTGGGGCAACCCAGTCAAAGGGGTGGGGTACAAATAATAAAATTATTTTAAAAGTAATTGTTGTGGGGAGTGAATGTAGCTCAGCGGTAGAGCTACAGTAGACCTTTGCATGCATAAAGTCTCAAGTTCAGGAAGGGTTGGGAGGGGCCCCTCCTGCAGCTCAGAGGACCTGCTGCAGAGGACAATTCTGAGCTTTGCATGCATGCATCCTGAGTGCAACTGCCAGAATCTCCAGACAGGGCTAGGAATGCCCCTTGGAGGGTGGCTGCTGGTCACTGTCAACATCACTGAGCTAAATAGATTGTTGGTCTGAAAGGGTAAGATGCAGCTTCCTATATTGTGGCATCGTACAAAGGCCTTAGCAATTTTATTATCTGCCCACTTTCATCAGGTGCATGATGTTTAACCCTAAACTGGCAAGCACAACATGTGGAACAGATTTCCTCGCAAGTTGGTTCACTCTACTTCCTTGGAGGTTTCTGAACAAAGGTTGGCTAGGATTCTTTAGCTGGAATTCCTGCCTTGCAGGAGGTGGACCAGATGAACCTCAGAGTCCCTTCCAGCCCTACAATTCTATGTGCATGCGTGCGAAATGTGAATCGCAGAGGGTTGATTTCAGAGAGAACCAAAATGCAAAAAAGAAAGAAAGAAAAAGAACACACCGGTGACAATTATCTTGAAAGCAAAATAGTGACAGCGACCATTTGAGGCAGTGCAGTGGCAGTCAGTGCTATTGGCACCAAGATTGGCAAGCTAATGAATGTATGCAGTGTGGTAACACAGACACACAAGGACATTCTCAGTTCAAGCTCCAGGTCTTCCCTCTGGGGTTTCATTCATTGGTTTGTTTTTAAAATCCAAGAGGTTCTTGCAAGTGGCAGCCGCCCATGTTTACTGACTTCGCCGGCGGGAACCACTTCCTGCTATTGCAAAGCAAACTGGTCACTTGGGCTGGCCCCTGCCTTGCAAAACCTTCCTGGAGGTCCTCCTGCCTTCCTGCCCTGGGCTAATTTGCTGGCCAAATGTACTAAGCATGAGGGCCACTTTGCCAGCAGTTCCTTCCGAATGCCTTTGGTGGTGGTGGTGCGTGTTGACATCATCCCTCTGGAAGGGGCACGGCATTGCGGCTCTCAGGCATCTCTGCATGGGAAAAGCTGCAGGAACATGTCGATGGCATTGCGATGGATGGGCCTGAGCAGATCCCAGACAGCTGCTGAGGCAAGCCAAGGCACTGCCAAGATCCTTCTTGCCTGCCAGGGGGCATTGCTTATATTTCCAATGAGTGGAGGGCAGGGCCGTAGCTCAGTGGCAGAACACCTGTGATGCACTCAGAAGGCTCCAGGTTCAGTCCCTGGCATCTCCAGGTAGGGGTGTGGGAAGGTGTCTGCCAGAGTCACTCTCAGTCTGAGTGGACGATACTGAGCTAGATGGAGCAATGGTGCGATTTGGTAAAAGACAGCTTCCTGCTGAAATCAGCCCTCAGAACCCTAAGGACTTGAACCTTGATTCATTTTTAGCAGAAGGACTTGTAGCCCAGAAGCAGAACCCATGCTTTGCAATCAAAAAGTCCCAGATTCAGTTCCCAGCATAGGGCTGGGAGACACTCCCTGCCTGAAACCATGGAGAACAGCTGCCAATCCGTGTAGACAGTACTGGGATGGATGATCCAATGGTACAAGGCAGCGCCTGATGTTCCTACAAGTGGCACCTGAATTTGGGAAACTGCACAGCCCACCCAAAACCTGACCACAACATCTAAACTGCTATATCAGTCTCTGCCTCCTCCCAAGGCCTACCCCCCTTCCATCTCCCCAGTATGGGCTGCACTGCCTCTTCCTTCCCATCTGGGTCTGGCTATGGGGTCAGCTACTTCCCACTTATCTCCAAAGGCTGGCCGAGCAGGGTCTGAAGCCATGACCAAAGTGGAAAGCGACTTCGATGATCAGCATCCACAGTAAATGCCCCCCCAGCACTGTGTGTGTGCACGCTCAGTTATTTTTCAGAGGAGTCCCCGCTTTTCCCTAAAAAATTAATCTCGTTTGGCTCAAGGCTCCCAGAGGAGGCTGGGTTTTGAAGCAGAGGCCCTTACTGGATGGGCATGTCCAGCAGAGCAGTATCAAAAGTTTCTACAGTGGTACCTCGCAAGATGAATGCCTCGCAAGACAAAAAACCCGCTAGACGAAAGGGTTTTTTGTTTTTTGAGCTGCTTCGCAAGACGATTTTCCCTATGGGCTTGCTTCGCAAGACGGAAACGTCTTGCAAGTTTGTTTCCCTTTTCTTAACACCGTTAATACAGTTGCGACTTGACTTCGAGGAGCAACTCATAGAACGCGGTGTGGTAGCCTTTTTTGAAGTTTTTAAAGACTTTGGTGATTTTTGAAGCTTTTCCAAAACTTTCCCGACACCGTGCTTTGCAAGACGAAAAAAACCGCAAGACGAAAAAACTCGCAGAACGAATTACCGTAATTTCATCTTGCGAGGCACCACTGTATATGCGAGATCACAAGAGGACGCTGGACAGATCACAGTACCATGGGACTCATCCAAGAAGAGCTGTTGTCTCAGCAGCAGTGCAGAGGTACCCTGAGGCCCTCTGGAGGCTGGCTGGAACTCCTCTTAACCCCACTCCCTCTGAAAAGCTCTCTCTCTTAACACTAGAACTCATAGACATCCAAGGAAGCTGAATGTTGGAAGATTCAGGACAGATAAAAGAAAGTCCTTCTTCACTCAGTGCATAGCTAAGTGCAAGGTTGATGGCCACCAACCTCTCGCAGGTCATAGTCCGACAATTTAACCACTACACCACACTACCAGCCCTACTGAAGCCAGGGCCTTTTGCAGGCATAGCATCTGCCCTGCCAGAGGTACCCAGCCCTTCCGTTCCTCTAGCCTTACGTCAAGAGAGGTGAGGTCATGGAGTTGTTTCTCCCTTGCGAGGACAAAATAGGGAGGGTCTGTCAAAAAGAGATGAGTATCCAGACTGTTACACAAAATGGAGGATTCCCAAGAATGCTGTACAAATCTGCTCACTTCTTTACAGCCTGGAAGGCTAAATGTTATACCAAGGGATGTTTAAGAGTAGGAAGTCTACAGAAGGGAACGGGGAGTGAGATGAGCCCCTTAGGTCAAAAGAGCCAAACATCCAACTGGGGAAGGGTCAATAGTAATTCAGTAGTAGAGTACCTACATTGCACGTAGCAGATCCCAGGTCCGATCCCCCATGGCCTCTCCAGGTAAAGCCAAAAAGGACCCAGGGTCATGTGTCACCCAATGTGGCCATTCAGGTGTTGCTTTCAGGTGAAGTCTACTGTAGAATCTTGCAGGTGCCAGAAACTTTGCTGGCGAGTAAAACATAAAGAAGGGGGTTGCAGGACTGTACCAGCTGCAACTCTTACCTTCTGGGGCTCATTCTTTCACCTTCTGTTTCCCAGATACAGCCCCTGTGGATTGTGCAATCATCTCCCCCAGGGTGTAATATCCTTACTTATTTTGAGAGCAGCGATGGCAATTTTAAAGACACATAATCCTGAAACACAGGCAGCATTATTCTCTCTTAAACCAAGAAATAGAAACATTCATCATCCCACCAGTCGTTTATCCTACTTTGCCATTCATGTGTCGGCCTGTCATTTTCTGTTTGGCTCAGCAGCTGGGGAGGTTCCCTTCCCTTCCAAACAGGCACGTACAACTCTTGACCAGCCAAGCCAAACACCAGAAACCAACGATGCCTTGTGACCTGACAGGTGTTCAACAACCCCTGGGGGACTCTGCAGTCCCAGGTGGGCAGCAGAACCAGGAAGTTTATGAATCCCTGGGTGCATAGGATTTGACTTGGTAAGGCGCAAATTGTGTAGGCTCTTATTTCACATCCAGCTAATGACACTGAGCTATTCTGAGGGATGGTTCTTCCTGGAGTGACACTGACTTAGCAACAGAAAGGAACATTGATGATGTCGTTGCAAAGCCTGCCTCTCCCTGTCAGAGTGCTTCTCACGAGGAGCTGCCCCTAGCCTCGAGTTCAAGTGGAATTTTGAAACAGGAACAGGACGGTGATCAAAAGCCCCCTTGCAGTCTTGCAAGGATTCTCTGGCAAAGAGCTATTCTCAGCTACTCTGATTATGGCAGGATTAATGACCTGACATAAGTGAGCCCACTTTTGGTCGTATCATTACTCTCTGCAAAAAAAAAAAAGGGGGGGGAGCTCAATTTCTTTGGAAGAAATTAGTCGTTCAAACCAATAATTCATTGGATTGGCTTTTTTGACATCTGAGAGAGAGCTTGTCTCCACGGCGCTCCATTAAATCATTAAACAGCTTCTCCTCTTTAATAGTTTCGGTGGATGAGCCCATTAAAAGGACTCGGTTGCGCTGCCTCCACCTTCAGGTTGTGCAAATTCTCCTCCAGGTTCAAAACAGGCAAGGCAGGGCCCAGATGGCAGAGATAATTGCCTGCCTGAGTACCTGTGTGTGTTCAAAGGAGAGCAAACATGCGCTGCCGCAGCTCTCACACTCCCACAAAGTGTGCCAAGCCGGAGAGCAAAGACAAGGCCTGAAAACTGTCGCTCCAGTCCAGAGGGACCTCTCACGTCTCTCGACAAACAAGTCTCTCCCCTTTCCACAAAGAGGAAATATGTAAATACAAATGTACCTGGAGCTTGTTAAAATAGTTTAAGGTCACACAACATGTTTGCTTATGATTAAAGCTACAAAGGGAAGGAGAACACTCTCTCCGTGCTGAGGGCTGCACAACCTCCCTGGACTCACTGGGTCTGGGCTGCTGCTTCCTTGGCCACAGAATAATATGGTGTGTTCCTTTGCTCCCTCCAGATGCTGTCAACCAAGAAGCCAGGCTTTGCAGCATTAAGAAACATCATCGGACCTCCCCATTCTTGAGGAATGACAAGTCAAGTGGTGTTTAATTTTCAAAGCAAAGAGGGGCAGGCCTGTGAGGGAAGATCCTAAACCTTCAAACCAGCCTGACCAGTTGTGATTTGTTTGTTTTAACCAAAAATATATATTCAGTAAAAGCCAATGGAATGATTTTATATTGCAGGTCTTAAATTAGTATAAGCAAACAGTGCATAGCAGAACCTTTTAGAAACATTTTCTATGTGGCAGTGGGTGGATGAGGGACTTCCCAAACGTATGACAGGAAAATTAACTGTATTCCGATTCACCTAGATAAAGAGCGCCCCCAGAATGTCACTTTTTCTTGTGTGTGTGTGTGTGAACACATATACCGGAACTTTAGGTTCATGCAATTAAAGTGGATTTTTAAAAACCACCTGGCATTTTGTGGTTTAGAAAGTGATGGGGAAATGCATTGAAAGGTGCGGGATTAACGAATGACTAACAGGAAGGTGTATAAACACCCACAAGCAAATCAGGGTGACTATAGGATGGCTGCTCATTACCTTGAACCAGTACATCAACAAAGAAGAGTTAATACTCAGTAAATACATGATCTAATCTCACCATTGCCTAAGCTTCCTGCAAGCCTGTCAGGATGAATGCTCAATAAATAGTTCCTCTGGAGGAGCCCAGAGCTCATTGGGGACTTACAAACTCCCAAATCCAGAGGTTCAGAGAAAACATCCAGTTGCCAAGATGAAAGGAGAGAGGCTGAAATGTTGGCCCTGGTAGCAAAAATGAAAACAAACAAATCCTCTGGATTCCTAAAAGCAGAAGGCCAAGTTATTTCCCCCCAAGAAGCAAAGGACTTTTCTGAATCTTGTCTTTTGCCTTTGACCTTCCCAGCCTCCCCAAAAATGTCCTGGGCTCCCCAGCCCTGCACTTGCCAGTTCTATCTCCCTTGTACAATTCTGCAAGCCTTAACAATAATATATGTGGGACTTAACTTGGTTTTTAGTACCTGTCCATTCCGGGGCCCTGCAGACATTTGGACCACAACTTCCATCAGCCGCAGCATCACACATCCCTGATGGGAGTTGTAGACCAAAACATCTGGAGGGCACCAGGTTGGGAAGGCTGACATATACTGTTGCCAGCCTACTAACTGCATACTATGAAGTCAAAGTCAAAAACTGTGAAGGCCCTTTAGCCAAATCCAACCTCTTGAACAAATCTAGTTACTAGCCAAGAATCGAAGACAGGCATTTGGTTGGCCACTGTGAGAACCTTGGCCTTCTGGCCGGATCCAGCAGGGTCCTCTCATGTTCTTAAAAGATCATTAGAAATCTGCTGCAGAGCATTGCTCAGAAATTTGCTGGCCTCTGCTTCCAAGTGCAGATCCAAAACCTGGAAGTGGGGGGGGGGGAGACTGTTTTTAGTTAATCCAAGACTTCCTGAAATTATAAGGAGGGAATTTTCTAGTATGTTTCAAGCTGCCTACTCTGTAAATCATCTGCCAAGCTCCTCCTCCCATCTTGCTAGGCATTACACAGCAGTGAAGGTAATCCTTGCAATTTGCATGGTGCTTTTAAAATAGTTTTCAGGACATTTCAGTAGTTAATAAAACTCAAAGGCTACTTTGCTTAATAACTAATAGATTACAACCTGCTAGGTTTTAACCAAGCTGGGTGCATCAATCCAACACCTCATATGTTAGGAGCTGAAACCCATGAAAAGCACTCTGTGGTGATTGAAAGCAGATTTGCTCCAGATCAGCAATGCCAGACCCTTGGAGTGGATTTAAGAGTTTCAAGGAATGTGGTCACCTTTGGCGAGCACCACATCTTGAACAGCTTCCCCCAGCCTTGTGCCCTCCAGAGGTTGTAGGAACAACCACACCTATTACCCCTAGCTAGCATGGCCATATGATGGGAGGGCTGATGGGAGCTGTAGTCTAAAACATTTGGAGAAGCCATCAGGTTAAAGAAGGCTTCTCTAGAACAAAGACACTGATGGCTTTTGGAAGGACACTCACAGAGGACCTGGTGCTTCAATACAGCTGCCCAGATGCAGGAAGTCAGATTTCATTCAATCAAAGGTGTTGTGCAAAGTAGAATTGGCCCAATTGGACATCTGGGTCTCAGCTGCCTCCAGCCAGGTTCTGCGTAGCACCACATTAGGAGGCAGGGGTGCTAATTTTAGGGAGTAGAAGGGGCTTTGGCCTCCTCAATATTTGTGGGCAGGGGGCCGAGCCTCCCCAATATTGAGGGGTGTCCAAACAGATCGGCCTCTGACCTGCAAACATGCCCTCCACATTCCCCATCCCCTGCCGCATATGGGAGAGCGCTGGCATCCTGGCGGGGGCTCTCCATTCCCACTGCCACCGGTTGGGTTTGGGGCACAGAAGGTGATCATTACTCTTTGTGCTCTCCAGCCCCTGCCACTGGCAGGGTGCAATGTAATGGGAATCTCTGCAGAGGGCCCTGGCTCCCCTCCCACCTAGCACATGACATTATGCATATGACCCCTCAATGTGGGGGGCAATTTGGCACCTCTGTTAGGAGGAGACCTCAGCAAGCAGAAAACGGCAGTGCTCCTTGAGCACTGTTCTCTGCAAATGATGGTCTATTGTCTCAGTTCTCATTAGACAACAGGCAACCCTTTCCCTGTATTATTTGCTCTCTATTTTTTAAGAGGTCACCAGCTTTGTGAGTAGATAAAATGAGGACTGTCGGTTCTTTTAAATGGTGAAGATATTGCAGTTTGGCCCAATGGTTCCCAAAGTGGGCAGTGGGATTACTTAGGGGGGTGCTAAGAGGCAAGGGGGCAGCAGGGGGGCACTGGAGGTTTAAATGACTACCAGACTCTGAAAAGCTGCTGTCACTAGATCAAGTTCATCAACTTTGTTGGGTGAGTTAATTAAATAGTTTCATTTGGATGTTGAATAAATGTGCAATTAATTGTTGTTACTGTTTTGAATTTTATTGTGTTACTATCCTCCTTAGTGGGTCGTGCAAATTCCTATTCTAAATAATGCTTTGGATAGGGTAGGGTAGGGTAGGGTAGGGTAGGGTAGGGTAGGGTAGGGTAGGGAAGGGAAGGGAAGGGAAGGGGCCAGTGGTGATGAGTTTATGGAACCAAGGGAGTGGTGAGCCCAAAAAGTTTGGGCACCAGTACGTTAGCAATCCTCTCCCCATACTCCCTCCTTTTTGCTCTCTCTTTTTCAAGAGGGCAGAAGCTTTGTTAGTCAATAAAATGGAGTTAGGGGTGTTATAGAATGGCTGTGCTGTTGTTTTAGATGCAGAAGATATTGCTTTGACTTTTCCTCAGCAGGGACAATGCATTTTAGTCACACTCAGAATAGACCCATTGAAATTAAATGATCCATGTCCCATTATCTCAGAGGGCCTCCTCTACCTTAGTTGAGGGGGAAAGTCTTGTTATGAATTGATAAAAATTCTGCGTCAAGTTTTGTTAGTTTATTTCCATACCACATTTCTACAAATTTGTATCCAAAGCTGCTCACAAAGCTAAAATATTCAAAACTAACACACAACTACATTATACCATAGGGCAGAAATATGAAACATGATCATATAAACATTTCATGCAAGATAGGAAAGAAAGAAAAGGTAAGGAAATGAATATGAAATATTCTCATGCAACATGTCACATATACTTCTAAGCAGAGCTGACCTGTGAACTAGTTCAGAACAACACTTTCAAGTCTTAATTAGAATGATACTAACAAGGCAGTAGTGCCATGAGTGTTTGATAGGAGATATAAAGTAGATCTTAATAAATTGAAATGGATTGGCTTTAAGAGGTGTGATTATCTTATTAACCACTTAACCAGCCTGAGTTGTCCGTTTCGCCTCTTCTGACATCGCAGTGACTTTGAGATCACAACTTCCTCCAGGGGATTAGGAAAGGAAGGCAGGTGTTATTCAAGTACCGATATGAATTAATGATCCAAGATGTTGTGCTCTTATTTGTCATATTACATGGCAGGAAACAGCAACTCTCTTCCATCAACACCCACACACAAGTAGGAGCTCCTACTCTGCCAGGTTAGCCTGGAGAATGGCGTTTCTGTCTTTTGCTTCCTTTATCCGGCTGTCACGCAATCCTACACCAGTCTACTTGGAAGGAAGTCCCACGGAGTTCACAGGGGTTAAGAAGCAGCCATTTGTGGGCTTCCCATAAGCATCTGGCCCTGCGGTTGTGCAATACAATATATATTTAAATCACATTCTTTCCCTCAAAGAATTATGGGCACTGTTAATACATAAGAGAAAGTACTTCTCCACACAGTGCATAAACGGTGGAACTCACTTCCACAGGAGGCAGTGATGACCACCAACCTAGATGGCTACTAGCCATGAGGGCTCTGCTCTGCCTTCACAGCTGGCGGCAACAATGCTTCTGAATACCAGTTTGTGGAAACCACAGGAGGGGAGAGGCCTCTTGAGCTCAAATCCGGCCAGAGGGTTTCCCATTAATGGCATCTGGTTGGGCACTGTGAGAACAGGATACTGGTTTAGATGGGCCACTGGCCTGATCCAGTGGCCTCCTTCTTATGTTAGGTGCTGATCAGAATTGGAACTCTGCAAGGGGTAAACCACAGTGGCCAGAACTCTTTGAAGGAAGACATGTGCTCCAGATATGCTTTAAAGCCGCAGAGTGTATACAGTCTGTGAGAACAGGATGATAGACTAAATTGACCACTGGCCTGATCCAGCAGGCTCTTCTGATGTTATCATGTTTCTAAGTGCGCAGAGGATTGTTGCCTTCAGGTAGTCCTGGGTAGTTTTGGTGTGTTCCATCTGCAGATATATTAATTTGTCTCTGTTATTGTGAGCCACTTTGAAAGCAAGCCAGAAAAGTGGGATACAGGCAAACCCCCCATTTACATGCATGCAATATGTGTGCAACTGCATGCACATGCACGCAACACGCCAAAACCGGAAGTGACCCAGAAACATCACAAAAAGGGGCAGAAGGGGCAGGGTAGGAATGGGGGTGTTTGCAGGCTTTTTCAATGGTGTTTCAAATACAGTGGTACCTCGGGTTACCATACGCTTCAGGTTACAGACTCCGCTAACCCAGAAATAGTACCTCAGGTTAAGAACTTTGCTTCAGGATGAGAACAGAAATCGTGCTCTGGCAGCGCAGCGGCAGCGGGAGTCCCCATTAGCTAAAGTGGTGCTTCAGGTTAAGAACAGTTTCAGGTTAAGAACGGACCGCTGGAACGAATTAAGTACGTAACCAGAGGTACCACAGTACATGCAATTTCACTTAAACATGCAGTGCCTTGGAACGTAACCCTCACATAAATGGGGTGTGTGTGTGCTTGCATTAATATTTTTAACAGCTAAAACACACTTCCTTGTGCATTCACACTTGCAAATTGCTTTAAGAGCCACCATTTGCTCAAGTGTCAATGGGGCCACTTCCAGTGGAGGAAGTCACAGAATTGCAGCTTCAGTCTCCCTCACCCTCCTGGGATTTCCTCCAGGGCTGCGCTGGCTGGGGCTGATGGGAATTATAGTTCACCTGGGGGTGGCACATGGTTGGCAAATGATTGATCTTTAAAAAACACACAACAACAACAACCCACACATTGCATGGCATTTTATTCTCTTTGAAAAATTACAACACTTGGAGCATCTCAGAGTCTCTGCTGCTTGCAGAAGATTCTGGATTAGGATGATTCATGCAACATGATAGAATGATAGAATTGTAGGGTTGGAAGGGATCCAAAGGGTCATCTAGTCCAACCCCCCGCAATGCTGGAATCGGAGCTAAAGAATCCCTGACAGATGGCCACCAACCGTCCATTTAAAAGTCATCTCACACTGACGCTCACTGTCATCCTGGCATGTGATTGTAACTTTGGGGGTTATTTGACACGCATCCCGAATTCATCTTGGATGTCCTGTTTTCTTTACCCAAGAATCTGGCAGAATTTGAACGTCTGTTGGCCTCACTGCAGTTTCGCTGTGCTTGTTTCATGGCAGCGCTGCTAATTTGTTATCTGTTCAGCATGTTTTAAAGGATTCCGCAAGTTTTGTTTATTGTTGTCTCGTTTCTGTATCTTTTTATTAATTACTTTAGTCTGTTACTCCCCACTCTGGGATTGAGAGTATTCCAGTGGAGATCATTTTATAAATACTTGGACATAAAGAAAACTAAATACAATGCCGTCCTGCTGAGCCGAAATCTGCTTATGCACTGAGAAAGCCACAGAACCAGTTGAGCACCCAAAATCCCCTGGAAAAAGGCCCCTTGTATTGATAGCAGGGGATTGAGGGCAGGAGATTGTGCTAACCAGCTCATGGGCCAGACACAAATAGATGGGCAGGGTATAGATAATAAAATTATAATTATTAAGTATGCTGTGCATGCAAGAAGCCTCCCCCTTTTAACTGTTGCGTGGCCAGTGTGGTGTTGGTTGTATCGCCCAGTGATGAGGAGCCTGTTCCTGGCCTACAACTCCCATAATCCCTGGCCACTGGCCATGCTGGCTGGGGCTGATGGGCGTTGGAGTCCAACAGAACCAGGAGGCCAACAGGTACAGCCAGGAAAGGACGATCCATCTTGATAAGAAATCTTGATTATGCATCTTCCACGGAATCACTTAAGCAAGGCACTTAACCCTCATTTTCAATTTGCGGCACCCACGAAACACGCACACAGTCTATTTGCACACCTGCTTCAGAAGGGTGTAGATTAAAGGATTAATTAATTGATGTTTGCAAAGTGCCAGCTCAGTGCCAAGTATTGTTTTGAAATTATATGGCTCAGCTCTGCCAATGTTGGGTAATGCAGCTGTCTTAACTTGTGCTTAATTTATTCCTGCGCCGTTGTTGTTGTTGTTTATTAGGTGGAATTCAAGGCAAGGCTGGGAACCACGGAGACTGCTTTGCATAGGAGGTCTCTAAATTATTGCTTCGGGTCCATTCAACGGCAGGAAGGGGAAGGCTAGTGGGTGGATCACGGGGGTGGGGAGTTTGGAAGCAAGAGAGTGGGGTGTCCCTCAGTGCCTGGAGGGAATGTTCCCATGGGGCGGGTGTCTTGTAGGGTGAGAGAAAGAGAGTCCTGTCTCCCAACTAATTGTAGATCTCCCAAACTATAACCTTGGAAGCCATTGAGTTAGAAAATAAGAACCTGCTGGATCAGTCCAATGGCCCATCTAGTCCTGCGGTCAACAAGATCACACCCTCCAACATTTCTCCAATGAAAATTGGGATGTCAATAATAATAATAATAATAATAATAATAATAATAATAATAATAATAATAATAATAATAATAATATATTGATACCCTGCCCATCTGACTGGGTTGCCCCAGCCACTCTGGACGGTTTCGGACATTTATAAAGTCATGAAATGAAACTTCCCTCTACGGGGCTGCCTTCAGATGTCTTCTAAAGGCACTTGTCTCCTTGGCTCAGGGGTTGCATAGCTCTAAACCAGGGGTCAGCAAACTTTCCCTCAGACCTTGTGGGGGGGCCGGACTATATTTTGAAGGTGGGGGGAAATGAACGAATTCCTATGCCCCACAAATAACCCAGAGAGGCATTTTAAACATAGCTGTCAACTTTCTGATTTGAAAATAAGGGATCAGCAGCCTCACCTGTCCCGGAGACAGTCTATGGGATATCTAACAATCCAGGATAGCAGCGGGAAGCAGCGGGAAACGGCACTGGAATAAGGGAATTTCCCGCAAAAAAAGAGAAGGTTGACAGCTATGATTTTAAATAAAAGGACACATTCCACTCATGTAAAAACATGCTGATTCCTGGACCGTCTGCGGGCTGGATTTAAAAGGCGATTGGGCCGGATATGGCCCTTGGGCCTTAGTTTGCCTACCCTAAACCCTCCAATATCTGCCCAATGAAAATCGGGATGTCCAAAGGAAAAGCAGGACATTCCGGGATCAAATCAGAAACTGGGATGGCTTCTGTAAATCTGGGACTGTCCCTGGAAAATAGGGATGCTTTGAGGGTCTGTCAGAAGCCTGTGGGAAACCTGCAAGCTGGACCAGAGCATGAGAGCACTCTCCCCTTCTGTGGTTTCCAGCAATTGGCATTCAGAAGCATCTGACTATGGAGGCAGAGCAGAGACATCATAGCTAGTAGCCATGGATAGCTTCTTTTAAAGCCATCTAGGTTGGCAGCCATCATTCCCCATTGTGAGGGAATGTGCTGCATGAAGAACTTCTGTGGATGCTGCGTAACAAATCTGATAGGCTAACAACAGGCCCACCCCAAGCACTCCCTCCCCACACAGCCACTGTATGGTGGGTTCCTCTGCCCCTTCTTTAAATGCTTCATGTGGCCCTCTGTCCCTCAGGCATCCTTACCTCTGCAATGCTGCCATGCAGCTGATCGATCCCCCGCTCCCCATTTGCCATGAGAAAGGCAGGTATTGCATCAAGGAAGATTAGTTCTCTTACATTATCCTCAGAAGGTGTGAAAACTATCTTTTACAAATATTAGGCAGTAATTGGAATGACTTTAAACCGCATCGTATCACGCTCAGTTGGCTCCAAAGTGCTCAGGTGCATGTCAGCATGCAAGAAGGTGGCGAAGAAGCTAGGGCGGTTATTCCCTGTACCTCTGTTAAGAGAACAAGTGGCGTAATGGTTAGAGCGTCAGACTAGGAGACCTGGGAGTTGTTGTTGTTGTTTAGTCATTTAGTTCGACTCTTCGTGACCCCATGGACCAGAGCATGCCAGGCACTCTTGTCTTCCACAGCCTCCCGCAGTTTGGTCAAACTCATGCTGGTAGCTTCGAGAACACTGTCCAACCATCTCGTCCTCTGTCATCCCCTTCTCCTTGTGCCCTCCATCTTTCCCAACATCAGGGTCTTTTCCAGGGAGTCTTCTCTTCTCATGAGGTGGCCAAAGTATTGGAGCCTCAGCTTCACGATCTGTCCTTCCAGTGAGCACTCAGGGCTGATTTCCTTAAGAATGGAGAGGTTTGATCTTCTTGCAGTCCATGGGACTCTCAAGAGTCTCCTCCAGTACCATAATTCAAAAGCATCAATTCTTCGGCGATCAGCCTTCTTTATGGTCCAGCTCTCACTTCCATACATCACTACTGGGAAAACCATAGCTTTTACTATACGTTAAAGGGTTCAAATCCACACTTGGCCCTGAAGCTCACTGGGTGACCTTGGGGCATTCCCTGCCTCTCAGCTTAACCTACCTCACAGGGTTGTTGTGGGGATTAGAGGAGGAGGAGGAGGACCATGCACACCACTTTGAGCCTCTTGGAAGAAAAGGTGGGATACAAAGGTGGGATACTGTCCCTGGAAAATAGGGATGCTTTGAGGGTCTGTCAGAAGCCTGTGGGAAACCTGCAAGCTGGACCAGAGCATGAGAGCACTCTCCCCTTCTGTGGTTTCCAGCAATTGGCATTCAGAAGCATCTGACTATGGAGGCAGAGCATATGTAAACTACCAATAAATAAGCATACCTCTACCTGGGCAAGGAATCCTCACGCTCCCTGGTCCTATTATTGCGAATTCTTGATCCTGCTTGCTGGGCAGCCATTGTGAGAATGAGATACTGGCTACTGGCCTGATCCAGCAGACTCTTCTAATATTCTAAGAAAGACCCTGAACATATTCCCAAACTGTCTCTTAAAAAATAAATAAATTATTAAAGATTTCTTCGTTTGCAAAAATACGTGCATTGTCTCCTTTTTCGAGTTGCGTTTTCTACAGATCAGTTTCATTTGTTGTGAGACATTAGCGTTACACACAGTGTTAGGTTAGGAAGAAAAGGAGGAAAGGGGGGAAATGGTGGGTGGGGTCAGGCAGCAATGTTACTATTCTTCTGCTTAGTTTATCTGTGGGGTTTGTGTCAGCATCACTTGTGTGGGTCCTCTTACTATTCGCTTGTTGTATTTATTTGGTGGTGAGAGAGGTTGGGGGGTGGCCTAAGGTGTAGTTGGTTGTCTTTGATCAGCTGCAGTGAAATTTGTTTTTGTTTTTTTGTGAGAGTGGGCTGGGTGTGTGTTTTTGGATCACCTTACCCAGATTGAGTCATATGTTGTTGGTGGATTCTTGTTGTTGTCTTGTTGGGCTGTGTATGTGATAAAGGGGAACCATACCGGGATGAAGGCATCTTCTTCTATTTCTCCCTGTGTCAGTTTCAGTTTATTGGTTAAAAAAGGTAAAGGACCCCTGACAGTTAAGTCCAGTTGCAGACGACTCTGGGGTTGTGGCACTCATCTCGCTTTACAGGCCAAGGGAACAGGCGTTTGTCCGCAGACAGTTTCTCTGGGTCATGTGGCCAGCATGACTAAGCCGCTTCTGGCAAACCAGAGCAGCGTTTACCTTCCTGCCGGAGCAGTACCTATTTATCTACTTGTACTTTGACATGCTTTCAAACTGCTAGGTTGGCAGGAGCAACAGGAGCTCACCCCATCGCGGGGATTCAAACCTCCGACCTTCTGATTGGCAAGCCCAAGAGGCTCAGTGGTTTAGACCACAGCGCCACCCACGTCCCTTTATTGGTTAGTTTTTCTAAGAAGGCTGTTTCCACTACTGTTTGATACCATTGGTCCATGCTTACTCCTGTGAGGTCTCTCCAGTGTCTGGCTATGATGCTTCTGGCTGCTGAGAGTAGGTGGGTTGAGGTTGGCACAGATGCAGACCTGACTCCAGCACCACCCACCCAATTATTGACTGCTACTTTCACAGCTAAGCAGATCTGCCTTCTCCCCCAAATAAAGAAGAGTGGAAGTAGTATGTTAATGGGTATGTTTGACAGATCATTTCCCAAGGCAGGACTGTTCCAGGGAGGCCTCGAAACCATCCAAGATCTGCATAACATCAAGGGAAGTCTTTTCTGGGCTGTTTTGCATAAGGCATACCAGGCACTGCACTGAACATCCACAGGAGCAAAAACAAGATGAAATAAAAACCAAAGAAATCTCGCAGCACAGCTCATGCCCCCTCCCCGCCTTGCCAAAATGCCCAGCCTGGCTGCCCACCAGCAGTTGCCAGGGAGGGTCCCTGCTCCTGGGTGGGGTGATGGGGGTGCCCTCCCAATGCACCAGCCCCCTAGCTGTAATTAGAGGGGAAATCTCCAATCAGCCAAGTTCAAAGGATGCCAGGGGTGTGTTTGCAAAGATGTCACTGGGGGAGACAGGCAGCCCGAAGGGAGTTGGGTTGCTTCCAGCAAAACATCCAGGGGAGAAGCACAGCATCACTCCAGCCTGATGAAGCTGCCTTGGACTTTGGGGGCAAGTTATAATGATTCTGTGGCACTGCAGAGGTGGAAACTGCCTTGAGATGGAGTGTCCCAGGGGGAAGACTCTCTAGGGAGATATTGGTGGAAGATCTGCCTCTTCCCTTTAATGAAGTCCCCTGGTCTTCCTCCTTTTTTCCATTCCGCCATCCTGTGCAAGTCAGCTGGAAGGATGTGGGGCTCTGTTTCCTCTCGTGGTCCCAAGCTGCACCTTGTTTTCTAGGGTTGCTGCCTTTTCCCCTTGGCAGGGCGGTGGTGCCAGTGGGAATACGGTCGCATACAGATCTGCCGGCTGTTTGGAAGGTACAGCGATGGGGAAAACATCGACGCTGGAGGCGGCGTTGACCTCCCTGCTCAACAGCTCCATAATCCTAACTCAAGTGGGCTCTAGACTAGCTCATTATCCTCCTCATTATACCGTGTTTTTATTTCATACGCTGCAAACCAGATGTTAATTATTGTGCTCATTTGTGGAGCATAAAATAAGAACACAAAGCAAGTCGTGCAGCGAACAAGCGAGGCGGAGGAAAGGCAAGATGCCGTACGGCCGAGAAGCCAAAGAGCGGAGAAAGCTTCCTAGTTTTTCCTCCATTTTTTTTTTTTTTTTTACATTTAATTGTTGCTCAGCTGGAAAGCAATTCTCTCTCAATAGTACAGTGTGGTCTCACCATGTTTATAAACCTTAGAGGAAAGGCGAGTGAGAGGTGACAGGATATAAAATTATGCATGGCAGGGAGAAAGTGGATAGAGGAAAAAGGTGTTCTCTATCTCTCAAATCACTAGAACTAGTCATCCGAAGAAGTTGAATTCCGAAAGCTCCAGGACGGAGAAAGGAAAGGACTTCTTTGCTTAGTGCAGGCTTCCCTCCAGACTACAATTCCCATCCTATCTGATCACTGGTCCTGCTAGCTAGGGATCATGGGAGTTGTAGGCCAAAAACATCTGGAGGGCCGAGTTTGAGGAAGCCTGGCTTAGTGCACCAGTGTTAAGGGGCTGTCAGGGGAGCAGATTAACAACAGGTCAGAAGTGAGACTCAGAGACTCAAAGTAAGGTCAGCTGTTCTGTTCAGGAAAGTCGTGTACAACAGACTTTCGCACAGGCAGCACCACCTCAGTGAAGACGTTGCCAAGACTGGCTCTGGTCACCTCCTCCTCCTTGTAACCCTCCTCTTCCTTTCCAAGCAGATGCAAACTCCAGTGGGGAGGATGCCCACCATGGGCTTTTCTTGCTTTCTGTTCAGCTCCATGTAAAGCTCTGTATGACCTTGGGGTCAAAAGGTGATGAAAGCTCAATATAGAGGAACCGGGCAGCATGTGTGAAGCTGTTGCAGTGTCTGTCTCCTCCCTGTCCTCTCCTTCAGATTCTGAGCTGAAAGTGTGTCCCTCTGCACCCAATCCCTGCCTCTGGCTCTTCTTCTCTCAAGCCTGCTGCGTCTTCCACCTCCTGGATTCCTCCCTCCTCTGATCTGTCTTCTGTGTCTCACCACCTCTTCTCTGGGTCCAAGCTTTCTGTCTCTGTGGCTCCCCTAGAACCTTCTGTTCTGAGAATAATTTCTCTTGGGAACACTGACACCCATCCCCACTGTTGTCGCCTGCCATTTGCCCTCCACATGCAGTGCTGGATTTACATATAAGCTAAACAAGCTACAGCTTAGGGCCCCACTCTCTTGAGGGCCCCCAAAAAATTAAAGGGGGAAAAACCTACACGTACATTTCCTAAATATAAGATAAAAAACAAATAAAATAAAACCTGTGTTTGCATTATTTTGTTTTGAATAAAAAATCATTTTAAGTTAGAGCTTAATAATTATTTCACTATTAATATACTTCTTCTTAATTGTATTTCAGTTGAATAATTACTTTGATAAAATACATATTTTGTTATGTGCAAATGGCTTTAGATACCTATTAGGTCCTTGAATTACCATATAGCATATATTCAACACAAAAAAACAGCAACAATTTGTTGTTGACAAAGGACAACTGGACATATAAAGGACCCCATTACCTTCAGTAGCTTAGGGCCTCATCAAACCTAAATCTGGCCCTGCCCACACGCCAAGGATACCAGAGCAGTGCTGGGGACATGTGGTGGTGCTCAGCTGAACATTCATTTTAGAAGCACTGTGTCAACTGGAGGCAGATTCTATGTTGCTGCTGGCCTCTGTCTGTCTCACAAGGCAATGGAAGAGTGCCCCTTCCGGGGTAAAGCGGGAGCAACAAATTGCAGAGTAGTCCATGGGGCAGGGGGCAGGGACATTCTGGGCTAATAAAGATGACAGTGGCAGCTACTTCTCCAGTGCTTCTCTGGTAACTGCCAAGCCTGGATAAAGTTATTTTTTAAAAAATGAAATTAAAAGGGGGGAACGGCACCAGCCTCTGGGTCTCATACCCCACATTGCAAGAGGTGCTGATACCCCCCCCCATGACGCACCTGTCAAACAAGATGAACTTGGAGAAATCAGAGAAGCCTGCTGACAGTTTTGCTTCTGACATCCACCCCCCCGCCCCACCCCCTGCTCCCGTTTCCTGGCCGTTACAGTTCAACTCTACAGAGACATTTGCAAACAGGAAAACAGAAGGGTTTGTTCGCAGACAGCCTGACAGCCATCACTTACATCGGTGGTATATGCCAACTTCAGAGATGCGTGTCAGGCACTGTTGCTGTATTCCTTTCACAGGTGTCAGGGGAGAATCTCAAGAACAGAGAGTCTGCAAGAAGCACCTTCAAAGTTCGCAAATTCCACGGGTGATGCTGCTTGCTTTAGGGGGGAGAGAAAAGACGCAGCGCCAAAGAAGCCCAGCTTCCCTTTGCCAGCCCCAAATGTGCGTCACGACAGCTCACAGTGGGGGAAGCAGGAGTGTTGATGTGCAGATGGGCGGCTGTCAGGAGCAATGATCTTCTGCAATGCCTATTTGTAGGGAGGGGAGGAATAGTAGAATCGTAGGATTGTAGAAGTGGAAGGGATCTCAAGGGTCATCTAGTCCAACCCCCTGCAACGCAGGAATCACAGCTAAAGCATCCCTGACAGATGGTCACCTGACCATCACAAGGCACTAGTGAGAGTACAGCAAGGGGGGCTCTTGACATCTCAGTGACAACAAAGGGGCAAACAAATGCTGGCTAATGAAAGAGGAAAAGCAATGGCCACCATCTGACTTGAGCAAATCCTGTACCGAACCTCGGGTGCTCTACTGGTTGTTTTGAAGGTCTGTTTACAACACTAAGTGCAATCGGTGAGACACCAACAATGGTTTTTCTTCTTTACCTTAGCCTTTGAAATCTAGAAAGATATTGTTTGGGGTTGGACTGAATTGGTTTTGGGGATAAGGAAAAGGCTGGTCAAGTTGGGTGAGCCTTTTAGTTGCAAGAATGGGCTTGGCATAACTAAAGAGATGGGCAAGTGCTGTTGATATTCTGCCATAAAACTTAAAGAGCTGGAGAGGCAAATCTCCCTTTCTTCCTCCTTCCCCGGATTGGAAATGATATCATGGTGTCTGTGTGCAAAAAAATAAAACAACCTCCAGCCATGGCTGGAATGATGCTGAGATGATCAGCAAGCGATCTCTGCTTTCTCCCTCCCCACCCCTGAATTGACTAACTCAATCTCCCGCCCCCTTGCTCTTTGTTCACTTTTACATTAATCACCCCCTCCAAACAATGCAAGGGTTTCACCCCACCTGTCAAAGGAAAGGCCATCAAGGACCCATTAAGAAATGTGTGCCTGGTTATAAAATGGATGGGCTGCCCCAGAATCAGCCTCGTCCCTAACCATTAAGACAAAGTGCTTCCATCTCCAGGTGAAAGGCTCCTCCGATGAGGAGAGGGGCCTCCTGTAATTGAGGTCATAATTATCCGTCAGTTTTCTAATCATATTTATTGAGCGGCCCACCTTGACTGAGCTGCACCGGGGTGCCTAGTCATTTTCATGGATCGGACAACAGACAGCGTGATCAATACGGTCTTTAGGAGAGTTCAGACCAGGAAACAAAGGAGGAGGAGGAGGAGGAGGAGGAGGAGGAGGAGCATCAAGGGCAACTTTGACCAGGGCAATGGGAAAGAGAGAAGGGGGAAGGGGAGTCCTGTGTTCTTTTGCAAATCTTTGCTTCCCAGGCCCATGCCCATGCCCAGGCCCCTAGAGGGAAGACTCTGAGCATAGGCACCAACTCTGGGAGGCCCTGGGTGCCTTGGCACCCACAAAAATTCCACTGTGGGTGCCGCAGCACATCCATGGGCAATGGGTTCCAGCAGAGGCCCTGCGGAGGAGAAGGAGGCCCTGACCTAGTAGCTGCCACCGTGGCACCAGAGAGCCAGTGGAGGCAAGGCAGAAGTGGCAGGCAGAGACTGAACGGCACTCGCATGCACGAGATGGTGTGAGTGATATGTGTCACGTCAGACACGCACGCACCACTGGCACCCACAATCTGGGGCCCAAGTCGGCGCCACTGACTCTGAGGCAGGCTGTGCCAACCTAGTGTCTGCTGGATATTTTAAATTACAACTCCCGTTAGCCCCAGCAGGGCCAGTCCAAGTTGGCGTTTTGGCACCTGAGGCGAACTACAAAACGGTGCCCCCTCCCCGCCAGGCAAGATCTGCATCAAGAACAAGGGTGGTAGGTAATAAGAATCGACATTGGGAACTGCTGCCCCTGTGGATCCTGCCGCCTGAGGCGGTCTCCTCACCTTGCCTCACAGGTGGGCCACCCCTGAGCCTCAGCATTCTACGGCTACGTTGGCGGGGGTCCTGATGAGACAACGGGAGGGCCACAGATTGGGAAAGGCTGGCTCAAGGAAAACTCTGAGGAGACGTTTGGTTTGTTATTGTTTTTATTATTTATATTATTGTTTTTATTTTGTATTTTTATGATGCGGATGAAGGGTGATATGCAAATTAAATAAATAAATAAGAAAGAAGAAACAAGAAGTTAAGACATGGAGGCACCCAATTTGATGAAGGACAATAATTGCTAATACCTTCATCCTACCTCCCCCACCATTATATTTTATTTACAGTATTTCATAAAATGTATAGATCACTTGACTGCAGAAGACCTCATGGGGGATTATCGATGGATTCTAGCCACAGTGGCCTTGCTCTGCCTCCACAGTTTGAGGGAGTAGTGCTTCTGAATAGCAGTTGCTGGAAGCCACAGGAGGGGAGAGGGCTCAAATTTGTGTTCAAATCCTGTTTGCGGGTTTCCCACAGGCATCTGATTGGCCACTGTGAGAAGAGGATGCTGGATTAGATGGGCCCCTATTGGCCTGATCCAAGTGGCTCTTCCTTTGTTTCTATGTTAAAGCAGGAGGCTACAGGGTCCTGCCCGTCTACCTTCCCAGTTCCGTTTTTTTGCTCCCTTTCCTTATCACTTTCCTGATGGAAGAGGCCCTGGCGCTCCATCTCTCAAGCGGACTTGGATCCCTCTTGCCAACAAGAGTTCTTTCCTCTGTGAGGGAGGAAGGAACTTGCTGAAAACAGCCCTCTAATGACAGCTTTTTGGGAAAGCGCTCCCAGCACTTGCTCCCCTCGTGACCACGAGCACAAACCCAGCACTCTTGCTCGGCTCCTGGAAATGAAAGGGGGAAAGGTCTAAGTGGTGTATAATTACGGGACCGGAGTCACTAATTATCATCCCACAACCAAATGGGTGCTTTGCGACAAAAGCCACAGGCTCCCAAAGGGTTGGAGCTGCCTCTTGCTTCACACCACAAAATTCCCGGCGAGAGGTGGTGGTTGTTTTTAAAACATCTGCTGTCCAATTTAAGGAGGCCAATGAAAGGGAGGGAGCTCTCCCTCTCCTAAGCGACTCAAAAATCTTAGCTCCAGCCAAAATCCACAAGGATTTCTCCTCTGGGCTGGGGTTCCTTGCTCCAGAGGTCAGACACGGAGCAGGGAATGTAAAAAAGAGGAAAGTGACTCTGTGAACATGCAGAGGGCCTTTCACTCAGCAATAAAATTATTATTATTTAGAAGACATCTGAAGGAAGCCCTGTTTGATGTTTTACTGCTGTTTTAATATTTTGTTGGGAGCCGCCCAGAGTGGCTAGGGAAACCCAGTCAGATGGGTGGCATATACATAATAAAATTGTTGTTGTTAACACCCAGACCAACTGCCACACTTTTGCAATAAGCAGGGGAAGTCTTCCTAGGCAGCAGACAAGTCTAGGAGGCACCATTCCATTTTACAAAGGATGCATCTGGTCAACTCCAGATATTGGCATTGAATAAATAAGTTTATACGCAGGGCTGCCTCTGAAGACAGTTCAGATGCTTCAGCTGGTACAGAATTCGGCAGCCAGGTTGCTCACTGGGACAAGATGGTTTGAGCATATCACACTGATCCTGGCCTGACTGCCCTGGCTACCAGTTAGCTTCTGGGCCCAATTCAAAGTGCTGGTTTTGACCTATAAAGGCTTAAACAGCTCAGGACCACAATTTCAGATGGACAGCCTCTCCCCATATAAACCACCCCAGACCCTGAGATAATCTTCTGAGGCCCTTCTTCATGTGCCTCCTCCACATGAGGTCCAGAGGGTGACAACATGAGAACAGGCCTTCTCTGTGGTGGCTCCCCGTTTGTGGAATGCCCTCTCCAGGGAGGATCGCTTGGCACCTTTGCTTGCCATTTCCACTCTGTGCTGGGCAGCAAAACACCTTGGGCTGGCACTGGACATTTGGGAGGAAAGATCTCCAGCTCCAGATCTCCAGAAGGAATCCCTGAAGTGGTGATCTCTACTGGCTCAGGGAGTTGATTTGACATGTCTTTCTTTCTTTTTCATTTGTGAAACACCTTTCAGATAAGTCTCAATGTGATTTACAACCATAGAATAAAAGCAACTGGAACAGGTTTTATAACAATGCAGAAAACAACTAAAGATGAGTTTAAACACAAGAGAAATGAACACCCAAAGCAAAGACCTAAAAAAAAAGGAAAGCAAGATGTTTTTTGTCTGCCTAGAAAAGCTTATTGAAACAAAAACTTCAGGTTTTTTCCAGGAAGTACAAATAGTACTTTAAAAAAGGGACAATGTCACAGAGCACTGCTATTTATATGGAGCTTCCATGTTTAAAGACAGTCAATCCCTGAATGCAAGTTGGCTAGGGATACAAAGTAAAGAAAAAGCCAGAGGTTTGTTGCCTGCCTGGCTTGCAGTTTTCCTGGATATATTTGGCAATCTTTGATGTGATCCAAGTAGACCTTAGGTTGTTCAGCATGATGCTCTTCCCATATGTTGCCTGTTCCTTCACTCGGCCATTTACCCCAAATAAAAACACCCACCCACTTCATTGTCACTGTTGGGTTTACAGCGGCTTGCCAAATATAAGAGGAAAAAATCAGTTCGGCTCAGATTATTGTGGAAGAAATCGCCTGGTGATGATTCCCTCCCGCTCTCCGATTTCACTCAGATCCAGAGCCTCCATATTGCCATCCTCATCTCTCCAGGAATCTAATAACACTCGTCCACTTCATCTCTCAGGTGCCTGATTTATTAGGTAATTTCTTTCCCCTCCATGGGGCTGTCCTTGTTGTCATCCATATAATAGGATGATGGAAGGCCAAGCCAGAGACAGGAGGCATTATAAAAAAAGGGACAGATACAAGCCACCTGAACTTGATGGCCCCCAAATCGATGGAGCGCAAATGGCCCTGCTTTTGGGGTTGATTTGGATGGTTGGTGAGGGGTGGGGAGGGCGGTTGGAAGAGAGATCAGACAGCTTTGCTGCAGGCAATAACTTTTTTGGAGAGTTCAAGGTGGTTGAAAGAGGAACCACGACTGCTTGGGGTGGCCCATGTGGTGTAATTGTTAGTGTGTTGGATTTGGACCTGAGAGACCAGGGTTCAAATGCCTGCTTAGCCATGAAGCTCACTGGTAACTGGTTGAAGGTCATGCAGTGAGCTTCTTCAGGGCTGAGTGGAGATTTGAACCCCGGTCTCCCAGGTCTCTGTCTGACACACCAACCACTACACAACACAGGCTCTCTCCACTACACACCAGGCACTGAGATTTTCCTTCTCTTCCCTTCTTTTAACCAGCTCTAAAGACATCCACACATGGCAGCAGGAAGGCAAGGGAGGCTCCTTGTCCTTGGTGCATTTGAACTGTAGATGCAAAACAGCACCCAAAAGCATCCTTTTGCCATTCAGTTCAGCTTGTGCTGAACCAGTAGCAGAGATGTTCCAGGTAAACAATGTGCCTGGGCTCCACTGGGCAACAGTGTGAGCTCAGGTGCATGGTCTCAGCTGGCCGTTGCTGACATCTGCACTGCTGCTGCTACCTTTGTGATGATTGCAGCCTATGGAAAAGCCCTGGAGAGTCGGCCAGACCAGGAATGTGGCTGCTCCCACCCGCCATTAATTGCTGTTTTCACACATGCCCCACAGTAGGAAAGGGCAGATTGCAGAGCCTGAGTTTTGATGTGCCCTCCTGGAGCACGTCTGCAGGTTCTGCTTGAGGCCAGTCTTCCAGGGGTCTTTAACAGCCACTGGGGAGAGGTGTGTTGAGCAGGCAACAGCTGGCGTGGATGTGTGAGATGCTGAAGTTGAGGGGAAGTGATGATCGCTTCTTCCTCTCTTTCTGTTTTTCTCTGAAGGCTTCCTAAGCTTAAGCAGGGGCCTGGTGGAATCATTCCCCAGCCAGGCAGCCAAACAGGCTCAGCCTCTCCTAGTGGCTGCCTGGGCCAAACTCCCAGCTATAAAGGAAAGTGAAACTCAGCTCCCAAGACAATTAGAAGAGTCTGCTAGATCAGGCCAGTGGCCCATCCTGCTCCCCCAGGGGCTGACCAGATGCCTCTGGGAAACCCTCAAGAAGCACGAGAGCCCTCTCCCCTCCTGTGGTTTCCAGCAATTGACATCCAGAAGCATTACTGCCTCGGGCTCTGACCATGGAGGCAGAACATAGTAGCCATGGATAGCCCTCCCCTCCATGAATTTGTCCAATCCTCTTTTAGAGACATCCAAGTTGGTGGCCATCGCTGCCTCTTGTGGGAGGGAGTTCCACAGTCTAACTAAGGGCTGCATGAAGAAACACTTGCTTTTAACTGTCCTGGATCTTCCAGCATTCAGCTTCGTTGGAGGTCCATGGGTTCTGGCATTAGGAGAGAAGGAAATAAACTTTGCATCTAAGAGCCAAAGCCATTTGTTTACAGAATGTTTCCAAAGGAAATAAATGCCACGAATGGGATGCCTTGTTTTCAGTGCCTTGTTCATGACACAGAATTGTCATCCTAGCCTCCAAGTGACGGCATCCACTGAAGTGACCAAGGGGTAGCGCTGGCTTCTGCTCTTTGGGTCCCGCTTTTGATGGCTCCATGTGGCCACAGAGGTTCCTGTGGCCTGTTGTGGTCACGGTTGCACAGCTCCTGTTCATTTCAACAGAGTCTCCAAATGCAGGGAAATTCCCGGTAGATAATAAAAGCCCTCTGGTTTAGTTTAGTTTATTAAATTTGCAGATTGCTTCACACCCCCAACGGCAAGCCGGAAGTGATTTACCGTAAAGCACAGTGGATAATAGAATGTTAATTAAAACAATGCAGCAGGCTTCCAGGCTTTTTTGGAACAGGAGTCAATCACATATCAGCACACTAACCCTTTCCCCAAAATGTTAGGCTTTTTGTAATAAGGGAAGTGATCAGAGAATATATCGGTCAACTGTTCCACTTTAAGTGGAACATCCCATGCATGTTCAAGCTCTGTGATCTCGCACAAACTCACAATCTGGCACATTTTGCCCCCAAACATGCATTTCCCGGCTGCGTGATAGTGTGTGGTTCACATAACTTGTGCAGGAGTGGGGTTGGGAAGACATGAGTCCCGGTTTCTGGCATCAGCATGTTGGAGTGTATGAGAGAACTCACTAGAAAGTGTGGGCTGACACTTTGATTTCAAACTTCACGGACTCCAATGAGTTACCTGATGTCATTGGGATGCTGGGTGATTGACAGATGGGCATCCCCATCAACATGTCAAATTGATCTAATGGGGGAGCAGGGGAAGGTATGGATTCAGCTCACCGTCTCGATCCATTTGAAGAAGGATATTGACAAGCTGGAATGTGTGCAGGAGAGGGTGGCCAAGATGGCTGAGGGTCTGGAAACCAAGCCTGATGAGGAACGGTTGAAGGAGTTGGGTATGTTTAGCCTGGAGAAGAGAAGGCTGAGAGGTGACACGATAGCCATCTTCAAATATCAGAAGCGCTGTCATATGGAAGATGGAGCAAGCTTGTTTTCTGCTGCTCCAGAGGGAAGGACCCAAATCAGTAGATTCAAATGACAAGAAAGATTCTGACTAAACAACAGGAATAAACACTTTCAGACAGTAAGAGCTATTTGATGGTGGAACGGGCTCCCTTGGAAGGCGGTGGACATTGCTTCACTGGAGGTTTTTCAGATGGCCACTTGCCAGGGATTTTTTAGTTGTGTTTCCAGCACTGAAGGGGTTCAACCAGATGATCTTTGGGTTTCCCTTCCAACTCTAAAATTCTATGATTCTATTACTCCTGGCCTTGTTCACCCATCCACCCAGCAGAGATGCTCCAAAGGGCCACTTCCTCCGGAAGGAAACTCATCTATCTTTCTGCTGTGTTATGAAGAGGTTTTTCAAATAATAATAATAATAATAATAATAATAATAATAATAATAATAATCCACTGGAGTGCGAGGGGGTGGTCACAGGAAGGTAAACATTTCAGGAGAGGGCAGAATTTAAAACTGATGTGCCGGCTCACAGAGACTGTCCCCACCATGTCTCACACGCTTGCTGTAAACATCCTCCCTCGTGGTTATTAACGGGACAGACGGAAAATGCCACAAAGGGGAATTACGCACTGGGGTTTTGTTTAGGCGTCTTCTCAGCGGGTGGTCTGAGCAGTCATCTTGAGGGACCCCTCGTGAAGACCACACCAAACAACGGAGAGGCGGAGCCACAACAGAAATGTGGAGAGTTTCAGGACAGGGTGTCCCTGAAGCGTTTGCATACATGCTCTGAGGCCAATGGAACCATTAAAAATAGTCATTATTCCCCACTCCTTCAACCAATCTTTATTATGTGATGTAGCATGCCAGAAAAGATTGTATTTTTTGCATTGGGGGGGTGAGAGAATCTACTGTGGCAGAACATGAAATCCCAAGCTCTCGCCAGTTCAAGGTGGGTGGGTGAGCCACAGGCTTTTAAATCCTTGAGGCAGGAGGGGGGGGACAGTGGTTTTTTGCCTCGCTGGGATGGGAAATGATTTATTCATTTATTTCTTTATTAGCAGCCCTTCACCCTAAGGTCCCAGGATACGATACAGCAGTGAAACACAATATAAAAACAATTCAAAAGAACTTGCAACCGTAAAAATAACATGGGTCTGAAAATCCTCCACCTCAAGTGTCCAAGGTCAGGGTAAAGAGGTGCATTGCCAACGTTCTCGGAACGATGTACAGTGAAGGTGCCAAGCGCACCTCTGTGGGGAGGGAGTTCCAAAACTTAGGGGCCACCACAGAGAAGGCCCAGTCCCAGGTAGTCATCCTCTTCTGAGCCTTGGAGGGTGGAGGAACTACTAAAGAAGGGCCCCTCTGGAGATTTCAGCACCCAAGAGAAAGAGAGGTGCTCTTTCAGATATTTGGGGCCGGACCTGTTTAGGGCTTTAAACACCAGAGGGAACACCTTGAATTAAGCCCAGAACAAACTGGCAACAGGCACTACTGTTTTAAAATAGAGGTGACATGAAATCAAAATGAAACCCTGGCCAGTAATCTGGCTGCTGCAGAAACTGAAGTTTCTGAGTCGTCTTGGCAGCCCCGCATAAGCACATTGCAACAATCCAATCTGGAAGTTACCAGAGCATGACTTGCAGTGGCCAAGTCATCTCTGTCCTCATAGTTGGCGAATCATCCAGAGCTGAAAAAAAGCACTGAGATCTATGGGAGAGAACTGATCCCCATGGGAGGCGAAATTAGTACAACAGCTCCAGGCCAGCTGTGGAGGTGTGTTGTAGGAATGGGAGGCCTTTGGACCCAGCGGATCTCCTGGTCCACCCCTGACATGCCCCTTCTTTGCCATTCCAGCCACTGGAGAATGATTGGTGGAGCAGCAAGGGTGGCAGAGTTCTCAGCACCCGCAACAGAGAGGGTTGTCAGGGCAGACCCATGTCCCTGCCAACCTCTGGACCCTGAAATACACTCCAAGGGACCAGCAGATTGCTGTCTTGAACCAGCTGTTTCAGGGGTACAAGCTGTGGGAAGGGGGGTCGTAGGAACCAAGGATTGGGGCTGAAAACATCGCAGGATGGTTTTGGAGATGCATGAACACCATGAGACATCACAGGAAAAAGAGCTTTCAGATCACCCACACAAAAAATGACCAGAGCACAGAAGCTTTGTATTGTGGTTGCATGAGCCTAGGGGTGCGAGGAGGCAGCCATTTCTAACCTGTTCTGTGTTTACTGCAATCAGCACTGTTTCTTATCTGCTGCAGTTCGGCTTCTGCTAAAACTCAGATTATTCCTCTCACTCTCTGCTCCGGCTGAAACTCTTGAAATTAATTGTGCAATTAATTAAGTAAATAACTTACAGCACATGCATTTCAGCAGAAGTGAGAGGTAAAAAAAAATGAGGCAGAAAATAACATAATTATTGATGTAACATTTGTAGCCAAAAAACAAAAACCCAATTATAAAGTCTGCCACTCATATTTGCTGGCGTGATTTCTGTTCCTGACCTCGGGCAAACATAAAGAATGTGGCAATTTCCACTCCCCTTTCTGTTTCCAAGCAAATTTTCTGACATCCCTACATGGTCTCCAGCCAGCATGACTGATGGAAGGTGTTGTAGAAATCATCTGGAGGGCACCCGTTTGGGAAAGGCAGTGTTAGAGGAGTTATCCTGGTCAGAAAGAATGGCAAGGCCACAAAAGACCTATTTTATAAGGACATAAGAAGAGGCTGCTGCATCAGGCTAATGGCCCACCTTGTCCAGCATCCTGTTGTCATTGTGGCCAGCCAGATGTCTTTGGGAAACCAGCAAGCAGGATTTGAGCACAAGAGCCCTTTCCCCTCCTGTGGTTTCCAGCAACTGATATTCAGAAGCATTGCTGCCTCTGACTATGGAAGCAGAGCAGAGCCATCCTGGCTAGTAGCCATCAGTAGCCCTCTCCTCCTCCACGAATTTGTCTAATCCTCTTTTGATGCCATCCAAGTTGGTGGCCATCACTGCTTCATGAGGGAGGGAGTTCCGCAGGTTAACTGTGCCCTCTGTAAAGAAGTCCTAGTCCAAGCACCTCCCAAACAGTTCAGAAAATGTGCATTCCAGACAGGTGGCCACATTAGACGTTTGTCGCAAAGCCAACCAAGGGATTTTTGCAAGGCTGGAAAAAACTGGTAACAGATTTATTAGGGCAGAAGCCTAGCTGATGCATTTCGGGATGATATATATATGGTGACAACATAAATCTGTGCAATTTGTTTTCCAGTTTGTTAATGTATATGCATGAGTGTATGTGTGTGAGAGAGAATCGTCAATTTATTTTTATTTTAAAAAGGAGTCTGCTGAGTGGAGGTCAGGGATTAAACAAGGTGCAAAGTCACCCAACTTGAGGCAGTCCTCGGACGCATCATGGATCGTGCAGGAAGAGGGATGTGTGAGAAATGGCCTGAAACCCACCCAGGATTCAGTCCTGAAACCTATTATGTAAATTGCTATCTGCAAAGGAGCCTGAACAGCTATATTAAGCCTCCTGTCGGCTGGCTCTCCAGCTGACGTAACAATAACAAGGGACCCAAAGTCCCAAGAAGACCTTATGTGCGGAGGACAGGTTCCAGGGAGATTACGGCTGTTTCTTTCAAAGAGAGATAATTAATAGGGAAGGAACATGGCTTGTTTTTCTCTCCCGCAGGCAACCAGGGGGGTGGGCTGATTCGTAATGGCTCCAAGAGCCACCTGCTGGAGCTCAGCACCGCTACAGGGAGGGACACTCAAGCAAAATGGCTCCAATGGATTGGGAGGGAGACTTCCTTGTAGCTTTGCCCTAAATGATTAAAATCCTGCACCGGTGTAACTGTCTGGTTACAAGCGACAGGTGCAGGGAGTTCTTCTTGTTCAAAAGCTCAGGAAAAAGCTTGTTTCTCAGGAAACAAACAAATAACAAAAAGTTATTGAATCTCTGGCAGTCACTTCTAGGTGGGCTGGCCAGTTTCCACTAGAAATGGCGAAGAAAACCATTTGGCTTATATTTTCCTGGAAACCCACCCAAGTCACAGTTTCTGAACCGGGACATGCACCGAATCTCCACTCTCCTTTGAAATTTACACCTCTCTGAATGAGGTTCTCTAATTAAAAACTGCCCAAATAGGTCTATTTTAGGAAGAAATGTAGACAAAAACACATATATCAGTACAAAAATGTTTTATAGTTGCGAAAATTGCTTGCAAAGAACTATATATAAGGTACAAAAATGCATATATTTGGAGAAATGAAAATGCCGATGAATGTCCTCGTGGATCTCTTTAAAAACAAAAGTTTGCAATCTAATGACACAATGGGGTGATCTGAATTTAAGATTTTGAAAATGAGAATTCATCCACCCCTTGTGTCTACACTAGAAATGTATACTACTTTCATACCACTTTCACATACACCTCAAATAATCTTTAGTGTTGTAGTTTGGTGAGGATACTCAGAATTCTCTGTTAGGACACCCTGTTCCCTAAGACATGCACACAAGCCAAGGGCAATGGACAAGAGCTAAACCATCTTAAGCCTGTAGTGCAGACTACAAGGAACTGCATCTATCACAGCAGTGCAGCAGGGGCAAAGCCTAGACACTTGATTTCACAGCAAGGGCAAGAAAACAGTCCCCAGAGGCGCTATTTGCCAGTCATCCACACGCTAAATAAATATGCTCTTTCTCTGAGAGAAAACCACCAAGTAGGCCAAACAGAAGAAGCACTAGCATACACGAGCATTCGTGACCAAACGTTCAGACTGCTGCTTTTAGTTCGAAAATCCCCAAGTCCCTTTATGATGACTGACCAAAATGTCACAAAAGAATCAGCAATCTTCTGACTCCAGCAAAGCTCTACATCAGGCTGGGTTTTCAGCAAAGCTGGAGGTGGGCAGGTGGTTGAGAAAGCAAAGCTGGCTTGGTATTACAGCCATCCTTCCTTGGAGGTTTATAAGTACAGTGGTACCTCGGGTTACATATGCTTCAGGTTACAGACTCCACTAACCCAGAAATAGTACCTCAGGTTAAGAACTTTGCTTCAGGATGAGAAAAGAAATCGGGCTCCAGCAGCGGGAGGCCCCATTAGCTAAAGTGGTGCTTCAGGTTAAGAACAGTTTCAGGTTAAGAACGGACCTCCGGAACGAATTAAGTACTTAACCCAAGATACCACTGTAGTTGTTGACTGGCCATCTGTCATGGATACTTTTAGTTGAGTTTCCTGCATTGCAGGGGTTTAAGACTAGATGACCCATGGGGTCCCTGCCAACTCTACAATTCTATTATTGTATGACCAGAGGGCCCCACCACCACCACCAGATGATGAGGCAGTTTGAAAGTGAGAGGCAAAGAAAGCCGGTGGGGATTTCTCAGCAACTTTGCAACTGAGCACACAGGAAATGTGCTGGTCAAGCAGTTATGGCAATTGTGAAAAAAGAAGAGGAAGCCTCTTTCAACACGGACTTCCTTATTCTGCAGGATGAGAGCAGGTCACTGGAAGTGCAAAGGAGGGTTAGGGGTGGAAGAACTCTGGGGCAGTCGAGGCAACATCAGGGCCTGCAGGAAAGGGCTGTGTGGCCCAGGCAGAAAACCCAGGTAGTCATCACACCTGAGCAGCAAACAATGGCAAGCGTCCAAGTCATTGGGGGAAAGTATGGGCAGGATGTCCCACTGCACAACTGCGCCTAGTGCACCCGCTCACACTGTACCGCTGAGTGGGAGGACCCTGTGAGTCATGACTGCCTTTGGGCTTCTGGGATCTTAAACAAGAGCCATTGAGCAAGACAGCTGCTACAGGCACTTTCTCATTCCAGTGCTTCTCTCTGATCAGAGAATTGCAGAATATCCCCAAGGGTCACCTAGTCCAACTCCCTGCAATGCAGGGATCACAACTAAAGAATCCCTGACAGGTGGCCGCACAACCTCTGTTTAAAACCCCCCAGTGAAGGAGAGGCCGCCACCTTCTGAGAAGCCCATTCCACTGTCAAACAGCTCTTACTGTCAGAAAGTTCTTCCTGATGTTTAGCCGAAATCTCCTTTATCACAATTTGAATCCATTGGTTCAGGTCTTACCCTTCGGAGCAGCAGAAAACAAGCTTGCTCCATCTTCCGCGGGACAGCCCTGCAGGTATTTGAAAACAGCCATCCTATCACCTGTCAGTCTCCTCTTCTACAAAAGAAAAGCCTGTCTATCTCCTCTTCTGAGGCAGCTTCCTAACACCAGAAGAAGAGAGAGATATCAGTGGGGAGGGATGCTCAGCAGAGCTCTTATTGCTCTCCTCAGGTACTGTGAAGCACAGAGATAACCATGGGAAGCTGAGTGAGGTTAGCCAGAGATAAAGAAGGCGAAGAGGGGGAAAGAAAACACAAAGCAAAACCAAACCACCCCCACCCCCCAGTGCGCCAGCCTGAGAAACACCCACAGACAAACAGCGGAGTGGAAACTCACCACAGCCGGCCTTCTGCTTCCTGTGTGTTAGTGCTGATCACGCAGGCAGCGCACAGAAGACCCTCTGGGGTTTCGTTTCCTGCTCTCTCACAGCTGTGACACCCTTTTGCAACCCGCCTTTGGAAACGGGGTCACCCCTGCAAGAAATACTTTGTCCTAGGAGCTCTTAGCTCCTTGAAAGACCTACATTGGCTCCCAGGACGTTTCCGAGCACAATTCAAAGTGTTGGTGCTGACCTTTAAAGCCCTAAACGGCCTCGGCCCAGTATATCTGAAGGAGCGTCTCCACCCCCATCGTTCGACCTGGACACTGAGGTCCAGCGCCGAGGGCCTTCTGGCGGTTCCCTCACTGTGAGAAGCCAAGTTACAGGGAACCAGGCAGAGGGCCTTCTCGGTAGTGGCACCCGCCCTGTGGAACGCCCTCCCACCAGATGTCAAAGAGAACAACTACTACCAGACTTTTAGAAGATATCTGAAGGCAGCCCTGTTTAGGGAAGCTTTTAATGTTTGATGTATTACAGTATTTTAATATTTTTTTGGAAGCCGCCCAGAGTGACTGGGGAAGCCCAGCCAGATGGGTGGGGTATAAATAATAAATTACTACTACTACTACTACTACTACTACTACTACTACTACTACGGCTCTCCCAGGTGGCCTGCCACACCACAGACAACCATTTTTGAATTTATTTATTGCATCAATATCCCACATTTTCCTCCAAGGTGCCCAGGGTGGCATGTGTGGTTCTTGCCCTCCTCATTTGATCCCCACATAATCAGCACATTCTTAACCTGTGGAACTTGCTCCTGCAGGAGCCAGTGATGGCCACCAACCTAGATGTCTTTAAAAAAGGAGTGTACAAGTTCATGGAGGAGAGGGCTATCGAAGGCTGCTAGCCAGGATGGATGCCGTGCTCTCTGCCTCCACAGTTGGAGGCAGCAATGCTTCTGAATACTAGTTGCTGAAAGCCACAGAAGAGGATAATAATGATAATAATAATAATAATAATAATAATAATAATAATAATAATAATAATAATATTTTATTTATATCCTGCCCTCCCCAGCCGAAGCCGGGCTCAGGGCGGCTAACAACACTAAAATAGTGTGCTCTTGTGCTCAGATCCTGCTTATGGGTTTCTCACAGGCATTTTGGTTGGCCACTGTGAGAACAGGATGCTGGGCTTAGATGGGCCATTGGCCTGATCCACAAGGCTCCACTTAGGTTCTTTTGTGGTGAGACTCCGCAAAGCGACAGACGCAGCTCCGACCGTCCCCCTCTTCCCTTCTGCCTCCCTCTGAAAGTCGGTGTGGTTCTTGTGGGAAGGAAGGAGAGTGCAAGAAAACCCCAAAATGTGCTCAGTTTGACGTGACTGAGTCATAAGGTGGTGAACTGGGGCAGGGAGGGGGGAAGCGGGGTGTGGTTTCGCTTAGCTGGGCCTCCTGTGCGCATCCTCCTAGAAAGGTTAGAGCTTCACATGACAGCTGCCCTGTTTCCGTGCTGAGAATGGCTTTCAAGCAAGGCATCGAGATTTTCCTCTGTGGCGAGATCTCACACCACAATGCACATTCGTCACCAGCGACCAGGGGCCTCAACAGTCTATTTTTATGCGAGAGTTTTTGCACGTTCAACTTTTGATCAAATCGCCATGCAAAACCCCATTCTGGGGTGGGTGTTTTTTGTTTTTTTTTTGGCAAAACAACCTAGGGGAAAATATGCAGGCTTGAAGACCAAAAATGTACCCAAGATCCTGGATTATTTCAGAAGTATAATGAGGAGTATCTTGCGGCCCTTCCTTCTAAGCTCACCACTTTATTTCAAGGTTTGGAGCTGGTGATCCGTTCTTTGACTTTTGCACTTGAGCCTCAGGTATAAATTACACCCTGCAGCTGGCCTCCTTCTAAATTGAAGGTGTCTGTCGAGGAGGGGTGCTTTTCCATTAGAATAAGGCTGCAATTTTCGCAATGCTCCAAAACGACAACTAACTATTTGCACAGGAGGAATGGTGGATTTTGTGAGGAGTGTGGGAGGTGGCAACATTAATAAAACTAGAGAGGAGGAAATGTTCCCCAAAGCACTCCAGCCCATAGCCCCTGTCCCCCACATCTGTGCAAAAGCGGCCTTCACATCGTGGAGAGGGATTCTCTTATATGAACACGAGGGGGGAGAAATTGGGTCTGCTTTGCAGTTTAATGAAAATCTCCCTGATTCACAGGCCCCGAAACAATACACAAAATAAAACACAGCTCTTCTTTGAAATCTACACTTCTCTGGATTTTACAAGGCTGTTATCCAGCCCCAAAATGTGCATGGAAATGCATGCAGTATGGGGAAAGTGCACATAAGAAATGAAATTAATTGAAGCATCCCTTGGGATGTAGGGAGGCATCAGTTCTCGTCCTGACCTGTATCTGTCACATGCAGAGCTGTTGCTGTTCTGCTGCGATTCATTTTCCAACGAAAACTATGTTATTCATCTCATTGTCTGCTGTGGTTGAATTTTGCATAATTCTTTATGTTATTACAGTGGTACCTCGGGTTAAGTACTTAATTTGTTCCAGAGGTCTGTTCTTAACCTGAAACTGTTCTTAACCTGAAGCACCACTTAAGCTAATGGGGCCTCCTGCTGCCGCCACTGTGCTGGAGCACGATTTCTGTTCTCATCCTGAAGGAAATTTCTTAACCTGAAGCACTATTTCTGGGTTAGCGGAGTCTGTAACCTGAAGCGTATGTAACCCGAGGTACCACTGTACTATGCTACTCTACACAATTGGTTTCAGTGTAAAGGAAATACGGTGCAAATTGGGATGGAGGAGATGTCATCAGTTATGTATCATTTGTGGATGCAAAAAATAAGATAGTAATGATTAGTCGCTTTACTAATGAAAATGATATCAAGTCCCAGACCAATATTCCTCAAGTGAGATGGAACCCCAACTTCTTCAGACTTTACTTTCATATTATTCCTCACATATCAAATCCTGGCTTGATCTGCCTCCATTTATAGGCATATTCTAGACTTTTTGATTGCAGTCAGAAATAAAATGTTGCTTGAATTGTATGACAGCAGTACATTAAAACAAAAATTTAAAAACGCAGAAAAGTTAGCGATTTTCCAAGCCAAATTCAGTCTTTTTGACACTTGATTTTGAGAACATTTGGTCTTGGTTCCCCAAACAAGTTTTAGCAGCTCAAGAGTGTGATGTTCTCAAACACATCGTCATCCCCCGAAATATTTAGCACCATTTTGCAAAAATTTTCACCAGGCAGTTGCTTCCTGTTCAAAATCTGCACAGCACCAACCGGTGTGTCTCTTCTCTAGCAAGGCACAAATAGCTCCCAACACACAGTTCCTTCCAAAGTGTTGTTCGTATCAGCTGCCGATGCACGATGGACTCCGCGCCGCTCCAAGAATCATATTTTAGCAACAAGGACATGATGGAGTGCTATATTCAGTGCTCAGCACAGAGATTAGAAAAAAAAAGCAATTTTGTTTGGCAGATTTCAGTGCATTAGTTTAGGAGGGAAAAAATGGGCAAAAATAACATCGTTCTGAAATTGCTAAGTTTAAGAACTGCCTTGCAGGCAACATGGAAATTTCCTGAAGACAGAACACTAAGCAAACTTCTTCAAGAACTTCTACTGCATCAAATCCTTATTGAAACAATGGGGAGATGCAGAAGAGGTGCATAGTTAAACCAAGGAACTCACTCCCACATGGATGACCACCAACCTAAGGGTAAAGGGACCCCTGACCATTAGGTCCAGTCGTGGACGACTCTGGGGTTGCAACGCTCATCTCTCTTTATTGGCCAAGAGAGCCAGGCGTACAGCTTCCGGGTCATGTGGCAAACATGACTAAGCCGCTTCTGGCGAAACCAGAGCAGTGCATGGAAACGCCATTTACCTTCCTGCCGGAGCAGTACCACTCGTGCTTTCGAACTGCTAGGTTGGCAGGAGCAGGGACCGAGCAACAGGAGCTCACCCTGTCACGGGGTTTAACCCACAGCGCCACCCATGTCCCGACCACCAACTTTGATGGCTATAAAAGAGGACCAGTCATATTCACGGAGGAGAGGGCTATCAATGACAGCTAGCCATGATGAGCATATTCAACCTCCCTTGTCAGAGGCAGCAAAGGCCTCTGAATACCAGTTGATGGGAATCACAAGTGGGAAGAGTGCTGTTGTGCTCCTGTTCTGCTTGTGGGTTTCCCATAATAAGCATCTGGCTGGCCATTGTGAGAATGGGATGCTGGACTAGATGAGCCACTGGCTTGATCTAGCAGGCTTGCCATAGGAATGTGGCAAGGGAAATTGAGATTAAGCAGTCAGCCTGGTCAGGGCCGGATTTAGGTTTCATGAGCCCCTAAGCTACTGAAGGTAATGGGGCCCTTTGTATGTCCAACTGTCCTTTGTCAACAACAAATGGTCACTGTTTTTTGTGTTGAATATATGCTATATGGTAATTTATGGACCTAATACGTATCTAAAGCCATTTGCACATAACAAAATATGAATTTTATCAAAGTAATTGTTGAAAAGTCCATGCAGAATGCAAAGTCCATATGGAATGTAGGCACCCTATATATAGAAATGAGCAAACCAGTGATATTTTAGGAAGCTGCCTAGCAGGCGGGGCCCATTACTTATATCATAGGAGCCTACACAACACAAAACACTGTTGCTGTATGTAGGTTTTATTTTATTTGCTTTTTATCTTATATTTTGGAAATGTACATCCAGGTTTTTCCTTTAAGTTTTTTGGGGGGGCCCAAGAGAGTGGGGTCCTAAGCTATAACTTTTTAGCTTATACGTAAATCCGGCACTGAATCTGGTTTGTTTTCATAAAAATTAGCACAAAAGTTACGCACTGGCAGGTGGCTGTTTCCTTGCACTTCCTGCTGTACTTTCCCAACACTTTTCATCCTGTGAAAAATCCTGTTATGAAAGAAAAAAGGGCAGATTTGTTGCACAAGAGTGCTGCTGCTATCTATCACAGCGTACCTGTTTTCTTTGCAATGGGTTGTTATATTATCTTCATATCAAGGAAGGCTTGTGGGAGGGGAAGGTAGGCGGTCCTTTGAGGCACACCAGTTTTAAGCCATTTTGGGAGTTTGAAGGAAGCACCAGCACTTTGGATTGTGCTTATAAATGGACCAGGAGCAGAGTAGTGATTTAAGGACTAGTAAGATAATGCTATAAGGTTGCCAGCCATGGCAGCTACATTGGGGATTAACTGGAGCAGACATAGGCCAACTCGGCCCTCCAGATGTTTTGGGACTACAACTCCCATCATCCCTAGCTAACAGGACCAGTGGTCAGGGATGATGGGAGTTGTAGTCCCAAAACATCTGGAGGGCCGAGTTTGCCTATGCCTGAACTGGAGTTTCCAAGTAGTCTTCAATGGCAGCCCCACGTGCAACTCACTGCAGTGGTCTAGTTGAAGTCCATGATCTATCATACACCTTTACTACTGCCATTACAACAATACAAGTTATGGCAGGTACAAAAGCTGTGCTTGGTGCTCTTGGATTACTAAGTTTGGAGCCCTTCCCTCTTGTGAATCTGAATATGACCCAGCAGTAAGTCTGTGAAATTGCACATAGAAAATGAATCAACGCAGAAAGGGGTTTTCCGAGGCATCTCAAGAACTTGGCAACCCAAAGGAACAATGGGGCAAGTGGATCTGTTAGAATATTACGGAACAACTCAATTGGCAGGGTTTGTTAGGGGAACAAGCCGAGGAGTTAATGCAGACAAACTGTGTGGTTTGGCTTTGTGGCTTTCCGGAGAGACCTCGGCTTTCTGTTGCTTCAGCAGTCTCTCTCTGCCTTCTGTTTAACCACAACTGTCAGTTCTGAGATAATAGTTGTTAACTTAAGCCTAAACATATTTCAAATGCAGATGGATTTGCAAAGCTCCCTGTGCCGCTGCCTCTTTCTGGCATTTCCGGATTCCCAATTTTAAAATTTCCCATTTTCCGCTGGGGTCTTGCCCAAATGGCTCGATTGGTCCTAAGTCAAAGCATGCCCATATCTGTCAATTTCAGTTTCTCCTTTTTCCTGCCTTGAGTTCAGTTCTCCAAATTTCCACATCAATTTGCAATTCCATCCCATCCTGTGTGTGTGTGTGTGTGTTTCTTTATTTGCAGTATGCATCAGTCATAAACATTGATTCATACACAGCACGGGTTTTTTTTAAAAAAAACTTTTTACAATCCTAGCCCCCACAAAAGCACCAAATGTCTATTTAATTACATTTAACTTTTAAGCAGTGCTTTTTTCCTTAAAAAAATGTTTAGGGGTACTCTCATTTTGACTCAAGAAAATCACCATTTTATAGTTCAAATCGGGGGAAATAAATACAGTAAATGGACAAAAGTACAAAGATTCACAAAATGTTTAGGGGTATGCATCCCGTCCCCCCAGAAAAAACCACTTCTTTTAAGTCATTTCAGTTTTTAAACAGAAGTGTCATTCCACATTTTGCCCTGTGTTCTCAGAGGCCTATAATCATGGTCTTACCATGTTCTGTCAATGTTGTGAATGCCATGAAACTATGTCAGTAGTAGTGGTTTTCTTGCCTGTTCAACTCTCTTGGGCAAGGGCTGTCAGTTTGTCCCTTCAGTCCCAGAGTTGTGAGATCCAGTTCCCAAACAGGTCTGCATTTAGGGTCTTCCAATACTTTGCAGTAGTAAGCCATGCAGCAATTATCAAATAAGTAATGAGATCCTTGTCTGGGAAAGTTAGCAATTACAAGAAAAACAACCCTTCTCCTGAATTTTCATCAGCACTTTAGTACAAATTTCTCCCATCTCCACATTTTTGTATGCAATCTTATACGCATTTCTTATACGTGTGTGCATTTCTGTACAATTTACTTGTCTGGAAAACTGCACTGTAAAATTCTGAGAAGAGCAATTCTCAAAGAGCGGCTGTGTTTGGAGTCTTGTATTGTTTTGGAAAGTGCAAACTGGATAGGTTTGTCTTTCAATTCAACCTGAATCAAGTTGCACCCCTATCGCTAGTTGTGCTTGCAAGACGTTGTTTGGAGCTGACTTGCATTTAATCCCAGAAACAGGAGGAAAACAGTGGTGCTTATGGGGCAGGGGGAGGGGAGTCCACCCCTGACACCTTGGCTCTTGCCCAGGACTGCTCAGGCCACAATAAATGAGCTAATCTTTAAGTTACCCCACTGAATTCTTTCTCTCTCTCTGTGTGTGTGTGTGTTTTGTAGATGTGCTAATCCAATCGTCTCCTCTATCCTCTCTCTTTTCCCTTTGATTTGAGCACAGCCTCTTGGGAGATACAGACTCATCACAAATGGCTTCTTGGGGACAGGAGCAAATGAAATGTAACAAATCTCCATTTGCAATTTTTGGAGCATGTGGTCAGAATGCAGAGCAGAGGAACCAGCGCCGCCAATTGCTTCCCTTAATGTGTTCCGGAACAACCTCAAGCGTCATCACAAAACTCGCTTTTCTTTCTCTCTGGCTGGGATGAAGAATTGAGAGAAGAGAGCAGTAAAACATCTCATTTATTTTTGTGTGTATTAAAAAGTAGGGGGAGACATTATTTGTTTTTGCATTGCTCCTTCACACCTGATATTCTTCTCCCTTGGCCTGCAAGATCTTTGGCCCAAATGCATTTTGCTGTGTTAGGCTGCAAGCAAAGAGCCAATAAGAAGCTTCAGCAGTGCTGCTGCTTATGCCCACACCTTGCACCCCAGCAACTTCATGCTTTTGAAACAGGTCTAATTATTCCCAATCTGGAATAGGGAAGAGAAAACCTTTCATGATTAAATGTGCTTTGAATATCTGCAGTGATTTTTAATCCTTATTTCAGGCCTTGGCCCAAACGCCTTTGCTGCCCCACCCAGTTTAAGCCCTGGCACAGTGCACCCCCAGCCTAACCAAGTCTGGACACTTTTAGACAATCTGTCTCTTGAACATTCCTCCTGGTATGTTTGCACAAAAACTGTGTGGAACTGTATCTCTACTCTATGAGAGGGCTCAACATGAGACTCTTAATCTCAGAGTTGTGAGTTTGAGCTCTACGTTTGGGCAAACGATTCCTGCATTGCAGGGGATTGGACTATATGATCCTTGGGGTCCCTTCCAATTCTAAAGTTCGATGATTCTATGAATATATGAACTAAAAGAAGAGACATCACCTTGCCAACAAAGGCCCGTATAGTTAAATCTATGGTTTTCCCAGTAGTGATGTATGGAAGTGAGAGCTGGACCATAAAGAAGGCTGATCGCCAAAGAATTGATGCTTTTGAATTATGGTGTTGGAGGAGACTCTTGAGAGTCCCATGGACTGCAAGAAGATCAAACCTTTCCATTCTTAAGGAAATCAGCCCTGAGTGCTCACTGGAAGGACAGATCCTGAAGCTGAGGCTCCAATACTTTGGCCACCTCATGAGAAGAGAAAACTCCCTGGAAAAGACCCTGATGTTGGGAAAGATGGAGGGCACAAGGAGAAGGGGACGACAGAGGACGAGATGGTTGGACAGTGTTCTTGAAGATACCAGCATGAGTTTGACCAAACTGCGGGAGGCAGTGGAAGAGAGGAGTGACTGGCATGCTCTAGTCCATGGGATCATGAAGAGTCGGACACGACTAAATGACTAAATAACAACAACAACAACCTGAACTCCACAATCATCATCTGAGGCCCTCCCTCATGTGCCTCCTCTGCCAAAGTTCCAGGCAGCTGCAACATGAGAACAGGCCTTTTCTGCAGTGGCTCCCCGCTTGTGGAATGCTCTCCTCAGGAAGGCCACCTGGCACCTTCGTTCCATATCTTTAGGCACCAGGAAAAACATCCCTTTCCTCCCTGGCCTTTGGCTAACTAAAAATTCAATGGCTTTTAAAATTGTGGGGCAGGGGGAATTGTTTATGTTTGTTACTGTGTTATGCATTTTTGTGTTTTTATATTGTAAACTGCCCTGTGATCCTCAGGTAAAGGGCAGTATAGAATTGAATGAATAAATGAATGAATAATAATACTTGTTGTATCCACCTGAACCAATGGAGTCAAATTACGAGGAAGGAGATTCCGACTATACATCAGGAACAACTTTCTGAGGGTAAGAGCTGTCCAGCAGTGGAACAGACCACCTCAGAAGGTGATGAACTCTCCTTCATTTGAGGTTTTTCAACAGAGGTTGGATGGCCATCTGTCAGGGATTCCTGATCTGTGATTCCTGCATTGCAGGGGGTTGGACTAGATGACCCTTGGGGTCCCTTCCAACTCTACAATTCTACGATTCTATTGCCTATTCATTTTGAGTGGCTAGCATGATGCTGCTATTATCCCACATTTATCCCAGTGCATCTCCCCATCACTTTTCTCACCCCCCCAAAAAAATTATGTGGTTGTTGTTGTTTTTTAACTGGTTTGCTATTCAAGAGCACTAAGCCCACTCTAATTGTCCCACCTGAATTTGCCAGCCTGCAGCCTGAAAAAAGGCCTTGCCCAGCCGCAGATCAGAGGTGCCATATCTTCCACCCTTTGTGGCCTCTTGGTGCATCTCAGAGCCACACCAGCCAGCTCCGCTGCATTGCGCTGTTATTTTCCCATAAACTGAAGCTGTAAAGGCCCCGACATATATCAGCGTGGCAGCCACAGGCCGGCCTGCTAATGCACCAGCCTAATGAATATGAATGGCATCTTCGTAAATGTAGCGTTGTGTCATTAAATTCTTTCACACCTCAGCAACCCTGGAAAGGTTACTTGGAATTAAATGTAAATTACATATTTACTGGAATGAAACAGATCGGCATGTCATTCCTTTGAAAAACATCATCTAATTTAATAACGGCACAAACTTGCCTCACAATAAGCCGGGTCCCTTCCTCCCACCATGTCTCTTTTGGTGCTGAGGTCTTTCAGTTGAAGGCTATCACCGTCTCCATCAGCTGCCAGCCAGCTGCCTTTTTTGCTCATTGTGAATCTGTTCTGTTTTTTCCTGCTGGAGCACAAAGGGAGAAATGAACACGCCCAGAATTCTGCCCATGCCCTTCTCTGAAGTTAGACGTGTGCAGAGAAGGAGGAGGAGGATCAAGAGTCTGGAAACCAAGCCTTATGAGGAACAGTTGAGGGGACTGGTGATGTTTCACATGGAAAAGAGAAGACTGAGAATCACAGCTAAAATCCTGTCAGATGGTCACCCAACCTCTGTTTAAAAGCCCCCAATGAAGGAGACCCCACCACCTTCTGAAGGAGTACCTTCCACCATCCAACAGCTCTTACCATCAGAAAGTTCTCCCTAATTGTCAAGGCTCTGCCAAGGCTTTGGGAAAACCGTTCCTCCCCTGGTTGTAGCAAGAGCATAGAAAACAAGGAGAGTCCCTTTTTAATTAGTTTTTATTCAGTCCTAATAGTGAGAGACAAAAGAACGCAACAAGCCTTAACATGGCGTTGCTCCAAACTGGGCTCCTCCTCCCACATTCCTAACAACAGCAGCCCCCCTTATGGGGGCTGCTTGTAGGCAAAAGTTTCTGATTCCGTTGCACCCTTAATGATTGCTGAGTTCTTGGAGAAGGGGGATCAGAAATACTCTCCAGTGACAATGTGTCAGCTGGCTGTCCTGTCGCAATCCTCCCCTTTCTTCTAACACATCCCAACTCCTTTGTTCGTCTGTCTCTATGCTGTGACCTTCCTCAAACTCTCCAAAGCCTTGCTGTAAATCAAGGCTGTGTCCCTCTTCTCCTGTAGCATCAGGAGAAGGGAATGTGATCCCCACTAGTCCTCCTCCTCCATCTCGTCCTCTTGAGTCCGTCAGAAAGTTCTTCCTAATGTTGAGTTAGAATTTCCTTGCCATTTGAATTAATCCGCTGCTGCTCTGGAGCAGCAGAAAGCAAGCTTGCTCCATCTTCCATGTATTTGAAGATGGCTATCATGTCAATTCTCAGTCTTCTCTTCTCCAGGCTAAACACAACTCCAGACCCTTTAACATCTTGGTTGTCCTCCTCTGCACACCTCCCAGCTTGCCATTATGCTTCTTAAACTGTAGTGCCCAGAACGGGGACATAGGACTTCAGTTGGGGTCTGACCAAGGCAGACTAGAGTGGTACTATGTCTTTCCTTGATCAGGACACTATATTACTGTCAACGCAGCCTAGGATTGCATTAGCTTCTTTTTGCTGGTGCATCATGCTGTTGACTCATATTAAGCTTGTGGTCTACAAAGACCCCATCAATGATTTCTAAAGCAGGTTGGACGACTTTAAACAAAGAGTCTCTTTTCACAGAAGTCAGAGCTTCAGCTCCCCTCTAAGTCTCAGTCTGGGGATGGGTGGTGCTGAAACAACATTATGTCCTGCTCTTATGGAACCTCCAGCCTAAGCCATACAGGGAGCTGTCCAGGGTGCTGCTGAAGTCTTGCTCCATCTCACCTCCATTCTGTCAAGGTCAATGCTAGCTTCCTAGCAGGTATGATGAACTGCAAGGGTTCAAGACAGGTAGCAGCTTCCAGGTCAGATGATGGACTGACTGTCAAGTGATGCTTGATTTGAGTGCCACAAAGCTGTTTATTTTTTACTATTATTTATTAAATTTGTATACTGCCCTTCATCTGAAGAGCTCAGGCTGGTTCACAACATAAAAATACAAGATAAAAACAAAATACGTTAAAAAACAAAACCCACAACCCAATACCACCCCCATATGCTGCCATATAAGAAAGGATCTGAGTGGTTTATGGTTCTTTTAAAATGCAAATAATTAAGACACACATGGAATTTGAACAAAAACAAAACCAGCAACAGCATCCAGCGTCCTTTATATTCCATGAAGACGCCCTCTAGCCCTGGACAAGTGGCTCCCTCTGAACCTCAGCTGCAAAACAGGTATTCCAGTGGCCCACCTACCAGGCTGCCATATGAGCAAACCACCCCCTAGAATTGCAAAGAGCTTTGCTGATTAAAATTAGGAAGAGTGGCATCCGCAGTCAGCGAGTTGGTATCTGGACAGATGTGGTCCTCGTAGTAGTCAACTATCCACGTTGCAAGTGGGCTTGTGGTGGCTGCTCCACAAAACTCTCTGGGATCTGTCAGTGTCCATTTCCCCTACAAAATTACCTGTAAAGAGGGAATTGTTCCATTGGTTGAGGGAACCAGGGCCTTGTTGATGGCATTGTTCTTACAAAAAGAGCAAGGCCAGACTGGCTTTATCTATGCCATCCCAGGGGCCTCCTCAACTCCTAAAGACTGAAATTATGTCTCTCTACAGCAGGATATTGCTGCTTGCTTGTTTATGACTCTGCATTTCGTGAATATTTCTTCTGGTTGGGGAGCCTAATGATATTTCTCCAATATAGTTCTCGTCTCTTCAAGTAAGGCAAGAAGAAAAAGAGGGCAGAATGAAGAGGATAGAGCAGCCCAGTAGACTTTAAGAGCTTTCCCTAGAGATTCGGATGTTCAGAACACTTTGGCCACAGAAGGGAAAGACGGTAGGATAGTTGCTGGTAATCACACACACACACGAGGGGGCAGGGTTCATAATTGTGTATAATGTAGTAACACTAGTAATAATCATAACACAACTTGAAACCAGTTTACCTGCAAAATCGCCTTACCCCACATATGCCTGTTTGACTGCTTCTGTTGGCTGAACCAGCCCAGTTTCAGGGGCCACATAATACCTGTTTCACATTTGTAAGAAACTGATATTTTAGTATGGCAGCACCTACACTCTGGAACTCCCTGCCGATGGACATCCAAGAAGGCCCCTTCACCGTAGTCTTTTTGGTGCCTGCTAAAACATTTCTGCTTAAACAAGCCTACCCAGACATGTAGAATGCTGCTTTAATCTGTGTTTAACTTACTGCTGATTTTATCCTTTTCCAATCTTTTACAGAGTTGTTTTTCCCATTTCCCCTGATAGTTATATTGCTTTATCATCTTTGTAAACCGCACTGAGGTCTTCTTACAATCAAGCAGTGTACAAATGGTATGCAATAAATAAATTTATATCAGGCACACTATGTAAAACTAGAAAATATTACAGCATCAGTAAAACAGAGGATGCATTTAAATGTACAGTAGAGAAGGCACACAAGTTCTTGTATAAGTAAGGTAAAGGTAAAAGGACCCCTGACCATTAGTTCCAGTCGTGACCGACTCTGGGGTTGTGGCGCTCATCTCGCTTTATTGGCCGAGAGAGCTTCCAGTTCATGTGGCCAGCATGACTGAGCCACTTCTGGCGAACCAGAGCAGCACACGGAAACGCCGTTCACCTTCCTGCCTGAGCGGTACCTATTTATCTACTTGCACTTTAATGTGCTTTCGAACTGCTAGGTTGGCAGGAGCAGGGACCGAGCAACGGGAGCTCACCCTGTCGTGGGGATTCAAATCGCCAGCCTTCTGATCGGCAAGTCCTAGGTTCTGTGGTTTAACCCACAGCGCCACCCGCGTCCCCTCTTGTATAAGTAAAGGGCTATAATCAAGCAGTGGGATAAACTTGTTTCCAGAAGTAGCCCTACATTTGGGGAGGCGTCAGAGGGAGGCCACTTTAACCCATCACCTCTCATCAGGGTGACCCTGGTCTGGCTTGGAGTATATATAATTCAAGAGCCATTTCAAAAGGCCCTCTGAGCTCTTGTTCACCTACTCCCTCACTCTGCCAACACGTCTAAGGATCCTGGCATGCTACCCAGCCCATTTCTCCAGCCTCTCTGCCCACATGATCAGCACACCTGGGCACCAAACGCTCATCAAAGCCAGGCCAGATTAAGCTTGCAGACATTCACAGTCTCTTTCCCCAGCTGGTTCTCCTCCAGGTGAGTCATCAGAGCGATCTGATGATGAAAGGCAGCCAGGAGCGGCTGGTCCCACCACGAGGCTTGCCTCCTGGCCCAATCAATCCTGGCAATCAAACAGAGGCCAAGCTGTGATTCAGGGCTCAATCTGCCAGCTCTCATGCTCAGCTACAAGGCAATGCTGCGCCTGCACGTAATGAGCCACTTAGGTGTACCTTAGATGCTTACACCTGCAAATGATAAAGGCATCGATGTGCATCAATGGCTGTTAATCCCACTTCCTACAGCAGAGACAGCATATGAGCCAGCCTCCCTCCCCACAGTGTTGTCTCAGATGTTCTGTGCTGGTGGGCCATGAATCTGAGTCCTGTTTTCTAGGCCCAGAATCTTAAAGTGCTTCATGTATCCTGGCAGAACTTACAGTCATCCCAGGGGCTTCTGTGGCCAGGTCAAGGAACCTATGGCTCTCCAGAAATTGCTGGACTCAAACTCATAAAATCTTAGAACTGCAGATTTGAAAGGGACTCCAAGGGTCATCTAGTCCAACCCCCTCCAATGCAGGAATCTTTCACTCCAAGTGAGGCTCAAACCCATGACCCTGAGGTTAAGAGTCTAATGCTCTACCAACTCAGCTATTGTTTGGTAAATTGTAACATGGCTTCCTTACACAACTCTTCAAAGTTCAGATTCATGTGTTTTTCCACACAGCAATCAGAAAAAGATATGCAGGCAGTAACTATTGGTATGGGGGGGTTGCTATTTTCAGACTCTATTCTTGTCTGAAACAAAAGAGGCTGGTTAAAGCCATGCGGCTGAGCAGAAGCAACCAGCTCACACACTGAATTCACATGTTGACTGAGTATACCAAAAGGCTTGGTTGCCCATTCCTCCCAAGTTGAGGTGCAGCGATATAGGTTAAGCCTGGCAGGACAACTTTCTCTATGGTGTTAACCCCTTCATGCATTAACTAGACTCAAGTGGGTCTGGTTATCCTACACTAGCTTGTTAAAATCCTTCTTAAACTGTGGTGCCCAGAACTGAACACAGGACTCTGGGTAGGATCTTACTCCCATCCTCCTCCTTGACCACATTGGCTGCTGGGAGTTTGAGTCTGGCAGTTCCCGGAGGACACTAAGCTCCCCTGCCCTACGAAATGTTTCCAGTCTGTTACCAAGCACACTGTTTATTGCACCAAGAAGCCAGTGGGAGTATCAAGCATTTTCTACTTAGACTTGACATTTGTTTCCTCTGTCTTTCAAACACAAGCTTTGGCTTGAGCAGAAGATGATGGTTTACATTTTAAGCACCCTGTAAGTGCTGCAGGGTGTCTGATGTCAGGACAGAGCCTGGAATCTGTTTGCAGCCAACCTCTCCCTCTAATTCCTTAAGAGGTGACTTCTTATGCAACCAGACATGTCCTTTCGAAACCTCTTCTGTGTGCTCCGTGACATATCACAGAAGTGGCTGCATATCACAGAAGCAAATATGTTATCATTATTTCAATCAATGATATCATTATTATGGTGCAATTATTATCATCTCTATTATCTGGGGTTTCTTCCCATGGGGGAGGTGGAAGGGAAATCTAGCAGCGTGCTGTCATGCACAGGATAAACAGAGACACTCAAAGCCAAGACTAATGGGAGAGAAGGTCAGGTCGCCCTGTCCATTCTATGTCTCTTGGTAAACATTAACCAGAATCAGCAAACGGGTGGAGGGTTTTTTCATTCAGTGGGGAACGCCAAGTGGTTTTAGCAGGACACAAGGAACGCTAGTCTTAAGAAGCATTGACTTGGGGGTGCAATTCTTCACTAGGGCAAAGATAAACCTTTCAAGCCGTCTCCTGACAGTGACTTACTTGGAGCTTTGTGTTTTTCCGGAACTGGGGAGGCAGAGGATAGCCACTGAGGCTAGTAGCCATTGATAGCTCTCTCCTCCAGAAATACGTCCAATGCTCTTCAAAACCTACAACGATAGGTTCAAGCAATTCTCCAGCAGCAGAGCCCAACAGGAGAAGCAAGAAAGCGATGGTGCTCAGGACTTGCTTGTGGGTTTCCCATAATGGTCACTGTGAGAACAGGATGTCCTCTTTGGCCTAATCTAGCAGGCTCCTCTTATGTAACCCAGGTCCAAGACTTTCAATGGGCCTACTCTGAGTACAAACGACTCCCCACTTACGCAGGGGTTACGTTCCTGGCCCCCACACTCATAAGCGAAATATGTGTAAGTGGGTAGCCTTCTGTGGTAAATACATTTCCCCACCCAACAGCTGTCATGTGGGGTGGTGCAGCAGCAGTGAGAGCTCCTGCACGCCATTTTGGAACCCTTGGAGTCTCTTTTCTGGACTCTGGGGAGGATCTCCTCGTGAGCCATGAGGACTTCCCAGCTCTCTCCCAGCAATTTCAGGTTGGTATCAAATTATTTAATTATTCCCAGCGCCACACATATATGTGCTTATGTGAGAGTCAATCCTGCACAAGGGGGGGGGGGAGGGGGCACCCCTGTATATTAGTTGGATGCTACCTTATGGCTCTTTTTATAAGAAGCAACCTTAGTCCATGTCTAATGTTGTAAACCGTTTTGATACGTTTCGTGGTTTAGCGGTATAGAAATATGAATAATAATGAATCCATCCGACCATTGGCCCAGCTATCTCAGTATTGCCAGCACCGACTGGCAGCGCCTCTCCAGGCTTCCGGACAGGGGATCTTTCCCCAGCCATTCCTGGAGATGCCACTGGGGAGCGAACCTGCAACCTTCTGCATGCCAAGCAGATGCTCTACTGCTGAGCTGCTGCTCTTTTCTTCCACACACCCCTTGTCTGTCCCCAAACACCCAGCGATCAGAGGCAGTATGCAGCTGCCTTTGCAAATCATTTGCCCATGGATGTGTCGGTTCCCTGTGCAAAACCACGTTTCGTTCACCCAGAGGGAACTAGTGTGAGTGGCTGGATCTGAGGACAGAAAACCCGTGGGGAGGGGGGGAGTGCCTTGCTCAAACATGGATTTGAGATGCCTCTTATTTAGGTCACAACTGTCCGCTAGACAACAGTCTCGGTTTGGAGGGCTGATAAATCGGGTTTATTAGGGATTAAGGGAAGGCATGGTGGATTTGAGCTGGTGAGTCGAGGGAGAGAGAGTTTCTCCCCATTTTGGACATCTGCAGGGTTCTACATAACCAGCTTTTTCATTTTATTTCTTTAAAGAGGAATCTGACGCGATCAAGCTTAAGAAGGTGAATTAATGTAGTGGGGCTTTGTACTCCAATCCAGCAATGAAAATCCTTTCTAAAAGTCTAATTTCCTTCGTTGTTATTCATGATTACAAAATAATAAGATTGCTGGAGAGAGGGAGAAAAATCCAATAGAGTAGATGTCAATATTGGGCAGGCGGCTCAGCAGGAAATTTAATTGCAAACTGCACGCCAGTTAAATAGTCTCCGCACTCATCTTGGCTTTTCTTAAATTTTAATTAGGATAAAATTTACTAATCTTTTCGGCATACAAAGGGAAGTTTGCCAAGAGAAGCCTGCAATTGATCTGAGAGAGATTGCTTTCCTCCAAGAGCCTTTTGCCCTGACCACAAAACGCTGCACAAAAAAGACCAGGCCGGCCGGTAACTGCCCCCCCCGCCCCCCACAGCCATCTTTGGCTCGTCTCCCACTCTCTCTCCACCCCCACCCCTCTTGGCACATGTGAAGTCCAGATGTTTTTTGTTGCAGAGCAAATTGACATGTTAAAATTACATTGTGCAAAGGAGCGAGGGCAAGCCTCAGCAAACAAGCCAGAACGCGTCCCTGGGTTTTTATGGGTCACCCTAACATTTATGGAATTTAACAAATTTGCACCACACAGCAAAAGTCAGGGTGAACTCCAAGGGGAGGCATGACTGACCAAATCGGTCCCCCGAGGTCCAACACCACCTACATGGGCTGAGCAGGAGGATGGCCCTTGTCATGTTCCAACTTGTGTCCAGAATGCAGAAAAGGGACAGGCATCCATTCCCCAGGAGTGACTGGGGCTCCCTCACCAGGAAAAACAAAGATACCATACCCTCCAAAATTCTGCTGATTAAAATCAAGGTGTGCATCATTCGGTACTGCGCTTCCACGTGAACCAGCTGGGGCTTCTCCACCCCAGCCCCCTGTCTCCGTTACCAGCAGCAGCGCCCTCAGAACATGCTCTTCTTGTGCTTTAGAAAAACATTATGGTTTGTTCAATGGATGGATTTAGTTCACCTACACACACACACACCGCCCACTCCATTCCCAGTCCCCAGCTAGTTGGTGACCTCTGTATTCCACCAATGAGCAAAGATCCCAATTAGTGCCATGGTTTTTGAGGTGTGGACACCTGTCTGCAAGGAAGTGGGCTGAGACTAATTTGGCTATGCAAATAGTATTCCACACAGTCCCAGAGGGGGTTTCTGCTCGAGATGTAAATAGGAGGCGAGGTTCGTTGCTGCCGATATAATTATTTTCTAGCTGATTTGAGCAGCTGAATAAATTTAGCATTACCATAAAAAATGAACCGCTATTTTAAAATTGGACGGCTGCTCATAAAGCAGATACCGGGGCGAAGGGAACGTGGCGTAATTAAGGACTTACAGATGGAAGGGCTGGAGCTGAAGTGCTAGACAGGATCTGCAAAGGAACAACAGGGACAATGGGGGGGGTAGGCCCCCGTCTTCTGTCATGGACTGGTTGGATACAGAGGGATAAAAGGAGGCACCAGCTGGGGAACCCCCAAGAGAGCCCAGGGAGTGGGAAAACTATCAGTGGTCAGAGGGAAAAGACTGGGGAAAAGGGGATGTTGGAAGCTGAAGAGGTAACAGGGTTTTGTGAGCAGGGAGATTCTGTGGCAGAGAGCAGTTCAGAATCAGATGCAGAAGCTGAGGCTGGAGAGGAGGAGGAGGAGGAGGAGGAGGAGGAGGAGGAGAAGAAGAAGAAGAAGAAGAAGAAGAAGAAGAAGAAGAAGAAGAAGAAGAAGAAGAGGAGGAGTTTGGATTTGATATCCCGCCTTTCACTCCCTTTAAGGAGTCTCAAAGCGGCTAACATTCTCCTTTCCCTTCCTCCCCCACAACAAACACTCTGTGAGGTGAGTGGGGCTGAGAGACTTCAAAGAAGTGTGACTGGCCCAAGGTCACCCAGCAGCTGCAGGTGGAGGAGCGGAGACGCGAACCCGGTTCCCCAGATTACGAGACTACCGCTCTTAACCACTACACCACACTGGCGGTCCAACAGGCAGTGATGAAGCAGGCTGATGGAGAAGCCAGGGGGTCTCCCCCTCCTGCTGTGACCAGCTCCCTTCCTGCCTAGTCTCCCAGGACCAGGAGAGGTATGAAGTGGGAGGAACAAAGGCAACCCCTTCACCTAGATGCCAGGTAGGAGAACAATAGCCAGTGGGTGTGAACTGAACTGAAAGCAGGCTGGAGGCTGGAGACACAGAGACCTGCTTGCTTTGTGCTGGATCCAAAGCTGTGACTAATGGAGAATGCTGTGAGCCCCTCCATCTTATGCTCAGGTTGTATATATGTGCAAATAAAGTCATATATCCTAAAGGCACCACAGTTTCCACTAACCTTCATTCCAAGGAAACGAAACATGGGTAAGAACCTAGAACCTCTCACCGCTCAGAGATTGGGGTAGCATGTAACAATATAATGTTTCAGAACAATTGAAAAGGAAATATTTTATCTGACTGTATCAAGCTGTAATAAAGGATGAAAGAGAAGGGATGTAGCCCCCTCACTCACACCATCGCTGCTGAGAAGTCAGGCTTCTCCTTCCACCAACTACCACCTCTCAGCTGTCATTCCAGTAGACTGCAGAAGAAGAAGGAAGAGGGGAGACGCAGAACCACTCCATCCATACAGTGGGGAGACCAGCTGCTTTTGGTGCCTCCTCTACTTTTTCACCTCTGCTGGTCAAGAGAAGAACTGTTAATTTAGAACTCATAGCTGAGTTTGCTGCTTTCCTCTTCCCTCCCCAAAACATTTTCCTTTTATGCTATGTCTTTTTTAATACTGCAAGCCTGAGCTCTACAGTTGTCTTTCTTTAGCGATCTGTAAGCATCTTTGGCTGAAAAATGGGATGAATTTTTAAAGAATAAAATAGAATGGAGATTATCCACTATCTTGAGTGCACAGAAATGGGGTAGCTTATAGTTCCTTCAACTGGTCTGTGAGTGATTTGAGACGGCGTGTTGGGAAGGCCCCTGGCAGGCATTCCCTACTTGTGTAAAGATGGTTTGTGGGTTCAAGTGGATGACATGGCTTGGTTTTCACATTCTTCCTCTACCGCATTCCTGGGTACATGATCAGCCTCATTCTGGCAACTAGAACCCTCCAGCGGGAATCTCCCATTGACTTTGCCACGGCTGATGGAGGCAATGTCACCTTCTGGTTGTGGCGATGCACATCTCCAAAGCAGGATCATTATTCACTCTGAAAGGCAGGGGAGCTTTCAGAATGTACAAGCCCTGAAGTAACACTGATCAGATCTCACAGACTTCGGATTCTATTTGTTAACAACCATTTTAAGCAGAAATAACTGGCTGGCAGCAGGAAAGGGCAATCCTTTGTTATATAGGGAGGTTCTGCTGCCAGGCTCCATGGGGCCAAAAGGCACAAGGATGGGGGGGCCCTCTTAAAATCATAGAATTCTAGGGTTGGAAGGGGACCCCAATGGTTATCTAGTCCAACCCCTTGCAATCCATGAATATCAATGGAAGAGTCCTTGGCAGGTGCCCATCTGACCTCTGCTCAAAGACCTCCAGTGTGAGAACCAGTGTGGTGTAGTGGTCAAGAGCGGTGGACTCGTAATCTGGTGAACCGGGTTCGCATCTCCGCTCCTCTACATGCAGCTGCTGGGTGACCTTGGGCTAGTCCCACTTCTCTGAAGTCTCTCAGCCTCACTCACCTCACAGAGTGTTTGTTGTGGGGGAGGAAGAGGAAGGAGATTGTTAGCAGCTTTGAGACTCCTTAGGGTAGTGATAAAGTGGGATATCAAATCCAAACTCCTCCTCCTCCTCCTCCTCCTCCTCCTCCTCCTCTTCTTCTTCTTCTCCTTCTCCAATGAAGGAGAGTGCACCAACTTCTGAGGTTGTCCATTCCACTGTCGAACAGCTCAGAAAGTTCTTCCTAACGTTTAGTTGGAATCTCCTTTCTTGTAATCTGAATCCAGTGATTTGGGTCCCGTCCCCCCCTGAGCAGCAGAAAACAATCTTGCTCCATCTTCCGATATCTGAAGGTGGCTTCTATATCACCTCTCAGTCTTTCTTCCAGGCTACGTAGCCACTTTTCACCAGTGCTTTCTCCTGCTGCTAAGAGGATCAACACCCTCACTTTGGGGAAAGGGCTGCCATGGGACAGAAGCTTTGTGCATCAAAGCAAGCCTTGATCCCAACCACCACCACCCTACTAGCCCAGACTTACCCAACCTATGGTCCTCTGGATGTTGTTGGACTCCAACTCCCATCAGCCCCACAATTGGAGATCAAGGGAGTTGTAGTCCGGAGGGCAACAGACTGGGGAAGGCCAAAGGTTCTCCTAATGCCCCTATATCGACCGTGGCCATGTGACACTCTTCAGGTTCCTGCTCGAAACTGCACTGGGACTGGGGAGGTTAACCTGCTAGGTCAGGAGCTGTTTTCATGAGAACATAAGGAGAGCCTGTTGGATCAGCCAATGACCCATCTAGCCCAGCATCCTGTTCTCGCAGTGGCTGACCAGATGCCCCAATAGGAAACGCATGAGAAGGATCTGAGCACAAGAGCAGCACCCTTCTCTCCTCTGGTTTCCAGCAGCTGGGATTCTGAAACACTGCTGCCTCCAACTGTGGAAGCAGAATATAGTCATCATGGCTAGTGGCCATCAATAGCCCTCTCCTCCATAAATTTGTCCATCCAACTAGGTTGGTGGCCATCACTGCTTCCTGAGCAATGAGCTCCATGGTTTAACTATGCACAGCACGAAGAAGTACTCCAAATGTTGGAGACCACAACTCCCATCAGCCCCTAACCAGCATGGCCAACAGTCAGCAGGGATGATGGGAGTTGTAGTCCAACAACCTCTGGAGGGCATCCCCTTGACTACTCTGTGGCCAGACAGAGTAGCATTTTTGTCTCGTTTTAAACTTTGCATTCATAAATGCAATTTATGCAATGCAATTTAAGAATTTTAAAACAGGCTGACAGAGGGCAGAGAGATTAAGGTAACACAAGCCTGAAACATATCCAGTTCATCGTCTATAGGAATACTGCAGCTTAGTCACAATTATTCTTGTTTGTCATCCAGTAAGCATTTAATTAAATTCATTCTAACACCTCCTTCCTTATCTGCTTTTGGACCATTCTCTCCTTCCAACAACATACACATTTTATACCAATATTCTATCACATCTTTTTTTTAGTTAATCCCCCTTCTTGCCATAGAAAAACTTACCCACTGAAATTCCTTCCCAGATGCTTCCAGTCGCCTAGAAATGGGGGTTTGTTGGTGTCCTCCATTTCTTAGCCACTGAAACAAATAATGCAATGAACGCATTTTGTTATTTCATTTATTAATCAGACCTCACCTGGAGTACTGTGTCCAGTTCTGGGCACCACAATTCAAGAAGGACACTGACAAACTGGAACGTGTCCAGAGGAGGGCAACCAAAATGGTCAAAGGCCTGGAAACGATGCCTTATGAGGAACGGCTAAGGGAGCTGGGCATGTTTAGCCTGGAGAAGAGGAGGTTAAGGGGTGATATGATAGCCATGTTCAAATATATAAAAGGATGTCACATAGAGGAGGGAGAAAGGTTGTTTTCTGCTGCTCCAGAGAAGCGGACACGGAGCAATGGATCCAAACTACAAGAAAGAAGATTCCACCTAAACATTAGGAAGAACTTCCTGACAGTAAGAGCTGTTCGACAGTGGAATTTGCTGCCAAGGAGTGTGGTGGAGTCTCCTTCTTTGGAGGTCTTGACAATCATATGTCAGGAGTGCTCTGATGGTGTTTCCTGCTTGGCAGGGGGTTGGACTCGATGGCCCTTGTGGTCTCTTCCAACTCTATGATTCTATGATTCTATGATTCTACTACACTGATATCCACCTTTCCTTCAAGGAGCTCAAGGCAACCCATGTGATTAAACTGTGGAACTCACTTCTACAGGAGGCAGCGATGGTCACTACCTTGGAGGGCTTTGAAAGAGGATTAGGCAAAGTCACAGAGGAAAAGGCTATTGATTGCTACCATCTCTGGTAGCCATCGGCTCTGCTCCACCTCCACTGTCAGAGGCAGTAAATGCTTGTGGGTACCAGTTGCTGGAAACCACAGGAAGGGAGAGGGCTCTTGCGCTCAAATCCTTCTTGCTGGTTTCCCACAGGCATCTGGTTGGCCTGATCCAGCAGGCTCTTCTTATGTTCTTATATGGTTCCTTCTCAATACCCACCCCCATTTTACTTACCATTTTATTAAACTTATTTGGTTGTACCTTCCCAAGCCCCACCAATAACAACCCAGTACCACTGTGTTGCAACTGATGTCACAAGGTTCCATTTATTAAATTGAATATCTATTAATCCAGAACTTCTTTATTTTCTTACAATCAAACATGTCTAAATTCTTGCCCATATTACCAATGACGTGCATTAGATTATTTACACATCTTTTGCAACTCATATGGTGTGTCATACCATAAATACAAGACCTTATGAAACTTTCTTTTGCAGCCACATCAGCCGAGTAATTAGGGCCAACTTGACGTAATCAGAGATAATAATCCCGAAACATTTACCCATCTATTTTTAACCCTGCTCTCAACATCATGTAATTCTGATAATTGCTACCTAATACTTCCTTGATGGTAAGCCCTTTTGCAATCTGTGATCAATCAGTATAGTTTCAAATCTTACGAGAGGTCTATATGGATATCATTATCCTTGACAAAGTGCTAAGGCAATTTCTACTTTGCATAAATTCAAGCAGAGGAACCTGAATCTCTTGTCAAACCAATTCTATATATGGCAGTGTTTCCCAAACGTTTTTGGGCAACGGCACACCTGTTTACCGGAAAAAAATCTCGCGGCACACCACCATTAAAGCCCCGCCCCGTGACGTCAGCGCGCAGCGTCACGCCGGGAGGGACGCACAAAAGTGAAAGTTTTTTCCCTCCCCCTTGCCGGGGTGGGAGGAGGCAGCAGAGCGAGAGACTGAGGGACAGCGGCAGCTGAGGCGGCGGAGGCTGTGGTGGTGGTGGCGGCGATAGCGGGCGGAGGAGGGGGCGGCGGCGGGAGTTGCTGCTGCTGCTGCTGCTGTTGCTGCTGCTGCCCGGACATGCCGGCCTCCTCCTCCTCCGCTGTCTTGCGCTCCTCCCTTTTGCGCGCGCTGCCCCGCCGCTCGGCACCACCACCGCGGAGCCGCCCCCGGCTCGACGCGGATCCTCGCCGCCGCCGCCTCTCGCCGCCCGACTTGCCCGCCTCCCTCCCACGGCACACCAGCCGATGTCTCACGGCACAGTAGTGTGCCGCGGAACACCGGTTGGGAAACACTGATATATGGCATCGCTAGTTAAGGACAGCACCTTACCTGGATGTCACCAACCTGGAGAGACACAAAAATAAAACTGAGAACTCCTATATGCTAGGGGTAGCCAACAATTCTCAACCCTGTCCTTTGTCTGGGTTGATGGGAGTTGCAGTCAAAACTATCTCAGGGGTATCAGCAGTGGCATAGCGTGGGGGGTGCAGGGGGGGGCCTGCCGCACCGGGCGCAACATCTGGGGGGGGGCCGGAAGAGACTCGAGTGCTAAAATCCACGGGTTAGGGGGCGCAAATTACTTGCCTTGCCCCGGGTGCTGAGAACCCACGCTACGCCACTGGGTATCAGGTTGGGGAGGTCTGGTCTAAATGATCTACATAATAATGATAATAATAATAATAAACCATTTAACTCATAAGAGCATAAGAACCTTCTAGATCAGGAAAATGACCCATCTATTCTGGCATCCCATCTCACAGCAGCCAACCAAATACCTCTTACAGGAAACTCACAAGCAGGTCTTGAGCACAAGAGACCTCTCCCTTCTTGTGGTTTCCAGCAGCTGGTATTCAGAAGCATTGCTGTTTCCAACTGCGAAGGCAGAGCACAGCCATCATGACCAGGAGCCATTGATGGCCCTCTCCCTGAAATTGTCTAATCCTCTTTTAAAGCCAGCCAAGCTGCAGGCCACCACTTCCTCCTGTGGGAGAGACTTTCATAGTTTAACTACACAAAGAAGTCATTTCTTTTATCTGTGTGGAATCTTCCAACATTTAGCTTCCTTGGATGTCCACGAGTTCCAGTTTTATGAGAGAGGGAGAAATACTTTTCTAGATCTGTCTTCTCTATGCCAGGTATCACTATATAAACTTCCAGCACTTTGCCTTTTTCCAAACTAAAAAGTCCCAAATGCTGCAACCTTTCTTCCTACGGGAGTCGCCCCATCCCCTTGATCATTTTGGTTGGCCCTTTCCAAACCTTTTCCAACTCTACAGCATCCTACAACATGCTTTTCCAACTCTACAATGTTTCTGAGCTCAATTCAAAGTGTTGGTGCTGAACTTTAAAGCCCTAAACTGCCTTGGCTCAGTATACCTGAAGGAGCAGCTCCACCCCCATCGTTCAGCCCAGACACCGATGTCCAGCTCTGAGGGCCTTCTGTGAGAAGCAAGGTTACAGGGAACCAGGCAGAGGGCCTTCTTGGCAGTGGTACCTGTCCTGTGGAACGCCCTCCCGTCAGATGTCAAGGAAATAAACAACTATCTGACTTTTAGAAGGCATCAAAAGGCAGCCCTGTTTAGGGAAGGTTTTCATGTTTGATGTTTTATCACCTTTTTATTGTTATTCTTAATATTCTGCTGGGAGCCACCCAGAGTAGTTGGGGAAACCCAGCCAGATGGGCGGGGTATAAATTATTATTATTATTATCATCATCATCATCCTTTTTGAGGTAAGGCAACCAGAAGTGCACACAATACAGTGGTACCTCGGGCTAAGAACTTAATTCGTTCTGGAGGTCCGTTCTTAACCTGAAACTGTTCTTAACCTGAGGTACTACTTTAGCTAATGGGCCCTCCTGCTGCTGCCGCACCGCTGGAGCACGATTTCTGTTCTCATCCTGAAGCAAAGTTTTTAACCCGAGGTACTATTTCTGGGTTAGCGGAGTCTGTAACCTGAAGCATCTGTAACCTGAAGTGTCTGTAACCTGAAGCATCTGTAACCCGAGGCACCACTGTATTCCAAAAGTGGTCTCACCATAGATTTGTCCATCAGCATTAGGATACTGGCAGTTTTATTTTCAATGCCTTCCTACTGGTGGCCTGTTCCTGCATGCCAGTCATCGACCGACTTTACCCTAAAGCCACACGTCAGGTGGCAGCTTAAGATTTGCTCTACATGCCTGTGCTCAACCAGCCCCTTCTAAAAATTTCCCCTCTTTAAAGCAATGACAACGCATCGATGCTGAAGTCTAACTGCAGGCTATTTCCTTCGATTGATTTGTATCATTGCATCCTATTCCTCAAAGGTTTGTCAACATTAATTTTCATGCGCCTAACACTTTGCAAACACCGGCCAACTTTTTAAAATTAATGAGTTCTGATGGAGATTGAACGCCTCCCCTTTCTCCGTCGCAGCAGGGAGCCAGGACTGCCAGGATAATAATAATAAAAATGCTATCAGCATAACATTTGTGAAAGCAGAGTTATTAACACACACAAAAAACCACAAACCACAAAAAAGAGCCTTTGCTGGCAGCCAGACTGATTCTCGAATGCCTGATTATTCTTAATATCTAAGGAGAGGTGTTCCTGTTCTCGTTCCTTAGGACAAGCCACATTTCCCATAATAACACCGAATTCTTTGAACTTGAGTCAGAGATTTCTTTGGTTGACCTGAACTTTTTGGAACCAGATCAGCCACAGCGACTCAGGCATTCCTAATAAATTCCAGCCTGTGGAATTTGTTTTCCAAAGGCCACAGTCTCCGAACGGACCCCCTTCTTCTCGACTTGCACTCAACGTGTTGGCCAGCGATAAAGCGAGGAGGGGCACTCTGAGGGCCTGAACGGGTGCCAAAGCCTGACTCCTGAGGGCTCAGGCACAAAGAAGGAGGCAGCGGTTGATGGCCTGTTTATAAGACCCCCTCTGGAAAGCGTTTGGTTTCAGATGGGCTGCATTATAGTGCAATTGTAGGTTAAGTAACTCCCTGGCGAGGGGCCTGATGTGGAAAAACACACTGCGACAATCAGATAATGCCGGGATTAAGCGAGGCAAGAGCAACAGCTACCGAAAGAGGAAATCTGAGCAAGCGGCGGGAGCGCTGACTGGCCAATGTGGCCTCATCCCAACTGCCTTGTCTAGGCAGGAAGTCTGGAAGGGCAAAGGGCAAGAGGCAGAGAAGGAGCTAGCTTGCCAATGTGGACGTCTCAAGGCCAGGGGAGGGGGCCGTCCCCCACAAAGGCCCATCTTCTGACTCCCAAAGCAGACAGCTCACAAGCAGTCCATGAATAATGAAGGCCAGACGCCATGGCTCCTAGCAAGCCCTCGGTGCTGAGAGACACACTGTTCCAGAACATGGAGGGCCCATTGCGCTCATTTTGGTCAAATCCCTTTTAAAAAGTCATCTAAGGTTTGTAGTCTAGTGGAGAATGGCCTAGATCATCCATCATGTACCTTCCAAGGCCTTGAGTCCTAAAAGTGGGGTGTGTGTCTTCCAGGCTGCACTCCCGTGTGAGTCTTGTGATCCACACAAGATCATTGAGACCAAAGGACACACTTCCTTCAGAGGAGGAGCACTTTTTTCCAGGCAAGATCACAGCACCCAAAATGGCCGCCATTTTCTCTCACAAGAGAAAACAAGATGTCCCATTTTTCACAGGACACTTGTGGGTTATCAGGAGGTGCTGGTTTTTAAGGATATGAGAAGAGTCTGCTGGATCATGCCAAAGCAACTTGCTCTCACAGTGGTCCACCAGGATTTGATACGTGAGGATTTTATATGTTCTGTCTCCATGGTTAGATGCGGTTAAGTTTTCTGAATGCCAGTTGATGGAAGTCCAGGAGTGAAGAGGGCTCTTGTGCTGGGATCCTGCTTACGGGTTTCCCACAAGAAGCATCTACCTGGCTGGCCACTAAGGGAACAGCATGCTGGACCAGATGGGCTCCTTTTGGTCTGTTCCAACAGGACTCTTGTGACGTTCTTACATTCTTTAGTGGAAGACTTTCCAGGTCAGAGGCAAGTTCTTTGAACTGAGGTTGTGGTTTTCAAATAGGACCCCAAGGAACCCTAAAAGGCCAGTTATCAATACTCTGGATATGTAAGGAAAGACTTCATAGAATCATAGAACCTCCAAATTGGAAGAGACCCTAAGGGCCATCTAGTTGAGCCCTCTGCAGCACAAGAATTGCAGTCATTATCAGGCTTTGTGGCTGATTTTCAAGATATTGGAGGCAGAACCTTTGCAGCCATAAAAAGAAACAGAATGGAAAGGCCTGTGCAGATGGCAAGCCCCAGCGCCTTCAGCTCCCATCTATATTTGGAATAAACAAAGAAGTTTGCAGCAGCAGCAGTAGCAGCGTCCTTAAGTACTGCTAGTTCTTGGTGATATAATTCACTTTAATCTTTTAAGCATTTGACAGTATTTGCTTGAAAGAAGGAGCAACAAGTACATAATTATTGCACTAATTAAGCTGCCAAAACAGAATCCTGCCGCACGGAGCACCTTTGGAAGAGGGAGCCCTCGATTCATTAGCATCTGCTGTAAGCTTATTAATCACCTAACAGGCAATTAGCAAGCTGTTACTGTTTGAGACTGGTATGTAAATAAATTCTTGGGTTAATTTCTTCCTCTGATAATAAAGAAAACATTATGAAAATTAGCTAAGCGACAATGTAAATGATCTTGACTGTTAATTATATGATGCTGTTACATGTGCGGCAGGCCACGCACGAGGTAGGCGACGGATCCCTCTATCAGCACACCGGTTCGAACATGGAATTGTTGACACGACACAGATAGCAGGCGCCTTTGCTCCCCGGAGTACGACAGGTATTTCCTTTCACCCAATCTGTCTGTTTGGGGTTATCTCATCCCGTGTTTCCCCCCGAACTTAAGTTAACCCTTCCACGCCAGTTTGCAAACATTTCTAAAGTCCATATGAAAATCTTCACACAAGAGTTACGTCTGCATTTCCCATAATACACATCTTTATGCAAGCTGTTCCTGCTACTATAACACATTGTTGTATTTCAACTGTTCCTAGCCACGATACCTGGGTTCTGCCTTCACTGGTGGGCAGGGCTGTCTTAAGCATATGCGGCTCTGGGGTGCAAAAATCTGCCTGCCCCCCCCGGTTGCCCAGTCCCAGGCGTGCAGGAGGGTGGAGCCAGCTGGCTGCCTCAGTGTCTTGCTGGCTCAGTCACCCCCGAACTCATGGTGCAGAGCTGCCCGCAGCAGAAGAACCCACCACGGTGCTCCAACCAATGGGCAGGCTCTTCCCTGGACTCTCAGCCTGGTGCCCTTGAGAGCACGATGCCCGGGTGCCCTGCACCCCTAGCACCTATGGGTAAGACGGCCCTGCTGATGTGAGGCAGTAGATTTCTGAATACCCGTTGCTCAGAATCTAAAGTGGGGAGAGTGGTGCTGTTGAACTCAGGTCCTGCTTGTACCCTTCTCCCTGTGAGAACAGGATGTTGACTGAGATAGGCCATTGGCCTGATGCTACAGTTTGTAGAAAAGGCGAGTAAGGACTCAGATACATTAGTTTTTAAAATAATAATAAAAAGAAACATTTTAAATGTGTGACACCAGATGGCGCTGTGGAGTTCCGTCTTTTGGCAATGCGATTTCCCATTATGAGGTTTACAACGCGTTTTCTTGAAACGTCAGGGGTTTTTTATGTGTGTAGATCCAGCCTAAGAGTCAACATGATAGACGTTTATAAAATGATACCCGGCATGGAGGAAGTGGGTCGAGAAAAGTATTTCTCCTTCTCTTATAACACCAGAACTCATGGACATCCAAGGACGCTGTATGTTGGAAAATTCAGGACAGAAATGTCTTCTTCATGCAGTGCATAGTTAAACAATGGAAGCCTCTCCGACAGGAGGAAATGATGACCTGCACCTTGGCTGGCTTTAAAAGAGGATTGGACAAATTCATGGCAGAGAGGGCCACCCATGGCTTGCAGTCATGATGGTTGTCCTCTGTCTCCGCAGTTGGAGGCAGCATTGCTGCTGAATACCAGTTGCTGGAAACACAGGAGGGGAGAGTCGCTCTGGTGCTCAGGTCCTGCTGAACAAGACACTGGACTAGATGGCCGTCTGCTTGATTCATCAGATTCTTCTTATGTTCTTATTTTCATGCAGATTCACATGTGCCTTGATTATCCAGCTGATTGACATCTGATCCCCTTTTAGAATGTGTTGTGGATTATTGGGTTATCTTTGTTTTTGCTTTTATTATGTATTTTGTGTTTTTATTTTGTGTTTTTATGCTGTGAGATCTAGAGATGTAGGGTGCTTTACAATTTTAATATAATAATAATAATTGGGGCACAACTTTCCCTAATATGAAATCTTGGTTAAAGAGCTACATAGCAGCATTTGGAGATCTGCAGATTTGGAAGGACAGCTACAAATAGTTCACATAGGCAACGAGAGCAGAATGCTTATTTGCCAAGGCCATGTGGAGAAGGGTGGGACCTGGAGGAGGACAGCCCCACTGCCACCACCCCTTTACACAGCAGCTATGATGACTCCGCCATGCAAAAAGAGGTGGGGCAGCGACTTCCTCTGCCTCTTCAGTGCCACCTTTTTTTCGGGTGCTGCTCAAGGCGGCTGCTCACCTCACCTCATTCATGGGCCAGCCTTGGGTGAGATACCATCTCATCAGGATGTCCTTTCTGCATAATATAGATATTGGGCCTTTAGTGTTGTGGCACCTGCCCTTGGAATCTGCTCACCTGACGTATTCAGCAACCGCTGACTCTCTTGTCTTTCTTTTCCGGTACCTGCTGTAGACTTTCCACCTCCAATGAGCCTCATAAGTAGAGATCTTTCTCAGTCTGTATCTTCGCAGGAAATGCTTTTAGATGTTTTATCGTTTGGGCTCCTTTTGGGAGGGAGGGTGGGATACAAACTTAAAGGTGAACGAATGAATGAATGACAGCTTCTGAGGCCCACAGCTCCCCTGATCTCTGGCTATTGGCTGCTGAGGCTGCTGGGAACTGTAGTCCAACAACATGGGGAGAGGGGCAGAGGTTTCCCTGACCCAGATTCCTCCCAAGGCAGCCCACAGCACAGGCTCTGAAGGGCCCTCCAGCGCACGCAAAACTCATCCTACCAAAGTGCTCTCCTGCCAGAGTGGAGGATTGCCAAGCAGCCCGAGCTCATTAAGAACCTTGTTAATTTTAACTCTTCTATCAACATCGCTGACCCCCATAATTATGAGTGCTGGAGGCATGCACAATATGAGAGCCGCACGGCAGAAGGCTAAAAATGGGTAGTCTGAGGGCCGCAACTGACGTGGGCTTAACATGTGGCAGGCAGCGGCTGGAGAGTTCTTTCTTCTTGACCCACTGGAGGGGTGGGGAGCCCAGTTCTTCTGATGAAGGCAGCATGTGAGAAAGGGAAGCTTGTCTCTTCATTTCCCCACTGAGATCAGAATGGAGAGAGGGGGAAACTTGATGGCAAAACAACAACCACCCCATCCCACCCATTGGGACTTCCCCGCTCCCTAGCCTCGCTGCACGGGGAGGCAATCTCCATTCCAGTCTTGTGGGGGTAAAAAGATAAGCTTCCCATGTTTTGCCTTCACAAGTGAGAATCCCCCCCCCCCCAAATACTAAACACACACACATACATACACACTTCAAAATACATAGCTACTTGCAAAAGGTATAGTGCTGTAGTGGTTAGAGTGTTCAACTAGGAACTCAGAGAGACAGACCAGAGTTCAAATCCTCACTTGCTGGGATTGACCCCAGGTCTCTTGGGGCTCAAGCCCAGCACTGCTGAAAATCCTGTAATCATCAGAGCTGGCCCAGTACATTTTATTCCTGCTGAGCAGCCCAGGAGTTGGGCTACAGCATTTCCTGAAATGGTTTGTGGAAAGCAAACCTCCCCAGTTCAGTGCTATTTCATTACCACCAGCTTTACCCAGCCTCTGGATGTTTTGGACTACACTCTCATGAGACCCAACCAGCATGGCTACATTGACTGAGCCTGATGGGCGTTGTAGTCCACAACATCTGGAGGGCACCAGGTTGGTGGTGGGTGGCCTAAGCAATTCAGAACCAACTACTTCTCAATGAACCCTATCATCTATCTATCTATCTTCTATCTATCTAATCTATCTATCTATCTATCTATCTATCTATCGACATCTTTTTGACACAGAGTAATATCACAAGATCCTGAACACATTTTGGGTAAAAAGCGATCTCCAGGATCTGTTTGAAGTTTTGTTCCTCAGAATGGATTGATTAATAGGCAGCTTAAAGAGGCAGGAAAGGAAGTCACTACAAGAGAATTTCATTCAGCATTCCCCCCCCCCCTTATTTATTTTTATAAAAAAACAAGGCCAACATGGATATTGACATGGATTTAGAGTTCAAAGGGGGAGCGGAGAAGTAATGAATAGGTGAAAATTGTTCCAACATGTATCCAGGAACAAAAGGCAGCAGGGTCTGGGAATCTGAAACTTTGACCTGAAAGAGCTTTTACATCCCATATAGAGCTATTTTTAGAGTCAAGTGGACTTTGCAGCCAAACTGCAATCTGCAACATCAACAGATTCATATTTCCATCGCAGAACCCCAGGCACCTCCGTTGCATCTCAAAATCACAACACACAGAGGATCTTTTGCACCAAAGCCAAATCGTCCCCAGTTCAGAAATTTAACATTTCTATTCATCTAAGCTCAAGCCATACTGGGAGGGGGAATATGCCCTGGGAAATTTGTGACACTTGTTTGTGTTGAAAACAACTAAGCAATAAACAAACAACAATTTAATATGTAATTACATTTCTTCAGGTTATATCCAATGCAGCACAAAGCTAAAATCAGTATGCTTGTTCCATAGGCGAAATGTTTTGCACCAGTGGAGCAATTCTTGCACAAGAGAAGGGAAAAGCAGGTTACTAGTAACTTTGTTGCACACATTGGATCTCTCTGCTGTGCACTCTTAAAACTTATCTAGTAGTGCAAATAACAACAACAACAACAACTCTTCCTTATTTTTAAAGCCATCTTTTTGACACAGAGTGATATCTCAAGAACATGCTGGGTTTTTAAAACATAACTTTTATTGGGTCTTATAAACAAGGATCCTAGGAATAACAAATGATGCAAATAAATAGACCAAGTCTTCTTATGCCATCTGCATATCACAAAAATAGCACAATAAATTTGCAGTAGTATCTACAACATATGGTTCATTATTGATGGTAACTGTGTAAGTTCTTGGTTCACGAATTGGTTTAAACAAAAACAAAGGGGAAACAGCACAGAACAGAGTTAACAGCTGACATTCAACATCACATAGCTCTGCACCTAATCAGGAGCCCTGGTGGTTGTACTTAGATTCAGCATGAGTGATTTTTCCTCTTATGTTACCAATGAAACAATATAAAGTGCTGTTATATTAATGAACATTGGAGGGGGTTCAAAGTGAAGATGATGGCTTATGTTTAAATTTAAATTTGGATGAACTAGATTGAGCTTAAATACTGATGCAGGGCAGGGAGGGGGAGCGCTTTTCTCGAACAACGGCATGAGAACATAAAAAGAGCCTGCAGGATCAGGCCAGTGGCCCCTCCAGTCCAGCATCCTGCTCCACAGTGGCCAGCAAGATGCCCCAGTGGGAAACCCACAAACAGGATTTGAACACCCTCCATACCTGCAGTTTCCAGCAGCTGGCATTCAAAAGCATTGCTGCTTCTAACTGTGGAAGCAGAGCAGAGTCATCATGGCTAGAAGTCATCCATAGTCTTCTCCTCCATGAAGACGTCCAACCTTTTTTAAAGCCATCCAAGTTGGTGGCCACCACTGCCTCCTGTGGGAGGGAGTTCCACAGTTTAACTATGCGCTGCGTGAAGAAGGACTTCATCAGTCCCAAATCTTCCAACACTCAGCATCTTGGGTGGTCCACGTTCTTTCTGGCACCAACTGAGGAGACACACTCCATTCCTTTGTGTCCTGTCCTAAATGTCCTAAATTTTTCAGAACCCACCAGGACATCTTAGGGATCTAAGGGATTCTTGCTCACTCACATCCTCCCCAATGACAAAGTGGAGACAAAGTGCCATCGATTCACCTGTTAAAGGCTTCCTGGATGAGCCCCCAGGGCAGTTAGCCAAGCAAAATTGGATGCCTTGTTTTAAAAGCAGATTTGTTAAGTAGGTATTGACGAGCTGTGGAATAGCTTCGTGGGGAGCAGCTATTTTTAAAAAAGCATCAGCAACAACAACAGTGGAGGAAATAACCCTCCGCCACTTTCCATGGCCCCAGTGGGCTTCAGCTGAGCAAAGTCCATCCCGGTTTCTCCAAATGAATCTGTCTCATGAAATGATGGGGAAATATAGGCAGAGAGAAAAAAGAAATTCCTGGTGCGAAAAGTGCCTCTATTGATCACCAGGTGGCTGGGATGATTAAAACCGACCTTGTCTATAGACTCGCCAACAGATAACAAAGGTCATACTGAAGTAAACAGCTCCCTAATGGTTTAGAGGGGTTTAGAGTGCAGGCCGAACACGGGTGTAAATCTATCAATTGAATAAATGCCAATGTACACAGAAGATGATGTTTGGGGAGTCTTCCTCCACACACACGCCACCCCACCCCTTTCCCTTTCCAGGAAGAAAACACTCAAAAAAGAATAAGCCAGATGTAGACAAGGGAACCACGACACAGCAAAGGAACAGAGAGGAATAGATCAAGGGAGAAGGCTATCTCATGGAAGATAAGGCTATCCAGGGGCGTCTTACCCATAGAGGCTAGTGGCACGGGGTGCCAGGGCGCCAAGTTCTGCAGGGCACCAGGGAAGAGGCGGAGGCTGGACGTGGCGCCTCCTGGCATCAGCTCACCAACCTTGCCTGCCGCGCCCGGAGCCTCCGTCTGCTGTGGCCACCGTGGCACAAAGCGGCCAGCTGAGTCGTGAGGCGCCACGTCCGGCCTCCGCCTCTTCCCCACTGGAAGAGCTGCCCTGTGCTGGTCCTGGGGGTTACCGTGCGGCGTGGTCCGAGTCCAGTCCGAGGGGGTGGTATGGAGGCTGTCCATCAAGGCTGAAGTGGGGTCCAAGGCAAGGAGTCAGGTGTGGTCAGGAACTCTGGCAGAAGAGCAGGGCAGGGTGCAGGCAGGAACAGGTTACCAACAATGTTGCTCCCGCAACCTGGGACTGGGCTGGCTAGCTTTTATCTCCTCTGAGGCATAGGGCGGCCCCGTCCACGGGTGACTCGCCTCTCCTGGCCTGGAGGCGAGCACTCCTCCTGCGAGAACTTAGTTCCCTCTGCCTCTCTGCCCTGAGCCTCTGCAGCTCAGGAGAGGCTGGAGGGTTACCGGACTCAGAGGCAACCTCACCTTCCCCTGACGGGGCAGAGAGTGGAGCACCTGCAGGCAATGGGTCCTCAATCACCTCCGGAGCCAGAGCAGATTCAGCTGGTGTCTGCTCCTGAGGATCCGGCATAGGTGAGGGCCCTTCAGGTTCAAGCCCCTGCCCCAGCTCAGCCAGCCCTGGAGGCGGGGACTCCTGTGCTGGCTGGGATTCCTTAGGTTCAGGCTCTGAATCAGATTCCCAGGCCATCACAGGGACCTTTGCACCACGGCGCCGGATAGCTGAGGCTATCAAAGGGTATCAGTGGCTACCAGCCATGTTGGAGGTCATGCTCTGCCTCCACATTTGGAGACAGTGATGCTTCTGAACACTGTTGGTTGGAAGCTGCAGGAAGGGGGAGGGGAGAGGGCTGTTGTGCTCATGTTGCTTGCTGGTTTCTCATCACGGGCCTCCGGTTGACCACTCTGAGAACAGGATGCTAGAATAGATTGGCTCCTGGAATGGAAATCTGGTCCAGCCACCTCTTCTCCCCCCCCCCCCAGCTCTTTCCCTCTCTCCCTGCCCCTGCTCTCCAAAGCAGGGAGGGGGTCCCGCCAAACCTCACGGCTTAGCTACGTTCTGTGACTGACACAGAAATAAACAGTTTGCCCCCCAGCCAGGCTGTTTAAACAGGAGAAGCCGTCAGATTTTTGAAAGCAGCCCCGGGCTAGAAAGTTCTCTTCAAACCCCCAAACTGCCAACGAGACCGCTGGGGGGGAGAGAGAGAGAGCCGCCATAGCTCACACTTTGATTGCTCGCAGCGCAGGCACATCACACAGCCCAGCGCCTCAACGCAGCCAGCCATGTTCTGTCAGAGGGAGTCCTGCGGGAGTTGGACTCCTGCCTGCCTTGATCTCGGCTGACTGAAAGCGGCCTCGCCAGTGCGGACGCAGCCTGGAGATTAAATATAAGAGCCCCGATTATAGGATGCAGGCTAGAGGCGAACAGGCAGAGCCTGCGGGAAATTCACTGCTGATAGGACTAACTGAGGAGTGATACTCATAACAGAATAATAGAACTGCAGAGTTGGGAGGGTCCCCCAAAGGTCATCCAGTCCAACCCCTGGCGAATGCAGGAATCACAGCTAATTGTGCCAAGCCATTCTGAGTCCTTTGTTCTTCTGTCTGCCACGCCCAACAGGCAGCAGGTGAAGAACACCATATCCATTAAGAGGGGCAGGGAAAACCTTTTGCCCTGGAGGACCAGATTCTTATCTGCCCTCACCCCGTTGGGCTAACTTTTGGGGGAGGTAAAGGACCCCTGGATGGTTAAGTCCTGTCAAAGGTGACTATGAGGTTGCGGCGCTCATCTCACTTTCAGGCCGAGGCTGTTTGTCCGCAGACAGCTTTCTGGGACATGTGTCTAGCATGACTAAACTGCTTCTGGCACAACGGAACACCGTGATGGAAACCAGAGTGCACAGAAACACCGTTTACCTTCCCACCACAGCGGTACCTATTTATCTACTTGCACTGGTGTGCTTTGGAACTGCTAGGTTGGCAGGAGCTGGGGCAGAGCAACGGGAGCTCACTCCAGCATGGGGATTCAAACCACCGACCTTCTGATCAGCAAGCCCAAGAGGCTCAGTGGTTTAGGCCACAGCGCCACCAGTGTTATTAAATACAGTATGCCTGTAACTTATGCACATTCAATTTGTGCACGTTCAGCTTTATGTACACGGCAAAAAAATAAAATTAAAAGGGGGGTGAGGCTCTGGGGAAAATAACTTTGGCAATGCTACCCACCACTGAATCCAATTTGTTTTAACTCAGTGTAAAAACCTTCCTGAATACACTGATGGTGTTGTATGTAGAAAAAAGTACAAAATGGAGCAGAGCCAGGGCGGAAGCCAAGCCAAGAAAACATCCCACTCCCATAGCGGATTGGCATGCAGGAGGAGGAGGAGGACCCAAGAGCCTTTCACTATGAACACATCCAACGGTGCCAAGGAAGGCTGGGTGCCTTCCAGAGAGCATCCTGGTGCTTGTTATCCTTCCAGAAGGATGCTGGCATGGTAGGGGGAGGCAGTGGCACAAAAAGAGATTGCCCAGGGAGGAAGGAAATGGCTCTGTCAAATTCTTCAAGATTCTTGTAAAAGGAAGCCGATGGGGGTGAGGACAGGGTTAATCATGGCCAACCAGCCAAGAGCAGAAGCTCAGCAAGTAGAGCAGGAGACTCTTAATCTCAGGTTTGTGGGTTCGATCCCCACATTCGGCAAAATATTCCTGCACAGCAGGGAGTTGGACCACTAGGTGAGTCTTGTGGTCTCTACCAACTCTACAATTCTGTGGTTCTAAGCTGCTCAGGATGGGCAGCATCCTATACTCTTTCCCCTCACTCAGTCTCCTCATCCCCTAGACCCATGGGTCCCAAAGTGGGCAGTACTGCCCCCTTGACGGGGGGATTCTTGGGGGGGGGCGACTAAGAGGCAAGGGGACATCAAGGGGACCCTGGAGGTGTCTATGACATTGAAAAGCTGGTATCGTTGGATCAAGTTCATCAATATTGTTGAATGAATTAAACGATATCGTTTTAATTGGATTTGGAATAAAAGGGGCTGTTTTGAATGTTATTGTGTTTTTTAAATTTTTTTATCATTTATCTATTTATTGTTTATTTTATTTTATTATTTATTATTTTATTATTTATCTTCCTTGGTGGGTCATGCAAACCACTGTTCTGAATAGTGCTTTTTATAGGGTAGTGGGGACTGGGGATGAGTTCATGGAACCAAGGGGCCGGTGGCACCCAAAGCTTTGGGAACCGCTGGTCTAGACTATGCAAATGGGAACTAGCAAGGTGTATTGGAACAGCAGAGCATCTCCCTAATGCACAGAGCTGCCAGACGATCGCATGACTAGATCCATAGCTTGAGGGACGGTTCTTCTGTTTATGGAACTGTACATTATCCTAACGCGTCATCCACCGTTTGAAGATGGCCCCGATACTGAAGTTTCAGTAAGATGCACATTTTATTCCAACCGGGTTGTTGTTTGAAAAGGCAGGAAGATGAACCCCTAAAAATTGACATCCCTTTTATTCCACACTGTCCATGTAGCAGCTGTCCGAGTCCTGCAAGGAATTCTGGGGTCAGAGTACAGCAAAACCCACCAACCCGCCTTGCAAGTGTGTCAATGCAAGGGCGAGAGGTGGCAGCTCTGTCCTTCTGCATAACCGACTTCTCTGTTCATTCAGAGCAGCGGGACACCTTCTTTGCTTGTGGTGCAAAAGGATTTCCCTCCCCTCTCTCTCCTGTTTCCCAGCCGGACCTCATCTTGACCAGAAACGTTATGAAGAGCCGCCGTTCTCCATCCTCCATAATAACCTTCAACTAACCTTTAAGCAGGAGTGAATAATTTAAATCTTATTTTCATATCAATGGCAGAGTCAAGCCAAGCAATTATCTTTTATCCGCAGATTCTGTAATAAGAGCAAAGGCATAATAAAGTTTCCCCAAGTGGGCAGAGTTCGGGGGGGGGGGGCGTTGTAGAGAGAGAAGTTGGGGGCGGGGAAGAGAACAGGGAGGAAGATGGTATCTGAAGGCCCTCGTGCAACAATGAATTATTCAGTAATAAGCAGGAGAGCTGTCAATTTTATTTTTTTAATGCGATGGCTTCAGTGTTCTGGAGCAGAGAAGCAGACACACACACACACACACACACACACACACAAACACAAACACGCTGGCTGTTCAGTCTCATGCTTCCCAGGAAGAGGCTGGAGATAAACATGACAAATTGGCAGGCTGCGCACTCAATTAGGAGAGGAGAGCAGGTGCCCTTCGCTGCAGTGAACGGTCGGCAGTGGATGGCTCTGTTAGAAGGGACAGGAAAACCCTCATTTGCACAACAGTGATTTAGGGGGAGCAGACTGCAAGGGGGTGTCCGGAACAGAAAGGGTGTGGGATGTGGGGGGAGAGAGCAGAGTCACGAGAAAGACAGATAACATGAAAGGAAATGAGGCCCTCCCATTCTCAGCCGAGCCCATTAAGATTCTGCCAAGCAACCTTCTTTTTCCCAGAATCCCACTGGATTACCCATGATCATTTTTATTAATTCATAAAACGCTACATCCGTGATTGAGGCGAGTGATTACAGGAGCAGACAAACACCCCGGGCTGGTGAAAAATTGCATCTCTCATAGCAAGAGTCAAAACACAGGCATAGCATGAAATATTCATCCTTCCTAGCCTTCAGCAGAGTTGCGGGGGGAGCGGGGGAGAGGCAAGGACAAGGCCTGCAAGATCAAAGGGACGCTCTTGGAAGCTTTAGAGATTTGGTGAATATGAAGGGAGGTGGAAGGAAAGGATTTGCTTGCCTGAGCAACACGGATGTGCGCAGGAGAGCAAAGGGAAGCCGTATGCAGCATAGGGGAGGGGGGAACACAGCGAAGCACCGCCTTCCTCAGGGCAGGCGCAAGGGAGTCATCTTCCAGAGTGCCAGCGTAAATGGCAGGTGTTCCTTGTTCTGGCCAATAGATGAGGTGAGAACAAGGCTTTCAAGTTTTGCTTGTGCCAGGTTATCTCAGAAAGAGTCAGAGAAAGAGGGAAATCATCAAGCAGAGGCCAGGTACATTTTCGCTTTCCTTTGCTGGGGTCCCTTCTCCATGTGAACTGTTTAAACTATTACACTTATTTGCAAAATTGTGTGTATTTCTAATTCAAAGCAAAGGGCAGTGCTTCAGCTGTCTGAAGGCGCCTTGTTAAAGCTCAAGGAGTTTTAAAGAAAGGTGGAAGGAAACATTTCTGACTTCAACAGACACCTTTTTCTGAGGCGGCAGGGGTGGGATGGGGGACCTATCTAAGTCACACACCCCGAATCAATACATAGACCAAAATCCAGCTAACCTTTGAAATTTGCAATTCTCTGAATTTTGCAATGCAGTTCTCCAATCCAAATACATGTACATTAGGGGAAGGGGTGTGTGGAGATTCATTTACAAGAAAACATAACATGGGGGTGGGGATGCATTTGAGGAAACTGTTTGCAAAATCTGTATATGAGGCAAAACTACATTTTTCAAAATGTGTATATTGTGAGACCTGCTCACTAAAACGCAGATGGATCTTCATGGAGGCTTTTTTAGACACGCATAAAAAAATGCAAACTGATGCAGAGAAGTAGCAAACTGAACTGAAGACTGGGAAAATGAAAGAGGGGAATTAACAGATTTGTCCATTCCTGGACGTGAGAATATTGCCACAGCATGAGCAGTAGGGTTGCCATGTTGAGCTTCTTTTGGCAAAGTTGTTGAGATATTTTTTAGGAACATTAGCAAAAATGACACTACCGACATCGGTTGCCATACATCCAGATTTCCCCGGACGTTTTGCCAGTTTCTGCCCAGACACTGCTTTCAGATACAGTGGTGCCTCGCAAGACGAAATTAATTCGTTCCGCAAGTCTCTTCGTCTTGCGAGTTTTTCGTCTTGCGATGCACGGTTTCCCATAGGAATGCATTGAAAATCAATTAATGCGTTCCTAGGGAAACCGCCTTCAGACCAGGTCCGGGGACAGTCTGTCCCCGGACCTCTTCTGAAGGCTGGGGGGGGGGGACAAGGGCTTTTCTTCCCACCCCCAGCATTTTAAAAAACCCCGGGACAGCGGAGGACTTCTCCGCTGTCCGGGCGATCTTAAAATGCTGGCGGGCGGCATTTTAAAATCGCCCCGGGACAGCGGAGGACTTCTCCGCTGTCCGGGGCGATGTAAAAGCCCCTGGGAAGGCAGGCAGGGGGGACAAAGACTTTTGCCCCCCGCCCGCCTTCAGAAGGTGTTCCCGCCCCCCCGCCCCGCTTCGGAGCAGCGTTCCGAAGCGGGGCGGCGGGGGCAGGAGGTCCGAGGACAGTGGGGAAGACGCGCTGCGCTTCCCCGCTGTCCCGGATATTTCCCTATGGGCTGTCGTCTTGCGAAGCAAGCCCATAGGGAAATTCGTCTTGCGAAGTGCCTCCAAAACGGAAAACCCTTTCGTCTAGCGGGTTTTCCGTCTTGCGAGGCGTTCGTCTTGCGAGGTACCACTGTACAGTATTCCAGGTATGTCTGGGAAATTCTGGATGTATGGCAACCCCACCACCAGGGTAGCACAGTGGTTAGAGTGTCAGACTGGGACAAGGGAGAAAGCAGAGTTCAAATCCCCACATGGCCATGAAGCTCACTGGGAGACCTTGGACCAGCCACACACTCTCCACCTAACCTACCTCACAGGGTTGTTGTGAGGATAAAACTCAAAGGAAGAGGAACCTTGTGCACCACCTTGAGCTCCTTGGGGGAAAGGTGGCATAGAAGTGTAACAAATGAGTAAAGGTAAAGGGACCTCTGATCGTTAGGTCCAGTCGCAGATGACTCTGGGGGTGTTCATCTCGCTTTATTGGCCGAGAGAGCTGGCGTACAGCTTCCGGGTCATGTGGCCGGCATGACTAAGCCGCTTCTGGCAAGCCAAAGCAGTGCACGGAAATGCCATTTGCCTTCCCACTGGAGCGGTACCTATTTATCTACTTGCACTTTGACGTGCTTTCAAACTGCTAGGTTGGCAGGAGCAGGGACCGAGCAACAGGAGCTCACCCCGTCGCGGGGATTCAAACTGCCGACCTTCTGATCGGCAAGCCCTAGGCTCTGTGGTTTAGACCACAGTGCCACCCACGTCCCAATAAATGAGTAGTAAATGAATAATATCCCATAGCATCCAAGCCATTAAGTGTGAGCTTCCCACTAGAAATCCTGTTGTATCTGAAGCTGCCTACTCCTGCCCTGGATAAAACGCTTGCCCCCATCTTTCCAACTTAGGAACTAGGCCTTCTTAACCAACCAATCGGTTTTTAGGAAACTAGCAAGTTAACCGTCCGCAGGAGAGTGGGGAGCACGAAGGAACACCCCTGGAATTAATCAGAACAAGCAACTTCCGCTAAATGCCTTCTCCTTCCACTTAAACCAGTGATTAAAAAGATTAAGCAAATAATTAGACAAACGAAGATTAATGAAACAAGGAAAGTAATCAAATCTTTATGGCAGAAACAAACAGATGATTCCAAGCAAAATGGGAACAAATTGTGTACGACTAATAGGGTGAAAGACGCAGTCATCTAAATGGCGGTGGTTAACGTTCCTGTTTGGGGGAATCAAAATATTTGTTTAAACCTTCCCCAAAAGACAAAATAACCTGTAAATTGCCTAAAGCAAACATGCCATAAGATGCATATGTTGCCAATTTTCTGTTTTTGAGGTCTTACACCCGTGTAAATTAGTCCCTCCCTCTCAGGCATCCTGAAGACATCCAGTTGGCCACTGGAAGGAAAGAATGCTGGGCTAAGATGGGTCCTCTTTCGCCTGACTCAGAAGCCAATTTGGTGTAGTGGTTAAGAGCGGTAGTCTCGTAATCTGGTGAACCGGGTTCGCGTCTCCGCTCCTCCACATGCAGCTGCTGGGTGACCTTGGGCTAGTCCCACTTCTCTGAAGTCTCTCAGCCCCACTCACCCCACAGAGTGTTTGTTGTGGGGGAGGAAGGGAAAGGAGAATGTTAGTTGCTTTGAGACTCCTTCGGGTAGTGATAAAGCGGGATATCAAATCCAAACAACTCCTCCTCCTCCTCCTCTTCCTCCTCCTCCTCCTCTTCTTCTTCTTCTTCTTCTTCTTCTTCTTCTTCTTCTTCCAAGTCCCTTTAGCCTGGAGAAGAAGGGTGGCGTGAGAGCCATCTTCAAATGTCTGAAGGGCTTTCATGTGGAAGGTAGAGCAAGTTTGTTTTCTGTCTCTCCAAAGGGGAAGACCCAAACCAGTGGATTCAAATGGCAAGACAGGAGCTTCCAGCTCAACATTAGGAAGAACTTTCTGATGGAAAGAGCTGTTCGACAGTGGAAAGGACTCCCTCGGAAGGTGGTGGGCTCTCCTTCACTGGAGGGTTTTAAACAGAAGTTGGGTGGCCACCAGTCAGGGACTCTTCAGTTGTGATTCCTGCATTGCAGGGGGTTGGACTAGATGACCCTTGACATCCCTTCCAACTCTGCAATTCTGTGATACTACGATTCTTACACAGGGTGATCTCCCTTGCCAAAGCCTTTGACCTGTCATGGTGAGAGGGTAAAGTTGTCTGCTTTCTGCAGAAGAGCAAATATCCCAAGGAAGTCTGCTTGTTGGATTCAAAGCTTCAAAGGCAGACAAACTGCTGTTCACCCTCCCTGCTTGCAGGATGCACTGCAAAAGCAGGGAATGTGCTTGACCTGCTCATAAAGGTAAAGGGACCCCTGACCATTAGGTCCAGTCGTGACCGACTCTGAGGTTGTGGTGCTCATCTTGCTTTATTGGCAGAGGGAGCTGGTGTACAGCTTGTGGGTCATGTGGCCAGCATGACTAAGCCGCTTCTGGTGAACCAGAGCAGCTCACGGAAACGCCGTATACCTTCCCGCCGGAGCGGTACCTATTTATCTACTTGCATTTTGACGTGCTTTTGAACTGCTAGGTTGGCAGGAGCAGGGACCGAGCAATGGGAGCTCACCCCATTGCGGGGATTCGAACCACCGACCTTCTGATCGGCAAACCCTAGGCTCTGTGGTTTAACCCAAAGCGCCACCTGCATCCCTGACCTGCTCGTAGTGACCTTTTATTATTCACCACAGGCCACTCTGCATCCTTAATAACAACCACAACCGACGTGGAGTTACATTCACTAGCTGCAACAGAGCAATGAAACCATGCTCAGGACATGCACCTCAGATCTCCCAGATCAGAATAAGTTGCTGTCCGCTGAGAAGCCAACTGCAATGGCTGCTTTCTTCCTGCCTTTATATTTCAGAGGGGTTCCACCCCCCCACCTTCCCTTGGAGCTCATTACGATATTGTGGATGTTTCCCACTGAAGGGCACTTCCTCGAATGCATTTGCCTTTTTTATTATTAATGTGGGCTAAGATGAGTCGAGGCTGATTAACATGAAGACAATTGCTGAATCCCCTCCTGGAGAAATTGCTCCCAGTCTTGCGTGGGCGTTTTAATTTCAGAGTGCTATTAACTGGCACCGTTGCTCAAGCAGCTGCTTTTCATGTTGCATGTCCTCAGTGTGTGTGTGTGTGTGTGTTTGCTTCTTGAAGAACGGAGCTGTTCTGGGGGTGGGTGGAGGAATCTGTATTCCGCTTGGTGCTGGACAGACAGCTATGTCACCCACCCCCGATTTCTGGCGGCAGATTGCAATGCGAAGGGAGATGCGCAACTCTTTACCATGAAGCACTCGCTCAGCACACAGAAGGTCCTGCCAACCCTCCTTAAATAGAGGCTGAGGCAGTGGGAGTTCTGAAAGGGCATGGCCTGCACCAAACCTCCAGATGCATGCCCCTCTTCATAGAACCATACAATTGGAAGGGACCCTGACCATCATCCAGTCCAACCCCCTGCAAGGCAGCTGTCCCTTACAGGGATCAAACCTGCAATCTTGGCCTTGTCAGCACCATGCTCTAACCAACTGAGCTACCATTTCATGTGTGCCTATATCAGCAGCCTCCAAACTTAGCCAGTTTGGTGTAGTGGTTAAGAGTGGTAGACTCGTAATCTGGTGAACAGGGTTCGCGTCTCCGCTCCTCCACATGCAGCTGCTGGGTGACCTTGGGCCAGTCACACTTCTCTGAAGTCTCTCAGCCCCACTCACCTCACAGAGTGTTTGTTGTGGGGGAGGAAGGGAAAGGAGAATGTTCGCCGCTTTGAGACTCCTTAGGGTAGTGATAAAGCGGGATAGCAAATCCAAACTCTTCTTCTTCTTCTTCTTATGCCCACCAGATGCTTCTTGGGCCTCAACTCCTTTCAGCCCTGACCATTGGCCACGCTAGATGGGGTCTGAGGGAAGCCCGATCCCAGCAACATCCAGAGGTTGGGCCACAGGCTGACCTCTGTGTCTCTGGGGGTACTTGCTCCCCAGAGATCACTCCCAAGAGGATCAGTGCTAAGAGCCACTGGATCCCACCCCACCCCAACCCCAGACCCTCCAAATGTCCCTGTTTCCCAGGAACAGTCTTAGATTTACAGAGGCCACCCTGGTTTCTGATTTGATCCCAAAATGGCCCATGTTGGAGGGTATGGATTTATGCAAGGGTATGTTTGGAGGGTAGGGAGGGCATAACTATACAACCTTTGCAGTGGATGACATCTGGAGGCAGCTCTGTGTAGGGAAGTTTTTTAAAACGTTTACTGTTTTATATAAAGTGGTACCTTGGGTTAAGTACTTAATTCGTTCCAGAGGTCCGTTCTTAAGCTGAAACTGTTCTTAACCTGAAGCTCCACTTTAGCTAATGGGGCCTCCTGCTGCTGCCGCACCGCCAGAGCATGATTTCTGTTCTCATCCTGAAGCAAAGTTCTTAACCTGAGGTAATATTTCTGGGTTAGCGGAGGCTGTAACCTGAAGTGTCTGTAACCTGAAGCGTATGTAACACGAAGTACCACTGTATGTTGGAAGTCGCCCAGGGTGACTGGGGCAACCTAGTCAGATGAGCAGGGTGTAATAATAATAATAATAATAATAATAATAATAATAATAATAATTAATAATAATAATAATTTTGGACATCCCTATTTTCATAGGAGAAATGTTGGAGGGTATGGCAAATACAAGCAGTGGAATGCACTGGAATAACAGAAATCCCACGAGTATACGTGGCCCCGGTTTGTAAGCTTCGGAAGTGGCTGTGTTAATGAGCCATAGGTGGCCAGGGGGTGACAATGCAGCCATTATCTTTTCCAGCCACGGGCTATGGATGGACTGGTTTCCTCTCCCCCACCGCGGTCTCTCTGCCGTAAGCGGGGAAATGCACCTCGCATTAATTAATAAATAAAGCCACACCAATGCCCTCAATTACCAGCGAAAGAGACTTGCGAACCCAAAGCAATGACAGCACAGATTACTTATTAATAAAGCAGCCGAGCTACATCTAATTACACCCCCCCTTGTATCCTGCCGGTAATAAAACCGCAATTGCTTCCCCGAGCCAAGGGACCCCCCCTGACCCTGGCGCCACACAGCTTAACCCATCCATCAGTTCCTCTCCATCCATCCTCAGCCCCTTTGCCAACGGCGCCATGGCATGCCTCCCTCCTCCCTGCCTCGCCCTCGCGAGAGAGGTCAAAGGTCGCCGCATGCCCTGGATGGCTGGCAGCCGGCTTTGGAAGTCTCATTAGCCTGTTAACCATACATTTATCTGACAAGATAAAAGAGCCTCAATGACCAATGCTATCATTAAAGATTAATAGAAAGCATAAAACGAAAAGAGGGGAAAGCTCCCCCCCCCCCCAGCTGCAACCAGCATTAATATTTCAGGCTTGCGATAACCCTGACAGGATTGTTAATCAGGGAGCCAGAGAGAGGAATGGGAAGCTCGCAGGCTGAAGCTGCAACTTCTTTTTATTCCTATTTTTCACAGCGAGCCTCGGGGGCTTCCTCGCCCCACGCCAGCCGTGGGTCAGAAAAGACCGCCAGCTAATTGGTCCTGCAGTGTCTGAATAGTAACAAGTCAGACCAATTAAAAACCGGTCGGGAGGCAGTGACGGGGGACCCCCGAAGGAGCCCAGTAAGTTGCGGTGGCGGGGTGGGGGGGACACACAGCGTGGGCTGTTTGGGGCTGCAGCTGTTTATCAGAGCAGCTCCCCCGTCAGGGCCGGCCCATTAATAAATTGTACAGATCAATGCTCGTATTAATTTTAATTGAGGGCTACAAGGATCACCAAGGCTCCGGTGAGATTTCCCCCTCATTCCAGATTCCATTTAAGCTTTTACATGAAAGGCTTGGCAGCAACACCTACCTAGAGAGAAACCAGCTTCCTTCACTTCTTTTTAGAAAGAAAGGGGAATTCAAATATTCCTTTTATTCAGCGGAGCTTTCTTCCCTTCCTGCACCCCCCAAACCACCACCGCAACCACATCCCTTTGATCGCAAATCAATATCCCTTTGACAAGTTTCATCAGAACTTAGCACTTTTCAGGCAGCTCCATTCAAGACAAAGAAAACCCAACGGGTATGAGAAGACTTCTCTGCACTCTGCACCAACCTTGGCCAACCTGGTGCCCTCCATATATTTTGGACTACGGCTCCTATCAGACCCAGCCAGCCTGGCCATGTTGACGGAGCCTGATGAGAGCAACTCCCATCTGCCCCAGCCAGGATCTGGAGGGAGGGGGGAAACTTTGGACTTCTGCCTCATCTGGAAAGTGATGTTGACTCTGGATCTGTTTGGCCAAGAAAAGAATCACATGAGGAACACAAAAGACCTCCTGGATCAGGCCCATGGTTCATCTAGTCCAGCATCCTGTTCTCATAGTGGCCAGCCAGAAGCCACTTCTGGGAAGCTCTCAACCAGGATTTGCCCCCAAGAGCCCTTTCCCCTACTGTGGTTCCCAGTAACTGATATTCAGAAGCCTTTCTGCCTCCAGCTGTGGAGACAGAGCATAGTCATTATGGCTAGTAGCCATGGACAGCCCCTCTCCTCCATGAATTTGTCTACTACTCTTTTAAAGCCATCCAAGTTGGTGGTCATCATTGGCTCCTGTGGATATTTGGGTCCTGATTGCTGAGACGTATTGGGGAGAGCTCCAAGACCTCAGAAACCTGTTCTTGCACATTTTCAGGGCACTTTGAGGGCAAAGTCATTTACATTCTGGGCTGTGGATGAGGGGAGTTTTAGTCCAAAATATCCAGAGGGCACCAGGTCAATGAACAGATGTCCTAGTTGTGGTATAGCCAGCGTCATATAAGCAACATGCTTAAGTCTAATTAATCCATGAAGGGGTTAAGACCATAGAGTAAGCTGTCCTGCCAGGCTTAGCTCACCTTGGGACTAGGTAATCAAGCTTTTGTTCATCTTCCAGTTTACCAAAGAAACTCAATGTGTGAGGAGGTCTGAGCTGGTTCCTGCAGCTCAGATTGCATGGCTCTTACAAGCCACTTTTGAGTTCCTATAACCATAATTTAGGAACTTTCACAACTTTGTAACTTAGTCAAGTTTTACTGCCTGTGTAACTTTTTCTAAATGAGATATGGAAAAGCACATGAAATTGACCTTTGGAGAATTTGCAAGTAAACGATTTTTAACTTACCAAACATGCGGGGGTGTTTTATCCTAGGGGAAGAGAGAAACTTTTAAAGGAATTTACAATGGAATATTTTAAAGGTTTAGCAGCCTATATTTTGATGCATTACTTTGCTGCATGTTTTATGATTTTAAATCTCTGCTGGGGTTCTCTCACCAAAGGGTACTTGCCCCACACCTGTATCTTGGCATCCAGGGAATTCTCCTTTATATACCTTTTATTTTTTTCAGTGCCACCAACTCCAGTTTCAACCCTCCACAGTACAACCCTGGGGCATCAGGCAGAGAAACTCTTAGCGTTCTCCAAGGTGCAGCAGCCACAGAGAAGAAAAAAGGGAGAAGGATGGAACAGGTGAAAGGAGAGATGAAAGAGAAGCCATGGAAGGTGAACAGCATTAGCAGGTTAGGAAGGAACAAAGAGAATAATGTAGGAGGGGTGTGTGCACATGGTAGATTTCCTGCTGCTTGTTCATGAGGCTTCTGGCTCCTGAGAGACGCTTCTCTTGATGGAGAAGGAAAACCATCCCTTTGAGGCACATCTCATCACAAAGTTTGCTTCTCAGAGGGGAAATTTGCAAGAGATTTTTACATGCCCGTTTCAGCTCAGCTGGTTTTAGTAGGGCTCTGGTGGCTGTCAGAGAGGGGCAGGCTGAGCCAGGCAAAGCAGGGAGGGGAGAAGGGGAGGCCAGGTGGAGCTCGGAGGAACAATAACTGGGCCGAGAAGAGCAGGAAGGCAACAGGTGGGACAGCCCAGCAGACCTGGTTGGGCCAGGAAACTTAAAAACATCAGAAGAGCCTGCTGGATAAGAACATACGGGGCCCATCTAGCCTAGCATCCTGGTCTCCCAGTGGCCAATGAGATGCCTGTAGGAAATCTACTGGAAGGATTTGAGCACAAGAGCCCTCTCCCCTCCTGTGGCTTCCAGCAACTGGTATTCAAAAGCATTGCTGTTTCCAGCTGCAGAGGCAGAGCATAGCCATTGTGCCTAGGTGATGGGAGTCACCATCCGAATTTTTTGGAGACCACCAGGTTGGCTGCTCTAGACTTTCTGGCTATGCACTTAAGGAGTCCCACATCAAGAGGGAGAAGCAGGTTGTGTGAACCACCAGCGGAAAGGGAAAAAAAAATCTATATTGGGTGATCCTGTTGTATAGAGAGCAAACAAAGGAGGAAAATTAACCCAAAGAAAGCAGAGATTAATGACGGAGGCTGTTGATCAGCAACTTGGGCAAAACTTAATTGCTTCCCTAAAACTGAAAAATATCAAACTGCATAAATAAACCTGTTTCAATAATTCATAACGGAACATACACTTGGAGGAATCAGAGCAGGAGAATTAATTTAATTTCCCAGGCTAAATCGGCCAGCGCAGCTGAATATTCAAGGATCAAAAGTGGAGAAAAGGCAACGGGAAAAGGAGCTGGCTCCCTTTCACTTCTCTTTTAAAGCAAAATTTGACACAAACACTTATTTCTGCCACAATCATAAGCCACATCCCAGGAATGGCAACAATCACAATTCCTTCCCACTTGGAAAAAAAGACTCCTAATGAAAAGGCAGCTGCTACATGTGAGTAGGGAAAATGCGATTCCGTTCACATTTGAATGCAAACCTATGCAGCAGATGAGGCCAAGAGTGTAAAAAAGGACTTAGACAAACTTGCTGCTTTATTTCCAGAGTCTCCTTGTTTTGGTCCTCCCTTCTGAAGAGGAGTGTTTGGCGTGGCAGTCGTTGCCCCGTGGCCATTGACAAACCCAGGAAACTCTTGAATCATGTGGTGGCCTGCAAATTGCGTTTTATTAACGGCCATGTGATCAAGCATGCTGACATCAGGTTCAGCGAGGCAGCCCTGTTTAGAGACGATGGCGTTCATTTGTCTGATCAAGGAAATGATGTGCGGTTGGCTGATATCATCAGTAGCATTAGGGATTGGTTGCATCTGTGAGGGTATCAGGCGGTGAGCCTCTTTGGCTCGAGTCGCGGTTAGGCATTGGAATATGTGTCGTGTGTTGGTGGGCGGGGAGAGGCCATCACCTACCCCTCCCCTTGTTGGGTATTCTGTTAAAGGAATCCGGCAGTCGTGGATCCTGTCCGATGCCCTGCTGGTGGCTAGGGCCATGGCACGACCCCCGGTGACATCAGGGGAAGCTTCCAGTTGTATTTGCATCAACAAGCTCCTCCCACTGGTTGTTTACCTTCAAATGAAAGTGAGGGGCAGATGAGACTCCTCAACCTGGGAAAGTAGCCCATCTAGGAGAAGGAAAACTGACCCTAAACCTCCGCTGTCTTGTGGGACATCTTTGGGAGAAGAAAGGGTTAAGGAGTAAAGCCTACACAAATCCAGAGTGGAGTCCCTAAGACAGTTGGATGGCACCTTGTACGCCTCCTTCCAGCGACTCCTGCAGCCAAGCTGGTACGAAACGTATTGCTCTGCTTTCCTTTGGACCACATCAGCAAGGTAGAGAGGGGGGTCTTGTCACCTGGGCAGCCAAGGACTCCCATACATACTGCCCGGCGGAGGTCATGTCCATGCTGTTAACGCAGCTGTTTGACTTCAGCCCCAGAGACGCACTCCTTTGTCTCTCAAGACAGGCAGATGCCAACAGTGTTACTTGCACTTTATGAAATGATACCAGACCCAAAGCACAGCTGTCTTTCAAAAGCAGACTGCTCCAGGAGGGGGCTCTTATTCTGTTCTAATGTTCTACAAGGGTAACACTGAGATGGAGGTAGAGGAGCTGGAGGGGGAAGATGGCAGGCAGGCCTGGGCAGGAAGCTAGTTGGAACTGGCTGGGTATAGACTGAGTTTGGTGGGGCAGTGACCCCATTCCCTGCCACCCCTCACCTGCTTTGCATCTGCAGATGCCAATCTTTTCTGTATAACCCATTAACTCTTTTGAAGAAACAGCTGTTCCTAAAAGGTAAAGACCCTTTCCATCTCCCGCTAGGAGGCAGGAAGGAGCCCCTTGGCCCCGATCCAATGTGTCCCTAATCCGCTTTTCATACTTGTAGGTTCATTTCCAGCTACAGCCAGAACTGTTAAGCGCAGCGCATATTCGGGAAATATTTTTTTCTTCCTCCCAGGCAGGCTAATCTTTTTCTAAACCGATTCCTTTTGGTCTGATGCTCAAGTGGAATTAAAGACCAGGAAAAAAGAAAAAAATTAATAAAGAACAAAATTTAAAAAGTAAATGAGAAAGGCAGAAAGAAATCTAATAAATGTGCCTATTAAGCGGCAGAGGCTGGGCAGGGCAGAGATGTGGGTCCTAGAATGATAGGATATGCCATTATGCTGATTAATTGTTGTATAAAGGTAAAGGGACCCCTGACCATTAGGTCCAGTTGTCCAGGAGTGGGACCGAGCAACGGGAGCTCACCCCGTCATGGGGATTCGAACCGCCGACCTTCTGATTGGCAAGTCCTAGACTCTGTGGTTTAACCCACAGCGCCACCCGTGTCCCTAATTGTTGTATATGCTGGACCTAATTAACAGATTTGCAGGGCAGGATGCAACCACAGGGTCAGCTCTGTGCTGCTCTGGGAGATTTTCAATGGGAGCGCTAGTCCTAAAACAGACTGTGGGGAACTTGCCTAGGGGACACAGGAAGCTGCCTCCCACAGAGTCGGACCCTGGGCCCAGCTAGCTCAGTGCTGTGTGCACTGTCTGGCAGTAGGAGCATCTCTCCGGGGTTTCCCAGGAAGGAGTTACCGTATTTTCCCAATCCTTCCAGGAGATGTCATTGGGGATTGAACCAGGAACCTTCTGTATGCAAGGCAGATTCTCTATCAGCGAGCTGCTGCAGCAGTTACCTTTCGAGAACCGCAAGCATTGTGGTTAAGGAACAGAAGTTTATAAAAATGAGAGCTGGAAGAAAAGGCACATGACTGGTTATGCAGAAACCCAGGGCGAGGAGGGAGCAGCTTGGGGCAGCTGGGTTTCCCCCAAAGGTCACATCACTCGAGTTACGATCTCCGTCCACCCACATCTTCCCCTTTTAAAGTTAAAAAAAAAAGCTAGTAAAATAAACAGCTTCCCCACAGAGTTTTGGGGAGCCGATGGTGAAGATCGGCCCAGTTGCAGGAAACCTAAGGCATCCCAGCTTTTTTCCTTTTGAATCAAGGGGAATGATGTGCATATTAGGAGAGGTTTGCACCAAACAAATCTGGTGAATTTTTCATGGGCCCCCCAAATGTAGGTGCACCACTGCTCGTGCATTTAGGGCAGTTACAAGCAAACTCTCCAAAGCTGGAGGGGGCGGGAAGGATTCCGGATGACTGCAACAGGATGAGGCCAATGGGTTCTGCTTCTCTGCTTGCTCACGGTCCCTCCCTACCAGTGAGCAGAATAAAATTATGCAACCTGGGAAAGCACAGGCACACTTCGTTGATACGGAACATTTACTAGCTATTTTGCAGCTTGCTCCCTCCCTCCTCTCAATGAAACAAAATGAAAAAGGATTTAGCTTTCATTACATAGAATCAAAGAATTGTAGAGTTTTGTGGTACACAAGGGTCATCTCATCCAACCCCCTGCAATCCATTGCATTCTGGCCCTTCCACACAATTACTCAGCAGAAGAAGCCTTGCAACTCTGGGTGAGCCTTCCTTCCTTTGACATGTGTCTAGCTATGCAAAGAAGTCCTCAAGGCAGCACCTGCCTGTGGTCTGCTGCTCGCCTTCTTCCTCCTCCAGAGTTTCAGTATTAGTCAGCCCCAAGTGGCTTGAGAAACAGTGGGTGGGTGGCAAGAGCGACTTTTCCCAGACACGTCCAGAAGGCGTGATTTCCTAGCCAGATGTGGTCCCCCAGGGCAGCCAGTATTTAAAGCCACCAATTCAGCCAGCCCCAGCCCCCACCTTATCCTCACGACGACTCTGTGAGGTAGGCTAAACTGAGCGATAGTGACTGACTACCAACCATCCCAAGAGAAGCCTCGTTGGCATTTTAAGTACACCTTGGCACACAACCTACCTCCAAAGGGCACCCTACAGATCCCTTGGGCTACAGGTGCCTGTATACAAAATTTGCATGGAGGTCAATTGGTGTCCCTGTTTTGTTTTTTAAAATATTTAATCCATGACACCACAAAATCATACAATATGCAAGACTCTATGAATTGACACTCTACGTACTTTTCTTTCTTTGTTTGTTACACAAGAAAATCTTGAATAAAAGCTTTTTTAAAAGTAATTATACCAAAGAGCTTTAACGTAGCCACAACACAGTGCACAACATGTGCATAAGAACATGGAGTCTGCTGGATCAGGCCAATGGCCCATCGACTCCAGCATCCTCTTGTCACAGTGGCCAACCTTTGGGAAACCTGCAAGCAGGATTCAGGCACAAGATAACTCTTCCCTCCCGCGGTTTCCAGCAACTGGTGTTCAGAAGCATTACTTCCTCCAATTGTGGAGGCAGATCAAAGCCACAAGGGCTAGTAGTCATCAATAGCCCTCTCCTCCTCCATGAATTTGTCTAATCCTCTTTTAAAGCCATCCAAGTTGGAAGCCAGCACCACCTCCTGAGGAAGTGAGTTCCACAGTTGAACTACACTTTTGTGTGGGGAACTCCTTCCTCTTACCTACTGCTCTCTGTCCTTTTGGAACAATGTGTAACCCCTCCCACTGCTCTCGTCCAAATCTGGAATCTCATCTCACCTTCCTGGATTGCCTGACACATTTGCCTACAAAATACGGAGCACCACCTCCTACCCTGGGCCTGCTTCCTGTTTCTCCATGCCTGTTCTTGTCCACAAGACAAGTTGGCTCAGGGCTTAAACCCTGGACTTTTGCCTTCCTGTTCAGTTTCAAGCCCTTGTGGTCTGGCTTGCAACTTACCCACTCAACAGGTCTTTCCCAGCCCTCGTAAGGTGCTCCCCACCTTCTGCCAAGAGTATTTCATTTTGGTAGGGTGCGTCATGATCCCAAAATCCCAGCCCTTGCCCAGGAGGAGCTGCATTGCCAGTTGTGCACTTCCAGCAAGGATGGAGAACTTTTGGGCTTCCAGCTGTTGCTGGACTCCAACTCCCATCATTCTTGAGCCTCCTGCTGGCTGGGGCTGACAGGAGCTGGAGCCCAAGGATGTATGGAGGGGCACGGCTTCCCCCATCACCCCTGACTTCCAAGGTTGCCTTGCTTTCCCTTTCTTCAAACAGGAAGGAGCAGCAAACACACACACACACACACACACACACACACACACCATGCCCCCAAGACCATTGATTTCCTCCCTGGAGCCTCATAGTCTTTGGAGATCATTTCAAGAATTATTGCTTGTTTCTTGCATTTCTATCTATCCCACCCTTCCTCCAAGGAGACCAAGGTGGCAAACATAGTTCTCCTCCTCCCCATTTTATCCTCACAACAGCCCTCTGAGTTAGGTGAGGCTGAGAGTGAGTAACTGGCCCAAGATAAGCTTCATGGCCACATGGGGATAGGAACACTGTTCCTCTCTCAGGTCACAGTCTGACACTCCAGCCACCAAATCACGCTGGCTCCTGGCTGTCTATTTGTATGTTTCTGCTGGTCGTCTCATTCATTCCTACATGGGCCAGCAGGACTGAAGGGCAGGGGGTGGGGTTGAAAAGTCCATTGACAACTTTTCAACCCCTAGAGAACCTGTGGCAGGAAGGCAACCCACCTGGCAGATTTGCACAGTGCAGCCTTTTGTCCTTCTCAATAAGGAATCTCTGGGCACCAACAAACACATCTCCTCCTCCTTCTTGGGGTGGTGGCTGGTTCAGAAGGCAGTGATCCCCATTCAGAGGACCCCTGTGTGTCTTCCCCAAATTTAGCCCTTCATTTCCATGCCTTTCAAGGCTGCAGAAAAAAGCAAGAAGCAAGTTTCTCTAATCATGTGCAGAGTGTCATACTCTCAGCAGTTGAACACCCTCTTGAATTGTGGGAGGGGGCAAGGTTTCCGGAGCGGGGGATGCAAAGCTTCCTCCTCTTTTTTCAGGAACTAGCAGGTGAGGCAAGAAGAACCAAGGCTGCTGGACTTTGCACGGGTTCAGAGGCATGCTTCCTGTAGGGCTGAGTGCTTGCCCATGTTGTCATACATCCACAAACAGCTGCTGCCCCCTGCCTAAGATACCCTTGCAGCACAGCCAGCAATTTTGAAGTTGGAAGTTGGCAGCCACCTGGGGGTGCTCCCTCCCACTCACGCCTCCGAGGGACTCTGCATCTTGATGACAAGCTCGAGAGGCAGGCAAAGGGGTGGGGAGTTCTCTTGGCATCTGCTCAGAGAGGGACTGCTGGGTGGTTTTCCATATAGACAAACTTTCTCCAAGGGTGCAATTTCAGTTGACAACTTGTAAAGTATTCAATGTACATGGGAGGCCTGGCAGGCTTCCCGGAACGCAGAACCCTGACAGCACCCACCCAGCTTGTTGCAAAAAGTATATGTGTATATATATGTATATTGGAAAGAGGGAGTGGGAACCAGCCCTGCCCCCTGGAAGGCATCCTTTTCATTCTGTAGGGCAGGGCAGGCCTTTGCATGGCATTTTCCTTTCGGCAAGGAAAGGTAGTGAAATCTACCCTGCCATTTGCGGCGTGTGTCACGCCCACAGAGGCAGCAAGAGAGATGCCACTCGAGGATGGCAGAGCTTTGGCAGGGAAAACAGCACAGAGGCACCGAGAAGCAATATTGCACTGGTTAGGCAGGGATGCAGAAAGGAAGGCGGCCAAACAGCTGCTGAAACACCAAGCTGGGCTCTCTTTGCTGGGAAGCACCAACTGGCAAATGACCTAGGTGGATCAGTGGAACGCTGCAGATGTAGTGCATCTTGATTTCAGTAAGGCTTTCAGCACACTCCCTGGCAGGGGAGAAGTTGGTTAAATGTGGGCTGGACAATGTTACTGTTAGGTGGGTTTACAGCTGGTTGATTAACTGATCCCAAAAAGTGCTTGCCAATGGGTTGGTCTAGTGGAAGAGGAGGGAGGGAAGGATGTTAGAAGTCCTGCCGTGGTCCTGGATAGGGACATCGCTGCTCAGACTGCATCTTCTGCATCTTTCCTCGTGGCTGGCAAAAGCAGAATAAAATACGTATGACAGAGCAAGAACATAGAAACACGCTGAAGTCTCAGCACAGCCAGGTTTCCACATTTGCCAGGGGCTGTGCCAGAAATACTCAATCTCCTCTCGGTAGGAAGACTTGTAGGGCCAGCTCCTCCACCACCACCTTGGCATGGCATCTGGCAGCACAGGCCAAAACATTACAGCTGGCACCTCTGCCTTATAAGAAAAAGCCTGTTATCACATGGGACCTTGTTTCAAACCCAGAGAGGCTTGTTGGAGAGAGTTGACTGAGTTCAGGGCAAAGAAGCCCTGCTCAGAGTTAGGTGGAAAATGTGCTGGTGGCATTTATTTTTATTTTTGCAAGAACAGCTGCTTCTGCTTCTCCTTTCCAGCTGAAACTGGCACTTAAGTTTCCGCTGGTCAGCACAGTCACCCCTAAGGCAGGGTTTATTATTTGTATGTTTATTGCATATATAGCCCACCTTTCCTCCAAGGCTCGTTCCCCACCCACCGCCGTTTAATCCCCACAACAACCCTGTGAGGTAGGTTGGGTTGAGAGGCAGTGACAGCCGAAAATCACCCAGTGGACTTCATGGCAGAGTGGGGATTTGGACCCTGGCCATTTGTGCGTACGCAAATGCAGGTGTGTGTGCCAAACTGGGTCTTTGACCCAGGTGAAATAAAGCCTAGTTTCGCCCCTGTGTGCCTCCAAGTGCACTTGACCTGACGGCCTGGGGCAGCCAGTAGCCCCACTGCAGGGTGCAGACCCATCTTGGAGGCAGCCAGCCAGCCAGCCAGCCAGCAAGCCTCGTTCCTGTGTGAACATGAGACAGGGCGGTGGAGACCTGAGCGCATCTGTGCTGCTATCTGGAGCCATCTCTTTGAAAGCGCACGAGACACGGCCTCTCCCCCACCCCGGGAACGTCACCCAGCCTTGCCTGTGGGTGGCGGGCGGCTCATTAGCTCGGCAGCCAAGGGCTGCAGGTGCCAGCCTCCAGGGAAGGGGGTGGGAACCGAACAGGAAGAGCCGCCAAGGAGGAGGTGATGCCAGAGGAACACACACAGAGACGGTGCAAGAGGCAAAGGTGTTGTGCTGCCGTTGCCTGAGTCATGGGAGGCAGGAGGTAGCGGCGGGGTGGGGGGACTGCTGCACCCAGTGCCAGCATCTGATCACTCCTCCTTGTTAATCATCCAGGCTGCTGAGCAAGATTGGGTGGGGTCACCATCGCTTCGCCAGAGGGACGTCTGAGAAGCACAGAGCTTCCTTCGACAGCCCTCCAGGAGCTCCCACACCGAAACCAGAGGTTGGAATGACACAAAGAGGTGCAAGGTGCAAGGCACAGGTGCAAGCTGAGAGATCAGGGGTCAAATTTCAGAATCATAGACTTGTAAGGGGCCCGTCCAATTTGGGAATCTCAGCTAAAGCGTCCACGACAGATGGCTGTCCAACCTCTGCTTAAAAACCTCCAAGGAAGGAGAGTCCACAACCTCGTGAGGGAGACCACTTGGCCACAAAGAAGCTCACCAGGTGACCTTGAGCCAGCTCTCTCACCCAGGCCTACTGCACAGGGCTGTTGTGAGGATGATGTGGAGAGGGGGAGACCAGATTCTCAGATGGTGCCCAGGTGGAGTTTAAGGCTGTGGCACACATCAAACTACAGAGGTACCTCGGGTTACATACACTTCAGATTACATACGCTTCAGGTTACAGATTCCACTAACCCAGAAATAGTACCTCGGGTTAAGAACTTTGCTTCAGGATGAGAACAGAAATCACGTGGCGGCAGCGGGAAGCCCCATTAGCTAAAGTGGTGCTTCAGGTTAAGAACAGTTTCAGGTTAAGAACAGACCTCCAGAATGAATTAAGTACGTAACCAGAGGTACCACTGTATACCGATGATAGTATTTGAAGGGCTGGTTGGTCCAAGTCTGGTTTTAAGAGCAGGAAGCAAGAGGGGGCTCCGTGGAAGAGAAGGGTAGCGACAACATCTAATCATGACAGCTATGCTCTACCTCCATGGCTGGAGGCAGCAATACAGTGGTACCTTGGGTTACAGATGCTTCAGGTTACAGACGCTTCAGGTTACAGACTCTGCTAACCCAGAAATAGTACCTCAGGTTAAGAACTTTGCTTCAGGATGAGAACAGAAATCGTGCTCTGGCAGTGTGGTGGCAGCAGGAGGCCCCATTAGCTAAAGTGGTGCTTCAGGTTAAGAACCATTTCAGGTTAAGAACGGACCTCTGGAATGAATTAAGTTCTTAACCCAAGGTACCACTGTACCTCTGAATCCCACTTGCTGGAAACTGCAGGAGGGGAGAGGGCTCCTGGCCTCAGGTCCTGCTTGCAGGCTTCTTCCCATTTGGGCATCTGGCTGGCCACTGTGAGAACAGGATGCCTGACTAGACGGGCTCCTCCTAGCCTCTTCCAGCAGCCTCTTCTTACGTTCCTTGAAGTTGCCCATCAGGAATTAGCAAACCAAACCAGAGAGAGCAGGGACCTCGCTCCCCATTTCCCTCACAGCGGAGAGGTTTCACATTGTGCGATTTCTATGAAAATTACAGTAACCCTTTCTCAATTTGCACCTTGATATTACCAACTAGCCTGGGCAAATTTTATGCAAATCCTGCGGCATCGCTCTCTCTTTCAGCAGCACAAGCAGCCCAGCCCAACCCAACCTTGTAAATTGCAAAACAAGCACCGCTCCAAAGCTGTCAGCAATGGATGCTTAGTTAACAGAGGCTCAAGTCGAGTCACAGAGAAGGCAGAGGAGTCAGCCACGGTTGCAGACGAACCTTTTAAGTTTCCTTTATTATTCCCCCACCCGCACACACCCCTGACTCCACTCTGCTCCACGCCAGCCCCCAAATGGCCTGTGCCTTGAATATTTGATAGAGGCAGAAATCCCTCCAAAGCTCAGCAAAGCATTTTGTGGGGGCAAAGAGGATAAAGCACTCCCAGACAAAGAGCAGCAGCTAATGAGCATCCCAGAGTCTCTGCTCAGTTTCTTCTTTTTTTGCAGAGTTGCAGATGTTTTAAAATGAGGCAAAATCAGGCAAGGAGTTGCCTTTGGGGAGATGGCAGGAGCTTCTGGCTCTAAGCAACATTGCAGCGTTTGGGGAGCCTTCTAAGGCTGAGCAAAGCTTGCTTCTTCCAATTGAAGTCAACACCCAAAGTGGTCCAGGAACAAGCAGAGAGGAGCCCCTGTCTCCTTCCACTCACCAGCTCAGGTTCACTGACTCTTGTTAACAGGGGATGAGTTGCTTTGGGAGCTGCTCAAAAGCAGTGTTGCAAGCAGATAAGGATGCTTTGCACACCCACCCACAGGCAGAGGGAGAAGGAACAACATCTTGCAGAGAGTCAAAGCCCTTGTCCCAAATTGGGGCAAGACAGCTGGTTCTGGCCTCTGAATTTCACATTGCAAGATGTGATTTAACTTTGAAAAGTGTTGAGCTCATAACACAGGGCCGGATTTAGGTTTGATGAGGCTCTAAGCTACTGAAGGCAGTGGGGCCCTTTATATGTCCAGCTGTCCTTTGTCAACAACAAATTGTCACTGTTTTTTGTGTGTTGAATATATGCTATATGGTACTTTATAGACCTAATAGGTATCCAAAGCCATTAGCACATAATTTTATTTGTTTTTTTTATCTTATCTTTTGGAAATATACATCCAGGTTTTTCTTCTTCTTTTGAATTCTTTTGGGGCCCCCAAGAGAGTGGGGCCCTAAGCTATAGCTTGTTCAGCTTATACATAAATCCAGCACTGCTCATAAGGGGGGTTGGTTGGTTTGTTCTTCCATCCTCACCTTTCTGCAAACACCGCAGGGAGCCTTAAAGTTTTATTACAATCAAGCTGGATTTCATATTCAGTTGTTAAATAAAAAGTGAGGCTGAATCCATTTTTTTAAATAAAAAAAAAACCCTGCTGAAGGTGTCCAATAATAAAACAGAAGTAGAAAAATGCAAAATGGAAGGGGCAGGATTAAGCCTTGGAAGATGGACCTAGAAGCTATCACCTCAAGAGCCTCTAGTGCTGGAAGTCTGTGACACAGGAACATGTCTATTCACTCAGTACTGTAGCAGGCAGCTCCTTATAGAGACACAGGAAGGGATTGAAAATAAAACATAGGATTCTAGAATTATCATTATGCCCTTACACAGATCCATGGTGTTCTCTCTCTCTCTCTCTCTCTCTCTCTCTCTCTCTCTCACACACACACACACACACACACACACACACACACACACACACACAAAAGATAGAAGCGGGAAAACAGCAGGAAGTCTTTGGAATACCCTCTCCAACTAGGTACACCTGGAGAACTTACTATTTTTATCATTATTATAAATATTTTATATTTATCATTATTATAATCACCTAACACAAAAGTCCTAGTGACTTACACACACAATTAAAAAGAAGCCATCAACTTTATAAAACAATGTCCCCACCCCTGAAAGAATTCCTTTTCCCCCTAGGCCTTTAAGAACTGGCAATTTAGAACATTTTTTAACTTAGAGAAGTTTGATTCTCTTGTCTATTTGGATGAACTGTTGCTGTTTTAATTTGGCATGTTAGTAACAGTAAAATAAAGCATACACATGTTAAATTTAGTGCGTTAATAAAATATCTTAAAATTGTTATTGTAAAAATGCACTTTTTGTTTTATGCTACTGCCTAGGGAACAAATTTATTTTTAAGGTGCAGGTTATAAATTATGTATAGTAAATAAAGAAATCAGATTGGTCACTCTGGGAAACGGGATACAGTGGTACCTCGGGTTAAGTACTTAATTTGTTCCGGAGGTCCGTTCTTAACCTGAAACTGTTCTTAACCTGAAGCACCACTTTAGCTAATGGGCCTCCTGCGGCTGCCGCCGCGCTGCCAGAGCACGATTTCTGTTCTCATCCTGAAGCAAAGTTCTTAACCTGAGGTACTATTTCTGGGCTAGTGGCGTCTGTAACCTGAAGCGTATGTAACCCGAGGTACCACTGTATTCTTTCCCTCTCTCATATTCAAGCTATATTGTATCCTTAAAAAAAATAAAAATAGTATTACATCCCAATGAGTTTTAAAAGGATGTTCCCTAATTTGACAGGGAGATATTAAGAGGTGCCATTATATAAATGATGACTTCATTCATGTTTGGCAGAAGTGCTATGTGATTAGCTATTTCAGAAAGAACCCTGTTATAATCGCTTTCTTCTGTCATCAAGGAGATTATAGGGTAAATTTGGTAATGAGTCCTTGAGTTCTAGGAAAAGATCTCTTGCAGGTAACTTCTTAATAGCAGGAAACGACAGAACAAAAATAAGCTGAATGACTGGTGGCACTGGGGACAGGGGGAGAAGGTGGGATTGGTATATTACCTAATTAGGGTTAAAGTTCTTAAATGCACCTGGAAAGGAAAGGTAGTAAGAGCCCATTAGTAGTGAAGAAAAGCGGAAACCTTGGATCGTAACCAATACCTACTCAGAGTAGCCCCACTGGTAATCAATGGGCAAGTCAGTAAGTACACTGATTTCAAGGGACTTGCTCCAAGCATGACTTGCAATGCAATCCCATGTATGAATCATTAGAAGAAAACTGAACTGTTAAATGAAAGCCAGCATGGTGTAGAGGCTAGTGTGTTGGACTAGGACCTGGGAGGCCTGGGTTCAAATCCCCACTCAGCCACAAAGCTCACTAGGTGACCTTGGGCCAGTCGCTTCCTCTCAGCCTTAAGGTAAAGGTAAAGGACCCCTGGTGCAGCACTCATCTCGCTTTCAGGCCAAAGGGGCTGGCGCTTGTCCACAGACAGCTTTCCAGGTCATGTGGCCAGCATGACTAAACTGCTTCTGGCACAACGGAACACTTTGACGAGTGCCAGAGTGCACAGAAATGCCGTTTACCTTCTCACTGCAGCAGTACCTATTTATCTGCTTGCACCGGTATGCTTTTGAAATGCTAGGTTGGCAGAAGCTGGGGACAGAGCAACGGGAACTCACCACCATCGAGCAGATTCGAACCACCGACCTTCTGATTGGCAAGCCCTAGGTTCAGTGGTTTAGACCACACAGCCACCTGTGTCCCTTTCTCAACCTTAGTCTACCTCACAGGGTTGTTGCTGTGGGAATTAAATGAAGAGGGGGTGTAACCATGTACACCACCTTGAGAAAGGTTTAAATGCAAATAATAAAAATATTAAATGTTAGGGTCCTACTGATGTGAGAAGGTATGCGAGGCTTCTTTTCCCTTGGGTTTCATAGTATTGCAACCATATCAAATTAATTGGAACTGGATCTTTTGGATTTTAAAGTTTTGGGTTTTGAAATCTAATATTGAGGAATATCACTTGGGGCACCAGGGGAATACAAATGCCAAATCCTCTTGTGGGATCAACAGGGATCCTGGAGACTGAGCTGCAGGCTCTCTCAGACTGTCCCAGGCAAGTGATTGTGCTGCTAAATCATTCCGTTTGGGAATGGAGGTAGACTGAGGAGCAAACTGCCCCAGCAAAAGCACTTGGGCTGGTCCTGTGTTCCAGTGACGCTCAGGCTCTCTTTTCCCTGGTACAGTGGTACCTCGGGTTAAGAACTTAATTCATTCCGGAGGTCCGTTCTTAACCTGAAACTGTTCTTAACCTGAAGCACCACTTTAGCTAATGGGGCCTCCCGCTGCCGCCGCGCCACCGGAGCACAATTTCTGTTCTCATCCTGAAGCAAAGTTCTTAACCTGAAGCACTATTTCTGGGTTAGCGGAGTCAGTAACCTGAAGCGTCTGTAACCTGGAACGTCTGTAACCTGAGGTACCACTGTACATCTTTCTTTCCATTTCCCCTTTCCCTGTTTCAATGTAGAAACACTGACCTCTGCTGGCCATCACATGTTCTTACTCTGTTATAAATCCCTCTTGTTCAATTCTCCCCTACTTTGAACTGGCAACTGCAATTTTTTTTACAAGGGTCCTTGACCTTTCTGGGCCCAGGAACACATTTGCAAGCTGGAGAAACTGTTGTGGGTGCCCCCCCCACAAAGCCAGTACTCCCCACGACCTATTCTATCAACTATCAGTGTCACACCCCTCATGTAAGAGTGAGGGCCAGGCACACTGATCTTCCCTATCTGCCTGCTTGGATAAACAAGCCATACAAGTTTTTGCACAGAAATTGCCGAAGAGACGACAGAGACGAGAAATTCCAAAGTCAGCTGAGAACATCATTTTGCCGGCCGCCAGCTCTAACACTGTGGGGACGGGGGTGGTACTGTGGTCTAAACCACTAAGCCTAGGGCTTGCTGATCGGAAGGTTGGTGGTTCGAATCCCCATGATGGGGTGAGCTCCCATTGCTCAGTCCCAGCTCCTGCCAACCTAGCAGTTTGAAAGCACGTCAAAGTGCAAGTAGATAAATAGGTACCGCTCCGGTGGGAAGGTAAACAGCATTTCTGTGTGCTGCTCTGGTTTTGCCTCGAAAAACTGTCTGCGGACAAATGTTGGCTCCCTCAGCCAGTAAAGTGAGACAAGTGCCGCAACCTGTCGTTCGCGACTGGACTTAATGGTCAGGGGTCCTTTACCTTTACCTTTTTTAGCTCTAACACAGAGCCGCCTCCACCGAAAGCCGTTTGGAAGCCCTGTTTTTGATGCTACTTGCCTGAGATAACAGATAACCACACACAGCAACCAGGCAGGGATTGAAACTAACAGTTGCACATGTCCATAGTTGCAGGATGGTGTCTTCTTTTATACAAGATGAAAACCGAATTTGAATCCTTTATTTGGAGTGTTGTAGTTCTCAGTGTTCAGTTTCCAGATTTTGTTTCTAAGATGACTTTAAAGAAAAATACATCTTACTAATATTAAAGCAACACGGTTGAACAAAACTTGCTGAATTCAGTTGTTTGCTGTTTAGGCACAGAGCTGCATTTGCGATCCCAGACAGCAGCGTGGGAAAATATTGAACAAGGAGTATATAATAACAAGTTTTCCTGCAAGCAAACCAAGAGGTTTGCTGCTAACTCTAGTGTGAACTTAGCTTACATTGTCACCAAAATAGTGCAGTCATTCTCTGGTGTAGACATGCATGGACAACTGGGCTACTCTTCAAAGGTGATGACTTCATAGGCAAAGAGCTTATAAGGAAGATAAATAACATAGAATCAGAATAGGGATACCAACGGTCAAACAGTTTTGACCGTCATAAAGTTCTTCCTAATGCTTAGTTGGAATCTCCTTTCTTGAGAGGGATGAACAGTGAGAGCTGTTCGACAGTGGAATTTGCTGCCAAGGAGTGTGGTGGAGTCTCCTTCTTTGGAGGTGTTTAAGCAGAGGCTTGACAACCATATGTCAGGAGTGCTCTGATGGTGTTTCCTGCTTGGCAGGGGGTTGGACTCAATGGCCCTTGTGGTCTATTCCAACTCTATGATTCTATGAATGCATTTGAGAAATAGTCCATGTTTTGAATATTCCCACACTGGCAGTAGCTCAGGGCAAGGAGAGAGAGAGCCTGAAGAACAGGTTTAGTTACCAACCCCCCCTCCCTTCTCAAAACACACACTGAACTCTGGGCAATTAGACTACCTCCATTTCCATTCAAATACAAATTAAGCCAAGTTATCATCAAAGAGACGATGATGACAAGGATCAAAGCAAAGCAACAACTCTGGGAAAGATTAAAGAAAGTAAATGGAAGAGATTTTGAGAGAGATATTTAAAAGGCGTAAATGCAAATGATGAAGAGAAAGAGCAGGCCATTCAATTAACTGCATGTTTGCACACCTCTCCCAGATCAGAGGGAGAAGATCCACTCTGTACTGATGAGAGCTTGCAGGGTGGTTAAAATAACACCTTACACTTAACACAGATCTAACAGCCTGCAAGCGAAAGCAGTTAAGAGGAATTATTTGGAAGAATCTTAAGACAGCCAACAGTTAGATATAAAGCCAGGCCAGATATGTGACGGTTTAACCCCAATGTGGCATATTTAAGAGCATTAAAAAAAAAGACTTGCATAGGACCAGAGTTTAGTAGGATGGCACCTGCTTTGCCTACAGAAAAGTCCCAGGTTCAAATATCCCAGTAACTCCAGGTTGGGCTGAGAAACACCATCTGCCTGGAATCTGGCTGAACTGGTACCAGCCAGCGTAAAAAGGTAAAGGGACCCCTGACCATTAGGTCCAGTCGTGACCAACTCTGGGGTTGCGGTGCTCATCTCGCTTTATTGGCCGAGGGAGCCGGTGTACAGCTTCCGGGTCATGTGGCCAGCATGACTAAGTCAGTGTAGAAAGCACTATAAAAGGAAGTCTAGGTTGCTCAGTCTGTATTCCACATGGATTCTGCAATGCTGAATTCTGTCACTAGGAGCCAGTGTTCACCCCTTTTCACTTATGGGATGAAGCCACCATCCAAGTATTTTAGTGATGTTTCCATGGATCCCAGGCCCTAATACCAATCACTCCTCTCTGACGTTAGGCTGCCTTCTCATAATGTTTAATGCAAAAGCCGTATTTCCTTTGCAAATCAGCTTTTGCATTTCTAGTGCACACAGACTCCCTCATGCTTATTTATTGATCAAGCAAACCTAGGCCCCAGGGAGCTCTTGAATAGTAATATATATATATATTAAATAAGATGAACAGCAACATCCAAGTGTTCCCACACAGGTTGACTGCTGAATGCAACAACTTTCATCTGATGAAAACTGCTTGCCAGAAACCTCACATTTCCACGACTGCCGACAGCTGTTTTCCAGCCTCAGCTGGGAAGGTGCCTTCCATAACCCAGGGTAGAATTGGGGCTGGCAAAGGTGAAACCTAAAGCACAGCAACCAGATACTTTTCTGTGGACAGGGTAAGGCCAGAAATCCAGAAGACACCTCATGTTTACACCTCAGGCCTGGCCCATCCAGAGACTTCACACTGCTGGCCAACAACTGATTTTGCACACTGGGTTCCTTCTACACCTTAAGAAGATGGGACACCTGGGCATGGACAGGCTGGTGTAACTCACTTAGGCAAGGTCCCAGCCTCAGGCCAGCAGATTCTTCTCATTTAAGCCCCAGAGGTTTCCACTGCAGTATGCCTTATATGCTACCAAAGGAACTGCTATGGGAACCACTGGATACTGGGTCGAGACAACCCAGCCTCAAAAGACACAAAGGCACTTAAAATAAATAAATCTTAAGGCTTCTAAAATCTTTGCAGATCAGCTTTCTTTGGAGTATTTAGATATTTTTATGTTGCTTTTCTAAATTCAGTTTTTCAGTAAGCTTAATCCCATTATGCTAAAGCAGTTGGAGGCAGCAATGCTTCTGAATGCCAGTTTCTGGAGAGCGCAGGAGGAGAGAGGGCTCTTGGGCTTGGGGGTTTCCCATTGGGGCATCTGGTTGGCTACTGTGAGACCAGGATGCTGAACTACATTTCCTAATTCAGCAGGCTCTTCTTATGTGTTGGAGATTTTATGGTGTTTCAATATTTCATTTTAAGCCCCTCTAAAGTGCAGAGAATAAATCTCCTCCTCCTCATCATATGCCAATGCTCTATGGTTCTTCATTTCTTCTCCCAAATCCACGGTCAAACTCGCTTCCCCCAAGCAGCCCACAGTCTCAGTGAGGGATAGGAAACACTCAGCAACAATAACACAGAAGATAAAACTTTATTGATATGTAGTGTGGGAGAGAGAATAAAAATACACAAAATGCCTCCCAGAAAAAAGGAGAGTTACAATACCCAAACTGTCAGGATTAGTATATCAAAACCAATCAGTTACTGTCCAGTTGTTTTTGGTAAAGAAAATACTGCTGCTAAGAGCACGAAGAACACTTGGTGAACTGGGTTCCCCCACCCCAGGGCCCTTCTTCAGAAAGAGGCAGTGACTGGTAGTCAACAGCAGGGTGTGTTCACTGATGTCCTCTGCAGATTCTGAAGTCCTGCCCCAAGGCTACCCAGTTAATGTTCAAGCCCTTCTGGGGAGTTCAGGACATAAGAAGCCCCTTTTGGCCTCTCAGTGGAGACGGCCAGCTCTGCAACAAGGAGACAATCCTGCCCCTAGGAAGGGCGGTTCATGCTTGCAAGCCAATTAATGATGTTGAGAGTCAAGAGCCTGCTATCTGTAAACCTGGAAAGTGGAGGCAACTGGGCTTGGCTTGCTTCATGGTTGGAGGCACTGGTTTCTCAAGCATGTGCAACATGTACTAAGAGGCAAGGCAACCTGCAGCAAGCTCTGCCTCCAGGAATGGATGTCAGGTGGGAATGGTGGAGGAAGGAGACACCACCCTGTGGGAGTAAGCAGTGGCGCATGCGCTCTGCCTGAACAGTTTCCCAGCAGCAAGCAAGTTTGCCTGGAGATTATTCCCAGCTCTGCAAAGTACAACTGCCAAACTGGCATTTCTCTAAAACAACCCCCTTTTAAATATTTTTTCCGTTTCAAAAGTTTCCATTTCTTCTTCCAGCAACCCAGGATTTAACGTTTCTGCTTTCAGAATTATTGCACATTTACTTAAAACAAACTATCAAGCTTAGTAGTGTTCATTTGTAGAAACAAACACACACACACTAAGCTGAGTTACACCTCTCATCCTACCTACACTTCTCCCAGCATAAATAAAAGCCACCGTAGTGATTTATAGTACATAAATTTACAAAACAATAGTATTTAAAACGGAAGAAAGCATCTTAAGAAGTCACTACGAAATTGAATGTCAGTCAAATCCAGCTCGTGGGGAGGCTTACTGAGTGATCTACCCTTTTTGCATATTGGGAGAAAAGGTCTAGGGGCTCAATCCAACCAAGACATACTCAGAGCAGACCCACCAGAGTTCATTGACTTCAACGAGTCCACTATGAATACATGACTGGATGAATACAACAAGCTCCTTCAGGCACAACCCCCACCAGGGACATCATCTAGCACCTGGGGATGTTCAAAAGGATCATTGCATGACAACATGGGATTCTCATGAACTTGTTCCCTAGGAAGGTTGGCTGGGAGGTGCTGGCAGCCACTCCGAGAGACACAGGTGATGCTAGCCAGCTAGCTGCCAGGCCAAAGGGGAGGGGCCACCCAATTTTCACAGAGAAACCAGTACATGAAGGAAGATTTGCTTGCTCCTGTGTGAAGCTGCAACCACCAGTGGTCACCTTTCCAGGAGAGGCTGCCTCTTTCCTTGGCACGAGGTTCAATGAACCTTTTCAAGCTCAGCCATTGGTAAGAACAAGTGATCCCTCCCTCCCAGCTTGCAAAAGACAGCTGGGCCAAATACACTAGGAGTAAAAAAGCAAATGGGATCACAAGGTCATCTTAAAAAGCAGGAGGCACGTGTGTTCGTCTCCTTGTTTTTGCAAGTGTTTGCTCCGAGTTCTCTCTTTTTTTTCCTGACACCACTACGCCTTTTTTTAATTGCAGGAAATGTCCTTTGCTTCTGAAAACAAAACGGAGAATTCTCTAAAACAAACGTGAGGCTGCTGCATTTCAAGATAAGGCAATAGCTTTTCATTCACGTCTTCCTCAGCCCTGCTGCTCTTGAAACTATGCGTAAATCAGTAACAAAGAATCTGTGAAAAAATATCTCTTATAAAAAAACACGCAAAACCGTTTGTAGGAGATGGATTTTTTTGCTCGTGAAGACAGCGCTAGAAAGGCACGACTCCTTCTTAAAATGATTTAAGAAGATGCAACTCGGCCAGCCAAGCTGCAACGATACGGAGCGTGGCCCTTGCAGCCTCCTTGACTGCTTGTTTCACCTGACTGGGCTAGAAATACAGTCAACCTGACACAGCCCCGAAAAATCGCCCCTGGGTAAAACCCATTCGGAAAAGAAGAAGAGTTACAAGATTTTGGCCACACTGACTTGGTTTGGGGCCCCCACTTTGTTCACACTTTGCACGGTGCAGTCGAGTGAGAGTGGGTTTTGTTTGGACAGGAAAAGAGCAAAGAGGGGTTTTCTTTCCTGATGTTTTATAACATTTGCGTTGTCAATCCGACATTCAGAAGAACTTTGCTTTTGTCATCATTTTGACTACCCAGATATCTAAACCGCAGGCATTTCACCTTTCAAATTCTAAGTTTAGTAGGCAAACAATTAATAGCCCCTTTGCTTTGTTTAAAAAAATCGAGACTGTGTAAATATAGCCCTTTTTTCGCTTTCTGGATCGAAGCAGGAAGGAAGGCATGCTTTCACAGCTGTAGGCACCTTCAGACCAATAGCATGACCTCCCCCTCCCACCCCGACCCCCACCCCTAACAAACAAGCCCTTGCCGCATGCGGATGATCTGGAGTAAGGCAGCTTGGACATCTTCATCCATGTGACCCTGAAAAACAAAGAGGAGAGCTGCAGGAAACAGGCAGGACTTGGAACTTTTCAGTGACTTTTCAGTTGCAGTGACAAAACCTATAGATCCCAAAGTGGGTGGTATCACACACCCCCAGGGGGCAGTGGGATTCCCTAGGGGTGCTAAGAGGGAAGGGGGCAGCAGGGGGGTGCTGGAGGTGTAAAGGACTATCAACTGAATTAAACCAAACAGCTTTAACGGGTACTAGAATAAATGTGCAATTAATTGAAACCATTTTGAATTTTGTTGTTGTGTTACTATCTTCCTTAATGAGTTGTGCAAACTGCTATTCTGAATCATGCTTTTCCTAGGGTAAGGGGGCACTGGGGATGAGTTTATGGAACCAAGGAGGAGCTTGCCCCGAAAGCTTTGGGAACCACTGTCCTAAACTATTCACTGGCTCTGGCTGATTCACAGAAGGGAGCAGTGGGTAGTAAGAGACGTCCCTCCAACCCCAGTAAGCTGCTCCCACAGAGTAAGAGAAACTGTGGTGGAACAAACACCACAGGCAAGCTGTGGAACATGCCCCCCGCCCCTCCATGTTGCCTCCCTTGAAGATTTATCTAAGGCAGGTTCAGCAGGCATCAGTCAAAAAGGGTGCGAAAAGATCACCGCCCAACACAGCAGGCGGAAGCAAAAGCAGAACACGTACCTGAACAGCACTGAGAAGGTGCGTCCGATATATTGAGATGACCTCCTGGTGCTGCCTCTCAGCATCCTAGGATAAAAGAGCACACCTGGTCATTCTCCAGAGTTACATTCTCAAAGTTTAGTCTGCTTCGCTAGCCCCCTTGGGGAAGGGCTGTGGTTTACGGCAGGCAGAAGGTCCCCAGCTCAATCGCAACGGCATCTCCAGGTAAGGGTGGGAGAGACTGCCTGCCTGAAACCCTGGAGAGCCACTGCTGCCAGTCAGTGTAGACAATACTGGGCTAGGTGGGCTGATGGTCTGACTCCATCAGGCAGTTTCCCATATTTCCTAGTCTTGGAGAGAGGCACAGCATTACAGGGATGCTGGCACCCTACTTCTAAGGCCAACAAAAATCCCTTCATTTCCTAAGACGCCATGCCAGGCATTGAGCTGGAAAGCAGAGCTCATGCCATCTGTTCTGCTCTATCAGGCCTCCTCTCCCCTCAACTGTCATCTGGGGGCAGCCATTGCCTCAGACTGCTGCCGTGGGAGAGCTTTGCTGATTGCCCAGCTCCATCAAGCACCTCCTGTCCCTGAACTGTGCCAGCCAGCCATTATAGGAACAACTGTTCAGAAACTGATGCTGGAGTTCAGGGTTTTTATTTTCCTCTTCCCTCCATGTTCCTTTTCCCTTGTGTGTCATTTATTTTTTAGACAGTAAGCCTGCAGGTAGGGACTGTCTCGCTTTGACTTTATGTAAGGCTGAAGAGTCAGGAACAAAGGTTCTAAGTAAATGCATAATAAATAAAATTGCCCACACACTTTCCAGCTGAGCTTTGCAACCGCAAAGAACAGAAAAAAAACTTTTTTTAAAAAATGGAAGCAAAGGTCATTGGACCTTAAACTGTTTGCCAGCATCATGCAAGACCACAGCTCAAGGGTGATCACCACACCCAGTCCTGCTGTCCCCCCCTCACCCCCAAGCACCAGAACCCTGATCAATGAGACAAGTTTCAGCTACCACCTGACGGCTGCAGTTCACTACTTACGGCCAGCTGCTGCTGAAGGGTTTTCACCTGCGCCTGGAGCACTTCGACCTGCTGACTCTGTCGCTTTGTGGGGAGGCCGCTGTTGTACGTAAGCTGAGAGAGACCGTTAAGGGCCTGTTTTAGCCGCTCCACATCATTAAGTAGCTCAGTTATCTTCAAGAGAGACATTGCCAAAGTTCAAACTGTAAGCCTTTCCTCTGCGGTTCCTCAGCAACATCTACTACAGGGATGGGGAGCTTGTGGCCTGATATTTGGATGACTACAACTCCCAACATCCCTGACCACTGGCTGTGCTGGCTGCAGTGGCTGATGGGAGATGGAGTCCAGCAGCACCTGGAGAGCCACAGGTGTTTCCCATCCCAGACTTACACTTGTGTGACCAAAGCAAAGAAAGAGGTTGAAAGCTGCTTGCTTCCAACCTGTATTCTGCCCTGCCTGGAGCAGAGCCAAGCAAGCAACAGGAAGGTCACCAAAACCCTGGCCCTTTGTTGGGGGCTGGGGCTGGCGGGGGGTGGGTGGAAACAATGCGCTATGATACCCCAAAGTCCCCAAAATTCAAGTCACCAGTTTGCAAGGAAACAAGGACTGTCTCGGGGCCAGGAGCTGTGCATGGATGCACATTGCAAAGGTCTATTAAGGAGGAAAAACCAGGGTTGTCAAAGCGCAGCACACACATTGTTTTGTCTGAGCTGGAGTGGCAAGAAGGTGGCTGTGCATGAAGCAGTTCAGAACTTCACTACTTCTATTATCATTATTAATCTGCCCCCCCCCCACACAGAACACAGGCTGGTGCACAATACGATAAATGCAAGACAGCAAAAATAATTAAAATATGGATAATTTAAAACATGGGCTTTTGAACTAGCCAACAGGAAAGAAGCCCGTTTTGAATTCCCAATGAGCTGAAAGCCACAGGCAGCATCTCATCAGATGAACCAGCTCTGCAGGTCTGCCTCTCATGCAAGGAAATCATGTCTGAATTCATTTCCAATGCAGCTTAAAGGGTGCAGCCCACCCCCACTTCAACCAATCAGCCTGCATTTAGCTTCCAAGTTGATTTGGGCAGGATTCGGAGGTTGCCTGCATCTACTACAGGACCACCTTCACTAGCATGGAGCCTTATTATGTTTTGGACTACAACACCCATCAGCCACAGCTGGCATGGCCATACATCCCTGGGGCTGATGGGAGTTGCAGTCCAAAACACTCAGGCCTAGTCTGGCAAAGGCTGCAGTGCAGCAGCTCTTCCAGGCCTACCTGCTCCCCCAGCAGTCCAAGCGCTGCCTCTCCCACCAAGGATCCCTCTGCATTCATTATCCTCTGCTTTGTGCCTTATATGCTGCTGGCTGGCCTTTAGCCTACTGCGTCCGCCCCCTTGCCCAACTCACCTTGTTGTCTTTGGCTTCCACTTGCTTCGCGGACTCCTGGATCCTTTTCTGCAGCTCCGCAATGGTGCTCAGGGACTTGTCGCACCTCTCCTTCTGGTCCTTGATCTCCTGCTCAATGCTGAAGTTCCTGGACTGCAGGGGCTCCTTCTTGTCCTTGGTGGGCGCCTCCTCCATCCTGGCTTGCTGGGCTGCCTCCAGCTTCCGGCTGAGCTCAGCCAGCTTCTCGGCCATGCTGCCTACTTGCCCTTCCAGCTTGCTCTTCACCATCTTGTGCTCCGCCATCCCAACCACCTCTCGGCTCTCCAGCTCCCACAAGGCTTCTTTGGCACTCTGGATTTCAGACTGCAGCTTGGCAACCTTCTCTGCCCTCTCCTGGCTCTCTCCCTCCTTCTCTCTTAAGGCGGATTTCGCGGTGGATGCTTCCCTCTCCAAGCCTTCCTTGATGCGGAGGTGCTCAGCTAGGGGCACAGAGGCGGCCTTGAGATCAGCCATCTCCCGCTGCAGCTCCTGGGATTTCTGCACCTCCTGCTGGCAGCTGGCCTCCTTGCTGCTCAGCTCCCCTTTCAGCTCTTCAATGGTGCGGCCAAGCTGCCTCTCCAGGGCTTCCACCTGCTCCAGCGGGACATATTGGCCGTGGAGGCGGCTCTCTGCCTCGCGGGCCTCGGAGTGTTGCCGGGCGCTCTCTTCCTGAAGCCGCTCCTTCTCGCACTGGATCTCGGCAAACTTCTGCTGCAGCTCGCACAACTGCTTGTTGAGGCCGTCCATCTTGCTGGCAAACATGCGCTCCATTTCGTGCGACTTCTCCGCCAGGACATAGTTCTGCTGCAAGTCGTTCTGGACGCTCAGAAGCCTGGCCTTCAGCTTCTCGTTCTCCTGGCTGCATTTCTTGCCTTCCTCCTCTCTCTCTCGGCGCTGCTCCCTCTCCTTCTGCAGCTGGCTCCTCAGTTCTTTTGCCGTCTCCTCAAAGCAGCGCTCCTTCTCTTCGAAACTGGCAAGGGGGGCATATTTGGACTTGATGCATTCCTGGATCATGTCAAGCTCCTTCTTCTGGGCCTTGATCTCAGCATGCAACTGGGCCACCTCCTCTTGCTTCGCCTGGTATTTTGCCTGCATTTCGGAACCATTCTCCAGCAGCTCCTGAATGTTTTTCTGGAGGGCGGCGACTTTTGCTTCATGCTCCCGTGTGTTTATGTATTCGCCTCCTTGCACTTGGCTTTGCAGCATTCGCAGCTTCCTCTTCAGGGTCCCGTTCTCATCGCTCACCCTCACAAACTCTTGCTTGACACTTTCCATTTTGTCCTTCAGCTCCAACAGCTCTTGGCCCGTTCTTTCAAGAGTGCTGTTCAGCACTGCCTTGACCTCCTCGTGAGTAGCCACCGGCACGTACTGCTCTTCCATGGTCACTTGAAGAGTGGCATTTTTGGACGCAAACTCGGATGCCTTGGCTTGCTGCTCCCTGTACTTTTGGCTGAGCTCGGCGAGTTGCCGCTCCAGGCCGGCCACGGTTAGCTTCAAGGCTCCCGTCTCCTTCTCGTGCTTCTCCCGGGGGATGTAAGCCGCCTGGAGCTGGCCAACCGTCTCCTTCAAGTGGAGGTTTTCCGCCAGCAGCTTCTCCGCCTCTGCGCTGTGCTTCTGACACTTCTCTCTGCTCTCCGCCAGCTTCTTGTTCAACTCCCCAACCGTGACGTCGCTCGCCCGCTTCACCTCCTCGCTGATCTTCAAAGGCACATACTGGCTCTTCATCTCGCTCCGGAGGGCCTCCACTTGCTGCTTCAGCAGGCTGTGCCCTGCCTTGGCCTTCTCTGCCTCCGCCTGCCAGGCCTGGCTCTGGTGCTTCAGCTCCGCCTGCACTCGCTCCAGCTCCCTGGCCTTCTGCTCATACCGGACCTTCAGCTGCTTGTGCTCCTCTGGCCTCACATACTGGGCAAACTGGCCTCTCTGGCCCTCCAGCTCCGCCCTCAGCCCCTGAGCCTCCGTGCGCAGCTTCTGCCGCTCTGCCTCCGCCTCTGCCAACCTCCGTGCCTTCTCCTCCACTTCGCCTGAGAGCGAGCTCTTCACTTTCTCGAGTTTCTCCGCCAGCTTGGCCGCCGCCTCCTTCAGCTGACCCTCCGCCTCGCAGGCCCTCCTCTCCCGCTTCTCATGCTCCACCTTCAACATGCTCAGCTCCCTCTGCAGTTTCTTGTTGTCGTCCACCAGCCTGGCTTCATCCCTGCGGAACTCCTCCACCAACAGCTCGTTCTGCTTCAGCTGGTTCCTCAGCTTGCCCACCTCAGCCGAGGCCCCCTCGTACTTGGCCTTGGTGTCCTTCAGCTGCTCCTTCAGCTCCTCCACCGCCTTGCTGCCGGTGGCTGCCGCCTCGCTTGTCAGGTGGTCCTTCAGGGCCAGGAAGTGCGTCTGCATCTGCTTCACTTTCCCTTCCGAGTCAAACATCCTCTTCTGCACGTCCTTCAAGGCGTCTTCCAGCTGCTTGATCTGCTGGTCCGACTCCTGCTTTGTTCTCTCGCACTCCGCTGCCAGCGCTTTGCACTCTGCCGCCTTGTGGGAGAGCTCCAGCTGCAGCCTGCTCACCTCCCCTCGGGCCGCATCGTAGCAGCTCCTCAGGTTGCCCAGCTCCCGTTTCAGAGCTTCCGCCTCGGAGGCAGCAGGAGACAGGCTTGGGCTCAGGAGCTCCAGGGGCCTCACCATGGATCTACTCTGGAGGGCAGCTGGCACTGAGGCAGGGGCCTGCTAGAAAACAAGGAGACGGACTTCTTAAGACTCCAGAGAGGGGCTTCTACCAACAAATACACACACACACACCTTTAACTAGCTTTTATGTAGGGCAGCATGTCCCAAACATTGGTCTCCAGCTGTTTTTGGACTACAATTTCCATCATTCCTGACCACTGGTGTTGCGAGCTAGGGATGATGGGAGTTGTAGTCCAAAAACAGCTGGAGACCCATGCTTGGGAAACACGGATGTACGGCATTAGAACTTTCCTACAGCTCAATGGCAGAGTACATGTGTCTTGTGTACGAAAGGCCCCAGTCCCATTCCCCAACATCTCCAGTTGAAAGGTAAGTAGATCTCAGGTAAGTGAGCAGAGAGACTGGGGGGTCACTGCCAGTTGACCATTAGGGATACGGAGCAGACAGACAATAGGCTCATCCAGGAAGATCCTTAAGGGCCTCCTCTGCTCCATTAACATATTTTGACTGTGTAATGGATCTGTCACGGATCACAGTAACCGAGTTACTAAGCTGAGGGCAGAAGCTCAATTTATCTTGCTAATGGGGCAATTGCAACAAGCCTCCCGCTTTCCGCTGATTCCCAGCCAAATAAGTGTGACATCCAAGTAATGGATGAGCCTGTTGTTCATTTCGCTGGCTCTGCCAGAGGACAGTTGCTGGCCCACACCTTCCATTTCTGTGCAGTACACAGCAAGGCTCCCACAGGAGAAGGGACACGGAGCAACTGGACACCATGACGGCATTGTGGAGCCCCAAGAGACGGCCCAGTGACCAGGTGCACCAATGGCATTTTAACATGCTCAACATCATAGGAAAAGTAGCCACACTGCAGATGCCCACGTGGCATTCCCAAATGCATGAACAAGCCAACAAACTGGAGTACCTGTGGTTCTGCAGAATACGTGGAACCCTGCTTCAGCAGAACATCTTCTTTCCCTACAAAAAGACAAAATAAAGAACTCATTCAATCTAACGTGACAAAGTACAAATCTGCTATATGTTTAGAAGGTGGAACACAGCCTGCACTATTAAAAGTTAAACAGACAGCTGCTTCCTGCAAGGCCCTGTAGCCAGGAGCTGAGCAGCTGGGATGTCATAGAAAGCAGGGACCTCCCGCACTGCTGAGGGTCAAGGGAACTGGGCCTCAGGGCAGCATCTATGGAAAGGGAATGGAGAGGCAAGAGAACCACAGAGGCTGGAAGACCACAGAGCAGCAGGCTGATTGGGGCCAACCAATACTATAAATCTCTCTGGTCCTGAAAGCACAAGATCTAAGGCAAGGTGGGGGATCTCTTTCAGCTCAAGGGTCACATTGGCAACTGTGTGGGTGAGGCCAGAGGAAAAAGCAGGTGGGCAACAGATGTAGCTGACTTTTGTACTGTTTGTTGGCTGCACAAAAGTCAAGAGATTTACTCACTGACACACACATCCCTCTCCAACCCTAATCCAAACAAGCAAGAGGAATCATCTCAGACCAAGGTCACCTCCCAGCCAGACAAAAGCACTTGAGAGCAATGCCAGGGAGGGGTGTGTCTTGGGTCAAAGAGTTGTGGCCAGAAAAGAGAGATGGCCTAAGGAGAGCCCTGTGGGCAAGGCAGAGAGGCCTGGACGGCCACATTTGATCCCTAGGTCTGAAGTTCTCCGTTCCTGCTCTATATTATCATTATCATTAAATTTATGAATGGGACATATGTCCCAAGATGATTTACACACAGGGCAGCTTACAACATTAACAGATATAGTCAGCGAACTTTATAGCCCTGCTGCTTCTGTATGTCCCCAAATTACCCACTTTCACTTGACTGCCACAACTGCAGATAGAAGGGCACAAAAACTCCACAATGTTAGCGCTCGATTCCCTTTCTAAAAGAGGTATCAAGGAATAGCAATACTCACTGTTACCAAAACTGTTTCCAGATCCCCCGTGGTCACCCTGAAATCAAAACACACACTTTGGCTCAGAGAGATAACAGATTAACCGTTCACAAGGGTTCGGGTTTTCAGAATGGAACTAGTTTTTTCATAGTCTTAATCCACAGAGAACTTTCCTGAAATGGATATGATACTTAATACCTTCACGGAATAACAGAATTGTAGAGTTGGGAGGGATCCTGAGTGTAATCTAGTCCAACCCCCTGTAATGCAGAAACCTCAACTAAAGCATGCATGACTCATGGCCACCCAACCTCTCCTTAAAAAACAATATTGCTCTATCTTCCACACGACAGACCTCCAGATATTTGAAGATGGGCAACATAGGAGGTTAAGGGGTGATATGATAGCCATGTTCAAATATATAAAAGGATGTCATATAGAGGAGGGAGAAAGGTTGTTTTCTGCTGCTCCAGAGAAGCGGACACGGAGCAATGGATCCAAACTACAAGAAAGAAGATTCCACCTAAACATTAGGAAGAACTTCCTGACAGTAAGAGCTGTTCGACAGTCGAATTTGCTGCCAAGGAGTGTGGTGGAGTCTCCTTCTTTGGAGGTCTTTAAGCAGAGGCTTGACAACCATATGTCAGGAGTGCTCTGATGGTGTTTCCTGCTTGGCAGGGGGTTGGACTCGATGGCCCTTGTGGTCTATTCCAACTCTATGATTCTATGATTCTATATCCCCTCTCTGTCTTCTCTTCTCCAAGCTAAACATACCCAGCTCCTTCAACCGTTCCTCATAAGGCTTGGTTTCCAAACCCTCAATCATCTGGGTTGCCCTCCTCTGCACACCTTCCAGAAGGGTCAGTGCAAGAGTGGACTGAGCCCTGTAGCTATAGCCTTGTCACCCAATAACACAGCTCCCAGTTCCTGCTAACTTAGTGGAGGGCTGCTTGAAACAGAGACTGGCTTCCCCACCAAAGGGTGACGTACCTCATAGAATCTCAGCTTTGACTTCAGAGCTTCAAGCATCCGTGAACTTTCTTCCTGCTGCTTCTCCTTAGCTGTCAGCAGCCTCCTGAGCTCATCTTTCTGAAAGTGAGCAACAAATCAACATGGAACATACTGGTAATGTTTAAGCACTAAGAAATATGAATATGGAAATCATGCAGGACAGAAACATGACACTTTCCAGCCTACTGTAGCTTACAGAAAAATAGGAAGCTGTATTATATAATATAGGAGAACCATTGGTCCATCTAGCTCAATGCTGCCTACACTGACTGGCAGCAGCTGCTCTCCTGGGATGTTCTGCATCCAAGACAGATGCTCAACCCCTGAGCTGCAGTCCTTCCTCTGTAGATCTGATCCATGCACACAAGCACACCCTCCTTTCTGGATTCAGCCTGCAAGGAAGGTTAGCCCCCATGACTCTTGCACTGGCTTTAGGGAGTGGTGTGAGCAGATCTTATGGTGGGTACAGTGGATGCTAAATATGTTATCAGAACTGACCCCAAAAGCAAAGTTCCCTTCCTTCCCTTTTTATTTCAAATCAAATGTTCAGTTGTTGTTTAAGAGAGATGGAAGAATTTTTTCCCTCAGCTTCAGATTTCTCAACAAATAAGTTTAGGGTGGGGAAAAAGAAAGATTTTTTCTTTACCTCGCTTTCGAGATCATCTGCGACCATTTGCTCCTGCAAAGAACAGAAACAGCCATTGGAATTGTATCTTGATTTATATTGTTATATAACATTGTCAGCAGGAAACCTGGCCAACCTCATTCAGTATCCCAGTCTGTAAAATGGGGATAAAGGCAAACAAATACACCATAAACCCATGAACGCACCAGCCCATAAATCCACCAGATCACCCTGGAAGGGCCCTCTGAGCTGCTATCATTGCAAACTGTGTTCCATTACCTCGTTCAGCTGCAGCTGCAGACCATTGATTCTGTCCAATAGAATCCGGTGCTCCTGCTGGATCTCCCTTAGCCTGCCTTTCAAGTCTTCATTCTCTCTTTCTAATTCCTTAAAACAGGGGACATTTCAAAACTGAGATCAGTTATCTCCGGCAGCATTAAAGCAACTGATGGATAACAGTAGGGAAATGGAGGAATTCCAATTTTAATGCACACCTCCCAAATTCACACACTCCCAAACCACTATGCTAACCTAAAACACAGCTGTCCTCCGAAATACACACTTCCCTGCATTCTGTGACACAAGTTTACTTGCAAGATCACCTTACCCGATATAAACACACTCAACCACTTTGATCTGCAGAACCAGCACTATTACAGGGGCCACCCGTTCTGCATTTTTAAGAGCTCCATCTTTAAGTGTGGCAGCACCTACACGTTGGACCTCCCTGCCTATTGACATCAGCTATGTGCCTTCACTGTAATCTTTCCGGTGACTGCTAAAAGCATTTATGCACAAGGCCAGGTGTTTAGAAAGCTGGTGCAACTTTGTCTGTTTTTAGTCTATTGTCATTTTAACTTTCTGAAAGTCTTAAATTTTTCTTAATGCTTCTTACTGATAATTTTATTGATTTAGCTTTTTTACAAACCACTTTTAAGTTTTTTTTCTTTTTACAATCAAGCGGTGTATAATTTTTTTAAAGAAAGAAAAGTCTCCAGTCGATCAGTGCATACGGAAAAGTGCATATTAGGGAAAACAACTTACAAAGATTCTTTATATTAAGGTGCATTGCTTGCAAAGATCTGTATATTAAGAGAAACACACATGAACTCTCATGCAGACTTTTAAAAAATTAATAAACTAATGTGGAAAATGATGCAAACTGAACAATATAACTGCTACTGACGGATTTGTCCACCCCTAGATGTGACAAATCAAAGTAAATCCTAACAACAACCACTAGTGGGCACCCTTCCTAAATATGGCAGGTGGCCAGTAACAGCCCTCTCTCCTTATCCACATACTTAAGAGGCCATCAGCACTTCAAACCGCTGCTTATCTCCAGCCTGTCAACAGCTGAAAAACCAGCTCTTAGAGATGCTTAAAGTGTTTTTCCTCTGACTTGGATATGCCAGACACTGAACTGCTCAGCCCACACACCACAGACAGATGTGCTTAGCTCAAAAACAGGCAGCTTTTCTTACACTCAAACAAAAAAAGGGGGAAAGTTATCATGGTAACCAGTAATGGACCATGCCAAGCATGTCTTCATATTTCATAGAGCAGCCTTCCCGAACCCCATGCCCTCTAGATATTTTGGGCTGTAATTCCCATCATCCCTGGCTGTGCTGGCTCAGGCTGACGGGAGTTGTAGTCCAAAACATATTGAGGGAACCAGGTTGGGGAAGGCTAGACTAGCACCACCCAGTTAAAGCTACAAACAACATGAGAAGAGTAGGAGGAGAAACAAGACAGCCCCAAAATGGGTCCTCATCCAGATCTCACATTTGTGCTATGCAATTTGTACTATGTGCATTTGTACTATGCAAACAAGAACCTAAACAGCCACGTTTTGCTCAGAGTAGACCCACTGAAATGGACCTAAGCTAGCCATCTCCATAGATTTCAATGGGTCTGCTCTGAATAGGACACCCAGGAGGATCCCAGCACAGCTCATTTACATTTACTTGTTCCTATCACCCATTTAACTTTTGTGCCACACCTGTGCAACTTTGAAAAGAACCTGAAAAGCTGGAATCCCACACTTCTTTCAGCGTTTTCTAAAACCTGCTTGCTTGAGAGCATCCCACACAAAGCCCAAATCTCTCCCTTCACCTGTACATTCCGGTGTTCCTTCTGATGCGTCTTGAAGCTCATGTCCTCTAAGGCATTTGGTTGACTCCATTTTGGCAGCATGTTGGTCACCTGTTGTGCAGCATTGAAACACGGAATTGTCAGAGAACTGTGCTAGCAGAAGCAGCAGAAGTGTAAGAGATCCATCAGTCACATTAATCTCAGAAAGCTATCGAGTCTTGGAGGCAAACAGCAGCCCAGAAGGTGGCAAAGGTGGCAGGCCTTGCTCATTTTGAGGAGGCTGACAAATATACGCAGACGCTTACATCTTTTCCTGAGGCCCTTCTTCGGGTCCCGCCTCTGAAGGAGACTCAGAGGGTGATGACAAAGGAGAGGGCCTTTTCAGTTGTGGCTTCCCATCTGTGGAATGCTCTCCTCAGCAAGGTCTGCCTGCCACCTTCGTTGACATCTTTTCAGCACCAAGTAAGGACTTATCTTCTTTCCCAGGCTTTTAATGGACTAAGATGAAGTTGTTTTGTTACTTGTGTGCTGCCAAAGCTTTCTCTGGTGGCTATAGGGATTGGTTTGTGCTGTTTTCATGGTGTTATGTATTCATATTTATCCTTTAATTGTGATTTAAGTCACTTGGAGACCTTCCGGTAACAAGCAACTAACAAGTGAAATCATATTATTGTAATTAGCATCATTAGGGATGGATGAGAGGTCAATAAGGCAAGACTTTTCCTAGAAAGCAGAAACTCCCCCTGAATAAATATTAAGTAGGTAGGACCTATTTTGGTTATGAACTCGCAACAACACATATGAAAACATGCAGAATCCTCACCTTCAGAAGATGCTGTCCTTTCTTCATGACTTCGTAACTTGCTAAAAAAAAAAAGAATAATTTGTTTTCTGTTTAGACATTACACGCAGAGGATTAGACAAAATGCAACACTCTTTCCAAGGGAGTCCGTACCACTGTCAAACAGCTCTTACTATCAGAAAGTTCTTCCTAATGTGTGGTCAGAATATGCTTTCTTGTAATTTCAATCCATTGGTTCAGGCCCTATCCTTCAGAGCAGCAGAAAACAAGTTTGCTCCATCCTCCATGTGACAGGCTTTCAGATATTTCAAGTTAGCTACCACATCATGTCACAGTACGTTCCCCAACAATGGGTAGCAATCGAGTGCAGACTGTCACAAAGAGAGTTCCCAAAGGCCAGTCTCCAGCCTATCACAAATAAAAACTCAAAAGCTGTCCACTCCTGGCTTAACAGCAACTTCTCATGCCTCAAACTGGAACCAGACATGCAAGGAGGTAAATATTCCTCATTTCTTTTTAACCACCCGCTCCTCAACTCCAAGCAAAGGTAACGAACCTTTGTTGGACTCCTCCATGGCAGCCTTTATCAGAGCCAAGATTTCAACGCTATCACCAATCCTTGCATAGTAAGAGCAGTCATGGCCAAGGGCATCCACCAAAGTGACGTCCGCACCATTTTTGAGCAAAACTTCCACAGCATCCTTGCAGCCATATTCACAGCCTAACATCAGAGATGTCCTGAGGATGAAAGAAGAAGCCACATGGGAACATGAGGAGTCTTGTGGAGATGGCACATGCAATGGTGGGCTCTGTGGAACAATCACTACGCTTTTTCTTTTCATCCGCTTGCATTAATATTCCCAACTCTGCAAAACTGTGGGCAAAGGGGCTCCCCATATGCAAACAGGCGCAATAAAACAGTTCACACAATAAACCAGGCATGTGGTGATGTGTAGTCAGTGTGGCATAATGGTTGGAGACCAGAGTTTGAATCCCCACTCAGCCACAAAGCTCACTGGGTGGCCTTGGGCCAGAAACCATCTCTTAGCCTAACCTACCTCACAGGGTTGTCGTGAGAATTAAATCGGGGGGTGGAGAACCATGCACACCACCTTGAGCTCCTTGGAAGAAAAGTTGGTATATGCATGTAATACATAGTAGTACAAGATGAAAAATGCACCTGCAAAATTTCCATCAACTCAAAAACTCTCTCACATTCCATTGGTCTAATACTCCTACAGTAGATCATCCCACAAATGATCACAATGAGATTTTTCTTTTCTTCTTTTTCACAACACGTTTGAGACTTGAGGTGCTTTCCCCCCCTGAAATGCTATCTGCTATTTATTTACCAGTGGCTTGTTGACAGAGGTATCCTTGTTTAAGCAGCTGTAGTTTGAACAAACCACCATTTTCTACACTGAACCACAACAATAAACTATGGTTTGTTCCAACCAGGAATGGGACCTTTAAACCTCTTCCCCCTTGGCCACAGAGGGATGCAGGAAGAGCATAGAAGTCAAAGATTCATCCAGGCTCATATACGTAATAATAAACCATGGTTTGCTGTGACATCTGAACCAGGCCAGAATGTAGGCAGGTAATCAGTCAATTGCCAAACTGAGTCAGAATTTTGCTATCTTTGAAGAAATCCCACCACTTCGGATCAACACACCCCAAGCTTGTGTCCAACAGTTTTATTGTTTGAATCCCCAGAGAGTGTTCTTTGGAAAGCATACAGACACATCACCCACGAGGCGCTAAATGGATGCATTACCGGTTCTGTTTGTCTCTTGCATTGACATCAGCGCCCCTGTCGAGCAGAAGTTGACATATGGCTGGACGGCACATCTGAGTAGCCAGCACCAGAGGCGTCCTCCCATCCTAGAGAGAAGGGGCAGAAAAACATTACAAAGGAAGGGCAAAATGAACTTGACCAGTCCTGGGGAAGGACCCTGAAAGGGGCCTGCATGAGACTTACTGCATCTCTGGCATTCACCAAGGCTCCATGGTCACACAGTAACTGGATGCTGGATGAACAATCTGACATCGCTTTGGGAGACAGAAGGACATCACATCGTTAGTAAATGGGTCACTTCACTACCGGTGGGCTATTTATACATTGTCAGATTTCTATGAATGGCTGCGCCTTTAAGATCTAGAAGCCACAATCATTCTAATGACAAAGGTCCAACCAGGGAACAGCAATTAAAAAGGGCCAATATGCCAGTATCTTCCATGCTTTACTCATTGCACCTGAACTCCAGCCCTGCAAGAAAAGCCTGTGTGTTGTTAGTGGCTCACCTAACCCAACTACACCTTTATCAGTTGCCTGAGGCGCAGAGATAGTGTGGAAGAGAACCTAGCCTCTCCCTAAAAGCTTCTCCTAACTGGTGGTCTGGAAGAGGAACATCAATCACTTGGGGGGGGGGTAATTGGATTGTTTTTGTTTTATCGTGTATTTTGTGTTCTCATTGTGAATTTTTATGTTCGGAACAACTCTATGATCTTTGGACAAAGGGCAGTATACAAAAATAAATATTAAAATAAGAAGTTTGCAGCCAAACTTCCCAATCTAGGGGGCGTCCAGATGTGTGCGTCATATGAAGCTGGAGCTGATGGGAGTCATAGTCTAAAACATTGAGACAACAAATTGGGAGAGGCTGTCCCAGCCACACGTGGAAAATGAGCAGCTATTCATATGCCTTGCCAAATACGGTCTTTTTCAAGGCGTTAGGAGAAATTGCTCCAAAGGAAGGACACTCCCTTACCTGCATCGTGAAGAGCAGTGCGACCCTGAAGATCCACATTTTCTGTAGGGCAGTTGTACTAGGGGAACAGCCAAACACATTTCATCAATACTGTTATTACTATTAATTATTATCGTTGTTGCTGTTAAATTTATTACCTGCCCTTCACCAGCAGGCCACAGGGCAGGTTACAACCATTTAAAATTCAGCTTTAAAAACAGCTAAAACAAATCACTGTCCCAAGAATATGGAATAGGCCTGTAATCTATTTATTCTAACATTTACGGTTAAGGGTTCCTAACAGTGACAGCACTCTCATGATGAAAATATTTCAAGAAACATTTAAATAAGATTCAGTTCCAGAATGTTAAATGTGCTGTTCAGCTTTGCAGATCTATTATTATTATTATTATTATTATTATTATTATTATTATTATTATAGCAGTTTTTTAAAAATAAAAATAACTAAAAGTGACTTACAACAATAAGTAAATCACACATGCATTAAAACCAGCATAAAACAAAATGGGGGGAATCTAAAATGCATTCATACAGTATTTTTAAAATAAAACATCCCATCTACAGAAGGAGGCCAGAGATAATTAAAAGAAAGGAGTCAGAACATATAGTGGCTGTGCTGTACTGTAGATAACAAAGGAAGCTTCCTAATATAGAGTCAGACCTTGATCCACCCAGCGCAATATTGCCTACACCAGCTTTCTCCAGCTAGCTGCCCTTCTGATGCTTAAGATTCCCATCATTCCTAGTAACAGGCTGGAGCTGATGGGAGAGACAATGTAAGAACATCTGGCTAGGGGAGCCTAGCCTACACTGACTGGGAGCGGTTTTCCAGAGTTTCAGACAGCAGCCTTTTCCCAGGTGATGAACATGGGAGCTTCTGTATGCTGTGAGCTATGAATCCTCCCCCATAAATCTTTACGAAACAGAAAGCTTCATACACACAGAGGAATTACTTGCTTATATCTATCCTAGAACAAAGACTCTCAGTTTTCTGCTTGTTTCTTCAGATTTCTTCTACATCCCAATTTGAAAATAACAAGGTTTAGGGTGATCAAAACCTTATTAGATTTTTGGCCATTCCTGCACCAACATTTGGGTTAAGGTGTCCAAACAGCGGCAGCTATAATGTGATGGGAATATTTCAAGGGACAACACACAAAGAGAAAGGAAAAAAGCTTTGCTGTCATGGTTTCCCCTCACCGCCTACCCTGCCTTTTACATGCAACACTTAAACAATTTGTCAAACCTACAGTACCTGCAACAATTTTTGCAGACAGAGTGCATGCCCATATTTCGCAGCAAGGTGCAGACCGTTCCTTCCTAGAGAGGTCAAAGTGACAAGGAAATGCAGAATGGAATCATGAAAGACATGGCAGAGCTTTCATTCAGTGTCTACCACAGACCCCCCCACACAGAGATGGGTTGTGTGCTGAACATAAAAAGGTAAAGGGACCCCTGACCATTAGGTCCAGTCGTGACCAACTCTGGGGTTGCGGCGCTCATCTCGCTTTATTGGCCGAGGGAGCCGACGTACAGCTTCTGGGTCATGTGGCCAGCATGACTAAGCCGCTTCTGGCGAACAAGAGCAGCGCACGGAAATGCCGTTTATCTTCCCGCCAGAGTGGTACCTATTTATCTACTTGCACTTTGACGTGCTTTCGAACTGCTAGGCTGGCAGGAGCAGGGACCGAGCAATGGGAGCTCACCCTGTCGTGGGGATTCGAACTGCCAACCTTATGATCGGCAAGTCCTAGGCTCTGTGGTTTAACCCACAGTGCCACCCGTGTCCTGTGCTGAACATAGCTTGAGTTAAAATACTGACCATGATGTAATTACTGTATTTTATACATCAATTCACCAGGGATGGAAAGACAATGGATTATTTTAAGTCAAGCTACCTTGAAGAGTGACCCAGTTTAGACCCTTCCATGATGTCTCAACTTCCCCATGGCTGCCAGCAGCAAACCCTCACCACAACCCCAGGGATGTAATCGGCAAAAAAGTGGCTGGGAACCCAACAGGGACACTGATACACATCTAAGAAGCTAGTTTACAACAACCCCTTTCCATATTCACTCAGCAAGTTTGAGCAATACATGAAAACATTTGCCCAACATCTTCTACAATCTCTCTTTAGGAGGATCTTATTAGAGAGACAACCCTCTTATTTTAAACAAGGACTCATACCTGCCGCATCTGTAGCTACAATGTCAACCCCGTGTACAAGAATGGCATTCAGACAATCAAGATTCCCTTTGGCAGCTACAACATGGAACCTAAACAAAGCAAAACAGGAAAATGTCTGTGTAATGTTTGCATATACAAGGTTACAATTTAAATGTTTCAAGTGCAATCCAATGTTATAAAAATACAAAAGCAGCACAGAAAAGCACCTGCAGCAGAGAATAAAAAGAAATACAACAAATAGGCTGCTGGGATAACTCAGTCTGGAGAGCATGAGATTCTTAATCTCAGGGTTGTGGTTCAAGCCCCACATTGAGCAAAAGATTCTTGCACAGCATTTACTCTTAGCCTAACCTGCCTCACAGGGGTGTTATGGGGATAAAATGTGGAAGAAGAGAATTATGTACACCACCTTCACCTCATTGGAGGAAAGGTGGGATGCAAATGTAATAAATTATTATTATTATCATCATCAACACCACCGCTGCTGCCGCTATCTATCAATCTATTTCCCACCCTTCATCCTACGATCCCAGGGAGGTTACAATATTAAAACACAACTATAAATATAAATGGGATAAGTAAATGTGAGCTAAAAAGTCTCTTGGAGCCCTCGGGATCTATTAGCCAATTTAATAGGCCACCACCCTTATAGAGAAGCAAGAGGAGGCTGATAGAAATTTAAACCTCAACAGAAATGGCCTTACCATGGCAAAAGCCTTCTTTAAAAACACACACACACACACACACACACACACACACACACACACACATCCCACTTTCATATCTCCCCATCCTCCTCCTGCCTCACAGAGAAAACCCAACCAAGCGTCTCCTGCTATGTCCCGTGGGCCAATAACATGTTGGGGCCATAAAGTCCTGAACGGCTCTGGATCTTGCGGCACCAGAAAGACACTCATCCAAGGGGTTTCTGGATATCTTGGTCTCAATGTGCAGTGCAATCCTACACATGTCTCATCTGAATTAGGACCTTTTGAGATTTAATGGGATTTACTCCTGGGTTAAGCGAGTAAAGGACTGCAGTTCAAATCTTCCAACAGGAGAACAATCTTTTAGAACAAGCCTTCTAAAATCTTTACCCCAGTTTGTATCTGGGATTTGAATTGGTTTTATGTATGTACTGTTGTTGTTTTAAACTGTTTTTGTATTTATAATTGGGTGATTTCTAAACTGTTCTTTTTATTGTTGCAATTTCTTTAACTGTGTTAATATACATAACTGTTGTATATATGCTATATTGTAAATTGCTTTGGGATGCCTCACAGAAAGCAATTCATAAAGAAGAAGAAGAAGAAGAAGAAGAAGAAGAAGAAGAAGAAGAAGAAGAAGAAGAATGTGCAACGGGTAAACCATAATGGAAAGGCAATCTTTGAGTAGCCAGATAGAATGTAGGTTAACCCTGGATTTCTGTTTTTCAGTTTGCTGAGAATGCACAAACTCAGAGATTTCTGTAATTCTCAGCAATCCTTACAACAGCCCTGTGAAGCCGGCCATTGTTATCTCCATACAGTGGTACCTTGGGTTACATACGCTTCAGGTTACAGACTCCGCTAACCCAGAAATAGTGCTTCAGGTTAAGAACTTTGCTTCAGGATGAGAACAGAAATCGTGCTCCGGTGGCGCAGCAGCAGCAGGAGGCCCCATTAGCTAAAGTGGTGCTTCAGGTTAAGAACAGTTTCAGGTTAAGAACGAACCTCCGGAACGAATTAAGTACGTAACCAGAGGTACCAATGTATTAGAATAAAGGGGCTGAGGTATAGAAGAAGATACAGATTTTAAAATAACGACTGCATTCAGACTGGGAAGAGTTGCCAGGAAGGACAGGCCTAGAGACTGTTTGATCATTTTAAGGACCAAGCAAGAGAGAGACAAACTACTTGACCTACATTTTAATAAAGCACTTGAGATCCAGGACAGAAGAGCTCAAATTTACAAGGATATTCCTAAACAACTACTGGATCTCAGATCAAACTACACTGACCTAGCTGGGCTTTTGAGAAGCAACGGAATACCCTACAGGTGGGAGTTTCCACAAGGCCTATCATTCAACTACACAGGAAAGAAGATTAAAATCAAAACGAAAGAGGACAGCCAGAAGTTTCTGCACGACCACGGAGAAGACCTGCAGAAGGGAATAGCAGGCCCTTGGCCTCCACCTGAGTCTGGGAAAGTGCCAGCACCCTCGGATTTAGACAAGAAAGAAGACACCCCATAAAGAGCAACAACAGATTAATACAGGATGTCTCTACAGCTGTATAGTTGGAACATTAATGGCGCGAATTCCCCGGAGAAACGCAAAAGGATTTTCCATATTTTGAAGAAGGAACATTTGGATATAATCTGTCTGCAAGAAACCCACGTGACCAGGCTTCACAGGAAAGTGTTAATAAACAAAAGACTAGGCCAAGAATTTATCTCATCAGATAGAGTTAAAAAGAGAGGAGTGGTGATCTATGCAAAAGAGAATTTATCACCAAAATTTTTGTTTAAAGATGAACAAGGAAGAATCCTGGCAATTGAAATACAAATCCAAGGAGAAAAAGTTTTGATATTAGGAATTTACGCACCAAATGAGGGGAAATCAGAATTCTACAAGAAGCTTCATGAGACATTACTGGATTTTCTGGACTATTCTAACATCATTATGATGGGAGACATGAATGGGGTGGTCTCTACCTATATGGATAAGTCACAGAACCAGAACCTGACCAAAGATGGAAGACTACCAAAGACTTTTTTCGAACTAACTGACAATATGGATTTGATTGATCTATGGAGGACGAGAAACCCCCTAGGTAAAGAAGGAACTTTCTTTTCTGAGGCCCATCTGTCATGGACAAGAATCGACCAAATCTGGACAACTAGAGGTCTGGCACCTAAGACCACAAGAGTAGAAATCTGCCCAAAGACATGCTCCGACCATAACGCTATGAAAATAGAAATGAGATTTACTACTGCCGATTCCTTCAGATGGAAAATGAATGACAACCTGCTAAGAGATCAAGAGATTGTAAAGAAGGCCCAAAAAACTTTAAAGGACTACTTTGAAATTAACCTCAACACCTCGGTGGAAAAAAGAATAATCTGGGATGCAAGTAAAGCTGTTATGAGAGGGTTTCTGATACAACAAAATACGATCAAGAAAAAACTTTGGAATGGGAAAAAGGATAAGATATTAGAGAAGATAGCAGCCGGAGAGAAAAAATTAAGACTAAATCCAAAATCAAAAGAGACTTTAAGAGAAATTAAATTTCACCAGTCACAATATATGAAACTGATCAACCAAGAAGTGGAATGGAAAATTAAACAAATGAACCAAAGATCTTTTGAATCTGCGAATAAATGTGGAAAGCTGTTAGCTTGGCAGTTGAAAAAGAGACAAAAATTAAACTATGTTACCAATCTAGAAGTGGAAGGAAAAAATATTCAGAAACCAGGAGAAATTAGAAAGTGCTTCCAGAAATATTTCAAAAAACTGTACACCCAAGGGCCTGAGGAAGTGGCTGAGATAGAACAATTTCTGAAAGATAATGGCCTACCAGAATTATCTCAAGAGAAGAGATCAATCTTGAATTGTAAAATAACACAACAGGAAATTGAGGTTGCCATACAGAACATGCAGTTAGGCAAATCCCCAGGCCCTGATGGACTTACCTCCAAGTACTACAGGATGTTAAAGGACTACTTGACACAACCATTAGTGGAGGTTTGCAACCAGATTATGGGGGGAGGGAGGGCACCAGATACGTGGAAAGAAGCATTCATCACTCTGATACCTAAAGTGGAAACTGAAAAGACTCAACTTAAGAATTACCGTCCCATCTCACTCCTGAACGTGGATTACAAAATATTTGCAGACATTTTGGCAAATAGATTTAAAAAGGTCTTAAATGAAGTAATTCATAAGGACCAAGCAGGCTTTCTCCCTGGTAGACATTTGTTTGATAACACCAGGAACATTATTGATATTCTGGAACTTTTACAAACAAACATTAACACTAAAGCAGTGTTAATTTTTATTGATGCGGAGAAAGCCTTTGACAATATTTCTTGGAAATTTATGAAGAGAAACTTGGAAGGGATGGGAGTGGGAAGGGGGTTTGAGAACGGAATAGAAGCAATCTATTCCGAACAAAAAGCTAAGTTGATAGTGAACAATGTGGTGACAGAAGAACTTCAGATTGAAAAAGGAACACGCCAGGGGTGCCCCCTGTCCCCTTTATTGTTTATTTCAGTCCTGGAGGTTTTGCTGAACATGATAAGGAAAGATCGGCAGGTACAAGGAATACGGGTCGGAGTGAAACAATATAAACTGAAAGCATTTGCAGATGACTTGGTTTTAACATTACAGGAGCCAGAATCTAGTACAAAAAGAGTTTTAGAACTGATACAGAAATTTGGTCGGGTGGCGGGTTTCAAGTTGAACAAACAAAAAACTAAGGTGTTAGGGAAAAATTTGACAGCTACTGAAACAGAAGAGTTTCAGAAGGAAACAGAACTAAACATTGTTAAAAAAGTGAAATACCTGGGGGTTAATCTCTCTTCCAAGAACTTGAACCTATTTAAAGATAATTACGAGAAATGCTGGTTAGAAGTTAAAAAAGATTTAGAAATTTGGTCAAGACTGAAGTTATCCTTGTTAGGCCGAATTGCAGCTATAAAAATGAACGTTTTGCCAAAGATGTTGTTTTTGTTTCAGGCCTTACAGATTGTGGACAGAGTGGAATGTTTTGGAAAGTGGCAGAAGGATATCTCTAAATTTGTCTGGCAGGGCAAAAAGCCCCGAATAAAGTTTAAAATACTAACTGATGCAAAGGAGAGAGGGGGATTTGCCCTGCCGGACTTAAGGATATATTATGAAGCTGCAGCCTTCTGCTGGTTGAGAGATTGGATTTTGTTGGAAAACACTGATGTCCTGGATCTGGAAGGCTTTAATAACTCGTTAGGTTGGCATGCGTATTTGTGGTATGACAAGGCAAAAACACATGGAATGTTTAAAAACCATATTGTCAGGAGAGCAATATTTATGGTCTGGAAAAAATACAAAGACTTATTAGAAAGCAAAACTCCGAGGTGGGTATCACCAATAGAGGCCAAGGCTCGGAAAAAACCCAATATGGAGGCCGGATGGCCGAAATATTGGGAAATAATACAGAACATTGGAGACAATTGGAGGTTGCAGAGCTTTGAAAGGTTAAAGGGTAAGGTGCAAGATTGGTTTCACTATGCCCAAATTAATGAGGTTTTTAAGCTAGATAAAAAAACAGGATTCCAGGTGGAAAAATCGAAACTTGAGACAGAATTGTTAGAACCAAAGACCAAGCTATTATCGAGAATGTATAACTTGCTGCTTAAATGGAACACACAGGACGAGACAGTTAAATCAGCCATGATAAAATGGGCTCAGGACATTGGTTATAACATCATGTCTGAGGACTGGGAAAGGTTATGGACCACCGGTATGAAGTTTACGGCATGTAATGCCTTGAAAGAAAACATTATGAAAATGGTATACAGGTGGTACATGACCCCAGTCAAGCTTGCTAAGATTTACCATTTGTCCGATAATAAATGCTGGAAATGTAAGGAGGCTGAAGGGACATTCTTTCACCTCTGGTGGACCTGCCCAAGAGTGAAGGCCTTCTGGGAAATGATATATAACGAGTTAAAAAAGGTGTTTAAATACACCTTCCCTAAGAAACCGGAGGCATTCCTCCTGGGCATTGTCGGCCAGAAGGTGTCAAAGAAGGATAGAACTCTTTTCATGTACGCTACTACTGCAGCAAGGATTCTTATCGCTAAGCATTGGAAGACTCAAGATTTGCCCACACTGGAGGACTGGCAGACGCAACTGATGAACTACATGGAACTAGCCGAGATGACTGCAAGGATCCGAGATCTGGGAGAAGAAGCTATGGAGGAGGATTGGAAAAAATTTAAGGACTATTTGCAAAAGTATTATAAGTTATATGAAACTTAAGACGCCGTATGATTTGGAATGTTAGCCCCAGCAACAAAAGTGGTTTATATAAGAAATTGGATAATTTTTATGAAAGAATTAAGGTTTAAATGGGTAAAAATGACAATATGCTATATTTTAAGAGTAAATGGAAAACAAGAGATTTAAACTTAAACTGCAATTGAAAGTAAAAAAGAAACACATGAAACAAGGTTATAATTTGCTGATAAATTTTATTGTTAAGAATGCATTATGCGGGAGATGTGGGGAAGTCCGATAGAATTCTGAAATAAGTTGATGGAAGGGTTGAGATTCTCTGTCTTTTTCTTTCTTTTTACTGTTTATGTTCTTTCTTTTCTATCTGTAATTTGGAAAAAATGCAATAAAAATTATTATAAAAAAAAAAGAATAAAGGGGCTGAGGTGCTGGCTTGCTCAACACCAACGAGTGAGCTCATAGCTAGGCTGAGAAGCCACATCTCTGGATGTTGGTTCCAGAGAGTGAGAAGCTGTGCCTGAATGCCTCTGACCTCTGGCTTTCATCTTGGAAACTCTTGGGGGTATGCAGGCTGTGACCTACAACCACCCAGACAGAGTCACTCGCCACAAAGCATCCAATACAAGGCTCACAGAATAACCCTAGCATTAAATGTCCTCACCACTTACCATTTAAGACAGAAAACAGCTTTGTGCAGTATCTTGAGACTGCCATTCAAACCTTCTCCGGATTGGCTACTGAGAAGCTTCTGAAGTTACCACAAATATCTCCCCTTTTATTATGTGCACACACAGGAGTTCAGAGAGTGAAACAAAAAGGGACCTGGGAGTGGGACAGACACCACACAAGTAATACAAACCGCATGGGAAAGACCCAGGCCTTTTATTCTTGTCTGGAGCAAGTTTGGAACCAAACCACAAACACACCCTGCAACCTAGACAGATTTTTTTGAATCAACCAGGCAGAGACCACCCAATTACTTGCTTCTGGATCTGCTGCATATTACTGTGTCAAGGAAAACAATTCATCTCAAGCAGCTTTCATAGTGCCTTCCAGTTGCTGTTGGACTACAGCTCCCATCAGCCCCAGCCAGCATGGCCCAAGAGTGGGGGTGGTCAGAGCTGTAGTCCAGTAACATCTGGAGGGCCCCCAGGTTTCCCCTCCACTAAACCACATGTTTACACAGTTCGGCATGACATCCAAACATGCCCTGTATGTGTGGAAGCATAAAATGCTCTTCCGCAGGATGCAGGTCCCAACAGCTTTCTGTTTATTTAAAACATTTCTATGGCACCTTTCCAAGGCTCAGGGAGGCTTACAGGAAATAAGCACTAGGCAGATAAGAGCCAACAGAAACAACAGTGCCCCTCTCAAAAATTTGGAAGGGGCCAGGAAGATCAAAGGCAAAAAAGACACATCTAAGCAGCCCTCCGCCAAGGGGTGGGTGGGCTACAAACTTGGTGGGAGGTGGGCAGAGCAGCTGAGGTCAAAACCCTGACTTCTACTCACGCAGATCTTCCTTCCACATCGAGTTTGGTGGGGTTTACGCCCTTCTTGGCAAGGACAGACGAGATCTTTTCCACGTCGCCCCGTTCAGCAGCTTTCATCAAGCGATCATCGTACTTGTTCCAGTCTGCAGTCAACTGTTCAAAGAATGCGGGAGAAATGTTTTCAGCGTACAGTGGTGCAAATCCCTCAGAAATACGAGCAAAAATGCCTGTTTCCCATAGAGGATAAAGTGGGGGAGGGGAGAGAAGTGTTATTCATCTGCCATCCATGTAGCTGGAAGGGAAAATCCCTTAAGAAACGGAAGCCAGGGAAAGCTGCTTCTGGGCTTTAACAAAACAAAAAACTGAAGGAGCTTGGTTTCACATATTATTGTGTCAGTTTAATACGGGAAGTACTTAAGAAAAATCCAAACACTGAGAAAACCATGAAGGATTCATGCCTTTTGCATCCCACTATTTACTGGCATGCAATGTTATTCTCACAAAATAAGATAATAGGATATTTGCAGCACCTTTCTGCACTTCAATGTATATTTGAATGTGCTTAGAGATGCAGAAGGTCTCAGCTCAATGGGCAGCTTCACTTAAACAACGATCAGAAGAATGGGTTACCTTAAACACAATCAGGCTCGGTGTGGGGAGTGTTTTGGCTTTTTCGAGCCTAATAGCTAGAGGGGAGAGGTGACCTTCTTGCAGACTTCAGCTGGGGAGGCAAAGTTAGCCCTCCAGCCAGCCACCCTCACTGCACACTCTCCAGAAAGCTCACCTCTCCTGCAACACAGTTAGGCTTCAACAAGGCTTTCTTTTTTAACTGAATTTTACATAGCACACACAACAAGCCAGCAGTGGTGCAATGGTTAATGCTGGACCTGGGAGACAGGGGTTCAAATCTGCACTCAGCCTTGAAGCTTGCTGGGTGTCCTTGGGCCAGTCATTCAATCTCAGCCTAGTCTACCTCACAGGGTTGCTGTGGGGATTGAACGAGGAGGGGGAGAACCACATAAGTCACCTTGAGTTCCAAGGGAGAAAAAGGTAGGAAATAAATGCAAAAAATAAACAAACATTCCAGTTACAACTAATTCTATACATATACGCATGCGCGCTCACTTAAAACTCTCTCACGTAATAGGTTTTTCCCTAAGCCTAATTCTGGTGCAGAGGAAGTTTTCAGAAGAGGGGGTCACAGCTGGGGAGAAGACAGTCAACCCTTCCCAGCTGCAACCCACTTTGAAAATGCCCACCACCAAATTCTATTGCTTCTAAGGGCAGAGTGTGTGTGTGTGGAGAGAGGCGGTAAGGAGGGAGATTTCAGGTGGTGTGGGGAGGGCCCAGGGCCTTCATTGCACCCAGCCTGAGGGCTGGCAATTCACCATCCCTGGCGTAGATAGAAGCTGATAGAAAAAGCATCTTCCTGCCCAAGATGGTGGAGAGTTGCTGCCTGCCACAGCTGACAATGTGCTAGGTCAGAGCTGGGGAAGATCTGTGGCCCTTCAGTTAGTTGCTGGAGTCGTGAGGGTTGTTGGGGGGATTTAATGAGGAGGAGAACTATGTATACCACCTTGAGCTCCTTGGAGGAAAAATGGGATAAAATGCAAATGAATGAATGAATAAATGAATAGGATAATAAGCCAGACCTCCCACAAAACAGCTTTTTCCTCTATTCCTTTGACTGTACAAGAATTCTAGCTTCCGGTAGAACTAATTACAGTTCTTCTAAAACAGAAGGAGTCTATGATATCATTTGCACACCAGTTTAACCATCAAGAGGCCCTTTCTGTTTCCAGAGCCTCCTTGCTCTGGTTTAATTGCCAGGAGCGTTCTGTTTGGATTTCCAGTCAGGCCACCTCAGTGCCTTCTCAGAATAGAAACAAGGTTCTCCACCCTACTTGGCATTTCTTGTTTTCAAGATAGACAGAAAGAAAAAGTACTGCAATCCAAAACACTCTTTTCCCCTACTTCAGCCCCCCAACGCCCAAGTCCTCCTTTCTTGCAAAAGGCTTGCATTTCTACTCAAAGGATAATGGCTACATTTGAACTGCACAGGAATGTGTTGTTTTTGAGGTTCTCCCACTTCCCATCTCAACTGGGTGTGGGCCTATTTCATGTGTTATTCCTCTCAAGCTGCAGATTAAATCTCTGCCTGAAATGAAAGCAGTATCTTCCTGCCTATGAATGGCGGCATGTGTGGTTTGCTCTGGAAATGTACAGAAGAAGCCAAAACTAATGCCCACTGCAGCTTCCTGGCAGGCACACCTAGACCACAAAAAGAGAGAGAAAGTACAATCCGTAGTGTCATTCAAACACTGCAAGGCACCTGCTTTTTTCCAGTCATTTCTACGGAAAGACAACTTGCAAAGTGACCCAAATGAATGTGGAAGCAATAATTTAATTTTATTTTATTTGCCTCCCACTGCACAGCAAGCAACTGCATTCCAAAGCAGGGTATCATGTTTCTGCCTGTAGTGTCACATGAAACCACAGTAGCACAATTTGAGCATGCACCCCATTAGCTAGCAGGAAATCCATCACCAGAGGGAGAAACAGCAGTTGCCATACCAGCAGCAAACGCTAAACTGGTACCAGCAGGGAGAAAATTCTAGCCACTCCCCCCCCCCGATGTGCTAGCTTTCTATATGCAGGAAGCTTCCAAATACATGTTGCCATTCAATGGTCCACCAAGCTATCTTGTTCCATGTACTGTACATATAGACCAGGATTTGCTCAACTTATTACCTTGCAAATAAGAAGCTACTTCCAATTAGGGCTGGGCGATATCTGGTTTTCAACATCACAATATATCACCAGCTAAATATCACGATATCTCGATATATATTGTGATGTTATTTCAATACTGGTATTTATTGCACAGCCCTATTTCCAATGTGCAACAGTAGTTTAAAAAATCTATGAACAACAATATTTAAATCTTTCACCTCCCAGCAATCAGATTTAAAAACTTGTGCACACAAATATCCCCTTGGTATCAACAGCTTCAGAAAGGCATATTTGAGGGCACAGTGACCCACAAGTTGGTCTGCATGTCCAGGTATACCTTTCCATCTAGAATTGGGGCCGCAGCAGGACTCCACGTTTGCATTTGCTCCAAGTCAGTAGGCAAAAACTGCACAAAAGCCAATGGACGTCATATTTGATTATCCCACAGCTAATTCTGGCCTGTATGGGATTATAGTGGTATGGGGCGAGCCTGCTTTCATCTCTCAGCCCTTCAGTCTTCAGCCGCTCCCTTCTAGGGCTCTTCAAAGGAGCAAAGGCAGCACCACTGACCTACTGAACCCTTTCTGGAGTCATCAAAACATCCAGCATCTGAAGGCCAAACAAGACATTTCAAAAGAAACAAGCATGGAATTAAGGATGCTTATGTTACGCTGATTTTAATGCATGTGATTTTGGGGGTGACGGGGGCATTTGCAGGGAAGCATCGGCAGATGAGTGGCACTTAAGCTGTTCCCAGCTGGCCAATTCTTGCCTGCAAAACCTCTCCCAGAAAATTCTCAAATACCACCACCACTGCGACTCTAAAGCCACAACTCAGTTTGGATGGGGAAGAAACAGCCTCACCTGGACCACCTACAGGGAAGAAATGGCAAACACCTGAGGAGCTAAATACCACAGGCCCTCCAATACAAGTGCCCCACATTCTCTATTTCAGGATTGGGACTAAGCACTTGCAGCAAAAATCAAGTCCTATTTGACTTTGAAAAAGCCTGATAAATCTTTTCAAGGAATCTCAAGCAGGCACATTAAAAAAAAAAAAAAGCAACTGGAAGCACCATTTCAGGCTCGTCACTTTCTATATTCCTGCACATCTGTGTCATTGACAAACCAGCAGAATTCTCAATGGCAAGCATTTCTACCTAGCATAAAAATATGCTGGGCAGTGCTGGTGCAGAACGCAGAAGTGATGCATCCCTTTCCAGGAACTGAAATAAATGCTTTTGACCTCTACCCATTCCCTAAGCATACTTGACGTTTTTAAGTTTAGGCAATTAATATTTCCTTTCATTGAAAACTTAAGAGCCCACAAGTGCTCCAGCATGCTAAGTATATAGAAGAACTAGAATGGTTTTGTCAAACGTTCCCAGTTACAGTTAAACAGATAAATACACCAATAGAAGCTCCTCTCAAAGCGAATACCTGGAGGGCTGCAAACAGTGTGTCTGTCACAGGTGCAAGCTTCCAAGATGGAATAAAGGTGGGATATAAAGACAACAGAAATACAATTTAAAGGATTTCAAACATTAGAAGCCCAGCAACTCTTTCTGAACAGAAATCTACCATAAAGAGTGCAGCCCCGAGATCGTCCATCTCTTCAATTCACCTGCTGTACTGCACAAAAAGGCGTAAATTAAGAGAAATTCTCACAAAGAGTTCTAAGTGGAAAGAATACTACAACAAGCAAATGCTGCAATTCAGGCCACATTGAGAAGGAACAATGCAAGCTGTGGCAAAAAGTTGGAAGCTGCTCTGCCGTAAGACGATACCTACTGTGTTTTTAAGGGCACAGGAAAACCAGCAACTCATCCTAGAGTTCCCGAGTCCTGGCTGCCAAGAGTGAACAGCAAACCCGACATTCAGCTACAGCCAGAGTCCAAGGGGGCTGCCCAGTGCAACTTGATTTTCTGCTGCCCTTCTGCATTCATCTTGGTCCTTCTTCCCTTAGCTTGGATCCCCTGACATGCTGTCTCCGTCTTCGGGGTCTTCTTCAGACTTCATCACTCTTGAGAAGACAACTGGGCAGCTTCTAGGGACAGGGCTGTGCCAAGTGGCACTGTCCCTTCCAGTGGGCTGTGCCAACTGCTGCAGCTGCCCCCGCCTGGCACTGGAGGAGGGGGATGCCCAACACCAACGTGGCTTTTGTTTTCACTCCTCCTGCGCCGTAGCGCCAACTACTGCCTCTGCAGTTCAGACACAGTAAATATTGCCCCGCTCCAAAATATCCTGTAAACAATATGCAGACAGTCTCACACCAGTCCAGAGCTATTTTTTGATTTGCCCGGTACTTGATAGCTAAGCGATCGAAAGAAATAGCTAATAATATATCCAGTGCATGCTCAACCGGTGAGTAATACGTGACGGCCAGAGAGGCAAGAATGTGCACAAACTGCTCACACCACAAGCGGGCGACATGTGCTACTGACCCAGGCGCTGCGCTCCCTCTAAGAAGCAAATACAGTACGTTGTGCCCAATTAGCTTTCAAGTGACACTTTCCAAGGGAAACTAAGCCACTGTAAAATAGGGCATGATCAGTTCTACCAGGGACCCCTGTCATTAACCAGTACGGGCTCCCAACAGCTTAAGAGCCGATCGCGGCTTTGTAATCATATGACTGCGTCCAGCGGAGAGGAATGCAAGAGTCTATTTTGACAAAAGCATCTCAGATGTTTATTTAGAAGACACACGTGCCCCTGCTTTTCTAAAAAAAATTAAATAATTAAAAGAACTCTCCTTTTACAAGCACGGACCCCATTCTGAAAGCCAAGGAGGTTTCAGTTTACTTTTGCTGCCAGGCTGTCTCCTTGCTGGCTAGTTGAGAAGCCCCATGGAGGTTTGTCAAACCATCAAATAGACAACACAGTGATTAACAGGGCTAGGGATGCGGTGCTCCCTTTTCTCCTTTTCAGTTTTAACAAGGAAGGCACACTCTTAAAATGCCATCTTTAGCACAGTCGGATGACACCAGCTTTGAATCTTCCAGATCAAATGGTCCAAAGGGAGCCCATGAAATATGCGGGGGGGGGGGAGCCCTCTGGACTATTAAGACAGAGGGACTGAAAATACAATTTGCTGAGGTGACCCTTCTTGGAAAGTTCTAATGGTGGCTCAGAGGTCGGTTTGTGGTCTACCAGAGGACATTTGTCCATTCAATAGGCGAACTCCAGTTCCTCCTTCCCCCCACCCCCATAAAAGACTCATGGACAACAACATTCAGCATTTTAAAATAGAAGGATCCCCTCACTCATCCCCAGCCACAAAATGCTTGCCTAAATAAGGTCTTGCATTGATACCACTCTGGTGATGCTGAGTGGTTCAAAGCTGGGAGCAGCCATTGACAGCTTCTTTGGTTTGCCTCAGTGCTTGGGCTCAGATAAGCTGCCCCAAAGAAATAACACTCGAGAGACTGCAGCAGTACTCAGGAGATCTACCAGGTATGGGCAGATGAGCTAACATTACAGCTCCTTTTTCCTGAGTGGGTATGCATGTATACTTCATGTCGAAAGCACTTGGAGACATAGATGAATTGTTGGCCTTGGATCTGGCGATGCAAGACACAGGTGAACTGTTGGCCTCAACCAACGCTCCCCTCAGCCTCCATTCCACCCATGCAAAACTGCATTGTTGCAAAGGTTGTTGGTCATTTTCTACAACTGAACTCACTTCCCTGGAAAGGCAGAAGTGCATCCACTTCTCATAATGCTGGAAAGTAGCAGCTGAATTGCTTTCTACTTCCTGCTTTAACATTAGAGTGAACTTGGAAAACTGTATAATCTAGGAAACCAGCTGTGCAACCCAGCAGCTTTTCCTCACGAAAACAACATTCCAAGAAAAATGAAACTGAAGTGGTTAGCAAAATCTCATATTAATGGGACTAGCAAGTCATTTTGTAAATCTACCATAATTTGGTTTATAATGTTAAGAAAGTTCAAGGGCAAATTAAACTAGCTTCAAAGATCTTAAAAATAAGTTGTTTACCTGACTTGCCACATTATATCTTACTTCCTTCTGCCTACAGCAGGTGCCAAATTAATTTCACATCCAAGTTCCAAGCTGGTGAAAAATATTATACTCCCAAGGAATTGGTGGGCTCTTTGCCCCTTTGGTTCCATAAACTCATTCCCACTGCCCCTGCTCCTAAATAAATACATGATTAAATATCCCTTCTGGGGTGAAATTACGTATTCAGGTCTTTTCTGCTTTCTTTGAGTGGGTGGTCTTTGTGTGTGTGTGTGTGTGTGTGTGTGTGTGTGTGTGTGTGTGTGTGTGTCTGATAATGATTTTTTGTGATAGTCTTAATGTGATCTTCATGATATTCCCATGTTTATTTTTGGAAGTTTTATGATATTAGCTGTATTAATGACTGTGAATAACATTTAGATATAGGGAACCTCAGCTGTGCAAATGGTTGACCAAATAACCTCAAGCCCGATTCCAGCTGTATGGATTTTTGAATCCGGGGCTGGTGGAAGCAAGATGCTTGGATTGAAAAATGAGGTTGAATCAGGTTCCTGTAGGCCAGAATAAAGAACACAAGGAATATTTATAGTGAGAGGAGTGAAGAAAGTCTGCAGGATAGATAAACCAGACACAGTGCAATGGGAATAAGGAGTAAAGGAATTGCTGCAGACCGAGGCAGTGATTTTTTAGGAGGTGGGGGATAAATCATAAGACATGCTTCATCCTGACCAGAATACACCCCAAGTTGCAAGTCTCCTGCAAGTTTAAGTTCTTTAACCACTCAACCCTGAAAAATGTGAAGGAGCTCATTAGTCTTGTTTAAAAAGGCTTTTAACTACCACGTCCAATGGAGCTTACTCCTAAGACAGTTTGTTACTGAAACCACCTCACTCCTGCTGGTGGGTTTATTCTCCTTTTAATGCTTGACAAAGCATTATCTGCTGCTGTTTCTTTTCTGCCAGTTGTTTTGTTGCTTTTATTGCCGTTAGACATTTTCAGCTTCTTTTTGAAGAGAGTGAGATTTAAAGATAATAATACAGAAAATCATAACTGCTAACAATGCCATACATTTATACTATATATAATCAGCGTTAGAAACTCAGGTATACAAGCTAGGTGCCAAATGGCACCTTAAACTAAGGTCACGGTTGCCACAACGGAATATCTATTCGCCAAGGGGTTGGATGATCCTTAGGGTCCCTTCCAATACTACAAATTTACGATCTTAGAACATGCCATATCACCAACATAGCTGTCAACTTTTCCCTTTTTTTAAAGGGAAATTCGCTTATTCCGAATAGGATTCCTTGCAAGAAAAGGGGAAAGTTGACAGCTATGCATCAAAAGCTAACATGAAGCCGATTATAAAGTTTCGCAGATACCCTCAATACATACAATGCAGCCCCTGTTGTTTAAAAGGAGTAAATCTTTCCTAACTTGTCTGGTTTTTGAGAGCCTACATATAAAAGACTTACAGTACCTTGAAGTAAAGGTAGAAAGAGGCGTTTGTGGTATGTAATGTACCAAGAGCATGGATTACTCCTGCAGATCAGGGTAAAATGAGACAGGATGTTCTTAAATTACCAGCGGAAAGGGCATACAGCTGCTGTGAACACAGAGAATAGGAATCACTGGGTGCTACCAGCAATAAAGGCTATTAATAGTTTCTGCTGCTTCTAAGGAGTTTGAAGTTTTCCAGTTTCTAGATTATCCAAGCAGCGAGGATCAAGGCCACCACTAGACCGGACCTATTTCTTCTTTCATTCTGCAGAACTCAAGTTTTTGTCAAGTTCTCTTACAAATGGAGATGGACACAGGCTAATAAATCCTCAGCATTTGCTCTCAACTTGAGAAAAACAACACCTGCCTTACAAGGCTTACCAACTGGACTGGTAAGGTGATCTCTCTTGCAGTTAATGACTCATGCCAAATGAGAGATGGTGGTATCACTGAATGCCAAAAGAAAAGGGTGACAACAGAAGTGTAACCTCCTCAGCCCCGCATACCCAATCAAGTGTAAATCTCTGGCCTGCAGTTAAGATAATGAGAGGTCTCCCTCTCAGAAAAGCCCCAACACAGATGCACCCAGTCAAAAGGAGCTACTTGGTGAGGGCTTCTGAATTCCTGAATTTGAAAACTGAAATCTCTTGTTATTCCTCTGTCACAATCATTTATCTCTGAGCCACATACACTGAGCACTGTTACAGCTCAAATTCTAATGGAACCTTATGTAATCACAGAACTGAAGTGTTGGAAGGAACCCCAAGGGTGTTGTAGTCCAACCCCCTGCAACGCAGGAATCACACAGCTAAACAATCAAGCAATGATCATTTAACCTCTGTTGAAAAACCTCAAATGAAGAAGTGTCTACCACCTTGCGTGTTTCTAGGTCACAAAAATCTGCAAAAGAAGTAAGAAGCATAATCTGCCAGCACAATTCACACTAATGTTTTGATATATTTTTACGGGATTTTGGCTTAAGTGGTGGCACTGATTCTCTGCCACCACATTGTTCCAAGGATTAGAGCACACTTCAGAATCAGGTTTTTGCTCACTGCATGTTATCCAAAACTCTGCAACTGGAATGTATATCCTGGCAGCAAGTTATTAGCCCATGCACCAGAATTTGCCTAGGGGACAATTCTAATGCTGGAAACTCTAAGTGGAGCAACTGTAAACAGGAGAATCATGGGACATTCCCAGATTATTCCAGGGATTTCTATGAAAGATACATAGTGTACTTCTTACGCTGTAATTCTCTCTTCCAGTCACTCATTGCCCTGTAAATTCCACAACTGATTTTCTTTTAAACTGAGTTACTTTCAGAGTTCCTGTAAGAGACATCAGACTCCCACAATCCTGGGCCAAGGAGCTGATAGTCTCTACAAGGTCAGGATGATTAAACAGGTAACTGATAAAAGTGGCATTCTGTGGGATCTCAAGTAACTAAAGCGAGGGGTGATGCAGCCGTGTGCTAATCTCTTCAGTGACCTCTTGCCCTCAAAGCCCACTCTTCTCATCAGCTTTGCAAATTTAAGCAAAAATTCAGATTCAATTTTATTAAACATATTACTGTTCTGTCTTCTGATCACACCCAGGCAACCAGTCTAACAAGACACACATTATCCAAACACAATAAAATCCTAAATCAGGCTGAGCAACATGACCTAGGAATGAGTGGAACATGAGTACTCAAGGGCTTACAATGAAATCTGTCAGGGCACTTAATTTCGGGGTAACATTTAATAAATCATACCCCAAATCTCCAACATATTTATTATTAAACAGAATGTACATCCTACTTGATTCAGTGGGAGGGGACTCAAACCTGTAAGCAGTTTACAACCAAATAAAATTAAGCATTTAAATCATCTATAAAAAAGTTAAAAATAGGTATTAAAAGAGGCTTCAGTTCCATACTAGGTAAAATGATATTAAAACATATGTAACTTCTATATTTCTGGAAAGGCTTGCCAAAACAAAAAAGTTTTAAGCAGGCACCGAAGGAATACAGTGAAGGCACCTGTCTGATGTCAATATGCAGGGAGGAACATTACATGGCCACTTGCTGAAGCTAAGCAGGTCCAGTTCTGGTCAGTTCCTGGATGGGAGACTACTTGGGAACTGCAGGCATACTACCTTGGGTTCTAGGGTGGGTGGAGGGAATGGGATATCAGCATAAGGAAATATATACAAGGTGCAACCCGAATCAAGAATATTCAAATAATAGTGGGAATTGACTAGAACTAGCCATACTGACAAATGCCACTGCTTGTATCAAAGATTCGGAATTCAATGAGATCCGATGGAATGCTTCCATGCATTTTGAAACCCACTATTCCCAAGGTTCTTCATTTGGAAATTTGCTAAATTGATTGATTGCATTTCCACCCCACCTTCCCTCCAAGGAGCTCAAGGTTCTCTTGTTCCCCATTTAATCATCACAACAGCCGTGTGAGGAAGGTGAGGTTGCAAGACAGTGAGCTTCACGAATGAGAAGGGATTTGAACCCTAGTCCAACACACTAATCACTGCACCACACTGGTTCTCCAAATGCATTGGCTGTAGTTGTTTATGCATGTCCCTAGCCTGCCTCACATGATGCCAGACTACACACAGAAAGAATTAGCAGCAGAGGGTCCCACACTCATGCACTTGGTAACCACGCCTTGCCCCAACTATTCATCCTTAAGTGGCATTTGCTGCCAAAGGGGAACTCAGTATAAAGTGTCTTCATGGGCCATCAAGATCCCTCCCTCTACCGTCGTTTTTGCCACAGATGCTCATGTGAAATTAGTGGCTGTTTGTTTACACACACACCCTCCCCTTTTTGCTTCTTCCTGCCTCATGGCCCGGACTTGTAGCACGAGAACAACAACACTAGTGATTCTCCTGCCAAGACACACAGAGGCACAGGCTTCCAACCACACAGCAGCTTTTATTTTAAAACAGGCTCCCTGCCAAAGCGAGTGCCTCTGTAGATGGCACCCCACCTTGATGACACTCTGGAAGCCATGCAGAAACACACACAGCGCTCAATCCAGACACATTTCTTTATCATAAACACAACCAGTCATGATTTCCAGTAGACCCCACCTACTGCTGGTTGTTTGCCTTCCTCATGGGGAAAACATAGGAAGCTGCCATATACTGAGTCAGACCATTGGTCCATCTAGCTCAGTTTTGTTCACACTGGCTGGCAGCAGCTCTCTGGGGTTTCAGAATGGGGTCTTTCACAGTCCAACCTGGAAAAGGCTGCTGGGGAATGAACCTGGGACCTGCTACATGCAAGGCAGATGGCTCTTCCTCTATAGGTCTTCCTCTGCTATACAGTCTCTCATTACCTCATTTAACATGATAAGTAGCTTTAATACTATCAAGCGACCAGTGGGGTGCGATCAGTGGACTAGGGGGACTAGGCTAGTTCCCTAAATATTCCCCAGGCACTTCTTTCCCAAAGCCTGGGAAGCTTCTGCCTGGCTTAGGGAGGGAGGTACGATGCTCATGTGTGCAACATCGCACATGTGCACATTGTCGTCCCAGTCCTCCTGTCCCCACAATCGTCCTTGCAAGATGACACCTCTGGCCTTAACTGTTCCCCTACAAAAAAATTCACTGCACACCACTGCAAGCAACATATTGGATACCAACATTGCTCACAAAAATAAATATTTTTCTGTGGAGTGTATCTAAGAACAGATTTGCTCTTTAAGTCACAAGTCTGCCTACAGTAGCAACGATTCTGCGAATTTGGGGGTAAGCTGGGGCAGTGGGGAAGTCATTGGCATAGCAGCAATTGGGCACAGTTAGCCAAACTGCTCGCAGTCCCAATACATGGTCTTCAATATGTCAGCATCACTGACAGATAAACAGATACTGTGATGTTCCATGCTAGCTCTTTTCAGACTAGACTCTCTGAAGTTAATAACTTAGGTTAGGACCTGAATACAACCCATATAGTCCTAGACTGTGCCACAAGTGGAGATGAGGGATGAACAAGCTATACCAGCCTTTGTGAAGCTGGCTCCCTCCAGATGTTTTGTACAACAGCTGGTGGGAATTGTGGTTACAAAAGATCTGGAGGGCACCAGCTTGGCAAAGCCTGAACTACACCACACCAAGGTGTTTGCAGGGCAGATAAATCCAGAATGGCTTAAGCAAATGAGTAAATCTTTACAAGTGGACACGGAAGGAGGGGTGGGGAGGAAATGGAAGGGTCACAAGCCAATTGGCCTTGAGGAAAATTTGCTTACACATCTGGAAAAATAGGCATCAGATCCTGAGAATGAACTAAAACTCTCCCATGAAGTTTCTTCAAACTCAAGCCTGCCTCACCCAGCATAGACACGTCCCCTTGGAAAAATATTTGGGGAACTGCTTTTTTCTTATCATTAAAGCTACATTCACCCTAACTCACGATTTAGCCAAAGGAGGAGAGCATTCCAGAAAGATTAAAACATCACAGGAAGAGACTGACCTTCCTGTTACATGTGGGAGGGACAGCCTGCTCCTTCTCAATTAGCTGGCAGCTTTCTCAGTTTAATTGCTCAGCTCATAAAGTGTGTGTTTTGCAAATGTCAGTGTCTTCACCAAAGTGGGGTGGAAGGACTAAGTCTTGTGGCACCTTAATTAATAAGGACAGTGCCATCAGTTATGAGATGGCTTCTCAAGGGTAGAATAAATTCCAAGCAAACACCCACAAGCAATAGGAGGAAGCACTTCCACACACTTCTACTGTTCCCACAAGAAAAAGGAGCTTGAAGCTTATGTGTAGTTTGCAAAGAAACAGGACCCCACTGCCACCTCTATATGCAGGCACCCCCCCCCCCAATCTTACACACAGTCTGAGGGACAAACAAAATTAAATCCAGCTGATGTTTACATGCCATCACTCACACTGGCAAGAGTGCTTTATTTCAGATTATGAAATGGAAAGACAAAATGGAAATATCCCTTTCAAAGGGAAACCAGCAGAGCTTAGCTGACAGATTTGGAGGTGCCTGTGATTTGCGCAGGCTGGAATACTAATGCAAGCAATTCGACCTAAGAGCCTCACTCAAAAGTAGGAAAGTTAAGAGAATTTCCACAATGTGCATGTTTGTAAGAGGTCAGGACTGAAAATCATGCAAGCAAATAGGAGTCGTTTTCGCTAGGGCTGTCTTTTAAACCCACAAACATTACTTAAATTGCATTATTCCCTGCATTGTTTTTGACATTTTACTTCCATTGACATGCACTGAAATTAATTGTGTACATTTCAGCCACAGCTGGCAGCAAGATGAATAAAGTAGGTTTTAGTGGAAGCAGAGCTGTAGTGGAATAGAAACAGTGCTTATTGGGCCAGTCACTGCCTCTCAGTCTAACATACAGGGTTGTTGTGCAGATTAAATGAGGACTTGGAGTAAGAACTATGTATGCCACCTTGAGCTCCTTGGAGGAAAAAGGTGGGCTATAAATGCAATTTATTACATTTATTTTTATTGTTTTTACTATTTTTTTTGTTGTTGTTGCAATGAATGCAGGACGGGATGGAGATGGCTGCCACCTTACATCCCTATGCAATAGTCAGGTAAACCTGAATGTAGTGCAAGCGCAGGCCAAAGAATCACAGGCCTAAGCCGGCAGCTATTCACTGAGCGTACAAAACTGCCTTACAGGAAGTCAGGCCTGTATCATCTTCTCTGGCTAGTAGGGTTCTCAGGTAGAGGAAAGTCATTGCCAACTGTGCTACCTAAGGCAGTTTTTCACTGTGGATCAGCATTCCTTAATCTGGTGCCCTCCAGGAGTTTTGGATTACAACTCCCCAGCCAGCATGAATACGGGAGTCCTATTCCAAAACATCTGGAGGGCATCAGGCTGCCGTGATGTTGGGGGGCTGAACCTGGGACTTTCCCTATGCAAAGCAGGTTCTGCTCCACCAGTGAGCAGCACTGGCCCCTCCTCTGCTGGAAGAGCAATGACTTGACAGTGTACTCTAGAACTGTAGAACAGCAGGTTTTAGATTAACCCTCCACCCTGTAATTAATACAGGCAAGTCTTGACACATTTAACCACTAATAGCATTTCATTCAAGGCACACATTTTTCTTCTCAGAAGTAGTTGCATAAACGTCCACTCCCTATATATGAAAAACACACAAACACACATCAGTAAACAGTTCAGTAAAGTATGCTTCTGAGCAATAGAGCATGCTGAAGTAATTTTGAAGCATGGAAATATGCCGTTGCAACACTCAGTTGAGACTCCAAGAAGAAATCTACAACTTGGCCATAATGATTTTGTTCATTGGCAGATCTCCTCAGTCCTTTTAAGCAAATCTGAAGATCCAACATTCTCTTCGGCTGCAATCGCTGGACTCTGCAGGGAAGCTGCCACTGATCTGCCTTCAGTTGGGTTAAGACTCCTGAGTTTGGAACAAGGAGGATTATGTCCACTATCACTTGTTAGTAAAGTAATAGCTGTGCAATTTGGCACAGAAGATCACTGATCCAGCCAACAGCAATCAAGACCCCACACATATCCGCATAAAATCCATATTCCCATGAGCAGCACAGAGTAGGGAATGCTGGAGGAACTGGAGGAAGGGGGTGCAGTGGTCTGCATTCCACAGCTAGCTCTTTTGACCTGCAACTCCTGACTGAGTTGCACACTAGAACATGGTCCCTCTCTGAAATCCACACTCCACCAAATTCTAGGTGGTCCAAAATCCATCTTTAAAACATATGGTTTATTTCTCCTACAGGTAAAAATAGCTTGGAGCAGCTAGAAAGTGTGCAGCTGCTCCCATCTGTGATGCAAATGGGGCCACAAGTTCCCCTAGGATTGATGCAACATGGTAATGTCCCTTCCTATGAAACTGTATGGAACGTTTCCTATTTCATAGGGAATTGGTAGTCCTCTAATGCCATCTTATTTAAAGCAGGAATCAGCATACATTTGTTTTTTGAAAACTATTGCTATCACACTCAAGTGGCTTATGTCACAGAAGCAAAACAACAAAAAATAAACACTTTGCTGAGGCTTGTTTTAAGAAAATAAAATAAAAACCAATACCAGGTGTTACAAAGAACAACAACAGTGTTAAAAAAGTGTGACAATTGTATGAGGTTTCTGGTCCTTGAAGTAAGCAATTCCTCCTACAACACTACCACCTTAACTGCTACTCTCTTCCAAGAAGTTTTAAACCAGGATGGCAACCAAGGTGCAAACCTATGTAAACAGTTTGCAGGAAAGCTAAGGCTGTCAGCATAGCCAGTATCAGATGCTCAGCATTCTGTTTGCTCTCAAGAAAAGGGCCACCTTTCCCTTTCATCTGATCACATTAAGGGTCAGCAGAGTCTCCACAAAGCTGTTTGTTGAATGCAAAATCTGAACAAAGGAAGGAAGCTGCCCACTGAATGTGCTGATAACCCTGTGCCCCAATTCAACTCCACAGCCTCCACACCACCCCTAACTGATCTGGGGAAATTTAAGAACAGACCTGTGATCAGCATTACTGTAAACTTAATAAATTACATCAAGGGTGAGTAGAAGGCAGATTTGGATCTACTGGTAGATCTCTTGGGAGACTTGCAATAGATCTACATGGGTTGCTGACTCCAGTAGCAATAACAAAAGGCCCTTTTCCACCCAAATTACGTTGCCAAAGGAAGAAAGTGAATTAGGAGCAGCATTTTGTGTGTGTGAAAGAAAGCAGCTCAAGTCTGGTACTGAAAAGAAATTTCTATGCTTGGAGGCACTCTGTTCTTTTCTTCCAACCATCTTTTGCACCCAGCTCTGGTTGGTGGATCTTGGGGTTGTAGCAGGCAAGTAGTAAATCTGGCAAATCAAACCTAAACTGCCCATTTCTCAGTTACATTATATTTATATCGTCATGGAGTATGCCAGCAAATGTGAAGGCTGCTTTTAAATTCAAGGAGTGCAGAAACATCAGCATGGGAATCTTGTTTCAAAAAGAGGAGGTAATAACAGCATTCCCATAGTTACACACTGGGCCTGGCTTTCTATGACTACAGACACAGGATGACCTCGGATTGCCTCAACGTTGCTAATTAATGAGTGATGCAAGCTTATGACCAGTAATTAATCCAGGCACAGCAGAAATTGTAGCATGCAATAGCCAAAGTCTGATCAATGAAATGGAAAACTCACACAGCAAGAGCCCCTCCTTGCTTCTGCTGCTGTGTAAAGGCTGTATCAGGCGGGTGGAGTGATGGGTCTCAAAAAGTACTTTTCTACAAGATACAATTCATGGGGCAAAATCCAGTTGTGATTAAAAAAACTGCCCAGAAAGAAGATCTACATTTGGAGCAAAGTTCAGCAACTGACAGAAAGGTTAACTTCAGTGTGCAGTCAGATACTGCCAAGTCTGATTGCGATGAAGAGGCTACATTTCTCTGAGTTGCTGGCATATTCTAGGAGGAAATTGTCCTCCTCAAATTTGTTCTCTGTGTTCCTCATTTCTGGCCTAAACACACAACACTTCATCTTTCACTGTCCTGAGTATATGCAGATCTTCAGCAACCATCTCAATGGGAAAAGCTCTGAGTTCTGCCTGCATGAATCTCAACGTCAATCATTAGCCCTCATGAAATCAGTTACAAGCCATTTATATAGTTTATGACAGTTCTGAATTTTTCCCTGTGCGCCTTCCTTTTGAGGGGATCCATTTTAGCCAAAACAGGTGTAGCTAGCCAACTTTATTCCTTGGTTTGCAGCCTATTCCAAATTCCTAAGTAGGCTGAGAGCAAGAGTTGCTTGACTTGAGATGTTACGAAATAAGTGAATTACCTTCCTAATGCAACAAAACCCAAGCACTTCCTACACACCTCATCTTCTCACTTTACACATCCAAAATGTGTGTTCTCACAAACACACAATGGGCACAACCTTAGCACTATTTCATGTGCAAAACATGCATACACACAAAAAAATGTGCCACAAACGCCTCAAGGAAAACCCTCCTTAAGCGCTCATATTTTTGACATTTGAATCAAAACAGGAGATAAGTTTGAAGAAAAGAATGCTGAGACAATGTCTAATTTTATGGTACAGGTTGTATGTCTACAGTACTGGCTTACATTGGTCTGGATGCCTTTGGCAAGCAGCAATAATTTCCAGACAACAAAGCAAATGAGTTTTTGTAAATAAGAATTTGTTCTTCCAAACAGCTGATACAGCACTAATGATTGATGTATGTGGTCAGGTAAGCTAATAATGGGCAAAGGAGATTCCACCCATTTGGAGTCTACATAGCTATGGTTCAGGGGGCATGAATGTGTTAAAACAGCCTTGACCAACAGGTTCCATAGCAAAATAAGTCTGGCAAAATCTTTAAAAAATGAGCTGCCTCTAAAGAACGAGTTTGTGTGTACACAAGTTCTTTTAATTTATTATCCACTCTTCACCCTAAAGGTCCCTGAGCAGGTTAGAAAGTTCCTCCCTCTAGCATATTTATTGACTCACTCTAAGAGTCACAAATTTCAACAGCTTGCCAAAAGCCATTCATCACCTTCCATAGAGGGATTTGGTCAAGGGTGCACAAGTGGCTTTATTTTACTCTAACCATAATCTGATGAACATTTAAGGTTCTGCCTCAGTATAGAGATTGATATGTTTTATACCTCATTTTAACTTAGTATGTATATGCATAAGTCTTAATCTAAAAAACATGTTGTCGGCGGGGGGGGGGGGTAGCTTGCTCAGCTCTACTGTTGCTTTCACAATCACAGTCAGCCCAATGTTAAGGTTCCCAATACCACTTTTTCTCCCATATATTAACAATCCATAACACCAAGAAGCAAAAACATGTTCTAATTATGAATGCACTTCAGTACAGAGGCAATACACCTTGTTCCATTTTCACACCTTCATTCATTTCCATATTATTACTTACTGTATTATTATTTATTGAAGTTATATACTGCCGTATACCCGCAGGTCATATAACACCTTTTGCAAGAGAAATGCAATCACTTCATCAAGATGGTGAGAGAGGTTGCTCTATTCCTATTTTATAAGAGCAGCAGGGAAAAAGAACTGAGGTTAGACATGGACTTATGTGCTGCCTCACAGCAAGAAAGCAACAGAGCTGCAAAGTTCCCCTGTGACATGAGCAGCTCCAAAGCCTCAGCATCAAGCTGTTCCAATGATGGATGGGAGAATCATTTTCTGGGGACTGGTCAAAGACTACCAACAATTTGAGAAGATTTTACTGAAGGAGAGACTGAAACCAAACACAGCACACTAAAGGTGTGTGACAGCCACCAGAAGCAGCTAATGAAAAATACTGGAGGAGGGGAGATGCACTCCACAGTTATGGAGCATGAAGGAATAATTATAGATTATCTGTCATGCAATCAAAGCAAAAAAACAACAAAGTCATCAAACAAATTATTCAGCGCCTTCCTCTCAGACCCCAACACAACACATAACCTCAATCTCTTCCCATGTGAATTCACCCTGAGGTGCCTCCCTTCCTGGTAACAAGAGTGTGGTTTTCCGACATGCCAAATTAAAGTTGACTAATTTAGCATGTATCTTGTCAAGTATCTCAGAGTCTTGTCACTGTGATGACAACCAAAGTCATTAACAGGTACACAACTCTACCATGAAATTCCAGTACTTGCCCTGAAGTCATCAAGGTTTGCCTCACCTGCCTGCTTACTTCACTTCCCACAGATGTTAATGTGAAGTAATACGCACACAAATGGATTCAGGCCTGTGGATCAGACACATCAGAGGTTCTCAAACAGTGGTCACAGACCACTGGTGAACTGCAAGCTCCCTTTAGGTGGGCCTGGGAAAAGCTGTGGAACAACTGGATTTCTTCTTCTTCTATTTTGATGACTGACAAGACCATTTAGAACTGGGACCAGATTACTAAACAGGCTATGGCCCATGATTTTCATACAACAGCACTAGTGCAATATGGGATTTTCATCACTCCACCTCAAGTCTAAATACAGAAACAGGAAAAATGTTGCAACTGACAAACCCAACTTCAAATAACTTTTGTTCACAAGAGCAGGTACATTCATCACATTAGAAAAGACAATACTATGGTTATTAAAATACTAGTTAAACATGTGCTTTGCTTTACAGAACAAAAAAAAAGTTTCCTAAGTGGTTGGCTGAAAAAAGTTTGAGGACCAATAAACAACTTACCATAAGTGAACAGGGCCCTTTCCAATGTATATTCAAAGAAAGCATAATTAATCATTTTATGGCTGTTGTCCCAAATCTATATAGTTGGAAGTATGTCTGGCTGGAAGCAATGAAACTTATTTCCAACCATACACACTACTGCAACAGTTTGACTTCAGCCCCAGGAACACACTCCACTGTCTCTTGAGACAGATGGATGACAGCAACACACTTTGGGCTGAGATACAATAAATCTTCATCTTTTGTGAAGTCATGTCAAACTTAATTAAGATAATGTCCATCATGCCTGTATCCATATTTTTTTTAAAAAGTTCTTAACACATTTTCAGGAGGGGAAATTGAATGCACAATGTGTTCAACAACTCACTTCCAAGGGAAGCAGTTTAACCAAGAAGCCTTTTTAGTTCACTTCAGGAGCGGCTGAACAGTTTCCCAGATGAACTTATTTTCAAAAACATGACACGCAGCTTTCCATCTCTTTTGCTCTCACAGAACATTTCCTGGGTTCTCCTATTTCAGCTTTGCTCAGCGAGTGCAGAGGATCGCTATGCAGGGGAGGCCTTGTCAACTGCACGTAAATTCTGCCAGCACCAGCATCAGGAGGAGGGCCAAACTCATTCAGCTTTTTATTTGTGTGTGTGTGACAACAAATGCAGAGCTTACGTTGCCCTGGAAAGTGCAACCCATGCAACAGTGAGAGGGAGGGAGGGAGGGAGGGAGGGAGGGAGGGAGGGAGAGAGAGATCGATCTGTGGCAACTGGATTAAGGGCGAAAACTTTCCTACCTCGGGATTTGGATCTCCATCCTCCCCCACAAAAAAAAGAGGGCGAGGGTTTTGAGAACAATATGTCAAAACAAAGAAGAGCGTGACCTTGCTGCTGCTCCTATTGTCCCTCTCCCCATATGTGGGGTAATAGGGTAATGTGTGGGTCACACATTACCCCATTTCCCTCCCTCCTCCAGACGACCCTCCAACTACCTCCCTCGCTGTATCCCCTGGAAAGGCGGGAGCTGCATGCCAGAGCCCCCCGCCCAGTTCTCCCCACTTTCCCTTTCCACCCCTCTGCCCCTCACCCCCACTTGCCCTGAGGCTGCCCCTCCCCCTCCCTTGGCCTGAGGCTGCCCCCCCCACTCTTGCCCCCTCATCGCCCTCCTCACCTGGCCCTCCCCCCCAGCCACTCACCCCCCCGAGGCTGCCACCGCCTCCCGCCACCGACACTTCCTGCTTCCTCAGGCGGGACTTGAGGCTCTTCATGATGTTACTGCCGCCGCCGCTGCCCCTCAGACTTCGGGACGGGACGACGCTCGGCGCCGGCGCCCCTTTATTCGCCCCGCCCCTCCACCCACACCCGGCCAATGGGAGACGGCCAGGCCCCGCTGCAGCCATTGGGGAGGCGGATCCTCGGGGGAAGGGCGGGACTTCCTTGGTCTCCTTCGGCAAGCGGCTCCCTGAGCGAGGACTCCGCACCTGGGTCGGGAGAGGGGCGGGGCTGGCCAGGTGCCTGTGGGGCCACGCCCCCTAGGCGGGGAGGAGGCGGGAGGCTGCGCAGCTTTAAAAAGGGCCGCGCGGGTCCTGCGCTGGAGGAGCGGCAGCTACAGCCGCCCGGGTGGGAGGCAGGTAGGGCTGCCCTCTGGACCTGGCATCGCGCTGGCGAAATAGCCAGGAATCAATGGCGCATCGAACGCTCGCGTTGCTAAGATCTGATAAAGTTGCCAGTCTTTTTTTGGACTTTGCTGTTTTAACTCATGTCCAACTCATTCTACGTGCCCATTTTATAGTTTTGTTTTTCATCTTTTTTTTGGTCTTGTTTTATATACATTATAAAATGATAACAAATAAATACTGTAAATTTGCCAAAAAGACACCCCCCATACCTTGCTGAAGCTGAGCAGGCCTGGTTGTGTGGCCTGCCTGGTCATCCTTGCAGAGAGGGCTTTCCTAGGTCCTGAAAGCGCACCAGCCACAGGCCCATGTGCACAGGTGCAAGTGCTATTGATAGTTATGGGTCAAGGCCCAGGATGGGTGTAGCCAAGGGGGGGCAGTTGCTCTCCCAATCAATACAAATCTAAGGTTCTACCCCCCTAAAAAAGCTTACCCCTCCCCTACAAATTGTTGCTATGCCCATGAGGCTCAGGGGAAATTAAAAGGAAGGACTTATTCATACAGCTCATGGTTAAACTCTGCAACTCAGTCCCAGAAGTGGCAGTGGGTGGCCACCAATCGAGATGGCTTTAAAAGAGAATTAGACAAATTCATGGAGGAGAGAACTATCAATGGCTACTAGCTGGGGAAGCTGTTCTCTGCTGCCAGAGCTGGCACCAGAAATGCTTCTAAATACCGATTGCTGGAAACCACAGGAGGGGAGAGGGCTTTTGTGCGTTTCCCACAGACATCTGGTTGTCCACTGTGAGGACAGGATGCTAGACAAGATGGCCCAATGGCCCAATCCAGGCAGCTTTTCTTATGCTCTTAAAAGGATGGGTGGCTGGGTCCTGACCCCACCCCACCCCCACCCCAAAAAGAGACTTTTAACGGGGAGAGAGGGAAACAATTTTTTTCAGAGTACCCAATGGGAATAATAGTTTTATGTGGGGGGGGGGGGAGAAGATGCAGAAAGATTGCAAGCCAGTCCCCTGCTCCAGACAATGACCCTACTTGGATTGCAATAGGACCCATTGCGGTAAGACTGCCAACTGGCTGGAATTGGCATTGATGTAACCCAGCCTTCCTCCAGCCTGATGCCCTCCAGATGTGTTGGGTTACAAGCCAGCATGACAGGGACCATCTGCATGCAGAGCAAATGCTTAGTCCTTGCTGGGTTGAATGTCATGCGAATCTGCCTCCTGAAGATGACGCTTTCCACAAGAGATCTGATGGCCTATCTCATCAGGGTTGTTTACCATGGGAAAAGAAACCCTATTTTTCCCCACACTGCAGTTAGAAAGGATCCTTCCATGTGAGCTCAGGAAAGAATCTCAATGGAGAAGCTTAAGGTCGGGGGGGGGGGGACAGACGCTTCAGGCAGGAGTTCAGCTCCTAAGAGGCCTCATCATGTCCCTTCCACCTGGGCACTCTCCCTACCAGGATCTCCACACAGCTGGAGAGCTTCTGACAAAGGAGAGGAGTCACAGAGGCAGTGACTCTGTGAATCACAGAATTGTAGAATTGGAAGAGGTACCAAGGGTCATCTAGTATAACACCTTGCAGTACAGGAACCACAGCTAAATAAAACCTGACAGATGTCCATTCAACCTCTGATTAAAACCTTCCAAGGAAGGAGAGTTGTGGTCCATTCCACTGTCAAACAGTTTTTACCACCAAGGAGGTTCTTCCTAATGTTTGTTTGGTCAGAATTTTCTTCCTTGTCATTTGAATCCACTGGTAAGGGCCCTAGCCTCTGGAGAAGCAGAAAACAGGCTTGCTCCATCTGGTCATGCTGGCTGCTTAGGGAAGGCTGATGCAGAAGAATTAAAGTCACATATGGAGCTGAAATCTAAAATATGAAGCCATTAGCAAAATGAGACAAGACCCCGGGGAACAGCTTAGATCATAACTGACTTATCAGGGCCCGTCTGTCGCATCTAAGCCTCACGATGCTTTGCCTTGAGAGCATCCACTTCAGTTGCCGCAAGATTCTGTACACAGGTGGGCCGGTTCTCATTCATACTTTAGCTGTGATTCCTGCGCTGCAGCAGGCTGAACTACATGGCCCCTGGGGTCCCATCGACTCTACAATTCTATGATTCTAGCATGCGATTGCAAGCATAGGTCTGTGCAATAGGAGACAAGAGAATCCGCTGGGATGGGGGGAGGTTGGGAGTTCTTTATGAGCTACAAAGCCATCGCTGCAAACCTTCTGACTGTTCCAAGATCTCTCCGTGCCACCAAACAGTTCCTGTTCTGAGCACAGGAATAGCCAGCAGCTCTGTGCCATAAAGGCTGCTAACCATTTATTTGCACAAGCAGAGACTGGTGCCAGCAAGAGGTGTCTAGACGAGGTGCATTATGCATGATAAACCTGGCCCAAAAAACCATGGGAGCACTCACAGAATCCTCTTGCTAGAACCAGTATGGTTTAGTGGTTAGAATGTTAGATGAGGATCTGGGAGACCAGAATTCAAATCCCAACTCAGCAATGAAGCTCTCAACTGGGTGACCTTGGGCCCGTCAACGCCTCTCAGCCTAATTTTACAATACAGTGGTACCCTGGGTTACAGACATTTAAGGTTACAGATGCTTCAGGTTACAGACTCCACTAACCCAGAGATAGTACCTCGGGTTAAGAACTTTGCTTCAGGATGAGAACAGAAATTGTGTGGCGGCAGCAGCGGGAGGCCCCATTAGCTAAAGTGGTGCTTCAGGTTAAGAACAGTTTCAGGTTAAGAATGGACCTCCGGAACGAATTAAGTTCTTAACTTGAGGCACCACTGTATTTCAAAAAGTGAAAATCCAAACACAAAAGTTGTTGATCTTTTTTTAAAAATTGCCCAAAGTTGTTTAGCTTCTTTTTTTTGCAAAATCTCAAAAAAGAAGAAATTTTTGAGCCATTTTTCAGGAAAATCGCAAAAATCTAGACTTCTAACATTGGTTGCCATACATCTGGATTTTCCTGGACATTTTAGCAATTTCCGCCCAGACACTGCTTCCAACTGCAGCATTCTGGCTATGTCCAGGAAATTCCGTATGTATGGCAACCCCATCTCAGCCTAACCTACCTCACAGGGTTGTTGTGGGAGTAAAATGAGGAGAACCATGTCTGCCACTTTGAGATCCTTGGAGGGGAAAGGTGAGGTATAAATGCAAGAAAGAAAAAAGGAAACAATATGATCATTGCAAAGACAGGGACTAGCGATGGGTTCCTACCCTCAACTACTCCAACAATTGCAATTCATGCCAAGATGCAGTTTGTCCATTTTAAAGTGCTACACACGGGGAGAAAAGCTGTTGTTTTTTTGAATACAAGATGCTTGGGGAAGACCCCCCACTTTTTTTTGCAGATTTATTGCCATATTAAACCTCCCAGGATTTGACAACAAAATCACCGAGGGCCAACCTTGATCAGAGGGTAGCTTTCTGAAAAGCCCCGCATTCAAGACCCCCAACGGAGCGGCCCAATCTGAAAATAAATCCTCTAATTTTATACCTGCCCCCATGCTAGGAATTCAGGCCATGCTTGCGGGTGACCTAAAATTATAGGAGGTTACAGACGTGATATTTATCATTTTAAAAGTAGCACTACGCTGGTGGCTGAGATGCCCCATGCCTCCTCCTCCACCCCCCCAACCCCGCCACTGTGGGCTATTTGTAGTTTGGGGCGCATCAAGAACATACCAGACAGCTCTCCCGTCTCCTGCCTCGTTTGTTTTCCCTCGTCCAATACAAATAAGGCAATTGCACGACACGCTGTAAACTTAACCTGCCGGGTGACACACGGCCACAACAATCCGAGGCATGCTCCTTTGGGGTCAAAACCTTCCCCCGTGTTGCCTGAAATCTGCCTTCAAACGGGATGGAAAGCAGCCTGCACCGCTGCTCAAGTTAGAAAGCCAGTGGCATTTGGAAGGAAAGATTCCAGAGTCCAGAGGAAATGCTTTTACAGTTTGGACATTGAGAAGGCACAACTATGTTCACCCTGGCCTCGCGCCCTCTCTTTCCCCACCACCATCAGGACGAATTAGGAGCAATTTGGCCCATCATAAGCAACAAGAATTGTGCAAACCAAGATTTAGTCACAGGGACACTTATCCAGCTTAGCCTAACACACTTCAGCCAGTAATCCATCCTTGCACAGTTCAAGTGTTAATGAGAACCTGAAGAAAGAGTTGGAAGGGAGGGAACCGTCCCCTAGTAGTGCCCTTCCACAAACTGGAGCGCCCCAGGCATTTTGGACTACAATTGCCAGCAGCCCCTCCCAGCATAGCTGTAGGAGGCTGAGGTGAAGGGCACCTAGATCTATCTCCAACATCAAAGCAGTGAGTGTCTTTGCTGCTATAGCCCGAAGCACCAGTTAAGGTGGGGGAGATGACCTTTTAGCAGTAGGAGAATCTCCCCGCTTGCAACCTTGCACATGCTGTTGTATGGCAAAGCCATATTTGTAACGCTTGTAAGAAACCCGCAAGCAGGATTCAGGCATAAGAGTCCCCTCACTTCTTGCGGTTTCCAGCAACTGGTACTCAAAATCCTTGCTGCTGCCTCCAACTGTGGAGGCAGAGCAGATCCATCATGGCTAGTAGCCTTATTCTCCATAAATCTGCCCATTCCTCTTTTAAAGCCATGGCTGACCATCAGCGCCTCCTGTGGGAGCAAGTTTAATAACTTTAAATATGCACTGTGTGAACAAGTCCTTTCTTTTTATCTATCCCAAATCTCCCAACAGTCAGTCGGCAGAGCATGAGACTTGATCTCGGGGCCATGGAGTCGAGCCCCACATTGCTCAAAAGATTACTGCATTGCAGAAGGTTGGAATAGATTATACCTTCCAATTCTATTATTCTGCTTGCTGATTCAGCATCACTGGATGTCCACGAGTTCTAGTGAGATGAGAGAGGGAGGAAAACCATTTCTCTATCCCCTTTCTCCATGCCATGCATTATAATATTAGAATAGAATATTCTAATTCAATCCCATGCACAATTTTATAAACTTCTACCCTATTACTCGCCTTTACTCTCTACATTGAAATGCTGTAACCTTTCTTCATAGGACAGTCGCTCCCTCTGCTTGATCACTTTGGTTACCCTTTCCTGAACTTTTCCTAACTCTTCAATATCCTTTTTGTGGCGAGGCAACCAGAACTGCACACAGTATTCCAAATACTGTGCAATAGGATGCTACTCTCAGGGCCAGCACTGACCCTTGCTTCAGAACTGGAATCCAACTAAGGCCACATCCTCTCTTGCTCTGCTGCCAACACTCGGCTTTACTTTTTGCGTTGGCCTTAGGAGTGGCCTGCACAATCGTGGCATGAGGCCGCTGTTCAGATTCCTTGCTGATCTCCTCTAGCAGAAAGGGAACTTTAGCAGCAATGTCAGATTGAGGCTCACACTCTTAAGAAGCACAGAACAGCCTTTGTCAACCTGGTGCCCACTGGTTGAAACGCAGACTCTGCTTCAGGACACCTTCTGGCCTCCCCAACGCAGCATCTGAATCAGGTAGGGGCAGAACCCGTGGCCCTCCAGAGGTTGCTGGAGTCCAGTTTCCATCAGCCAATGGACAAAGATAAGGACAGCTTCAGAGTCCTGCAACATCTGGAGGACCACAGATTCCCCATCCCAGTTCTAAGAAGATTTAAGTAGAAATACATGATGAAAGCAAGCCCAGCCTATCGTAAGAGCTGTTTGACAGTGAAACAGACAACCTTGGAAGGTGTAAACGCTCCTTCACTGGAGATTTCTAAGCAAAGGTTGGGTGGCCACCTGTCAGGGATTCTTTAGTCATGATCCTTGCAGTACAGGGGTTTGGACCAGACGATCCTTGGGATCCCTTCCAACTCTACATTCTATGATTCCGTGACTTGGTCATGCTGGCTGCATCAGCCAAAACAAAACACACACGGTGAGGGGGGGGAAGGAGGATTTTTTTAAAAAAAGTCACAACAGGACAGACATTCTTGGCCAACCCCCACCCTTCACTCGCAGTTGAGCCCCTCCAGAAAGTGAAGTCAAGGCAAAGAAAGAGCTCCGACTCCTATCTCCTTCCACCTCCCCGTCCTGGCCCCCACCGCCCAGTAAAGATTCAGCACAAAGGGACAGCGAACAAAGAATGGCAGCCTCACCCAGAAAGAGGCCATCTTTGAACTCTGGCGGACGTGGAGAAGGAAAGGATGGGCGATGCAGAGCCCTGGGACGGCCAAGACGGTGCCTTCAGTCCTCCGCTGCAGCTTGGTCCGCCGGATCATTGGCTCCAATCAGCCAACAGAGCAAGAGGGGACAAGAGGCGGGCTTCTCAGCATGCAAGCTTTGCAGGTATCAGAGGCAGATGGTGCAAGAAGCTGCTCCAATACGCACCACCACCACCGAGCATGGGAGAAAAGGTCGAGCAAAAAGCGGTGGACCATTTGATGTATTGTAACGGCAAAGGATATGGATAGAGTGAAAAGAAAACAGCCCCATTGGAGGCAGGAAGCTGAAAATCAGATTGCTAGGAGGGGAAAAGGAAGGAAAGGGCTGGGACAATGGAACAGCCCTGAAAAAACACAGCACTTTCTCAAACACGTACCAGAAACAGCTAACTGTGGAGCAAGAGATTGGGACGCACATTAGCAAGGAAGGCTTAGGAGCGGCCAGAGAGAACCTGCCCCAACCTTCCTCAAGCTAAGAGACTAAGAACCTAAGAAGAGCCTGCTGGATCAGGCCCATGGCCCATCTAGTCACAGTTCTCATAGATGCCTGCAGAAAACCCACAAGTAGGATTTGAGTGCAAGAGCCATCTCCCCTCCTGTGACTTCCAGGAACTGGTATTCAGAAGCATTGCTGCCTCCACTGTAGAAGCAGAGCAGATCCATTGTGGCTAGTAGCCATCCATTGCTCTCTCCTCCATGAATTTGAATCTCATCGTCTTTCAAAACCATCAGTCTCCTGTGAGAGGGAGTTCCAGAATTTAGCTATGCGCTGCTGCCCTCCTGGTGTTTCGGACAACTCCCACCAGCCCCAGCCAGGTTGGGGAGGGTGAACAAGAGCATGGCTATGCAAGTGGGGCCAGGGAGCAGAGGGCATTGCACCAGATTCAAATCTCCATCCAGTCAAGCGGCTGACTGATGGCCTTGGGCAGCAGGGAGCCTGGCTAAAAGGCCATTTCACAGGGATAAAGGCCCCCAGTCCACCTGCAGAGGATTTTGTACCACCAAAGCCTCCCATAACCCAACGTTTTCATTCCAAACTCTAGTGCCATTAGCCTCAACCACCAGAGAGACAGAGACAGGTCCAGGCAACAAGCAATGCCTATTTCAGGAACATCTGAAGGATACAAATGAGGAATAGGGTTATTTTTGTTCCAGTTATATAGGGCACTGCCAGAGGACAAAGGGCCAGTGAGAGACGGGAGAAAAGAGGCAACGGATTTCATGGCCATCTCACTCTCCAGTGAAACTGCAATTTATTTATTTAGATAATTTCTTTGTTATGTTATACCAGGCTCTTCAACCAAAAAGGGTGGAACCAATCTTTTCTGCTCTGGAAACAGCTCCGCTGAACAGAACTGGATTTCATCCAAAGACCCCTTGCAGGAGTATATTCCATATCTTGGTTCCTGGGAGCTCAAGGTCACTGTTGTACAGTGGTACTTCAGGTTAAGTACTTAATTCATTCTGGAGGTCCGTACTTAACCTGAAACTGTTCTTAACCTGAAGCATCACTTTATCTAATGGGGCCTCCCACTGCTGCCGCGCCGCCGGAGCCTGATTTCTGTTCTCATCCTGAAGCAAACTTCTTAACCTGAAGCACTATTTCTGGGTTAGCAGAGTCTTTAACCTGAAGCGTATGTAACCTGAAGCGTCTGTAACCTGAGGTACCACTGTAAGAGGTGACATGACAGAAGTTTATAAAATTATGTATGGTGTGGAGAAAGTGGATAGTCCGTTTCCCACCCCACCCCCTCTCTCTTTCTCTCGTAGCCTGATCCAGCAGATTGCTCTTGTATTCTTATGTCCTTTAGGACCTGGACTCTGAAGTCTCCAGTTGCCCAGGACAGTGTGCAGAGAAAAAGCTGAGGAACGTTGCAGCCTGTGCTTGCTGACCTCCAGTTGGTGTTAAGAGGAAAGACTAAGAGTGCAAGATCTGCAGAAAACACACATCCCATTCTGTCTAGCTGTCCTCTAACCCAATCCAGCCACCCAAGGTACACCCTGACTGGGTTTACTTTGGGCTCTGAGGACGCTCCATTCCTGAGGCACTGTAAACCACTGTTAAACACATTATGGGCCACCTATTAGTAGACAATTATGGGTACGAACCTCCACCCACAAAGAACTCCTTTTGCACCCCACTCCTTTGCATTTTCCACTCATGGCAAGAACGCTTACGCCCAGCTAATTATCCCACATATCTACTTGGTCCTGAGAAAACTCCCTTCTCAGGTGACCAAATCTGTAAGAACTATCCACTTCTAAACGACATTGTCCAAGGCCAATCAGGACAAAACCAGTCAATGAAATAAACAACTATTTGACTTTTAGAAGACATTTGAAGGCAGGCCTGTATAGGGAAGTCTTAAGGCTTTATGTTTTATTGTGTTTTTAGTATTTTGGGGGGAGCCGCCCAGAATGGCTGGAGCAACCCAGTCAGATGGGTGGCATATAAATAATAACAACATTATTATATTTAAGAACACAGATTATTTCAGTCCTTGTTAGCTTCACTGCCCTCCCTCCCCTTCTCACATGGCCTTTCACCTTTTTCAATAAGCCCCTTCTGCAGCTACTGCTCACACTCATCAGTCCCAGATAGGCTGGCTTGCTGTCCAAAACATCTGGAGGGCAGCAGGCTGGGGAAAGGTGTTAGGTGATAACTTGTTTGCTACTTGTGCCCTTGCCACCTCCCACAATGTAGCCTCACCCCCAATATTTACACATTGCTCTCTCACCACCCTGCTCCCAGATTACCATTTAGGTGATCTTAAGTGCCTCTTTCCCAAACCTGTTTGCTCATGTACAGCCCAGTGCATTACATGGGGCCCTGGGGATCCTTTCCAACTCTACATTTATATGACTCTACTATATGCATGGCTGGAATAAAACCACATTTTAAAGATGTGTATGGTTTTGCAAGCAGCAAAACAGACCCGTCTTTTAACAGTTGAAATAGAAAAGTTTATTTGGGGACCTGTAAACATCCCCTACCAAAAAAAAAAAAAACCATTTCAGAAAACTTGTGAGACACAATGGCAAATCCGTCCTATGTTAGAAGGTGCATTTGAACCCAAGACAAAAGTTAACCCCACAATTCTTCAGCTATGCAGGCAAAGAACACAGACTTAAACCCACACATTTTTACCCTCCCAACACCAAGAAAGCACATGAACTCCCTCCCCACCCTGTCCCTCCCCTCCCAAGCTGCAAGTAGACATCTGCGTTTGGTCCTCCCCACTCGGTTGGAAGCAAGAGTTTGTTTGCTTGTTTTGAAGGGGTTGAGGGATGGAAGAGGAAGACAACACACCATCAAACCATCATCAGCTTGGTTTCAAGGGGGGAAAATGGGCCTAAAAGCATGCAGGAGGCTCAAGACTATGAAACGTTTCGTCACATTTCCAGCACCACATTCCAACACCAAAATCAATCCAATGACACGCTCCGGAAGGCTCTCCCCTTGAAAGAGATCCGTCTGAAGGAAAAGCGACCTTGGGACGTGGGGCGGCAACAGTTCCATCTGAAGACACAAAACACTATTCACTTGACACGGATGTCAGCTGGGCAGAAAGACGTGTGCAAGAGGAGACCGTGAGCAGACGTGGAACTGGGCAGATCTGCTGCAGAGACCCAAGGATCCCTTCCAGTGATACAGTCATACACACGCGCACACGCACACACCATGAGTGTGAGAAGCTTACACAGCTTTCCGATGATACTCTGGAGGTGCAACTTCATAGTCGCTCGCGCTGAACAGCGTGGAAGAGTTCTTTGCTAGGTACCTGCGGACGGGGAAGGAAGGGGAAGGCAACAGGCTTGAATCTCACATGGAAGCCAAGAGGTTGGGCTTAGTGAGATATTTTATTTATTAGTTGATAGCCTAAGATGTATGGGCAGTGAAAGGAAGCGTTAAAAGGGTGCCCCAGCTGCCCCACCCAGTCTTTGGAAGCCTTATAAAAAGCTGTGCAATAGAAGAGCTTCTAGGACCAAGGTGAAACTGTCAAACTCCCTTGTTATTTTTGTTGTTGGGTGTTATTAATGTAATATTATAGTACTGAAATGTTGTTTTGCATGTTGTTATATTTACTGTTGTAGGAAAGCGCCATACAAATACCGTATTTTCCCGTGTATAAGACAACACTTTTTGCTTTAAAAAAAAAGCAAAAATTGGGTGTCGTCTTATACACGGATAGTGAATGCAGAGGGGGGGGGGGACGTGCAATTAACGGCAGCAGCAAGCAGGAGATTGGCAGCGGCGATTGGTCGGGTGATTGGCGACTGCGGCAAGGTCTGCTGGCGATTGGCTGTGGCAACTGGGCAGGTGATTGGCGGCTGTGGCGAGGCAGGCAGGCAGGCGATTGGCGGTTGCGGCAAGTGGGCAGGTGGGCTGTTGGTGGCGGCGAATGGGCAGACAATTGGCGGCTGCAGCAAGGTGTGCAATTTGCAGTGGCTGTGGGAAGCGATTGGCAGTGGCGGGCAGACGGGTGAGCAATTGGTGGAAGTGACCTCCCCCACCCCCCAAAAAAAGCTAAAAAACTTAATTTCTTAATTTTGGGTTTAAAAAATGGAAAAATATGGTAAAATGCTGGCAGACGGATGGGTTTGGGGAGAGGATGTTGCAAAAGAGTCAAGCTGTCTGAAGATGTGTGAAGGAACCTCCTAACACTGATAGATGTTTCTTTGGCCCTGTTCCTCCTCAGTTCTTGTTGTGGATGTCACTTTTGCTCTGTCTCATAAGGCCATTGCTTAGTCATCACCCGACTATAACACTCTACACATGTGTAAAGCTAAAGTGAGGGAATGCCTCTACATAAGCCTGTTTAATTTATAGGCCTGTGGACTCCACTGCTGTGTTGTTCTGACCAAGCCATCTCAGACATCACAACTGGGTGTGGTTGATTTAAGAAAATCCACAACAGTGTCCAATCTTGGTGTTATTGTGTTAGCTTGGATTTGCAAGGAATGTGTAGAGACAGGCATACAAACCCAGCTCACAGCTCCATCACATGCTTCCCCCTCAGCCCCACAAGCCCCCTCTTGCACTATTTTGCAGAACTAGGACAGACAGCCAGAACACCCCTGGGCTGTGCCTTTAAGCAAGGAAGAAAGGGAAGCTCAACTGCTCACCCAGGCAGACAGAAACCTCGGCACCTACACAGGTACCACTTCAGACTAACTCACACAGAAATATAGTATTTCAGAGAGAAGGATGCTGTCATCACCTCCTCTCCAAAAACTTTGTTTTTGCATATTTAATGATCTCTTTTTCTCCCCACTTGTGGGAGAAAACATTTTCACCTGCCCATATTAAGTAGCAGGATTATGTTATGACTTTAGACAGAAGGCAAAGCAAATCCTAGCCAGTATGTTAGTGTGCCAGATTAGGATCTGGGAGACCAGAGTTCAAATCCCCACTCCACCATGAAGCTCACTGGGTGACCTTGGGCTGGTCACTTACTCTCAACCTAACCTACCTCACAGGGTTGTTGTCAGTATAAAATGGGAAGCGTGAGAACTACGTAAGCTCCTTGGAGGGCAGGTGGGATACAAATAATAATAATAATAATAACAGGAATTCCCAGAGGGCTCACTGCCTGCTGCAGCAAAAACAAGGGGGCTTGTGTTAGCAGCAAAAGTTTGTGGCACAGCAGTAGATTAGGTCAGATCACTGGAGTGGATCCTTTGAGATCTGGCCCATTAAGGGCTTGCTGTATCTATGCTACCTCTCAAAAGCCTGAAAAAAATGCCACACTTCTCTAAGGAAATCCATGGGACTAAGAGACCACGGAAGAGGATTTCTAATCCTGTCCCATCATCCATCAAAATTTCAGCTTGCCAAGAGATAAAAGCACAGTTCCTGGTATCACGCTAGAGGGAAGAAGAGCCCTGGAGGTGCCCACAACCCCCATGCAAACATCTTTGCACGAAACACAAGCTCTCACAAGGACCAAGGTGCCTCTCTCAACTCGGCAGATATCAAGCGCGATCCATTGTACATACTTTAGAAAATCGTGCAAGTAGTTCAACAGCAAGGCCAGACTCTTCTCGTCCAAGGGCGTGTAAGCGAGCATGGCTCCGATCCGGACTGTTCAGACGGTAATTTAAGGACAAGGGGGAAGACAACGTTAAGGGAAGCATTTGCACAATTCATAAAATTCACCCGCTCTATTTCCAGTTGAGTTGTCCAGCCATCACATCATACAGGTCATGACTGCAGCTGCCTTTTGAAAGCGACACATTAGTGATCCTAAGGCAGAGATGAAGTTTCAGGGATGCCTGGAAAGCCTCCTGGGTCAGAAACAAGTGAGGAAGCATTTTGGAACACATTGAAGAGTAGCACTGAGGGGAACTGAGGGTTATGAAAGGTCCACTTAGTAGGTGCTGCTAACCCCCAATATAGCCTGGGCAGTTTTGTCTAGCACAGTGGCTGGTACCACCCTCCGGGGGTGGTGACATTATCTAGAGGGGTGCTTAGAGGCAAGCGGGTGCTGGAGGTGTAAGTGGCTGCCAGGCTTTGAAAAGCTGGTATCAGTGGATCATGTTCATCCATTTAGTTGAATTAAACTAAATAGTTTCAATTGGATATTGAAAAAATACACAGTCACTGTTTTAAATTTGTTTGTGTTATCCTCCTTAGTGGGTCTTGCAAACTGCTATCCTGAGCAATGCTTTTTATAGGGCAGGGGGCACTGGGGGTGAGTTTATGGAACCAAGCGGGCAGCAGCTCCCCAAAGTTTGAGAACCACTGGTCTAATAGAATGATGCACCAGGATGGGGACCTCACTGAATCTTCTGCAACTCATCCTACACTGCCCACAGTACTAGAAATGATTACAGGCAGCAAAGGTATTTCGTATCTTGGGGCTGGAGGCTTCCACCCAAAGGAGAGCAATGCAGCTCCCAAGGCCTCATTTATGAGGAAATCACACCACATGCTCACTCACATGAACTTCTGCAGTGAGGCCACCCTACACCCTGGGCCTCCAATAGCTCTTTGTGTTCAACTCTCAATTTCCCCCAACATAATTCTTATGTCTGTTATAATTTTCCCCGATTCAATAAATTGCTTTGTGCAACTTTATGATGGTTTCAAAAACAACATGAATGCTGCACCTGTGAAGGAACAGGACATGCATACTGGCCTCGTTTGTCAGCTAAGAAGCGGCTTCCACCGGCATTTAAAAGAACAGCCTCCTCATAAAAGTGCTGCAGCCACATTTGTAAAATGTATCTTTCATGCCAGACTTTGCAACCTGGTGCGCTCCAAACGTTTTGAACTACAGCTCCCAGAAACCTCAGGCAGCATGACTGTGCTCCCATCAGGTCTCAGCATGCTGGCCAGGACTGGTGGGAGTCGTAGTCCAAAGCAACGGTTATCAGGTTGTGCAAAGCCTTTTGTGTCCCACAAACAATGTACATACCAAACAGCCGCAGGAGGTGGGGAGCTCCGTACACCTGTGACATTGGTGCATCAGGGTGATCCGCTAAGATTTCTGCGTACTGCGGCCTCTCAAATTTATAGAGCAGCTGAGTGCCCAGCATGACGTTGAAGTACTCTTTGATGCCTGCCACGACTTCATTAACAGCATATTCTCTGGTGCACAGCAAGAAAAATGCAGGGTCAGCAACAGCCAGAACAATAATTCATTATTAATTATTATTGCTATTTCATTTATACCCCACCCATCTCTCCGGGCGGCATATATAAAAACACAATAAAACATCAAACATTAAAAACTTCCCAATACAGGGCTGCCTGCAGATGTCTTCTAAAAGTTGTGTAGTTCTTTATCTCATTGACATCTGAAGGGAGGGCGTTCCAAAGGGGGTGGGGGGTGGAAATGGACAAGGCCAACAAACCCTCCTGCTCTGGGAATTCTAGCTGTCACCTCATTTCCTGCTGACCTCCATCTGTGCACATCTGCAGTGTGTTCTCAGCAGCTGGGAACCTCCAATTCCCACCATCCCTGGCTGTGCTGGCAGCTGAAGCCTAACAACATCTGGAGGGCCACAGATATTCTCCACCCCCTGGTGTTATCTGCTCTGCTCCCAGGCTGGCCTTTGCATAAGAACTTAAGGAAAGCTTGCTGTTCCCCAGCATCCTGTTCTCACAGTGGCCAACCAGATGCCTGTGGGAACCAAGCTACAGACCTTCAGGAATGGACATCATCCCATCCCCTTTTGTGTATCAGAAGCCTGTCTTGGCATTAAGCTGTTTGTGGGGGACATCTGTAAGTGTATGCATAAAAGAATGAGCATGCAGGCAGGGCTATTGCTTTTTAAAAAATTAAAGAGCGCCTAGAATTTTTTTCAACACTGCGCAAATTATATTTTCTTACGGTAGGGGGCTTCAATACCCCTAAGGAAGCTGCCTTGACTGTCACAGCCTCCCGGCCTTCACGGCAACCTTGAAACTGGGCAGTCACATTCTGGACTAACTTTTTTGCTCAAAGCAGGATTCTGGTGACACTGAGAATGGTGTATTACCAAGCTTTTGCCATGATTGGGCTATTGCCAGATCAAGGCTGGGTTGGATCCAGTCGGCCTCTTCAGCACGGCAGAGAAAGCTTGTTCGGATGGCCTCAGAGTGTTACAAATTCAGTTGTGTCCCGGAATGCTCCAGGAAATGTTTCAGGATATTACAGTAGGGTAAACTCTATAAAATCCCTTTGTGGATAAATGGAGTCAGGTGTTCAATGGGTCAATTGACCAGAGTCGCTTCCTGGCACCCTCTTCCTCCAAGTTCACACAAAGCAAGCCCCCAAATACTTTACCTCAAACAGGGCTGGAGGAGAAGAGAACTACTGAATTGGGTTGTAAGATTACTTGAGGCATGACTGCAAAAAAACCCCCCAAACCCTCCTGCTGAATTTGAGCCAACCTTCCTGCAGGACTGGAAGGGGGTATTCAAGATAGAACAAGGAAAAGAAATATAAACACACTAAGCTGCTTTGAACAGCTGTGCAGCACATACATGTCTCATTCAAATAGAGCCAGTGTGGCAAAATGGTTGGGTATCAAACTAGGACCTGTAAGAGCAGGGTTCGAATCCCCCACTCAGACATGAAGCTCACTGGGTGCCTTTGAGCCAGCCACATGATTGTTGTGGGAATTAAATGGAGGGGGAGCAGCAAGTAGAACCATACATACCACCTTGGGCTCCTTGGAAGAAAAGAGGGTATAAAAATGTAATAAATAAACAAACAAAGAGTTTGAGGTCAGCCTCCTCATATCAAAGGACCAATACTTTTGGTTAGAGATACTCCACAATGGGCCCTTCTGATGCGCCCCCACAACCACCCCCTCCTCACTTGTTATCGGTGTTCCCTCGCGACTTCTTGTAGTTTGCGTAGTCCTCCAAAATGGAGTCAACGTTCTTCTTGGCAGGAAGGTAGAAGAGCTACGGAAGAAAGTGAGAGGCACCTAAGCCAGAACAAAAAAGACTGGAGCCAGGAGAGAGGTGTAACTCCATGGAACCTCTTCTTTCAAATTGGAAGAAACTTGCACCTCCTTTGCAACCACAAGACGGCAAGGCTGAAAGTAGCTAACTAGCCTACAAGGGAAAACCCCACTATGGTTTTTAGAAGTATAATCTGCGGGAGCCATCAAGGGCCACCAGGTTTTCCACCTGCCTTCCCCCAACCCGCTGCCTGGGACCTTGTAAAGCAAAGTTGCTTCTTACATAGCTGTCAACGTTTCCCTTTTTTTAAGGGAAATTTCCTTATTCCGAATAGGATTCCTTGCAAGAAAAGGGAAAAGTTGACAGCTATGCTTCTTAAGTATTCTTGCCTTCTCTTAACATTTTTGTAGGGAATGTTCTTTGCCTTTTTGGAAGGTGCATGGATGTATTTAGTTTGTAATACTGCTGAAACGTTTTGAAAGTCTATCAATTGTACTTGCATTATTGTATTTTTATGTGTTGATTTAGTCTTGGGAGTCTTTTTGGCTGAAAGGCAGCTTGCAAACAAACAGTAATATCACATTACGTAACAACCAACTCAGGTTACTGCAGGTGCTTAAAAATAAGCAGTCCATTTAGTAACACAATTTCAGAGTTACCTGCTTTTGCCGGGTGATCAAATCCCAGTCGTCCACAAGCCACGGTTTCAGCTCCTCGGGTATTTTTACCTTGACTTCAACCCTGTTCATAAAAGTCTCCTCCTGAAGAATAAAAGACACAAGACCTGCATTCGGATACTGGCACCAAGCAAAGCACATTGTTGTGTATTGGGGCTCAGAAAATGTACAGTGTATCAGTGAATTTAACAATATTGCACCTCTGTATTCAGAGATGTCCTCACTAGCAAGATCCAAGGAACTGAGAACAGACCTTGGCACTGTGACGGCAGGAGACAACCATTCAGAAGCCTGCGCAAGGAAAAAAACCTCAGTTGTCTATTGCCAGCCCTATATGGAGGGCTGCCAAGTGTTTCTTGTGGTTCCATGAAGACACTTACAAAGTTTCAAGGAGCCGCAAAATATGTTCATTGCCACTCGATATAAGCATTCACGTATTCCCACAAGCTGCGTTTCTTATTTGTTTCATAACATTTATACATTTCTTGATTGTAAAAAAGAAAATAAACCACGTATCAAAGCAGTTTACAAAAATATAAAACAATCAAGAAGAATTAGCAGCAATAATTTAAGGCTTTTGCAAAGTTAAAATAACAATTGACGAAAAGCAGACTAAAATTCACACAAGCATTCAGCTTATCTGTGTAGGGTTGTCTAAGCAAAAATGTTTTTAACATGCGTTGAAACAGTCCAGTGAAGGCACCAGCCTAGTGTCAATTGGCAGGGAGTTCCAAAGTGTAAGTCCTGCCGCACTAAAAGAGTTTTTACAAATGTGGAACATGTATTATGTGGCACCTGTAACAACAGCAGTTCCACTGATCGAAGCAGTAAATTGGGCGTATATGCTGTACGGAGATATTGCTGATAAATTGGTCCCAAGTTGTTAAGGGCTCTGTACACTAATAGTAACACCTTGAACTTGGCCTCGTAGTAAATTGGCAACCAGTGCAGGTCTCTGAGCACAAGTGTTATATGCAGACAAGGCCTCACTCATGTCAGCAATCGTGCTGCAGCATTCTGCACTAACTGCAGCTTTCAGATCAAGGGCAAAAGAAATCCCACGCAGAGCGACTTGCGTGGCTGAAGTAAGGGATTTGGGGGGATAAATATATTATTGCCATCTATCCCCCTTCCTTGTGAAGTTGCCCAAAGGCTGAGATGGATCCAAAACATCTTGGATATTCTTTCTTTTTAAAGACTTGCAAACTGTGTAATGACTGCAACCCAACAAGGGGAACTCTACCTAGAGTCCCGGACAGTCCAAAATACTTACACTTTCAACAGTGGGATCTACACGAGCCCTTTTCTTCCTGGGAGGCTGAGGGTTTTCATTAGTGCTGCTGCCTTCACCGATTCCAGGAGCTACACAAACAGGCAAGGGAATCACTGTTGTGGTTTTAGCTAAACGTTTTACACAGGTGGCAGTTCACACACAACACACACTCGCGGAAGGGGTCTACTGGACAGAACCAGAAATCAGACAGACACACACACACTGCACCCCAATGTTGTGGCAGCCCCTTTAAAATAGTCACTGGGATCCCGGATGCAAACCCCTTTTTTTAAGTTGCTCAGCATTGCTAAGAACTGCTTCGGGGGTAGCTCCAATGTCTTGAGTTAATTGAACTGATTACAAACTTTTTGATTGACTTAAAGATGCATCCAATTGATTGGGCAATGCTTTTTAAGAAGTGTTACATTAAAACTTTTAATACTAGCAGGCAATAAAAAAGACTTTCCCTCTCTTATGTATGAGGGAAAACCCCTGCTTCAAGCAAAACCTTTTTAAAAATTAAAAATAAAAAAGTAACTTGTTTCATTCAGGGCAGGCCATATTCAATAGTCTAGACATGCAGATCTAATCTGGTAGCTGATCAAAACTCAAACTAAGACTTATAGGGCTGCCACCTGATTAAAGTAGTTTTTATCACCCAATGCAATTAACTGCTTTTTTCCCCTTCCCCTTTTATTTTTTTCAAGATACCAATATAACAATTTTTCAAGTTCTAGCAAGATGTGCATTATAGTAGGGCTGCCTTTTAATGCTTGTTCGTAGAGTGGACAGCTTTGAATAAATTACTGCATCAAAATAACAACAGTAACTAATTGGAAGTACTGCTGCTGCTGCCAGATTCTAGGAGCTTCAATTTTGGAGCCAACACACTGGGAGGGCCATCTTTTCCTTAACCCTTTTTGCTCTTACAAAAGTAAGGTGGGGCCTGGGCAGAAATGTTGTCAAAACACTGAAAATCTAGAAGAACGTCATGCTAGATAAGAGTGGGCAACTCAAAAGAGATGCTCTTACTTTTCTGTTTGTTCTTTTTGGTCTTCCTGCCAAAGGGAAAAGAGACACTGTTATTCCACATGCAAAGCAAGTATAACACCAGCACTTTTTTTCAAAAAAGTTCCTTCTTCTAAGCCCAATCACTTGATCTGTAAGGGACTGATCAAGCCACAAAGCGCAAGGCCCAGTGTTGAAAGGAACGTCATCCACGCAGGATAATTCAAGGTGCTTAGGCCTAATACGGAAAAGACAGGATCTGGCATATGTAGAAGCTGCTTTCCCAGCATTTGATAAAATAAAGGAAGAGCTACGTGCTTTACATTTTCCGCAAAGCTAGTATGCTTCCCCCATGACCAGCCATACCTGCAGCTGCAAAGGCACACCAGAAATGTACACTGCCTTTAAAAAAAATAAGGTGTAGAAGCAGCCTCTTTCGCCCCACCCTAATAGCTGGAAGCATGGCAGACCAGCCAACCACCTGCCTTCATGATTTATAAAAGAGCACAGCTACAATTCTCATCAACATCTGAAAAGGTTAGATCACTGCAGTCTGTTACACATGGGGCTTCCTCTGAAGACAGTTCAGAGACCTTAGATAGTGCAGAATTCAGCAGCTAGGTAGCTCACTGGGGCAAGACAGACTGAGCATATAACTACAACCCTGGCCCAACTGCATTGCCTGCCAATTAGTTTCTGGGCCCAATTCAAAGTGCTAGCTTGGTCTATGAAGCCTTAAACAGCTCAGGAACACAATATCTCAAGGACCACCTCCACCCATAAGCACCGACCCAGATCTTGTGATCATCATCTGAGGCTCCTCTTTGGGTGCCTCCACCACAAGAGGTCTGGAGGGTGGCAACAGGAAAACAGGCCTTTTCTGCTGTGTCTGCCTGTTTGTGAAATGCTCTCCCCAGGGAGGCTCGCCTGGCACCTTCAATACATATGTTTAGGCACCAGGCAAGAACATTCCTCTTCTCCCAGGCCTTTCGCTAATTAAACAATCTATGGCCTTTTAAATGGGGGCGGGGAGTCATTCTTTTGTTTCTTATAATAACAATACTATGTTATGTATTTTCATATTTTTATACTATAAATCCTATGATCCTTGGATGAAGGGCGGTATATAAATTTATTATTAAGTGGAATATCCGTATGCAGCATCTGAAAATCCAATCCACACATCACGAGTGACCAGAGGAAGTACAAAAAGGAGCAATCAACCGAGATGGTGGTGGGTTTTTTATCATGAAGAACACCTTCAAGAAAGTCTGATGCATTAAGAACTGCATAAATTGTTATTCTACCAGCTATCTCAAGGGAGGATATTCCATTACAGTGGTACCTCAGTCTACAAACAGTCCTGTTAACAAACTATTCGGGCAACGAACTCCGCAAAACTGGAAGTAGGTGTTCCGGCTAGCAAATTTTACCTCGGAAGACGAACAGTGGAAGGGCACCAGCAGCAGGAGGCCCCAGTGGGGAACGCTTTGGTTTAAGAATGGACTTCCGTACCAAATTAAGTTTGTAGACCGAGGTACCACTGTACTTACATAATATGCCTATACATCATTTTTCAGAGAGAGAGAAACTTATAAATCTACACAAAGCAAGGAAATCTGGATTTCAGGATGAAGATCCTGGCGTGACAATCCATCCTTAACTCACCGCGTCGATATTGCAGGGGTCTCCAAACCGCAAACTGTATGCGCTCCATCTCGTCTGAAAAATCTAGGCACAATGGGGGTTGAGTTAAGGAGAGAGTGTCAGACCCGACACATGGAACCTTTAAGAGAATGCACTTCAGTTCAGCTGGAAAAGGCAAGACAGCTTTTAGAGGAAGTTACAGCCCCATTCAACAAGTGTCTGGAGGGTGGGAAGCCAACCGGGGCTGACATCTTCCTCCTACCTTGAATGCTATTTTGTCATATCTGGGCTCTGTTATGTACACTATTCATCCATCCATGGAAGCAACACAAGGTTGAGCCCAGGCTTACGCAGATCATTGGCGTTATTTTCTCAGAGGACACTCAGAGAAGTCAGCAGGCCCCCCTCCTGAGAAGGACAAGGCTAGTTTCCTTCGAAATCTCGCCACCTGCTCACTTAAGACTGCTCAACAGTAAGGGAAAGAGCTGGGCTCAAAAACCCCTACAATACTGTAGAAGCCATGACTGCCTAAAGAACGCCTATTGGACCATTCAAAGCCCAGCCTCTTGGAAATGGTGGCAAGCTCATTTCCCATCACGGTTCTTCATTGGAAAGCAGCTTCCTCAGCACTAAGGTTACATTTTCCAAAGCAACATTCCACATGTACCAACAGTACAGTTTTAAGCTTTGGAAATATGCTTGCTAAGATCTTCAAGGCCAAAAGATTGTGAGGGAAAGCCTTTAAATTAAAAAAGAATAAAGCAGACAAAATAGTTTCTTACACTTCAACATTTTTCTGCTGGAGTCCGGACGTTTTTTTCCCTGGTGCGGCCCCTCTCATCTTTCCTTCTGCATACTGTTCCCTTTGAAAAAAAGAGTCATCAAAACAGGACTTAATTAGAGGCATCTCTATGCCTCCATAGCACAGAAGTATCTCTGCAACAGAAGCCCTACCTATCTTGCTATTCTTAACTGCCAGTGCAACCAGTTAAAATTTAACATTGGGATGTCCCTAAGTATTGCACTGAAACTGTGGCATCCTGGTCTATTCCTCTTGCCCTGACAGTGCCCATGCTGCAATTTTTTCCAACAGTGTTATATGTTTATATATACCTGCACAGAATGTGAGCTCCATGCAGTACGTAGTTCAGGACAACACAGAAGGCATTTCATAGTGTATGTCTAAAGCAATTTGGGGGTAAGTAGATTATAGCTGCAAAGAGCTCTCCTGCTTGAGCAATGAGAGAGAAGGGCACCTTCTCCCATACTAGGTGAAGTGAGTTCTACAAAATTCACACACACATAAAATTCATATAATACATATTCAGGCTGCAGGAGAGAACTTTGCTGAACCCTCAAGGGGCTGTTTTTCCCATTTGTCCTGCCCTTCGCATCCCAGCCTGCAAGGAGAAGCAGCTCCCCAAGAATTTACTGCTGCTTTCTCTGCTCTCTCTGGGGGCACACCCCTTTCCCTTTTGGCAGAGGCAATAATGTATTCATCTTGTAAAAAGGTTTGCCGTTTTAAGTTTGTGTTATATTGCAAAGGCCAAAGGTTCCCCACACCTTTCTTACACAAGAATACAGACACCCCTGTAAAAAAACCCCAACCACTTATTATACACTGGCCTGGCTTAGTTCCTCCATTACTAGGTAATACTCACTGATTGGCCTTTTGAAGTTCTTTCTGCTTTTGCAGATTGGTGTCCACGTATTTGAGCACTCTGCTTTCTGGAACCCATTCATCCCAGCTGCAAGGGAAGGGAAGAGTTTTCAGGGGCTACATAACAAGAAGCCCACCACCTAGCTGTTAATTCAGTGGCTTCACAGAAAACCAATGAACTTTATCCATTTATTTAAAAAATATTTATAGACAGATATTTATAAAAACTTTGCTTTTCCGACTTGCAGCCCTGCCTAACACAGGGTTACAGGCACAAGTGGGTAGATTTCTCCTAAGTTTCGGAATCCAGGTATTTAATCAATTCCTGTAGAAAAAAGAATCATTGTTCTAGCTGTTGTTGTTTTCGTTAAGAAGCACTTTAAAGTTAGCTGAAAACTACATTCCTGGAGAAAGTTTGGGGACGCTTTCTGATTAGGCGACAGGATTATAACCTCATGGTTTACCATCCCCACCTATTACTACTGATCAATTTGCAGCTTATTCTGTGGGGTTTTCTCTCTCTCTCTCTCTCTCTCTCTCTCTCACACACACACACACACACACACACACACACCTTTTCAATCACTCTGTTGCCACCGATCAGGACACTGAAACCTGCCAGGACTTCCACTGTGCCTTTCCTGCCTAATCCGCTGTCACTTCTTGCAGGCCACAAAAACCTTGCTATGGTACAGCAGGCCTTTTGAGGCAGGCACAGGCTTTATTCTAGTGGGAGCTTAGAGAGGGAGGACACGTAAGTTACTCCCTTTCCCCACAACCACCTTGGGAGTGTGTGGAGTGGCTGAGAATAGATAGCAGATAGCAGCCTTCAGGAAGGACTGTTAGATTAGAGTAAAAAGAGAGGGTGTATTCGGATGCCTTGATTGTGGCCCACACTGCTGGGAGAGCACCACATGGGAGGAAAGCAGGAGGGTGCCCTGTAATCTGTGGGCAGATGAAGACTCCTTTTTTGTATCAGCTTAAACCTGGCAGAGAGGGGAGTAGCCTTTAACTTAGGAAATTTCAGTTAATATTTCCATAGAATAACTAGTTAAACTTGGGACACTGCTTGAATTTAGACAGTGGTTTCTTTTTATTCCCTTTTCTCCTTTCTGGTAAATTATCAATGTCTGCAGCAGGAACCATAATCGCTACTTAGCATGTAATTCATCTTTTCCCTGTCCTGGTGCCACCCAAATGTTTAGAACTTTAGCTCCCGTCAGGGCCAGCCAGCCCTAGCGTCATACAGTCATGCTGCCTGGGCTGATGGGGAGTTGTAGTCTGAAACATCTGGAGGATGCCAGAATGGGGAAAGCGGATATGAATGAATGCAATTAGAGACTTAGGAGAAATCCCCATTTCACATTCTGACTCACACCACCTGTAACTGTTTCTCCAACAAGAGGTGAAGAGCAAAGAGCCTTCAATAATTCACAAAGCTGTGCTGCCTGGGTTTTTTTGCTCAAAAGCCTCACGATTGTGGCAGTGAGTGGACAAGGTTGACTTATGGGTTCAACACTATTATTTCATTAATCTTGAAACTTCAAGCACATCTGAGATTGTTGCAATAAAATAATCAATACACAAAAATATAAACACATAAGAAAGCTAAACAAAATGTGTGTGTGAATAAAACAGATCAACTGAATTAAAAAAGCTTAGGAAAATAAAATCGGTATCTGAATGGCACCAAAAAGATACCAAAGCAGGTGCCAGATATTCCTCTCTGGGAAAAGCATTCTAAAGTCACCACCACAGAGAAGCCCTTTCCCCTGAAACCACAATATGTCAGAAAAACCTAGAGAAGAGCCTCTTCTGCAGATCTCAATGTATTGGCAAGTATATGTGAACCCATACAATTTTCCAGGTATCCTGGCCCTAAGCCATAATGGGTCTTAAAAATCAAAACCAGCACTTTGAGCTGGGCCCAGAAATAATTGACAGGGAGCTGGTCGTGTTGGTGAAACGCTGGCATCACAACAGCTGACCTCAGTTGCTCATCTAGAAGCCATATCCCTGAACTAACTGTAGTTATCAAAACACCCTCAGGAGCAGCTACACACATAGTGTGTTTCGGCGGCCTAGCCCGAAGGATGACTGAGGACAGGCTGCCATCTGCTTTGGCTGGAAATGCCAGGGGTGAAATCCTGCAAAGATGCTGCACATATTTTGTGCTGCCCCAACTTTCTGACCTTAAACATTAGTTTGCCAGAGAAATGAAAGAACTTTAAGCATTGCTGTTCATTGTAGATTGATTTTTTTGGTTTTAATAATGGTTTTGTTATGATGTGGCTATTTGATTGCCATTGTCACAAGTCATCCTGTGCTCCATTTTGGAGAAAAAGTAGGATATATACCTCCTATCAAATAGTGTTTTTTTGTTATCGTTACTTAAAAATAAATACTCACTTCTTATTCCAACCACTGTAATGTATGAAGTATTTCACCTGTTTGTCCTTTATAGCAACCTTTACACACTAGAAGGAGGAAGAAGAAAGTCTGTCAACAACTTAGCAAGTCCACATGCAATTCAGAGACATTTATGCCACTTTGGGCCAGATTAACAGTTCTTAGGCAGCCTACAGGGTATTTAATTGCCCCAGCCAAATCGGGTCCCTTGCTGTGGCAAGATGTTCTGGGAGTTTCCCAGCATGCAAAGTGCGAGCCCATCCTGCTCCTTGCAGCTGGGGACACGGTGGCTGCCCAGAGGGCACAATGTCCCCAGTCACTCGCCACACAGGCTGCCTCTCTTAGCATGAGGAATACGATACCATCAGTACTGCAGAAGGACTTCAAAAGGAAGGCAGGATGGAGCGGACCAGAGAAAGGGAGCCGGGCTGCTTGTGGCTGCTGTGTTTGCACAGGCTTGCTTCTGTGCGAGAATGCTGGCAGAGGAAAGCACGGTATGTGAATCAGGCCCTTTGGCTCTGGAGCCCCAGAGCAGGTTTTTTTGTTTTGTTTTGCACAGCGCACGCGTCCCCCACCACCACCCCTTAAATCCAGCACTGCCGTGGGTGGGTTAACGTCGTCTGCCACAGCAAACTACAGCCAACATACCTTTGCTTCGTAAAGAAGAGGTCCATGGAAACACAGCACCCGTTCACCTGTGAGAAAATTTCCATTTAGTAGGAAAAGCAGGCCTAGACGCACACGCACCACACAAACACTGAATAATATCATCATCGCACTGAAATGAAGATGCAAGGATCCATTAATGTTCATATTTCAGCTCCTCGTAAGACCTTTGGCCAAGGTACGCAGAGCTGAACCGCCATTTTGCTCAAACTGGACTTCCCATCCACCAACCCAAGTAAACACACATGTTCAAAAGCTGGTGTTTCTGTTGACGAGTGCAAAAAGGGCTTCCAAGGCAACATATTTTTGCTTTCAAAGTTGAACGATAAGACACACAGAAAAATCAGAGGATTTTTCATCTGTGCCGTTGAAGCAATGCAACTTCCTCATCAGAGATTTGGATTGCACAGGACGCCAACGCCGCCCTCTGTGTGTGTGTGTGTGCGCGCACACATGGATGTCCTCATTTTCATGTTGAAATGCACAGTACCAAACCGTCAAGTAGCAATCTGCCTCCCTATAAGCTAAGAGGAAGACTTATTTGAGCATTGCTAATTAAGGGTTTTTGCTAATTAAGAGCATAAGGCTAATTAAGACTCCAGGGCCTACCACAGAGAATGCCAGAGGAACTGATCCTGTCCCACACCAAGAGATGGCACAGGAGACAAAGCGTCATATGCCCACCTGTGCTCAACCCACATGCACAAAGCCTGGGCTAGCAACTATTGTGCCAGGCCACGCAACGGAGCTCTGGTGCCCACAGGAGAGGCTGAAAGCCTCTGAGCAGGATGAGGGCATTTGCAGGCAGAAAGAGGAGAGTCTGGCTGCTGCAGCTGGGCCAACTGCCCAAAGGGGGTCCACCACCTAGCCCACCACCCTCCTCTCACAGCGGCCAACCAGGTGCCCCTAGTAGGAAGCCTTGAAGGCAGCAGGACCCCCAACAGGCCAGAAGCAGCTCTCCCTGCCCCAGGGATCCAGGAGCATCACTGCCTCCTGGGGGGGGGGGGATATAGCCGTCGTGGCTAGTAGCCATTATGACTAGTACGCAATGAAAGACAAATTCAGGTGTGTGTGTTTGGCTCATTCTCCTCGGCCTGACCCAGCAAACAGGGTCTTCCTCAGAGGAACTGAGCCGCAAGACGCAGACAGGGGAGGGGGGAAACACCCCCTACAGGCTCCCTCTCCCCCCTCCTGAGGAGTGGGGAGGGGGAGACAAAGAGAAGAACCCGAGGGGCCGTTTTGCTGCGGGGAAAACGGGCTCCTGTGCATGCACTGCCTGCCTGCCTGGGGTGGGGAGGGGGAGGCAGAGCGGCTGCCGCCGCCGCCCCCCGCCCGGCTCTGGGCGCCCCCTCCTCTCCCTCTCCCCCGCCCTTCGCGGTTGGAGGTCCGTGGTTGGGGGTCTCCGGCAGGGCGCCCCCTCCGTCCCCGGCTCGACCCTCCCTCCTGCCGCTGCTCACCCTCTTGGAATTTGGGTTTGGGGTCCTGCTTGGGCGCCATTTATAAGCGACTCCTCCGCCTCCCCCTCCCCGCGGGGGCTCCTCAGCTGCGTCGCCGCATTATGGCAAGAGGAGGGGAGCCTCCGCTACGGCGCATGCGCGCGCACGGATCTTTCCACACCCGGCTCTTCCTCCTCTCCCCGGGCATGCTGGGTTTTGTAGTCTTCGGCGGTGGCTCCTCCTGCTTCCCGTCTCGTCGCCGCTGGGCCTGCCTGCCTGTCACATGAGCTGCCAAAACAAACCTCCTTCTTTTTAATTAACCAATGGGCAAAAGAGCGCGCTCAACTTGGGGCTCGAACCCACAACCTTGATATTAAGAGCCCCATGCTCTACCGACTGAGCTAGCCGGGCATTAGCACAAGTTCTTCAGCCTGGAATACTCCTGCCTGCAACCCCTGATGCTGCTGTCTGGCTTCAAGCATGCGGCAATGTTGGTCATCAGGCAGGTGATGCTGTCACTGTTTTCTTTTCAGCTTAAACATTTTTCCTTAGACATGCCAGATGATCAGAAAGTTGATTCAAGTTTTAATCTACTCTTAGTCTATAGTCTTGGGGACGCGGATGGCGCTGTGGGTAAAACCTCAGTGCCTAGGACTTGCCGATTGTATGGTCGGCGGTTCGAATCCCCGCGGCGGGGTGAGCTCCCGTCGTTCGGTCCCAGCTCCTGCCCACCTAGCAGTTCGAAAGCACTCTTAAGAGCAAGTAGATAAATAGGGACCGCTTTATAGCGGGAAGGTAAACGGTGTTTCCGTGTGCTGCGCTGGTGCTGGCTTGCCAGCTGCAGCTTCGTCATGCTGGCCACGTGACCCGGAAGTGTCTCCGGACGGCGCTGGCTCACGGCCTCTAGAGCGAGATGAGCACGCAACCCTAGAGTCGGACACGATTGGCCCGTATGCGCAGGGGTACCTTTACTTTTACCTTTACTTAGTCTATAGTCTATTGTCAGTCACCCTTTTAGAAAGTTTTAAATTGTTGTTGTTATTTTGTCTTAGTGATACTTGAATTGTCTTTTTTTTACCCCCACTGCGGATTTTGAATTTATTTATTATTTTTTTACAGTGAAGCAGTGTATAAGTTTTATGAAATAAATAAAATCACTGGAAGCTCTGGATCTGGGATAATGGCAGAGGTTTCCCAACTGGCCAGCCAGGTACCCCACATAATCTTGGGGGGGGGGAGTAGGGTCAGAGTTTATATAAATATGCCTATATTTGACAACAGGGTTAAACACAACATGTATTTTATTCATTTATTAAGGGTTGTATCCTATGCTAGTTCCACCTAGGATAGACCTCATTGTCGTTAGTGAACCTGACTCTCTTAGGTTCATTAATTTACTGGGTCTACTCTGGGCTAGTGCTGGCCACAACCCATAATTTCCTTTCCACACACAATTGGAGCTGCCCACTCATCTGCCCCACCTTCCCACACCACGGATTCAGGAGCAGGTACATCAAAAGCCCTTTTCCTCCATCATTGGATCTGCCAGTCAGGAGAGGGATTTTGTTGGGACTGGGCTGAAAGACAAGCCTCAGAAAGCCCTACCCACAGCTGCAACCTTTCAATCATGCTTTAGCAGAGAGAAGGAGGTGGGACCACCCCACCAGTGCAGCAGAAACACCACTATCATCTTCCTCTCCAAATTTTATCATTCCAAGTCTTGTGGTTGCAATAACTCTGCAACTAAAAAAACACGTTCCTGAGCTTGCTTTTTTCCTCCTCCCTCCCAACCCCTTTCCCTTTCGTGTCATGACTTTTAGGCTTCAAGCCAGCAAGCAGTCTTGTACATTGCTCTGAGAGTTTTTTTCAGCTGAAAAGCAAGTAAAAAATAAGTAAAAAAAACAAACTAGGCAGAATGGGACTTCAGAACTCCCACTCCCCCACCCCACTTGGAGGCATGGAGCTGTCCATAGTGCTGTTTCTGATGCTGCCACCTAGAGGGAAAAAGGCAAAGGGGCAGGGATCACATTCTGCCCCAGGGGTGCTGAGGCAGTGGAGATAAATGTCCCATGCTGAGTATTTCTTGTCAGGACTATAGGATTCCCTTCCCATTCCAGGCACCAAGTCTGTGAGGAGCCCTTGCACACAGAGAGGCATGCAATCTGCCTGCTTCCTTCTCAGTATGGCAACTGGGGAAAAGGTAGGGTGTTGTGATGCAACCTTGAACAGAGCAGCTGGCTTTCACATTTCCATTGTGACACTGACTACAAAGGGTAGCCTCTCCCTTTTCCCACCAGATGGCACCCTTGTTCCAAGACAGGGCTCAATGATGGACTCTGTAAGCAGGAAATAATATATAATGGGCTCAATGAGCAGGGAAGGATAGCCTGTGAGAACATTGAAACTGCCTTCCCAGATCAGGCCAGGAGTTCTATTTCCAATAGAATAAAGTAATCCAGGTGCCTTTGGGAACCCAAAGCAGTGTGTGAGACTGATTTAAATAAATGGACACAATACCCAAGTGTTTCCAGCTTCCAAATGGACAGGCAAACCACATTTTATCACTACTGACTGCGTTGGTGTTCCACATGCTCAGCACTCCCTGTTTCCATTGCACCTCCGTCTCTGGAGGCAAAGCTGCAGCCATAGTTATGGTTTCGTAGAATTGTAGAGTTGAAATGTACCCCAAGGGCCATCTAGTCCAACCCCTGCAATGTAGGAATCCCACCCACAGCCGTCCCTGGGTGGGCTCGAACCACCAACCTTCTGGTTAACAGTCAGACATACTGACCCACTGAGCCACAGATACCTGTTTGTCAAGCCAGGCATTGTGCCGTATCCTATTTAGTGCAAGCCATGGCGTCTGTATCTGATTGTTGCTGCAAAGCATGCTTGATCAGTTCAGACATCGGGCCAAACCATAGGTAAGCTTCCCCAGCTATAGTTTGGCATGTCAGGCAGTCTTCCCCAATCTGAGACTCTCCAGGTGTGTCGGCCTGCAACGCCCAACAGCCCTTTTAGCACAGCTGGACGGTGGGAGTTGTAGTCCAAAACATCTGGAGAGCAGCAGTTTATTGAAGGCTGATTTCTATCAGGTTCCAATCTAATGTTAGTTATTTCTATGGGATATTCAAATTGTGCATTATCTTACATCAGCTATCTTGGAGGACTGAAAGGCAAGATGCATTCAGATTAAACAGATTACTGAAAAACAAAACGATAGTAATAATAATAATAATAATAATAATAATAATAATAATAATAATAATAATAATTTATTATTTGTACCCCGCCCATCTGGCTGGGTTTCCCCAGCCACTCTGGGCGGCTTCCACAGAAACCAAAAAACACTAAAATATCATACATTAAAAGCTTCCCTGAATAGGGGAAGATGTCTTCTGAATGTCAGGTAGTTGTCCATCACCTTGACATCCGATGGGAGGGCATTCCACAGGGCGGGCGCCACCACCGAAAAGGCCCTCTGCCTGGTTCCCTGTAGCTTCGCTTCTCGCAATGAGGGAACCGCCAGAAGGCCCTCAGCGCTGGACCTCAGTGTCCGGGCAGAACGACGGGGGTGGAGACGCTCCTTCAGGTATACTGGGCCGAAGCCGTTTAGGGCTTTAAAGGTCAACACCAGCACTTTGAATTGTGCTCGGAAACGTACTGGGAACCAATGTAGGTCTTTCAAGACCGGTGTTATGTGGTCTCGGCGGCCGCCCCCAGTCAGCAGTCTAGCTGCCGCATTCTGGATTAGCTGTAGTTTCCGAGTCACCTTCAAAGGTAGCCCCACGTAGAGCGCATTGCAGTAGTCCAAGCGGGAGATAACTAGAGCATGCACCACTCTGGCCAGACAGTCAGCGGGCAGGTAGGGTCTCAGCCTGCGTACCAGGTGGAGTTGGTAGACAGCTGCCCTGGATACAGAATTGACCTGCGCCTCCATGGACAGCTGTGAGTCCAAAATGACTCCCAGGCTACGCACCTGGTCCTTCAGGGGCACAGTTACCCTATTCAGGACCAGGGAGTCCTCCACACCAGCCCGCCCCCTGTCCCCCAAAAACAGTACTTCTGTCTTGTCAGGATTCAACTTCAATCCATTAGCCGCCATCCATCCTCCAACCGCCTCCAGGCACTCCAGGATAGGATGTACGAGGCAGATTAACCAGATCCATTTCAGTCTGGCTTCAGGCCCTTTTCTGGCACTGGCCTTGGTTGGCCTGTTGGGTCACCTCTGCCTGGAGAGGGGGACAGGAATTGTGCTTTACCTGTGAGCAAAGCTCAAGGGATCTCCACAGTCAGAAAGGCAAGACCTGGATTTGCACAACTTTGAATCAAGAGTCTTCTTACTGCTCCCAGTAGGCCTGGCGCTTGAATATCAGGAACCCTTCTGGGCTTCTTTATTTCTGTAAACCCAAGCCCTAAATATCTGGAAGACCACCCTGCTTCCCCAAAGACTATCTGCAGTGCCGAAATTGGCAGAGTGGCTCCTCTGGGTTTTCCTATGCCCTCGGAGGCTTGGGGGTGGTGTGAGGGGGTGGGGGTTTGGCAGCCCAGCAGAGGGCCTTCTCTGTGGAATCCCCTAAGCTTTGGAACTCCCTCCCAGCAGTGAGACATCTGGCGCCTTCATTATACAGCGTTTGGAGAAGATGCACATCTTTCAAACTCAAGGTGTATGTTTCAAGGACCCACCCTATTTTTATGCATGGAAGTTGTGTTCTTTAAAAAAAAAAAATGCTTTAACCCGCCCTGGGAACATAAGTGGGCGAAAAATAGGTTAACAAAAGTAATAACAACAACAACAACATTTATTATGGGAAGAAGCATTCTTCCCCCACTGCCCGCTCCTCCAAGCCAGCGACGCGCGTGGTTCTCCTCCCTCTTCACTTTACCTGCACAACATCCCTGCAAGGTGGGTTCCCAGCTGATGGACAGCGACAAGGTCAAGGGGCGACGCTGGCTGCAGCGGAGCTGCAAGACCGCGCTTCTGCCACGCGGCGGCGCAGTTCCGGCTGGTCTCCAGCAGGCGGCGTCGCAGGGCTGTCCCGCCGGCCAGGCTGCCCGTCGTGGGGGCAGGAGAAGCGGCGGCGGCGAGCGCGTTCGCGTCGTGCAGCTGCTGCCTCCGGCCAGGGCGCGAAGCCGGGAGCCCCGGGCATGGAGGAGCAGGCGGCCGGGCGCCCCCCGCCAGCAGCCTGAGGACGCCCCCCGGCCGCCGCCGCCGCCTGCCCAGCATGGCCCTCCCGCTGCTCCTGGTGGCCGCCCTCCTGGCCCGCCGGGGGGGCGGCACCGAGAAGCCAGGTGGGTGCTGCGGAGCGGGTGGGGGGGAGTCGGACTGTGCCGCCTGCTTTCTCCCTTGGAGGCTTCGCCTGCAGCCCCCGGCTCCTGGCAGGGAATAGTTCCTATTGCATGGGGAGGGATACAAAGCCAGGGTGCTCGGAGCATGCACAGAGTGCCTTTTCAAAAAGGTCCGGCGGAGGCAAAGGTGCAGGAGGAGACGGTGCCAAATCGGGGGATGGCGGGGCGGGGGCAAGTCGGGGGTCCCGGCTCAAGTTGCAGCTTCTTGCAGCAGCAGCAGCAGCAGCAACAAACTTCTATGCATTCCTTTGAAAAGATCACTGCCTGCCATCTAGATTTCAGTGGGTGCTTTGGATGTTTGTGGACTGAATCTGGGCAAAAGGCTGCTTGGAGCAGCGCCCCCCCCCCAAATCTATTGTCTCCTTGGAAATATTTGTGGCAAGATTGTGGGGGGGGGCTGGGAGGCTCTCCTCCTGGCATCCGGCAGCCTGTTTTTATTCAAGGGGGGGTCTCCTTTGTAGCACCCGCTGGGCCTTCTCGGAAGATCAGAGGGATCTATCTCAGCTTTTCTGGAGTCCCAATTGAGAAAGTGGATAGAGAAAAGTTTTTCTCCCTGCCTTCTAACATTGGAACTCACGGTCACCCAGTGATGCTGAATGTTGGAAGATTCAGGACAGAGAAAAGAAAGGAGTTCTTCACGCAGTGCAGAGTTGAATTGTGAAATTCACTCCCGCAGGAGGCAGTGACAGCCACCAAGTTGGATGGCTTTCGGCTGGCATCCCTCTGTCTCATGAGACAATGGAGTGCACTTCCGGGGCTCCCAAAGTCAAACCAATGGCTTTTAAAACAGAAGGAAGAGCTTGGCTGCAGGATCAGACCACTGGCCCATCTAGTTCTGGACCCCCTTCTCACAGTGGCCTACCAGATGCCCCAAAGGGAAACCCCGCGAGCAGCACCTGAGTGCAAGAGCACTCTGCCCACCTGCAACTCCCTACAGGTGGTATAGGCATCATGGCTAGTAGCCTTTAAAAAAGGATGAAAGACATCCATGAAAGATAGCGCTTTCAGTAGTTACTGGCCACAAGGGCCAAAGTATATACTAACTCAGGCAGCATGATGTTGAACGCCAGAGACTGGAAACTGCAGGAGGGGAGAGTGCTGTTGTGCTCAGGTCCCACTTGAGGGCTTTGCCCCGGGGCACCTGGTTGGGCACTGAGAGAACAGGATGCTGGACTAGTTGGGCCCCCTTTGGCCTGACCCAGCAGCCAGGATCATCTCCCGCTCTTGACCTCTGGAGGACAGAGCGGAGGAAACTGGAGATTTGTCTACCTGCACTCTCAGGTGCTGTCTGCCAGCCAGAGCTTAGGTGATAAAGCTTTGGAAAGCACAGATTCCAGCTTGTTGTTGTTTAGTCATTTAGTCGTGTCCGACTCTTCAATTCCAGCTTAGTAGAACAATAAAACTGTAGAGCTGGAAGGGACCTCAAGGGTCAGGTGTGCCAACTCCAGGGGCCTCTCAAAATCTCTGGGCAAGGGACCCCAATGTTAAGGGGCAGAGAAGGCTCCTGACAGTCAGACTCCCCGACCGTTCCTTCTCCATGAGCCTCGAGTGCCATCGCCTTTGGCACCTTGGCGTGACCCTGCTGACGAGTCCAGCACATCTTCCTTCAGCTTCATAACCTTGTAGGAAAAAATGCGCCTAGGCATATCCTTGTGGTGACCATAACCCAGGTTTAAGGTGCTACTTGGCTCCTAGCTTTTATATCTCAGTTTCTAACACTGGTCTCACAACTGCCTCATTGGGGCAAGATCTGCTGGGAAGAGTTGCAGTGCTCAATAGGCCTGAGCTGGGTTGTTTCTTTGAATAAAGAGTTCACTGACACTTTGTGAGTTATTGCTGACCAGCTTCTGGTCTAAAACACCTGGAAGGTTCATTGTTCCTGCCTTTGAGGGACTGGCCCTTCCTCTTCCCAGATGGTCATTCCAAAGTATTTCCTGCAGGGGTTGGATCTGCCGATGCACAAGATCCTGGCTATGACGTCGTTCACCCCGTCAAGGTGGACGAGCGAGGCTTTTTCCTCTCTTACAACCTGTCCTACCGCTCGCTGTACAAAAGGGCCATCTCCTCGAGGAATCGCCCGCTTGCTTTCTACAAGCTGTACCACCGAGGGCAGGAGCTGATGTTCAACCTGAGCCTGAACAGCCGCCTCCTGGCTCCCGGCTTCGTCAGTGAGAGACGGTTTGGAGGCATCGCCCACGCCAAGATCCAGGCTTACAAGCAGAACTCATGTCATATGATCGGGTCTGTTCAGAACCAGGAACAAGAAAGTGGATTGGCTGCTCTAAGCACCTGTGATGGGCTGGTAAGCATCATGGACTCTTTGCATCTTAAGATGTAGAACCATCGGATCGTAGAATTGCAGAGTTGCAAGGGACCCAGTGGGTCATCTAGTCCAACCCCCTACAGTAAAGGTAAAGGGACCCCTGACCATTAGGTCCAGTCGTGGCCGACTCTGGGGTTGTGGTGCTCATCTCGCTTTATTGGCCGAGGGAGCCGGCGTACAGCTTCCGGGTCATGTGGCCAGCATGACTAAGCTGCTTCTGGCGAACCAGAGCAGCACACGGAAACGCCGTTTACCTTCCCGCCAGAGTGGCACCTATTTATCTACTTGCATTTTGACGTGCTTTCGACCTGCTAGGTTGGCAGGAGCAGGGACCGAGCAATGGGAGCTCACCCCGTCGCGGGGATTCGAACCGCCGACCTTCTGATCAGCAAGCCCCAGGTTCAGTGGTTTAACCCACAGTGCCACCCGCGTCTCTACCCCCTGCAATAGCCATCCCCTGCAATAGCCATCTTCAAATATCTCAAGGGCTGTTTTCTCCTACACTGGAGGGCAGGTCTTGAACCAATGGCTTCAAGTTACAAGAAAGGAGATTCCAACTAAACATAGGGAAAAACCTTCTGACAGTAAGAGCTGTTCGACAGTGGAACGGTCTCCCTCTGGAGGTTGTGGACTCTCCTTCCTCGGAGGTTTATAAGCAGAGGTTGGATGGCCATCTGTCATGGATGCTTTAGCTGAGATTCCTGCACTGTAGAGGGTTGGACTAGATGACCCTTGGGGTCCCTTCCAACTCTACAATTCTATGATTCTGTGATTCTAATGCCTTCACCAACCTGGTGCCTTCCAGGTGTTTTGGACCACAACTCCCATCAACTCAACATCATTAGCCCCAGCCAGCATGGCTGTGTTCTCATCATGACTGGGACTGATGGGAGTTGTAGTTCAAGACACCTGGAGGGCACCAGGTTGGGGAAGCCTGGCTTAGGAACTGACCTGGTGGCTTTGATGCATTGTAGAGTTGGAAACTTCCTTAATGGCAAGTTATAAATGCCGCTGACCTTCAGTGCAACATCCCTCTTTTGTTATGTTTTTGTACAACATCTGGTTTGGCAATTGTTGTTCGGCACGAGTGAAGGTAATTATAAGTCTCGTCTCCTTTGCAGGTTCTTTTTTCTTTTTTAAAAAAAAGTAATGTTTTATTCTTAGATATTGTGATTAAAGGAAACAAACAAGACTCCGGCATGCCGTGCCCTGGAAAGCTTTGCAGAAGAGATCATGTGCAACACACATTAGATTCTGAGACCACTGATGTTGGGAGTCTCATTCCACTCTCAGTGATGGCCCAATCCTGAAAGGTTTTATTATAGTCAGGTTTATTTATTTATTATATAACAGGTTCCTGGACTAGATAGGTCATTGGCTTCATCCAGCAGGCTTTTCTTATGTTCTTGTTATTTGCAACCACATCTGCAAACTCTTAAGACTTGGAAACTGATGTACCGTAGTGATGATGACTCTTGTCACCTCCAGAAAGGAGTCTTCCGGCTGGCTAATGAAGACTTCTTTATCGAGCCACTGCCTGAGAGCAACTCCAGGGAGAAGGCGGCCCATCCCCACAGGATATATAGACGCCACGTCCCAGATTATGAAGCCGAAGAGTTTATTTCGGTCGTGAGCACGAAACAAGACAGGAAGCAGTCTGCCGTTGTCAGGATGTGTGGGGTCCAAGGTAACTCCCCCCCCCTGGTTCACAAATGATTTGTTGGCTGAAGGAAGCTTCCTAATGTGTTAGCTTGCTTACTTTCCTCCCCGAGATTGCATGCTGACTTTGTTATTTGAAAATTCACATTATATGTCCCCTAGATGTGACATTAACGACATGAATGCTGCTCACATGAATGTACGTGTCAATGTGAAAAGCAGTCGTGGGTGAGAAAAGCAGAATCAAGTCTGTAGCGGGGGACTTTTTATCCAGAGAAATGTTGAATCCATGCTTCTTAATGGAAATTCCTGGGAACATGTTTTCAGCTATGGCTCTGCTAAGCAGACCAGGGCTGGTTTTGACCTTCGGAGCTCTAAATACAGACTTTCCTGACCTGGTACCTTCCAGATGTTTTGGACTACAACTCCCATCAGCCCCAGCCAGCATGAATGAAAAGAGAACTTTAGAAACAATGCGCCTACAAAAAAAAAGCAGAAAAAATATGTTTGTGCTGGCTGGGGCAGGTGGGGGTTGTAGTCCAAAACATCTGGAGGGCACCAGGTTGGGGAAGGCTGTCCAAAATCTTTTGGACACAATTCAGAAGAGCATTTTCTGCATTTTTGCAGGGGAGTTGTTTCCAAAGTTCACTTTCCAGCTGCCTAATTGACCGTGACCGCAGTTCAAAGGCTGGAAGAGAGAGCGGGGATTGTGTGCAAGATGGTGCAGCCCTGACTGGGCATTCCCCAAAGGGCAAGGTTTTCTTTCGTGCCATGCAGCTCCTAAAAATCTCCATCTATGTTGCTGCTGGGGGGGAAAAGTCTCTGGAGCAAATTGCGGGATGTTCTCGGTGGGTTTTGATTGCACTTTGGGCCTCCCATCTTGTCTGGGAGGATCTAATTTGTAGATTTCACTTTGAGTCGAGACACTGATTAGCCACGGATACTGTACCACTACAGTAAACACTTTCCATCTGAAGGCAGCCTCGCTTGGGGGTGAGGGTTTGCCCCTGTTGCTTTTAGGACCCCCCCCCCCGCCATTTAAAACATGGCTTCAGAAGCTTTTCTGAACTACAACTCCCATCGCCCCTGCAGTTGGACTATGCTGGCTGCTGGAAGTTGTAGTTCAGTAATATCTGGAGAGCCAAAGTTTCCCCAGCCCTGGACTACAGCAAAAACTTGCCTGGAGAATCAAAGTTGGGTGGTGGGCATGCATCCTTGTTGCAGAGGAAAGAGGTATGTTAGATTCCATTATTTGAGTGGGAAGATGGCATAGATCCAGGGGTTGGAAGCCTGTTGGACATCAGCTTCCACCAATCCCAACCAGCATGGTCAATTGGCAGTGTTAGGAGTGGAAGCTGAAGAACATCTGGAGAACTTCAGGTTCCCCATCCTTGAGTGACTGCTGCCCTCAGTGGTCATGAGTGGTGATAGGAGATGGAGTCCAACCACATCTGTAGGGCACAGATGGACCCATACCCCTGTTGAAGGGACCCAGATGCTTCAAGGCAGACCAGCTTGCAGAGGAGCAGCAGCAGCAGAGGGTCCCAGGCATCCTCTCATCTTCTCCTCTCAACCTCCAAGAAAGCCTCGAGACCTCTGAGAAGCAGAGAGAGAAGTGGGAGGAGAAGCGGCGGAGGAAGCGGCGGATCAAGCAGCGCTCTGTCAGCAAGGAGAAGTGGGTGGAGACCCTGGTGGTGGCCGACACCAAGATGGTCAAGTATCACGGCAGCGAGAACGTCGAGAAGTACGTCCTGACGGTCATGAACATGGTGAGTCCTTCAGGGGTGGGAGAGAGAGAACCAGTCTTTGTGCTGGGTGGGGAAAGCTGTTCAGTGCACTAGACCAGTGGTTCCCAAACTTTTCCAGCCCAATTCCTCTTTGGGCCCATAAACTCATCCCTAATGCCCCCTACCCCATAAAAGTATTATTCAGAATACAGTCATACCTTGGCTTACAGATGCTTCAGGTTGTGCATTTTCGGGTTGCGCACCACAACGAACCTGGAAGTACCGGAACAGGTTACTTCCGGGTTTCGGCGCATGCGCAGATGCGCTAAATCGCGCTTTGCGTATGTGCAGAAGAGCCAAATCGCAACCCACGCATGCACAGACACGGCACTGAGGGTTGCGCACGCTGTGGGTTGCGAACGTGCCTCCCGCACAGATCACATTCACAACCCGAGCATCCACTGTAGTGGTTTGCAGAACCCACTAAAGAAGATAGTAACAGGTCTAGAGTGAGAGACTAGGGTGATCTCTGCTGTTGTGAGACTTTTGTGGGTGAACTGAGAGTTTGTTGGACCTTGGGCGAGAACCCAGAGACTGTGAGGGAGAGTGTGTCAGAAGAAAAATGAATTGATACTGATTTCTATATATTAGTAACATTCATATTAATGTAACATTGTTATAGGTACAGTCGTACCTTGGATCTCAAACACCTTGGCTCCTGAACAAATTGGCTCCCGAATGATCAAACAATCGAAACCCGGAGTGTTCTGGTTTTCGAACATTCTTTTGGAAGCTGAATGTCCAATGGGGCTTCTGCAGCTTCCGATTGGCTTCAGGAGCTTCCTGCAGCCAATCAGAAGCCATGCTTTGGTTTTTGAACGTTTTGGAAGTCGAACAGACTTCCGGAACAGATTCCGTTCGACTTCCAAGGTACGACTGTAACTGTGTGTGAAATTTTTATCACTTCTTAACTCTAAATCAGAAGAAAAGGCAATCTGTGTAAAATCCTATTGCTGTTTATTCCAATTCAGCGCCAAACTGCCGCTTTCCCCAGAGGAAAGCAGTGGGGCAGACGGAAGCATGGATGAGCCCTGTGTCGGGTTCATCAGCTTCAGTGGGTCTGCTCTGAGCAGGACTTGCGTTGAACACCAGCCTTGATCTTCTGAGGACCAAGCGTAGCATGGTGGTTAGAATGCCAGACTAAGACCTGAGAGACCAGGGTTCAAACCCCCACTTGGCTATGAAGCTAACTGGGTGACCTTGGGCCGGCCACTGCCTTTCTCAGTCCAGCCTACCTCACAGGGGTTTGAATGAGGAGGGGGAGAAGCATGTATTGCTTGGAGGAAAAGGTGGGATATAAATCCAATGAATGAGTGCGAGTTACAAAGGGAGTGTGGTGATAGCAGGGTCTTCCCACCCTCCACCCCCTGAGCCTTCATCAGCTCTGTTTCTCCTTTGGCGCAGGTGGCCGGAATGTTCCACGATGCCAGCATTGGGAACCCTATCCATGTTTCTATTGTGCGCCTTATCTTCCTGGAAGAAGAAGAGGTACAAAGAGGCTTTTAATACTGCTGTGCTGTTTTCATTATCTGTATTTTAATTGATTCAGGTGTTTATTATTATTATTATTATTATTATTATTATTATTATTATTATTATTATTTTATTAGTTTAATTACTTTTTAACAATTGCATTCTATACGCTTTTAGCTTTTTGCATTTTATCTGCATCGTTTTTTATTTGTGTAAGCTGCCTTGAGTTCTGGTCTGGGGAAAATGTGGTATATAAAGAAATATAATAATAACAGAAGCATTTAGCTGTGAATTCTACATTGCAGGGGGTAGGACTAGATGACCGTTTGGGTCCCTCTTGTCTCTACAATTCTATGATTGAGAGGTTAGCTAGTACACCTTCTGTTCCTGCCAGCACATCACAGGATATAGGAGCAACTTTCTGCAATTAGGTTGAACAGGCCTCTGGGAATTTAGGTGCCTCTCTGCACAACCCACAGACCACATAGCAATTTCTCCCTGAAGCAATTTCAGTGGCTTTTTCAGGCTTCCCCTGTCAGCCTAGCGCTGCCTCTGTGAAAGGCAGGAAGTGTTTCTAGAAAGGCGATGGTTTGCAGCGGTGAGGGTCCTTCATGCACGAGTCTTCTAATTTGTCTATGGGTGTGTGCATTTCTGTGCAGATTAGGCTGCTGGGGTGTGTTGGGAGGAGATGTTATGTGCTTGTATTGCGTGCTTATGCATGCAATTATTGGGGAGGGCGAATCTTCAAGGCAGGGCTGGACCAACAGCAAGAGATGATGCTCAGGGCAATGACACCAATAGGCATATCAGTGATGCGATACACGAGGCCCAGGATCTCTTGAAACGCTGGCCGGGGCTGCTGGAAATCATAGTCCAAAATGTCTGGAGAGTGCAGCTGCTTGGCAAAGGCCTGTTTAGTATCTGACCCTATTAGGAGCTTTGTAAATAATAAGGTGGAGGACACAGAGTGCTGTGACGCAGGTGGAACTGTGGGTTAAACCACAAAGCCTAGGACTTGTCAATCAGAAGGTCGGCGGTTCGAATCCCCGCGACGGGGTGAGCTCCTGTTGCTCGGTCCCTGCTCCTGCCAACCTAGCAGTTTGAAAGCACGTCAAAGTGCAAGTAGATAAAGAGGGAAGGTAAACGGCGTTTCCGTGCGCTGCTCTGGTTTGCCAGAAGCGGCTTAGTCATGCTGGCCACATGACCTGGAAGCTGTCTGCAGACAAACGCCGGCTCTCTCGGCCAATAAAGCGAGATGAGCGCCGCAACCCCAGAGTCGGCCACGACTGGACCTAATGGTCAGGGGTCCCTTTACCTTTACCTTAAATAATAAGGTGGAGGACACAGAGTAATGGGAATGCCCCCAAAGTGTGTCTTGATGGAATGCTAAACAGGAATACAGCACAAAGCATAGAATCATAGAATTGAAGAGTTGAAAGGGACCTCAAGGGTCATGTAGACCAACACTCTGCAGTGCAGGAGTCACAGCTAAAGGATCCCTGACAGATGGCCAGCCAACCTCTGCTTAAAAACCCCCACTGATGGAGAGAGTCCACCACCTTCCGAGGGAGTCTGTTCCACTTTTGCTAACGGAAATTTTATCCTAATATTTAGTCAGAATCTCCTTTCTTGTCGTTTGAATCCATTGGTTCCAGTCTTCCCCTCTGGAGCAGCAGAACTTGCTCCATCTTCCATGTGGCGGGCAGCCCTTCCGATATTGGAAGATGGCTATCGTACCTCCTCTCAGTCTCTTCTTCTCCAGACTAAACATACCCATCTTCCTCAACTGTTCCTCATAAGGCTTGACTTCCAGACCCTTGATCATCCTGGTCCTCCTCCTCTGCACACCTTCCAGCTGGTCAACATCCTTCTTAAATAGTGATGCCCAGAACTGGGCACAGGTGGGGTTGGACCAAAGCAATGTTTGCTAACCGGGAGGGGCCTCATCTCCGTTTCTGTAGGACGACCTGAAAATCACTCACCACGCAGACAACACTTTGAGAAGTTTCTGCAAGTGGCAGAAAGCCATCAATGTGAAGGGGGACGACCATCCGCTGCACCACGACGTGGCTGTCCTGCTCACAAGGTATAGCTGTGCTCAGGCTCTGCGTTGGCGCTGCCACGCATTTCTTTGAAGGCATTTATAAACTGCCCAACATTTTTTAGGTCTCTAAGTGGTAAGTCCATGCGCTACGAACAAGGGCATCCCATGTGGTTCCCCACTGATGTCGTAGGTTTCTAGATCCCTTCGGTCCCAGCTGGCAGAGCCAGCGATTGGGGTGGTAAAGAGAGCTGGAGGCATCATGCAACATGGAGCCTGTGTGGTGCATTGGGTCCGTGCATCTGGCTGTTAACCAGAAGGTTGGTGGTTCAAGCCCACCCAGGGACGGCTGTGGGCAGGATTCCTGCATTTTAGGGGGTTGGACTAGATGACCCTTGGGGTGCCTTCCAACTCCACAATTCTGTGAACATCTGGAGGGCACCAGGTTTGTTTGTTTTATTTCTTACATATATATAGCATCTTTTAATATTTTAATATTTTGTTGGAAGCTGCCCAGGGTGGCTGGGGAAGCCCAGCCAGATGGGCGGGGTATAAATGATGATGATGATGATAATAAATTATTATTATTATTATTATTATTATTATTATTATTATTATTATTATTATTATTATCACCATCATCATCATCATCATCATCATTATTATTGGTTCTCCTGCTCGTCTTCCCCACCCCACCCCCTCCAAATAATTTTTATTGGTTTTCATGTAAATACAAAAACAACATATAACTACAGTAACTTGTCCAGTGGTACATTAAGTTTCATATGCAGTAAACAGTACACAAGCAGTGTGTTAATTTTTTCATTATCAATTCAAGTACCCTCCCACATACTTTCGGCTGAGGGGGAGGGATTGAACCAAGGTCACCCAGTGAGCTTCCTGGCCAAGTGGGGATTCGAACCCTGATCTCCCAGGTCTAACAGCTACATTACACTGGCTGTTATCTACTCAGATTGGAATGAATATGCAATTAACAGCGGATGTGATAGAACCTCTGCACAGCCCTTTATGCAAACACACCAGGCTGATTGCTGCCTCTTTTTCCTCATGTGTGTGTTTCCTGCCTGCCTGGGGAAGGAAAGACCTCTGTGCCGCCATGAACCGTCCCTGTGAGACTCTCGGCCTGTCTCACGTCTCCGGCATGTGCCAGCCTCACAGGAGCTGCAACATCAACGAGGACACGGGGCTCCCTTTGGCCTTCACTGTGGCTCACGAACTTGGACACAGGTACTGAAGGGGCAGCACTCGATCACACAATGCATAGCTAAACTGTGGAACTCCCTCCCACAGGATAAAGTGATGGCCACCAATCTAGATGCTTTAAAAAATGGGTTTGACAAATTTGTGGAGGACTATTGATCGCTATTAGCCACAATGCCCATGCTTTGCCTCCACAGTTGGACGCAGCAATGCTTTTGAATTCCAGTTGCTGCAGAACACAGGAGGAGAAAGGGCTCTGGTGCTCAGATCCTGTTTGAGGGCTTGAGCTGGGGCTGATGGGAATTGTAGTCCAAAACATCTGGAGGTCACCAGGTCAGGGAATGCTGCATTTAGAGCAGGGGTTGGCAACATGCAGTCCGCGGGCTGGATGCGGCCCACAAAGACCGTTTTACTGGCCCACGAACCGCCCCTGAACCAAGCTGCCTGCTCGGCGAGTCCCCCATGCGCTGCACTAAACTGGTGCAGCGCGGGGACTTGCTGAGCGGCACCAGAAATTGCGTCTGCGCACGCACAGAAACTGGAAATCGCGTCTAGACACCGAAAAGCGCTTCTGTGCAGGTGTGATTTTCGGCATCTGGACATGCACAGACGCAATTTCCGGCATTATGCTGCGCCAGTCCGGCCCATGGACGATCTCCGTGGAAGTGATCCAGCCCATGGCCGGTAAACCTTGCCGACCCCTGATTTAGAGTCTACTACCTCCCTCTTCCCACAGACAGCATGGCCCCAGTGTCACATGACCCTGCTGGCTGGGGCTGATGGGTATTGTAGTCTCAACCCCTCTGGAGAGCACTCACTCGGTCGGTCAAGACTGATCCCTCAAAGGCTCGGGGAGGGAAGACTCCCGCCCCGGGGTGTGTGGATGCGAATTTGGCTTCCGTCCCGGATCTTGGGGTGCCCCCTTGAAGCTCCTTTGCGGTCGTGTCTCTGGGCGCGTGGCTCACCTCCCCCTTTGCGGGGCTGTGCTCTTACAGTTTTGGGATTCAGCATGACGGAAGCGGCAATGACTGTGAGCCAGTTGGGAAAAGACCTTTCATCATGTCTCCACAGCTCCTGTACGACACCTCGCCACTCACCTGGTCCCACTGCAGCAGGGAGTACATCACCCGCTTCCTCGAGTAAGTCTGAGGGGCCATTACCATTGGCTTAGCTCTCGATAGCCGTGGCTGTGATGCAGGGGTCGTTGTTCACTCTGTGTGTGTTGGAGGGGTGGGGCAAGGCATTGGGGCATTTGGGTCAATGAAGCGACTTAAGCCCCAAATACCTGAAAAATCGTCTCCTTCCCTACAGACCTTCTCGGGTGCTGACATCAGCAGAGAGGGCTCCTGCAGTCAGTGCCCCTTTAGGCTTTTGGTGGTTTTTGAATTATGAGCCATAGAATCATAGAACTGTAGAGTTGGAACAGACCGCAAGGGTCCTCTAGTCTAAGGACTCTTGCCTAACGTGGGGCTTGAACCCTCAACTCTGAGACTAAGAGTCTAGTGCTCTACCGACTGAGTCACAAGCCATGGACTTCTGCAGGAAAGGCACACTGCAAATGATAGTCACACCTGTGCCCGTTCACACCTATGCCGTTTTGAAGATTATGCAATAATCCCATAAGCATACAATAATAATAATTAAAGATGCATTGCAATGACCAGGGCAGATCTCCGTGCGTTGCCTTTCAGGTAGTTCTGCTCAGTGCAATGTTTCTAGAAAGAGAGGTGCAGGGACTCACCATGAACACCTCCCTTGTTCTCTTATAATGGCAATGGTGCCCTCTTCAGAGGTGCTGGAACTGAGTTCTGGCAAGTTCTGGCTGGGAAAAATAGACTTGGATCTACTATTTTCTGTGCATGTGCATGGGCAAATTATTTGGGGAGCTCCAAGATCTTCTTTCAGGTGACTTCAGCTGTGTTTTCATTGAAGTTTCATGGTACGTAGGAGAACTTGCACCCCACTCTCCTGAGACGGAAGGCCCACCTGTCTTTTCTTGGTTCTCAATGCTTAACTTTGAAGCGCACAGTGGCCGAAAAGTTTCCTTTTCATGCTGATGAGGCAGTTCTAGGAGGCTTGAAGCAGGGACCCCACTGCAGAAATTTGCCCCTCACCCTGATCCCATATCCTCCAACATTTATCTGATGAAAATAAGGACATCCTATTCAATAATAACAACAATAACAATAGTATTTTTTACTATTTATACCCTACCCATCAGACCGAGTTGCCCCAGCCACACTGAGTGGTTTCCAACACATATAAAAACATAATAAAACAATTAAACATTTTTTTTAAAAAACCTTCCCTATACAGAGCTGCCTTCAGGTGTCTTCTAAAGGTTGAATAGTTATTTATCTCTTTGACTTGGGGGTCGCATAACACTGCATCACTGGGTGGCTGTATGTGGGTCGACACTCAAAACCGAACAGTGTGTGGGTTACATGAATGAGAGATAAACAGTTAAAGCCTTGATGAAGGAGGGGCTTGGCTCTGCCTTGGCCCTGTGCTTCTAGTGTGGACTCCAGCCCTGTCCCAGATGAGACTGGTCCTCTTGGAAAAGTTGTGCCAAATTCTTTCCTCCGGCATTGTTTATTTTTAACGCCTCCTTGCTGCCAATTCCTGCCTCCCCCCCCCCCAGGGCACTTAAGCCAAGCGCCTGGGGATTGGGGGTCTGTCTGTCAGCTCCTGCTTGGCCCAGCTGCTCTTTCCCGCTTTGGCTCTTGTAGAAAAGAACCACAGAGGTTGTGAGGGCAGCAGCTGCAGTCCAGCTGCTTGTCAGCCCTTTTCTTGCTATTTCTTGTGACAGAGCAAGCAACCAGCACCTTAGCCCAGATTTCAGGCCCGTGGCTCCAAGGCAGTGAATGAGCCAAGCCATTCAGGCCTTGCCTTGGGCTCACTTGGGAATGAGGTGCAACCCTGCCTAAAGACTCCAGGTCTGCTTGCAGAGGCCATTGTGTCAGATAAGAGGTCCTGGGGCTCAAGCCAAGCTGGAAATTCAGGTGGCTTTGCTGGCGTGTAGTACCTTCCATCAGCTTCAGCTGGTGGCCCAACTCTGCCCCTATCCAGACAGCGATAGCCTAACTTCTGTCATCAATGTCCTGGTAACCTAGGTTAGATTACAGTGGTACCTCAGGTTAAGTACTTAATTCGTTCCAGAGGTCTGTTCTTAACCTGAAACTGTTCTTAACCTGAAGCACCACTTTAGCTAATGGGGCCTCCCACTGCCGCCGCGCTGCCGGAGCCCGATTTCTGTTCTCATCCTGAAGCAAAGTTCTTAACCCGAGGTACTATTTCTGGGTTAGTGGAGTCTGTAACCTGAAGCGTATGTAACCCGAGGTACCACTGTACTGCAACATGTTATATGTGTGGCTGCCTCTGAAGACTGTTGGGAAACTTCAGCTGGTGCAGAATTTGGTCACCTGGTTGCTCACTTGGGCAAGACAGTTTTGAGCATATTACACCAATCCTGGCCCAGCCTCACTGGCTGCCAATTTGTTTCCAGGCTTAATTCAGAGCGCTGGTTTTGACCTATAAAGCCTTTGTTGCATATCTTTAGGTACCAGGTGAAAACATTCCCCTTCTCCCAGGCCTTTGGCTAATTCAGCAACCCATGGCTTTGTGTTCACCCCTTTTATTTGGGTCTTTCTCTCCACAGCCGGGGCTGGGGGCTCTGCCTGGACGACCCACCGGCCAAAGATGTGATTGACTTCCCCTCCATCCCTCCGGGAGTCCTCTACGATGTCAGCCACCAGTGCCGGCTGCAGTATGGTGCCTACTCCACCTACTGTGAAGATATGGATGTAAGGAGGGGCTGGAGCCTTGGGGGCTCCCCAGTTATTTTGGATGCAGCATCAAATTCTCAACAGGGTAGGCAGGTGGGGCGGGGTCTAATCTCATCCGAGAAACCCTCTCCAGAAGGAAACTTCAGTGGAGAGGAGGCCAGTTCAGCCAAGATTTGGGTAAGCAGCTCCTGCATTTTCACCCCTGGTAGAGCTAGTACTGTGACCATAGAATCACACAACCGTAAAGATGGAAGGGACCCCCAAAGGTCATCTAGTCCAACCCTCTGCAGTGCAGGAATCAGAGCTAAAGAATCCTTGACAGATGGCCATCTGACCTCTGTATAAAAACTGCCAATGAAGGAGAGCTCACCACTTTCCAAGGTCACCCAGTGAGCTCCATAACCCAGTGGGGGATTCAAATCCTGGCCTCCCAGGTCCGAGTCTGGTGCTCTAACCACTACACCACACAAGCATTTCCTCCATTCCTCTTCCCCCACTTTCTGCTGTAATAATAATAATAATAATAATAATAATAATAATAATAATAATAATAATAATTTATTATTTATACCCCGCCCATCTGGCTGGGTTTCCCCAGCCACTCTGGGCGGCTTCCAAAAGAATATTAAAATACTGTGATACATCAAACATTATGTATGCTTACCTTTCCCTTTCTAGTCTCCCACACCATGAAAGTTTAGGCCAACCTTGCACCCTCCAGACTTTTTTGGACTACAGTTCCCATCGGTCTCAGTCACGCTGTGTTGGGGCTGATGGAAGTTGTAATCCAAAACATCTAGAGGGCACCCGATTGGGGAAGGCTGGGTTAGATTGTAAAGTCCTTGGAGAGGGGACCTGTCCATTTTCGCCTGCCTTTACTTTATCAAGCACCATCTATACATTGATGGTGGTTTGTAAAGAATGCCAATTTCAGTGCCTTTCTTAGTGTGCTCCTTTCAAATTGGTCTTTGGTTCACACAAGACTGTCAAAAAGAATCCAGAGTGTTGGGGGCCACATTGGCAGGGAAACTGCACTGCCTGGATTTGGAGATGAGAAAGGAATAAGTGGGAGCTTCTCCCCTTTTCTCTTCTGTAGGGCAGTGTGGGGCTCATTCCACCCATAAGGAGAAAAAACTCCTCACCTCTTTTTTTTTTTTGCCTTCTCGTCTTACAGAGTGTCTGCAGCACGCTGTGGTGCTCCGTGGGGAACACATGTCACTCCAAGCTGGATGCAGCGGTCGATGGCACCAAATGCGACGAAGGCAAGGTAATTCCCCTGCAAACGCATGCTCCTCTGGACTAGGAGCTGGGTTCAAATCCTCACTCAGACATGAAGCTCACTGAGTAGTGAGCACAGGCTACCTCTGTTATTGCAACTTAAGGGGATTTTACTTTCCTCCACGCTTTACAGGCATGGTCCATGCTACTTTAAAGCTCTGTGCCGAAGCGCCTCGCCATTTCTGCTTTAAAGGGCAGGTTTTCATGGGGAAAACTCCAGGGCGGAAAAAAACGGAGCACTCTGATATGGAACTTTAAAGTGCAGAGCTGTGCCTGAAAAGTACAGGGCAAAAGCTGTGTGTGAATAAGCCCTCAGTGCAGACAATACTGAGCTAGATAGATGCGTGGTCAGACCTGGTTTAAGGGAGCTTTTTGTGTTCCCACTGCCGGATTTGGCTTCTACTTGGCTCTATAAAATGCACTCTTGCTCAGTATATACAGACAGCCACTCTTTCCTTTCTTTCCACTGCAAAGAAAGAGTGTTCCAATTAGAGCTGGAGATGGAACCCAAATTACTCTTGGCTTTATTGTTTTTATTTTTTTTAAAGGAGAGCATCTCAAGTTTCTTCCTCCCGCTGGCTTTGGGTGCAACCTGAGATGTTCACACACCAGCCACAGGCTGCCTTCATTAAATCTGTCAGAGCCCTCTCCCAATTCTGCCTTAAAACTATCCCAAACTGCAGGCTGAGAGGCTGCTTTTACAAAATCCACAAAATCCTTTTTTCCGCAACCCCCTCTTCTTCTTCTTTTTACTTTAAAGAAAGCTTCCAGACTCATGAAGACTTTTGCAAACTTGAGAGCTCACTCACTGCTCTACAACATTTCATTTGGACATAATGTTTATTACATCTATTTTATTAATTTGGTTTATGAGTCACCTCATAAAAAGTGCTCTCTAGGCTACGATAATGGTTTTATTCTACTATTAGCTTCTAGGTTCGGATCATGCCGTTTGTTCTGGTCGTGAGGCTTTTAGGACATAATTTCCCCTCTTTTAAAGCTGTCATGAGTTAAAGAGAATTTGTGAGTCATGCTCTGCTGGTTTGCGGATAAAACGTTGTACTTAATTAGGAAGACCGTTCGAGGGAAAATGATCAAACTGCCTGCTTCAGGCTTGCATTTTCAGATATTGCCTGTGGGGTTTCTAAAATAACTCCCCAAACATGAAGCCCAGAATCTTTCTCATATAGACACACACACACACATCTATTTATATGATTGCTAAGGTATTGAAATTCTGCTACAGTTGTTATTAGAGTTTGGAGATGTAGTCCAAAACATCTGGATGGTGCCAGGTTGGAAGAAGGCCTTGCCTGAGCCTGGATGTACAGACCAGCCTCATCTGATGTCCTCCTCCTCCTTCCCTTCCTCCACAGTGGTGCTTCAATGGGGAATGTGTCCACATGGGATACCGCCCCGAGTCCATCAACGGAGGCTGGGCGGCCTGGAGTTCTTGGGCGGCCTGTTCTCGGAGCTGCGGGGCGGGCGTGCAGAACGCAGAGCGGCAGTGCAACAGCCCCACGTAAGTGACCAACCGTTCTGCTTGCAGTGGGGGCAGGCATGGGGGGCATATGAGAACATGAGAAGAGCATTGGCTGGATCAGGCCAGTGACTCTTCTAGTCCAGCATCCTGTCTATGAATTTGTCTAATGCTCTTTGAAAGCCATCCAAGTTGGTGGCCATCACTGCCTCCAGTGGGAGAGAGTTCCATAGGTTAACGATGCACCATGGGTGTAGCCAGGATTTATGTTGCCTGGGCCGGGGGGTGGGCAGAACACCCACCTGTCCTCATCCTCCGTCTGTCTCTGTCTAGCAGATTTAGAATGAAATGTCTCAGCAACTGTTGTTTTAATTTACCTTCTTTAGAGCCCAAGTGCTCAGAAAAAAACTGTCGAAATCTTCAGTCGTTTGAAAACTAGCAAGTTAAATTTAAAAATTAACGTCAGGGAGTACCTTTCATGTGCCACAACATCGCCCAAATGACCTCAGCGAGCATTTCAGTTTCAGATACAGTGGTACCTCGGGTTAAGTACTTAATTCGTTCCAGAGGTCTGTTCTTAACCTGAAACTGTTCTTAACCTGAAGCACCACTTTAGTTAATGGGGCCTCCTGCTGCCGCCGCGCCGCCGGAGCACGATTTCTGTTCTCATCTTGAAGCAAAGTTCTTAACCCGAGGTAATATTTCTGGGTTAGCGGAGTCTGTAACCTGAAGCGAATGTAACCTGAAGCGTAGGTAACCCGAGGTACCACTGTATTCTGATTATTTCTACTTTCAGTTAAGTATTTTTATTTATTTACTTGATGGGGGGGCAGCTGCCTCCCCTGCCCCCTAGCTGCGTCCATTTTGTGTGCTGCGTGAAGGACTTTTGTTTTATCCGGCCCGAATCTTCCAGCATTCAGCTCTTGGATGTCCACGAGTTCTAGCATCATGAGAGAAGGAGAAATGTGGTTCCCTTTCTCCCTGGCCATCCAACCTGTGCTTAAGACCCTCCAATGAAGGAGAGCCCCCCACTTTCCAAGGTCTTATGTTCCGCCGTCAAACAGCTGTTATTGTCAGATAGTTCTTCCTAATGTGGGTGTGCGTCGGTCTTTCTGTCCCAACCTCAGGCCAAAGTACGGTGGGAAGTATTGCCTGGGGGAGAGGAAGCGCTTCAGGGTTTGCAACACCAAGCCCTGCCCCTCCGACGGACCCTCTTTCCGCCAACTCCAATGCAGCCGCTTCAACGGCAGAGCCTACAAGGGGAAGCTGTACAAATGGACCCCACTCCCTAATAACAGTGAGTCCACCTCTCTCTCTCTCTCCAGCAAAACAACAAAGATGTATTTATTCATGTATGCATGTATTAGTAGTATTCCACCTTTCCTCCAAAATGTGGAATACATGGTTTTCTGCATTTTACTTGCACAACGACCCTGGCAGGTAGTCTAGGCTGAGGGGAGTAGCAACTGGCCCAAGGCCACCGGTTAGATTCATGGCAGTTACGAATCCTGGTCTCCTAGGCCCCAGTCCAGGACTCGGACCGCTGCTGAATTCATACAATTACTCCTGCGGTTATTTAAAACATTTATTTGTTTACTTATTTGCTTCATTTCTATTCCACTTTTCTTCCAAGGAGTTCAAGGTGGACTACACAGTTGCCCCCCCCTTCAATCCCCACAACAATTCTGTGAGGTAGGTTAGGCAGAGAGGAAGTTGCCAGCCCAAGGTCACCCAGCTAGGGGATTCGAACCCTGGTCTCCCAATTCCTGTTTCGGCACTCTAACCACTGCACTACACTGTTGTTTCTCTGGGCAATAGCAGAGCAGTCACACACACACACACATTAATCTGTTTATAATCTCAGTAAGATTATATTCATGGTTGTGTGTGAGAGAGAGGGGGGGGTGGCTAGGACCTGAGAGACTTGGGTTAAAATCCCCACTCGGCCAAGAAACTGACTGGGTGACCTTAGGCCAATCACTGCCTCTCAGCCTAACCTACCTCACAGGGTTGTTGTGGATATTAAATAAGGAGGGAGAGAACCATGGACGCAACCTTGATCTCCTTAGAGGAAAGAAGTGGGATATGGAATGTAATAAATAGAAATCCATACTGTAGCTATGCACACACAGGCACCAAGCTAAAATCTTAAGCAGCCAGCAAATGCTTGTGTGGAGAAGAAAGTCTCAAGGAGGTGCCATGATCTCATCAGAGTCAGTGCCTGCCTTAGCTCAGATAAATGTTTGTTTATTTATAGAAGTATTATTTATATATGACCCTTTTGTAAGATATCAGGGCAGTGTACAGCAATATTAACATACTTTAAAATGAGAAGCACTGCAAAACATTCACTAAGCTGACTAGCTAATCAGTGGCCATTTTAAACAGCTGCACAGGCTGGTCAGCATAAAAAAACACCTTCAAAATCAAAAATGAGGGTGCCCGCCGCATCTCTGCATGGGACCAGCAATGTGTAACACCTCATGTATTGAATACCTAATGCTTGCAAGCTGTTCCTGGGCCACACGGCTTCAGGAGAGGAGAGGAGAGGCAGTCAAGTGTCTGGACTTTTCTCTCTGACATCTGCAGTTAACCCTTGCGAACTTCACTGTCGCCCGGAGAACGAGTACTTTGCAGAAAAGCTCCGCGACGCTGTCATTGACGGGACCCCATGTCACGAAGGAAACTCGAGCCGGGACATGTGCATTAATGGGATCTGTAAGGTAGGAGAGGTTTGGGGAAGTGTGACTCCCTGGATGGAGGAGAGAGAGAGAGAGTTTAGAGACTAGCCCTCGCCCTGTAAGAAGATCCCTGCATGTAGTAATCTAGCATATTGAAGTGTGCTGTGCTAACATTCTACATGCAGGGCATGGTGAGTCATGTGAGAGAGCCTTCAGAGACACAGCCCTGCAATCCAAGGTGGTGGTGAAATCCAGTGAGATAGGAAAGCCAGGAGCTAAATGGCACCTTAAACCTAGGTTATGGGTGCAACAACGGAATGTCTAGGCACGCCTTTTTTATAACAAGAATACAAAGCTGAAAATGAATAAATTGCAGCTCAAATATGATGTTCATTTTTCACATGGTCTAGTCCTTCCCTTGCCCAACCCCCTAATATTCTTAAGAGGATCTCTTCTCCAGTCTCCAGAGAGGAGCTGGAAATGGGGAGGCAGAAAAAGCCCTCCTTTCCTTCCACTTTGCAGTTTTAATCTGAAATCTTAGGCGCAGTACTGCACCCATAGCTCAGAAACAGCTCGCCCTAATGAAATTCCCTGTCACAAAATGCACCTAGAACAAAGGGAGTTTCTAACGCTGGTGCAATCTAGAACCCAGCCACTTTACATTCTGTATTGTGGCCAAAACTGCCCGGGTAGGCAGGGTCCCTGTGTGTGGAAAGAGACCATGGGAACAGTAAGCGTGGAATTTCTTGCAAACCCTGACGATGCCTAAGGTTTCCGGAGGAAAGGAACAAATCCAGAGTTCCCCTGCCAAACCTAGCCTGGCAGCTTCTCTCCCTGATAAAGGAAGGTCCCCCTGGAGAGTTTTAAAATAGCCTGTTGCTGACTCCAGCGGATTAAGTGATCAGAGAGGCTGGTGAGCCAGAGAAGGATTCACAACCCTCCAAGTAATGGCAGGTGAAAGGGGATGTGGAGCAATCCATACTTTGCCTCTTCTGGCTTCTCAGAGAGGAACAGGAAGTGACAAAATTGGGGGTGGGGAGGGCCTCCCCTCGAGTTGGGGCAGTGCATGAGCCTAGTCTGAAGTGGCTGCTTATCTGTCTTTCCTCCTCCCTGCAGCCTGTTAGAATTTATGTATTTACTTATGATCTCTTTATACATGTATATCCTGCACATTGCAATTCCAGTGGCTGTGTAATAAATGCATGTGCCCTTGAGCTTCTGCCCTGGACTTCCGGAGAGCAAGCCTGGATTTTTGCCTCAGAAGTCAGCCAGTGTGAAGATCCAATCGACCCCACCCAAGCACCCCCTAGGTTTTTGGACTACAGTTCCCCTCAGTTGCTCTGGAGGTGCTGGGGGCAAGGCTAACTCATTGCCCTTCCCTGATGCCTTTCAGAATGTCGGTTGTGACTATGAGATTGACTCCTACGCCGTGGAGGATCGATGCGGCGTGTGCCGTGGAGACGGGTCGACCTGCGAGACCGTCAAGAAGACCTTTGAGGAGAGCGATGGGCTGGGTGAGGATGTTTCTGCCAGATTTGGGGGCCCGGTTGGGAATAAGGTGGGATGTCAGAGGATAGAAATGGAAATGGGACTGCCTGCAATGAATGAACATGGATCAGAACATAAATGGATGCCTACTGAAGTATAGGTTCAGTTCCTATACTATATCATAACAGCAAGAACCTTTATTGTACTAACAGAACTAGACAACAGGGGTAAAGCAACTGCTTATTTCTGAAGGCCTGGCCACTCCCACTCCCAACGTGATTGGCTGTCAAAACTTCCAAGCTGCAAATCATGACTCAGAGTTTAAGGGCCAATGGCAGAGGCCCAAACCCTGAAATGTTCTGCGATTGGATATCATGTATCGAATCAGAACACAGGGGCTCAGAATCCTTAGTCCAGCCTGAAGCTCAGGCAAACACAGACCACTGAATACATAACACCTACCAACATCACTGATGGAGGGGTGTTGGTGAGGAGGGTTGAATGGGGCCTTTCATGGACCCAGCTTGCTCATTTCCCTCCTCAGTCCCCCTCCATCTTTGAGAAGTTCCAGATAACATGGTGTTTGTGGAATTAGATGCACTGTGACAAGGATATAAAGGTGCACTTGATGGAAGCTAGAGGTACAAATAATATGGATTGGGGCAGCGGGGGAGCTTTGAAATGCAACATTCCAAAATGTTTTGTGGAGGAGGCTAGACCTCACACAGGTCCCTCGCTTCTTTGAGCTTTCCATTACCCACCAACGAATGTTGTGTTCATATCACATGCTTTCCTTTGGCAAATGTTGGAGCATTTCCTCTGTCCCATTCATGTGCTGTGTTCAGAAACATCCCTCCTTCTTTTCCCTCTCCATCAAAAAATATTCCTTAGTAAAGTCATGCGCTGGGTCTCCCAGTGGCCATTTCCTTTGACAGTAGAATGACAGGCATTCTGGGAAAGGGTGTGAGCATTCAAGAAGGGTGACATTCAGAAAAGGGGACTTTGACTCCACTTTACAGAAAGGATTACTTTTTGTCCTGTTAACCTGCAACTGATGAGGAGTTTGATCCCCCTGAACAGGCTATGTTGATGTTGGGCTCATCCCAGCTGGTGCACGAGAGATCCAAATTGAGGAGGTGGCGGAAGCAGAGAATTTCCTGGCCTTGAGAAGCGAAGATCCAGAGAAGTACTTCTTGAATGGCGGCTGGACCATCCAATGGAATGGTGATTATAAGGTGGCCGGGACCACCTTCACCTACGAGAGAACTGGGAACTGGGAGAACCTCACGTCTCCAGGCCCCACGGAGGAGCCAGTGTGGATTCAGGTACTTGCAGAGGGTTCAAGTGCTGTGGGTTCAAAACCTGTGAGTTTTGGGTCCAGTCTGCCACTGTTGTGGACTCACTGCTGCAGAGTTGGGCAGACTTAATTAAGATACGTGAAGCAGAAATTCAACAGGTGCGGCTTCCTAAAGCCCTGCTTTTTGGCATCAGGGAAAGCAGCACTCGTTGAGACTTCACTCTCCGACTGCAGCTGTGAGGCTGCCGAGGTCGTAAACATATTTTCAGCCCTCGGTGATTCCATGTCCTGGAATCTGCTCATCCCTGGCTTGTGTTTAAACAGCCCCTCCCAGCTCAAGTTGGAGTGGAAGGTTATTTCACTGCCAACAAAGAGCTGATTGAAACTGACCCCCAAACTCATGTAGGTAGCAGTATGGTATTTGTGCTCTCACAGAACTGCAGAGTTGAAAGGGACCCACACGGTCATCTAGTCTGACCCCCTGCAATGCGGAAATCACAGTGACCAAGATGATCAAGGGTCTAGAAACCAAGCCTTATGAGAAACGGGGGAGGGAGTTGGGTATGTTTAGGCTGAAGGAGATGTGACTGAGAGGAGATGTGATAGCCATCTATGAATATCTGAAGGGCTGTCGCACGGAAGATTGAGCAAGCTTGTTTCCTGCTGCTCCAGTGTGGAGGAACCAAACCAAGGGCTGCAAGTTACAAGGAAGGAGATTCCAACTCAATATTAGGCAGAACCTTCTGATGCTGAGAGCTGTTTGATGGTGTACCAGACTCCCTCAGAAGGTGTTGGCCTCTCCTTCACTGGAGGGTTTTAAACAGAAGTTGGGTGGCCACCAGCCAGGGACTCTTCAGTTGTGATTCCTGCATTGCCGGGGTTGGACTAGATGACCCTTGGGGTCCCTTCTAACACTACAATTCTATGATTTGTCAGACTTTAAGGTGCCATGAGGCTCTTTGGCCTTGCTTCCATGCCATTTTAAGCTACAGTCATACCTCATGTTACGTCCGCTTCATGTTACGTTATTTCAGGTTGCGTCCCGTGGCGACCCGGAAGTACCAGAAAGGGTTACTTCCGGGTTTCGCCGCTCGCACATGCGCAGAAGTGCAAAATCACGTCACGTTCATGTGCAGAAGCGGCGAATCGCAACTCGCACATGCGCAGACATGCTGCTGCGGGTTGCGCTCTTTTCATGTTGCGAACGGGCCTCTGGAATGGATCCTGTTCGCAACCAGAGGTACCACTGTATAGTTCAACTGTGGTTTATCCATGAGCATGCAGAGTGCACTAGCACTAAGTCAAGAACAAACTATGGCTTGGCTCACCAAGTGCCAGGAGGGAGGGAGAAGCCACATGCCCACAATTGCTGTCATGTGCGTCACCACGGTTCAAATTAAAACCATAGTTCAGTTTCTCTGTAGTTTAAAATGGCCTGCGAACGAGGACTTTGTCATTTCAGGAACTGGGTTTGTCTCTTTTCTGTTAACTGCTTTGAGCACGCACTACAGATTTCTGGGAAACGCAGCATGTAAATAAACTGGCTATTGCTTCATAGCCTCCATCTTCAAGGGCTTTGCCTGCCCCCACCAGCCATGCTTCTTGCCGCTTCTGTTCTGCAAATCTGCTCTGCGAAGTTCTGAGCAAAGCACTCCTCTCGAGTTACTTTGGAAATGGCAGCATCTGGCATTCGGGAGGTTCCTGCTGATCTGGGAAGCCTTTGCTGACTTCCGTGGGTGGACCTGGCCTCTCTCTTGCCCAGCTGAAATTGAAATCTGTTGCAGCATTCCTCAGAACCCTCCAGATGTCTTGAACTGTCACTCCCATCACCCTCATCTGGTTCATCGGCCTGGTTTGCCGAGGGGGCTGGAGGAGAGGCACTACCAAGGGCCTCCAACCTTTCCAGAGGCTGCTATGAATGCGGAGACCACCATAGGACCCCTCCTGCCAGTGGTACAGGCTCCTGCCCTCCCTGTATGGACAGTTCATCACCATTTTTTTTTCTGCAGGGAAGTCTGGTGGGTGTCTTCCTGGCTGCCAGGGAAGCCTTTGCTTTGGAGCAGCCAGACTTCCCAGGAGAGCTCTTTAGGAGTTAAATGGATTTCTCAGGGCTAATTCTTTTTCTCTCCCCTCTTGCAGGGAGGTGTTTACTTTAACATTCTCTTCCCCTTCCAGCTCAACAAGGAAAGGAATTCTTTTTCCTTTTTTGACCCCTGCTTGTCTTCCTCCAGCTGCTTGTGAATTCTGAAACAAAGGAGCTGGCTTTGAGACCCACCAGGCAGGCAGGGATCTCTTCTCTTCCTAAATCACACCACCTTGTTGGACATCAGAGGCATGCCAGGCTGGGGGTGGGGGGCTTTCGGTACACGCTTTATTCCCCTGTCTTTTTTGCCACTGCCCTGGCAGGTTATTCATTTTGTGTTCCAAGAATAACTTTGGTTTTTTTCTTAAGAGCTATTGTGGTTAGCGTGTTGGAACCTGGGAGACCAGGGTTCGAATCCCCACTCGGCCATGAAGCTCCCTGGGTGACCATTGGGCCAGTCAGTGCCTTCTCTCAGCTGAACCTACCTCACAGGGTTGTTGTGAGGATAAAATGGGGAGGAGAACCATGTACACCACCTTCAGTTCCTTGGAGGAAAAGGTGGGAAATAAAGACAATCAGTCGATCAAAGAAGATCCAGCCAGATTCCCGAGCACAACAGCCCTCTCCCCCCCCCCCGTGGTTTTCAGCAACTGACATTCAGAAGCATTGCTGCTTTTGACTGTGGAGACATTATTATTATTATTACAGTGGTACCTTGGGTTAAGAACTTAATTAGTCCCGGAGGTCTGTTCTTAACCTGAAACTGTTCTTAACCTGAGGTACCACTTTAGCTAATGGGGCCTCCCGCTGCCGCTGCGCCGCCACCGCACGATTTCTGTTCTCATCCTGAGGTAAAGTTCTTAACCTGAGGTACTATTTCTGGGTTAACCGAGTCTGTAATCTGAAGCGTCTGTAACCTGAGGTACCACTGTATTATTATTTATTATGCTACCCTTCATCTTAAGATTTCAGGGCAGTTCGCAGAAGAAAATACAAGATAAAAATAAAAGTAAATCATTAAAACAAAACAGCAAAATAATACCCCTCCCTTCCCACAGACACATTTAAAAGGCTGTAGAATATTAATAAGCCAAAGGAGTGGTTAGAGAGGAATATTCTACCAGAAACCATGTTCCCATTCCCCCCCCCCCCCAATCACTCAGTTGGGAGTATTTTTAAAACCTTGATGGAAAGAGCTCTGAAGCAAAGGAAGCTCAATTCTCTCTCTCTCTCTCTCTCTCTCTCTCTCTCTCTCTCTCTCTCACACACACACACACACACACACACACACTTTCCCCAGAACTTCTTGGCTGGTCCTCAGAAAACTCAGGGCATACCCCTTGTTCAGTATGGCCAAACCTGTCCATTTCATTTTCTCTGTTTCTAATTTCCCCAGCCTTCCTCCAATTTCTGCATACGTTTGCAAATTTCACTTTTCAGACAAGAGAAAGCTTGCAGAGAGGCTTACAAATATCAAGAAGGCAAGCTGGCGCTTATCCACCCTTACCTTTGGCCCCTCTTTTTGAAGGCACATGTCCGTGCTTTAAATCTCTCTGTCTGAACTGTCCCCCAAAACCTGCTCTTTAAAGCTGAATCGCAGCAAACGTCAATTCAGGTTTACCATGGGTTGACACTTGCTCCAATTGTGTTTCCAAGAAGGAAAAAGGGGGGGGGCACTTGGACACGGAGTTTTCCACACCTTGAAAGTGTGGAGGAATGGTAAGTGTGGATAAGCCCACTCCTTGCACTCGGACTTATTGACATAAAAGGTACGACACAAAAGGAAAAAGACTGGGAGGGAGGAAGAAGAAAGCAAGTTCAGGCAGCGGTACCAAGTTACAAAGTTCCCATGCCAGCCAGCTGGAAGGGAAAGAGTTCAAAGAGGGAGGTTAGATGAATGCTAATGCCTTTGTTTATTCAGGAAAAAAACAACTTCGGAGGGAGTCTCAAGCTGCTTTCTCCGACTTTTTAATGATTATTAGTTTCTATGTTCACGCTAATGCCTTGGAATGACTTATAGCACATTATCTCTTGGAACATTCCCTGGGATTTGTAACGGAATTGAAAAACCTTTTCTAAAAATGTTATTTTAAAAAAATATACCCTGAGAAGTCTCTTGGACCGATGCCCAAGTCCATTCCAAGAGCAGCAAAGTTTTGGCAACAACGGCAGCTTCGAGGGTGGGCTTATTCACGCTTACCTTTCCTCCAATCTTTCCAGGCCATAGTCCTTGCTTTAAAACTCCTTTTTTTTCTTTGGCTCTGGAGCCGTCCCTGTGAAAACCTGCTCTTTAAAGCTCAATGGGACAATCCCCAGAAAACCCAAATTGACGCTTGCCCCAGTTGAGAGCCGAAGTGCAAGTTATCGCAGGAGAAGCTCAGGGGCAAAAAACCCCAATACCCACACTTGGACAGGAAGCTTTTAAGCACAGACCTGTGCCTGGAAAAAGTTGGAAGTGTGGATAAGCCCTTAATTAAGTTGGCAAGCCTTTGCCAGAGCTGTGTGCCTCCACAGACTGATACTTGAACCCTCCTGCAGGTAGTCTGCCTTGGGGCGTTCACGTACCACTACAACACACTGAAATCAGCTTGGAAATAAAATCTGAGAAGCTGGTTTGTTTTTTTAAAGATATTTATTAAAGTTTTTTTTAAAATATAACAATGAAAATGAAAAATAAAAAGAAACAAAATACAACATAAAAACAGTTAAAAAACAAGTAGTTTTCCATAACATATCTTCCTTACACTTATTTCCCCAGACCTCCTCATACCTCCCTTCTTTGTATTCCACTTCAATTTGTTAGTTCAGCAAATCCTTACCATTAAGCTTTTACGCATTTGTAAACCTTTTTTTTTCGTATCTCCTAAAGCATTACAGCTGGAAACCCCTTAGTTTCTATCCAACATCCTTCTAGCATTCATTAATTTTACAAAATCTGAGAAGCTGTTTTGCATCTCAAGGCTCTTAACCCCCTGCAGCTAGTCTTGTAAGGATGCTGAGAAATGATTCGGGCCTCTTATCTCAGACTTGCTGTTCACAGGGGTGATGTGAGCCAAACAGCCTTGAAACTGGTTTAGGCTTGCTGTGTAGACACACATTCAATGGCAGGTGTGCCTTTGCAGATAAGCCTGCAAATAAAGTTTGATGATAAGCTGTGACTAATATCTGGGGGTGGAGCTGAAATCACACACACACACACACACACACACACACACACACACACACACCCCTACCTATTTAAATGGCCAGGTTGAAGAAAGTGAGGAAAAGAAGGGAAACTGTGCCTTAAATATGTCACTCTAGTGCAACAAAGCCACCTTAAAAAAACCCAAACAACAGATTTTGCAATTAGGTAAGTGACAGGGGCATGTACTGAAACATGTGCCGTGAGTGAATGATTGAACATGAAACTTTGCAGACACCCTGCAAGCAGATCAGGATGAATCCTCATTGTTGTATAACTGCCCCATAAACAAATTGGAATGAATGCTCTGCAAAGATGGGACAGAGTCTAACCCAGCGGTTCCCAATTTGTTTTGGGCCACCGCCCTCTTAGTTCCATAAACTCACCCCCAGTGCCTCTCCTCTGTAAAAAGTACTATTCGGAGTAGCAGTTTGCCCAGCACACTAGTAAGCAAGATAGCACAATAGCAAGATAGCAAAATCAAAATCAAAACTATAACAATTGCACTCCCCCCCCAAAAAAAAATCCAAATAAAACTATTTGGTTTGATTCATTCAACAGAATTGACGAACTTGATCCAGGGATACCAGCTTTTCAAAATCTGGCGGTCATTTACACCTCCAGCACCTGCCTGCCGTGCCCCCTTGCCTGCTGCTGCCCACTTTGGGTAAAGGTAAAGGGACCCCTGACCATTAGGTCCAGTTGTGACTGACTCTGGGGTTGCGGTGCTCATCTCGCTTTATTAGCCGAGGGAGCCAGCATACAGCTTCCGGGTCATGTGGCCAGCATGACTAAGCTGCTTCTGGCGAACCAGAGCAGCGCATGGAAACGCCGTTTACCTTCCCGCCAGAGCGGTACCTATTTATCTACTTGCACTTTGACGTGCTTTCGAACAGCTAGGTTGGCAGGAGCAGGGACCGAGCAATGGGAGCTCACCCCGTCGCGGGGATTCGAACCACCGACCTTCTGATCGGCAAGTCCTAAGCTCTGTGGTTTAACCCACAGCGCCACCCGCGTCCCTCCCACTTTGGGTACCACTGGTCTAACCATGAGTTTTGTACAATCAGATCATGTGGAAAGCTGAAGAGGAGCCCACAGATCCATGCTGCTTTCCTTAGCTCTGAGGAGGGGCCCTTCCCCGATTGTAACATCCTTGTGATCCTCTGAAAACCAAACACTGGTCACTTCCTAAACTTTCAGTAAGTTTGCAGTTGCCGGTCCTCTGCTGCAGGCATCTCAAGGTCTTTTCCTGCTGGCCCTCTTTCTCTTGGCAGGACATCATCACACTTCCTCGGTACTTGGACCACATTTTGTTAAACGCTTTTTATACCGTCTGGCTGGATGCTGCCTAAGAACATTTTCTTCCTTGCCTCTCAGCTCTTATTCCAGGAGAAGAACCCAGGAGTCCGCTATCAATACACCATTCAAAGGGAATCTGAGAACGAGAACGAGATCACGCCGGCCGAATTCTTTTGGCAATATGGACCCTGGACAAAATGCACAGCCACCTGTGGCACAGGTAAGGATGCCTGCCTCTTTCTTTGCCTTTGTCTCACTGTTTGGTGCTTGGTGAGAAGTGGCGGGGGGTGGTCATGTTCTGGCCTAGGAGCCAGAGCAAGAAACTTCATGCCTTGGGGGAAATCCAGAAAAGCAGGTGAACCTTCCCCGAGCCCTGCAGTCACCACCAGAGTCTCTTCTCCTCAGAGGGTGATGCAGAGAGAGAAAGAGAGAGAGAGAGAGAGAGAGAGAGAGAGAGAGAGAGAGAGAGAAGGCCTTTTCAGTGGTGGCTCCCGTATAGTGGCATGCTGTCCCCAGGAAAAGACGCTAGGCATCATAATTGTCAGCCTTTTGCTACCAGGCTAAGACATTCCTGTTTTTCCAAGGCTTCTGGTTGTTAATTTTAGATCATAACTTTGTAAGATTCTCTTCTCTTTTGTGGAACTCTTGTTTCAGTGGTGTGCAGGATTTGTCTCTCTCAAAGTATTGCTGATTGAGCACTTGAGGAAATATTTGTCTGCTATATTTTGTAATGATGATGATGATGATGATGATGATGGTGATAATAATAATAATAAATTTAACTGATTTTAGCTGTTTTGTATTTTATGATGCTTTAAGCGATTTCAAGGCAGTTTTTTGAATAGAGCACTGAACAAATGAAATGAATGAATGAATGGTGGCAGAAGGACTCAGGACACTGCTCTGTAGCCTTCTTTTAACAGTGGTGAATTAGGAGCCCAGGATCAGGCCTTTCATGTGGGGCAGGAAAGGCCAATGGGCGTATCCTCTCCCCAACCCCCAATAGTCCACCTTGTAGTAAGAAGGATATGGTAATAATAATTAGCTAATGAAGTAGCCAGAAAATTTTTCTATCCCTTAATGGTGTCCATGAGACGCGGGTGGTGCTGTGGTCTAAACCACAGAGCCTAGGGCTTGCCGATCAGAAGGTCAGTGGTTCGAATCCCCACGCTGGGGTGAGCTCCTGTTGCTAGGTCCCTGCTCCTGCCAACCTAGCAGTTCGAAACCACATCAAAGTGCAAGTAGATAAATAGGTACCACTCTGGCGGAAGGTAAACAGCGTTTCCGTGTGCTGCTCTGGTTCGCCAGAAGCGGCTTAGTCATGCTGGCCACATGACCCGGAAGCTGTACGCCGGCTCCCTCGGCTAGCACCGCAACCCCAGAGTCGGCCACGACTGGACCTAACGGTCAGGGGTCCCTTTACCTTTAATGGTGTTCATAATCCCCTGCTTAGAGGCATGCAGTGCTGGCTTGAGGATGCAGTTTGTCTAGACTGCTGGGGTAGGAAGTACCAAATGCATTTCATGTTTGGCCACTTCAAATTAGAGCCCTGAATTGGAGGATGCAGCGTCCTGCCTTGAGGTGCTGGCTAACTGAGTGCAAGATGGAAGGGGAGGCAGGCAAGATAATTTATTCCGCCGGCAAGGAAAGGCGTTTGCAAAGGCCGCTGCCACCCACTCTAGCCTGTGGATAAGGAAAACACTGTTGTGGAGTGCATAAATTCTCAATGCAAATGTATCAAAGCGATCAGACAGGCAACACTGCTGGATGTGTTTAGACCCTGCCTGTGCCCCTTTGTCCAGGATGCTTGACTCTCTGCAAATGTGTGTGCCAATACATGCACAGTGGTGCATAAGGACATGGGTTTCTGTTTGCGCAGCTGCATGTGCTCCTTTCTCTTGCCGCCAGCTGGTCAAGGCCTCTTTGGAAACAGACAACTTGAAAAACAGAAAAGCAGAAGGCTTTGCCTTGTCCTTTGATGTCCGCCTCTTGTTGACTGGGGTAACTGGGAAAGAGTCCTCCTCTACAGCTGAGTTTTATTAAAGCATGAGTTGAGGGGACCAAGTGCACAGGCCAGTTAAGGATGCTTCTTCACTCTCTCCTTAGGATGCTTCCAAATGACCACCATTTTGGGGCAGGATTCAGGTTGTGCAATTACAGTTGGTTTGGGAGGTCTTGTGCAACACACCCAATTCCCCCAGAAATCAGACCTTTTGCAATAAAGAAAAGGAAGGGATTTTTAATTTATTTATTTCATAATATTTATACACTGCTTGATTGTAAAGCTACAACAAACCTCAAAGTGGTTTTTCTATCACTAAGAAAAATTTACGACAACAATTTAAAGCTTTTAAAAAGTTAAAATAACAATAGATTTTTAAAAGATTAAAGTTTGCATTGGTTTTCTCAATATGTGGACAGGATTGTTATAGGAGGGCTCGGCATTCAAAATCACCCATTTCATAACTATTCCAGTTTGCTTAATCCAGTCATGAGGGGTTTGAGGTCAGAATGAGGTTCTTCTGAAGCAAATGCATATATCCCTATTTCCCAGTGTTGTTCGGAAGGCAGCATTTTCCAGGTAAATTTTCACAATAGCACTTGGCTCTCTTGGCCGAGGGAGCCGGCGTTTGTCTGCAGACAGCTTCCCGGTCATGACTAAGCCACTTCTGGCAAACCAGAGAAGCACATGGAAATGCTGTTTACCTTCCCGCCGGAGCGATACCTATTTATCTATTTGCACTTTGACGTGCTTTCAAGCTGCTAGGTTGGCAGGAGCAGGGACTGAGCAACGGGAGTTCACCCCGTCGCGGGGATTCGAACCTCCAACCTTCTGATCAGCAAGTCCTAGGCTCTGTGGTTTAACCCACAGTGCCACCCGTGTCCCTGGCTCTCCCTTACATAAGAACAAAAGAACATCCTGGATCAGCATCCCATCTAGTCCAGCATCCTGATCTCACAGTGGCCAACCAGATGCCTGTGGGAAACCCGCAAGCAGGATTCGAGCACAAGAGCCCTCTCCCCTCTTGTGGCTTCCAGCAACTGGTATTCAGAAGCACTGCTGCCCCCAACCTTGGAAGCAGAGCAAAGCCATGATGGCTAGTAGCCATTGATAGCCCTCCTCCATAAATTACAAACCTGCCACACATGATGTGCCTGCTTCTACAAGTCCTAGAAATGGCAAAACATCAGCTCCATGGTTTGAGGGGCCCACTGCAGTGAAGGCAGGGCCGGATCCTTCCAACTCAGTGCTCATTACTGCATGTTTACCTCCTATGGGCAAAACATTTCTTGGGGAGGCATTCTCCCCATCCCTCACCCTGCTACCCCACCTCCAGTCTGTTGCTGAGAAATTCTGTGTGATGGATCACAGGCCCTGTGCAGATGGGTTTCACAGCTCCACAAAAGCCCAGAAACCTGAGCTTCAGAGGCAGCAAATTGGATGTCTTCAGAGGGGGCAGATTATGTCACCTGGGAGGACACAGATTCTCTTCTTTCAGTTCTCCCAGCTCATTGGGGCCTGACGCACAGCTACACTTGCCAAAGATTTCTTTCTTCTTTCTTCTTTCTTTTCTTTCTTTCTTTCTTTCTTGGCATCTCTGTCCCTTTTACTGAAACCAGATCGTCTTCCAGGACTCCTCTGCAGTGTCGCCGCTCCAGATTTTCTGACAGATGCTGTCACACTGCCTTGACAAGGCCCTGAGCACCACTTGGGGTGGTGGTTTGGGTGTGTGTGTTCCTTGTGATGTATTTGTATTTGGCTGCGTAAACACCATACATTGAAAGCACATGGTTTGCCCCAAAGAATCCTGTGGACGGCAGTTTACCCCTCACAGAGCTACAAACAGGGGAAGGGACACCGCTCAGTAGCAGAGCAGCTGCCTTGCATGCAGAAGGACCCAGGCTCAATCTCCGACATCTCCAGATAGGGCTGGGAGAGATTAGTGCCTGAAACTCTGGAAAACAGCTGCTAGTTGGTGCAGAAGTGAGCTAGATGGTAGGAGCTGTTTGACAGTGGAACGGACTCCCTCGGAAAGTGGTGGACTCTCATCCAGATGGCTAGATTCCTGAATTGCATGGGGTTGGACTAGACCAGAGGTTGTCAACCTGGTCCCTACCACCCACTAGTAGGTGTTTCAGGATTCTGGGTGGGCGGTAGGGGGTTCTGCAGCACAAGCTGAATCCTCCTTCCATCGAGCGCTGGTGGGCGGTAAGGAAATTTTACCATCAAGAAAGATGCATTAGTGGGCAGTAGGTATAAAAAGGTTGGCTACCCCTGGACTAGATGATGCTTGGAAGACCCTTCCAACTCTACAATTCTGTTATCACTATAAGGCAGCTTCCTGAGCTCCTGTGCTCCTAGGGCTACAGTTCCCAGCACTCTCAACAAACATATGGCTGTATTTGGGATTGTGGAAGTGGATTTTCCTCTAGGCTTGATTGGCAGGGTGAATTTCCCTGAATCTGATTGGCTGTTGATTGGTCTGCTGCCAGTAGACTTCAATCAGGGGTCCCGGCCGGGGTCTCCCCCACACACCCAAAGCCTCTGGTGTACTTGCTGTGCTGCAAACATTGACGCCAGCCGCTCATATCGTTTGTGGCCTGTTGGCCTTATGAATTGTTATCGCCAGACTATGAAAGGGAACCTTTAAGCAGGTTCTGGGTCTGGGAAAGGAGAAGGGGCAGATAGGCAATCAGGGAGTAGAAGAAGAGTGACATAATCATGGACTGAGGGAGGCAGGGAGCTCTTGGATGATTTCTTCATTTGCTGGGTTGGGAGAGGAAGTCTGCCAGCCAAGCGCCTTCTGGGTTTCCTGCCAGAAACTGAGGCTGCCAGAAGCACATCAGATCCTGGCTTGTGATCGGCCCCCGTGGGGACTGTCCAGCCTGCACGTCAGGAGCAGCTCCAGCATCCAGCCCCACTGAGCTATGCCAACCCCTGGCCCACGTGCCTCCTCCTTGCTCCCAGGAAAGTGTCTGTGTGCTTCAGCCAGCTGGGAAAGGATGAGGGAGAGAGAGAGAGAGAGAGAGAGAGAGAGAGAGAGAGAGAGAGAGAGAGAGGTGGAACGGGGAGAGAGAGACCTTTGCAAGGTCAGACTCTGGAGCAAAGGGTAAGCTGGTGATAAGGAGGAGAAAGGACAAGGCAAGGGATGTTCTGAGTCTCGTAGAAAAGGAGCCCACAACAGGAGCAAGAGGCAGATTGTTGCAAGTGACAGGGTGGGGGACTGCATATAAGGACATATGAAGGGCTTATTGGATCAGCCCAGTGGACCATCTAGTGCAGTGTCCTTTGGCCAACCAATTGCTTGTGGGAAGCCCACAAGTAGGATTTGATAATAATAATAATAATAATAATAATAATAATAATAATAATAATAATAATAATGATGCCCCTCCCATCTGGCTGGGCTTCCCCAGCCACTCTGGGCGCCTTCCAACAAAATATTAAAATACCATAATGCATCAAACATTAAAAGCTTCCCTAAAGAGGGCTGCCTTCAGATGTCTTCTAAAAGTCTGGTAGTTGTTGTTCTCTTTGACATCTAGTGGGAGGGCGTTCCACAGGGCGGGTGCCACTACCGAGAAGGCCCTCTGCCTGGTTCCCTGTAAGTTGGCTTCTCGCAGTGAGGAAACCGCCAGAAGGCCCTCGGCACTGGACCTCAGTGTCCGGGCAGAACGATGGGGGTGGAGACACTCCTTCAGGTATAGTCCCCTCTTGTGGCTTCCAGCAACTGGTATTCAGAAGCATTGCCGCCTCTGACTGTGGAGGCAGAGCAAAGCCATCATGGCTAGCAGTCATCGAGAGCCCTCTCCTCTTCCATGAATTTGTCTAACCTAAAGTTACCAGATTTTCCCCCCAATGAATCCGGGGACACTTTTCAACTTCAATGGATTTTGTATGGGGACTGATTTGTAAATCCAGGGACTGTCCCCAGGAAACAGGGACGTCTAGTAACCTTAGTCTAACCCTCTTTTTAAGCCATGCAAGATGGTGGCCGTAATTGCCTGCTTTGGGAGCAAGTTCCAAAGTTTAACTATGCCCTGCGTGAAGAAAGACTTTCTTCGTCTCAAATCTTCCAACGTTCAGTTTCACTGGATGTCCACAAGTTCTGGCACTATGAGACTGGGAGAACAACTTTTCTCTATCTGCTTCCTCCATGCCATGCATTTTACAAATGGCAAAGGAGGCTCTCTGGAGGCAACAGTGCTGGCTGGGGTGTAAGGAGGAGGAAGGTGTTGTCTATTTGCAAGGTCCAAGCCCATAGCTGGTGCACATTCACACAGTCACCCAAGGATCAGATGCCATCTTGTGCGCACTCACTTGGGGGAGGAAATCCTATTAAATTCCATGGGACATTTTTCTGAATATGCCTGGCTAAGAAGCAGGTCAGGGCCACTTCCAGATGACATGTTTATTGAGCTTCCTAATTAGTTCCCACAAAGTTTGCAGGGAAGGTAAACAACATTAACTGTTTATTGAGTGTTCGTTCTGATTTGTTTGCAGGGAGATGAAATGATGTCGCCTCAAGCAAATGTTGCCCCACAATTTCCGTTGCACTTTCGCACCCCTTTCCTTACTGCAAACTGTCCAGTCCGCCCCCCCCCCTCAGGTTTAGGGTCAGAGAAGTGGGTTTGTCCTGCAAAAGTGCCAAACCCAGTTTAATTATGCAACCTGAATTGGCTGGTAATTTAGTTGAAATGCCCCTACCTCTACAAAATAATGACAGTCTGGAAGCAGCCCAGAAGTCTTTTCTCGCAAAGCTAGTTGGAGACAGAGCATAGCCATCGTGGCTAGTAGCTATCGATTGCCCTCTCCTCCATGAAGGAGTTGTAGCAATTCCATGCAAAGAGCTCCTGACGCTCCTGCTTTTGGCTTCTGCAGGGAGAGGATTTCGCAGCTGTTTTGTGTTTTGACCTCTCAGCTGTTGCTGATGTGCAGAAGCTGAGGCTAGTCCTCAGCAGACGGCCTGCTCATAGGTGCTGCTGCTGACCAAGGGGCCGCCAATGGAAGCGGGCAGCCTTCACTGAGCCATCTCCCAGATGCTTCCTATCTAAAGCCGCCAAGGTTAGCAGGCAGCAAACAGCCTGTTTTGTCCAAACAGTTGTGCTAAAATAGCTCCAGAGGTCTGGAAATAGCCCTTGTGCCATCTGGGAGGGCGGTGGGCAGGCGCCTCTCTTTCTCCTGGAGGAAGGATTGGCATGGCAGCACAGAAGGAAGGGGAGGCAGGAAAGAGCCATGATCATAATTCAGCTTAGGACACCTTCTGCCTGAATCTTGATGCTTTTATTGCAGCAGAGCAGAGGGTATTCCAGGAAGCCAGAGCTAGAGCCTGGGTAGCTCAGTTGGTTAGAGCATGGTGCTGATGATGGCAAGGTTGCAGGTTTGATCCCTGTATGGGGCAACTGCATATTCCTGAATTGCAGGGGGTTGAACTACTTGATCCTCAGGGCCCCTTCCAACTCGACAATTCAATTATTCTAAGTAGGGATGGGTGATCTATCAATTGTTGTTGTTTAGTCGTTTAGTCGGTCCGACTCTTCGTGACCCCATGGACCAGAGCACGCCAGGCACTCCTGTCTTCCACTGCCTCCCGCAGTTTAGTCAAACTCACGCTGGTAGCTTCGAGAACACTGTCCAACCATATTGTCCTCTGTCGTCCCCTTCTCCTTCTGCCCTCCATCTTTCCCAACACCAGGGTCTTCTCCCGGGAGTCTTCTCTTCTCATCAGGTGGCCAAAGTATTGGAGCCTCAGCTTCAGGATTTGTCCTTCCAGGGAAAACTCAGGACTGATTTCCTTAAGAATGGATAAGTTTGATCTTCTTGCAGTCCATGGGACTCTCAAGAGTCTCCTCTAGCACCAGAATTCAAAAGCATCAATTCTTCAGCGATCAGCCTTCTTTATGGTCCAGCTCTCACTTCCATACATCACTACTGGGAAAACCATAGCTTTAACTATACAGACCTTTGTTGGCAAGGTGATCTATCGATATATCATCCCAAATCGGTTTGAAATCCATATCCTGATATTTTGTTTATTTTTAGAAATTGGGGTTTTTTGTGATGGGGGTGACAGAGCACACTTGGATCCACTTTAATTGCATGAACTTTTCTGATATGTGCATGCATACCGGCCGTAAAACACAAGACAGTCTGGTAGCATCCTCAGCCTATCCGAGCTTACAGGGTGAGGTCACATTGTGCACGCTCCTTTGAGCTCTGCAAAAGAAAGAGGGAGGTGGCAATGTAACTGTACTGTTGGAACATGGACACACCAAATCAAATAAATCCTCAGGAAAAGGTTTCTCTCCCGTGGGATTACCCGTGGGCCTCTCCCGCTGCTAGGATTGATTTCTGAGGTCGGCTGTTGGCTGTCCCGCCCGGCGCTCCTCATTGCAGAGTCTTGGCTTGCAGCTCACCCCACGTGGCAGGAGATCAGTTTCCAGGATTCTTTCCCAGCCCTGTGGAGTTCCATGCATCCAATTGCAAGAGCTCTCTTCAGATCGGCACTACTGTTCCTGGCAGAAAAGGGCTATTGTTCCCGCAGACAATCTGCAGCATTGTACGTGGAGGAGGGCCCTGAGTCCGCCCAGCAGAAAACCGACTCCGCGGGAGTCCCGTTACCAGTTGCACCAATTATTGCAGGAAGGCATTGCCATAAAAACAAAAACACAGATGAATAAATTGCAGCTTTTGTTTTTTTAAATAAACTTAAGGTCAGGACCAACAGTTTAGATTTCTTTCTTGTTAACGGCTCTGGGCTCTAGGTCACAAGCGGACAAATCAACCTCTGAAATGGAGCGGTTTGGGCATTATTTAAGTCTGCTGCTTTTGAGGGTTCTGGTTGAGGGAATAGGTTTTCTTTGTCCTGCATGGTGAAGCGCTTTTATGCCTGGTTTTGAGACCACAGCCCCACCCCATCTTAGAATAGCTTAAAGATAGGGAGTTGGATGCAGGAGCTGTTGGTGCAGAGGCCCTAACAAAGAAGGGGGGGGCAGACAAAGAGGGTCCTTGTTTGTTAGCTGGTCATCCATGCACTGTGTGTGTGTGTGTGTGTGTGTGTGTGTGTGTGTGTGTGTGTGTCTTGGCATGCTCCGTTTTCAACCTGATCTTTGCTGACCTCAGCCCCCCAATGGTGCTCCGTGGTGACTTAATTACAACATTCCAAGTTCTCTAGGCTGCCTCCTGCTGCTTCCCCTCCCTAACCTTGCAGGGCTGGGGGGTGGGGGTGGTATTGTTAGTAACAGCTGCTCACAGGTGCAGGGCTTAGAGACCTGCAGCGTCTTCTGCAATCATTAACCCCTGCGCTGCTCCCAAAAGGTCCTTGCTACAGCTGGCTGCCCAATGCAGCAATTGTGTGTAGTGGTGGGACTCTAACACCCAGCCGGGGAAGTGGCTGTACCATCAGCCCTGCATGCAGAAGATCCCAGATTTTTAAAAACAATTTATTATTATTATTATTATTATTATTATTATTATTATTATATATTTTCTTGTTTTACAAAAGTGTTTGCAATGTCTCTCTCGTATTCGCCCCCCCCCCCCATGTAACATTTTTACAAATCAGTTTCATTTGTCGAGACATTAGGAAGAATAGGGGGAAAGAGGTGGGGGGAAAAGATGAGTGGGGGTGGGGTCGGGTGGTGATGTTTCTATTTTACTTAATATATGTGGGGTTTGGTGTCAGCGTTGCTTGTGCAGGTTCTCTGCTGTTCACTTGTGTTCCTTTGGTGGTGAGAGAGGTTGGGGTTGGCCTAGGGTGTGGTTGTTCATTTGTGGTTGGCTGCGGTGGTCTTTGTTTTCATGTGTGAGTGGGGTGGGTGGGTGTTTTGGATCAAGTTAGCCATATTGATTTGTATGCTGTTGGTGGTTTTTTGTCGTTGTCTTGTTTGGCTGTGTATGTGATAAAGGGGAGCCAGATTTAATCCCCAGTCGTATCTCTAGGTAGGGCTGAGGAATGGCCCCTCCTGAAACCCTGGAGGGCCACTGCTGTCCGTTGACGTGCAGCTGTTTCAGTCCAAGAACCTCTTTTCCTCATGATCAACCTTCAAGTGGGGAAGCACATGCCAAGAGTTTTATAACATAATCATAGAATCATAGCGTTGGAAGGGACCCTGAGAATCATCTAGTCCAACCCCCTGCAGTGCAAGAATATGCAGCTGTCCATTATGGGGACTGAACCTGCAACCTTGCATACATAGTTCTCTGCCTCCCTATTTTATCCTCACAACAACCCTGTGAGGTGGGCTAGGCTGAGAGGGAGTGACTGGCCCAAGGTCACCCAGCAAGTGCCGTGACTGAGTGGGGATTTGAACCCTGGTCTGCCAGGTCCTGGTCCAGTACTCTAACCACTACACCCCACTGATCCTTAGTTCTTGGCCTGCCAGCATGTACCGCTGTGCACACGGGGCGTGCCTGATACGCACCTCCTTCTCTCCTCAGGGGTCCAGCGGCAGGTTGTGCACTGCATGGAGAAAGTGGCTGGGATGGTGGAGGAGCACTATTGCAACGTCCTTAGCCGGCCGGACGACAAGCAGAAGAGTTGCAGTGAGGAGCCGTGCCCTGCCAGGTCAGCTCAACTCCTCTGCATCTAAACCACAAGAACATAAGGAGAGCGTGTTGGATCAGGTCAATGGTCCATTGAGCAAAGCATCCTGTTCCCCAATAAGTGTGAAAGGAGCCTCTTAGAATCACAGAATTGTAGAGTTGGAAGAGATCCAAAGGGTCATCTATTCCAAACCCTTGCAATGGTCATGCTCCCAGAGTTGGACGTCTAATTGCTCTTTCCCTAGCCTAACCCTTGAACTCCTTATTAGACACCGAGAGACAACAGGACTGCGCAAGGTGCCCCAACTATATAATTGGAGATATCGAGAGATATATAGCTGCACCGGCAACATATCTCTTCTTTCTCGTATCTAGAAATGCAAGAAGGGCCTTTACACTCGCCAGAAACTCGGCTCTTCCCTCGCCGGTCCTGGAAGGCAGCTTTAGAAAAGTCCCGTATGCTCAGAGACTTTGCACCTGTCCATTGGGAGAGATAGGAAGCCCAGAACACTTGTTCTTTAGATGTACCTTCTATGAAGATGCACGTAGTAAGACCATTGATCCCCTACTGGTGAGGCTCGCTGACCTCCCGCAAAAGCAAAAATTTGACCTTTTCCTGTTAGGCAAAGATCAGAAGATGACCTGGATGGTCGCCAGATTCTTTGTACAGATCTGTAGGCGCAGACCATCTCCCAACTCAAAATAGTCCACCATGAAAATCCCCAAACTTGGTTCCATGGGTGACTCTGGGTCAACCCCCTGGGATAGTTTATTGTTGTACATTGTTTTTAAATTTATTGTTGTACATTGTTTTAAGTGTCTGTTTTACCTTTGTGGCTGTACCCCCCCAAGTGTGTTTTATAAGCTGGTCTTCGACCATAATAAATTATCTATCTATCCTGCTCACTCCCTTCCAGGTGGTGGGCTGGTGAGTGGCAGGCGTGTTCTGCCACTTGTGGGGACACTGGGCTGACGAAGAGGACCGTCCTCTGCATCCAGAGCGTGGCACTGGATGAGCAGCGAGCTCTGCAAGCCAGCAAATGCCAACATCTCTCCAAGCCAGATGCCACGGCCCCCTGCAACCGAGAGGTCCTCTGCCCGGCTCGGTGGCTGGCTGGCAATTGGTCCAAGGTGAGGAGAATCTGAGCACCAAAACCCTTGCTGCAAGTCTTGGTTCAATCCACAAGGGCATCTCCAGGTAGGGCTGGGAATGGCCCCTGTCTAAAATCCTGAAGGGCAGCTGTCAAATCAATTATTGAGCTAGATGGACCCCATGATCTGATTCATTATAAAGCAGCTAGCTTCCTACCTTCCTCCAGACAGGAACTGGAGGATTTTCCTTTGCATAAATAACCATGGCTTTTGCAAATTTGGCAAAGGCCAACACTGTACTCTGAAATCCAAATGCACTTGAGAGCAAGCCCCACCAGAGATCTCGCTAGGTCCTTGGGAGAGGACAGAGGAGGCTGCCCAACATCCTTGGCCTTGGGCAATCTGGGTTTCCCCTCCCCGGGTCCGTACAGAAAGACTCCGCTTTTAATGTGGCTGGCAGCGAGTCACATGTCCTTGTGGCATGAAACTATTTTCGGTATGTGGGTTGCTGCAACTCTGGAGAAAGGTCAGAAGACCTCTTATCTGCTCAGCCGCAACAAACATCCTTCTTGTGATTTGTTTCTCCCTGTTAGCAAATCCCCACTCGTTCTTTTCCCCCTCAGCTAGGAATCTTGCTGGGATGAAGGGTGGTACTTGATGGGAACCCCAAATAGAGATGACCTATGAAGTCACTGGGTTCCAGCCCCCTCCAGGGACACCCGCTAGTCCCCCAGCTGTCTGGGTTTTTCCATGCAAGCCAAGCTTCGTCAGGAAACAAAGATGACCTGAAACTGAAGAACGATGGCTGGGTTTAGATTGAGCTTCTGTAGTGGAAAGAGCAAATGACCTTGGATTATAATGATTTCTGGCCCTTTTTTGCATGAACCAGCCTTCCCCAACCTGGTGCCCTCCAGAAATTTTGGACTACAACTGGGGCACCAGGTTTGTTTATTTACTGCATTTATATTCCACCACCTGTGTCTCCAAGGAGCCCAAGGTGGGGAATACATGGTTCTCTTCCCACCTTCTATAATCCCCACAACAAACCTGTGAGGTAGGTTAGGCCAAGAGGTCATGGCCAAGTGGATCCAGTGGTACCTCGGGTTACATACGCTTCAGGTTACAGACTCCGCTAACCCAGAAATAGTGCTTCAGGTTAAGAACTTTGTTTTAGGATGAGAACAGAAATCGAGCTCTGCCGGCACGGCGGCAGCAGGAGGCCCCATTAGTTAAAGTGGTCTTCAGGCTAAGAACAGTTTCAGGTTAAGAACGGACCTCCAGAACGAATTAAGTACTTAACCCAAGGTACCACTGTATTGTAAACCTGGTCTTCCAGGTCCTAGTCTGACGCTCTAACTGGTGGTTCCCAAACTTTTTGGGGCCACCAATCCCTTGGTTTTATAAACCCTTCCCCAGTGTTCCCTACCCTATAAAAGGCATTATCAGAATAGTGGTTTGCATGACCCACTAAGGAAGACCGTAACACAATTAAATTCAAAACAGTGACAACTAATTGCACACACACACACACACATATATAAAATCAATTAAAACTATTTAGTTTAATTACTACAACAAAATTGATGGACAAACCATTGATACCAGCTTTTTCAAATCTGATAATCATTTACACTTCCTGTTCCCACTTGCCAACGCTTCTTAGCACCCCCAGCTAGGTAATCCCATTGCCCCTCGGGGGAGCTACCACCCACTTTGGGATCAACTGCTCCAACCACTATACCACACTATCTCTCTTGGAGGATCAGAACATAGAGAAACTACCAGCACGGTGTTGGCCATTGATGTCTCTCACACTCCTTATTTTCTCTCCCCTTTCCCATACAGTGTTCGGTCACATGTGGAAGTGGGATACAGCATCGCCTGGTGTACTGCCCCAATAATACCAGAGCCAGCTGTGATCCAGGGCAAAGACCAGCCTCTGAAATTGCCTGTTCGTTGCTGCCCTGCTGGAACAAGATCGAGAGCATCTTCCCAGACTGGTCAGGCTCTGGTTCCTCGAGCCGGGAGCTGTACAATGAGATCAATTTCATCCCAAGCCACCCCATCCCTCGATTCAGCCCTTTGTCACCCAAATCTGAAGACCTCAATGCCATAAGGGAAGAAGACTTTTCGGCTGGCAACAACAAAAAGGGAAACGTGTTTGTGGATGATTTTTACTATGATTACAATTTTATCAACTTCCATGAAGATCTGTCTTACGACCCAGCTGACGCCAAGGGTGGTGGGAGAGAGGACTTGTTGCCAGATGTTGGGGTGAAGAAGGTCAGCAACGTGAAAGAGGACCCTCAAGAAATGGCTCCTGATTCTCTCTCTACTGTAAAGCCAGAGATGGACCATGGAAGCCCAACATCTCCAGCTGTTGTGCAGAATAGCAAAGGGGTAACCAGTGGGTTTCAAGAGCATAGCACTGCTGTCAGTTGGCATGGTTCTTTGGGTACAGCCGTTGCTGTCTCTCCAACCTCCTCCATGGCAGTTAACGTGAAGGAGAACCCACCAGCCATTTGGGGAGATCTTCCTTCTTCCACTTCTGCAGCTGCAACGGATTTCCCTTCTGGCACCAACACCCATGTATCTGTCAATCGTGCCCAAGAAGACACCACACATTGGGAAGGGAAGGTAGCAAACACGGCCCCCTCTGTGATCTTCCCTTACTTGACCCTCCTGACTCCAACCGTACCTTCTGTTGAGGGCAGCCCCAGTCAAGACCATGACTTTAGCATTCGCAAGAGCTGGAAGGAAGACGTTGGAGGCTCAAAGGTCCCATATCTCAGCACCATAGGAGACAATGGCTTGTTGGGCCGTGGAGAAGGTGGTGGTGCAGACCGGGCCATCGTTGATCTCAAAGATGACGTTGGTGATGGACGCAGAATGGAAGAAGCCCTGGTTAGGACAGTTGCGGCAGGAACTGCAGAAACAGCATCAAAGGGGACGCATGGGAACTTCGTTTCTCCACTGCCTGGTCCTACTGAAACCACTCTTCACCTTCCAGCTCAGGTCCCAAGCGAGACAAGCAAGAAGCTTGATGATGGTGTGAGTCCATACGACGTGGCAAACAGCAAGAGCCTTGCGGCAGATGCACAGGACCTCCAACACTCTCCTGCTGATGTAGTCAAGGCCAAGGGCGAGTCTCCCTCCCTGGAGCCCCCACCCACCTTTGCATATGAGCCACCTGGGCTTGACAGCAATACAGTTGAGAGGCAGCCCCCTTCCAGCCGCGTTCTGCTCATGCCACACAGTCCCAACTCACTGGGGCAGCAGCTGCCGACTGAGCCGACGTCCTTGGAGTGGGGGCCCTCCTCCTCTGGCTCTGTCCCTTCCATGCCACCTGCACCAAGGCAGAAGGAGGAATCTGTTGGAATGAAAACCAAGTGGGATGCTGAGCATATCCCTCCCAGTGTGGGGGACCAAGGACTCTCTGGGGGCAGAAATAAAAGTGCCCCCCATGGGGCTCACTGGATGTTTGCAAGCAGCCATGGAGGTCTCGGGCCTAGGCCCACGACTGTAAGGCACCAGGAGGAAAAGGAGGAGAGGACGCTCTCAGTGGCTCCTCCAGCTACTGTCGCAGCTGCTCTGAATGCCAGCTGGGAAGCTGGAAACTGGAGTGAGGCAAGTTCCTGGCCGGAAGGAGAGGATACCTGCCGGTTGCAGGGAGTTCTCTGCTTGGCTCTGAGCCCCTTGGCACCCGGCCTGCTTTCCCCAGAGCTCAGCTCTGCAGAAAGTGGGAGGGTTTGGGTCACACTCTCGTCCAGAGCAGGGTTAGCTAGCCCGGTTCCCTCCAGTTGTTGTTGGGCTGCAATTATTTTTATTTATTTGTTTCATAAAATGTACATATTGTTTGATTGTAAAAAAAAAACCCAAAACCACACAGCAGTTAAAAAAATAAAACTACCGACAAGAAGCATTAACAACAATAATTAAAAACTTCTAAAAAGTTTTTAAAGTCTAAAAACAGATCAAAACTCTCATCGACTTTCTAAGCAAAATTGTTTAGACAACAATCACTGGCTATGCTGGTGGTTGGGATTTTATTTATTTGCTATTTGTTTATGTATTAAATTTATATTTCTCCCCCTACCTTCCTGAAGGGTGCCTAGATTGGCTAAAAAACATAAGGGGAAAGGACATATGCAATATATAATAATTAAAATGACATCATACCTTCCAACATTTCTCCGCTGAAAATAGGGACATCCTATTCAACAACAACAACAGCAATATTTCTATTTATACCCCGCTCATCTGACTGGGTTGCCCCAGCCACTCTAGGCTGCTTCCAACGTACAGTGTATAAAAAATAATAAAACATTTTTTAAAAAAACTTCCCTATACAGAGCTGTCTGGAAGGGAGTTCCAGAGATGGGGGTCCTGACAGATAAAGCCCCTTCCCATGTTCACACTGCCCTTTCCATCCAGGGGCGATGCTGGCTATGCTCTGCCGCCACGGCTGGAGGCATCAACGCTTTCGAATACCGGTTGCTGGAAACCACTGGAGAGGAGAGTTGCTCGGGTCCGATTGGGGCAGCTGGTTGGCCACTGTGAGAACAGGATGCTGGACTTGATGGGCTACTGTCCTGATCCAGTTGGTGCTTCTTATGCTCTTAGGTGCTTAAGAAGCTCCCCCAACCTAATCATAAACAGCAAGTTGGGACATATGGAGTAAGGCTCTCCTTTAAGTCCGCATCTTTTAGGGCTCTGTATACTAGCACTGCAGTCCCATGGACTGCAAGAAGATCAAACCTCTCCATTCTTAAGGAAATCAGCCCTGGGTGCTCCCTGGAAGGACAGATCCTGATGCTGAGGCTCCAATACTTCGGCCACCTCATGAGAAGAGAAGACTCCCTGGAAAAGACCCTGATGTTGGGAAAGATTGGGGGCACAAGGAGAAGGGGACGACAGAGGACGAGATGGTTGGACAGTGTTCTCGAAGCTACAAACATGAGTCTGACCAAACTGCGGGAGGCAGTGGAAGACAGGAGTTCCTGGCGTGCTCTGGCGCATGGGGTCATGAAGAGTCGGACACGACTAAACGACTAAACAACAACAATACTAGCACCAGTGCCTTGAATTGGACACTGTAGCTCACTGGTAGCCAGTGCAGGACTCTCAGATCTGGAGCTGTAGTCCAACCACCTCTGGACGGCACCTGCAGACCCTCCAAGTGTCCCTATTTTCCAGAGACAGTACCAGATTTACAGAAGCTGTCCTGGTTTCTGAGTTTTTATCCTGGAATGTGTCTCTTTTCTTTAGGATGTCCCTCTTTCCACCAGAGAAATGTTGGAGGGGACGTCTCTATTTTGATTGGAGAAATGTTGGAGGGGATGTCTCTATTTTGATTGGAGAAATGTTGGAGGGTATGGACTAGGGTGTCCCTATTTTCATCAGAGAACTGTCGGAGGCTATGCACCTTGTTGGCTACACCTGGTCTAGAGGAGGTGGAATGGAGGGGGGTTGCAGGTGCAAAGAAGACCGTGTCTTGGGTCCAAGGTTGTCTTTTCAGACCATGTGGCCTCTTTGCCTGTTGGGACTCTGGTGATTGCAAGAAGCTCCAGCAGGCGGTATGAGAAGGCAGTGGCAGATGGGGATGGGCAAGAGTTTGAGCCACTGAGTAGAGGGGCTGTAGAATCTTTTTCAACTCAAAGGTTGCCTTCCAGGGGCCACATGCTGGTAGTGGGCGGGGCAATAGGCAAAAGTGGGTGGGGCAACAAGTATGGATTTTTAAAACCTCTGTAGGCTATCTTCCCCACACATTCTCACCCTCCTCTTTATCCTCCATCCAGACCATCAAGAAGCATCCCCAGAGCTCCAGCTAGGGCAAAATACTCAAGGAGGGTGTGGAGCAAGGCCAGAAGGGGTGTGGCTTGGGGAGAGTCAGGAGGGCCAGGCGGAGAGGACCGGAAGACCACATTTGAGAGGACCTGAGGTTCCCTAGCCCTGCTTGGAGAGGCAGGAAGTGAAAACCCAGCTCCGTTGAATTATCGGGGACTGAGCAGGCCTGGGTGCTAACAGGGCTTCCTCTTTCTTCCAGTGCTCCACCACATGCGGCCTGGGTGCCATTTGGAGAACAGTGCGCTGCAGCACAGGGCAGGAGCAAGACTGCAGCCCAGCCCGGAAGCCCATCCCTGCCCGGAGGTGCTACTTGAGGCCGTGTTCTAGCTGGCGCGTCGGGAACTGGAGCAAAGTAGGCAAAACTCACCTCAGGCAACACCCTTTGCCGAGGAGGCCTCTGGGGCTCATCTTCACACACCCCTCTTGATCATTTTTTAAAGTATTTGCTCCATGTTGCGTAGCAGCAGGCTGCACTTGATGACTTCTAAAGTCTGTTCCAACCCCAAAATGCAGTGACTTCAACTGGAGCCAAAGCCTCAGATCTTTGCAATTTAACAGTGGGTAAGGGAAGAGACAAGGGACACGGGTGGCGCTATGGGTTAAACCACAGAGCCTAGGACTTGCCAGTCAGAAGGTCAGCGGTTCGAATCCCCGCAACGGGGTGAGCTCCCATTGCTACCCGATCCCTGCTCCTGCCAACCTAGCAGTTTGAAAGCACGTCAAAGTGCAAGTAGATAAATAGGTACCGCTCCGGCGGGAAGGTAAACTGCGTTTCTGTGTGCTGCTCTGGTTCGCCAGAAGCGGCTTAGTCATGCTGGCCACATGACCCGGAAGCTGTACGCCGGCTCCCTCGGCCAATAAAGCGAGATGAGCGCCGCAACCCCAGAGTCGGCCACAACTGGACCTAATGGTCAGGGGTCCCTTTACCTTTAAGGGAAGAGGCATGGAGGCAGGCCTAAGCCTGCTGCCCCTGTCCGCTTTCCTCCAGTGTGCCATTGAGGCAACTGCCTCAGAATGCCTTAGGGTAGCGCCGGCCCAGGCGGCCAATTACCACGGATAGTCTTATCCTCCGTGATAGCCTTGACCTGAGGCCACTCCCTGCCTCTCAGGCTGGCCTACCTGAGAGGGGCCTACCATGGGGGGAGGCCTACCATGGGGGGACGGGACAGCAGGGAATTGAATAGGTAGGAACCAAAACAGGCTCCTTTTGAGAGCAGCCACGCTGCTTCCGAATATCCCTCCACTCCACAACGGACAGGGGCCAGCTCTCAGTCGGCTTCTCTTTGCACTATTTGGCACCCAGTGCTCCAGGACCTGTGGAGGCGGTGTGAAAGTCCGGGACACCCACTGCGTCGACAGCAGGGACCAGCGGCCCCTCCGCCCCTTCCACTGCCAGGCTGTGCTGTACAAGCCCCTCACCCAGATGCCCTGCAATAGCAAGGTGTGCCTCGGCTGGTACACCTCTACCTGGAGAGAGGTGAGTCGGGGGCAGGGGGCAAGCAGAGAGGGGAGGAGGCTGTGAGCCCAACCCAGAGCTCCCTTGTGCTGGGGTGAGGTGTGGGTGTCTTGCTCCAATTTTTCTTGCTGCTTTCTTACCCCAGATTTGAGTAGGCTGCAGTGATGAAGATGGTGATGATGTGTGACTTGGATCTCCACCCTCTGTAGCATCCATTCATTTTTACCACCATGCTGAATGGAAAATAAATTCCAAAGACAATGAATGACCCCCCCACCCTCCCTTGTAGTTATTGTAGTTATTAATTATTTACAGTATAGCCTATCTTAACCCCCCGACAGAGACTCAAGGTGGCTTCCACAAATCAAGACAACACAAATAAAATACGAAAAAACTAAAAACAATTGTTGAAAAGTAGCTGAATTAAGAACAATATAAAAAATAAATCTGTTAAAATACAGATTTAAAAAACAAAACAAAGCAGCACAGCTCTCATAAAAGCCTTTTCCTTAAAAAAACCCCAGTCAGTTCCCAAAAGCCTGTTGGAATAAAACAGTCTTCGCTGGATGATGGAAGGACAGCAAGGAGGGAGCCCATCTGGCTTCTCTAGGGAGAGAGTTCCAAAGCCTGGGAGCAGCCACCAAGAAGGCCCTCTCCTGTGTCTCCACCAAGCATGTCTGTGAGGGTGGTGGAACTGAGAGAAGGGCCTCCCTTGAAGATTTCAGAGCGCAGGCAGGTTTGCATGGGAGAAGATGGTCCTTCACATAGCTTGGACCTAAGCTGTATAGGGCACTGAATTGTAGTTTTTCTACTGTGCCATTTCGGTTTAATAGGAATGTCTTCTGCCAGGTGATGCTCCCTGAGATCTGATCTGCTTTAGCAAATTCATTCTCTCCCCAAAGACTTGGAAGCTCCCAAAGAGCAGGAAATGCAGGCTGCTGCTCCACTGATGTGCCTTAAATCAGGGGTAGCCAACATGACGCCCTCCAGATACTATTGGACTGTAACTCCCAGCATCCCTGTCCACTGGGGCTGGTTGGGAGTTGGAGTTCAACATCTGGGGGCCACTACAATGTGCTGCCCCAGCCCAGAATGGACCTCCTTACTCCACGGGAAGCCCAATAAGCAGACAAGCCCATGGAGGTTACTGTGTGGCCTCCCACTCCTGTTTTGACTGCCATGCTTGCTCCTTGGCTCAGAACTAGCTTCTGCCCAAGCACCCGCCTGCGTCCACTGTAGTGGGTTGGTGGTGCTTCCTTCTCAGCTGATTCCTGTCTGTTTCCTGCTAGTGCTCTGAGCTGTGTGGAGGAGGGGAGCAAGAACGCCTGGTGACCTGCCCGGAATTTGGACGGTGCGACGAAGCCCTCCGCCCAAACAACACCAGACCTTGCAACGTCCACCCCTGCACCAAGTGGACAGTGGGATCCTGGGGGCAGGTAAGCCAGGAGTCCTTCTTCTGAATCCCTGGTGGGAAGGAATCCAGAATGCTTTTGATGATTGGAAGTTAGGGTGCTACCCCCCCTTCCTTGGGGTGGTCCAGGGCAGGCTGTGGCTGGGTGGTCTGAAGTCCTTTTTGATCTCTTTAGTGCACGGCCATGTGTGGGGGAGGCATCCAGAAGAGGCAGGTGAAATGCATGAACACCAAGACTGGGGAGGTGGAAGAAGACAGCAGCCTTTGCGACCATGAACCGTGGCCGGAGAACACGCAGAAGTGCAACCCCCAGGACTGCAGCCCCAGCCCACCAAGTAAGTGGTGGGGTGGGGTGGGATGGGCGTGTCAGGAACTCGTCCTACGCTTGAGTAGGACCCTGGCAGAGACACAGCCCGACTGGCATGTTCTCTCCCTCCTGGTTGTTCGTTTGGAAGCTTCAAAAGCTTTCTTCAGCCTGAACATCACAGCGACCGATGCCAACAGACATCAGCACACTTAGGGACCTGCAGAGTTTGCGCAGCTTGCATAAGCGACCTCAGCAACTCAGCATTTTGGCTAATCTACTTTATTTACATATAAACACACACGGAGCACTTCAATATGGCTCCCTCTCTCTCTAGCATCAGACAGCAAAGAGAAAAAGGTCAAAGGACAAAGCACTTCACAGAACACAGTAACACAAACATCCTGTCTCCGTCACTTCCCACTCTGTGGAGTCAAAACATACACCGTCATGTGATAGACAAAAATCCCATGACTGCAATCATGGAGCAGGAATTCTAACAGGGCGGAGGGGTGGGAGAATTAGAGATTCTGCAAGACGTATTAGCAGTGAGGACACAAGAGTCCGGCCTCTGGCCACGGAACTGGTAAGAACCAGTTTAGGAGGAACCTAACCGAATATTAGAGTGAAAAAAACAGCTGCAGATAAGGTGCAAGGAGGGTTCTGTACGTTCAGTAAAAACTTTGTGTTGATTCAGTGTTTACAAGGAGCATGGTTAGATGAAGAAATGGCAATGTGCTGGGTGGCAGAAGTGGTTGGCTAGAGAGTAAAACAGCCAGGATGTTGCATATTTCATATATGGGGCAGGGCGTGTTAGTGGAATGTTCTCACAGACACTTTGGGGCTCTGTCCCGTACTGCATTACAGAATAAAGTCTGACTGATAGGCAGTTTGGTTTGAACCCACAAAGGGAATTTTCTCCCACAGGAGTCAGGGGACTCAGCTATACAGCTGCAAATATAATAGTTTAAGTGCCACTAGAAAAATTCAATATATTTTTCAAAACTTTTTTTTAAAGCATTTTCACAGTGTTTTTTTTTATGTCTAGATTCCACCAGAGCCACAGCAACAGGGGAAAGGTAGTCAGCTCTTTCCCTGCCACCCCCATGCAATTTACCTTCTTAAGGGCTGAGGCCTGGGTAAAAATAGAAGCAATTGGCTGGTGCCTTAAAATAGATGGTGTTGGTGCCAGGCAGGCCTCCCTGCAGAGAGCATTCCATAAGTGTGGAGCCACCACTGAAAAGGCCACTTCTCCCATCGGTCTTATCCACTCAGTGCAAAGAGTACACTGTAGAAATGTCGATCTCCTCCCAGCAAGCCCCTTTGGTGCAACCCCCCTCCACCCTCACCACTTAGAGGTCCAGCACCACCTGCCTGCTTCTGGTCCAAAAATGCAAACTATGCAAACGCTCCCGAGGGCCTGATCCAGCATAGCCTGTTGTATTGTCCTGGTTGTTGCCAAAAGATTACACTGGTTTTCTGTGCAAGGGCAGGGCACAGGAAATGTTAGCCTTGCAACAAATGCCTTTATCCAGAAGAATACTTGTTACTCATGGTAATAGCGCTGAGAGATAAAGTGGGGATACAGATCCTGCGGTGATGATGGATATACAATGGCCTTGATGTATAGGGTCATGATTTCCCCCCACATAAACGATGCAAGACAATGTGAGGGAATGGGGAGGGCTAAAGACTCTGGGTTTTTTAATGGCCTATATTTGGTTTATGGCCCAGGGCAGGAAGCGCTGATGGGAAAGAAAACATATCCTGCTGAACTCTGGAGGGAGGGGGAAAGTCTCGTCCGCTTGCCATATGAAGTCAGATCCTTGCTAAAGCTGCAGGCCTGGGCACAGAGGTGTCCGGTCCCCTTGGTCTTTAGTCCAGAACCCCACGCAGGCTGCTGCAGAGTGGTCTTACGTCATAGAATTGTGGAGTTGGAAGGGAGCCCAAGGCTCATCTACTCCAACCCCCCAATATGGGATTCACAGCCTTCTCGTGGGGCATTAGGGAAAATGATCTGCAAAATAACCTCCCAGGATAGAAGCACAACAAACACACTCCTTGGATTCCTAGCAGCTATGAATTTGTAAATGAACGAACTCAGAGCAGCTGAACATGTTGAAAACTAACATCACAGATTTGTATAAGGGCAATTCTCTTCCCCTCTGTCCTTTTTATGTTTATGTTCTGAAACTGTTCTGGAAACCCAGCAGTGTTACACTAAAATGGTGTTTGGGGTTGTGACCAGGTAAAGAAAAGCTTCAGGAACCAAACAACTGAAGTCTCTGGCTTCTGCTATGGCTGTGTATGCATGACTAAAGTTGCCGCTTCTGCAAGGGGAGAACTGGTGAACGTGGCAGGCACCGCGTGAATTTCAGCGCCCCCTTGCTTCTTTATCCCTCTGAAGACATAGCTTCTGGAAACTGATAATTAAATGATCAAAGCAGTGGCTTTGAAAACAATTAAGAACATAATAAGAGCCTGTCTGCTGGATCAGGCCAAAGGGAGCCCATCTAGTCTAGCATCCTGTTCTCACAGTGGCCAAACAGATGCCCCAAAGCCCCCAGGGCAACGGCCTCCTCCCACCCTTGTTCTCCAGCATTCTAAGGTAGACTGTCTCTGTCTGTGGAGGTTCCATTTTAGGATTCATAATAAACGAAGAAGAGCCTGGCTGCTGGATAGGCGGCCCATCTAGTGCAGCATGTTCTTCTCGCAGTGGCCAGTCAAATGCCTCTGGGAAAGTAGCCTTGGACTGGGCAGGCGGAAGGGGGAGGAGGCAATCCCTGCTTGTAGTGCCCCCAGTGTATGGGGGAACATGGTGGGAGGCCCAAACAGGTGCACAGAGGACTCTGTCCGCCCCCCGCTCCCAGGGGTGAGAAGTCAGTGGTGATTCTGCTTATAGTTTATAGCACAAAAGTGATGATTGTGTGGCATTAGGAGCCGCCTGAGTGGAAGCAGGCCCTTTGCCCCAGGTGGTGATGCCTCTCTTCCCAGCATCCTGCCTCCCTTTAGGAAGTGGGAAGCGTCATCAGCAGCAGCCCATAAACCCATGCTGGATTCTCTGTGTGGAAGATCAGGCTATTAATAAACTCGCTTCTTATCAGCTGCAGAAGGCTAATAAAAATGTAGTAATACAGAATGTTAAGAAGGAAGAGCAGTGTGTGTGTGTGTGTGTGTGTGTGTGTGTGTGTGTGTGTGTGTGTTACACTGTGCAGCTGTGGCTTGTCAGCTTCCCCCAGTTTAAGACTGAACAAGGAGCCAAACTTTATAACTAACAGGGATAAATTAACTGAAAGCCATGAAACAAGATTGCGCAAATCACCAAAGGAGGATCCTTCAGTCGCTGCAGAAGCCCGCTTTCCCCTTCCTGTCACAGGGAAAAGTTGTTGCTTTTAAAATGCACTGAGTGAAAGCATGTGTACAGGCACATGTGTGTGCAAACTGGTTTGCATGTTAGGCTGAAAGCCAAACTGCTTGGAAACATACCTTCCAACTTTCCCCGATGCAAAACCAGGACACGCAGCTTCCAACACGGGCTCCGGGGTGAATCACATGACCTGCTACTCACTCTCACTCTGAAAATTTGTGGGGGTTGGGTGGGGGGGGACACAGTGTGAGATTGTAGCACCCAAAATGACTACTGAGATCTCGTGAGGGAAAAAATGGGATGTTCTGTGTCCCCCCCCCCCCCGGGCATTTGGAAGGTTTTAATTTTGGGGGGATCAGTCTGGCTGACTGAAATCGCTGACCTAGTCAGACAACATTCTTAGTAAGACAACAACCTTAGCTGGCCACTTAAGTGTCCTCATTGGCGTCCCAAAAGAATGAGATGGGTTAGAAGCATAGAATTGTAGAATTAATGAGCCCCTGTGGTCATCTAGTCCAACTCCCTGCAACACAGGAATCTTTTGCCCAATGTGGGGCTCGAACCCTTAACCCTGAAATTAAGAGTTTCATGCTGTCCTTACTGAACTATCTCAGCAAGAGCTACGACTAGGGGATGGGGCGGTGCCCTCCAAGCTGTAGGCCTTTCCTCCACCCTCCTCGCCTAGCTGCTTTGTAGGAGATCAAGAGCCAGAGTATATATATATGAGTGAGCTGGAAGCAGACTGGTGGCTGGAGACACGTAGACATGATTGCTCTGTGCTGGATACAAACCTGTGATCAGTGGAGATGCAATATCTTTTAGAATCACATAACTGGAAGGGACTCCAACTAGTCCGACCCTCTTCAGTGCAGAAATCGCAACTGTTGGGGTGTTAATGCCATGAGTCCTTCCATTTTATGCTCAGGTTAGTCCCTGTAATGAGCCACTTGACAGCGATCATTTATTGAGCGTCCTGTATGTGTGTGTGTGTGAAGAGGTGTCTTGCCCTGGGAGAAGGACTCTCGGCTGCTAAGATTGGCAGAGAGACAGATGCCGGGTCCTTCCTGCAGAAATAGCTCCCTGAAAGAGCCCTCTTGAAGGCTGGAGATAAGAGGCCTTGCCGAGAGTAAGCAGGGCTCCATCAGAGGCACCAAAGCAATATTCCCAAGGCGTTCTTCTCCGCAGCTTCCTGTGGCATCTTTCAGGCGGTGCTCAGAGCAGGAGCCGATGGTAGCAGTCAAGGCAGGGCAGGGGGGCAGAGAGAGAACATCATCCTCTGCAACTCTTGGCTAACTCCGTGGCTGTGTTTCCTGACTGCTCTAGTCAGGAACCAGTTCCAAGGTACAGTTCTTCCTCCCTGGAGGAATCTCCATGGAAACATTTGAGTCTAATAATGCAAAATCCAAGTGCAAAATCCATCCAGACAAAGGGACAGAGGTGATTTTGTGTTCAAAGGGGATCCAGTAAGAGCCAGCTCAAGATCCAGGAAAGGCAAAAATGTCTCTTTACAGGCCTGGGGGGCTCCTCCAGAGGATAATATCCACTCGCTCCCTTCCCCCAGTTTGCCCCTTTGATGCTGGAGGAGGGGGTGTTTGGTGGGGCTAGCTGTAACCTCTGACACAGTGATGTCATTGTTTGCTGAGCTGAAAGAGACCTTTGTGGTCAAACTAGACATTCTTTCCCCTGATTCCTTGCTGCTCCTTTCTGTCTGCGTTGCCCCAGAGAGAAAAGGGTCTGCAGCTCAGCTGCTGCCCTTGCTTTGGGACCCCAAAACTCTTAATAAAGCCCCAAAGACCTTTGAATTCTCCTTTGATGTGTTGTAGAAATTAGAAAGCACTGCCTCCACTTTTGAAACCCCTTTCTGTGGTAGCATTGATTGGATTTATAGCCCATCCCAGTCCGGAGGTCCAGGGTGGGCAACCGACAGGTGCACATTACAAAGGCAATTAAGATCAAAGGCAAAGCCAAGCAAACGACTTCCAGTCTGCTACTATTTTGCAGGTGGCATTCAGTTGCATACTAGCAAATTCAAATTGTGGTGGCGTTGCTGACACTTATTAGTTGTCCTTTTTACGAAAAGTAAGCTCAAAGTAACTTAACGTATACTGCAAAAATGAAAAGCAATATAAAACTAGAACAAAACGAAAGCTAACAACTTTTGTATACATAAACGGCATCCTAGCACGTCCCACCCACTGAAGGAGGCCGCAGGATCTGAAACACTCCAAGTTAAAAGCCGATTGACATGGATTTGGCTTATCTCCACTTATTTGCCCCACTCTTTCAAGGCACAGGTCCACACTTGAAAGCTCGATGTCCAAGTTTTTGTGTTTTTTTGCCCAGAGCTTTCCCTGGTAAAACCTGCTCTTTAGTGTTCAGTCAGAGCAAATGTCAGTTCGGGTTTTCCATGGATTGATGTTTGTGCCAATGGAGCACTAAAGATCGAGTTTTTGCAGGGAAAGCTCTGGAGCAAAAAGGGGGGGGCACTCGGAGACAGAGCTTTAAAGCACAGGCTGTGCCTGGAAAAAGCAAAGGGAAGGGAGGTGTTGATATGCCCTCTATTATGAAGCAAGCCCACTTTCTCCCCAGACTTTGGCTTTTGGAGTAAGGAAGGTGATGGGGAAATACTCCAGGAAGTGCTCGAATCTATAACATAGAACCTCTCTGCAAACAAACCAGGATGGTTGTGCATTAAACAGCAGATGTCATGTCACTTCCCCACAAACGCTATGCAAACAAGTGAGGATGAAGGCACAAGAAGCAGGTCATCTGGAAGTGACTTGGAGTAGGTATCTGACAAATCTGACACACTGACAAATTCAAATGTGCAAACCCCCTTGGGTTCACATGTGAAACTTACAATGTCCCTGATTCTGAGTCCATGATCTCAGAGGGGAGGAGTCAGCCCCTTGGGCACATGTGCCCAAAATTTCAGATCAGTGGCCTGAGGGGGGCTATTTAGCATCCAGCCTCCTGTTCTGACAGTGACCAATATCAGGAACTAGAGTCAGGGGTAGGTCAGCAATAAAAACATTGAATGAAGTTTACTCTTTATTCAAAGAAAGCAGAAGTGCAGGCCTGATGATCACAGTAACTCTTCCCAGTAGGTCTTGTCCCAATGAGGCAGTTGCAAGGACCCTGCTCTCTTTCCCCCGCTCTCTAAGGCTCCTTTCCTGGTTCCTTCCCCAGCAACCTGAGGCTCCCTCTTCATACCTCTTCTGGTTCTAGGAGACCAGGCAGGAAGGGGAGCTTGTCGCAGCAGGAGGGGGAGACCCCCTGGCTTCTTCAGCAACCTGCCTCATTGCTGCTGCTTGGCCCCATCCCTTCCCAGCCTCCTCTTCTGCCCCTGATTCTGGGCTTCTCTCTACCATAGCCTCTTCCTGCTCACTAAACCCTGTTACCTTTTTAGCTTCCGACACCACCTCCACCTTCTCCTCCTCCCAGGCTTCTCCCTCTGACCACTCATCATAGTCCCACCACCAGTACCCTGGTTCTGAGTCTTCTTCCCTGGGGGGGGGGGAGGGTTCCCCAACTGGTACCCCATTCCTCTGCATCCATCCAGTCCTTGACAACCAGCCAGATGCCGTTATGGGAAGCCCACAAGCAGGACCCAAGTGCAAGAGAAGTGCTCTTCTCACTTGTGATTCCTAGTATCTGACCTTCAGGCCTCAACTCTGGAGGAAAAGCACAGCCACTGTGGCCTTATGCAGATAGCCTAATTTTCCATGAATTTGTCTAACCCTCTTTTAAAGCCATCCAAAGTAGAGGCCATCACTATATTTTGCAAAGTTACAATGAACTATGGATCTGTACCCTTACATGCAGGGATGTTTTTTCCTTTTTTTACACAGATTGCAAGGAGCAAGCACAATATGGATTAAGACCATGGGGGTTGTTTTCCCCTTTGATCTGCACCCAATCTGGACTGGTCTCCTCCTGCCTGCAGTTTGCACTGGGGGGAACCTCCAGTTGGGAAAGGGTTAAAGCCCCCAGATCCCCATGCTGAGGTCCTGGTCCATGCTGGCATCTTCTTAAGGGAATGAAAAAGCATTTAACAGTACCGCTAAGTAGCTAAGACATTGCCTAGTTTGGCTCTACTGCACACTTTTTAAAGCTGACCCGGCAATTCCCTCTCTCCGAGCTGCCGTTTCCTTATCTAGGAATGTGCATCAAAGTTTGTTTCTGTGACCCTGTGAAAAAATTCAACCTCTTCCCTCCGGGCTTAGCAGCAGATTTAGGAGTAAACCTTCTGAATAATATCCAAAGAGGGATTTGATCCCATCGAGACCTTGTGAGTTTCTGCTGAGTATGATTTGGCACGGAGGGACTCAACCAGCCCTTAATTAAAATATTCAGTTTGCTTTGCTGTTGAGCATTATGCTTTTAAGTTGCCTGTCTGGTGGGGGGGACGGGACGGGACTGGAGAACAGACGCTTACATTATCAGCTGCAAAATATCTCCTCCACATGAAAGACTGCCAATGTTTGTTCCCCAGTTGGAGAAATTCCATGTTGTAAGGCTGGCCTATCGGTGCTGGCCCCAGAACCACACAGTAAATCCTGTGGATTGTAGCTCTTCTTAAATGGGCAAATGCTTCAGATGTCCATAGCTGTCCCAGCGGCTTTTAAAAATGGCAGGTAAAACATACAAGTTCTTGGGATCTAAAATTAATGGGTTAGGAGTTTGTATGTCTCCGTACCTTCCAACCACCCACTGATTAAAATCAAGATGTGTGGCTTTCAGTGTTGTGCTCCCATGCACGCCAGCTGGGGCTTCCTCACCCCAGCTCCATGTCTCTGTTTCCAGCAGCAGCTCCCTCAGCGCCAGACCAGCATCTCCAGCTCCTCCTCTTCCCTGTTATCATCCTCATCTTTGTCAGCTTCGTCTCCTTTGGTGAGGGCATGGTTGAGCAGGAGGCATGGTGTCTGGGCCTGGCAGAGGCGGCCCAGCTCCTCCCTCCACCTCCATGGGCACCTTCTTTTGAATGGGAGTCTTTTGGTGCCAAGCTCTCATGGAGCCAGCTGACTGGCGTGAGAACTTGGCACCGAAAACAGGACATCCAATCGTGATTTTGGCGTGCACTGGTCAAATCTGGACTGTTGTTGACAGGTATGTGTCTCAAGCCAACAATCTACCCAAGGCAGTATCCACAGACCTCCCAAAAAGTAAACCCCCTTCAGATTATAATGGTGACCCAGTGACTACCTTCACACCCTGTTGGCTTCCAGATGTTTTGGACTACAACTCTCATCAGCCCCAGCCCATGTGGTCATGCTCCCATCATCCCTAGCTTCATGCAGCCATGCTGGCTGGAGCTGATGGGAGTTGCAGTACAAAACATCTGGAGGGCACCAGAGGCTGGAGAAGGTTAGGGGCAGAGAACCTGAAGGTATCCTGTGGCTGATCAACAGCCTTGATGCAGTACAAGGCAGCTTCCTGGTTCCAGCCCCCGACAGGAATAATCACGATCTGCAACTGGAAAACTTCAAAGGCCTGTTCAGACTAATCTGGAGAACAGCACCAGAGCAACTGCAGTCGAGGCCAGGGTGATGTATTGATACATCGTCCAGGACTGGTTTGAGGGTCAGAGCGCAATGGCACCTTCACCCAGTGATAGATTGTGGTTGGGCCTTGGTTACCTACTTCTTCGTGGGGCTGGAACTGATGCTGGATGTTCCTCCCTCTGCTTTTCACAATGTATCACTATATTGTGATGTTTAGCTGGTGATACATCATGATGTTGAGAAGCCGATATCGCCCAACCCTACTCATAACACTAGAACTTGCGGACGTCCGTTGAAGCTGAATGTGGGAAGACTGAAGACGGATAAAAGAAAGTACAGTCATACCTCGGGTTACAGATGCTTCAGGTTGCGCATTTTCGGGTTATGGGCGTGCCAAAACCCGAAAGTACCAGAACAGGTTACTTCTGGGTTTCGGTGCTCGTGCATGCTCAGAAGCGCTAAATCGTGCTTTACGTATGCGCCGAATCGCAACCCACGCGTGCACAGACGCAGCGCTGCAGGTTGCGGACGCTGCGGGTTGCGAACGTGCCTCCCGCACGGATCACATTCGCAACCCGAGCATCCACAGTACAGTGGTACCTCTACTTACATTCACCTCCGGTTACGTATCCTCCAGGATATGTATGCAGCAAACCTGGAAGTATTTTTCCAGGTTTTGCCATGCACGCATGCGCAGAAGCGGCACCTCCGGCTATGCACACCTCGGGATCCGACCGGAGCTCCAGAATGGATCCCGTGCACAACCGGAGGTACCACTGCACTTATGTACGCAGTGCATAGTTAACCTGTGAAACTCCCTTGCACAGGAGGTAGTGATGGCCTCCAACTTGGATAGCTTTAAAAGAGGATTTGACAAATTGATGGGCTCACTAGCTGTGATGGCTGTGCTCTGCCTCCACAGCTGGAAGCAGCAATACTTCTGAATACTTGTTTCTAGAAAGGACAGGAGGGGATAGGACTATTGTGCTCAGATCCTGCTTGTGGATTTCCCATGATGGGCATCTGTTTGGCCCCTGTGAGAAGAGGATACTGATCCAGCAGGCTGCCCATCCAGACTGCTGACCTGTTTGTTGCACGGGTGTGTTTATAAAAACACACCAGACCTTTTGTATTTGTTTTCCAGGGTTAGGCTACAGCTGCTTTGCCTTTTTGTGCAGGATGGTGCTATTCACTCACAATACTTGAACACTGCAGGAAAATAAACTTCCTGATGTGCGATTTGCAAAAGCGAGGGAAGGTTTAGCCTGTGATAGAGCAGGCGAGCCAGAGGTTTAGAGGTCTTAACCTCTGACCTGTGCGAGGTCATGACTGCTAATCTCCATGGACTAGGAAATAGCTCCTGTGTTCCAGACACTTTTTTATCAGCAGGCAAAAGAAACCTCTCTCTTCAGCCATTGCCTTGGCGGGGGGGGGGGGGCTGCCTAATTCTCTGGGGGGGGGGCTCCCGGGGAGACTTCATTGTGGAATTGGGGTTGCCCACACATGCGGGGTGTTTTGTTGCAGTGTCTACTCGGCATCATTGTCGTAAATAGACACACACTCCAGCTATTTAATCCTGATTGCCCTTCTTGTCCCTTGTACAACCCAATAAGTTAAAAAGACACCTCACCAATTACCCATTTGGAATTGTTGAACGGCCCATTTGGAATATCAAGCTCCTGTCTAGTAGCAGTTTGGGGCTATTGTGGCCGCAATACACACCATCCATTGAAAGCACATGACCTTCCCCAAAGACTCCTGGGAACTGCAGTTTCCCTCTCTCAAAGCCATCTCCTCAGCCTCCCCGCCCCCAAGTAAGAACCATTTTCAGGTGCATTTTTCAGACTGAGGACGCCTGGCATGGCAAAGAGCTGAGCCTCATGTCCTGCCTTTGGGGTTACATGGCTTGCACATGTGGTTTGCTAAGCGTCTCCTAGCAACTCCCAGCACCCTGCACAAACTACATTTTTCAGGACCATTAGGTCCAGTCGTGGCCGACTCTGGGGTTGCGGCGCTCATCTCGCTTTATTGGCCGAGGGAGCTGGCGTACAGCTTCCGGGTCATGTGGCCAGCATGACTAAGCCGCTTCTGGCGAACCAGAGCAGCACACGGAAATGCCGTTTACCTTCTCGCCGGAGTGGTACCTATTTATCTACTTGCACTTTGACATGCTTTTGAACTGCTAGGTTGGCAGGAGCAGGGACTGAGCAACGGGACCGCCGACCTTCTGATCGTCAAGCCCTAGGCTCTGTGGTTTAACCCACAGCACCACCTGTGTCCTAAAGTGGTATAAGAGTGCTTTAAATGCACAGTGTGGAAGGGATGCTGGAGGAGCGCTAGGCGAGGAACTGGCTGCGTCAGCCCAGTGCTCAGTGAGCTGTTTATGAGCTCTGAGCCTTGGGAGTGATGGGAAAGAGAAAGTGATCATGAGCTCATTGGAGGAGCTGAGCGCCTTGCCAAGCATCCAAGCAAGCCTCCTGGTTCCCATTCCACATCACTGAGCAGCAGGTTAATCCCAGGCCATTCCTCTTGGCTGTAAATGATTAGCGATGGGGTGGGGGGGTGGCCTCACCTGGTATCGCCTGAGATAATGGGCTAAGCAGAAATTCACTCTTGTGCTGGAGGGGAAGCCTTGTCAACCGATGGTCCTGGCTCTGTTTCCACTGCAAGCCTTTACATTGGAGAGAGGTTGGGGGTGATGGAAATACAAAAGCAAAACAGTCTCTCAAGCATGAAGTTTAGTTCGTTTCTCTGACAACGGGCTTAGTTTTAACAGCATCAGGCACCTTCTTAACCATCTTTCAGCTGGTTAAGGAATTTTATAAACAGCTTCAATAATCTCTTTGTTGGAAGACCCCAGTAAAATAATTATGAATAATATGTAGAGAAAATCAGCATAATTTAAAAGCAAGCATACAAAACTAAATTGTGTGTCCCAAAAGGCCCTGATCCCACACACTCCTCCTCATCCAGCCTGACCCCCCAAACAGCCAAAAGCAAACTTTCACACCATATTAGCATTGGGGGCTGGGGGCTTCTCCAAGAGGATTAGCACAGCTGAAATAAAGAGTCTGGAGGAAGCCTCTTGGGTGTAAATTAAGCTATTTAAAAAAAAGAAAATAGTGGAAGATTAGGAGACAGATCATCATTCAGGCAATGGATCCAGTTGTAACAAGTTGCCAAAGCCTGAGGTCATCCTAATCCACAAGAGTCTGGAAAGTGACTCCCTATTCCTTAGTGTGCGTGTGATCTTCCCCACCTTATAGTTGTGATAAAAATAAAAAAACTGCTCCTTTTATAGAGTCCTTTTGTAGGTTCTCTATCGGTAGGAGAAAATAACAGAGACCAACCAGAGAATATTGAGAAGCAAAGCAGCTAGTAAGCCTGATCTTTATTAACTGTTGCAAAAGGGTGCTCCCCCACACACAGGAGAGGAGGAAGACCCCGAGCCATGCGCACAAGCCCTTATGTAGACATTTTTAAATTGCCCGCCCTGGATTCCAAGACCACCCCCAGAAATATCATACCTACATCACAGAAAAGGCGGTCTACAACAGAAATCTGAGTGCTTTGTTTATCTCCTATCTGGCAAATTACCAGATTGCATTATCTGGGTTTTGGCCACTCTTTTGCTATTATAACTACTTAATTCCCAAATCTAGGTCACAGGTCACAGGCTCACACCCTGTTCATATCTTGAATGTGCCCTTGAGACAGGATTTGTGAGGACAGGATTTGTGAGGGAAAAGACAATGGGGAGGTTTCCCACTTTGACCTTGCAGAGAAATATTTGAGGTCAATTTGTTCAGGACCTTTTTGGTGTAGTTTCAGACATGTGGTTTATATATACAGTTATGAACATTTACTATTTTAATATATGACCTTAACATTCTTATAACAGTTGGAAAGAGATGATCTTGAAAAAGTTAGTATTTGCAGATGTCACTGCTGGTGACATAAATTTCTTCCAAAGTGAGTGGTGGTGATTTCTGTGAGCATGGAACACTGGAACAGGCTGACAGAGGTTCACAGGGGCTACTTTCTGATGAGAAAGAACATGCAGAGATTGCTTGGTGTGTGTGTGTGTGTGTGTGTGTGTGTGTGTGTAAAGCAGCAGGTGGTGTGGATGGGAGGAGTGTCTCCAGGTTGCGAATGATATGCACAAACCTTCCCTTCCTCTTCTAGTGAGGATCTAAGCCAGGGCTCAGCAAACTTTTTCATCAGGAGGCTGGTCCACTATCCCTCAAACCTTGGGGAGGCTGGAATATATTTTTTTTGGGGGGGGAATGAACAAATTTCTATCCCCCACAAATAACCCAGAGATGCATTTTAAATAAAAGCACACATTCTACTCATATAAAAACACACTGATTCCTGGACCGTCCGCGGGCCGGATTGAGAAGGCGATTGGCCCGCATCCGGCCCCTGGGCCTTAGTTTGCCTACCATGATCTAGGCCAGTGTTTCCCAACCTTTTTTGGGCAAAGGCACACTTGTTTCATGAAAAAAATCTCGAGGCACACCACCATTACAGCCCCGTGACGTCAGCGTGCAGCGTCACGCCGGGAGGGACATGAATTGCTAGCAAATTACATAATCACCTCCTTGAGGGCTGGCTCATCTTCTCCGAAGGCAGAACCCCATTAATTAACAGCACAGACTCACACCATAGCCAAGACGAGGGGGGGGGGGACCTCAGTCATGCACAGTCATGCACATGTGGGGGCTAAATGAGGACGAAGACCGGGCAGAGAGCAGGGTTCAAATCACCCCACCTGGCCAGGACAATCCCTGGGTGCTCCCTTGGGCCACTCGCCTGACCCACCTCGCAGGGCTGTTGTTGCGAGGATAACACGGGGAGAACCATGTGCGCCCCCGGGAGCTCCTTGGAGGAGAAAGCGGGCGATGAATGCAATGCACGAAATATATGAGAGGCAACCAGGTTTTGCAGGTGAGGGGCCCCCGCCAGCCTCCGCTTCCAACACCCGGCGCAACGACGCCGAAGTTTCCCCCCGGGCTCGGCTCGGGGAGCAGCGCTGCTCCCCCCCGGCTCCCCTTCGCCCTCCCTGCTCTCTCTGCCGCCCACTGGGGACCCCCCTCACCTGCCAAGTCTGGAGCGCCGGTGGAAGTTGCATGCATGCATGCAGGGCGCCGCGTTGCCATTGCATTGCACTGCACTCCATGCAACGCCTGCACGCATGCATTGCCTTGCACGCCCGCCAAGGGGTCTCCCCGCGGTCCGATGCGTCCCCTCCGGCGCGGATGCAGCATTGCAAAAATAACCACCCCCCCCGATGCAGCCCTACCTGGGGGGCAGCCTCCGCCGCCGCCGCTCCGCCTCCGCGGGGATCCCCGGGCTCCATCCTGCCGCCCGATCTCCGCGGGGGCGCAGGCAGGCTGCGCGGGGTCTGCGCAGAAGAGCCCCTGCCTGCCCGGCCGCCGCCGCTGCGCTCATTCCATGGCCGGGAGAAGAGCGCTTCAAACAAAACGCCCAGCCCGCCAGGCCACGCTGGGAAACGTAGTTTGCGCACCCCGCGCGGGCGCGGAGCCCAAGGGCGAGGGGACTACGGATCCCGGCAGCCCCCGCGCCGGGGACGGAGGGGGAGAGGCCGGGTGCAGGGATGGAGGGACGGGTGGGCGAGCGAGTGAGTGAGTGGCAGCCGCCAAGCCTTGGCCGAGAGCCAGGAAGGGCCTCCCCGGAGGAGGAGGAGGAGGGAGGCGCAGAGCGGGAGGGAGGGAGGGAACCCCAGGGGTCATCTAGTGACGGCGCCCCAATCGAAAATTTGACTTTAAAAAAAAAAAAATCTTTCAAATTTTTTAATTTTTCCCGCGGCACACCAGGCAACATCTCGCGGCACACTAGTGTGCCGCGGAACAGTGGTTGGGAAACACTGATCTAGGCAGCCACAGGAAAGATCTGGGGCAGAATCCCTGTTCCCACATCAATCGCTGCAATGTGTTTTTTAGCACTCCATTGTTTTTTCACCCAAGGGAACATTTATCCTGAATATGGACAGATCTGAGATGAGTGATGGTGGGATGCACTCCCTTCCAGCAGTGCAGCATCTGTTTCACATCAGGAGAGGCAGGATGGGATGGGGGGCATTTGCATGAGTGCTTCAGGTGGTGGAAGGGGAGGGGACAGAAGATGGGCAGCAGAGTGTGGGAACTGAGATGTGCCTCTCCCCCCCCCCCCAGTTGTGGGATGAGAAAGGCAAACCCTTCTTCTCCCTTCCTGGCTCTAATGGGAGAAGACAATGTGAATCAAAGGAGAGAAAGTTTTTCTCCCTCTGTCACAACAAGCAGAACTCATGGGTATCCAATGAAGCTGAACGTAGAAAGATTCAGGACAGGTGAGTTCCAGCATCCTGTCAGAACCCTGGCACCTCCTTCCCAAAGCCCAGGAAGCTTCTGCCTGGCTTAGGGGGGGAGACACGATTCTCATGTGTACAATGTTGCCCCCCACAATGGCCCTCACAAGCTGGTGCCTCTAGCTCCAAACGTTCCCTTGCAAAAATAATTAATCACACGCCACTGCTCAAATCTCGGTATGTTGTTTTCTTCCTGCAGGTTTTGCATGCGAGCGCGACAGGCTCTCCTTCAGCTTCTGCCAGACGCTGCTCTTCCTGGGCAGGTGCCACCTCCCTACCGTCAGCCTCCAGTGCTGCCAGACGTGCCGTCAGCAGGGCAATGGCCCCCGGGACCGCGGGAACGAGCGGGCTTCCCGGAAGTGAGCACTCCCATCACCTCAGGACCCTTTCAGGCGCAAAGAAGCCAGCGGTGGCCTCGGGGAGAAACGGCTGCCTAAGACGCCTCGCGGGCTGCTTTGAAGGCAGCTCAGCCACCGTCTCTGTCCAATTGCTCTCCTCTTCTTCCTCCCATGGGACCTTGGCTGGTGCTGTTCACCGAGGTTGGACAGGCATGGTGCTTTAACTCCAGTTCCTCTCACCAAACTGCCCTCAGGGCTACCCAAGTCTGCTGCCCTCCAATGTGCAGCAGAGGAGAATCTGCTCTGCAAGGCCACGCGCTGTACCCTACAAAAGCAATAACTCTTGGCATGATCTCAGAAACATATCTGGTGCTATCGTCGGGTATATTCAGGTTTCACTCGGTGTTGGCGGGCCAGCACAAAACTCTTGACTTGAGTGATTTCTTTTTAAAAAAAACAAACAGGAAACACACGCAATTTTTTTTTGTATTTTGTAAGAACGGGCATCCAGCATACCTGACCAAGTCGCTTGACTGTTTGGTTGCATTCGTTGTGATAGGGATGCCTTTCTCCCTGGTGGTTGGTGGGAGGAGCTCAAAGCGGCAGTGAAATGTCCCCCATTTCAAACTTGCTGAGCCAGCTGGTCATCACACTTGCTCTAGCTGGGAGGACCAAAGCATTGGGGTTAAGAGTTGTTTGGTTTTCACTCAAGTTGAACTAAAGCTAACCTCTCTGGCTTGAGTCTTTGAATAATAGAACTGTAGAGTTGGAAGGGACCACGAGGGTCATTTGGTCCAACCCCCTGCAATGCAGGAATCTGTGGGGCTCAAACCCATGAACCTGAGATTAAGAGTTTCATGCTCTACCGACTGAACAATCCTCCATATCTAATGCCCTGTTCTCTGGCTCAGCAGTTCAGTATCTGTCAGGGTGAGCTGCCCTTTCTCTCTAGGCTGCTCGCTTGGTTACCCTGAAAAAGCCCAAGACTATCAAGATCAGTTTCTGGTTCCCACCCCCCTTATGTAGCCCTGGAAGTTGGGGCTGCATTTGTAGTATCATATCAATATCCTTATTGTCAAGAAGGCACCTGATTTAAGAACACTTCATTGCTTTCTATCGTGCACTGATAGTTTCGTTTGGGTGTTTAGCATGTGTTAAGCAAGGAAAAGGAAGCCTGTGGCCTTCCAAGCATTGTTGGGACTACATCATCCCTGTGTCAGGACCCTGACCAATGGCCTTGCTGGCTGCTGTGAACTGGAGCTCAACATCTGGGGGGAGCCCAGAGGTAGGGATGTTGGGAAATTCCAGTGGATGAAGAAATGGGTGGTACTTCCTTCTTCCTTCCATGTCTGGAATGTTAATCAATCCAGCAAATATGATCAGGACTCCACTGTTGTTGTTTTCAGTTCACAGCAACAGTCATGTTATATATGGACATCGTAACCAAAACCCCATTCTTTCAGGGTGCAAAGGTGGCATAACACCAAAATCCTTCAGTAGTTAAGTTATAATTTGCCAATGTGTTTTTTCTAGAAGTCCAATAAGGCCTCATCATTCTACTTGTGTCAGGGATACACCCTCTCTCTGAAAGGATCATTGTAGACTTTCTATGAATATGGAATTAACATGTCATTATTATTTTTTAAATAAAAAATACATGGGAAACCATCTGGCCCTGAAGATTTATTGTTACTTAACTTGGAATTTTCATATGGACTGAATTTTTCTCATCTAAAATGGCCTTATGTTACAGGTTTGTTTTCATTCTAGCCAAGTAATTTGCAAATCCATTGAAGACTGATTTATATAATTTGGCATAATATTATGTGAACTTTTGATGAATGCACTTGAAGTATCTTTGTCTATATGACTAGAGAACATTTTCGTACTTCTTTGAAAGCTGATAATGTCAAGGTTTGATTGCCAGATCCACAGCATTTCTGATGTAGATCAATCAAAGATTTGGTTATTTAGTGTGAATAGTTATAAATTGCTCTCAATGCATGGTGGGTAACAAATACCTTACAGTGTGAAAGCCAATAAGTACCAGCAGAACTAGCCGTGGATCAGTTGCAATATGTCAACACCAGACCAAAGCTGTCTTCTTGTCTCTGTCTAGGGGGAGTGACAAAACCAATTACCGTATTTAAGACCACATCCAAATTTCTTCTTTCTCCCATGCCAACCATGGAATTTCCCCAGTGATTCAGCACAGATACATGGGAATAAAAAAACAACCAACTCTTTTCAAGGAGATGTTATGGAGGAGTGTATTTTTTTTTTTTTTAAATGTCTGTAGCTCTCAAGTGTGTTAAATTAAATTGTTACAACAAAGTATGAGCTGTGCCTTTGTTGGTTTGTTTCGGCACCACAACATTTCTGCTGCCTCTTGAAGAGTCTCTATGGTGATCTTAGCATGGCTAAACAGGAAGGCAGGCACCACCATTGGCCTCGCTGCATCACCTGTCCCTGCTCCATCTTCCTTTTCAATTAAATTCAAACCCTAGAGCCCCCTGACCTTGCTACTCCCCCCCCCCACTGCTCCTGCCTGCTCACCTGTCCTTTTTTCAAGCTGGTGAGCAGAACCCTCAATCATCTTGGCTGCCCTCTTCTGCACACCATCCAGCTTGTCGGTATCCTTTTTAAGCTGTGATGCCCCAAACTGGACACAGGACTCCAGGTGGAGTCTGTTAGCTGTTTTATTTATTACAGTTGCATTTTGACTACCAGGGAAGGGGAGAGGTGCCTGTGGGATTTCCTGCCTCGGGCGCCGAAATATCTCAGCTGGCTTTCGGTCCTCTGCACTTTGGAGGTGGAGGCTTCCCATTTGATGCTCCAGCTCTTGTCCTGCTGATATGGAGGGGCCCCCCTCTAGCTGTCAATCATCGTGGCAACACTCCAGCCAAGCTGAATGTAAAGCCTGAGGGAAGCTCTTAATGAAGCATGCTTGACTCCAGCTGTCAAAGTGGATAAAACTGATGGCTCTGCATGTGGAGGAGCAGGAGAGGGAAGGAAATTGTCAGACTCAGATTAGGGTTAGCAGATAAGTGTGAAGAATGGCCCTGATCTGCCTCCACCATTCCTCTAAGTCAAGCTGTCATGTCTCTTCCTCCCAGTCTCCTCAAATGCTAAAAGGGTACTTAAGTTGCCTGGGGTGTTAGGGGAAGAGTAATATGTCTGGAAGGACAGATCATGAAGCTGAGACTAAAATACTTTGGCCACCTCATGAGAAGAGAAGACTCCCTGGAAAAGACCCTGATGTTGGGAAAGATGGAGGGCACAAGGAGAAGGGGATGACAGAGGATGAGATGGTTGGACAGTGTTCTCGCAGCTACCAGCATGAGTTTGACCAAACTGCGGGAGGCAGTGGAAGACAGAGGAGTGTCTGGTGTGCTCTGGTCCATGGGGTCACGAAGAGTCGGACACAACTAAATGACTAAACAACAACAAAGTATGTCTGGTGGGGGGCATGTGCTTCTGGGGTAGTTTGTCCACCTTTGGTCCGCACCCTGCACTCAGCTCTCACCTGTGGCTTCTAGAAACTGTCAGCATGCAACAGTGGCCACACTCCAGAAAATTGCTTCAACTGGCCAACTAAACCAGGAGAGGGTCAAACCCTTGGTGCGTTAGGGACTTCCTCTACATGCAAAATCAGAATCTGGATGATTGTGTGGATAAGACCAGTAGTGTGTCCAACGGTCAAGAAGGAGGTTTCTGCATGTGATGTAGGGGGAAATGAGGGGCAGATGGGGCTTGTCAACCCGGAAACAGCCCATCTTGGAGAAGGAAAACTCTTGATTCTAAACCTCCACTGCTTTGAGGGATTTCTTCACGAGAAGAAAAAGCTAAGGTGTAAACCCTACACAAATCCAGAGTGGGGCCCTTAAGGTGTCTTGTACACTTTCTTCTGGCAAACTCCTGTAGCTAGGCTGGTGCCAAACGTATTGCTCTGTTTTCCTTTGGACCACATCAGTGAGGCCAAGAGATAAGTCTGGTTGTCTGGGCAGCCCAGGACCTCCATAAACAATGCCCAGGCTTGCGCCCCGGAGAGGCGTATTCCATTGTTTCTCAAGACAAACTGATGCCAACAACAAAATGTAAGTTGTCTACCTGAGACAGGCCAGATTGTTTAATCAGCCAAATGTTTGTTTCATATATCTGTGAAATTTAAAGCTAAGACAAGTCTCTGAAATTGACAAGAGTCTCAAGAAAATGACAAAAGTGCCCCTTCCATTCTTTGAGCTCCTCTCCGCTTCAGCAGGGTTCATGCCAGAGAATAACTTCCTTCTCAGTAGATTTCATGCCATTTCTACTCGGCACGTGGCTGGAAAAAGTAGCGCCGTCTTTCATTCTCATGAGATTGTTCTCC